>NC_073232.2:16847500-18205000 GCF_029281585.2 Gorilla gorilla gorilla | reverse complement strand
AGAGGGTTTCATTTTGATACCTGTTACACAGTCCTCTTGAGCACTGTGCTCATTTTTCCTATTGCTGAGATATGGAAAATAAAACAATAATAGGAACGTGCATTGACAACACACCATGTCACTGCCCTAAAACGCAAAGTCTTGGAGAGGGTTCCATAATGGCTTCAGTAGAAGCATAGCTCATTCCCTGCTTTGCTAACCAATTTTCTGCGTGCCATGTTCTCCCCGTTATACCTCATCCCTTAGGCTACTCTTGTAGCCCAAGTCAACCACACAGGTGATATACACCGGTGGAATAGGTCAGGGCAATTTCTTGAGGCACTGGTGGGGGAAAACCTGGGGTCTCTCCTCAGCCCTCCAATGTGTGCATAATGCTCCTAATGTGCCACAGGCTCCGTGCCACCATGGAATTTGATCTGGAAGTCTAGAGCCCTTTTCAGGGAGTTGTTTAAGCCTTTAGTCCTTGTTTCTTCACTCTTAGTGTAATTCGGTGTCATTTTAGAGCCAGAAACACTGTTGTAACAGTCAAATGTAGTAATTAAGACTGTAGTATCAGATCACTGATTTTTCAATCTTTTTCTAAACGGCTCTATGATCTCAGGCAAATTTACTGAACTCTTCCTGCTGTAATATGGGGAGACAATGGCCCTCACTTCATAGATTGTAGTGAGATTAAATAAGTTAATATATGTAAAGCTTTAATAAAGTACTTAGCAAATAGTATATACAGTACTATGCAAGTTTTAGCTATAAAATGACAATAACATTTCACATAAAAAGGTTACTATTAATTGTTACTACCATTTCCTAATTATTGATTTATGTAATAAGCTATGCCCCAAACCTACCAGGTTTAACTCTTGGTATTCAGTGTGAACTGAATTATATTCCCCTCAAATTCATTTACTGAAACACTAATGTGCTGGCATTAGAAGGCAAGGCATTTGGGAGGTAATTAGGTCATGAAGGTAGAATCCTCATGATGGGATTAAGCCCTTACTAGAACAGACTCAGGAGAAATTTTACTCTTTGCCATGAGAGACACATAAAAAAAAAAAAAGATGAAGTCTACAAGCCAGGAAGCAAGCTCCCACCAAGAACTGAATCAGCCAGCACCTTGTTCTTGAATTTCCCAGCCTCCAGAACTGTGAGAAATAAATATTAGTAGTTCAAGTCACCAAGACGGTGATATTTTTGGATATTTTGTGACAGCAGCCCATACAAACCAAGGCTATCTTCAAGCAAACAATTTAGAAGTTCACAATTTTTTTTCTGTCAAATATGTGGTGTTCGCAAATTGAAAGCATCTTGGATTTCAGGTTAGTATCTCCAGTACATATTTTAAAACTTATTTAGAGATTCAATTGACTTATTTTATTTGAGTCTATGTCCACCTTTCTCCTGAGGCAGAGAATGCCACTGCCACAGGTGTCAAAATCCTCTAGTTATCACAAAAATTACAGAAAATGCAAAATTCCAGCCTAGGAATTAAACACTCTCATGTGTAAATTTGTGTAATGTAGAAGTTTAATGGCAGAGAAAGAGAAATTGTTATACCTATCAATCAAGCAGGAGCTTCTCCTTAAAATCTTTCAACATGAATCACATGGCTT
Organism: Gorilla gorilla gorilla; assembly: GCF_029281585.2. NCBI lineage: Eukaryota > Metazoa > Chordata > Mammalia > Primates > Hominidae > Gorilla > Gorilla gorilla. The sequence continues at coordinate 18,203,387 of NC_073232.2, read as the reverse complement.
AGCAGGGGTAAAGTATTTTAGGAGCCTTCTCCTATAGGATCTCACTGAATCTTACTCCCTTGTAAAACAGGCGATATCTTCACCATGTGCACAATGAAACCAACACTCAGAGAAGGCAGATAATTCTCCACGAAGCCAGAAAACTCATAAATGAACAGTAAGTAACAACACAATCAAATACCCTCTTCATATAGATCACTCATTTTAGAATTTTGAAATTGAATCATGCACTGTGTAACTGTGCAGTGGAATGCTTTCTTTTTGTTTTTTTTTCTTAATTCTCAATATAAGAAGCTTATAAATTTGTCTTTTTAATGGTTGGGATCATATCTAATAAATTTAATGGTTGGGATCATATCTAATGAATTGGCTGTACTAATGTGGAAGCTCTGTAGACTCAGTAATGATTGATCTATTTTCCTCCGCTCTATGAACTGCTGCCCAGAGGGTGCTCATGGCATTATCCACATGCATCCCTGTGCATCTAAATTCCTGAAGGAATGTGTATTCTAAGGCAAAATTCATAATGGTAATGTTGAAGAAATAAAAAGTAGCATATAAAAACTCTGAGTATAATTATTTAAAAAATTTTATTAGTTCAGGTCAAAAATTTCAGGAATAAGGTCATATTAAAACTTTGCATGGAAAAATTAACTTTAATTTGTACTAAGCCTTAGAGTTAAGTTTTAATAATTTCTATAAGGAAGAGCAGAACAAACCAAGATGAAAGTATCGTTTATGTGCTAGCACGTTTTTGTTATCCCAAAATAATTAGCAGAAGTAGATAAATTAGTTTAAGCTTTTACAGATCACTATTCTAACATAAAGATGTACACCTGACTCATATAGAAATAAGGGATTCACTTTGTTCAGTTTTCTGGCAATGGGGGTTGGTGGGAGGCCCTATTTACATTGTGGGAGACAAGTAGCTTTAAAAAAGAAAAGTCAGGAAATGTCCAAACTTAATAGATACTATGGTAATGAGTATAAAGCACAGCAGAGGGAAGATAATAATAAAAGTGTAATTGGCATCTGTGAAGAGAACATTATGACATTTTATTACTGGAAAATTGCATACCAAAATCTCTAGAAACATTGGCCATCACATCTTTGAAAACCACAAGCAAGTATATTTCATATGTGAATAAATCCATATACTCAGAACCACAGTTTTATGGTACTTAAGATGGATCTTGTGATATTGTAATGATGAAATAGGTCTCTTGAGGAAAGATGAAAAGGTAAAGCCAAGGCTTGTTTAAAAGATCAAAAAGAGAGATGCTGTGAATGCTCTCAGCAAATATGATGCTCTCTTTATCTGGATGCATTCCTGTTCTAAAGATAAATGGATATTTCTCAATAAAAATATAGAATCTTAACATTTTTGAAGTGTTGAGGAAAAACAAAGTGACAACAAAGTAAAGATATCTGAAGATACAACATTTCCTCGATTTCTTAAACAGTGCAAAGAAGTTAAAGTAGAAGGAAGTTAGGCCTTTGCACATTTAAATTTCATCAGGGCATCTTATAAAACTTTGGCAATTTTCTTAGATCTTAGATTCCTCACCTAAAAATATTAATGTATGTACTAAACTAACTTTAAGTTCTCTTCATGCTCTTTATTATAAAAATATAGTACATTAACTTGGAGTACATCTTAGGGACATCTTGAAAACCATATTTTAAAACATAATCTCAGTGGAGAAAGAAAGGTGTCTCTCTCTGACAATACAGGTGAAATTTGTAAGCTACTTTAGGCAAGTCCCTTCCTCACTTCTTCCAAAGGAATGCATTTTGATTTTACAAAATGCTGTATAATCTTAAAATATTTTCATAGATATTTCCTATATGAATAGAATATTTTTTCCAATAAAAACGTGAAGGAAATGGTGAACCACAGCTATCAATTTCTCTCTGAATACTGTCTTTTAATTATAGCTTGCTTTCAGCTCCTCCTTAATAAGACAGAAGTGAACTTATTAAGCTGGAAACTGATCCCTAAGTATAAACTAATGTTTTGATGCAGTTAAAGGTTGTAGATATTTCTCAGCTGGGGGGAAATAAGACTGAACCTCCCACAACCTCCCAGAAGTTACAGTATTTTCCAACTCAACTAAGTCACCAATCATAGCAGGCGCCTTAAATGATTGAATAAATTAGCTCCGTTTACTTTCTCCTAGTAAATCAATTCAAAACAGCTTGATTTTGTACTGTTAGAAAAGTTTATGTATCCGGGGCCAGGCGCGGTGGCTCACGCCTGTAATCCCAGCACTTCGGGAGGCCGAGGAGGGCGGATCACGAGGTCAGGAGATCGAGACCATCCTGGCTAACACGGTGAAACCCCATCTCTACTAAAAATACAAAAATTAGCCGGGCGTGCTGGCGGGTGCCTGTAGTCCCAGCTACTCCGGAGGCTGAGGCAGGAGAATGGCGTGAACCCGGGAGGCGGAGCTTGCAGTGAGCCGAGATCGCGCCACTGCACTCCAGCCTGGGAGACACGGCCAGACTCCGTTTCAAAAAAAAAAATAAAAGTTTATGTATCTGGAATACCAACAAACAACTAGCAAAAATATTACTTGAAATATTTAAAGTCAGACATCCTCATCTTATTTTGTGTTCTAGATGAAATAATTTCATCTTGTACATAAATGAAAGCAAATGGAATATATATCTCCTTTGGTCTGATTTTTAAAAATACTAAATATGTAAATATAGAGGAAAGTGTTAAATAATAAGTACTAGCTCACACTTAAGCACACATGATCCAAATTTAACAAATGGAAGCATTTTATCCCATTTGTCAGTATTTTTTCTTTAAGAAATCGAACAGCCGAAAGCCCAATTTAAGGATCTCTGTCTGGACTGTTTCATACCTCCAAGATGTAATCATGACACTGCAGTTGATGTTTATCTTTTCTACAGTTTATACTTTTGTTTTATATGTATAAATACATAATATACAGTATTTCAGTTTGTTTTAAAAATTAAAGTAAGCCATATGATGAATGTTTTTATAACTTGTTTTTTATTCAATATACCATTTTGAATATGTATACATGTTTGTTAATATATACAAGACTCATTAATTTTAACTGCTTTATTACAATATAGCCAGGCATGGTAGCTCATGCCTGTAATTCCAATGATTTAGGAGACCAAGTTGGGAGGATTGCTTGAGCCCAGGAGTTCAAGACCAGTCTGGGCCACATAGGGAGATATTCGTCTTTACACATAATAATAATAAAACAAAATTAGCTGGGTGTGATGGCAAGCACCTGTAGTCCTAGCTAATTGGGAGGCTGAGGCAGGAGGATCACTTGAGCCCAGAAGTTTGAGGTCACAGTGACTCCGTCTTTACAAATAATAATAATAAAAAAAATTAGCTGGGTTCGATGGCAAACGCCTGTAGTCCTAGCTAATTGGGAGGCTGAGGCGGTAGGATCACTTGAGCCCAGAAGTTTCAGGTTACATTGAACTATGATTGTGCCACAGCACTCCAGCCTGGGTGACGTAGCAAGATTGTGTCTCTAAAACAATTTTTTAAAGAACAAAGAATACACCCCAATTAATTTTTTTACTCCTCCTCTATCAATATAGTTTGATGTTTTCTGCAGTTTTTCTTGCTTACAAACAATAATGCTTCCAACATAATAGCACATTTCTCATTATATGGATGTAGAAATTGTTCTTCAGGATATAGACCTGACATACTTATCTTTTTTTGTTATGAGAATATTTAAAATCTACTCTCAGCAATTTTAGAGTATACAGTAAATTAACATTAGCCATTGGCATCATGTACAATAAATGTCCAGGATGTATTCCTCCTATCTAATGAAACTTTGCATCTTTTGACCAACACCTCAATCACCCCGTCCCTGGCAACCACCATTCTACTTCTATTAGTTCAACTATTTTAGACTTCACATCTAAGTGAGATCGGGCAGTATTTGTCTTTCTGTGCTAGCTTATTTCATTTATCATAATGGTTCTCTAGGTTCACTCATGTTGTTGCAAATGATGGGATTTCTTTCTTGGTTAAGGCTTTCTTTCCTTAATTTTTATTCTTAGACAGTAAGTTTAAACATTTACATGAGTTAGAAATAATTCCCTCATTCCCTCCTTTCTGTAAAAATTTGTGTAACATTGGTATTATGCATTCCATAAATGTTTAACAGAATTCAACAGTGAAAGCATTTGGACCTGGACATTTGTTTTCTTTCACTTTTTGTGAGCACCATTTTTTTTTTAATAAAAAGATCAATTTCTTTAATGATCATATATAAAAGTATAACTAAAATTTTCTACTTCATTTGTGATCATTTTGGTAAATGGTATATCCTACCTACATTTTGAAATGTATTAGCATAAAATTGTGTGTATTGCCTTTTTATCTTTTAATATCTAATTTCTGTGGCGATATCCTGTCTTTTATTCCCAAGACTGGAGATTTGTGTTTTCTCTGTTATTTGACTCATCAGTCTGATAAGAGGTTTACAAATTTTTCTGATTTTTTCAATCCATCAATTTCTGCTTTACTATTTTGGTCTACTGTTTGTTTTGTATTTCAGTCTTGCTCTGTTTTTTTTTTTTTTTTAATTTTCTTTCACTTACTTTCAGGTCGGTCATGTTTCCTTGCTTCTTAACGTGGAAACAAGATGATTAAGTTGAAACTTTCCTTCTTTTATATTATAAGCATTTAAAGATACAAGTTTTCTTCTACATACCACTTAAGCTGCATTTCATATGTTTTGGTATCTTGTATTTTTATTATAATTCAGTTCAAAACATTTTCTAATATCACTTCTATTTTTTTCCTTGACTTATGCATTAGTTAGAAATACTTTATTCACCTTCCAAATATTTGAGGATTTTATAAATATCTCTTTCTGATTGCCTTTTTATTAATTCCATCGTAGTCAGATAACATTATCTGTAAGCATTCAATCTTTGGAAATTTATTGTGACTTGTTTTATAGCCAACCATATGGTCTAAATTCGTGAACATTTCATCGGCATCAGAAAAGAATGTGTATTCTGCAGTTGTTTTGTTTAGTGTCTAATAAATTTCAGTTAGGCTGAGGTGGTTAACAATGTGGCTTAGATATTCTGTATTCTTACTGACTTTTTATCTTATTCTACAAATTATTGAAATAAAGGTGTTAAAATCTTTATTATCAGTTTGGATTTGTCTATCACTCTAATTCTCTCCATTTTTGCCTTGTGTATTTTGTAGCTTTATTACTAGTTACTTCCATGTTTAAGATAGTTATGCTAACAAGCAATATCTTTCATTCTTATTAAATGTTCCTTTTTATCTCTCATTTTAGTCTTCATCTTAAAGCAACATTTTTTTCTGATATTAATAGAAGCACTTTCATTTTCTTTTGTTTGCTATTTGAAGAAGATTTTTTCCATTCAATCTATCTGTGACTTATATTAAAAGTGAATTTCTTTTACAAACGTTACAGCAGATTCTTGTTCTTTTTAAAAATCTCACCTAACACTCTAACTTCTAATGGTGGTTTTTGGTCCAGATATACTTATTAATTATTGGCATATTTGTTCTAAATCTACCAATTTGTTATTTTTTTCTCTTTTTTCTTCCTCTATTCCTTTATTCTTACCATCTTCTAGATTAAAGAAAAATTTCATTTTAAATAATGTATTGGCTTTTAAATCACGAGTGTGCTCTAATTTTTACAGGTTGATTCCATTATTACCATCCCTGCAATAGCACTCCTTAACACCTTTCTACTTAGACATGAAAATCTATGGCTTTACCAAAAAAGTAAGTTCCTTACCCCTAAATAGTGACCTTTACTCTCTTCCTTTGGGTGATTGTTATCATATAAGTTATACTTAAGTAAGTTATAAACCTACTATACAGTGCTATGGTTTCTATTTAGACAATCATATGTCTTTTAAGAAAATTAAGAGAAGGAGAATGTACAGTCTTTGTATTGACCTGTATAGTTCTCATTTTTGTTTCTTTTCGTTCCTTTCTATAATTCTGGATTTCCATCTTGTTTAATAGCCCTCAGCCTGAGGGATATCAGCATTTCTTGTGCTATGGATCTTCTAGCAACATATAATTTCATCTTTTATGCATATCCAGAAATTGTTGCTTTGCTTTGATTTTTGTTTCGTAGTTTTACTCTGTGTAGAATTTCTGGTTAACGTTTTTTTCTTCCTAGCATTTTGAGATATTGATCCAGTGAGTTCTGTCTTGCATTTCCCTGTAAGTAATGTGTTTTCTTTTACTCTTGGTGTTTTTAAGATATTTTCTTAATCTTTGATTTTCAGTATTTCTACTAGAATATGCCTAAGTGTAGTTGTGTTTGCATTTATCTTGTTCTGTTAGCTGTGCTCCTTGGAACTTAATGTTTGAGAGATTTTTGATTATTATTTTGTCAAAAATATCATCTGCCATATTCTATTTCTCCTCTTCTTCTGGGATTTCGAATATTAGCTATTGTCCAATAGCTAACCAAAGCTCTTTTTATATTTTTGAAATCTTTTCTCTCTCTGTTTTTAGAATAGTATGTATTTTGAAAATCCACTGACTCGCTACATTCTTCTGTTGTCTATTTAATAAATTTTTTATTTCAGATATTGTAATTTTCCATCCAGGACTTTCTCATTTTAATACCTTTGAGTTGTTGGCTGAGAGTTCTCATATGTTCCATCATTATGATGATATGTTTTAGCTGGGTGCAGTGGCTCATGCCTGTAATCCCTGCACTTTGAGAGGCTGAATGGGAAGGATTGCTTGAGCCTGGGAATTTGAGACCAGCCTGGGCAACATAGCAAGACTTTGTCTCTACGAAAATAAAATATTTTTATTTGACACAATGAACTTTTCTGCTAATTATGAGATTTGTCTCATCTTGAGGTCTATTTTTATTGACTAGATTTTCTTCCCTGACTAATGTCACATTTGCATACCTTGAAAATTGTATCATATTAAAGATTTTAGCTAATATGTTATAAAGATTCCTCTGAATTCTGTTTTCTTCCTTTTAAGAATGATGATTTTTTTTTCTTCTAGAAGGCTGTTAACATATTTGTAGTCAAACTCCAAATCTATTTCCTGTTTTGGGCCACAGCTAAAAGCTCTACTCAGTTCTGTTAAACCTCCAGCTTTTGGTGTCTGCCAGGCCTTGGGCTCCCCCTGAGGGGTGCACAATTCAGTTTCTAGTTTATCTGAAGATTTGGGGTTGCTCTTTCTGTGTCTCTGTCTTTTCCATTGTCTTAGTCCATTTGTTTTGCTATAAATGAATACCTGAGGCTGGACAATTTATAAAGAAAACAGGGTTATTTGGCTCTTGGCTCCACAGGCTATACAAGAACCCTGACATCACTATCACCTTGGTGAGGGCCTCAGGCTGCTTCCACTCTTGGTGGAAGAGGAACAGGGTTGAGGGGGCGGGGGTCAGTGTGTACAGAGATCTCATGGCTAGAGAGGAAGGAAGGGGGTGGTGCCAGACTCTTTTTAATAAGCAGTTCTTGTGGGAACTAATACAGTGGTAGAACAGCACCAAGCCATTCCTGGGGGATCTTCTCCCAGGACCCAATATCTCCCACCAGGCCACACTTCCAACATTAAGATCAAATTTCAACATGAGATTTGAAGGGTCAAATATTCAAACTACAGCATCAATGTATCACCCCTTCCTCACCACCCCCCACCATCACACTAACTTCCAAGCACTTTTCAGTCCTGAACTCTGTTCTTTGAATCCACAAACCCTTAAGAATGCCAGTTTCTGATTTAGCTCTAGTCATCAAGTTATGATCTGGCAGTACCCTAAGATGGAAAGCACTATAAACCAATACCTCCTACAATACATTCTCTTTCCTCTAAGGGTCAATCATTCCTTCTCTCTTTGGTCACTCCCTAGTGTCTTCAACACTGACTTTTATACTCTGTGTAGAGGTTATACTTGTTGTCTGTGGGGTAGTCCTAAAAGTTTTAGTAGACGCAAGTTACTCTGCCCTGACCAGAAGGGACTCTTACTTGTCTATACTAGTTTAAACAACTGTGGGGCCCCCACTCAGAGTAGTCACAAGCCCAGCTCACAAAGACCCATCTTTGTTTGTTCTTGGTGAGTTATACAATGAAAGGGCCAATGTCTCACTGTAAAACTATTTATATGTCTATTAAAATAGCAAGGATAGAGCCTATCTAAGGATCTGCTTTGTGGGTGGAATTTAAACTTACATCTCAGTAGAATTGACAAACACAGGGTATCCAGGGGAAAGTAGCCTGAGGGTTGCTCTTTTATACTAAAGTATTTGTTGATTCAGTCAGTGACCTAAAGCCGGGACTCATTTTCTTACATCATAAAATGAGAGACATTAATACACACTTTCACCCAAAAGGATACTATGTATAGATTTATGTTAGGTCAAAAATATTTGAATTTCTCTAAGAAAAATAGTATGTAAATAGAGGATCTATCTTATAAAAGAAATCACTTTTTCCATCTTCCAAACAACTCCCACAATGTCCTTCCTACTGATGCATAACTGGTATTTAATAACAAACTATTTGCATTTTAAATTACTTTGTGTGCACTGGATGTTTACTCTGATCTGATCATAAGAAGTATTTTGCCTTGAGGAGGAGTTATGCTGCAGACAAAATTAACTCTTGATTAAAAATTCTACATAATCTTTAAAAAAATCAAGAAAATTTGTTAACAATATTGTATTTATTTTTCATCGTACAGTAGAAAATTAATACATAATTATCTTTTAGTTTTTAAAATATATTCTACCACTGGCTTAAACCAAAGATTCCTTTTCCTTTTTATACATTATTAATTATTACATTGAAATCAGAGTATTTCTATGACCATGAACATAGAGGATTTGATAGGTCAATTAGAATTAATCTACTTCTTATCATGCTGTCACAACACCACAATAATTAGAGTTTATAATTACTGTTAGGTCCCAGTCTACCCTGCTGCCACTTCTTCCCAAATAATTATTAATGGTACCCCATTTCATTACCCAAATTTTCTCTGTGTGAACAATACAATTTTTAGTTGTAAGCTATAACCAAAAGGTTCCCCACTTACAATATCTTGCTTATCCATTTATGATACCAGTGTACGTAAAGTCAAACTATCAGTATTCTTTTATATATTTTATGAGATTCTGGAAAGAGGTACTATTATTTTTGCATTATGAAAATTGTTTCTTATTGTAGATGTGATAACATAATGCAAAATATGTTAGAATTACAAATGGATATATTTAAATAAGTGTACGGTAATTTTATAAATATTATAAAATAAAGCATTTTTATGACATAAATAACAAACATATTAATATTTGAATAAATGTTAAAGAGTCGATAATTCAAAAATAATCAAGAAATGGCATATACCTGGCATATTCTTCAGAATATGAAGATTAAGTAAACTAGTGTGGTTCAACCTCTTGACTTATTTATTCATTTACACAGTTAACATGCAAACTAATATAAATTCAAGTCATAACCTGGAGCAGAAGAGTATCATATTCAATATTACTTACATTTTTAATTAATTTTGATATGCTTTATATTAACTTTGAAGAGAAATATATGCTATTCATCAGTAATGTCACTATAGCTTTACTTTGTAACTAATAAGTGATCAGATGTCTTTTAAGATAAACATTTTAAACCAGTTCTGCTGTGCAGCATGCCAGACAGAGCTGTCTCTTCCTTTAGACAATGAAACACAGTATCTGTTTTTGTATGTTTAAGATTTTGCTGAAAGAAAAAAAATTAGACACATATAATCTTTAAAAAAGTATTCTGTCTTTTGATGAAAAATTAACACTCATTTGCGGTAAGGCCATGATCTGCATTCCTTGTGGAATCTCAGGTGAAGGCATGCCCTTCTTAGGCAGGTGCAAATATACCCAAGCTGATGACCGTATTTTGGGGACAGATAAAATTACAAGTCAAAACACAAATACAGGTTTTTTGGTGATATACTCATTATCCACAGTTAGAAAAAATGTCTACATACTTGGGTTGCAATGCCTTCATTTCAATTAATTTTTTAAAAATATACTGTGCACAGTTATTTTGAAAGTCCATGTGCTGGACACAGCAGAGAATCAAAAGTTACAGCCTGTCCTCAAGGAGTTTTGTTTTTTTTTCTAATAGTTACAGAATAAGCCAGAAATTAATAAGAGCCAGGAAAAAGGTCCACAGTGTTTTCAGAGATACAAAGTTAGCTTTCTGAGAAGGAAATGAATATGTCTCAAATGACACCAGAAAAGTAATTTAGAACTGTATTTAGGAAGAGCTTGCTAAAACTTGGAAGGGATATATGAATGAATTCAACAGTTCTGGGGATTTATTAAACAAAATTTGAGCTGAGAATTGGTATCATATGTCTCTGATTGAATTTCAATGTTCAATCTCAGTGGTTTTAACGTTACTAATTTCTTTAACTGAAGGTTTTTAGCAGTATGCTATTCAATGCTTTTGATTCTAGACCTATTAAAACTCAAAGCAAAAGTATGCTGTATTATGAACTAAAATGTTAGTAACAGAAAGCATTCATTTAAGCTGAATAGAAAAAGATTTTAAATACATTTTTTGGTCCAGTGGCTACACTAATAATAACAGATAATCAGTGAGTACAACAGCAAGGGTCTTTAAAAAAAAACTGCACAAGTCTATAATCTTTTATCTGAGACAGAAACCCAGCTTTTCAGTCTCTTATAACAAAAGACAATTCCACTGAATTTACAGTTGAGTGTCATTCCTACTGCTATTATTGATTTTCATAGTATACCAAAATAAGTCCTGCAAGTATCTATAATTTATTTCCTGATCTCAGAACTAGTTATTATTAGTTTCTCACTTAAAAGTTTAAAATGAAATGCAACATTTTTATTATTAATTATAGTGTTTGTACCTGAATGTTTTTCTGCATAATTTATGTGTTCAGGCTAATCTTTCCTGTAGCATATTGGTTCACCAGAATGTAAGTTAACTCTCCTGTGAAAAAAGTTTCATTGTCAAATTACTTTGGGAAATTTAACACTAAATACTTTCTTTTAACTTCAGATAATTAAACTTTGAGTTATTGCTCATTGTAAATTTCCAATAAGGGATAAAATATATAACATTTTATTAACCTACTTAATCAGACGTTTTTGCATATGTAAAAGCACATACACATATGTATATTTAAAAATATTCACCAAAAATATTTTAGCATAATGTGACATATAGATAGAGAGGAATCTTGCATGAATTTCTAATTATTCTCTGATAGCAAATTTTGATTTTTGCCAAATTATCTTGGTCCTGCCCTAAACTAAGCCTGTTGTTCTGTCTAAGCTACAGTGGTCTTGGGAGAAAGTATTTGGGTGCAATTTATACAGAAACAGGGCTTGGGATGAAACTAAAGGTCAGAAAAAAGAAATGACTTTTTTCCTCATTTCCCATCTCTCCTCCTCCTTAGAAAATCCAGTACAGCAAAAACATTGCCTTCCCTTTATGCTAATGGGTAAAAATATATACCATTGGTTTCCAATACTGACTGCCCATCTGTGTCTCTTGGAGAGGTTAAAAAGCACGAATAGCCAGACCACATTCCATGCCAAAAAAAATCAGTGTCTCTGGGTATGGGGCTCTGGCATTGTTTTTCTTTGTTTGTTTGTTTTGAGCAGTCTGTTGCCCAGGCTGGAGTGCAGTGACACAATCTCGGCTCACTGCAACTTCCGCCTCCCGGGTTCATGCGATTCTCCTGCCTCAACCTCCTGAGTAGCTGGGATTACAGGCACACGCCACCATGCCCAGCTACTTTTTTTGTATTTTTAGTAGAGATGGGGTTTCGCCATGCTGGCCAGGCTGGTCTTCAACTCCTGACCTCAGGTAATCTGCCTGCCTCAGCCTCTCAAAGTGCTGGGATCACAGGGGTGAGCTGCCGTGCCCTGCCTGGCATTGTTTTATTGTATGTCTTTCCTCTTTAGGGAGGACAGGTGATAAAAATGTCCAGACACAAATGGCAAGCACTGGTGTAAACATACACGGAGACTGAGTGAGAAAGTCACTATTCTGGACTCGTGATTGCTGTTATTTGAATCAGCAATTTTCCAATGAGACACTTGCGAAGAAATCTTCTTCCATTGCTCTTGGCCTTCATTCATTGCTTTTCCTACCAGACTTCTATTGCAATCACGTATTTTTGATATCCTTGGACTATATTGTGTCTGGAATTGGTGGGTTCTTGGTCTCACTGACTAGAAGACTGAAGCCACGGACCCTCGCGGTGAGTGTTACAGTTCTTAAAGGCAGCGGTGTGTCCGGAGTTTGTTCCTTCTGATGTTCGAATGTGTTCGGAGTTTCTTCCTTCTGGTGGGTTCGTGGTCTCGCTAGCTCAGGAGTGAAGCTGCAGACCTTCACGGTGAGCGTTGCAGCCCTTAAGGCGGTGCGTCTGGAGTTGTTAGTTCCTCCCGGTGGGTTCGTGGTCTGGCTGGCTTCAGGAGTGAAGCTGCAGACCTTCCTGGTGAGTGTTACAGCTCATAAAGGCAGTGTGGACCCAAAGAGTGAGCAGCAGCAAGATTTATTGCAAAGAGCGAAAGAACAAAGCTTCCACAGCGTGGAAGGGGACCCCAGCGGGTTGCCACTGCTGGCTCCGGCAGCCTGCTTTTATTCTCTTATCTGGCCCCATCCACATCCTGCTGATTGGTAGAGGCAAGTGGTCTGTTTTGACAGGGCGCTGATTGGTGCGTTTACAATCCCTGAGCTAGACACATAGGTTCTCCACGTCCCCACCAGATTAGCTAGATACAGAGTGTCCACACAAAGGTTCTCCAAGGCCCCACCAGAGTAGCTAGATACAGAGTGTAGATTGGTGCATTCACAAACCCTGAGCTACAAACAGGGTGCTGATTGGTGTATTTACAATCCCTTAGCTAGACATAAAGGTTCTCCACGTCCCCACCAGACTCAGGAGCCCAGCTGGCTTCACCCAGTGGATCCCGCACCAGGGCTGCAGGTGGAGCTGCCTGCCAGTCCCGCGCCGTGACGCACGCACTCCTCAGCCCTTGGGTGGTTGATGGGACTGGGCGCCGTGGAGCAGGGGGCGGTGCTCGTCGGGGAGGCTCCGGCCGGACAGTAGCCCACGGGGTGGGCGGGGGCTCAAGCATGGCTGACTGCAGGTCCCAACTCCTGCCCGGCGGGAAGGCAGCTAAGGCCCGGCGAGAAATCGAGCGCAGCGCCGGTGGGCTGGCACTGCTGGGGGACCCAGTACACCCTCCGCAGCTGCTGGGCCGAGTGCTAAATCCCTGGGGCCGGCAGGGCCGGCCGGCTGCTCCGCGTGCGGCGCCCGCCAAGCCCACGCCCACCCGGAACTCCAGCTGGCCGGCAAGCTCTGCGCCCAGCCCGGGTTCCCGCTCGCGCCACTCCCTCCACACCTCCCTGTAAGCTGAGGGAGCCGGCTCTGGCCTTGGCCAGCCCAGAAAGGGGCTCCCACAGTGCAGCAGCGGGCTGAAGGGCTCCTCAAGTGCCACCAAAGTGGGAGCCCAGGCAGAGGAGGCGCTGAGAGCGAGCGAGAGCTGTGAGGACTGCCAGCACGCTGTCACCTCTCAATATGATCTAAGGTATAGTGTAAGTTAATGGGAAATGGGATTCAGTGTACAGAATTTTGTCCTACAAAAACGTCATCTTTCACATTTGAGGTAGAATGTTTAATAATTAGTAGAGATGGTCTTTGCATCAGGCCTGATACTTGGCATTGTGTTGCATGAAAAGATTGCTACTCCTTTTTTTTGCTTTGCTTGTTTTTTTACTCATCCTTAAATGAAGTTTAGAACAGTCCTTACTCCAGATGTTAGAGGTAAAGATTCATATAAAGCATTTAGTAAATAATGCATTTTAGTTATTTCAATTGTTATCATCACATTGCAAAATAAGCATATACGCATTCAAAGGTTCAAGCCTCTTTTTCCTAATAAAGTAGAGAATCATCAGGATGATTCTTCTCTCTTTCACAGCGGTTACTATCCTCAGCAGACCAGGAGAGAATTCTAAGATCTAGCCTCTTGGAAACTTTTTGACTTTCCATTACAATGCAAAAGAAAATAATGTCATCTATTATTGAACTATAATCATGCCTAGAAAAGAACATGCTCATCCCCATCTCTAAGGTCACATTCTTTTCTCTATCCATCCACATCTCTGCTTATCTAGATCCTAATGATCACATCTAAATGTACTGCTTGCATCTTCTATGATGTGGTTTGACTCTGTGTCCCCACTCCAATCTCAGCTTAAATTGTAATCCCCCTGTGTCACGGGAGGGACCTGTAATTCTCTCGTGTTAAGGGAGGGAAGTGATTGGATGATGGGGGCAGTTTCCCCCATGCTGTTCTGGTGATAGGGAATGAATTTTCATGAGATCTGATGGTTTTATAAGGCAGTTTTCCCTGCTCTTGCTCACTCTCTCTCACCTGCCGCCATGTAAGATGTGCCTGCTTCCCCTTCCACCATGATCGTAAATTTGCTGAGGCCTCCCCAGCCATGCGGATCTGTGGGTCAATTAAACCTCTTTCTTTATGAATTACCTAGTCTCGGTTATGTCTTTAAAGCAGCATGAGAACAAACTAATACACTCCATGATGACTTGCCGCTGCGTGCATTACTCTGTTCACACTCTAGGTACTGTAACACTGATTGCATTTATAATCGTTCTCAAAGTTAGTTCATAGTGTAAAATTTAATCAATATACAAGAGACTAGACAAGACTATGTTCCATTCCCACTGAAAGAGAAAGGTTACGTACTACTTGAATCTGTATCTATTTTAAAAATATTCTGGCTGGGTGCAGTGGCTTATGCCTGTTATCCCGGCAGTTTGGGAGGCCGAGGCAGGTGGATTACTTGAGGCCAGAAGTTTGAGACCAGCCTGGGCAACATGGCGAAACCCCATCTCTACTAAAAATACACAAATTAGCCAGGCGTGGTGGCATGCGCCTGTAATCCCAGCTACTCGGGAGGCTGAGGCACAAAAATCACTTGAACCTGGAAAGCAAAGGTTGCAGTGAGCTGAGATCACACCACTGCATTCCAGCCTGGGAAATAGATAGAGACTCTATTGCAACAACAACAAAAACAACAACAACAAAAAATTAAACCCTCCTTTCAATCAAAACCCATAACAATATTCTAAGCCAGAGTTGTGTAAACTACTGGAATGTATCTCTTTCCTTTCAAGGAGAGAAAGATAACATCCTTGCTACTGCTCAGCTATCAAGTGAAGGCAAAAGCAGGTCAAGATGAATTTAAAAAAATTATTCAAAATTGAATATGAAATAGGTTGGAGACTCCATTATGGTTGGCAACAAGTCATTAACAGGTAGGATGCAAATAGAGAAGTTTAGAAAATTGAAAAGCTGTGAGGACGTTGCCTTGTGGTATATCCTAAATAACAGCATTGGGAGTGTTTGCAGAGTTCTTATGTGACCACCGAAGTCCTGCCCTAACCAACACTAATGCTGCTGCCTACAGAGTAGCAATAATGGGTGTGATGTCTTTGGCCGCACATTTTTTGTTGTGATCCGTTCAAATTTCTACTCTCCCCATATGACTTTGTAATCCATTATTCATCATAACAACCTGGCAGACGATGACTGTATGAACTCTAGAAGCTACATTTGATTATGTTCTACTAGAAAGCTGGGTTATTTCATATCGTCATAACAATAACTCAATTCATATGTGTTCTTTTGGGAGGCCAGCCCTAAACAAAAGTGCCATGTTAGCTTTCTTACCATAATGCCATGATACCACCTTTAACTGAAATTCTCATTATTCAAGTCACAAAAGCATTAGGCTGCAAAGCTGGGTCATTGTCTTCTGAAGCTGCCATTGTAATACCTGCACAGGGGAAACACACAGGGATGATAGGATTCTTGGGAAAACTTCCAGGAAGGAACATTTCCCTGGATAAGAAGCATCAGAAAAAGGGCAGGGAAGAAGTATGATCATTAGGCTGGCCACTTACCAGATAAGGACAATATGTTCAATTGATTCTATAGATCAACATAAATCTTGGTTATCATTTTTCTCCATTCATCCTTTAAATTCATTACAACTATTTTTACTTGAAATGATGACCAAAGTGGCTTTGGTTCTTTGAATTTTGAGGTGTGTGAAATTTAGTATTTCTTTGAAACCTAGACACTTTCATTTACTTGCAGCCAATAATCATTATAATACAAAGAGATACATTGAATTTACCCATCAGAAAGAATATGTAGTAATGCAATAACACGGTAGTGAATATTTTACTTATTCTTTCTTGCTATGCTCAGGGGGGCAGACATTAGACGTGATGTTAGGATCATGGACTAATCCAAATTGAAGACAAATGTGGTATCTCTTTAAAGAGATAGAATTAGGAAACATAATTCTATTTACTCCCTTCCCCGTGTTCATTCCGCTTTGTTAGATTCTTTAGAGAGATAAGCAGATATAAAAATATAACTCAATTGCCTAATCTATCATATGTGATTCATAAACATCACTTCAATTTCACCCAAATATTGCTTTCCTTTCTGAACTAAATCTGGAGAATTGTAATGACAATTCTCTAATCAAAACTATTTTATTTTTTTTAAAGAGTGCCAAAACCATCAGGCAGTGCTTGAAACCTGCAAGAACTTTAAACTGTTTACTAATAAATCAGTTTCGTACAAGCCATTTTTAATCTTTTGGCAATTTGATTAGGCAAAGGCAGTAAGAGTGAACACTTCTTATATTCATATATTTTTACCTTTAATTTACATATGTTTCTTTGTCTATATAGGATCTGGGGGAAAAACTGAAGGCAAGATTTTTATTTATATATCTGTTGAAAGATGCCAAGCCTCCTTTTCCCATAATGAAATGGTGTATTTAGTCACTTACATGCATGCAAACCTTGTCTCCCCTTCACAGTGGGATTCTCTGTCTTCCTGTTATTTCTAAATATTGCTGTTTATATGCCATATTACATTCTCCAATTTCCTTTTATCTTTTCTTTATTTTGCAATGTCTCAGCACGTGTCTTTTTAAGACAAGTTAATTTAGGCAATTACTCCAGTTTGGTTGAAGATAAAATCTTTAATTTATCCAGCCCTCCTTTTATTCTTTCTAGGATACTCTTTCCATTAATTTCGTGAAACATTCTAATTCTGTAGTTTAGAGAAAAGCTAATATCATCCATATACACATGCATGTGCATGCATGCGCGCACACACACACACACTCAGATGCAAACCACACATACCTATACTTTCAAAACTAATTTTTCTTTTCTTTTTTATAGTAAATGATTATTTGCATTTTTCAAAGTGTCTGATATGGTAAGAGATTTCAATTTGAGAAATCCACATTTCTTATGTATGTGTTATTTTTAAACTGTTTTAACTCATTTACGTTTTAGTAAACTAAGTTTCAGCTCTTTTATCAAGGGAATATTTTGACAGAATAGAGAATAAGGACCCAGAATGTCTGCAGGAATACCTGAAGGCATTATTATTGAAAAAGGCATAAAGAGAAGTAGTGAAAAGCTTGAAGCACTTGAAAATAGAAATGCCATTTTTTTCATTCATCAGTTCATCAAAACATTGCATGTATGAGTTGCTGTTTTAGGCAGAAGAGCAGGTGAAAAATGCCATCCCCAATCGTCAGGTTAGAAAGAGATATGTGAGATATAAAAAATGATGTGGAGTGTAGTAAATGAATATAGATGGAAGTGACCAGCTCTACCTGGGGCAAGTTTAAAAAGAAAGGATATTTGAGATGAGTGTTCAAGATAACAAGAGCAGCTAAAAATTACCTGTCTTATTGATTTCATAATTTAGATGTATTATGTGAGTTAATTATTAACATAGATGTATCCAGCCTGTATCATTTGACATGTTTAAATGCCTTTATTCTTGTACTTATATAAACTACTGCTGCTGCTAATTTGGATGACCTAGAAGAGATAATTGTCTCACATACTAGATGTTTTATTCCTAAATATTTGCTATCTACTGCTCTCATGTGTAAATAGGTACTTTGTTCATACTGTATAAACAGTGCAATGAAAATGATACACCCAAAATATAAATACATTGATTCAGATTATGAGAAGATAACCACAGAAACTGTATTACAAGTGACAAAATATTTCAATATTTCATTATTCATTTTGAAAAGCACTGGGGTTACAATATTTGTGCACCTTCTCCAATTCGCTTGCCTGCCTCTTTCCTGACTCCTTTACATTTTGTTCCTCCTCACTCCCAGAGCCTGGTGCTTGAACTTTCCAGTAAATTTAATCTTTTTCTCAAGCTCCATTTGCTAGAGGCCCCAGGTCAACACAACTTCTGCCTCAGGATGGGGCTTTGGAGTTGGATTAATTAGCTCTTGGAAAGCAACAACAATAAAAAACTGCATTAAGTGACATCATAATAATTATTTAAATGGATTGTGATGGTGAGGAATTATTTATGACAAGAGTAGAGTCCTTATAAATATGAGAGTAAAAGAGCCAGAGAAGTTGCTATCCAAATTATTACCTGACCAGAAAGCTAGAGGACAGTAGATTAGCAGCCTTGGAAGTTTTTTGATGACAAAGTTAGGACTTTCAGGGTCGAAGACTGGGACACTGAGATCTGGGATGGGGCAATGGGTGGATAAACTGGACAATAGAAAATTTTCAAATTTTAGCCCCTGGCTGTTGTCATAGGACATAATTCAGCACCCCCTTCCCCACTCCTGGAGGGGAAGGAATGGGACCTTAAGGAGGTAGATGTCTTACAATAAGACATTTAGTCCCTTAGGCTATGCTCCCATCTCCCCATGTTGTCTACAGGGCGTAACCAAAGTCATATCTCAGCTCAGCCTTGGAAGGGTAGTCAAAGCTCCACGAAGAAATAGCCTATATCTGAAAGGTAATGGCAGCACCTGACAAAGAGTGATGAGACACTGGAAAGGAGGTGTGAGTCTGAGTCTTGACTGTAAGATTGGAAAGGGAGATGGAATATATCCAGAATCTCATGAGTCAGAATTTAATATTTTGGAAAGGATGACAGGAATTGGTCCTCTTAATTTGCTGAGTTTGCTCCTAGGAACCTAGACTCTGTGATAGCCAAAAGCTCCCAAAGTAGAAATGCAAAAAAATTCCTTGGCAAAATGTTAAATAGGCAATCAGAGAGTTCTGGCAGAGGAGACTGGTATCATGGCTTTTTGTATATAGTTCAAGAATGCACAAATGTCTAACTTCCCAGGAGTGGATGAAGAATCATCTCTTCACTTGAAGAATAAGTAATGTACTACTGGGGCCGGGCGCATTGGCTTACGCCTGTAATCCCAGCATGTTGGGAGGCTGAGGTGGCGGATCATGAGGTCAAGAAATCGAGACCATTCTGGCCAACTTGGTGAAACCCCTCTACTAAAAGTACAAAAATTAGCTGGGCGTGGTGGCGCTCGCCTGTAGTCCCAGCTATTTGGGAGACTGAGGCAGGAGAATTGCTTGAACCCGGGAAGCTGAGGTTGCAGTGAGCCAAGATCGCGCCACTGCATTCCAGCCTGGTGGCAGAGCGAGACTCCGTTTCAAAAAAAAGAAAAAAGTAATGTACTACTGGAGTGGGGGTGGGTACAAGAGTATTTACTAGTCTTTACCATGACTGTCATGGTAGTGACAGTCCTCTCTTGGGTGAGGTCTTTAGTATCAAATGCCTCCTTTGACAAGGCTTCCCTATTATTTCTAGGGAAGGTGAGATTCCAGAATGGCTGCAAATGTGAGCATTTAATCATCAGCACCAAGACAGATATACTCACCACAATGGACAGTAGAACCAGAGTGCCAAACAAGGTTTTAACCCACCACGAAATATGGTCACAGTTAACAGACTGTGGTATTCCCAGGGTGGTGAGCTAGATGGACAACTGACTAGGGTGCGTGAATTATTTTATAAAAAAAGAATCAACAGCAGTTTAGCAGAGGGCTAATGGCAGCTATTGGAATGGACATCTTCATGACTACTTACCCAGTTTCCATAGATAAGCTGTGACAGATACCCACGACACATTGATGGACATGGAAGCTGGGTTACCTAGAGCAGTGACCTTGCAATTTCCTACCAAGTATATGCAATAAATATCCCATTTGTTCCTCTAAAGAATCATGGAGCTCTTGCCAAGGCAAGTTTTTACTGGAGAATGACAAAATATGCAGATTTTCAAAAGGATGTTAAGTATGGGGTTCTAGATGACTTGATATTTGGAGATTTGAAAGGCTACTATGGTTCACCAGCTAGAATGCGGGTAAAGATCAAGTGATAAATGCAATTCTGGTTGAGGTCATTTTACAGGTCTGTGGGCCCACCTTGTGCTACTTATCCAGTGACCTGACACAGTGGGAGGCCATCAGTGGACATGAGTAGTATGAATGGGCATTGAGTGGGATATAAACATTGTGGATCTTCTCATTTTCCCTTGGCTGCCTCTACTCTTTCATGGTCAACAGTGTTTCCATGTTGATTTTTCTTTTTCATTTCCAGACATGGGTGAAATGTCCCACCAGATGGTGTGATATTTAGTAGCCCAGAAAGCTGCCAAGGGGTTGAATGATACTATCTGAAGATATGAACCAGTTCGCTCTCCATAGGGAGGATTTCATCAACAGGAAACAGATGCCTGGAAGACATTGGGTCAGTAAATTCTCCCCCTGTACCCTTTCATGAGATGCTCTTTGGTGTGGTTGCTCCTTGTAAACCTTCCAGAAAAGCCCTGCTTGACAAGTCTACTTGCGTCTGAGTGATCGCTTGGGTCTCTTTATGGCTTACGGTAAAGAAGTTGCCATCACGGTAGTGAATTGCGAAACAATGATCTTGATCTTTAATTCCTTCACTTCTCGTTTTCTCCTCACCTTTACTAACCGGGGCTTGGACTTTCCAAACAGCATCTACACTTTGATCTTTGCCTTAGGTTCTAATATAGGAGCCAGAATAAAGACACTGCATGCATATTTAAAGACAATTAACTGCTTTTCAGCCAAAATATTTTTGCCGATGCGGGGGTGTTATTTCACATGTTCTGTTGGGGTGAAGTTCCTGAGTATTGAAAATACAAATTCAGCATTCTTTTCTTTTAGTTTAACACAGATTATATTATAATTAGCCAATGTGGATAAGACATCATAATGAGCCACATTAGTCTGTTTCATATCATTTGGTCTGCCATTCATTTCTTTTGGAGACTTTTAGATTGGCAAGTTGAATGAGAATGTATGCACCTCCCTCCTCTTAGCAATTACCACTCTCTCACTTTCTCTTTTGAATTTCAGTCAGTTCTGACTAAGCACTGTATCAATTTCCTCCTCTTCCAGCAATGCCATTTCCTCTCCTTCTGTCTCAGTTACTGTCTGTGTTATCAGGTAACCTAAGATAAAAAGTTTAGCTCATGCATCCTCCATACACAAAGTGATTTGTATGCTAGTTTTACAAAGAGCAGGTGCACTGCCAGAGAAGCAGGGTGGTGCTCCCAGGAGGTCTGATCAACAGAGGCTGATGAGTGAAGGGAGAACATGGTTCTCCCTTGAGGGCAAGGGACCAGAAATAAATCTGGAGAGATTCACGAAGAATGCTGGAGGATGGTAAATAGTTTTATCCACAAGGCCACAGAGGCTGATGAGGAGATATAAGACCCAAAGGGAAATACTAAAAAGTGTGTTTTTACTACAAAATAGAAGACATCTCTCAAGTGAAAAATGTCCCTCATTCATGATTTTTTTTTTTTTTGATAGAGTCTCGCTCTGTCACCCAGGCTGGAGTGCAATGGCACCATCTCGGTTCACTGCAACCTCCGCTTCCCAGGTTCAAGAGATTCTCCTGACTCAGCCTCCTGAGTAGCTGGGATTACAGGCATGTGCCACCTTGTCCAGCTAATTTTTTTTTTCGTATTTTTAGTAGAGATGGGGTTGCACCATGTTGGCCAGGCTGATCTCAAACTCCCAACCTCAAGTGATCAGCCTGCCTTGGCCTCCCAAAGTGCTGGGATTACAGGTGTGAGCTACCATGCCCAGCCCACTCATGATCTTAAGACTGCCTCATTCATCCTACAGGTCTTAAAGGGCAAAATGAGTCCATCAAGCAAGCTCTAAAATAGTGTAAGTAGTAATAGCTCAACAGAACTTAGTATGTAATGTGATGTGCCACACAGCCAGTGAAATGCAGAGACTGGTGGTTTGGAAACTAAAGAGCATTGTCTTTGACTGTAGCCTTGAAAAGTTGCCAATTTCAGCATGGATAATGTCTTGAAATAAAATAAACAGCAGCATTGGCCACATGAGACTTTATATTGATGATCTGAAATTCACTACCAATTCAGAATGTATTGAAAGGAATTGCAGCAGCAACAAACTATAGTGGGTAAGCTCACACTAAACTCAACACAAAGGATAGAGGCACACCTCACTCTGACAGATGAATTCCCTGCCATTAAAGATCACATTGTGGAAGTTACAGGCAAGCATATAGATACCTGGATTCATATCATTCAATGGGCTTGGCCATACAGTAATTAAAGAAAAATTGAAGGAAGCATTTATTTCATTTTTAAAGGAAATATGAAAAATCAACTTCTATACAGGCAACAATATAGAATAAGGAATTTCTTTTAATTTCCAGAACTAACAAAATGTAGTATTATACAACTGATAGAGGAAAACTACGATTTGTAATATTTAGGAGTTAATTACATATTATATACCACGCAAAAGCTACAGTGGTGAGGATATCTCAATCACATGAAGAAGGTGACAGTAAAGTGACTTTGTCTATAATTATTTTAAGAATGCACAATGAGGGAAAACTTCCCCAATCTTTAACTTGGTAATTAATATTACAGTTTAACATTCCTGAATTTTGGAAACATTATAAGTACATTTTAATACATACATAAAAAAATGACAATAATTTAACAGCATGTTCGGTCGAGAAAATTTTAATATTGTCAATCATATAGAATAATATTTAGTGTAAAGTTCAGCTGATGCCTAATTTGTGTTGTAACATATAAAGCTTTCAAATTTGTTTAGGATAAGTTGTGTGCTATTATAAATGACAATATTTTATAATGGTAAAAAGTTATCTTCATATTACATAAAATTTAAGAAGATGGTATGCCTTCATCTTCCATACATTTAGAGATTATTAAGGTTAGTGCTAAAATTAAACACATAGTGACTATGAATTACTTATTGATTGGAATATTTTGCAAGTATAAACTTAAGGCTCTCCTAGAAAATGAATATTCAAAGATTGCTGGGCTTAGTTCAAGAAATAAAACAGCAACATATTCTTATGAAAAGTTTACATTTTTTTCTATTTCATAAACTTAGAAAGTTACTTAAAAATATGAGAAATACTGTTCCATTTAGGTTGGTGCAAAAGTAATTACAGTTTTGCCATTATTGTCAATGGGAAAAGCCCCAATTACTTTTGCACCAATCTAATAGCTAAATTGTCCTAAGACTTGTTTTCTAATTAATATGCATTTGCTGCTCCTTTGGCTTTGAATGTACAATAATTAGTTCTCACTTGGCAAAATCCTACCTATCCTTCTACAACCAATCATGGTTCCTTTTCATTATTTATGTATTCATCTACTCATTTATTCAAAACATACTTATTGAGTGACTATTAGATACCAGGCACTATTTTGGGTTCCATAAATGGGACAGGAAAGTAAGCCTGTTGCACTCATGGGAATAACATGTGAGTGGACGTTGCAGGCCATTAACAAGCAAACACGTTAATCTATTCTGCAATCAGGTAATTATAAGTTCTATAGTGAAAACTCACTAGGAAAAGGTGACGGAGGTGGGATCTAACCATGGGGACTGTTTTAAATAGGATGGTCCTTGGTGGCCTTTCTGAAAACTAAAACCAAGTAAGGTCTGAGTGTGGATGCAAGACCCTCAGGTAAGAATAAATTTTGTTTGTTCAAAGAACGGAAAAGACTTTGTAGACAGAGTAGGGTAATCCAGTGGGATAGTGTTGGAGATAAACTTGGATAGGTATGCAGGTTCAGAGGACACAGGGCCTTGCAGTCAATGATAAAGCAATTGAGCCCTATCCTAAAAGTATTGGGAAGAATCCTAAGAATTTTGAAAAAAATAGTGATGAAGTCTTATGTATAATTTCAAACAATTACTCTTGCTGTTGTAGGAAGAATAGATTGTAGGAATCAAGAAAATGTGGTACATATATACCATGGAATACTACGCAACCATAAAAAAGAACAAGATCATGTCTTTGCAGGGACATGGTTGGAGCTGGAGGTCATTATCCTTAATAAACTCACACAGGAACAAAAAAAAACCAAATACTGCATGTACTCACTCATAAATGGGAGCTAAATGATGAGAACACAAGGAAACTTAGAAGGGGACAGCACACACTGGGACCTTTCAGAGGGTGGAGGGTAGGAGGAGGGAGAGATTCAGGAAAAATAACTAATGGGTACTAGGTTTATTACCTGGGTGATGAAATAATCTCTACAACAAACCCACATGACACACATTTACCTTTGTAACAAACCTGCTCTTGCACACCTGAACTTAAAAGTTAAAAACAAAATGTAAAGAGAAAAATTAGTAGCCGGAGTGAAAGATATCGGTGGGAAGAGTTTCAAGAGTGAAATGGTGTGAAGGAGTATGACAGAATTCTCCTTCTGGAGTGCTTTCTCTCCAGCATTGGGTGAGGGTTGTGTGTGGGTATGTGGGCTTGTGTGGTGGTGGTGAATGTGCTTTCAGTAGTCATGTGAGTGAGCAGCAAGAGAGAGATGTGGAGCGAGAAAGGTATTTTCCTGAAGACCCTCAGAGCACACTGATGCTTCGAGGTGGTCCCACATCATCCTGAATGGTCCTCTTTATTCCCTGTTCTCCTTGTAACCTGAATGAGTGTTAGGATACCAGGATAAGCCATAGTGGTAATAAAGTTCATTGCCAGAGATATTGTGTGGAATAGAGAGTTAGATCATGAAATTACAGCAAAAAATAAGTGAGGGAAGTAATTACCCTAAATCAGTCTGTGGCAGACAACAAAGTTGGTCACCAAATCTCGTTTTCGTTTCTTCTTGAGAATGCGGGGAGCCATTTTGGTGCTTTCCTAGATTAAGTGACTGAGCTGTGTTCAGTGGAATGTGGGAGAAAGATGTGCTTGCCATTTCCTGTCCCGACCTCCAAAATTGGCTGTGTAGTCATCCACAGAGCATAAAATCGAATACTTCAAAGCCAGAGGGGATGGCTTCCCTCTCTACAGCAAACCTGCGTTACACTGTCTCTTTAGTCAGAACTGGTACCCTATTATATGAACTCAGCAAGATTTGGGGGTTGTTGATAGTGACAGCTGTCCTATCCTGTGTCATAAAACTTCCTATGTCTTTTCTTTTAAATATTTGCATTGAAAATGAACATTAGTTTTATTTTCTACAAGCAGGAATCACAGCAAAACAGATATGAAATTAATAAAACCTAGAGAATGGTAGCAGAAAGGATTTCTCTCTTTAAACCCACGATACATTATTGTTAGTATTCTCCTAAACACAAAGAGGAGAAACGTGTTTATTTCTTTTAATAGAAAATAAGAGTCCTGAATCTACTCCATAAAAGTTAATTCTGGTGTCTGAAATGGATATACTAAACTTGGCCTCTTAAAAATGTGACATATAAGAATCATTTTTCCAAAGAAAATATCATCACTGGGGCTTACATATGGAGAACTATTTACACACTCCATTTTCTTATCACCAACTATTTTATTAATTATTATATACTAATAAACATAAACATAAATGAGTAGGGATTGCAAATGGGCACTCATTAACTTCCTCTAGACTGATTGTGCAATGTCATTTTACAATATACATATTACACATGAACAAATGTTTCTTTTTGCCATTTTATGTTAATTATTAAACTTAGAATGAACCATTATAAATAATTATTAACATAACCTACTCATTGCTACTATCATTCATATTTTTATAACAAGGACTACATTCCAGAAAGAAAAACCTCATTATGTTCAAATATCATCTGTGCACTTTAGGCTTCAACTATTTAAAATATCAGAGAAATAACTAACATATTCAAGGGCAATTTTAAAACTGCCCTAATGAAAATAATGAGAAAAACAAAATTCCCATTATTTTTCTTGACTCTTTATTTATTTGGGGGGCATTATTTTCTTGAAATAGACACTATAAAAATAAATGCAAACAGTAATTAACTATTTTTTCATAAACGATGTAGAGCATTAATTTATGATAATATTTATGTAATGAAGAAGTTTCATTGGATTGCCAATTTATGATATTTGTCATCAGAGAAAATATTACTTTGGATTTTTTTTCTTAACAATAAGTCAAAATTGTTTTGTAAAACGAAAGACAAAAAAATATTGAGGCATGCAAATACAAGATCTTAGCTTTCATGGTTCCAGGAACTTGAGTGGACTCAAATCCATGCTTTAGGTAGTACACAGGTTGCAGGAAAAAGGATGAATTTCATTTGGAAAATATTTTATTGATAGAGAATAAATAATAGTCTATATGGAAACAAAATAGCTGGGAGCATTATTCATATAGAAAACAATTGTCCATAAGACATAGTTATGAGTAGTGGGAAGAAGTTGTAAGAAGGAAGTTTGAAGTTTGAGGCTTCATATAATGGGTAAAAAATATGTGTTAAATTAGAATGAATTCTCACTTGAGAGAGCAAGTTGCATTTCACTCAGATAATTAAGGATATCATTGGTTGGAGGTGCTGTGATACATGGACACGTGTGCAATTGCATGTGAAACTGGACTAGGTGACTGCTGGGGTCCCTTCTACCTCTGACATTCTATAGCTTTAAATGTCAGAAAAAATCCTCATTTTGCTTTCGACTGCATAAAGTCAATGTTAAATGTTTTCATCTGATTTATTATTGAATTGGCCACAGATGGCAATCTTATCAAGTAGTTACATATTTGTTGAGTTATCAAGTTGAGAATAGTTGGCATAGGAATAAGGCTTAATGGTGCAGATAGAGCATCTCATCTACCATTTAGAACTCTATAAATACTAGATCATAGAGTTAGCCATGCTTCTGGGGAAATTGACCACCAGGTATGCATGCATTTTTCTTTATCCTAAGCAACACAGGAAAATACCATGAAATATTTGTCCTCCATACCGCTGCACATAGCTACTGCAGAGAAATATAGGGAGATGTGCTGCCTCCTTCCCTCTTCAATGAAGGGGTGATTGTCCCAGGTTTTGGGGTTGCTGCTCTCCTGAGGGTGAAATAAGCCAGAGTTTCTCAAGTTTGGTAAAATTGACGTTTAGGGCTGGGCAACTCTTTGTTGTAGGTGGCCATCACATGCATTATAGGGTGTTGAGCATAATTCCTGTCTTCTACTCACCAGATGCCAGTAGCAACTCCCCACCCCCACCTTGGTCATGATAATAAAAAATGTCTCCATCCTTATCAAATGTCCCCTGGGGTGACAAAATTGCCCCCATATGAGAACTACTGGTCTAAAATTGTCAGGTCAGCAGCTCCTCCCACTTTCCCTTTCCCCACTGGGTATTGATTCCAATGAAACATCACAATAAACATCTCAAGAGCCAGGCACGGTAGCTCACGCCTGTAATCCCAGCACTTTGGGAGGCCAAAGTGGGGGATCACGAGCTCAAGAGTTCGAGACCAGCCTGGCCAACATAGTGAAACCCCGTCTCTACTAAAAATACAAAAAATTAGCTGGGCGTGATGGCAAGTGCCTGTAGTCCTAGCTACTTGGGAGGCTGAGGCAGGAGAATCGCTTGAACCCGGCAGGTGGAGGTTGCAGTGAGTCAAGATTGTGCCACTGCACTCCAGCCTGGGTGACAGAGCGATATTCCATCAAAAAAAAAAAAAAATCTCAAACATAACCCCTGTCTCGGATTCACAGAAAAAAAGAAATGCTACTTAACTCCAAAATTGACTAGTTACTAGGTTCTTAGGAGGATGGCTGTAAATCAGCAAAACTATTTTTAACTTCTTGCAGAGGCTGTTTAAAAAAGCAGAGAGATTAAAACCTGAAATAGGTGGACAGCGCTTTAGCAAATGACCCATGTCTGGGTGTGTAAAGATACAGGGAGACGAAGTGAACAGCACTTTAGTAAATGAACCAGTGTCTGGGCGTGTAAAGATACAGGCAGAGGTAAATTTCGGGGATGAGTGGAATTGGTCTGCATGGCTTAAAAAGAGGGTTTTTTTTTTTTTTTTAAGTATCAAGGTCACATGGGGCAGCAGTCTAGTCAGTAGAAACGTGGAGATAAACAACATTGAGAGAGGCTGGGGCCTGTGGAAAAATTAGTCTAAGTAAAAAGCGGGGAAGGGATAAATAATTAGCTTATTGGTGTTATTGCTACATAAGTAAGACTTTTTATCCTTCAACTATCAGTAAAAATCTGCCACACCCACAGATACCTTATATACATGGGGTGTGTGTGTGCATGTGTGTGTAAAAAATGAGGAAAATGGGCTGTATTTCATTCTACAGGCACAGCCTTTTATAGAAAATCAGCATACACAACACAGGCTTGTTGATCCTTCAAGAGTAGCCTTAAGTTTGACGCACAAGGGGAAATATGCATGTTCTCAGGCCTCCCCCAAATCTCAGGAGAGAAAAAAGCAGAAACCCAGCTCCTTTAAGTAGTAAGTAAGGAACTAGACATTCATGGGAAATCTGTGCCAATTCAGATGAAATTTTAAAAAGCTAGGTCTCTTTGCTGACATCTCGGTTATCCAGAAATGTAGTTCATACTTATTTAGTATTTCACATTTTCCAAAACATTTGTCACATACAGCACCTCGACTGAGATATATCATATGGTATTTTGCATCTTTGCTTTGACATACTATTATTATTCAAGCTCCAACTAGAAGATCTCCTCAGAGGCTTGAGTCCTGCTCCTTCAGTCTCCTTTGTCCTTTATCCATATTTCTATCAGAGTGCTTAGACCATAAAATCAATGATTGCTGTAAAGTGTTTTCTCCTCTACTAGAATGGAAGCTGAACAAAGGCCAGAACTATAATGCACTCACTTTGTATCACTAAATCCCAGTACAGAGCCTTACCCACAGTGGACATTTAATATATAGTAATTGAAAAAGAAGAAGTATAAAGATGACCGTCATTTCAGTTTTTAAAGATGCAATCCAAGTATACCTGTGTAAAATGTGTTTTCATGCTGTTACCTCACTAAATTATAGGCTGTACAGATTATCAAAATTAGAAAAATGGACATCGATAAAAAATAAAGGAATTCAACATGCAAGCATGTTAAATGCATGCTAATATATAATTTGCTTATAAAATTTTAAAAATATACATGTTTAAAATGTGATTAATGTAGAAATGCCATTGAAATTATTTTCTTTGATCCTTTTATTGGTGCTAAACAATGGTGCTTCTTAGTTGCAATAATAGCTACAGACAAGAAAGGTATGAATATCCTTACTTTTGTTCACAATAATTTTCAGTTCAAGTTTGTTAATGTAGACTTAGAAAAATGAAATTTTAAAAAACGTTTTACTATATTAATAACACCTCATAAAAGGTTGTTCTATTGACTGCGTAAAATGACTTTCAAATATTTGTAGCATCAGATCATACCTTTCCTGTAGTTACCAGTTGCTGGCCCTAAGGTACATTTTCATTGTAGCTAGTTACATGCTTTGTCTTTCATCTCTCGCCAGACCTTCCTTCTTTAATCACTGTGGTTTTATGTGTGGGGTAGACGGTTGTTGTTGGGGTTTCTGCTTTTTTAAAACAAAACAAAATGAAAACCCAACATTTCTTAATTGGGGTAGGTGTGGATCAGACTTGGGATTATTCTTCTCTGAACTTCTTCCAATGTGTCTGGGGCTTAGATGCCTCAAACTGAATTCAGCTTCCAGGTGTGATATTCTTAGAATTTCAGATACTTGTCAGTCCATAATGAAATGAGACATGTCTTCATTTGTCACTTAGTAGAACTTTTTTAGTGCTTAAGTTCTGTCATCTTGATTGCCACTCTAGTTTTGAGCCAAAAAATGGATATCCACAAGCCAATATGTCTATGAGTCTTAAATAGCTTTTTCATAAAGGTGCTTTTCATGTTAAGTAGCCCAGTTATCCATAGTTGTGCAACAAACTACTCCAAATCTTAGTAGCCTAAAACAGTGATTTTGCACATGATTTGTGGATTTGGAATTTGGGAAAAGTTTGGTTGAGTGTTTCATCACTAATTCACGTGACTTTAGCTGGGGCAGAAGGGACTGAACAATTCATCTTGAAGATGGAATCTTTACGTGTGGGACACCAATGTGCTCTTTGCCCTCACCCCCATCCCTTGGTGGTTTCTCATTCCCTAGTCCTCTCTAAATGGCTTCCAGGGACAGATCAATTTAGGTGCCAACTCACCAGGTGAACAAACTGTGGCCAGAGAGACAGGGTCCTTACAAAAGAGGCAAATTTCCTGCCAGCCTCATTATTAAAGGAGAGAAGTGAATTCCTAGACAATGGGAGAGCATCATGCCTCCAATATGTCATTATAAATTGAAACATGAGTTTTTCTATTAATATGATTAACTCAATCTGTTTTGCTTCACCACAAGTAACCATCACAGAAAAGAGTATATAACATCATATATTTAGTTGATGGATAAAGTTATACATATGAATGCTGTTCCTCCTCTGTGTGAAAGTTTGTTAGAAAAATATTTTTCCTTTATTTGCCTCACCTCTAACTATTTCTATAGACCTCATTCTTTCCACTTCCTATGTGGTCATTTCCTGTGCATTTACTTTCCAAGTCTAACTCCTTGTATTGTATGGAGCATGAAATTCTACAACCCTCAAAAATGGTAGTCAGGATTTCAGGTCCTAAGAATGTGGGCATCTGCAACTGAGATATATGCATAAAGCAGAGGCACAAAATATTGATCTGTCTCTACAACAGGAACTAAATAACTATTTTCATCTGAGGAAACTGCAAAGAAACTGGTGATCTACTTGCAGCCCTGGGTGGAAAAGGAGCAACTCTTGAAAAGTGGGAAATCCAAGCTGCTCCTACAGGAGATATGGGATCTAAATTCAAATCATATGTGAGTACATCTCAGATTGATCAATTAATGTAAGAACTAGTGCCACGAATTTCCTAGTGCCATGAATGAGACAAATTTTAAAAAACTACTATACTGAAATACACATGGGGTGGACTCCCATGAAGAATCGTCTTTGAATCCTACGTATTATTATAGCATATATATCATATCATATATCACATATATCGTGTCATATATATGAACCATTGTAACATATATACATCACACAAGAGTACATTTTTAGGGTGTTTCACTAGAATCAGATGCTCAGAAAATGTGCCCTAATAACTAAAAAGAATAAATATATTTAGAAAGACTTTAAATCAGATCTGTTTGAAGGATCTGCTTAAATAATAGAACACATGCACCCAAAGAGAGGTTCTGCTTAAATAATAGAACACATGCACCCAAAGAGAGGTATAAATACAAAGATTATTTAAAGACAAAACCCCCTAACTTTCTAGATCTAAAATAAGAAATTAGTTCACAGGTTGAAGGCTACACCAATCTTCAAACGATATTTTCTTCACAGAAATAGAAACAATTATCCTAAAATTCATTTGGAACCACAAAAGACCTCAAATAGCTGAATACGTTTTGAGCAGAAAGAATAAAGCTGTTGGCTTTATACTGCCTGATTTCAAATTATATTACAAAGCTATATTAACAAAAACAATGTGGTACAGGCATAAATATAGACACATAGACCAATGGAACAGAATAAAGAACACAGAAATAAATTCACACATGTACAGATAACTGATCTTTGACAAAGATACCAAGAACACACATTGGGGGAAGGACAGTCCCCTTAATAAACGGTGCTGGACAAACTGAATATCCACAGAAGAATACAGCTATACTCTTAACTTTCACCATATGGAAAAATCGATTTGAAATGGATTAATGATATAAATGTAAGACAAGACAGAATAAAACTACTAGAAGAAAACCTAGGGGAAATGCTTCATGACATAGATCTGGGCAAAGATTTTTTTGGAGAAGGTCTCAAAAGCACAGGTAACAAAAGCAAAAGTAGACACATGGATTGTAGTTTGAGCACTAGAGAAAGGGATAATTTTAACCCACTTTTAATATT
The DNA here is from genome assembly GCF_029281585.2 of Gorilla gorilla gorilla. Lineage (NCBI taxonomy): Eukaryota > Metazoa > Chordata > Mammalia > Primates > Hominidae > Gorilla > Gorilla gorilla. The sequence goes on along the minus strand of NC_073232.2, from coordinate 18,171,109 downwards.
TTTTGTGTTCATTCACAGTAATATTCCCCTGTTAATTTCTTTCATAACACTATATATATATAATTTTCTTGTTAATTTATTTGCTGATTTGCTTATTATAGTTATTTTTTCTTTATTTCAAACCCTTGTGTCAAGGGCTGGCTTTCAATAGATCAAATTGAGAGAGCTGCTCTGCTGTGTACAAAACCCTGGCCCAGGAAGTTTTTGTATCACACCAGAAAATACAAAACACGGGACTTTCTGTGACACTCACTATTCTCAGTGTCTATCCAGAGCTGAGCACTTAGGGGATACTCGTTATATCATCACAATCTGCTGTTTTATCTTATTAATGTTACTGGAATCAATTCCCTTTGTTTATAGGTTCACTATCATCACCCTTTTTAGGCTTTTTCCATTTTTGGCTGGAACCTTACAATAGCTTCTTACCTGGTGTCTCTTCACTGTCAGTCTGTCCCTAACTCTCAAATTACCCCCTTCACTTGCCACCAGAGAACATGCTCTTAAACACATCTTTTAGCCCTCTACTCATCACTTTGGAGGGTGCCCCAGAACATTTAAGAATCTGCCTATGATTCTTAGTATGGCATAACAACCCTCATAGACTAGCTAGTGCTCATATCTCTATCTCTAACTTTATCTCCTCCCATTTCCTGCCTGCCATTTACTCTCTAGCAAAAATCAACCACACATAGTTTCCCAGCTACATCTTTCATGTTTTTATAGCTTTGCCTATGTTTGTTCATAATATCCTTTTTTCTTTAGGTTATTTTTCCCGCACCATCTTTATCACCACCCTAACTTTTATCTATACATCAAGTTTCAGCTGAAAACTTATCTTCAAATTTTCTCCCACCATGCCACAGTTGGATATGTTATCTCTCCAGAGTCATCACGTCACACACTTAAATATCCTCTCAACACTACTAGTTTATACCTGTTTGGATGCTGACTAACTTATTTTTCTGTAGTCTTTGATGAAGGATAATATACCTATTTATATTTCTATTACCTAGCCTGCAGTAGGCACTCACTTCTATATGCTGAATGAATAAACTTTCCAGGAGATAACAAACAGAAAAAGGAATGGAATGATATGAGCTTGTCTTTAATAACTGGCACTCTCTTTGGCAGTACTAAAGTGAAATGAAATTACTAAGGGGTAGACAATGGAGTTGAAAGTAAAAAATGAAGAAGCTAAAGAAACTGTAAGTCTGCCCGTTCTAAAGAGTTCTACTGATAAATGGAGTTAAGTATGTGATTTAAAACCCGACCTTCACTAATTTCCATCTCAACTCTATGTTGGATTTTTGTTTGTTTGTTTGTTTGCTCCCAAAGTCAACAAGCAAAGAGTACTTTGTTCAGATATGCAGAAATTAAAGTGCCAGTGATTTCAAGACTTCATAGAAATGTATTGTTGATACTTCAGGTTTAGATACCCTGAAATTGGTTATTCCATGGGAAATACTATCTCCCTGTTTAGATAGTGAAAACATAGAGGATCCCCTCTATGCTATTTCCAATGTGTTTTACCATTAGAGTTCTCAGAAAGAGACCCTTCTTCTAGCTTTCTGCTAAAAGTAATTAAAGCCTTATAGTCTAGAAAAAGAGGGTTAAGAGTGCCTCAGCAATTAAACCTTCTTTTCTTGCAAGGGAAAAAAGTACAAGGAAGACTGCAGAACTAAAAGAGTGGAAATAAAACAAATGAGGGTTCTTAGCCACAGGAGGTTATTTGACTAAACAATGGGTAAGTCCTTCTCTAGGGGGGTTTCTCTTTGATTATTTGGTGATCCCATAGTCCTTTCATTCAAATTCTGTGAAGCAAGCAATATGGCTTGCTATACATGTAGTCTTCTAGAATGAATATACTTCATAAAGAAGAAAACAGATGAGTAATTTGCAGGTCAGATTCATGTTTGGAAGAGAAGTGTACTTTAAGAGAAGCAGTGTCTTGAGGCTATTCAGGGTAGCGGATACCTTCCCCACAAACCATTGTTGTCTCCTAGGCCTATGGGCCTGTGATGGAAGGGGAAGCCTCAGAGATTTCTGAAATGCCTTCAAGGCTTTTCTCCCCATTGTCTTGGATGTTACCAGCTTCCTCCCTTTTCGTCAAACAAATCTCCCTAGCAAGTGGTGGCTCCACAACTTCGTTCTATATACATTCTTAAATAGTCTTAGTTTAGACTATTAAACTAGAAATGATTTAGAAATATCTAGCAGAATAACCTTATTCTAAAGATGAAGAGAGAAAAACCCAAAAAACTGTAGGCCTTGTGAATACAGGAACCTCGTTTTTCACATTTTTTTAATCTCAAAAAAACATTGGCAAACCTTCCTTGCATAAACCTTTGGTGTCTACTGATCTTAAATGCATTGTGGTAATATAACCACCCTGAATTATGCCAAAGTTGTTGGATTTATGGTATAAACAAGAATACAGATACAACCTTGCTTGCAATAACTCCTTAACTTAGAATAATTCATTTAAACTTTCTGAATCTTAACTTTTTCAATCTGAAAACTGGGAATATAATAATACCCATCTTGAAATACTATTGTAAGAATAAAAAGAAAGTATGAGAAAATGTAGTGTAAACCAATAAGTATAATGCAAATAGTGGTGATTACTATTATCATAAGTTTTCACTAGTAGGTGTGTAAAAACTTAAAAAAATTTATGATAGTCATAGCATTTTATCGATAGAGGTTATTTTGGATACTATCTAGCCTCTTCTTGTGTTGGTACATTTGCATTGCTATAAAATAATACCTAAGGCTTGGTAATTTATAAAGAAAAGAGGTTTATTTGGGTCATGGTTCTGCAGGCTGTATATGAAGCGTAATGCTGACATCTGCTTCTGATGAGGACATCAGGAAGCTTAAAATCATGTTGGAGGTTTAAGGGGAGCCAGCATATATCATGGTGAGAAAGGAGCAAGAGACAGAGGGGCATACCACACTCTTTAAACAACCAGATTTTGCTTGAATTCAGAGCAAGAACTCACTCACTACCACCAAAACAGCATGAATCCATTCATGAAGTATCTTCTTGCATGACCCAAACACCTCCCATCAGCTTCCACCTTCAACAATGGGGGTCACATTTCAACATGAGATTTGGAAGGGTCAAATATCTAAACTACATCATTCCCCTCCAGCCCCCAACATTGCATGCTCTTCTCACATTGCAAAATATAGTCATCTCTTTCCAATAGTCCCCAAAAGTCTTAATTCATTCCAGCCTCCACTGAAAAGTCCCAAGTCCCAAGTCTCATCTGAGACTCAAGGCAAGTTCCTTCTACCTATGAGACTGTAAAAAAAAAAAAAAAAAAAAAAAAAAAAAAAAAAAAACAATTTATTTACATTCAAGATACAATGGTGGTAGTACAGGTATTGGGTAAAATTCTCATTCCAAAAGGGAGAAATCAGCCAAAAGAAAGGGGCAACAGGCCCCACACAGTCTGAAATCTATTGGGGTGGGCATTACACCTTAAAGCTCCAAAATAATCTCCTTTGATTCCATGTCCCACATCCAAGGCACACTGGTGCATGGGGTGGGCTCCCAAGGCCTTAGACAGCTCTACCCATGAGGCTTTGCAGGATGCAGACCAAATGGCTGCTCTTATGGGTTAGAGTTGAATGCCTGCAGCTTTTCCAGGGTCAGGGTACATGCAACTAGTGGCTCTATCTTTCCAGGGTCTGGAGGTTGGTGGCCCCATTCCCACAGTTCCATTAGGCAGTGCCCTGGTGGGGATTCCATGTGGGGACACCAACCCCACATTTCCCCTCAGTGCTGCCCTAGGAGAGGCTCTCTGTGAAGGCTCCACCCCTGTGGTAGGCTTATGCCTGGACACTCAGTCTTTCTCAGACATCCTCTGAAATCTAGGTGGAAACTGCCGAGTTTCCTACACTTTTGCATTCTGTGTACTTAACAGACTTAATCCCACATGGAAGCCACCAAGGGTTATGGCTTGCACCTTTAGGAGCAGCATCCTGAGCTACACCTAGGGCCATTTGAGCCACAGCTTGAGCAGGAGCAGTGGGTATACGCTGAGCAGTGTCTTGAGGCTATGCAGGGTAGCAGAGACCTCCCCCACAAACCATTCTTGCCTCCTAGGCCTCTGGGCCTGTGATGGAAGGGGAAGCCTTAGAGATTTCTGAAATGCCTTCAAGGCTTTTCTCCCCATTGTCTTGGGTATTACCAGCTTCCTCCCTTTTGGTCAAACAAATCTCCCTAGCAAGTGGTGGCTTCACTACTTGATTCTATATACATTCTAAAAATGATCTTTCCTATTTTACCACATGCTCAGGTTGTGAATTTTCTAAATTTTTATGCCCTGCTTCCCTTTTAGTTATAAATTCCAAATTTAAGTCATTAATTTGCTTCCGTATATGATCATAGATTATTAGAAGCAGCCGTGTCACATCCTGAATGCTTTGATACTCAGATACTTTAGATACTTTCATACTTACATAAGTTCAGCTTTCCACAGGTTCCCAGGACATGAACACGATGCAGCCAAGCTTTGTGTTAGGGTGTAACAAGAGTGACCTTTGCTCCAGTTCCCAATGAATTCTTTGTATCTATCTGAGACCTTATCAGTGTGGCCTTTACTATCCATATTTCTATCAACATTTTGGTGACAACAACTTAACAATTCTCTAAGAAGTACCAAACTTTCCCTCATCTTCCTGTCTTCTTCTGAGCCTCCAAATTCTTCTAAGCTCTGCTCATTACCCAGTTCCAAAGCCACTTTCACACCTTCAGGAATCTTTATAGCAATGCCCCACTCTTCTGTATCAGTTTTCTGTCTGTCCATTTTCATTGCTATAAAGGAATATCTGAGGCTGGGTATTTTATAAAGAAAAGAGATTTATTTGGCTCACAGTCCTGAAGGTTGTTCAGGAAGCATAATGTTGGCATCTGGATCTGGTGAGGGCCTCAGGAAGTTTACAATCATGGTGGAAGGAGAAGGGGAGCCAGCATATGTTATGGCTAGAAAGGAAGCAAGAGAGGGAGCAGGGTTGACACACTCTTTTTAAACAAAAGGAGGTCATGTGAGTTCTGGAGCAATATCTCACTCACTAACACAAGGACAGCAGCAAGCTATTTAAGAGGTATCCACACCCATGACCCAAACACCTCCCACTAGGCCCTACCTCCAACATTGGATGTCACATTTCCACATGTAATTTGGAGGGAACAAATATCCAAACAACAACACTTCACCTAATGTTACATGTGAGAAAACTTAGCTCCAGAAACATGAGATGGCTTACTCACAGCCATGCAGTAGAAAAGTTTGTCATCACCTAATTTTAAAACTCAAGGCATGGTTACCAAATAAAAGTTGTATGCATTTATGTTGTGCAGTGGGATGTTTTCATAAATCTTTACGTTGTAAAATGGTCAAATCAAGCCAATTAACATGTCTGTCACCTCACATTTTTTGCAGTAAGCACTTTTACAATCTACTCCCCTAGCAGTTTACAAGTATACAATAGTCAGCTAGTGTTCATTGAGAATTACTCTATATTTATTGCTCTTTTTTTTAACATATGTCACCTCTTTTAATACAGCAACCCTATAAGACAGATGATTCAATATTATTCCCATGTTATGGATGACTCACCTAAGGTGTGGTGAGGGTGAAAACTTCACATGATTCCCCAGCTAGTAAGCAGAGTAGCTACAATTCAAACTTGGCAGGCTATCAAGGGCTCCCAAATTTCAGTCCTCTGATGTCTTTGTCATTCCATAAGCTTTTCTGTACTTCTGAATCAGTTATCTAAATGGCTCTTCAATTGTGCAGAGTGGGCAGTGGTATTTTCCTGTTTCCTTTAAAAATAAACAGAGTTCCTTAAGACCATGGCGTACCTAAGGTTTCTGAGTAATTTACAATGTGCTTTTATCATTTTCTCTTTAATTGTAAACTATTTCAGTTAACATGCTCTTGTTTTCTTCTTAACGATTTAATGTGCTTCATTTCATAGAGGAATGAGACTGTAGTATTCCAATTACACCTTCGTTATCCAAGTATCTTCCTAGTTGCTAGGGTTTCTCTCCCATTCTTTCTATTGAATTGATAGGAATCTGGTTCTCATAAAGGAATTACAAAATCGGACTTTTGTGTGCTACGAACCTTCTCCAGCTTGCAAAAAGAGACTCCACAGGAGGCTCCCTCAAAATAAGGCTTTTTTGTTGAATGCTACAATGTTACTCAACAACTGCAGCACATCACAATGTGGGCACTTGTGCCTGTGCATCACTCTCTTAATCTCTCCTCACCTCAGCGAAGCCCTGGGTGCAACTTTCTCTCTGGTGTGAAAAGAGGCTCCAGAGAGTAGCTGCTTTACGGATTCTGATGAATATCAGGAAATAACAGCAGGATCAAGGCTAGATAGAAGTAGAGTTATCAGAATGGGAGCATAGGAACTATACACCAGCTCTGGCATCCCCTTATCGAATAATCATACATAATTAAATTGGGAAGGGAAAATGACTATTTTTAAACAAGCACATAAAGTATTATTTTGGAGACTGGTATAATATAAGCAAGCCAGCTATTCATGCTGTACCCAAGAGCTCAGACAGAACTAAATTATGCTTCAGATTAATGTATCGGTCAGTTCAAAGGTTAGACAAACAGCTGTTTCTCGAGGAGGCATACTACAAAGCTTAACTGTTCATTCGAAGGTCTGTAATGGTCTCAATGGATTCCCAAAGGAGTCTCTGTTATTTGTTTCTGATTGGGAGATATCTAAAGCTGACTCCATGCTACTGATGACCTTTATTGCTAGGGCAGGAGGGCCAAACTCTGGAGCCAGTGTGATTTGACCAGTCTCTGGGAAAGAAAAAGAAGAAGAAAAAAACACCCACACATGCAACATGTCTTCAGTGACTCAAAGATTATGCACAGACCTGCAGTTTGGACGAGTGAAGGAATGCTGGAGGGTCAAGAAGTTTACTTGCTCATTTCTTCAGAAATGCAAAGGAACTTAAAATAGTAAGCCATTCAGTAACTCAGTTTACAGTAGTCAGGCTTGATTTGATGCAAAACTACGTGACCGGAAGTTATTAAAGAAAGGAATGAAACAAGTTACATTTTCTTTCAACATTTACCATCATTCTCTTGATGATTTTGAGATACTTGAATAACTCCTCATTTAAAACAGCTAATTGTAAAATAAAATAAATCAAAATAAAGCTCTAAGAGAATGGCAGAGAGAAGAGGAAGATAATTGAAACTAAAGTTGTAGATTGGTATACAGTATATTTGAAAATGATTATATTTAAAGTTAAAAGTATGTAAATTCAGGTCGCAGAAAGATAAGGTAACTTGGTAACTTCTTGAAGAGGTCCTGAGAGATTTTTAGGGGTTCCTTCGTGGTGATTTCCAAAGTCTTCCAAGAACATGATCCATTTTTTTTTCACTCAGATATTCATTATTTACTCACTGTAAGACACCTACCATTTATTGTTTACTGTTACCTTCATGCTTCCTTACGATAATTTACCATAATAATTCTTAGTTTTTTAAATTTTTATTTTGTCTTGTACATAAATTTTGAGTTAAGATTGATATAAATCTTCTTTAACTTTATGGCATTTCAGGACCAGGTGCAGTGGCTCATACCTGTAATCCTAGCACTTTGGGAGGCTGAGGTGGGCAGATCACTTGAGGTCAGGAGTTCGAGACAAGCCTGGTCAACATGGTGAAATCCAGTCTCTACTAATAGTACAAAAATTAGCCGGAAATCGCTTGAACCCAGGAGGTAGAGGTTGTAGTGAGCCGAGATCATGCTACTGCACTCCAGCCTGGGCAACAGAGCGAGACTCCATCTTAAAAAACAAAACAAAACAAAACAAAAACGTTATTGCATTTCCACAAGTCTATTCAATATTCACTGAAATCAAAAGAAAATTCTTGAACACTTATTAGAAACAGCAACTTGAGCTTTAAGGGAATAGAAGGAAAATATTTCTTAATAAGAAGATATGGCTTCTACATAGACAGACACCAGCATAAAATCTATAATATTCCTGGAGTGGGGGCATGGCTGCACCTCACCTTAGCTATGTATCTATTCAAATATTATTCATTAGGGTATTCACTGATTTATTTGACAAACATTTCCATATTCTATCTTAGAGTGAGTGTATTAGAATAGATATTTTACATTGACAAAATAATTATATGATTCTTGCTTGGTGTAAGTGCTAAAACAATGAAGATGGCACAAGAAGCAGTTATTGAGAAATGGTATTGGCACTTGGAGAAAATTTGGAGTAGGTTGAAGGACCCATGTGTCTGAGAATATCTCTAAATTGAGCTTATATAGATTAGAGAACAATGGTGCCTCTGATAGACATAAGGATGTGGAGAATGAAACCAGTTTGAGGGAATGAGAGTAATGAATTAAACACATTAAGCCCTAATAGCATTTTCACCAGGCAGATAAAGATAAGAAACTTGAAACTGGGAAAGTTGAAAAGACCTAGAGAGGATTTTGAGAGTCATAAGTTGATAACTTCACCAGCGAGTCAGCAAGAAGAAAACAAAAGGATTTTTGAGCAGTCAAAACAGCCCAATTTCAAAAGCTTACATTTGTAATGAAATGGGTTCATTTTATCAGCTGCATGTTGAAGTCCACATGTAAAGAAAACCCACAATCAGGGTTATCTGGGTCTGAAAATTGTCACAGTAGGAGATCAAGGGGTTATATTGGCCCAGGAATGAAATGACCAGGTTGTCCGAGCCAGGAAGAAAGAAAGCTAAAATCAGAAAGAAGCCTTATATCTCACTCAGGTGTATTGATTAGGACCATGTGACTAAAGACACCAATGAGCAAGAAGAGCAGGTTCAGTTGCAGCTGACAAGAGGGAGAAACTCACAGAAAGGGGTGCAGGGGGGTGCACTGGAAAAGGTACGTGGAAGGGCACTAAGACTGTGCTTCTGCAGTCACGCCCAGCTGTAGATTTTTCTCATCTGTATAGTGAGGCTACTTGACAGATAAATGAGGCACTGCAGGCAAGTCCAGTATGCATGTAAGACCTTGATCTCTCTCATCATTCTGTCTTCTAATATGATGCATTAAAAATAGGAGTGCTTAATAAATAGTAAAGTTTGTTAAATGGGCTGGGGTTGGTGATTCACACCTGTAACCTCAGCACTTTGGGAGGCCGAGGTGGGAGGATTCCTTGAGGCCAGGAAGTATCAACTAGCCTGGGCAACATAGTGAGATCCCAAGTCTCTACCAAAAATAAAATAAAAATTACCTGGGTGTGATTGTGTGCATGTAGTCTCAGCTACTCCAGAGGCTGAAGTGGGAGGATTGCTTGAGCCCCAGGAGTTCAAGGCTGCAGTAAGCTATGATTGTGTCGCTGCACTCCAGCCTCAGTGACAGAGAGAGACTCTGTCTCTGGGGAAAAAAGAAAAAAAATTTAATAAATATTTAAATTAATTATGTCTATAGCAAGGGAGTGCTTCATGTTTAAATCTGGTGATATAAATCACACATCTTTGAACTGCATGAACTCTGTTCTTCCTGGAGACAACTGGTGTAAAATCAAAGATGCCAAGGAGATAGAAAGCTGGGGCCAAGCTTTTAGAGATATCATCAGGAATAACACTGACTCGTGGCTATCACTAAGAGCAAAGCATGCATCAGGTGCTGAGGTGAGATGAGGGGCAGCCGGCCAGGATCAAGAGCCCTTTATTTTGATTCTGAACCCGTCAAGAGCAAAGAAGAGTGTCCTATTCATTTTTATATCTATAATGTCATTAAAAATGCCTGTCACATTTGTGTCTTAATCAATGAATTTGAAGAGGGATGTGGTATAGTTTGATGGTATATTCCAAATGAAGAAATGCCCTATGATTGTAGAAGCAGCACAAGGGAGCCAAGAGCAAGTTCTCTCATTCATGCATTCATTCATTCTCAGATAGGTATTGGATACCTACTATGCACTAGACTCTTTATTTGGCCCTGTGTATGCAAAGCTCAACAAGGCTAAAAATGTCCCTGTTACCACAGAGCTTAATTTGGTTGGAGAAGATATTTATTAAATATAATGTTGCATAAAGTAGAAAAAAGTGAAGCCTCTGTGGTAAAAGTGATTGAAATATATCAGATGATTTGAGAAAAGCCATGTTTAAGAGCTGGTATGGGAATAGGGCAGGAGGTGGAGAACAATGGGATTTGATGGCAATAATGAAATACTAGTTTCAACAGGCATAATCTAGTCTAGTATTAGATCAACCAAGTGAGGAGGTGGGCTGAAATGGATTAGATTAATTGTTCTCATTCATCTAGAAGTATGTAGAACATGCAGATTTCAGGACCCATCCCTGGAAATACTGAATCAGTAGGTTTGGATGTGCCCAGGGTTACAGTGAATAAATACTCCAGGTGATTCCAATGTAGTCAGTTTCCAGACCTCAATATGAGAAACGCTGAGTTCAACTGAAAATTCAGGAGATAATTAGGAGAATGACTGAGAGTACTAGGCAGGATACTGGACCAGATGGGATTTAGATAGATGCGTTTTGGTGCTACAAATGGGCTGTAGCACTTGTTGGCCTGAATGGATGCACTTTTTTCGGCTAAATCTGCTTATCTGAAGTTCCAACTCGTTTCAAATTAGATTTAAAAGTTGTGTGCATAAAATAAAATTTTAGGATTTTATTTTTGTAGAAACCAGAGGAAAAAATACATTCAGGTCAATTAATTGATTGTACTACTTACAAAATCTTATTACAGGAAGAGGAATATAAAGGAAACAGAACTATGGTTATCAATATCTTTCTATTTTATATACTCTCTATTTTCTCTAAGTTAAAAAGAAGAAAAAATTACTGTATATTTTGATTTCAATTTACTATAGAAGTTTTCAGTTTTATAGTCCATTTAATGTTGTTTATGATTTAAATGTTATAAAATGTAGAAAGTCCATGCATGAGGAAAAATACATAAATTGATGAATATCAGTGTGAGCATGGAGTTCACGCCTGTAATCCTAGCAATTTGGGAGGTCAAGGGGGTGTGGGTCACTTGAGGTCAGGAGTTCGAGACTGGCCTGGCCAACTTGGTGAGATGCCATCTCTACTAAAAATGCAATGGTGGCACACACATGTAGTCTCCACTACTCAGGAGGCTGAGGCGGGGGGATCACTAGAGCACAGGAGGTCGAAGATGCAGTGAGCCAAGATTGTGCCACTGCACTCCAGCCTGGGTGACAGAATGAGACCCTGTCTCAAATAAATAAATAAATAAATAGAAAGAAAGAAGAAATAAATTGATGAATATCTCAGTTGGGTATTTATCTGTATCCTTCATTCTAAGAACAACTGAATCTTTGAGGAAAAAAGAGAAATTTTTTGTCTCTAATAGTAATTTACCTTTTTTTTTTTTCAAAAATAAGACAGTAATGAGATTAAAGTATTGATATAATTAGTATTCAACATTCTGAATTTGTGGCATTTCCCAATATGCTTCTATATTTGATCAGGTTAATTTGTACTTACCTGAGAGAACATATAATGTTATTTTAAACTCAAGCAATCAAGAAAGGTATTATTGAATTATACATTCTGTCTGCCTTAAAATAGGTTGTTGACTGCACATTCTCAGGCTTTACAGGGCTCCTGAAGATATTAATGATTAACTGAGGGAAGTACAGGATGAAACAATCTGGAGCCCTAGTGTAGGGATTCAAAGACCCCTCTGCTCATTTTCATTGAACATGTTGATAAGTTTCAGAAATTTTGATAGGATAGTCTTCCAAACATGTCTCTATTTTTTTCATGAATCTGAGTGCACATAAAGACACTATGCTATCATCTCCCTGAGGATTTTGCCAAATTCTTGAGAAAAAAAATCATAATCCAGTATTTAAAAATACATGAATGACTGTGGTTAGTAATAATATAGAGCTTCAAACAACTAGAAGGAGGATATTGAATGTTCCTAAAACAAATAAATGAATAATGTTCTAGATGATGGATATCTCTAATTACCGTAACCTGATCACCACATATGATATGTATTGAAATACCACTCTGTACTCCATAAATACGTAAAATCATAATTTGTCAATTTAAAAAATATATGAATAAAAGGACAATGAGAAAATTCAAAGGAGACAGCGTTGCATCATTCTGTTGCCTTTTTTAGCTAGCTTTGGCTCTCCTGTTCCCTAGGACTATGGCTTGTTTCCAGCATGGAAGACTGAAAGAATTGGAGGTCATCAACTTAGTAACCGTAAAGACATTCATCATCATTCATGGAATCATTTAGCATGAGATAGATGTGTGTGATGTCAATAGTCAATTGGTCTGTTAGTAAGTTACATGTTTTAAAGTTCAAGTAGGCAACTGTCTTAACAGAATTGGCTTTTCATGGAACATGAAAGTCAGAAAGTAAAGAATTATTGCATTTAACAGTTTTTTGGGTATGGTAAAAGTTTTGCAGGCCAAAATAGGATGTTACATTCCCTGACACTTCTTGAAAAATTTGTTGCTGTAGATTTCATGGGAAAAGTTAAAATATTATTACATTATGCTTCATTGTAGGTTTAAGGAAAATATTTTTCAAAACCTCATACAACATATATGCTATAGTTGATTCCATTATTCATATAGGAACTTCTAATCTACTTATTTAATCATGCTATTTATGATGATTCTGATGTTTTAAATAGTTAAGCTACTTAGTGGTTAAGAGTGTGCCTCCTATCTCCTAATTATATTATAAACTCCAAAACTGTTGACTTTGCACTCAAGAGACCCTTAACAACTATATTTCTAATGGAAAAAACATCCAGTTTTTTCAAAATTATAATACAGGTTTTGACTTGAGAGCATCATGATCAGCACAGCAATATCATCATGTACCCTTCCCAACCCAGGAGCCTTAACCTGAGCCTAATTCAGGAATGGTTGATCTATCTAATCCATGCTAGAGCAGGAGAAAAAGGTGCATTGTAGGTAAAGCTTGTATGGTTGACAATCAGTAACTTTCTTCCTTGTATCAGTTCAGTGTTCATTTTCCAGTTCTTTTTGCTCACAATTTCCATAGAATGGGACCTGGTTCTCACTTTTGAAGGAGCAAAAACTAAGAGAAGAGCCAAGGCTGTTCTGAGGGTTAACCCTAATTGTGGAGAGTAACAATAGCAGCTTGTCCTGCTGAGTCCGCTGCAGGACTCTCAGCAACCTCCTTTGCAAAGGTCTAAAGATAAAGAGAGCTCAAAATCCCATCTCCCTTCCAAATCCTGGGGATTAACACTGCTGTTATTTGCTCTTCATGCCAAGCCAGCCCAGAAGAATGGGCAGGGCCAGTCAGTGGGATAAATTCAGCAAATGGGAACAACTGCCCAACTTTCCTCATTCTCACTGGGTGCAATGATGACAATGGAAGTTTGATTTCCAAACACTGAAGGCTTCCACCTCCATATATGCAACTATAATAATGGTAATACTCAAGTAACTCAGACATGGAGCACAGACCGTGAGGGATTTACACCCGTTCACAAAGGAGAGTCAGTATCACAATCAGAATTGAAATGATTTCAGAAAAATGTTTTTCCTGACTTCAGCCTAAACACAAAACCATGAACTGTTACAAGAGAATTAGCAAAGTATTAAATTATGAAATAATTTCTTTTTAACGCTTGACATGGCATAAGAAGGATGGGCTAATTTATCTTAATGTGGTTTTTATTTTATTTTTAAAATAATGAGATAACTCAATGGAGTGATTAACATTCTAAAACAACAAACGATCATATTACTGCAAGGTCCTGACTTACTGTAAAGTCTCAGAGGTAAAAACGCTTTGAGTCGACAGTGAAACTCCATCCTCTTGTACTTAGGTACGGCTCCACATAAGGTAGAGCATGTCTGGTGCCCTGCTGTTTGGAAATGACCCAAAGGCAGGAGTGGAAGATGAAGTTTCAGCAGGAGAGACTGAGGATCTCAGAGGATTTGCTCTGGGATGCAGAGACGCTTGCCTGTGAGTTACAATTTCCAAAGAAGGCTTCACTAGTAGTTTTGAACAATTGTGACTGGGTCTCTTGCCCTGAGCCGGTAATGGGAGGCTCTGTAGTTATTACAGTGTGTTGACTCTGGATGGCAACCCTGGAAAGTTTTAGAAGCAGGGACACATTACATGGAGTCTTGAAAGACATAACTCAGACCTGCAAAATACGTTTTCTCTGACATTTCTTTCTCTCTCTCTGTTTCTCTCACTCTGTCTCCATTTCTCTCTCTTTCTCTCTTTCATCTGTTTATTTGCCCCTTAGCAGAAATCATGCATTGCATAAAATAAAATTGACTAGTAAGTGTTTTATCTTTCAAATATGTTTTCTTTACTTATCATATAAGAGGTACTACAACACGAGAAATATTACAAAATGATGATTTTCTAGCCAGCTGAAATTGAGATTTCTCCCAACGTTATTTTAAAAATTTAAAGCTGGTGGCACCTTCCTGTTACAAATTATCATTTAGAAACTTGCTACTTGCTGCTAGGTGGTTTTAAACTTTAATATTGACAACATCAAGATTTGGTGCACCATAGCATTTATAAGGAAAATGCCAGCCTGCAATTGTGAAAAGCTGGAAATAAGCTTGGAATTATGCTCCCATTAGAGATGCTGGTCTCTTGTTGCCTGAAGTGTCAGTGGGGAGGGAGGAAAAGTTCTTTTGCACAGTAAAACTTACCATATGGGCCCTCACCTAAGCGAAAGCTCCACTGATGTATAAGATGAGAACCTGGCCTTGGAGGTGAATGAGCTGCTGAAATCTGATCAGCCAAAGGCCAATCTGCAGGAGGCTGTCATCGCCTCCCAGAGTTTGCAAAACTTAAAAGGGAACCACTTTCGGGTTCAGGATTTTCTAGAAAAGACTATTGGCTATTGCTGATCCTGAAGCATTGCAGCAGGTCTCATCTTTTGATTAATTTGTATTGTTTGTGGTGTTTCATTTGTTTTGTCTTGTCTTGCCCAATCCTTGATTTCTCTGTTCACCTCTGCATTGTATATTCTGTGCACCCAAAGCCTGGATAATTTCATCTGGGAAGATAAGATCTCCTGTAAGTACTTTACTTCTGGCTGGTTTTCCCTATATCACTCATCCTCTTCCCTGCCTCTGCTGTGTTACAAAACCTAGGCTACACCCTTATTTTTGCCAGGGATTCACAGAAATGTTTTGCTTTGAAGTGTGCACCTGCTGGTGATGCATTTGTGAATCATTTTGTAAAATGCATATGTGATTTAGCAATATAAAGATAATACCTTCCTTGTAGAGACCAGTGAGTCAGTATTTCACAGAGGAGCCATGTCTCAAAGGAGAGGACAGTAAATCTCCATCCCATAATGATCACACCCTTCCAACATCATTTCTTCTTTTAGATGGATTTATTTTTAGAGGATTTGTTTTAGTATGTATTATTTGAGATTACAAGAATCAGGTTTGTCTGCACTCAGAAAAGTTGTTCTGAAATTCTGTGAATATTGCTTTCAATGTGACCTTTTAAAATCTAAATTATAAATCATTTTTACAAGTAGGATATTTTCTCTTCCTTTTGTAGTGTACACTTTAACTTTGGAGTAAAGTTATGCCAAACCCTTAAAACAACATCACTTTGGGTATTAGAATTTCCAAACGCAAAGAAAGAAAACATTGTTAGAGAGTTCAAAATCAGCTAAGGCTTATTTTCATTGTGTTAAATGGTTGATGCACATGAGATGGCTGTGGAATAAGAGAATGAGTTCTTAGCTTGGAGTTCTTCCATGTTCGGTGTGAGATTTAAACAAGACGATGGTTGTGGACTGCCCAGCACAGGGCCTGGAATATTAGATGCTCAATACTGCTAATTGTGTCTGAGACTGAGTGGTTCAAGGCCCCAGATACTGTGAACATATAGTTGAGATTATTACCATAAAATAAGTCCAAAACACAACAGCTAGAACAAAGGTGAAAAGTATATTCTATCTAGTTTAATAATTAGTTCCCATCAATATTCTTTCTTTTGATGGTAATATTCCCCCAGCTCACCTAGAAAGCAGAG
Organism: Gorilla gorilla gorilla; assembly: GCF_029281585.2. Taxonomy (NCBI): domain Eukaryota; kingdom Metazoa; phylum Chordata; class Mammalia; order Primates; family Hominidae; genus Gorilla; species Gorilla gorilla. The sequence goes on along the minus strand of NC_073232.2, from coordinate 18,155,038 downwards.
AAGCTACAATGATACAGATTTTCAAATGTGCATCCTGAAAAGGAAAAAAGAGGAAGAAGAGGATGAAGGGGAGGAGGGAGAGGGGAAGAAAAGAGAAAGAGGAAGACAGAAGAATAATTAACTGTATTATGCTAAGCACTTGAAGTGGGAAGCATTATAATGTAGTAGTTAAAAGAAAAATTGGGAGTGAGAATGCCTGGGTTCAAATCTTGCCCTAATATGTGAGAGCTGTGTGACCTCAAGCAAGTGAATTAATGCCCCCAAGCCACAACTTTCTCTTTGTTGAAACGGACATGTAATCTTACCTACCTCCAAGGATTGTTGTGAGAATTAAATGTGAGAATAAGTCTAATGCATTTAAATAGTACCTGTCTCTTTGTAAGTAATAAAGATTAGCTATCATTATACATTGCCTCCAGTGCTTATAACAACCCTTTAAAGTAGGAACATTTTTCTCACTTTTCCAAAGATAAGCACATTTCTTAATGGCAAAGCTGAGAAAATTCAAGTGGACTCCAAATTTGAAGAATGAAGTTGGAGTCTTACCTTACACCATATGCAAAAATAAAGGGGATTAAAGACCTACACATAAGAACTAAAGCTATAAAAATCCTAGACGAATACATAGGGGAAAGCTTTATAACATTGGATTTGGTAATTATATCCTGAATATGACACTAAAAGTATAGGTAACAAAAGTGAAAGTAGATCTACTACATAAAACTCAAGCACTTCTATGCCTCCAAGGAAAATAATTAACAGAGCAGCTGGGCGTGGTGGCTCACAGCTGTAATCCCAGCAATTTGGGATGCCGAGGCAGGTGGATCACTTGAGGTCAGGAGTTTGAGACTAGCCTGGCCAACATGGTGAAACCCCATCTCTACTAAAAATACAAAGATTAGCCAGGCATGGCGGCACACACCTGTAATCCAAGCTACTCGGGAGGCTGGAGAATCGCTTGAACCTGGGAGGCGGAGGTTGCAGTGAGCAGAGATTGCATCACTGCACTCCAGCCTGGTGACAGAGCCAGACTCTGTGTCAAAAAAAAAAAAAAAAAAAAGAAAAGAAAGAAAAGAAAAAAAAGAAATAATTAACAGAGCAAAAAATCAACCTACAGAATGGAAGAAAATATTTTTAAATGATATATTTAATAAGAGCTTAATATCTAAAATATAAATAACATCTAAAACACAACAACAAAATAACCCAACTTATAAATGGGCAAAGGACTTGAATTAAAATCTCTCTGAAGAAGGTATACAAATGGCATGAAAATATGGTCAGCTTCACTAATCATTAGAGAAACACAAATAAAAAGAGCAATGAGCTATCACTTCACACTTATTAGGATGGCCACTAAACAAACAAACAAAAAGCAGTTTAAAAAATCCAGAAAATAATAAGTGATGGCAAGAATGTAAATAAATTGGAACCCTTGTGCATTGTTGGTGGAAATGTAAAATCGTGTAACCACTATAGAAAACAGAATGGAGTTTTTCAAACAGTTAAAAGTAGAATTATGCACTTATAATGAAGCCATCCACGTCTGGGTATATACCCCAAATAATTGAAAGTGGAATCTTAAAGAGATATTTGCATACCTGTGTTCCTCGTGGCACTATTTACGATAGTCAAGAGATGGAAGCAACACAAATGTCCATGGACAAATGAATGGATAGATTAAATGTAGTATATAGATTCAACGTAATATTCGCATTAAACTGGGAAAAATCCTGTCACGTACTACAACACAAATGAACCTCGAGAATATTTTGCTAAGTGAAATGAACCAGTCGTAAAGCAACAATGCTGATTGATTCCACTTGCACGTGTTATCCAAAGTAGTCAAACTCATAGAAACAGAAAGGATGCTGATTGCCTGGGGCTGAGGGGGGTGGAGAAATGGAAAGTTTTTGTTCAATGGGTGAAGAGTTTCAGTTTAGCCAGGTGAGAAACTTTTGGGGATCTGTTCCACAATAATGTGGATATAGCTTATGCTACTGAACTGTACATTTAAAAGTGATTAAAAGTAAATTTTATGTAATGTGTTTTTCAGCACAATTAAAATTAGTAAGTAAATTAAAATTTATATAAATGTAAATATGGAGTATTGAGAAAAAATGTGGTGGATAAAGCTTCGATGTGGCAATGGATCATTGAAAGAAGGCCTACAAAGTAAAATATTTTCAAAATTAATATTCAAAAAATATTTATACTTGAATTCCATCCCACTGGGCATTTATCAAACAATTCTACCTGCATAACAAAAAGCTCAGCATGTAATGCATATTTAATATTTGTCGAGTAGATGAATCTTTAATACATGTATTTTTAAATGATGTTTTCCAATGATAAATTCAAATAAAACTTTCTTCATTAAAAACACCTACTGTGTTAGCATTTTCCCTAAACCCTGAAGAGGTTGTTAGCTTTTTCAATGAAAATTTCTGGAAACAATCTGATCAAAACTCTTAGGGAGGAAGCGATTACATATACAATAAATTAATTCAAGTGGGGGAGAAAATCTTTGCCTTGTAGCACTTGAGAAAATGAAATTGCATGGTGCTCTGAGTAGGGCTCTGAAAAAGGTGTTTTTCTTACCTTGGGGTTAAAGAGACAAAGAAGTAGAAGGAAACATCAAAGATGAGAAGAAAGAGTGAAGAAAAAGATGAAAGGTAGAAGAGATGCATGAATAAAGGAAGTAATATTCAAAGAGGAGGAAAAATGAATGAACTTAAGAAAAAATAATCTAGGGGTTGGAGATCAAATAGACTTACCCTATTTAAAGGGAAACTCCATTGAACTGAACTAGAAACAGAAAAGTACCACGTTTGGCAGGAGTGAGGTTCTACTACAAGTAACAATATAGAATTATTAGGTAGGGATTAGGATAGTATTTGTTAGGGACCTTCACATATTGAGAGATGAAGGAACTTGAACTAGATTTACAGAAGTGATACAATACGGATACTGGTGGTTAGCAAATATGGCGGACAGAACTAGATGTGATAGAGAGGTTATGTGGAGCAAAGGCCACCTGTGTAAACCCTAGCAAGAACTTCCTCTTTACCTTGAGAGAAGCAGGGACTTGGGACTATGTTTTGTTGAGCTCCAGATAGCACTGTCACTCTTTCTCATATTTCTCTTCAATTCATTGTGTTACCCACTAATGTTCTTCCGTGCACTGTATAGGGTTTAAGCAATGTGCCTTGATGTAACCTCTTTGTGACTTCTCATTTTTATAAGCCATACTCAAATAATATATTGTCACTCTTCAAAACCATGAATTCCAGGATTGTTTCAATCCCAGGCTAATTCCTCTACCACATTTACCTGTATATTGGGTAATCTATTAGCAGCCTATAGTCTCCTTGTGAATTATATTAATGAGCAGTTTATCTGTTTTCTTTGTGCCTTGGTGTCCTCAGCTGTAAAATATTGATACAAATAGTACCCAATATATAGGATTTTTTGAGATGAATGATGGTGTTACTAAGTGCAAAGTGCCTAGAATAGTGTCTGCTATGTAATAAGGGGTATATGTGTTAAACCTTTTAAACTATTATTGTTTTTAATATAAACAAATGAGTAAAACATGAACAAGCTAAAATATAGCAGACACTTCATGTTGGAGGCATGATAACTTGTAAATATCAGTGAATAGTGGTTAATTTATTATAAACAAAGTTATACATGTTTGACCCTTTTTCTTTCTACCTTGTGTAATGTTTGATTTGGGGTTGATGAAATGGATAAATCAAACCTAATATGAATTTTGGGGAGTAGCATGGAGTTTAAACATCAGTGGCATGTTATGAACCAAATATTGCCTGGGAGCAGAGATTTTTATTCCTTATTCCCTATTTAATCATCTTGAGTAGTCCCATTATTTTTAAAAACTTAGTAACTTTTTAATGATCATAGAACAACATTACATTCTGTAAATGGCATATGAATTCTGGAGACAAAGGAAACATTGAACAACTAGTATCCACTGACATACAGAGAATAAATTGAAGCTAACCAGATTCAATTATCTAGTCACCTAGTGTATTTACAAAACCGGAATGTGGTGAAAATGCTACTGTTATTATCAATACTATGTGAAAAACTAAATGAGATATCTTTAACAGAATTATTGCCTTGTCTGATGGGCTGCAAGTCCATGAGAACAGGATCCCAAAGTTTAAAGAGTGTTACTGTAGTTACTGAAAGATGAAAGACCAGATTGTTCTAGTAGCAAAACTGTTATCTTCAGCATTAAGGTTTTCTCCTAGTAGCCATTGCCAAGTGTTAATAGTTCTTTGTATCTCTAAGATATTTTTAAAGGACTCAATATAGTCAGGGTGTCCAAAATCATAAGTCGACGCTCACTCTTAATTACTTGAGGAACAAAAATAATTGTTCCCTAAAGGAAAAAATAGTTAAATTGGGGTATAATTTCAAAAATCGGAGCCATAAAGGTGACAAGGTATGTTTTTACTCTATTATAATGTCCTTTCTGTGACACTCCAAGTCCATTTCTACCAACAGGAACAACTTTCTTTTTTCCCAACATATCATGAAACATTTAGCTTCCTGGGGTTATTAATCACACTTTGCACTTAAATGGCCTGGGTTTGAAAATGCAGTGCCTAGAATTCTATAAACAGTCATTCATTCTTTAAAAAAAAACTTCAGGAGGTTATATGTTCCGTGCTCATCTTATCCCAATTATTCAGTTTCTGGAATTATCATACGCTTGCCATTTTCAGAGGATCCATGTCCATTGATGTTTTCTCTAGGTATAAAGCTACTGATAGTTTTGATAACATTCAAACTGAAATTGTTGAAAGAACCTAGTCTTTTGCCCTAACTCATAGCCATATTTCACTCTTGTGCATTTTTGCTTAGAGGTCAATTTTTCTAGGAAGCCTTCTCTGATGCTGGGGTTAGCTCTTCCTGCTAGGTGCTCGCACCACCCTCTGTGTGTTGAATGTGATAGTACCCACGTGTATGATATCTTGCTTATGTAATTATATGTTTCCAAAATGACGCTGTAGGTAAGATCTAAGGATGTAATTTGCTTTATTCTTATCACCTTTATGAGTACTAGCAAGATGCTCATAGTAGCAAATATATTTTTGTTACTGAATAATGAATGCTATATGGCTCTGAAATTCTGAGTATAATTCAGTCTCGTTCAGGAATTAATTGTGTGACCTACAAAAAATTCACTAAGCTTTCTAGTTATCAGTATATTTTTGCTAAAAATAACAGTGCTAACATTTTGGAAGCAATTTTTATGAACCAAGTGTGAGCAATGAATTAACCCATTCAATCTTATACAAATCCTACAAAGTAGATACTCTTATTATCCCTAATTTAGGGTTGAAAGAATTAAGGCCTGGAAGGATAAAACAACCTGTGTATTGGCAAAGCAAGTAAGTGGTAGGATTGGGAATTTGAATCTAGACATTGAGAGTCAAGAACTCAGGCTCTTAGCCGTTACACTATACGGCCTCCCTAGACACTTAACATAATTTTTCAGTTCCATTTCAAAATTAGCAGGGAATGGTGGCTCACACCTGTAATTCCACACTTTGGGAGGCTGAGGTGAAAGATGACTCGAGCCCAGGAAGTCGAGGCTGCAGTGAGCTCTGTTTGGACCAATGCACTTCAGCCTGGGTAACAGAGTGAAACCTTGTCTAAGAAAAAAGTAAAAATAAAATAAAATTTAAAAAAGGACTTTTCCACTGATTGAATCAGGCTATAAAACCTAGTTCAACTTTTTCATTTCTTCTATAGCTATTAGCTCAAAAGCTTGCTGATTTTTAACATTGTTATTTGTAAAATAGTTATAATAATGTTTACCTTGCAGTGTTTATCTGTAATTAAATACACTAGTGCCCATAATGCACCAGCATTTAATAAACAACATAATTATCTCAGGGTTGGAAAAATAAAAATAATTGGTATGCTCATGCAGTTTCATTCAAATAAAAGAATGCTTAGTTTTAGAATATATGTTTCTGAAGTACCATGTAATTGAAAGAACAGGAAATGCTGATTATTTATTTATTTTTTTATTTTGAGACAGAGTCCTGGTGTATCGCCCAGGCTGGACTGCAGTGGCGCGATCTTAGCGCCCAGCAACCTCCACCTTCTGGGTTCAGGAGATTTTCCTGCCTCAGCCTCCAGAGTAGCTGAGATTACAGGCCCACACCACCAAGCCTGGCTAATTTTTTTTTTTTCGTATTTTTAGTAGAGACGAGGTTTCACCATGTTAGCCAGGCTGGTCTCAAACTCCTGACATCAGGTGATCCCCCTGCCTTGGCCTCCCAAAGTGCTGTGATTACAGGTGTGAGCCACCGCGCCCAGCCAGGAAATGCTGATTTTTTTTTTTTTTTTTAGCCAGAATTATTAAAATTAAGGATTTGCAGAGGCTTGGTTATTTGGGAAATTCCAAGTTTTCCAGATGCTTTGAGGTAACACTTCATCCCAAGCCAATAGCAACGTCTTGATTAAAACACAGACACTGCTGGCAGCAAGAAAAAGAAAACAAATCCTGTTTTATTGAATTAGGCAGATCATAATAGCCCCAGTTTTCATATAAGGAACCAGTGGCCTGTGTATCTATCGTCAAACTGGTAGTAAACAGTAGATTCAGGATGGAAAATGGATCTGTCTGAATCAAAGGCTCTGTACTCTTTATTGTTATGTTTTTTGCTGTTTGAAAACATGTCCTTTCATAATATGTACCTTCTTTTACCATGCCCACATGGCTTGACTTAGCTTCTTTTCAGGGTACTCAACTCCAAGGAAGCCCAGTCATTCACTCAGCACGTTACTGATGATGTACACCATGGGTCCTCATCCTCCAGGGCACTGATTGGTACCAGTTAGGAACCAGACCACAACAGCAGGAGGTGAGCGGTGGGTGAGCTAGCAAAGCTCTGTCTATATTTACAGCTGCTCCCCATCACTTGCATTACCACCTGAGCTCCTCCTCCTGTCAGATCAGCAGCAGCGTTAGATTCTGGTAGGAGCGCAAACCGTGTTGTGAACTCTGCATGCCAGGGATCTAGGTTGCATGCTCCTTATGAGAATCTAATGCCTGATGAGCCGTCACTGTCTCCCATCACCCCCAGACGGGATCATCTAGTTGCAGGAAAACAAGTTCAGGGCTCCACTGATTCTACATTATGGTGAGTTGTGGAATTATTTTATTATATATTAATAATACAATGTAATAATAATAGAAATAAAGTGCACAATAAATGTAACACAATTGAATCATCCTGAAACCATCCACTTCACCTTCCCTCTGTGGAAAAATTGTCTTTCATGAAACAGGTCTCTGATGCCAAAAAGTTTAGGGCAGCACTGATATACATACACAGTAAATAGTTACATGCTGTGTGAACATCAGGCTCTCTGGAATTAAGCATATCAAGGAAAATCACATTGTTTCCCTTAATTTCCAAAAATATTTACTAATAATGTTTTAATTTTATACTATTAGAGTTTAGCTATTCTATTATTTTTTTTTTTCTAAATTACCAGACCTGAATAAGCTTTGTTTCCAAATGCACTAATCTAATCAGGTCACGAGGCAGAATCTTCTCAAAGAGAGAGGGGGAAAAAAAACCACTTGTTAAATGGGCATTCCGCCAATCTCAAGGAATGAACACAACATTTTCAGAGTCTTCAGAATATTAAGAACAGTTCATAAGTAAAAGAAAATAGGAAATAAAGACCGGAGGTTGGAAAGCCTGGAGTCAGTTCAGACTGTCTGAATCACTTATGTTATGGTGGTGATTTGAGCTGACAAAATGTTATTGGAGGGATCACTCTCCTCAACACTGTTTGCTTTGGGAAGTCAGGCAGAGATTTATTATGGCTGAAAGCCCTTACAGCTGTCGGATGTAGTGCTGGGTTAAGAGAGTTGAAAATATCAGCTGAAATTAATAGCATGAGTTGTGATTTTGAATATTTGCAACAGTTGCAATGGAAAGGGGAAAAAGTCAGAGACCTCAGTTTTGTTCTACATCTATGATTATACTGGGTTGTAAAAAAAAAAGTCTCACTGTATAAGGCAAGGGAAAGGGAAATCTAGTATCCACTGAGTAAAGTTCAGACATCTGAAAGGCTGATATAAAAGACTGGCAATTAGTGGATGGCATTTAGATGTAAGTAAAGATGTTAGATTCAATACGTAGAATGATATGAGAAAGAAAACCCTGGAAGTGACATCTTTCCAGAGAATGTTCCTCTTGTAAAGTAACAATCACTACCATTCACAGGTATCTATAAAGATACCAAGCTAAATGTATTTGGAAGATAAGATGGGTATATACCTACATGCACAATATATACATAGATTGCACAGAAAGTAATTTTAAACTATTAATCATGTTTAATATTTCTATCTCTACATATTAATTGCTATAATTATGTCTGTCTATCTTTGAAAATGTAAGCTCAATCAAATGCTAAGGGAAAAACTTCAAGTTTTGCTTCCATTTTTTAGGTCTGTAGACACAATGCAGAGGTGTACATATCTTTTTTTTGCCTTCATTAAGTCATTTTATATATATTTTTATTATACTTTAAGTTCTAGGGTACATATGCACAATGTGCAGGTTTGTTACGTATGTATACATGTGCCATGTTAGTGTGCTGCACCCATTATCTCGTCATTTACATTAGGTATCTCTCCTAATGCTATCCCTCCCCCCTTCCCCCATCCCACAATAGGCCCTGGTGTGTGATGTTCCCCTTCCTGTGTCCAAGTGTTCTCATTGTTCAATTCCCACCTATGAGTGAGAACATGATGTGTTTGGTTTTTTGCCCTTGCAATAGTTTGCTGAGAATGATGGTTTCCAGCTTCATCCATGTCCCTACAAAGGACATGAACTCATCATTTTTTATGGCTGCATAGTATTCCATGGTGTATATGTGCTGTATTTTCTTAATCCAGTCTATCATTGTTGGACATGTGGATTGGTTCCAAGTCTTTGCTATTGTGAATAGTGCCACAATAAACATGCGTGTGCATGTGTCTTTATGGCAGCATGATTTATAATCCTTTGGGTATATACCCAGTAATGGGGTTGCTGGGTCAAATGGTATTTCTAGTTCTAGATCCCTGAGGAATCGCCACACTGATTTCCACAATGGTTGAACTAGTTTACAGTCCCACCAACAGTGTAAAAGTGTTCCTATTTCTCCACATCCTCTCCAGCACCTGTTGTTTCCTGGCTTTTTAATGATCGCCTTTCTAACTGGTGTGAGATGGTATCTCATTGTGGTTTTGATTTGCACTTCTCTGATGTCCAGTGATGATGAGCATTTTTTCATGTGTCTTTTGGCTGCATAAATGTCTTCTTTTGAGAAGTGTCTGTTCATATCCTTCCCCCACTTGTTGATGGGGTTGTTTGTCTTTTTCTTGTAAATAGAAGTGTACATATCTTGATGATCTTAATGAGTTAAACAGATTTCTGTGATGTAGAACTACTTATAGTTAACATGCATTATGAAACCTTAAGCATAGGAATATTTTATACAGTGGTTTCTAAACTGACCTGGCTATAGAATCCCTTTCTCTGGAATAATCGCATGGGTCAGTTCCCTCTGATCACACTTTAGGAATTTTTTTCTCTGAAAAGAATGTATGTGTTGAGAAATTCTGTCGTAAATTGTTTTAGATAGCTATGCTTATCAGGCATGTAACTCAGAATATCGATACCTAACCATAATAGGGATTCAATAAATTGTTGAATTAATACATGTAATAAACATTATGCCTATGCTCCTGTCATCTTAAGTGGTATCCACCCAGCCTGTTGTCATTTAAAAGACATGTTTGTTCAAATTTAAGCAAAAATGCCCACACATCTTGTAGGCTCTGGTGTCTCAGTCTTAACATGTACACACAGGTGATATGACCTAGATCACTATATTGTTGTTATATCCTGAATGTTAGCTAAGTAGATGCTATGAGAATGTACGAAAAATTGGTGTTTCGTGTGTGGGGGGCAGAGGAGGGGTTTGTGGAATATGCCTATTTTGACTGGATCAACATCTGACTTCATCAAGTTAGTTATATTTGTATCAAAATACTATAGACATAAGTTGATGAAATATTTTCCTCCCTAACTATTATGCATAACTCTTCCTGACTACCTTCTTTACCTCCCATCATTTTATTACCTTTCATGGTTTTGTTTCTGTTCAGAAATTGGTTAATATTGTAATGGCATAAAGTGCAGATGAAAAATCCACTGAAAGAGGCTGAATCCCTACTGTGAGTAATTATTTGTACATAATACTCTTTTATTTTTGAGACAGGGTCTCACTCTGTCACCCAGGCTGGGGTGCAGTGGTGCCATCACAGCTCACTGAAGTCTCAACCTCCCAGGCTCAGGTGGCCCTCCGGCCTCAGCGCCCCGAATATCTGGGACCACAGGCACACATCACCATATCTGGCTAATGCTTTCTATTTTTTTGTAGAGATGGGGTCTCACTATATTGCCCAAGCTGGTCTTGAACCGCTGAGCTCAATGATTTTCCCACTTCAGTCTCCCAAAGTGCTGGGATTACAGGTGTAAGCCACCACACCCAGCCAAATAATACTTTTTAATCATGAAGGTCCCTCATGTCACTCTGCCCCATTGCTTCAAATCCCTTGTGGCTTCTGAATGAATTCAGGAGGAGAGCCCACATCATCTGCTTAGTCTCCTCTCCAGTCTCATCTCAACACCTCCCACACCCATTACATTTACCCTTCTCTTGGTTTCTTAAATACCCCATACCAGTTGCCCATGCTGCTACCATGATCAAAATGCCCAGTCACCCCAAACAACCCCCACACTCTGGTCTAGAGCAGGTCTCTTTGTTCTTAGTTGTCTCCTCTCAGAAAAGTACACTGCTTATCTTCAGAGCATTTGCCTTAGGTCCTAATTATATATTCCTTAGTGGATGACTTGAACAGTTCCCAGCTAGACTCTAGACTCTAAGCTCCCTGAGAACAGAAGCCATATCGGTGTAGCTTTCCCTTAAAGTTCCCCTAGAAAGCAGAACACACTCAACTGTGGCAACTATTTATTGCACAAATGAACTGTATGCATTGTTTTCTTTAGCCTGACATGGTTTCTGCTTTTTCTCTGAGTATACTGTTGGAAAGATAACACCAAGTGGTAAGTGGAAAGACAAGCAATGGACTGAAAGATAAAAGTAGGACAAGATTCCCCCTGTGGCTCAGTGTGTGGCCCAGGAACAAGCTCTTGAGTCTAACAAAACTTTATGTAGCATGGTGTTATAGGCTGAATTGTGTGCTCTCAAAATTCATATGTTGAAGTTCTAACCTCCAGTAGCTCATAGTGTGACTGTATTTGGGGAAAATACATTTAAGTTGGTAATTAAGGTAGAATGAGGTCCTTAGTATGGGACAAAATCCAGTATAACTGGTGTCATTATAAGCAGACATCAGGACACACACACATACACACACACACACACAAACACACACACACACACACACACACACAGAGAGAGAGACAGAGAGAGAGACAGAGAGAGAGAGAAGGAAAATGATATGAAGACACAGGGAAAAGATGACAAGCCAAAGGAGAGAGGTCTCAGAAGAAATAACCTCATTTACAACTTGGTCATGGCCTTCCAGCTCCAGAACTGTGAGAAAAAAAATTTCGATCCTTTAAAACACCCAGTATATGAAACTTCGTTGTGGCAGCCCTAGCAAATAAAAACATAGCATCGCCTTTTTTAGCAGGATGCTGCAATTTAAGTTTTTTCTGCCCCTACCTAAGGAAAGCACAGCTCTCTAATACATGCCCCAGACAGGAATATTTTCTCCACTCCACTCTGTTCTAAAGCAATGGGAATAGATACTTCCATGAAGGATATTTTGCTTACTTCTGAGGCAGAATAATTCATTCTAAAGAGAGGCACATCCCCAACTAAGGGCTGTTACCTTAAAGCATGCCGTAAGGAAATCTAAGGCATAAAACATCAACTACTTCAAAAACTCCGTAGGATTATTAAGGCAGCTGCAATTCATTAGAATTTAGAATATTTGTTGGGAATCTACTGGGTGGAAAGTACTGTAATAGGTACCGTGTAGAATATAAAGGTAAATATGACATTGTCCCAGCTGCACAGAGTCCCACTTCATTTCAAGTGGGACGAGAAATGTGCATCAGTGTCATCTCAGAACATTTGGGGGCCCTTTCCTTCAAGGAGGGCAAACTCATTCTGATTGACATCGATTTTATTCCCATATTGTCCACACAAAATGACTCTGTTTAATATATTGTTAAACATGAGCCTGCATAGAAAGCTTTCTGTTTTTCATCTCAAATAATGTAGACTACTCATACGGTTTGGATCTTGTCCCCACCCAAATCTCATGTTCAATTGTAATACTCAATGTTGTAGGTGAGGCCTGGTGAGAGGTGATTGGGTCATGGGGGCAGTTTCTAATGGTTAAACACCATCCCTGTAGGTGCTGTTCTCATGCTAGAGACTGAGTTCTCACAAGATCTGGTTGTTTAAAAATTTGTATTACCTCCCCGCTAGCTCTCTTCCTCCAGCTCCCACCATGTAAGATGTGCTTGCTTCCATTTTGCCTTCCGCTATGATTGTAAGTTTCCAGAGGCCTCCTCAGCCATGCTTCCTGTTCAGCCTGTGGAACCATGAGCCAATTACACCTCTTTTCTTTATGAATTACCCAGTCTCAGGTATTTCTTTATGGCAGTGGGGGAACAAACTACTACAATTATCTTATTTTAAATAAGGGAGTAAAACATATACTTAATTTTTATAGAATACTCCTTTTAAAAGTAGAAGAACTTTGGAGAGGAGATTAACTTTAAAAATAATTTTAACACTTAAAATATATCAAAGACTGGAAGATGGCCGAATAGGAACAGCTCCGGTCTACAGCTCCCAGCGTGAGCGACGCAGAAGACGGGTGATTTCTGCATTTCCATCTGAGGTACCAGGTTCATCTCACTAGGGAGTGCCAGACAGTGGGCGCAGGCCAGTGGGTGAGCGCACTGTGCGCGAGCCGAAGCAGGGTGAGGCATTGCCTCACCTGGGAAGTGCAAGGGGTCAGGGAGTTCCCTTTCCCAGTCAAAGAAAGGGGTGATGGACACACCTGGAAAATCGGGTCACTCCCACCCGAATATTGCGCTTTTCAGACCGGCTTAAAAAACGGCGCACCACGAGTCTATATCCCACACCTGACTCGGAGGGTCCTACGCCCACGGAATCTCGCTGATTGCTAGCACAGCAGTCTGAGATCAAACTGCAAGGCGAGGCTGGGGGAGGGGCGCCCGCCCGCCATTGCCCAGGCTTGCTTAGGTAAACAAAGCAGCCTGGAAGCTCGAACTGGGTGGAGCCCACCACAGCTCAAGAAGGCTTGCCTGCCTCTGTAGGCTCCACCTCTGGGGGCAGGGCACAGACAAACAAAAAGACAGCAGTAACCTCTGCAGACTTAAATGTCCCTGTCTGACAGCTTTGAAGAGAGCAGTGGTTCTCCCAGCACGCAGCTGGAGATCTGAGAACGGGCAGACTGCCTCCTCAAGTGGGTCCCTGACCCCTGACCCCCGAGCAGCCTAACTGGGAGGCACCCCCCAGCAGGGGCACACTGACACCTCACACGGCAGGGTATTCCAACAGACCTGCAGCTGAGGGTCCTGTCTGTTAGAATGAAAAGTAACAAACAGAAAGGACATCCACAGCGAAAACCCATCTGTACATCACCATCATCAAAGACCAAAAGTAGATAAAACCACAAAGATGGGGAAAAAACAGAACAGAAAAACTGGAAACTCTAAAACGCAGAGCACCTCTCCTCCTCCAAAGGAACGCAGCTCCTCACCAGCAACGGAACAAAGCTGGATGGAGAATGACTTTGACGAGCTGAGAGAAGAAGGCTTCAGACGATCAAATTACTCTGAGCTACGGGAGGACATTCAAACCAAAGGCAAAGAAGTTGAAAACTTTGAAAAAAATTTAGAAGAATGTATAACTAGAATAACCAATACAGAGAAGTGCTTAAAGGAGCTGATGGAGCTGAAAACCAAGGCTCGAGAACTACGTGAAGAATGCAGAAGCCTCAGGAGCCGATGCGATCAACTGGAAGAAAGGGTATCAGCCATGGAAGATGAAATGAATGAAATGAAGCGAGAAGGGAAGTCTAGAGAAAAAAGAATAAAAAGAAATGAGCAAAGCCTCCAAGAAATATGGGACTATTTACGTCTGACCAAATCTACGTCTGATTGGTGTACCTGAAAGTGACGGGGAGAATGGAACCAAGTTGGAAAACACTCTGCAGGATATTATCCAGGAGAACTTCCCCAATCTAGCAAGGCAGGCCAACATTCAGATTCAGGAAATACAGAGAACGCCACAAAGATATTCCTCGAGAAGAGCAACTCCAAGACACATAATTGTCAGATTCACCAAAGTTGAAATGAAGGAAAAAATGTTAAGGGCAGCCAGAGAGAAAGGTCGGGTTACCCACAAAGGGAAGCCCATCAGACTAACAGCTGATCTCTCGGCAGAAACCCTACAAGCCAGAAGAGAGTGGGGGCCAATATTCAACATTCTTAAAGAAAAGAATTTTCAACCCAGAATTTCATATCCAGCCAAACTAAGCTTCATAAGTGAAGGAGGAATAAAATACTTTACAGACAAGCAAATGCTGAGAGATTTTGTCACCACCAGGCCTGCCCTAAAAGAGCTCCTGAAGGAAGCGCTAAACATGGAAAGGAACAACCGGTACCAGCCACTGCAAAATCATGCCAAAATGTAAAGACCATCGAGACTAGGAAGAAACTGCATCAACTAATGAGTAAAATCACCAGCTAACATCATAATGACAGGATCAAATTCACACATAACAATATTAACTTTAAATGTAAATGGACTAAATTCTCCAATTAAAAGACACAGACTGGCAAGTTGGATAAAGAGTCAAGACCCATCAGTGTGCTGTATTCAGGAAACCCATCTCACGTGCAGAGACACACATAGGCTCAAAATGAAAGGATGGAGGAAGATCTACCAAGCAAATGGAAAACAAAAAAAGGCAGGGGTTGCAATCCTAGTCTCTGATAAAACAGACTTTAAACCAACAAAGATCAGAAGAGACAAAGAAGGCCATTACATAATGGTAAAGGGATCAATTCAACAAGAGGAGCTAACTATCCTAAATATATATGCACCCAATACAGGAGCACCCAGATTCATAAAGCAAGTCCTGAGTGACCTACAAAGAGACTTAAACTCCCACACATTAATAATGGGAGACTTTAACACCCCACTGTCAACATTAGACAGATCAACGAGACAGAAAGTCAACAAGGATACCCAGGAATTGAACTCAGCTCTGCACCAAGCGGACCTAATAGACATCTACAGAACTCTCCACCCCAAATCAACAGAATATACATTTTTTTCAGCACCACACCACACCTATTCCAAAATTGACCACATAGTTGGAAGTAAAGCTCTCCTCAGCAAATGTAAAAGAACAGAAATTATAACAAACTATCTCTCAGACCACAGTGCAATCAAACTAGGACTCAGGATTAAAAATCTCACTCAAAGCCGCTCAACAACATGGAAACTGAACAACCTGCTCCTGAATGACTACTGGGTACATAACGAAATGAAGGCAGAAATAAAGATGTTCTTTGAAACCAACGAGAACAAAGACACAACATAGCAGAATCTCTGGGATGCATTCAAAGCAGTGTGTAGAGGGAAATTTATAGCACTAAATGCCCACAAGAGAAAGCAGGAAAGATCCAAAATTGACACCCTAACATCACAATTAAAAGAACTAGAGAAGCAAGAGCAAACACATTCAAAAGCTAGCAGAAGGCGAGAAATAACTAAAATCAGAGCAGAACTGAAGGAAATAGAGACACAAAAAACCCTTCAAAAAATCAATGAATCCAGGAGCTGGTTTTTTGAAAGGATCAACAAAATTGATAGACCGCTAGCAAGACTAATAAAGAAAAAAAGAGAGAAGAATCAAATAGACACAATAAAAAATGATAAAGGGGATATCACCACCGATCCCACAGAAATACAAACTACCATCAGAGAATACTACAAACACCTCTACGCAAATAAACTAGAAAATGTAGAAGAAATGGATACATTCCTCGACACATACACTCTCCCAAGACTAAACCAGGAAGAAGTTGAATCTCTGAATAGACCAATAACAGGAGCTGAAATTGTGGCAATAATCAATAGTTTACCAACCAAAAAGAGTCCAGGACCAGATGGATTCACAGCCGAATTCTGCCAGAGGTACAAGGAGGAACTGGTACCATTCCTTCTGAAACTATTCCAATCAATAGAAAAAGAGGGAATCCTCCCTAACTCATTTTATGAGGCCAGCATCATTCTGATACCAAAGCCGGGCAGACACAACCAAAAAAGAGAATTTTAGACCAATATCCTTGATGAACATTGATGCAAAAATCCTCAATAAAATACTGGCAAACCGAATCCAGCAGCACATCAAAAAGCTTATCCACCATGATCAGGTGGGCTTCATCCCTGGGATGCAAGGCTGGTTCAATATACGTAAATCGATAAATGTAATCCAGCATATAAACAGAGCCAAAGACAAAAACCACATGATTATCTCAATAGATGCAGAAAAAGCCTTTGACAAAATTCAACAACCCTTCATGCTAAAAACTCTCAATAAATTAGGTATTGATGGGACGTATTTCAAAATAATAAGAGCTATCTATGACAAACCCACAGCCAATATCATACTGAATGGGCAAAAACTGAAAGCATTCCCTTTGAAAACTGGCACAAGACAGGGATGCCCTCTTTCACCGCTCCTATTCAACATAGTGTTGGAAGTTCTGGCCAGGGCAATCAGGCAGGAGAAGGAAATAAAGGGTATTCAATTAGGAAAAGAGGAAGTCAAATTGTCCCTGTTTGCAGACGACATGATTGTTTATCTAGAAAACCCCACTGTCTCAGCCCAAAATCTCCTTAAGCTGATAAGCAACTTCAGCAAAGTCTCAGGATACAAAATCAATGTACAAAAATCACAAGCATTCTTATACACCAACAACAGACAAACAGAGAGCCAAATCATGAGTGAACTCCCATTCACAATTGCTTGAAAGAGAATAAAATACCTAGGAATCCAACTTACAAGGGATGTGAAGGACCTCTTCAAGGAGAACTACAAACCACTGCTCAACGAAATAAAAGAGGATACAAACAAATGGAAGAACATTCCATGCTCATGGGTAGGAAGAATCAATATCGTGAAAATGGCCATACTGCCCAAGGTCATTTACAGATTCCATGCCATCCCCATCAAGCTACCAATGACTTTCTTCACAGAATTGGAAAAAACTACTTTAAAGTTCATATGGAACCAAAAAAGAGCCCGCATCGCCAAGTCAATCCTAAGCCAAAAGAACAAAGCTGGAGGCATCACACTACCTGACTTCAAACTATACTACAAGGCTACAGTAACCAAAACAGCATGGTACTGGTACCAAAACAGAGATATAGATCAATGGAACAGAACAGAGCCCTCAGAAATAACGCCGCATATCTACAACTATCTGATCTTTGACAAACCTGAGAAAAACAAGCAATGGGGAAAGGATTCCCTATTTAATAAATGGTGCTGGGAAAACTGTCTAGCCATATGGAGAAAGCTGAAACTGGATCCCTTCCTTACACCTTATACAAAAATCAATTCAAGATGGATTAAAGATTTAAACGTTAGACCTAAAACCATAAAAACCCTAGAAGAAAACCTAGGCATTACCATTCAGGACATAGGCATGGGCAAGGACTTCATGTCCAAAACACCAAAAGCAATGACAACAAAAGCCAGAATTGACAAATGGGATCTAATTAAACTAAAGAGCTTCTGCACAGCAAAAGAAACTACCATCAGAGTGAACAGGCAACCTACAACATGGGAGAAAATTTTCGCAACCTACTCATCTGACAAAGGGCTAATATCCAGAATCTACAATGAACTCAAACAAATTTACAAGAAAAAAACAAACAACCCCATCAAAAAGTGGGCGAAGGACATGAACAGACACTTCTCAAAAGAAGACATTTATGCAGCCAAAAAACACATGAAAAAATGCTCATCGTCACTGGCCATCAGAGAAATGCAAATCAAAACCACTATGAGATATCATCTCACACCAGTTAGAATGGCAATCATTAAAAAGTCAGGAATCAACAGGTGCTGGAGAGGATGTGGAGAAATAGGAACACTTTTACACTGTTGGTGGGACTGTAAACTAGTTCAACCATTGTGGAAGTCAGTGTGGCGATTCCTCAGGGATCTAGAACTAGAAATACCATTTGACCCAGCCATCCCATTACTGGGTATATACCCAAAGGACTATAAATCATGCTGCTATAAAGACACATGCACACGTATGTTTATTGCGGCATTATTCACAATAGCAAAGACTTGGAACCAACCCAAATGTCCAACAATGATAGACTGGATTAAGAAAATGTGGCACATATACACCATGGAATACTATGCAGCCATAAAAAATGATGAGTTCATGTCCTTTGTAGGGACATGGATGAAATTGGAAACCATCATTCTCAGTAAACTATCACAAGAACAAAAAACCAAACACCGCATATTATCACTCATAGGTGGGAATTGAACAATGAGATCACATGGACACAGGAAGGGGAATATCACACTCTGGGGACTGTTGTGGGGTGGGGGGAGGGGGGAGGGTTAGTATTGGGAGATATACCTAATGCTAGATGACGAGTTAGTGGGTGCAGCGCACCAGAATGGCACATGTATACATATGTAACTAACCTGCACAATGTGCACATGTACCCTAAAACTTAAAGTATAATAAAAAAAATATATATCAAAGACTGTTCAAATTTCCTTATAAATATTCTCATTTACTCCTTCCCCCAGTCTGAAGAGTTTGTTTCTGTTGATTCCTGCCTTGCAGATCATGAAAGAGAAATTTGGGAAGTTTGAGTTGCTTGTCAAAGATTACACAGCTAGCAAGTAGTAGAGACAGACATCAAACCTAACTGATAAGAAGGTCTCTCAGTCACCATGCTGTACTGCTACACTCATTTTTATAACATATAACTGAAGTAAGTCTTTCCCTAAATTTGGGTGTCTTGGAAACCAAGGGACCCTTAAAACAGAGGGTTCTATGTAAATATTCATTTAATATTTGGCACATAGTGAAGGTGGAAACAGAACTATTTCTAGATAAAGCAAAGTAAAATATGCACTTTTAGATAGATTTCCTAATCTAATTACCACTGCAATACTAATATCCATATCACAGGGAAAATTTCCTATCAACACAGCTTCATGTTTAAGTTCCATATCAACACTCTTAGGAAAAACAGCCCTTAAAGCTGATAGAGTAAAAAAAAAAAAAAAAAAAAAAGGCAGAAAAGGAGAAAAATAAAAATAAAAAGAAAGCTGATAGAGCAGATGCTTTAAGGAAACTCCACACTCTAAATTACAGCAAGGCGAGGTTATTTTTTGTTTGTACTTATGGCTCATGGATAATTGGCCAGCCTTCAATGTCAGTCATATTCAGAACACATTGAAAAACACAACCAAATCCTGTTTCCATTATATAATTTTAGTAAAAAGAAAAGATTGGGACTAATGTACAAGTGACATATACAGTAGTAGTGCAAAGGTGAGTAAAAATAATTTTCAGTTCTAGTGGGACATAGACACCTCTATTAAGATACTAGAAAGATGTTCTCCTTTAACCAGACTCAACTTTCCCTCAAAAATGTATTCTTAATGTTTTTTTTATTCTATAGGTGTTGTCTTACAACTGAAATAATAATAGTCTAATTCATGTCTCCTAATTAATTAGATAGGAAAACTGATTTCCTGTAATATTTGAAAAATTAAATGCTAGGTCTGGATGGAATTTCAAGTTAATGGCTATCAACATTGCAAAAGGTGAAGTGAGAAATTAGTACCAAACACAGCATGTTCTAACTCATAAGTGGGAGTTGAACAATAAGAACACACTGGACACAGGGAGGGGAACATCACACACCAGGGCCTGTCGGGGGTGAGGGGCTAGGGGAGGGATAACATTAGGAGAAATACCTAATGTAGATTAGGGGTGCAGCAAACCACCATGGCACGTGTATAGCTGTGTAACAAAACTGTACCTTCTGCACATGTAACCCGGAACTTAAAGTATAATAAAACAGTAATAATAATAATCAAAGAAATTAGTAATGATCTAGCTTAGTAGATCAATTTTGGCAGCAATACGAGAATGATGGTAGTAATATGAGAGCGATGGTAGTAATGATCTAGAATAATTTAGGTCCTTTTATAAAAATCAAACAGATCATTCCAATTTACTTTGTCTTGTGTTAGTGCTTAAATGAGATAATTCATAGAAAGTGCTTTTCAAAGTGCTGGACACATTAGGTCTCAATCAAAGTGAAGCACTGCTATTTTCTTTTAATGGAAGAAGAATTCTTGTCAAAAATAATTTTAATGCTATTATTCCTGCTGGGATATTGACACTATACTATTATGTTGGGGAATATTACATGTGTTCTCATGGATGTTCATAATCCTGAAAAACTGACATTGTATATGTATTTCCCAGATTGCAAAGACACACTTGGGCTCTGGAGATTCGGTATTTATATTAGACATTATGAGGATGAAGTAAACATTCCAAACAGTTGTCTTATCTTCATGTAATCACTGGGCTCCCTGGAAAACTGAACATGTTTCCTCTACAGCTAAATACTACATGTTCAATGGGAGAAAATTAAAATTTATTCCAATGTATGATATTTTTAGTATAAAATCTGTTGGTATCAAGTAAAATACACACACACACACACACACACACACACACAAAAACTTTACTTTGCAGGGTGGGTGCAGTGTTTCAAGCCTGTAATCCTGACGTTTTGTGAGGGCAAAGCAGGAGGATCACTTGAGGCCAGGAGTTCTAGACCAGCCTGGTCGATATAGAAAAACTCCTTGTCTACAAAACAAGAACAACAACAACAACAACAAACAGTTTAGCCGGACATGGTGGGGTGTGCCTGTAGTCCCAGCAACTTGCTTCTTGAGTAGCTAAGGCTGGAGGAGAGGATTGCTGGAGTCCAGGAGTTTGAGGCTGCAGTGAACTATTATCGTGCCACTGCCTTCTGGCCTATGCAACAGAACAAGACTCTGTCTCAAATCCAAAACAGAAAACGTTGCAAATATGTTTTTCAATCCATTTGTTTGGAATTTGTTGGGGCCAAAATCTGTTTTGTTTCATATATTTGGGCATGGTTTTCATATGAGAAGTCTTTAGTTACTATTTTAAATGTATTCCCACCATATCTATAAGAAAATGATAAATGATAGTGTATGCAAATGGAAACTAAAACTATAAAAACAATTCTGTATTCCTTTTGAGTGTCAAATTTTCTTGCAAAACAAAAACATAGACAAGAGACACAGAAGGAACATAATAGTGTTAAACATGAAGTTTGTCTAAAAACTACAGATGGACGAATGAACTAGGCATTTGGAACATGGAGTGAACCTGAATCTGACTAATAGAAAACCCACATCTTTAAGAGAGTTGTATTGATGAAAGCCTGCATCTTGAACTAAAAGGGATTGAAATAGTTCAAAATGAAAAGTGGCCCCTGTGACTTCAACTTCCTAGTGACAAGAAGCCGAATGACAAGTCTACCCAGCTGGAAGCACAACCCCTGTCTTATTGAAAATAAATACTTTTCCCTAGTCATTTCTCAGATACTTATTTTAAGCAGAGCTCTAAACACAGAGGGTGAGGGTAAGAGCTACTGAAAGTAGTGGCTGAAAGAGTCATGTCTATGGACATACAAGGGATTATGGAGCCCGTTCCAATGCATAAAACCAGATTCTAACCAAGGAACATCCTTGCTGCGGTAGAGGAGGACTTGGCAACATCCAGGTATCAGCTCACTTATCAACTGGACTCAGACCCCTAAGTTAGCTGAACAGAGATTATCCGAGAAGTCCTATAGAATTGCAAGCTCCTTTTTTAGAGGGGTTTGTTTTAAGGTACTAAGTTTTGGGGTGGTATATTATATAGCAAAAGCTAACTAAGAGAGTCTCTCACTATATATATAAAATTGTTCAAGTGAACCACTGAATAAAGTGTATAATTCAACTTAATTAGTCTGTAATTTAGTTTATCTCAGCTTTATGGATACCTAGTTTTGTTGCTATTGTGAATGGAACTGCTTTCATCATTTTTTCAGACAGTTCATTATTTGTGTATAAAAACACAACTAACTTTTGCATGTTTTGTGTTCTGCAATTTCACTGAATTTGTTGACTAGTTCTAACATTTGTTGTCATTGTTGAGTCTTTAGGCTTTCTACATATGTGATCATGTTATCTGCAAACAGAAGTACTTCTTTTTGGATTTGGATGTCTCTTATTTCTTTTTCTTATCTAATTGCTTTGGCTAAGACTATGAAAACATAATTTTTGATAGTAGACTACAAATGATCACCTTAGTCAAAATCTAATTGTTGTGAGAAAGCAAAATCTATAAGTAGTACTTTCTATGACATACTCTGTAACAAAGTTTTGTTATGTTGAGGATAATGAGGAAAGTAGTGAGATGTGTTTTATTTGGTGTTCCACACATTATTCATACATGGGTCTCTGGATTCTTAAGTCCAATTAGTAGAAGTTAACCATATAGACAATGGCTTTGAAAAACGTACAATTTATTGTTTATATTACAATTCATTGAAGACTGAATATAAACTCATAGAGATTTTCTTTGAAATTTAAATAATTAGGCCATGGTTTCCTAAGTATGAAACCAAAATCATGAACAGCCAAAGAAAAAAATAGATGAACTGAACTTAAGTAATACCTTAAATTAAAAACTTGTTTGGCTAGGCGTGGTGGCTCATGCCTGTAATCCCAGCACTTTGGGAGGCTGAGGCGAGGCAGGTGGATCACGAGGTCAGGAGATCGAGACCATCCTGGCTAACACAGTGAAACTCCGTCTCTACTAAAAATACAAAAAATTAGCCAGGCGTGGTGGCATGAGCCTCTAGTACCAGCTACTTGGGAGGCTGAGGGAGGAGAATTGCTTGAATCCAGAAGGCAGAGGTTGCAGTGAGCCGAGATCGCGCCACTGCACTCCAGCGTGGGTGACAGAGTGAGACTCCATCTGAAACAAAACAAAACAAAACAAAACAAAACTTTGTGTGTGTGTGTGTGTGTGTGTGTGTGTGTGTGTACACATACCCACCTATCAACTCAACAGAGTTGAAGCCACACTGAGAAAATGTAGTCCTTGTATGCTAAACACTAATCTAGCGCCAGAGATGCAATAATGAATCTGACACATTTGAGGATCTAAATCATATTCTGATGAGTTCAGATGCATTCACGATGACATGATTGTGAACTACTTAGGTAGCACTTTCCATATCGTGTTCCTGTACAAGTTAGATCCACGTTAGGATCTCAGTAAATATTTGGTTGTCTTACAGTATACTGCTTTAGGCAAACTTTGTTTTCCCAAAGACCCTGAGAGATATTCTATGACTAACATGTCTTGATCTCATAGAATTCCTATAATAGTTATCTGCAGTCTCCATTTTCTTCCAAAGATTAATATGGTTTGGGTGGGAATATTTTGATAAAGACACATCTATCACAACCTATAAAAATAACTCGAATTATCTCAAAATATGGTGCCACAGTTACTGTGGGAAGTACTAGCTCCCTAAGAAAGCATGATCTTAAAACAACTTTTAAACAATTTGTTGCTTACTCAATTGCTTTGTGAGGAACAACATGAGATTTATCATGCTTAATTGGCCCTCAGGGAAACATTTACTATTTTCGACATGATAGGCACAGGAAACCTCCCCACACACATCTCACTGAGACAAAATGTATCCTTTGAGATTGTAGATTTGGAGTGAACCATGATGGATGTGTTTTATGAAAATAGCCTATGATTTATAGATGGATGGATTTACTGCATGATACTCCAACTTCCTAGATGTGACCTATCAGTCCAGAATGAGGCCACTTTTCAGTTATTAGCCCTGATAATAATCATCTATATGTACTTGGCGCTTTATGGAATGCAACTGTTTCCACGGTAATGTCTGTCACTTCATGTAATATTTGAGTATACTGTAAGGAATATAGATCACCTGAAAACAATTTATGCTTGGTTTTGGAAAATGTTTTGGAAATAGAAACAGCAGTTCCATCAGCCTAATGTGTACCCAAGGCTTTTTCACATTATTTCATGCGTGGAGTGTCGGTTTCAGAACCAGAGAACTTGATTTCTATCCTGGTTCTGCCGCTTGCAAACTGTGTTACCTTGGGCAACTTACTGAATCTCTCTTGCCCCAATTTCCTCAAATGAAAAATGCAGATATTTGTACCTGCTACATAGGATTTTGGTTAAGACTATAGGAATTAATACATGTGAAGAGTATAGAAGTGCATTTATTCAACACCCATTATATAACCCAATTGTAATATAAACAATAAATTTATGCTTTGGCTGGGCGCGGTGGCTCACGCCTGTAATCCCAGCACTTTGGGAGGCCGAGGCAGGTGGATCACGAGGTCAGAAGATCGAGACTATCCTGGTTAACACAGTGAAACCCCATCTCTGCTAAAAAAAAAATCCAAAAAAATTAGCCGGGCATGGTGGTGGGCGTCTGTAGTCCCAGCTACTCGGGAAGCTGAGGCAGGAGAATGGCCAGAACCCAGGAGGTGGAGCTTGCAGTGAGCCGAGATAGTGCCACTGCACTCCAGCCTGGGCCACAGAGTGAGACTCCATCTCAAAAATAAAAAATAAAAAAAATTGAATGTTTTTCAAAGCCGTTGTCTATATGGTTGACTTTTACTAATTAGACTTAAGAATCCAGAGACCCATGTATGAATAATGTAAGCAAGGTAAGCAATAAATAAATGTTAATTGATTGTTTTTCAGTTAAGAAGTATTCCTCCTTATTTATGTATATTATGTACATAATTTCAGATTATTCCCATGTCATGGTAATTATTATTTCCATTTTACAGGTGAGGAAAATAGATGTATACAACTTACCATAAAAGGTAGCCTTCAGATCTAAATAAAAATATTCTAACTTCTTCTCAAGTAGTGATTGTTTTTCTTCTTATTGAGATCACAGGTGTTTTATTCCATTATTGTTGCTGTCATACTACGCCAAAAAAAGAAAAGAAAAAGAAATGACTTAATGAGTATAAGTCTTGAATTGCTTTCTATACTTTTGTTTTCTATTGTGTTTTCCATACTTTCTTGTTATAATTCTCCCCCTGGGGCAGTTTTCTTTGTGACATATGTCTTCCTTAGTTCTGTTTCCCCAGCACTGAGCAAAATACCTGGTTATATAATGGGTATTGAATGAATGCACTCATTTTAGGCTTTTGATTCTAAACTAATCACTTTGCCCTTCTTTTTGTGCAAATGATTCTGTGTACCAGTGGTGAGACCCACACGTAAACCATATATTTAGTTCAATTGATTCCACATGCCATGAGGAGCAAGTTGAATATCCACGAATGGGGGAAAGGATGTTGATGGGAAAATGCTGTCAATAGAGACAGTGGCTCATATTTGTTTCATTTCCATTCAGGCAGTATTTTATTCAGAGACAAAGTGATGCTCAGCTCTTCCTCATTTTCTTCTTAAAGCTCTTTCTTTATCCTTCAGGAACCCCTGCAATACATTTTCAGGTCTTTGAATGCAAGTTGAAGCATATGTTCATGCAGTTAAAGTATAATTAATATTTCAATAACTTAATATATGCTCATGAACTCAACTGCATTGAGTCATTTTTAAGAGAGAGCATATTCATATGAAATATTTCTCACTCATAAATTCTAGTCTATCTTTTTATTTTAAATCATTTTCATGGTTTTTCAAATAGGAAAAAGGCTATGATGGAGATGTGAACTGTTGGTGAATTCAAATAAGAATAAATAAATGTTTAATGAGCCATTCTTAATGCATCTTATGTCACGATGCTCCTTTCAAGGGTTGGTGTGTAATTTTATAGCATTGAGTAAGGTTCTTGGACATTTTATTGTATTTGAAACCTGGGGGGATTAGTAACACTCTTAAGGTGGTTTTACTCCATGTTACAAAATAAAGCTCTTTATTTGTCTTTAAAGGTGAAAAAGGAAAGAAGGGGATCGGAAAGGTATGAACATGTTATCGTGCAGGAGACAGGGCGCAAAGGATCACTTAACATTCCTCTTCTCTGAAATTATCTATTTCCATTCTATAGCATCTTTGTTTGTCATTCCCCTGGTTATGTGGCTACACATAGGCTGGCTTTGTTTCTCCATCCAAAACTCTGATCATGTTACCTTTATAACTTGGCGTATGGCAACAGAAGGGTCAACAGTGCCACCTTCCTCATGGTTTGTGTGACTTCATTAGTGAAACAGAACTGTGGGAACCAATTTTTTAGGCAACCCTGAAGTCACTTTGGGCAAGAAGGAGACTTTCATATCTATCACGAAGTTTGATCATTTAAACAGCATTATAACTTAGAAGACTTTTGGTGGGCAAAATTAATAGCTTAGTGTTAAGATATTTAGAATATTGAGAAGGACTCAATTTTATAATGTACATTTTATTTCACATGCAAAATATTCAGTATTTCTAATTTAAATAAAAAAATCAGATGATTTGATTTTTAAGTAGTGCTCTCACCCTCCTATCCTCATGAGATGATAATATTGAAAAAAATTACAAGGAAATTTCTGTTATCTGTAGATAAAAGTAGTCAGATAGTTAGATAAAATGAAGAGCTTTTATAGAAAAATGTTATTTTGAAATATAAACCTAGAAAATGTTTCAACTCTATAATTCTATACTTTTATGTTCCACAGTTTTGAAGATGGGTTGTCACAAAAAAAAAGTCATCCAAGGAAAATTAATCTAACTGAGCTGTTGCATTTCAAAAATCTTTAAAAAAATTTACAAGACTACTGATGCTGTTTTTAAACTTTATACTCTGTATGTAAAACACATAATTGCCTTCAAATCTGAGAGTGTAAAAACCACAGTCTTATCCCTGGGAAGTCAGTGCTATCGAAATCCAGACATCAATCTGTTTTTGTTTATTGCTTGTGTCCAGAAATGAAGCATTGAATCCTTAATATTTCAATTTTAATATAATGTCATATCATTCATGCAGCAGGCACCGCTCTTCTTATGTGGGAAGAGTTGCAGGAAAAATAGCTCAGTTCTCTGCCAGATGGTGGGAGCCCAGAAATAAGAAATTGGAGCCGAGAGGACAGATGAGGTCAGCTGGGCCACCTCCCCTGCCAGAGCAGAGAGCCCCATCTATCTGGTGTTCAGTGGGCATGGTTACCCTGCCCGTGGGCTCTGTGGCTTTTTAGAATCCCACAGATACAGACACCACTGATTTCGGTTTTGCTTTTCATCACATTGCAAGGCTGCAGCTTGTAACTTCATGATGTTACCTTTATTACTTCTGCCAATCATATTCAACACAGCCTCCCATCCGTCTGGTCTAGTCATGGTCCTCCATGCTATTTGACAAATAAGAGAGTTTTATCAAAGCATGACAAGGAATTTAGAGATCATTGTGATGAAATAGAGTTCAATATAAAAGATATTGTGATTTTTTATATTAGTATATAAGAGGTGGAAAATGTTTTAGTCTTGGCAGGCCATACAGTCACAACTACTCAACTCTTCCATGGTGGTGTGGAAGCAACCATATATAAACCATAAATGAGAGTAGCTGCATGCTAAATAAAACTTTAGAGTTGGGACCTTGCTTGTTGCCCAGGCTGGTTTTGAACTCCTCACCTCAAGCAATCCTCCAACCTCAGTCTCCCAAAATGCTGGGATAATAGGCATGAACCACTATGCCTGGCAGTATGTGACTTTTTAAAAATTTTGAAGCTTTTTGACTCTTCTATTTTTGTTTGGTGTTTTGATATTTCCAAAGGTGTGTTTTAGTATGAGTCCCCTTTCTCCCACACTTGCATTGGGGAATATTTGGTGGTGTTTTCATGCTGTAAAATTGTGTCTTTTCATTCTGGGAAATACTGTTGTATAATTTTTTGATGTTGTTCTCACCTCTACTTTCTCTGCCTGGAACTTCTATTAGTCATTTTGTTCTATTAGTCTATTAGAATATCCATTAGTCACATATTTTTCATTCTGGATTGATTGATTTTCTTATTGATTTCTATCTCCTCTGTCTTATTTTCTATTATTATTTTGTTTAGTCCTGCAGAAATTCTAAACACTATTTTCTCATCCTTCTATTCATTGCTAGCCTTTTGTGACATTTTTAATCTCTATGGACTCCTTTTTGTTCTTTGAATGTTCATTTCTGTTTTTGTTTTGTTTTACAAGACTCTGTTCTTTCTCATGGATGTAATTTCTTTGTATCTCTCTGAAGATGATATAGTTTCTTAGAAGTTTTCTTCTGTTCTCTCTTTTTCTCTTCTTCCTTTGACTTCTGTTCTGTTTATTTTGGCTCCTGTCTTTCATGCTGAAGTGTTTCTGCTCATTGGAAGTTCTGTGCATGACTTTGGTGTTTGCCAAATTCTGATGGGTTGGGTCTTTGCAGAGTGCTTCCAACAGCAAAATATCATCATCTGATATCTTATCTTTTAAGGCAGTCAGACGACCTCTAGGAAATTGTCTAATCTGGTGGATATAACCCTGGCTACCTGCAGCCAGTAGCTAAGCAGAAGGATCGTAAGCAGGTTGTCCTTCCCTTCCTGCCATCATGCTTTCAGTAGACAGGGAGGAGGACATTTCCACCCTGAGCTAGGTCAGTAATTCTCTTTTCCAAGGAATCTGATTAAAACTCTTCAGAGAGAAAATATCTTGCCTTGCACTGGGTAGAGGAGGGGATCTGAGGTCCAATTGCTTGTCCAAGATAGTTCCAATAATGCCTCATGTTTTAGCTGCATCTTGGTCGTTAGTTCCTACATTTTCAGAGGGTCCGAGGTAGCAAATCACCTTTCTACTTGTTGGTTTCCTTTCTTTTGGCATCTTGGCCTCTCCTTGGTCCATTTCACATCTCCATTTGTTTTCCATCTCTCTACCTGTTGTCATCTCTTCCAAATTATTGTCTCTATTTTCATTCTCCTTGTGACAATGGATTTATAAATGTTTGTATTCCTTTTGTCATTTTAGTGGCGTTTCCTTTCATGTTTTAAGCTAAGAAAAGTATTTCCATATCTGAATAGTTTTCTTCTTATCCTGCCCATGTGTAAATCTTCCAGCATTCAGTTAATTCAAGTCTACAATATGATAAAAAAAAAGCTATATGTTTTCCTCAGAATTAGCAAGGCTTGCTCTAAATATATGATCATGGTGATTTTTTTTTTTGCTACAAATATATCATTTCCCCTTAAATTTGCTCCTGTCAGTAATAAATAAATAAATACCACGTCTTATGTTCATATGTTATTTTATGAATTTTTGAATCTGCTTTTCTATGCTGTATAATATTTGATTTTCACAATGATCCTCAGATATAGGCCAAAACACCCCTTAATAGTTGATTACAAAAGCTCAGTATGGCTAAATGACTAATTTATTTTCAGATGTTTACAGAGCACTCACTCAAAGTCGTAAATGAAACAGCCATGGCCTCTGCCCTGTTTGCCTTACCCAAAGTCCCATAACTACTCAAACTAAGACCAGAAAAAATTCTGACTTTCTAATGCCTATAGTTCAGTATGGCATGGTGGAAATAGTATCATCTTTAGTATTAAATTAATACCTGGTAAAATCTCTGCTTCATTATGTATCATTTGTATGACTTTGCAGATCTCATTAGTCTCTTGCACTTGTGTTTTTGCATAAAAAAGATGAGAATAATTCCTCAGCTCTTAAGAGTATTCTTATTATTAAATGAGATAATGAAGTAAATGTGCTAAGAATAAAGGCTGGCACTTAGCAGTTGCTCAATATAACAGAGCCTAATTTCTCTTGGAAAAATTGTCAGAATGCAAGGTCTGTTAGTCTGTTCAGGAATTACAGTAAAATTCCACAGAGAATCTTTCTTTCTAGTACCTCCCTATTTAACCAAGATCCCAAGGGCTTTTAGATCAATCTAGATCCTGCCTTTTCTTGGGATCATTTAACAGCTAAACCAAGAATAACTCAGTCTAATATTTATTTCCCTTGGGCAGACATAAAAAGTAAAAGGGTATGGGGTGAGGAACACACAGAATGGATGTAAAATGGTAAACTTTTACAGAACATAGACATTGGATTGAGAAGATGCCCTCAAATCCCATCTTAGAGTTGACTTTATGCTTAATATAATCAGACCCCCATGGATTTACCTTCAATGTTTACACTTTCCATAAAACTTCATTTTAGAAACCTCTGATGATTGCCCTATCACAGATTCTTGGTTGATTTACATAGCCAGAATTATTTATGTATGTGAATGTACATCAGTACACAGCATTAGCTGTGTATTACACAGTATTTATAGTGGATGGCACTGAATTCTGCTGTTAGGTGCCCTGCAATAGGGATTCCAACTGTAACAACATCCTCACACATGTGAGCTGAGGAGAGCTTTTGAAGTCTGTGTGCTTATGTTTGATATGTATGAACTACTGTTCCATATATAAAAGAGATAATTATATATGAATTTTATATATTAGCCTCAAAAATGTCAGCTACTCAAGTTTAGAGTTTGGTAGAAATATTTGAACACTAATGGATAATTAATAGCTAAGGCTGAATAAATAATCCCTTTGACACTAAACGTCACTTTTAGTGGAAGAAATAAACGTTTATTTAAAGACTCTCATGAGTCACGTAGATATTTTGTTATTTTTACTTATTTTTATTATTCCAGCATCACACATATTCTAGGCTATAGGTTATTTTTCCATTGCCTTTTTAAGGTAATGGGGTCTTGTAATTTATTTTAGCTCAAGACTCTTTACTTGCCAGAATGTGTAGCTATTTTAGGTTATTCAGGCCTATGTTGGTCAATATATTATGCCAATCTTAGTCTGTTAGATAAGGATTTAAGATTTAATGTGCATAGAGTACATTTTTAACATCACACAAATAATCCAAAAAACATCTCAGTGGAGAAGCTTTCATTATAACATTTTTTCTGGGTGAAAATATCAAAGAGAAGGTTAAATCCATAAATTGCCCTAAACAAGAGAGAGTATTATGAAATAGTCCTGTTCTTTCTAAAGGCTTCTTCCAGACATCTTTCTTTTGTACCTCCCTCTCCCTAAAAATTTGAAGCCCAAGTCAGAAACCAAAGGTGATTTTCTTGTTTTATGTCAGAAAGTGTATTACCTATTGTTACCTGATAAATATCAAGAAGAGTGATCTTGCATATACAGTTGACCAATGGCAAAGCTCATAAAAGGACAGTAAAGTCTGGCTTTGTTTGGTCAACAATATCACCAGGAATTTCTCCTAATGTGCTTAATGAGATCTCCAAAAAAAATTACATTTGACACTACTTAAAAAAGTAGGGGTTGTACTCTGAAAAAGTAATTTATTTGTTTCTAAGGGAAAGTAAGAGGCCATTTGATTTATAGAGTTTTGTTAACCCTGTATCTGCTCCATTTTAATTAATTGTCTCTGATGGATTTATCTTTTTTTTTGAAATTTTAACTCTAATGGCAGAATTAGCAGCTTGAATCTGAAATTATTAAGATATATGTTAGATTAATGGGATCTCCAGCTGTTTTAATTTAGCTTGGTTCTTTCTCTTAGGCATAAATTGAAACTATACGATATGACCTAAGATAAGATTATTTATGATGTGAAACTAAGTATTACAGAAAAAGATATTTTTTAAGGTAAAATAAACTTTGGATCATTTAGTAGGCTTTTCAGTTAACAGATGAGGAAGGAAACTGAGGCAGAAGAGTTAAGTGAGTGGTCCAGAGGCACAGATGTATTGAGAAGACATGGGGCTAGATTCAAAGACCCAGAAATCCCAGTTTAACACCCTGGCAAACATAATTTATGTGGATTATAGTTATATCTTAACATGTAGAAAGAAACCTTGCTAAAATATTTTTATAAACACCACTGACCTTAGAGGCCAGTCCCTTACAGATATTGGCAACACTGTGAAATAGAGAAAATATACCTTTTGCTGCTTATCTTCAAAGCAATGTGTTCTCTTAAGACCTCCAAGACCACTAAGATGAACTCAAGCAATTGTAACAGCAATAACATGAATAGCTAAAGTAACCACAACTAAATAATTCCCTTTATGATTCTAAAGGTGTGATACTTTTCTGACATAGTCACTGTTGTAATATGAAGATCTTGAATATTTAAAACCATTCAGATTCTGAAATCATATATTTGGATATAAATTTATATTTAGACATTATTTTGAATTGTTATAATTGGCTTTTACAAAAAATGCAGTGTTGGGCCATTCTTGCATTGCTGTAAAGAAACATCTGAGGCTGGGTAATTGACAAAGAAAAGAGGTTTATTTGGCTCATGGTTCTGCAGGCTATGCAAGCATGACACCGGCATCTGCTTGGCTTCTTGCGGGGCCTCTGGTAGCTTTTACTCGTGGCAGAATGTGAAGAGGGAGCAGGTATCTCACAAGGCAGGGAAGGAGCAAGAGAGAGAGTAGGTGGGGGCGGGTGGCACACTTTACAACAACCAGATCTCAGGAGAACTCACTTATTATGGACAAGACAGCACCTAGCCATGAGGGATCTGCCCCCAGGATCCAAACACCTCCCACCAGGTCCCACCCCTAACACTGGGGATTACAATTCAACATGAGATTTGGGCAGGGAAAAATATCCAAACTGTATAAAATGCTATGACGCAGATGAGATCACGATGTTTTCCCCCCTCTGTTATAATATGAAGAACCCTCAATTCAAAACAGCTTAAATATCTTTCCCCCAAATCATGGAGCTTGCAAATGGCCATGCTGGAACTTGAATCTAGATGTTCTGATAAATTATCGATAATTATGTTTTGTAAATGTTAAATAAAAGTTGGAGATGAGACCGGGCATGGTGGCTCACGCATATAATCCCACCACTTTGGGAGGCTGAGGCAGATGGATCACGAGGTCAAGAGATCGAGACCATCCTGGCCAACATCATGAAATCCCCCCTCTACAAAAAATACAAAAATTAGCTGGACAGCTACTCAGGAGGCTGAGGCAGGAGAATTGCTTGAACCCGGGAGGCAGAGGTTGCAGTGAGCAGAGATCGTGCCATTGCACTCCAGCCTGGTGACAGAGCGAGACTCCGTCTAAAAAAAAAAAAAAGTTGGAGATGAAGTAAAATTGATATTGAACTAGGCTTAGGCTTCACTGTACTCCAAATGTCAATCCACATTCCTGAGCAAAAGCCTTGAGCCTGATCAAAATACTTCACAAAACTAACATAATAAAAGTAAAATAAAGAGCAGAGAATTTGGGAAGGAAATTATGAATTTCTGTTCCCTTTGGTAATTAAATATAACAGCTAGAAATTAAACTCTATTCTCTCCTTTTTATTAAAATATAAGATCTAACACTCCATGCTCTCCACTTGATAATAGCAATTTTGAAATTTCCAAATTAACACTATGAATCTACTTACAAAATGAGAAACAAAATTAAATAATATTATTGCCATAATTCCTTACCAAAAGGCTGTATTTTCCATGACTTTCTTTACATGTGTCCTAGGCTTCTATTTATTAAACACTCTTCATTTATCACACATCACTGTTCATGATGATACAGAGTATGAGGGTGGTATAAATATACTTATTTTTGAAAAATAATTGAGGTTTAAGAGATTAGGTTATCTGTCCATTATCAAAGACTGTGAGAGGGAAAGCCAAGACTAGAAACTCCTGAATTTACTTTAAGCGGTAATTTCATTGTTTTTGTAATTATTTACTAATGATTTTATTTTAATAAAATTTGTTTCAACAATGGTTTCATTAATTGCAAAGTGATTACAAAGGATTTTATTTTTATTTGCTTAAAAAATGAACAAAATAATACAAAGTAAAGAGTGAATGAATGTCACTTTCATATGACATTTGGCTCTTCAGTCTCACCCAGGAAATGATCGTTTTTTCTTTGTTTGTATCTACCTAGAATTGTAAGTGAAGACCCTACAACTCTCCTCCTCAGTTACATTTCTAAGATAACCACTTTCAACTCTTCCGTCTTGTTTTTAGTTCTTTCTGTAGTTGCTTTCATGACTAGGCTGCAATATATCTCTTTTTTTCTGTAATAAACTTTTTAAAAAGTGTTGATTGATTTCTCTTCTTGAAAGATAAGACACTTTGGGAGGCCGAGGTGGGCGGATCACAAGGTCAGGAGTTCGAGACCAGCCTGGCCAATATGGTGAAACCCCGTGTCTACTAAAAATAGAAAAATTAGCCGGGCATGGTGGCATGCGCCTGTAGTCCCAGCTACTCAGGAGGCTGAGGCAGAAGAATCCCTTGAACCCCAGAGGCAGAGGTTGCGGTGAGCCAAGATTGTGCCACTGCACTCCAGCTTGGGTGACAGAGTGAGACTCCATCTCAAAAAAAAAGAAAGAAAGAAAGAGAAAACAATAACTTATTCACATGGGATATTTCTTTTTCTAGGTTCTAATTTCTGTCACATTTTAAAATGTAAAAAAAAAAAAGTACAAAAAAATCTTTGGCTAGTTTTATAACTGCAAATAATATACCTAATATATCCCTTTTTTCTGTAATTTTCCTCCCAATCCGCCTCCCAACTTCTGTTTCCTACGCTAACACTCAGGCTTTGTGTTATGTACATTCCATGCTGCCGCCCTAATTAAGCTTTTCGTGCTTTGTGTATATTGACTCCAAAAGTTGAAGACTAATGCTCAGGTCTTGATACGTCATATATTGTAAAATCAAGATATGCATCTGGCACCGCAGAAGTGATATAATGCTATACTATTAAAACATTGCTGCTCAAGCATAAGTTTACAAAGTTTCCTTAGAGCTTTGAAGACATTTCCCTATAGATTCAACCCTATATTGAGGGCTGTACATAGTGCTGTGGATGAGAAGTCTGATGCCAATCTGATTTGCTCTTTGTAGGCAAAGATTCATTCCCTTTGAAAGCTTTTAGTGATCTTCCCCAGTCATCTCTTTTCTTTAATATTTGACCCTCTTCAGTTTCCTTTAGCTTATTCACCTCTAGGTGCACTGAAGTTCTTTCTGGCTAAATAACTGTATCTGTACATTTAAGTTTATAGGGCAAGTATAGAAAATTGATGGGGGTTGTTTAACGCATACAGCAGAGAAAGCATTATGATAAGGTCTGAGGACAGATATCCAAAATTGGGAATCACAGGACACTGCTGTCTATTTATTTGATAAATGTTTTAATATGAAATTACACTGGTCAAAGCTGTAGCATTACGAAATAAAAATCCAAATCAATATTATAAAATGACTTTTTCTTTAAGTAAAATAAATAATTTCTCCTTATTTCTGTTAATATGAGTCTCAGAACTTTTCCTGGAGGCTCCTATGCTTCTGTAATATGTGATATTATGTCAGAACGGGAATAAATGTTCTATTTAATGATCATAAATAACCTATAATTCATAAATTTAAGTTTACTTTTGAAGAAAAAAAGCTTGAGAAACACTTTTTTCTGAATAGTCTGATAATTTATGTAGAAGTGAATTTTCAACCATTTGTTATTATTAATTCTGTGTTTTGAAAAATATGAATAAACAGAACACATTATTTTGTATCTGAAATTTTTAGTTTCATGGTAAAGCCATGCTGATGATGGATATTATTTCAAGCTGATAAGGAAATCTTACTACACAGCAAGTGCAAGAAAAACTCAACCAGTTCCTTGTGGATCTGCTCTTCTATGATATTCTCTCTCTCTCTCTCTTTTTTTTTTTTTTATGATGTGGAGTCTCGCTCTGTTGCCCAGGCTGGAGTGCACTGGCGTGATCGCAGGTCACTGCAACCTCTGTCTCCCAGGTTCAAGTGATTTTCCTGCCTCTTCTGTGATATTCTAACAGATCACAGCACCTGCTTTAAGGGACCATCAGTGACTAGCAGGGCACACAGCTGGGAGTGTGGTCCATTGAGGTTTAGATGCTGAAATCCCAAGACAAACAGATTGCGTGTCTTGTTACTTTTAAACACTTCTGGTTAATAACATGCTCTGTATTACCAATATGAGTACATTTGGTTCCTATTTTAGGTTTTCATTTTCGCAGCCAAAATGTAAGTGAAGCTATGAAGAATTTTGAATTTGAACTATATGAAAAAATTATTAGATAGCTCTAACATCTCTTAAATTATTACTCAGCATTTGTAATGGGTTTAAACTATAACCTATATTCTTAAATACAGCTATAAAACTGTCCTCAATCTGAACATTCTCTCTCTCTCAATCTATATATACATATTTTTTTCTCATATATATGATATATATATGATATAGATATATGAGAAAAAAGTAAGGAAAATTAGGGGATTTGTAAAAATATTTTAAAGTATGTAAACTAACTAAATGATATACTTTAACTTGTTAAATACAGTATTATAGTATTAATCTGTGGATAAAGAAAATAACTACCTATGCACAGTATATATATATATATATATATACACACTTATATATTTATACACAGACACATACACATATACACATACAAATACACAGATACACACTACACTGAGTGAACATATAGAAAGAATATATTACATAAATACTGGGAAATCTATCAAAGTATTAACAGTTAATATTAATATCTTTCATTACTAGAACTGAGTAATTTTTAATTGTTTTAATTAAAGGCTTTCTGTATATTCTGTTTTTAGAATATGTTACTCTTGTTTTTGTTGTTTTTTTGGGGGGGGGGCGGACGGAGTCTCGCTCTTTCACCAGGCTGGAGTGCAGTGGTGTGATCTCGGCTCACTGCAACCTCCGACTCCCCAGTTCAGGTGATTCTCCTGCCTCAGCCTCCTGAGTAGCTGAGACTACAGGCCTTGCCACCACGCCTGGCTAATTTTGGTATTTTCAGTAGAGACGGGGTTTCATCATTTTGGCCAGGATGGTCTTGATCTCCTGACCTCATGATCCACCCGCCTCAGCCTCCCAAAGTGCTGGGATTACAGGCATGAGCCACTGCACCCAGCAGAATATGTTACTTTTTAAAATAGGCTATGTACACACATGTACACATGTATACACACACACACACACTGCACACAAGTATAGCTTCTTTGTTCAAATAACAACTTTTTCAACATTTTGAAATATCAAGCTGGGCACGGTGGCTCATCCCTGTAATCCTAGCAATTTGGGAGGCTGAGGCAAGCAGATCACTTGGGGTCAGGAGTTCGAGACCAGCCTGACCAACATGGTGAAACCCCATCTCTACTAAAAATACAAAATTAGCTGGGTGTGGTGGCAGGCATCTGTAATCCCAGCTACTTGGTTGGGGTGAGACAGGAGAATGACTTGAACCCAGAGGGTGGAGGTTGCAGTGAGCTGAGATCGCGCCATTGCACTCCAGCCTGGGCAACAAGAGCAAAATTCCATCTCAAAAAAGAAAAAAAGAAGAAATGAAGGAAGGAAGGAAGGTCAAATACCCCCTTTCACAGATCAGTCTGATGGTTTGCATAAACAGATGAAAACCATGTGAAATTAATTTTCAGAATCTTTTTAAAAAAGAACAAAGAGCTTTCAGGAATTTTTGGAAGTTTGATTTTATCCCCCAAGCAACATTTGGCTACCTAATTATGATGTGTTTGAAGGATAGTATGTGGTTCAGATGAAGACCTGTTTTTGTTGTTGTTGTTGTTATTGTTTTGTTTTTTTAATTATTATTTATTTATTTATTTATTATTATTTAAGTTTTAGGGTACATGTGCACAATGTGCAGGTTAGTTACATATGTATACGTGTGCCATGCTGGTGTGCTGCACCCACTAACTCGTCATCTAGCATTAGGTATATCTCCCAATGCTATCCCTCCCCGCTCTCCCCACCCCACAACAGTCCCCAGAGTGTGATGTTCCCCTTCCTGTGTCCATGTGTTCTCACTGTTCAGTTCCCACCTATGAGTGAGAATATGTTTTGTTTTTGTCTTTTTTTTTATAGGCAGGTTTGCAATGCTTGAACAGTATTATGCTCTGAAACTCTTACACAGTTTTCTCTAAACATTTGAATATGATCACTAATCACATTTAGTTAGCTCACAATATGATGACAGTTAAAAATATGGAAGTGAGCACCAATGAAAATTGAAATATACTACTGTTTTTAAATTAGTAATTGATTCTAGTTGCTATTAGCTATTGTTTAAGTTATTTAGTTTTAAGAAGCTCTGAAATATCTGTTGTGTGCAGCATTTACTGATCGTGATAGTTTAACTTTGTCCATTCATGAGTTAAGGTGCCGAGTTATGCCAGTGTCCTGAAGCACTCAAAGGTAAAGCCTCACATAAGAAGTCCGTCATTACGGCTGGCAGATATTCATCTCTCTGCTGTTTGGCTTGGCTTCTTCTATTTGAAATTGAATTAAGTCTCCTGAAAATTCATATATGGAGTGAGACTTTTACAAAAATAGCAAGTTTGTCTTTATGTTTTTAATTTGTTTTAGCAAAAATGAAAAATACATTTATGCTTTATGACAAATTATTTCTGATAATGAAAACAAAAAATGTTTGGAAATATTTTTCTTTAAATAAATTTTAAACATATGTTTCTGATCAAAACAATATTTAAATAAAATTGAACATTGGCATAAGGTCACTCTAGATGTTTAAAGTTGAGATGGCAATTTTAGAAGCTGATTTCCTTACCAAACTTCATTCTTTTTTATGTCTATATTAGCCTTCTTATCCCAGCGTTGAACCAATTTAGTTTAAATCCTGCCTATAATATAATTCTTGCCACCTGTAACTGTCTTTCTGTTGTATGCCAATTCTTACTTCTATTTTTATTGAAATTATTGTTTGTCCTTAATAATTATCTTTATAGTTTCTAGGAATTACTCTTTTGATATGTAGATTTTAAAATGCAAAACATGTAACATTTAATTGCAGACATTATGGTAAAAATCATATTAAAATTCATTCATGAAAAATATGTCTTCTTTACTCAAATATCTTTGTCAGGTTTTTTTTTTTTTTTTTTTTCAGAGTACAACCTTTGACAGGTAAATCAAAGATGAGAAACAAGATGCCATTCTTCATTACTTGGGATTTACATCTTTACTATATTTAAGATTTATATTTTATCTGTTTAAATAAAATGATTTATATTAGAATTATATATATACACACAGAGATATGTATCTATTTATATTTCTCTCTATATATATAACCTATACCTATTTATTTAAAATATCTAACAGTATATAGAAAATGAAACAAAGAGCACCATCAAATAAAAGAAAATCAAAATACACCAGAACAACGTTAAAAAATAAGAAACACAACATGGTGAAAACCCGTCTCTACAAAAAATGCAAATAATTAGCTGTGAGTGGTGGTGCACACCTATGGTCACAGCTACTCAGGAGGCTGAGGTAGGAGGATGGCTTGAGCCCAGGGAAGTTGAGAATGCAGTGAGCCATGATCATGCCACTGTACTTTGGCTTGGACAAGACAGTGAGACCCTGTATCAAAAAAAAAAAGAAGGAAAAAGAATAAAGAAACATATCTGCTAAGATATAAAATGCAAATATAGGATTTGAGAAATATGTGTTATCTGATACTGAATCAATTATCCATAGATGTATAACATCAGCTTTTAACAATATAGCCACTGGGGCTAGGCACGGTGGCTCGTGACTATAATCCCAGCACTTTGGGAGGCTGAGGTGGATGGATCACTGGAGGTCAGGAGTTTGAGACCAGCCTGGCCAACATGGTGAAACCCCGTTTCTACTTAAAAAAAAAACAAAAACAAAAACAAAAAAAATTTAGCCAGACGTGGTGGCACACACCTATAAATCCCAGATACTCGGGAGGCTGAGGCAGGAGAATTGCTTGAAACTTGGAGGTGGAGGTTGCAGTGAGCCGAGATCACGCCATTTACACTCTAGCATGGGGGACAGAGCAAGACTCTGTCTCAAAGAAAACAAACAAACATATAGATAGATAGATAGATAGATAGATAGATAGATAGATAGATAGATAGCCATTTGGTATCCGTCATATGTCACACACTATGTTAAGTACATTTCCACTCCCTAATTACTCCCCTTAGAGCTACCATTATATTTAGGTGTTGATTTAGGTGTAGTCTTTTTAACTCCCATATAAAGCTAGTACAGCTAGTTGCTCTTGCCAGTAAACACAGCTGCCTATTAGAAAACATGAGAAATCATTTATCTAAGTAAAATATCACAATTGGTTGCAGATTACTGGAAAATGTAAAATATTAGTAAGGAGATCAGAAAGGCTTTAAAATTTCCTTCACTTCCTGTCTTGGTATGCTTGTTATTTTCTTTAGAAATCATAAACTTGTACCATTAAAATACCTGAAATCCAGGTAATATTACATATAGAAGGATGTCTGACAACATTTACAGAAAGTTAATGCCCCATTGAAGAAATGATGAACATATTATCTAAATATTATCTAAAAATATTATCTAAAATATTATCTAAATATTATCTAAAATGATATAGAAGACTAGAAACCCCATTTGAGTTGTGAATATTCAGGAACCATAGATGCCAGCCAAATGATGACCATGATGAAGCTCCATAAGTTTTTGGTTGATTTGCATGTGTCACTATGGAAGCTGGAACAGTGGCCTCAGGCTTTCTATCTTTGAAAGGATAAGAGAAAAAATTATAACAGGTGTTTGATTTATTTGATGAGAAAATGAATAAAAGGGGCAAGAATAATTTTAAAATCTTTATCTTTAATCATTTGAGTTTATATATATAAATACAACCCTTATCTACTATAATCGATCTTGTAAGCATCATTGCAAACACAATTATTTTTTTAAATTTAATTTTATTTTTTGAGATGGAGTCTCAATCTGTTGCCGAGGCTGCAGTGCAGTGGCTCAGTCTTGGCTCACTGTATCCTCTGCCTCCCGGGTTCAAGTGAGCCTCAGCCTCCTGAGTACCTGGCACTACAGGTGGTTTTCATCATATTGGTCAGGCTGGTCTTGAACTTCTGACCTCGTGATCCGCCCATCTTGGCCTCCCAAAGTGCTGGGATTACAGGTGTGAGTCACTGCACCGAGCCATAAACACAATTATTAATCCCTACTAAGCATGTGAACATCTGCCGTGCGTATGTGTATATATAATATATACAATATAAAGTGTATCTATTATATATAATATATAGTGTATATTATGTGATTATAGCTTATAATATAAAGTGTATAGTATATCTAATTAATATATACTATATGTTATATATCTAATATATAATATATTATGTATATCTAATATATCTAATATATTATGTATTATATATATTATATATAATATATCTAATACATATTTTGTATATATGGAGAGAGAGAGAATGAGAACATTTGTGTTTTAAAGGGGGGTACGTGGAATACTCCTATAGAGCTGAGAGAGAAACTTCAATAGGTGGTTCTGAGAAACAGATTGCAATCAATCATTTAGAAAGCTTTATTGTTTGCCCAGGAACATTGCAGAGCGGGATGAATTCTTTGGAGAAAGTATAAAATGCAGTTACAGGTAATGAAAAAAAAAAACTTCCCTGTAAAAGTTTATCTCAACAATTATTTACAGTTAACATTCCAAAGACAAATGTTTGCATTTTATAACAGGTTCAGAAAAGCACCCAAGAATGTAAAATAGTGTCAGCTTCTAAGACACAGTAGACAAGGAGGCCACAGTTTTATAAATCATAGAGAGGTTGAAGCATTTTATACTGTCAGAATATGTCTGTGTGTCTGTCTGTGTGTACAGGCTTATTTTCTCGGAAAGGATTTCCATGAGAAAGAACTTGTGGGGGAGAAAATCTAACTAGTTACATGCATGTTGGGAGATTGTTTTCAAGCAGATCTGAGAGGAGAGGGTTAACAGGTGAAACAATACCCAGCGCTCTATATCCAGGATGCCGTTACAGTAAATGAGGTAATACTGGTCTGCTGAGACTAGGTAAAGGGGTGGCTTAGAAAGGATGATCTCAAGCTGCAGTCAAATCTAAATTAATTAACTCCAGCTACGCTGAAATTCTATTGTGAGAAAGTGGTGACTGAAGCCAGGTTTCAGACTGTACTGTGTCGTGATGAGAGAGGAATGAAATAATTAATACATATCTTACTGTGACACAGAATGACCAAGCTGCAATATTAGATAACTCTGGTAAAATGTGATTTATAATTAGCTATAATTGCTTAAAATCTTCTCTGATTAACAAACACAATTGGAAATAAATTTATAAACATTAAGATAGTTGCAGAATTTTCTTAAAATGGATAAGAAATGTGTGAAATCATCAGTTATAGTGTTCATTATTAGATACATTTTACAAAGCCTTGTATTAAAAATTACCTTTTAGCTTTTTTCAAAAAATTTAAAGGATAAATGGATTATCTGTTATATCTGTGACGAAGGTGACAATAAACAGATTATCAGAATGTTAACACTTTATACGCTTTAGATGAGATAGAAAAATAGGACATTTAAGAGCAACCTGTTGCACCATCAAACATACTTTCTACTTTGGGTGTGGCTTTGCAGAGCTGTGAATATCTGCTGCCAGTTACTAAAATACGGAGTTTATATAGAAATGAATAATTAAAATTTTATCTAGGGGAGGAAACAAATTGCACATTGAATCAACAAAATTATGAATTAGTTGTCTGTTGAGTCCCTAATGCATGACTTGGTCCTGTAATTCAGATTTCCTCACCACTGGTGTTAATAAAATTGTAAACTCAATGATTTAAATTTTATTGCTGCAAGCTGTAAATAAGTAGTTCTAAAATAAGCCATATGAATATATTAGATAGGAAGAAGTCTCTCCAACCCTTAATTGATATGGGAAGTCTCTTTGTTTTCTCCAAACCCCAGTTGGCCTTCTCCTCACATGGGTGTTATCATAGGATAATAACATATTTTCATGTAGAAATCCCTGAATTTACCTTCAGCCACTTATTAGTCTGTAATAGGTGAGATTTA
This sequence comes from Gorilla gorilla gorilla, assembly GCF_029281585.2. Lineage (NCBI taxonomy): Eukaryota > Metazoa > Chordata > Mammalia > Primates > Hominidae > Gorilla > Gorilla gorilla. The sequence continues at coordinate 18,111,777 of NC_073232.2, read as the reverse complement.
AGCCCTTCATGTGAAATTTTATTCGTTCAAATTATCCTGAAGAAAATAAGGTGTCAAGCTGACAAGACTAGCCCCAAACAAATCCTTATAATCAGAACAGATTGATAATTTTGATTAAATCATGATGTCCGATGGTGAAATTTTGTTCTTGTTCAGCCTTTTATGGCTTCATAAATGATGGAAAATTCGAGGGGAGAGATATAAAGAACTGGTTTTCCTTAAACCTCTATAAATTGGGCAACACGTTTGGTAACTATAGTGTAAATTACATTACAAATGGATACAAACACCCTCTTGCCACCATTGCACAGTATACACAGAGGGGTGCCCAGTCTCGGAACACAGGAGTGTGAGTGCAAACGCCCAGGCAGAAATGTTGCAATGCCATTGTCAGGAGGTAACTCTTGTAACTTTGTGGGCACAGGACATCAGGCAAGGATTGCATTAATGTGATTATGGTTGCTAATGGCCACAGTGGAATTCAGGAAGATGCTTCAAGGGGTTCTGTGGGCCACTGAGGTCTCAATATGCAAACTCACTAAAGAAGGTTTTGGCAGAAGGCAGTTGGTCAACCTACGTATATATATGTGTGTGTATGTATATATTTACACACACACATGCATACACATATGCATAGATACACACATAAATGTATAGTGTATATATATATAAATACATATATACATGTATATATATATAAATACATATATACATGTATATATAAATACATATATACATGTATATATATAAATACATATATACATGTATATATATAAATACATATATACATGTATATATATAAATACATATATACATGTATATATATAAATACATATATACATGTATATATATAAATACATATATACATGTATATATATAAATACATATATACATGTATATATATAAATACATATATACATGTATATATATAAATACATATATACATGTATATATAAATACATATATACATGTGTATATATAAATACATATATGTATATATAAATACATATATGTATATATAAATACATATATACATGTATATATAAATACATATATACATGTATATATAAATACATATATACATGTATATATAAATACATATATACATGTATATATAAATACATATATACATGTATATATAAATACATATATACATGTATATATAAATACATATATATACATGTATATATAAATACATATATACATGTATATATATAAATACATATATACATGTATATATATAAATACATATATACATGTATATATATAAATACATATATACATGTATATATATAAATACATATATACATGTATATATATAAATACATATATACATGTATATATATAAATACATATATACATGTATATATATAAATACATATATACATGTATATATATAAATACATATATACATGTATATATATAAATACATATATACATGTATATATAAATACATATATACATGTATATATAAATACATATATACATGTATATATATAAATACATATATACATGTATATATAAATACATATATACATGTATATATAAAACGCTTTCTGACCCACCCCATCCAGTAAATATCCATTCTCTCTTTCCTTTTCATTCACAGACTGCCTTAGACAGTTTGCCTCAGTAAATATTGGTTGACTTAAATGTGTACTCAACACTAAATGTCCAAAGAACCTTCTCTTCATGTTTTAGAGCTTGATTTGCATGTTCATTAGAATGGGAAGATTTTATATTGTTTATTATAATTTAAAATATATGCCCCGATGTTAGAAAAATAGATTGCCCCATTTTTAAAAAGAAAGTGAAATGACACATAAACAAAATAGGCAGTTGTGTCATCAAATGAGACTAGCATTTGTGTCGTTGTCCTGAAACATGATACTGTGTCACAGACATCCAGGGCTGGTCAGTAGCTGAGCTCCCACTTGCTTCTGAAGCTCTCTGAGGAGTCGTGCTGCCATTAGATACTGGAGTCTGAAGCCAGCTTAACAGAAAAGACGAGGTGGTGACCGGGGTGAGAGTTATCTCCTAAATTGGTGTAACTGAAACTCTCTCCTATTCCCAGAGTGTGCCTGCTGTCTCTCTTAATAGACTAAACATATGTGTCTTTTCAATCACTTAGGAAAAGATGTTATGAAATAACTATAGTCATAAATGGGCCATGGATGGGTTTAACATAATATCATGATCCATTCGTGATTTCTAATTGACTGTCAAATGCATCACAGTTAGCTATTTATTTTTAGTGGTATATTATCCAATAAAGGTCATAAAAGAGAACATGGATATTTTCAGCTCAGTTCTACAAAAGTAACATAATGGTTATTGATTTCATTTTCCAAGGAATGATAACATGCATTTATCTCCCTAATTTAAAGGTGTTGCTTGTGTTACATTCTTATTATCTAAGTGAACAGAAAATGCTGTTTTTCAATGGAGTTGCATGACATTTTCACTTTAAAGTTATGTTGTATATTTTTTCTATACAGTGGCATTATTTCTATTAGACTGAAAATTATTTTCTATGATAAGAGTAATAATAACAAATGACTTTGGGTGTGGCAAGGATGAATATCTGCAGACTATCAGTACCACTCAGCAGATGAGATACTTTCAGATGAAACTCATCAATGTAATTTTTAATGGACACATTTGTTGTCTAGCTGATTAGATTGGTTGTTTTAATTTAGTGGTCTGCTTGGGCTAATACACAGTTATATACCAGATAAACACCTTTTAATCAACAACAGACAGTATATATGACCGTGGTCTCATAAGATTATAATGGGGCTGAAGAATTCCTATTGCCTAATGATTTATGTGATGATCGCCTGCAGTATTTAGTACAGTAACATGCTGAACAGGTTTGTAGCCTAGGAGCAATAGGCCGTATCATGTAGCATAGGTGTGTAGTAGGCAATAGCACCTAGTTTTTTTTTGTTTTGTTTTGGTTTTGTTTTGTTTGTTTTTTTTTTTTGAGGAGTCTCGCTCTGTCGCCCAGGCTGGAGTGCGGTGGCGCAATCTTGGCTCACTGCAAGCTTCGCCTCCTGGGTTCACGCCGTTCTCCTGCCTCAGCCTCCCGAGTAGCTGGGACTACAGGTGCCCACCACCATGCCTGGCTAATTTTTTGTATTTTTAGTAGAGACGGGGTTTCACTGTGTTAGCCAGGATGGTCTTGATCTCCTGACTCTTGATCTGCCCGCCTCGGCCTCCCAAAGTGCTGGGCTTACAGGCATGAGCCACCATGCCCGGCCAGTACCTAGGTTTGTTTAAGCACTGTACACCCTATGATGGTCACACATGAGGAAATTGCCTAACAATGGGTTTCTCAGAATATATCGCTGTTATTAAGTGATGCATGACTTTACTTCATCCCATAGCTCTTTATAAATAAGTTTTACTTATGCCATTTGGGTAAGAGTTTTGTCTGATAATGATCTGTGTCTTAATAATTGTAAAATATATTGTTAAACATATTTAATAACATCCTCTAATAGTTGAAAGTTCAAACACATAACGACAATGCTAAAATCATCAAACAGAGGCAGTGTTCTTTGCTATTTTGGAGTTCCATACCCTTTGAGAGTGTCATGAAAAGCCATGGACGTGCCTCACAAGATATGGGGAGTGAGGGAGACATAATTATTGTGCTCCTATTCAGTGCTAGGAAGACATGGTAGTGAAATTTTAATACTTCCTGTGCATATTTGCTTTCTTCTGGTTGAGAATTCAGTGTTCTCTGCTTCCTTTACCCACTTGGTTGTTTGATGAAGATCAACTCATCCCCAGAGCAGAATCTGCAGAGCACACTTCAGCTCTCACCAGCACCATGCATCCCTGGGTGCATCATTAAGGCTAAGAGAAAAAGCCACAGATATTACAACAACTTATAAAATATAGCCACATCTAATTGTGGCTTTCATCTTTTATGTCACCAGATATCTTGAAAAAAAAGTGAATAACTTAGAGCAACTTTCTGGAAGAAAGGAGGATTTATAGCTTTTCTAGCTGTTCCACGATCCCTAGAATTCACCCCTGTCTCTATGAGGGTCTATTATTTGAGATAGAAAATGTCAGTGCTTCTCTTTCTTGCACTTGGCATAATCCTGCTTGAGATACATAATATGGATAAATTACAGAATCTTGCATGCCCAAGAAGAATTTTTCTGGAAGAAACTCTTGAGAAAATGTCTTTCTTATCAAAAGAAGAGAGGTATTAATCCTTTCTTATCATTAACTACAAATTCCACTTAAATATTATATGGTCAATCTTATAAACATCCCAAAGGCCACAATTTCAATACATGATATCCTCTAAATATCTTTATTTCCCTTCCCCAAAGTGGTTTTACCAGGACAAAAAGAATACAAGCAGTTTCAACATCACTGATCATTTTACCTACTCTCCACTTTCAATCATATTAACTGTGCTTGTTTTAACAAAGACTTACTGAAAGGAATTCTGTCCTGAAATGATTAGATTTCACAGTCATATGCCTATTTCACTTATCTCTTTCTTTTTCATTGAGCCAAAAATGTCTTTCAGGATTCACCAGCACATTGAATCCACTGATTCTCTTCCCCCAAACACACTCAATACTATTCAACACTATTTTTTTCCCAAAACCCTTTAATATATCTTTTTTAAAAAAAGGCTTTGCATTTTAATACCGTGATTCCTTCTAGGAACTTCCAAGTTAACTTAAATAATTATGTGATTTATTCAAATCCTAGATTGTTTTCTAATTATCTAGACATTTGCTATGGATGAATGTGTGTTTGTGGTGTAAATTTTTCCTTAATGCTTGGCTTAGTTTTAAATACACAGAAACTTTAATTGACTTAAGTCATCTGGGGCTCTTGTCACAGGCAATCGGGAGAACATCCCCCCAAATCCCAGATTGCAGGTTTCACCTTCTTGCAGCCTTCTCTTGTCTATTTCTCAATCTTTATATTCCCCTCCAGAGCTACAACTCCCTTACTTGAGCTCAAAACTGCAGTCCCCACCAGTCTACACAAAACCAAATGCATTTTTCTTCACCTCACCCTCAATTTCTCCTTCTCCCTTCCCTACATCCCTCCTTTCTCTCCTAACTCACAACCCTGACCTTTATCCTTTCCAAAATTGGGGCATTCTACCAAACATATTTTTCTTCACATACTCAGTGGCTTCTCAAATGGGGGCAGCTTCCCCTAAATTTTCCACTCCTACTCATGCCTCTTAGTAGATTCAGGATCTCAGTTCATGATGGTAAAATTTATAAATTGTTGCTGTTGTTTCATATGAGAATAGCTACGAGTGGTATTTATAAAAGAATATTAATAGAACACACATGTTTAGTACTTGGAAAGCAGCAAGAATATATCCACATCATACTCATTATAGTGACCCTCCAGTGACTCAGTGTAGAACAGGCCTAACCTTGCAAATGCCAGATCTTAATGAAAATAAGTAGATTATAAGTTCTTGGAACATCTGAAAAGTTAAGAGAAAGAATTTGATGAAGACTTCTCTTTTAGAAATCAGCATTTCTAGGTTAAAATTACATTTAAGTTACAATTAAATTACTTAATTACAATTACCTGCCTACTTACCTGTTAATTTATCTGATACTACCCTTTCATATAATGTAATTGAAGGCAATGATCTCTTCAAATGAATATATATTTGAGTGGGACCTATATGTGTGTACACATACATACACACACACACACACACACACGCGCGCTTTTTTTAGTTTAATTAAACAGTGTTTCCAAGAGTTGGTTACTTTGTCATTCAACCACGTAGACATCATATTTAATGACATTATTTCCAAGAAGTAGGTTACCAAATTTAAACAGAAAATTCTCCATTCATAGATAATGAATGATGAAAATCTAGATCCACTATGGGTGTTTATGTTTGGAACACAAATAATTTGTTCACTGAAAAATACCATTCTATTAAAATATTATGTTTATTTTAATCATTAATTCATTACATTAGTATATTTCCAATAAAATTATTTCATCTAGATTTATCACAACAGTACAGATTTTAATCCAGTAAAATAGTTTCAGGGGATTTATACTAAAGATAAGTAGTGAGTAAAGACAACAATTATAATCATTTTATTGAGGTAGGAACAAGTTTTAAACAAAAGCTTTATGAAGTAAATGTTGTGTAGTTCTTTATGGGTTTTTATTTTCCTGCAATGTAGCAAACAATGAAAATGAGAAGTATATCTAAATTGCTAGTGTGTGTCTTTGAGAAATCTGAGAATAAAATCGAGTCACTTAAACCTGTATATTTTTAATGTTTTTAAATTTTTAATTATGGTATATTTATGGCAAAGTTGAAAAACATAGTACAGAAAGTTCTCTTATGGATTATTAGGTTGACCTATAGTTAGTCATATTAATTTAAATTGTACTATTCTCTAAATTCTCTAATATGTGGTGCCAAAATGAATAAAGCAACTAAGCCCCACACTATTTTTGAGAGAAAAATGTGGAAATGTTAATTTAAGATAAACTATAGGTAGATATCACGCTATTGGAAACCCCAAAATATAAGAAAATATGAACAGTAAATCATGGCAAAATGGTATAGACAGCAAGTTATATAAACTAGAGATCAAAAAGCTAATGCCTGTTGGGAATAGCCTGGGTTATATGGAATAATCTGTTTCACTCAACAGAGCTGTTTCTTGTGTATAATTTATTTTATTGAAATTAATCATATATGCATATGTATATGACATATGTATTCCAAACAAGCTTCAGCATAAACTTAAGTGATTTGAGATCCTAGTATGAAACATATCATTATTATTTTATAAATTTGAGAATTTGACTTCTGAGAACTTTCCAATTTAACTAGGACAAATGGAATCATTTTACACACAGTATCTCTGTGCAACATAGAGTATTTCACTTTTTAAAATCTCAGGTACCTGGTCGACAGGTCACAAAATGTAGGCTATATTTTCTCACAAGCATAGACAGGTATTAGCCTAACTCCCTGTAAATTGAATTGCAGTTTTGTGACTAGGTCATGAGAGGTATGATAAGACTAAATACATAAATATCAGACAGTTAAATATATCAACTTTGCCAGGTGTAACTACTTTTCAGAGAAGTCTAAGAAATTCCTGCCTGAAATTCTCTTAATAAGAACAAAATAAAGCTATTACTTATAATAAAAAGGACAAAAAACACAAACAGAATAAAAGATGAAACATGCTTGGGTTAAATATTTGATTTCTGCATATAAAGATGAACGTTAAATCTCTTAGATTTCTTCAATCGGAGGGCCAGTGTCTAGAGAAACAGCCAGTGTCCAAAGAAGTGAACAGATGCTTGCATTATTAAAAAGATTACAACTGGGAGTGAGATACTACATGCGTAGAACCTACTCAGACTTAAGTTAAGCACTTTGTAAGTTTTGTGAATTACAGGCAGATACGATACTTGTTGTTTGCAAAATATAGCCATCAAAGTACATACTGAGATTCACAGACAAAATTAATAAAAACTTCTTCAGGAGTGACTAAGTATATATAAAATTGTGATATCACAAGTAAGAAAAAATTTGCGACTCAAAAACTCTAGTTTTGTTGAGAATGTGGGAAAATGATTAGACAGAATGGAATAAGCCTGAATAGGTAATACCAATAAACAGTAAGAACAAAGTCTGGAAGTGTGGTAGAGAATTGCACATCCAAGGTGTAATTGACATGGTTGTAGCACAGATAAATCTGCCATTAAGACAGGATTACTTGTCTTTTCTGAGAATAGTTAAGTAATTTTGAATTGTTTGAAAATTCATCACACAGTTATATATTGTATATTTTCAATAAATCAATACTATACAAATATTTAAGTAGTCATTTTCAGACTTTACTAATGATTCTGGAATTTTTCACATTTAAAACACAATGGAATTCTAAAAGAATCTCCGATTCTGTAATGAGATTTGCTTAATTAAACTATTTAACAACAGAGACAAATAAGTTTCGCCCCCTTAATTGTTACACAGGCATTTATTAAGATAACTTTATATAATTATTAAGGTAAATATGTTAATAATAACATTTCTTTAATCCCTGTGTCCTCAAAGCACGTAATATACTATTTTGCATACTTTTGTTTTCGTGTATTTCCAAGATTGAAGAAAGAAATCATTCCTGGGCCATTTATCTGTCATTATTTATTAAATGTGCAGTCCTTTCACTGAGGAATTAAGTGAGGAAAACTACTTTACACCACTAGTTGATAAAGGAGCCAAGTACGACTTGGTATTATTCATTATCAAGTTTTTGTTGTTGTTGTGTTCTGGTCTTTTTCTGAACTTGGACTTGCTCTTACTTTACTGAAACCGTATACTAACAACAGGGAGATGGCTGATATGGAGAGGCTAAAAAGTTCAGTCTGTCAGGAGAGGGATTCATTTCAGCCCATCAGTGTTGTTATTCTGCTAAGTGGTGACATAATCCCAAATTCACGTTCCCAAGAGATTGGCTCTCAGAATCTCTCCCATTTGCTGACTTTACTGCAAAAGAATGCCAGCTTCTGCCGTAATTGAGGAAAAAGGTTTTCAGGACAGATTATCATTTCTGAAATGGATCACATAACATATCTAAAAGTGTTAGTATAAATCCAGCCTTCTGCCCAGAGATTTGTCTTCAAGAGAATAAGTACATTTTTTAAAAAATTCTTTTTTTGTATGGACACTATATATTGAGCTTATTTGTCTTTGAAAGTTGAATAATTCTGATTTTCTACAAGAAAACACTTTAGGCAAAACAGCATCTTGGATTTATATTTAATGTGTCATTAGAATGGGGATAAAATTCCATATATTGTCCATAATATTACAGAGACTACGTGACATATTTTTAAGTGAACAAGTAAAACCAAATTAGAATACATATCTGTGGGAAAAATGATATATACATGTAAGTAGTGTACATGCATGATATTCACATATGTGTGAATGTATATATAGACTTACTAATATATATGATAACATTAATAATGGTTACTTTGGAAGGAACCAGAGTGTATTTTAATTTTTACTTCATAACCTTCTGAAATATTTAACAATTTCAGGCTGTCATACTTTTATAATTTTAAAAATGTACTGAACAATTAATGTTTCTACATTGTCCTTTGCAAGCTAAGGTTTTAAAACACATAGTAAACCATGTATTTCAGGCACTATGTATTCTATGCTAACTTTAGTCAATTTTGATACATATTTAATAGGTTTTGCTAAATGCCATATGCATTCAATGAGTGCCCACAAACCACTAAGGAATGTTAGCAACAAACAAAAGTGAGGGTACCCAATGCTAGCAATGTGAGGAAACTCTTGTGAAGGGCCACAGCAGGCACTTGAGACCAGCCAATGGTTTGACAGTATCTTTCAGATATTTGGAGGGGGGTGAAAACCCAAAACACATTTAGTCAAGTTCTATATTTCAAGATAAACTTCACCCATATGTTTTTGATTCATTTACATGTAATTCATTGAACCGACATTCTGAAAGAGTTATTTGATGCATAGGGAGAGTTTTGTGCTATAATTATATGTGATACATATAATATAATGCGTAACAATTTGGAGCAGAACTTAGGCTTTGCCATGTTACAGATTACAGGCACGTGTTCCTCCCTTATGAGTCACTAAGCTTGAACCAAGGTGTTGAGTGACTCATGGAGTCAATCTACAGCTGAGATTTATATTCCAATCTGGCAGCACAGTTTGTATATATTTTTTTAAAGTCTGTTTTTCTGTGCCTCAGTTTCCACAACTGTCAAATTAGCGTGATAATCTTCGTTACATTTTACTGTGATCATTTATCAGAACGTATGAAATGTATCAATGTGTTTGCAAATAATTGTTGCTAGAAATTGTGACTTTTAAAAATGTTACAGTTTATTTCAATTATGTGCTTGCAAATATATTATAACATTAATGCCTATATAATCTCTTTCAACCTAGAAGACAGGCTTCCTAGAACTCTCATGACCCATTAAGTCTCTCTCGGAAGACTAATGAATACTCAGTTGTACTCATAGTTGTTGCAGTGATTACATGTAAAATTTCCCATTTTTCATCTCTCATTGCTTCCTCAAGCATCAGACAATGCAACTACTTTAGGAAATAACACTGTATTATTTTCCTCATGCATTAAACAAGTAAGATCTAATTCAGAGGACTTTTATTTGCTTTATATAATTATACATATCCCTACGTATAAATACAGACTTTACTTAAAATTTTTCCATGATTCCTGTGGTGTAACTTTTTTATGCAACTCTCATAAACCACCTGGAATTTATTTTACTATGTGGAATAACGTGAAGATAAAGGCAATGTGTCTCATCTGCACTTGCATATTTTCTATTTGGTACAGTAGTGTTTGTGATCATTTCCCTGAGTATGTCTTCCTCTTTCTAGACTTGGCCTGTTTCTCAGATTCTGTCTTTCAGATTTATAGCTGGATATTGTGAAGCAGTATTTCTGAGATGAATTCACCGTAAAGTTCCTAAAATCATAAAAGGGAGGCAAAACAGAAAAAGACACCCAAAATGCAAATAGCCTCAATTTGGGCTATGAGTAAATTATAATATATCAAACAAACTTGGTAAGTTTAAGTCAGCATATTAGTATTATCAAATTAAATGTCTTTCAAAGGATTGACTTATAGTAGTTAATGGCAGAAAAAAATCATTATCTTAAAACAAATAAATTTGATTAATTAATTTATTTTGTTTTGAGATAGAGTCTTGCTCTGTCACTCAGGCTGGAGTGCAGTGGCCCGATCTCAGCTCACTGCAACCTCTGCCTCCCGGGTTCAAGCGATTCTCCTGCCTCAGCCTCCCGAGTAGCTGGGACTACAGGTGCACGCCAACACGCCCAGCTAATTTTTGTATTATTATTATTATTATTAATTTTTTTTTTTTTTTTAGCAGAGACAGGGTTTCACCTGGTCTTGAACTTCTGATTTAGGTGATCTGCCAACCTCAGCCTCCCAAAGTGCTGAGATTACAGGCGTGAGCCACTGTGTCCGGCCTAAATTCAATTTAAATATGGTTTTGAAAATGTTACTAAATACTGACTTCTAATAATATCAGTGATATGAATTGGACACTAAATTGCCAACTCATGACTATTTCAAGGTTCCATATTAACTTTAAAGCAGAGGCTATTTGCACACCCAGTTTACCTGAAAAATAGATACATTCAAATACCTGGAGACCTGTGCAGGTAAAGTGCAGTCCATGTGCCTTATTCCTCAAAATGCACACATTAGAAAGGATTATACTCTTTGTAGAGAAGAGAAATACAACTCTAGCTTAAGCAAAAACGCGTTTTATTGGAAGTGTACTGCTATAGCCCTCTGAGTTGAAGGAAGATGCTTGTTTTTCTATCCTTGTGTTAACAACATTCTCTCAAATAAGTGGTGGGTCCAGGAACTGTAAACTCAAATCTTTAAATCTTTATGAGCAGAAGAAAAAGAAGTCTCTTTCTCCCAGCTGTGGTTTGAAATAGCTTAAGAGAAGAATTCTGACAGACCCAGCAGAGCTCAGATACCCCTCCCCAGTCGCTGTGGTCAGCAAATTTGTCATTCCTACCTCATAATAATTTTAGCGAATGCTTGCTACATTCCAGGAACTATGAAAAGCAGTTTACATGGATATTTCAATCATTATGATAATCCCATTAGTTGTTTGCTATTGTTATTCTTAATTTGCAAATTAAAAACTGGCACAGAGAAATTAAGTCACCTAATGCCCCACAGCTGAAAAGTGACAGGACAATGCAGTCGGAATCAGATCCAGGCTTTAAACCACACAGGTGGGCTTTGTGGGACAAGGAGGTAATAAGCCTGTTGTAGGAGACAGAATACTTACAGAAAAAAATTAGCCAAAAATTAGCCGTGGTCGGGCACAGTGGCTCACGCCTGTAATCCCAGCACTTTTGGAGGCTGAGGCGGGCGGATCACGAGGTCAGGAGTTCGAGACCAGCCTGGCCAACATAGTGAAACCACGTCTCTACTAAAAGTACAAAAAATTAGCCGGACGTGGTGGCGAGCGCCTGTAATCCCAGCTACTCAGTAGGCTGAGGCAGGAGAATCTCTTGAACCTGCGAGGCAAAGGTTGCAGTGAGCCGAGATCATGCCATTGCACTCCAGCCCGGTCGACAGTGTGAGACTCTGTCTCAAAAAATAAAATAAAATAAGTAAAGTAAAGTAAAGTAAAAGTAAAGTAAAAAGTAAAGTAAAGTAAAATAAATAAAATAGAGGAAAAATTAGCCATGGTCAAACTGACTCTTGAGGACCACTTCAAGGACAGTAGTCATGACTTTACCCACAATCGCTTCTTCTGGGCTGGGCACGGTGGCTCCCTCCTGCAATCCCAGCACTTTGGGAGGCCAAGGTGGGTGGATCACATGAGGCCAGGAGTTCGAAACCAGCCTGGCCAACGTGGCGTAACTCCATCTTTACTAAAAATACAAAAATTAGCCGAGTGTGGTTGCACGCTCCTGTAATCCCAGCTACTTGGGAGGCTGAGGCAGGAGAATTGCTTGAACCGGGGAGGCAGATGTTGCAGTGAGCTGAGATTGCTCCACTGCACTCCGGCCTGGGTGACATAGCGAGACTCTGTCTCAAAACAAGACAAAACAAAACAAGTAACTTCTCCTGAATCCTTCTTTCTCCTTCCATGATACTTGAGCAATGAAATGATGACAACATTTATACTACTGAACATATTTTGTTGTCTTTTTTCTTTCTCCTCTTTCTTCTTATAAAGCCTGTTCATTTAAATGATTCCAAGTTTAATACACATGTGGCATGATGTGACTGTGCAGCATATCCAGTATTTTATCTCCAGACTCTAGTGAAAGGCTAGATTAGTACCTTTTAATGAGGATGTGGGAGAGCCAGGGACATGGTGGCATGGGAATGGGAATGGTGGCAATTATTTGAGATGGAGCGATGAGGCTCAGGAAGTTTCCCCTGGGAGACAAAGGTGGTGCCTAGAAAGGGGGTGGCCTGGAAAACAAATTGCTGTATTTTACCATTATTTAAATATGGGGGCAACTCTAATAAAAAGGCAGGAAAAGGTTAATGTTTACTCTATGGACCAAATGCTCAAAAAATATACATTAACTCTGTTCATCTTCATAATATCCCCTGTGAAGGAGGTCTCCCCACCTCCAATTTAAAGATGAAAGCTCAGGGAGGTAAAATAAGTTGGCCTAGGTTACATGGCTAGAAAGTGGTAGAACAGTACATGGGAGATGAGCAGAGATTTGACTCCAAAATTAGTTTTTTTCCACTATAACAGACTGACCCAGGAAATCAATCCTTTAAATTCTAATTTTTTTTTCCTTTAAATTCTAATTTTTAAAAAACTACTAAAATGTCTGGAAAACAATCTTCAAGGAAACATAAAATATATTCTATATTAGAGAAGTGTTTGCTAGTTTAAACACTGATAACCTTTTGTAACCATATATATTTGTAAAGGGACTACCAAAAGGTGGGGAATAAGGGGATTATCAAATGGAGGTGTATTCAGAGGATTAAAGTTTGACTTCCTATGTGAATAGAAAACAAACATAAATTTCACATAGAGAGGTTTTGTATCTGGACAACTTTTGCTAGGTGTTGACAGCAAGGGTGCCTGGCCTAGCTGCCCTCTGCTGCCCGTGGGCTCTCTCTAAGGCTAGCTTGCCCACAGAGTTCCTACACTGCGAGTGAAATCTCGAATAATTTAGGGCTGCCTGAATCACCTGATGTTTTCCAAGGGAGGAATTTCACTTAAAATAAGATGGCTTATGGTCTATTTCCTGGCAGTTTGGAAAGATTTGCACTGCACTGATTGCCCATTATGCAGTAACTGTGTTTTGTCAGATACTCATTTATTTTAATGCAAGTTTGCTTTATCCAGCCAGTTTGTTGACTGTTCCTTCCTGAGTAGGTCTGTAATCTAAACTTTAAAGGAGGATTAAGCTTCATGGTATTTACTTAACTAAGCATTGTCATTGTTGTCATTGTGTTATATCCTCTTATGTATTTGTTACCTGGAGAAAAAAAGACTTTTTTTTTTTTTTTAAATATGGGCCTTCCTGTTACATTTAAATGAAAGCCTTTGTGGCTTTGAAAAAAATCGTTCTATGATCTGAAACTGTCATTTAAATAGAACCAAGAGTTAACATAGACTACAATGCTTTTAAGCATTGTTTTTTGTTTTTGTGGGTTTTTTTTTTTTTTTTTTTTTACTGTTCTATGCACCCATAAATAACGGAAGAAATACAACATAGCTAATCGTCTCTCTTTTAATCTCTGAAATACCATGAGTAGTTAGCAGGCCAACAAAAAATAATTACAACTCTGTTAGTCATATTTGGTCCACACCTTTCCAGGAATTGCATTGGTTTTCAGTATCCCTTTGAAAATAACCTATGCTTTTAATGGAAAACCTGCTTATCTCTTCTGCATGACTTACAGCCCCAAGGCAAATAGAATATACAGCTGTGTTTTGGAAACTTTTTAATATTAATTGTTCATGAATCAGAAGAAACAAAAGAGTTCAGTAAATGTTTGAATGAGAGAAAAAGAATGAGTAAATGTTGCTCCATAAAACTTATTCACATCTCATAAAATCCCAAATTCACCAGTTTCTCATTTTCTTCCAATCAACTTTCATAAACTTTTATTATCATATTATATCATTTCCAGATATTATTTTTTTATTTTTTTATTTTTTTGAGATGGAGTCTCAATCTATCATCCAGGCTGGAGTGCAGTGGCATGATATCAGCTCAGTGCAACCTCCACCTCCCAGGTTCAAGCGATTCTCCTGCCTCAGCCTCCGAGCAGTGGGGATTACAGGCACGTGGCACCATGCCTGGCTAATTTTTGTATTTTTAGTAGAGATGGGGTTTCACCATGTTGGCCAGGTTGGTCTCAAACTTTTTAAAATTTTCTAACAGAAACACTTTGTGTTTCAGTGAAGTCGGAGACCCCCACAGCTTCAAAGGTGAATCATGACTGGTTTTTAGGGCCAGTTATATTTTATGTGACCCGTTTCACTTACAGGTATTGGTTTAGTAGAAGCAGATGATCCAATTCTGGACAATTATGTATTTGAGGAGACCTGGTAAGAAATAATTTCTGGTTCTTAAAAAATTAAAAGACTCAAGGAAGAAATAGCTCCTTGTGTTTCTGGACATCATGTGTGAGGGCATGACCCTTTGAACTGCTGCAGCCAGTTTGCCACCATGAGGCTAGCTGCATAAGGACAGGAGCCAACCCGCTGTGGTTAGCAGAGAAAAAAGATGAAAAGAACCTGGCTCTTTGAGCTATGGGTACGGAACTGACACACAAGCTTCCTGTTATGGGAACTGATATGCTGTAGCCACGTAAGCAAGAAGTTCTGTTACCAGCAGCTAAGCACAACCTAACTGATACTCTTTATTATTTGTATAAAATGCTGCAGATAGATGAATTGCCATAAATCTGTCACTCCAGGGTTTGGACTGAAATCTGAGTGGGACAGGAAGAGAGAGTGGAGAATGGAAGGGGGAGAGAGATGATATAGACCTAGGATAATTCCCATATAACTTATAAACCCTGGATATTACATGAATACAAAAATGTGCTGAGATAAGCTCCACTCTTCAGTGAAGAAAAAAAACTGACCTCTGAGAAAATATTTTGGAAGATAGGCACCTCATAATTTATCTTAGGAAGAGAAATGTTCCAACTTCTCTTTGACACATGTTTCAACACAAATGGGTTAATAGAAGCTCCAACTCTTTTGAAAGGTAATTGCACCCACTGGGTTGTGAAGACAGATAGCTGGAGAAGAAAGGTAACTAGAGGGAACAGGTGCAGGTACAAAAATCAGGCCAGTGTACCTGGGCTTGAGAAATCATGGAGACCAGGTCAGAGGGTGAAACTGAGCTAGAGAGATGGGTAGGAATCAGACTATGGGGAATCCGGCAGGGCATGCAAGAAATTTTATTGTATTAAGATAAAATCTAGTGAAGGGTGGCACATAAAAGAAAGCTTTTTTTTTTTAATTTAACAATGTGAAGCTTTGAATTCTGTATATGGAATACATTACTTTGTTCACTGACGAAATGATTCATCTATTAAAGAAGACAAAACAACCGAAAAAGACTCATATTTGGATGCAATGATTCCCATTCTAGGAATTCAGCTTAAGGAAAGAATCTGACAAGCAGTCGAAGATTATGTGCCAGGGTCTTTATCACAGGATTATTTATATTAATAAGAACAAGAGACAACCAAATAGCACACAAAAATGGAAAGACAATTAATTCATAAGACTTTCTTGCAATTGGATTTTAGGCAGCAATTAAGATTATTTGAAGAATATTTGATGTCCTGAGAAAATGCTCATAAAAAGTCGAGGTGGGGAGAAGAGTATCATGCAAAACTAAATACAAAGTATGAATCATATTTTGGGAAAAAGGGAGGTAAAGGGGAACACATTTATATTTATATGCATAGGAACAATCCCCATTCCCCCTGCCACACACACATACAGTGAAAAATATGACTAGGCCGGGCGCGGTGGCTTATGCCTATAATCCCAACAGTTTGGGAGGTCGAGGCAGGAGGATCACGAGGTCAGGAGTTTGAGACCAGCCTGACCAACATGGTGAAACCCCGTCTCTACTAAAAATACAAAAATTAGCTGGGCATGGTGGTGCATGCCTATAATCCCAGCTACTCAGGAGGCTGAGGCAGGAGAATTGCTTGAATCCGGGAGGTGGAGCTTGCAGTGAGCTGAGATCATGCCACTGCACTCCAGCCTGGGCGACAGAGCAAGACCCCATCTCAAAAAAAAAAAAAAAAGAAAGAAAAATATGACTAGAATTAAATTCAGTGTAGCTACAATATTTATTCCCAGAGAGTAGACATTAGACAGTTGTCTTATATATAAGCATGTAAACATGGATTGTTTTACATGTTGAAAATAATGATTTATAAATCAAAACACAAAAGCTAAAAGTAGTTGAAAATTAAATTTCAAGAAAAAATAATTACTTATAATGTGAGCAAGGAGAAAATATGGTATTCTCAGGAAATAAGCAATATTATGGCACCAGCCATAATATAGAATACATATGGGAAAAGCCTTTACGGAAATGGAAAGCAAGATGTTACACTGCTGTGGAAATAATTAAGTTACAGTTAAACTAGAAAAGATTTTACATATATAATATCAAATGTCATTTATATATTATAAATGACATTAATGTTTATGTATCTATACATTATGCATACATTACCTAAAATATATTTATTATACACATATATGAAATACAATTTTATATATGACAATTTTGTTTGTATCTATTTCAGGGAAGCAGTAATGTCTCTAGCAGCAGGGAATAATAGCTAATTGATAAAGGAAAGTAGTAAAGCACAGACCTAAGACTATGCATTCTGCTTCCCTTCTTTTATAAAAGCTGTAGTATATACCCTTATTAACTCTGTATCTGTAGGTATAATAAGAATGATCTCACTCCAAAATTCCTACTTTTTAGAGTTTATTTTTACTTTTTTTTTTTTACTTTTATTTTAGATTTGTGGGTACATGTGCAGGTTTGTTATATAGGTAAATTGTGTGTTACAGGGCTTTGGTGTACAGATTATTTTGTCACTCAGGTAATCAGCATAGTAGGTAGATTTTGATCCTCACCCTCTTCCCTCCCTCCACCCGCAAGTAGACCCCAATGTCTAATGTTCCCTTCTTTGTGTCCATGGGTACTCAGTGTTTAGCTCCCGCTTATAAGTAAGAACATTCAGTATTTGGTGTTCTGTTCCTATGTTAGTTCACTTAGGATAATGGCCTCTAGATCTATCCATGTAACTGCAAAGGACATGACCTCATTCTTTTTTATGACTGCATTGTATTCCATGGTACATATCTACCACATTTTCTTTATCCAGTCCACTATTGATGAGCATTTAGGTTGATACTATACTATGTCTTTGCTATTGTGAATAGTGCTGCGATAAACATACGCATGCATGAGTCTTTCTGGTACAATTATTTTAGATTTTACATCTGAGAAAGTGAGGTAAATTTTTTCCAAGTTGCAAAATTATTTAGTGTCAGCAAGAGTCTAAGATCCCTGGGCTCTTGATGCTGATAGAGGTTCCACTAAACCGCAATGATGCGACACTTGAGGAAAAGTTCTGCAACACCAGAGTAAGTGGCATATAAAAAGTGTTTGATATTTTTGTGCTGTGTAAATAAATAAATAATGGAAAAATCCTCTGAGTCTAAGAGTGTCCTGGATTCAAGTCTTATTTCTTCTATTGGTTATCAGGTGGCCTTCTGTTTTTCACATAACATCGCTGTGCCTCAGTTTCTTATTTGTAAGATGAGATTATATTCAATATTCTGTCGTGTAATTGAGGTGGCCTGTAGAATGACGTGACTGGGGAGAACAACACAGCTCTGGCAAGGATGTATTGTTATTTTTGTCTTGCTCATCCAAATAGTTCGTCTTCCTTTATCTTGGTCCATTTATGCTGTTGTAACAAAATATTCAAGATTGGGTAATTTAGAAAGAACAGAAATCAATTTTCTCACAGTTCTGGAGCTGAGAGGTCCAAGATCAAGGCATCAGCAGATTTGGTTGTTTGGATAGGGCTGCTCTCAGTTGCATTGCTGCGTCCCACAGTGGGGAGGGATGCTGTGTCCTCACCTGGAGGAAGGCAGAAGGCAAACGAGCCAACTCCCCATGAAGCCTCTTTCATAAGGACCTTAATCCCACTCATGAGGAAAGAGGCATCATGGCCTAATCCCCTGCCAAACGCCACACCAATGCTATCACATTGGCAACACCTAAATTTTGGAGGGGACACATTCAAACCGTACCATCCTGGGAGCTCCAAATAAGTAGTTGAGCTATTGCAACCGAGCAGTAGCTGAATAACTATTATGTATCCATGAGCACTTACAGTAAGTGAAAAAATGATTACAGATGAATTTAGGGAGAGTCCAAGAGTGACACTTGCATTGTTGTAGTTGGAAAGAGCCCACAGGGGAAATGGGGAAGAAGAACAGTTTGACTTAAGGGAAGAGACTTTGGGGATAAGCACATGTAATGAATTCTCAAGAGAAAACGCAATGTAACTGCTTCTGAAAGACTTTTACGAAAATATTCATTTGATAACTAAGATATGAATGAAAAAGGCAATAAAGAAAGATAGTTGGACAGTGACATACTAAAAAAAGCTTTTATTGTATTATCTGTAGGGAGAAAGTGCCCTATGCTAGAGGAATTTAATTTTTTTCTCTAAGTAAAGAACTGTAAAACCATAACTGGATTTAAGCCCACCCTTCCAAAATTAGAGGCAATGGTAGAACTAGGGTCTCATGAAACTTCCCAAATTAAGTTTTGTTTGACAGTAGAAACAATGATAAAAATAATAGTGGAACCTATTAAGGTTGTTGTAAGGATTAAATAAATTAATACAGATAAATTCGTTAGTGACAACAGTATCTGGCATATAATAAGTCCTGAACCAGCGTTAGCTCTCATTATTACTATTGTCTTTGTCACTATTGATGTTATTATTTGGTCTGAAACATATCCAGGTTGGTCTCTCTACCTTTCTGGCAAAATTAATTATGGTTTGTTATTAAACAAATATAATCTGTAACTTTTGATTACATGGTTTCTACTTACTTTTGAATAGAACAATCCATTCTGTTGACTAGAGGAATCAGTTTATTTAAATTAAACATGTAGGAAGCCTCTTACTTGCTGTAGCAAAGCATGTGTAGCTATATTTTTCTGCTGATCAAAATGAAATAAAAGTCAAACTACTATTTTTTTTTGTTTCAGCTATGAATGCCTGGTCTTATCTGAGAGATCACGGGCTCTTCACAGGGTATTTTGCTAGCTGGGAGGGTATAGAAGTCAACTCAAATCCATTCTTGAAACTTAAACATCTTCCCACACAATTGAACTTTAATTTCTAAGAATCAAATTTCTATTTGCAAGTACCTAAGAAATATGAATCACTTTTTTAGTTCACTGAATGACACAGGTCCTGAGGTCTTCGAGATACAATATCCAAGCAATAACAAGTCACTTTCACATTTTAGAAAGTAACCACCCTACTAAAAGAAGTAGAGGGAGTCCACCTGTCATTTCCTTTCTGCTTTCAGTATGAATGAAATCAGTCCCACATAATGTATTCTGGGTCCTAATGAAAATTCTAACTAATTTCCTACATGAAGTGAAATTTTCTGAAAGTAATTTGTTGTTTCATATAGATTTTTACAGAATTATTAACTGAAACTATAGGAAAAATAGGTTTTCTCCAGCTGGTAAGACAAGGAACATATTTCAAAGTTTACAAATTCAGAAGTTCTTTGATTTAGAGGTTTGAAGCTTTTCAGCTTTGGGTGAACCTTAAGAAACAGCATTTAAAAACCCTTAAATATTTACTGGAGGAATGGGGAAACAAATTAACAATAATTGGGTTTATAAAAGTGTTAGGTGCTGTTCTAAGTGCTTAGTTGTATAATTCATTTGATAGTTATTTTCAGGTTTAAATGTTAACTATTCATTGGAAATAATATACATATATATTGTAACAATAAACAGTGTTTTAAAATTTATTTACATATCACTGAAAAATTGGTAACCCTTGACTTTAAAAAATACCCAAAGAAAGAGAGACACTTTTTCTCATTCTTATATTTTATTTGCCTTTCTCTTTCAACACAGTTCTCTCATGCAACACACTACATTTTTCTTACCCAAATTCTATTTTTGCATTACAAAGTTTGTATGTGTTCTGTGGCATTTGTACAATCAGCATAATGCTGTTACTGGGGAAGAAAGTGCAAATTTCATGTGAACTGCCCCATAACTGGGTAGGTAATTTCATGAAGATACAATATCTGTGACTCCATTAAAAGGACACCAAACATACTTTGTCTACAAATAGTCATGGAGTATTAGGGATGGAAAGACTCTTAGCCTTCATCTGTCACAATTCTTCTCTTGAGAAAAAAGGAAGATTTTAGCCCAGAATGGGTAAATAATTGTGTGTAATGAGAATCAGTGACAGACTTGGGACTAAATCCAAAGTCTTCTAAGTTCTGACTGTGAATTCACTGTTCTCCCAATATACTTGCATTAATACTTTGTGACAGGATTGTTTCTGCTGCCTTCACAGTATGTTCACCAGCACTGGGTTTTTTGTTGTTGTTGTTCTGCTTGCTTTGCTACTTATTCAGGTTATCAATTGATTTATGTATTGATAATGCTATAATAAAAAAAAGTCTTGGGAGATCTGGTGAATGAGGTTCAGGGAATATCTCTGTGCAACTAGGTTTATGACTTTGGGCAAGTAATTTATTTATGTTTTATTTATTTATTTATTTATTATTATTATACTTTAAGTTTTAGGGTACATGTGCACAACATGCAGGTTTGTTACATATGTATACATGTGCCATGTTGGTGTGCTGCACCCATTAACTCGTCATTTAGCATTAGGCATATCGCCTAATGCTATCCCTCCCCCCTTCCCCGACGTGTTTTATTTTTTTAAGACTTAAATGTAAAACCCCAAACCATAAAAACCATAGGAGAAAACCTAGGAAATACCATTCAGGATATAGACACTGGCGAAGACTTCATGACAAAAAATGCCAAAAGCAATTGCAACAAAAGCCAGAATTGACAAATGGGATCTGATTAAACTACAGAGCTTCTGCACAGCAAAAGAAACTATCATCAGAGTGAACAGGTAATCTACACAATATGAGAACATTTTTGCAATGTACCCATCTGACAAAGGTCTAATATCCAGAATTTGCAAGCAACTTAAACAAATTTACAAGAAAAAAAACAAACAACACCATCAAAAAGTGGGCAAAGGATGTGAACAGACACTTCTCACCAGCACTGATTTTAAAGCTTAGAATTAGTAGTGGCCAAAGGCATATATGACTCTATTTGGTTGTCAGACCAAATATCTACCTGTATTCTGTCAATCCAAAGGCCACAGGCTTTGCCTCTCTGACATGACCAAAAATCACTGGGTACTAAAGGTTGTTATTCAAAGCAGTCTCATCCTACCTCTTTTGAATGGCTTGTGGCTTGTTGGGGAAAAAAAAAAAAAAAAGGCTAGAAACATCCATAGCCACAAACTCAGGCTGAGCTGAAGAGTAGGAGCTACTGTTTCTACTGAGTACTAAACATCCTTTGTAATGCAGCTCCAATAACCCCAGTTCAGGCTGAAATAGCACAAAAAAATCCAATCTATCTGAATTTTCAAAAAGTAGCTGAGGTTTTCTCTTTACTTACTCATACTTGTAATATGCTCTCAGCTTATACGTTTGAAAAGCAACCGATACATTTTAAAGGCCACCCAACACCTTTAAATATTTTCACAGAATTTTAGAGCTGGAAGAGATTCTAGTAATTGTCTAACTTCACAAACAAGAAAAATGTAGCCTAAAGACGTAATGCGACATGCTCACGGTCGCATTTTGAATTTGTCACATAGCTGAAAGAAGTCTACCTTACATCAGGGCCTGTATTATTTCCACTGCTTCTAAAGTCAACTAAAAGCTTATATCAGCCATCTAAAAGTATAGCATGAATTTTCTAGGTATAAAAATGGAATCTAAACTATTCAGATTCACTGAAAATGACCACTTACTTGATATTTCAAATATCTTGAAATTTTTGTCCCTAGTTTGTTAGCATGTTTTAGAGGATAGGCAGTATTCCAGAATTTAAGCAGGAAGTTTCCCCTTCTTTCCAAGACATAAGAGGAATGATAGAATCTCAACTCTGTAACAAAAAATATTCTTCTTGATCTACTGAAGCTTTACTTCTTTGTTTAAAGAGTGACTGTGTTTAAAATTCTACAGCAATAGATATTTTTAGGACGATAAAACAGTGTCAGATACTTGGCTTAAAAAACAAAGCCCATCTGAGAATTCATGCTGAAACCAAGAGGTAGCTATAGTCACATCCCTCTCCTGTTTAAATCTTTTAGTGTCATCTTTTGGGAAAACCACTCTGGTAGAGGTGGAAATAATTGATTGGATAATGGCAGAAATTTATTGGAAGCAAGGACCGTGCTCTACCAGGCAAGAAATCTGGAAATAAAACTTAAAAAAAATCTCTGACTTGTGAAACTTACATGCAAGCAGGGTAAGATGTACTGGAACAATAAGTAAAATAAATAAGTAAATTATTTGTTAGAAGGAATAAGTACAATGGACAAAATATAGTGCAGGATAAAGGGAGTTCAAGTTCTGGGAATAGAGGGAAGGTTGTACTCTTAAATCAGATGATTAAACTAGGAAAATAAGAACAGTCAAACAAACACAGGAAGGATATGAGAGACTTTAAATTTTAGATATCTTGGAAAATAGCTAATACAGTGAGTGGTCCTAAGGCTGTCACACATTTGACACATTTGAGAAACAGCAAGTAGGTTTGTGTGGCTGAAGAGAAACTTTTAAAAACGGGACAGAGGAAAAAGAAATGAGGTCAGAAAGTTAACGGACTCCTGATCTTGTAAGAGTGTCTGGGTCATTGGAAGGCCTTTGATTTTCACACTGAGTGAAATGGAATGGTTATGGAATATTTTGAGCATAGAAGTGGTATGATCTTTCTTATGATTTAAAAAGAATCATTCTGGGATCTCTGTTGGAATTAAAGTGCAGTGGGGGAGATTGAGAGTAGGGAGGCAGATTAGCAGACTACAGCAGGGATCCAGGCAAGAGGAGACAAGTGAGAAGAGCAGATGGTAGCAGTGAAGATGGTAATTAGTGGTTCAATGGTAGACATATTCTGAAAATAAATGCAATATGATTGCCTGGTGTTTTGGGTGAGAAGAGAGAGAAAGAAAGGGGTCAACGTTTCCAAGGCTTTTGCTCTGCACAAAGTGGAAAGGTGGAGTTTTCATCAGTGGGTATAAGGGGAGGGTGTAGATGAAACAGGTTTGGGAAAGAAGAATGCAAGTTCCACTTTGGATATATTACGCTTAATGTGCACATTAGATATCCTAATGAAAATATCGAGTCTGGAGCTTGGAAGAGACTTCTGATATGGAAATAGACATTTGAGACTTGAAGGCATATAGATGCTATTTAAAGTCACAGAGCTGGACGAGATTGCCACAAATGTAAGTGAAGACTAGGAAGAGAAGAGAACCAAAAAGAAACAAAACTTGGAGCATTGAATCTAAGAGATAGGATGGAACCAGACATGGAGTTTGAGAACCAATAATCAGTAAGGTTGGAGAAAAACTGGAAGAAGCAGTTGTCTTGGAAGCCAGTGAAGAAAGTATATCAAGGAGATGCAAGTGATCACCTTTTTGAAATGATTCTATGAGGTTGAGTAAAGATGGGAAATGTGCCTTGTTTTTAGCAAAGAAATCATTGGTAGGGTGATAACACATGCCCAGCTCAGTTTGTCTGGAACAGTCCCAATGAATGTCTGTTTCCATCAAAAGTGCACTCATTTGGGTTTAAGAGAATGGGAGAAGAAGGATTGGAGATAAAAAGTCAAGTGATAGAGGCCTGCATTATGACACTGAAGATTACCATGAGAGATAGATTGGAGATTTGATTAGTTTGGTGTTAGAGTTGAGAAAAAGTTACATGTGGGGTACATGTGCTGGATATAGCCCATATTTTGTATTTGTTTAACTACGTGATGCCTCACATTGAGATGAAAAATACATGAAAAGGGAGAAATGAAAAGATGATTCAGGAATGATGGTTTCTGTTTTGAGGAACTGGTAGACACAGAAGTGAATTTATATAAACTGGGTCTGAACAGCAATGAATTAGTGATAAGAATTGGAAGTCAGAACCAAAAGATAAGAGTTCAAGTAGGAAGATGCTGTGCTGAGTACAAAGAAAGATATCCAGGAATAGCACCTATGGTACAAGAATATTTAAGTGCTGAAAGAAGGAGACTAAGAATTAGTATGTGGATAGGAAGAAAACCAGGACACTAGTGTTCATTTAGGTAAAGAAGAAGATTTTAAAGAAGGGTATTTCTCTTCTTTAAAGAAGTGTCTCTTCTTTTAAGAAGGGACACTACTTAGTGTCCTCAAAAATTCAATTTTCTTTCACGAGTAAAGATATATGGCACCTTAAATTTAGATTAAATCCAAATAAATCTTTGAGAGATTATTTTTATCCATCAATCTTAATTTCTTGTTTTATTTTGTTTTTATCTTAGTGTCTCTAGTTTCTGGCTTGTCAAGTAATATCTGGCATCTATCTCTCTAACAAGCCATTTTAAATTGAACTTTTAATTGTACTATCTTTATTGCCCAGTCTAAACTTCCCAACTTCCCATAACATACTCAGCTCCTTGATCTCAATCTTTCACAGAAGTCCCTAGAACCACCAATCAACATTATCAGAACTGCAGCTTAGATGGGATTCCTGGAGCTAATTGTTGTCAGGGAATGTGAAATCAGCTAAGAGCCAAAAAGTCATCATTAGATTTGGTAACCAGTAGGTAATGAGTGATATTTGCAAGTACGTTTTTAAATAACTAGTTTAATGGGAATTCAGATTATAGTGTGCTGAAACAATTCTCAAAGGAGAGGTTGGGAATTAGAGTTAGAAAGAGTGGCCAATTATTTGTGGGTTTTGTTGTTGCTGTTTGTTTGTTTGTTTGTTTGTTTTGAGATGGAGTCTTGCTCTGTCGCCCAGGCTGGAGTGCAGTGGCACCATCTTGGCTCACTGCAACCTCCGCCTCCTAGGTTCAAATGATTCTCCTGCCTCAGCCTCCCTAGTATCTGGGATTACAGGCACATGGCACCACACTCGGCTAATTTTTGTATTTTTAGTAGAGATGAGGTTTCATTATGTTGGCCAGGCTGGTCTTGAATTTATGACCTCAAGTGATCCACCTCAGCCTCAAAAAGTGCTGGGATTACAGGCATGAGCCACTGCACTTGGCCAGAAAGAGTGGTCAATTCTTTGAATAAAATTTTTAGTAGTGTAAAAAGGATGGAGGAAGGTTTTGTTTTATTCTGTCTTGTTTTTGGAAATTCTTGCTTTTGGAATTCTTGTTTTTGGAAAGAATTGCTAATAGCAAGATGGAGAAAAGGAGCCCTTAGAAAGGGAAATATTAATAATTTGGAAGACAAAAATATTTATTAAGTAAGGATCGTTGGAAGGGGGTACTAGTGCAAGTTGGAAATTTTAGAATGTCTGAATAATTAGAAATCAAATCATATTCCTCAAAATTTGGAGACAATATCACATGGAGTGAATCAAATATGATAGTTACCATTAATTGGTGTTTATAGGAGAATACATTGTGAATTACTTCCCGATGTATACCTTTATGAGAAGTAAATGTATGGAAGCATTTAATTGAACAATATTTCTGTGACTTTGTGAAGCTACAGTCAAAGCTACTTCCACTGTGCCATGTAATTCTCTTATATAAAGCTGGTCTCTTCCATTGACTTTGTACATTTCCATTTATTAGGTTGTAATAAGTGTTTAACTCAATACATTTCAGAGATCTCAGAACTAAATAAATATCTCATCTTTCAATTATATTGTCACATTTTTCTGGAAAATTTATCACCCACTGTCTTCAATAGATATTTTATCACTTTTCATCTCTTGTTAAATTATTCAAATCACCTCTTTCCCAACTCCTCTTCTATTCCACTTCAAAATACTGGTAACTTTTAGCTTTACGTTTTATTTAAAGAAAGATAGATAGAAGTCAGAAGACAGGACCTCCTTATCCTTCCACTATGAAATGTACATCAATACCTACATTGGCTCCTATCACTCCCTTGCCCAAACATTCTTTCTTTCTGATTTCCCATATTACATCTTCTCCTGACTTCCCAGTTACCAATATGACCAGTTCTTCTCAGTCTCCATCATATTTTCCTTTTCTAAATGCTTGAGTTCCTCAGGTGATTTAGTTATCTATTTCTGCACATTATGTATTTCTGCTCAAGTTATCCTGAAACAGAAGCATAAAGCAGCAAACATTTGTTACACCACAGTCTCTCTGAATTGGAAATCCAGGTGGAGCTCAGTGGTAACCTCTGTCGGTTGGGACTGAAGTCTCATCTGAAAGTTCAACAGGGACAGAATCATCTTCCAAGATTATCTTCATGGTTGAGAAATTAGATATTCACAGGTTGGTGACTGGAGGCCTCCCTCCAGTTCTGTGTGATGTGATTCCCTCCATGGGATAGCTAATAAGAGAAGTACACCAGACAACAAGAAAGGACAAGCAAGATGAAAGTTGGGCTTTATAGCTTAATCTCAGAAGTGACATCCCAACACTTTGCTGTACTCTATTTGTTGGAAGCAAGCCAATAAATCCAGACGATATTCGAGAGGAGGAAGTTACACATAAGTATAAATGTCAGGAGTCAGGGGATCATTGGAAAGTATTTTAAAAGTTGCCTGGCCTACCACAGCTCAGCCTTTTGTCTTTTATCTAATTTTATCTTCTCACTTTGGTGATGCCATTTATTGTCCTCATGATCATATTTCTTATATTCAAAATTTCTCAAAATGTATACTGACAGTTTAGGTATCTCTTCTGATCTCGATATCTCTTTACTTGACATCTCTGTTTAGTGTTCAGGAGATCTCATAATTAACATATTCCAAGCAAAATGTTTTATAAAGTATAAATATATATGAGTGTCTTGGTCATTGAAAAGCCTTTGATTTTTATGCTGAGTGAAATGGTATAGTTGTGGAATATTTTGACCACAGAAGTCATATGATTTTCTTTTTTTTTTTGAGATGAAGCCTCACTCTGTCACCCAGACTGGAGTGCATTGGTGCGATCTCAGCTCACTGCAACCTCCAGCTCCCAGGTTCAAGCAATTCTCCTGCCTCAGCCTCCCAAGTAGCTGGGACTACAGGCACACACCACCACGCCAGACTCATTTTGGTATTTTTAGTAGAGACAGGGTTTCACCATATTGGCCAGCCTGGTCTCAAACTCCTGACCTTGTGATCTGCCCACCTTGGCCTCCCAAAGGGCTGGGATTACAGGCATGAGCCACCGTGCCTGGCTGATATGATCTTTTTTATAATTTAAAAAGATTCATTCTGGGATATCTGTTGGAATTAAAGTATAGTGGGGGAGATGAAAGTAGGGAGACAGATTAGTAGACTACAGCAGGGATCCAGGCAAGAGGAGACAATCAAGAAGAGCAGATGGTAGCAGTGAAGATGGTAATTAATGGTTCAATGGTAGACATACTCTGAAAATAAATGCAATATGATTGCCTGGTGTTTTGCATGGGAAGATGAGAGAAAGACAGGGGTCAACAATGTTTCCAACAATGTGTTTTTGCTCTGCACAAAGTGGAAAGATGGAGTTTTCATCAGTGGATATAGGGGAGGCTGTGGATGAAACAGGTTTGGGAAAGAAGAATGAGAAATAGTTTGGGGGAAATATATATGGCATCTCCATCCTCTCAGGCCAGGCAATAGAACATTGTTCCTGACGTCTCTCTCTCCCTCACCTATTGCATCATTCTATCACTTAAATTCTATCAACTAACTTCAAAATTAATGTTTCCTGGATGACTAAAAGAGTCTCTCAATATGTTTCTCTGCTTCCATTCTTCTTCTGTTGAAATCCCTTCTCACCAGCAAATAGACTGTAAATAAGCACTTGTCCTTTCCCTTTCTAAACCTTTCAAAGTCTCCTCACTTCTCTGCAAGTTCTTTTGATCTGGTAGCTCCCTCCTTCACTAATCTGATCTCAAGCAGCTTTCTTTATTTCTGAGTTTATCTTCAACCACACCTGGACTTCCTTTAGTTGCTGGAATTCTCTCTGCTCAGAAGAGTTTTCCCACAGCTCTTTGCTTGACTTAGTTCCTTCAGGGGTGTCTTCCAGGACCACTCAATCTTACACATTTTCTGAGTGCTCAGCCTTTTTTTCTTCCTAGTAGTTATAATGTGTAAACTCCAGGTGATAAGAACTAAATCTATTTTGTTCTCCACCTCCTAATGCCTAGCTAGCACCATGCCCAACACAGAATACTCTGTCAATAACTTTGGCAATGAGTAGAATTATCATTCAAAGAGGATATTCAAAAGTCCTGATACAATTTTCTCTGGTACTATTAAATTCATCAACTCCAATCATAATTATCTTTGATTTGGTCCATCAATATGGTTTTTACATGTGTATGTTGTTCTTCTGTTCCTTCTAGTTAGCTTTTTTTTTTTAGAGCGTTGAGAAAAGTTTCTACAGAAAGATTACACTTTATTAATCTTTAGTGAAGTTGAGAAGATTTACCTTGTAACAACAACATCTAGATTGGTTGTATCTGGAGACTGTAAGATTGAGTATTTATTCAGGTTGGATTATTTTAGAGTCTCATTTGAGGGTCTTTTTTGAGATTAGGAAGCAGAGAGCTGGGCAGAGAATGTTGTTTTGTCATGGAGAGATGGTGTACCTTCAGGTATTCTTGTTAATAATAGCCTGGTTGTGCATATGCCATGAAAGAAAGCTATGAAAAGACATATCTGACACTCACATTGAGATTGCAATCTTCCAGCTGATGTTTCTGTTCACAGCTTTCATAAACTTGAGAAAAGAAGTGATAACCCTGAAATGAATCACCATACTAGTGGCATTCTAGTTCAAGTTGAATGGGACTAACAAAATGTACTCCTTAGGAGCCTGAACTCCATTTAGCAAATAATGAAACCAGAAAATGCACACAAACAGACATGAGAAACATTAACCCTTTGCTACCCAGGTAAACTTTGGTAAATATGGAGTGTGTGTGGGTGGGGAGATGGGGTGTGAAGTGTTATGTAAAGTGTGTGAAAGTATGTACTTAATCTTCTGCAATCGAAGTTCTTCTCTTGTTGTCTTTAGGAGAGAGCTGCATTGTAGAAGGGAATTAACTAAATTGTATTATCTTATTTGCTATTTGCCTTTAAATATTTTTATTGTAGAAGAAAATCCATTTTTTTCCAGGTCTCATAGGTATTTATTTCAAGCCAGGGCCTTCTTTCAAAGAACAATAATCACTGACTCCAATTCAGTTAGTTTGTTTAATGTTTTGTTTTCTTTTATTTTGTTTTTTGAGAGAGTTTTTCTCTGTCACTTAGACTGGGGAGCAGTGGCACAATCACTGCTCACTACAGCCTCCGCCTTTCATGTTCAAGTGATCCTCCCACCTCAGCCTCCTGAGAAACTGAGATTACAGGCCCGTGCTACCATGCCTGGCTAATTTTTGTATTTTTTGTAGAGATGGGGTCTTGTTATGTTACCCAGGCTGGTCTGGAGTTCTTG
Source organism: Gorilla gorilla gorilla (assembly GCF_029281585.2). Classification (NCBI taxonomy): domain Eukaryota; kingdom Metazoa; phylum Chordata; class Mammalia; order Primates; family Hominidae; genus Gorilla; species Gorilla gorilla. Next base: position 18,081,398 of record NC_073232.2, on the reverse strand, counting down.
GGCTCAAGTGATCTTCCTGTCTCAGCTTCCCAAAGTGCTGAGATTACAGGCATTGAGTCATGGTTCCTGGCCTATTTAATGTTAATGGTGCTAATGAGTCATTTCAAACAGGTATTTGGGGATATAAGAAAAAAAAGTAGAGAAAGCATGGAAGGGAAAGAGTTAGATTTAAGTATATGTAGAAGAACAATACCAGCAAGAACGCAGAAAGAGGAGAGATGGGGAAAAAGAAAAATCTAAAGGTATCATTTCTATTTTTAAAATATTCTCCATTTTATATCATAAAAATATATTTGTCCACATCCTTATTTCCCACATATACTCTTTAAAATATGTGTAAATCTGTGTCTGAGTGAGTGAGAAATTTCCATTCATTGCTGTGAAAGATTACTTGCTTTTGACTTGTACTGAGGCTCAAGTTGATAGGGAAAATAGAAACTGTCAATAGAAATACCCTGTTTTGTTTTTTATTTTACTTATTTCTGATCTCAATGTGACAAGTTGTTTCTTTAAACTGATGAAGTTCTATTTTGTATGTACAATGACAACATTTAAAAAATGATACAGTGAGTAGAATATAGAGAATTATACTTATTTCCACAGCTTACAAGTAGGAATAACCTGATACTGCTTAAACCTGATCTTAATATTAAGTTTGGAGGAAGGTGACTTATGCTATTGAAGCTGCTCTGTGTTCCACCAGACATAAATTCTAAGTACCTTTCAATGATGAATTGGCATCACTTGCAAATGGCTATCAATAACCCACATGACATCAATTTGAAAAACCATGTATATCACAGAGTCGTGACTATCTGGATTGAGCTGATAATTATATGTGTATTTAAATACATAAATCATATTTGTTTTTAATCAACTGTAGCTCTTTCACGTATTTCAAAATAATACTTTTTTAGTACCATTTAGGAAGTTGATGAAAACATCTGTTCGATGCTTAATAGCATCTTCAATGATGGGACCGTATCTATTAGTACAATAACACAACCATATCCCTCTGATTGGCAACGAGTTCTGTCTCACAGAGTCTGGATGACACACAGCCAAACTCAGTAGGGATTAATCTCTGTACTAATTTTGAAGAAATATTTTATTAGCAAGACACTACACAATTTTAAACAAAGTTAGGGAGAGAAAGTTAAAATTCTTAAAATGATACTTGTATGCTCTCATTTTATAAATTGAAACAATCATTTTGGGAAGCAATTCTATTTATGGAAATGTAGGAAAAATTCAAATTGTATTTAGAAAACTATATACATAAATGTATTCAATACAAGATATTTAGAATATTAGATAAATAGATATAATTGATAGTCATAATAGAAAAAAATAAACATGTGGCCAAGCTTATCAGTGGATAAATATGCAATATTTGAGTACAGTGAATATGGTGCACAGATATGAAAAAACACTTAAGATATAATGGTAAATGGAATTGGATGACTGCAGATGTATACATGTTTTGAATGCATCTTTGAAATGGTGGAAAATTACTCAAAAATCAAATTGATCTTTGAATATAAAGAGTAGTATGATATTTGTTTTGTCTGTTTTCAATGTGATATTTAATCTGGTTAATGTAATCATTCAAGTGACTAAAGAAAGCAATTTATGGGTTATTTTGTTACTTATAGGTGACTATATGGATGACATCTCATTTTATCTTATAAGAACTTGATGAAATTATTATTATGTCCATTTTAAAGAATAAGAAAATTTGAGCCAAAATTGGGAACAAGATCTACTTAAGATCATACAGGTAGTTAGGAGAAGAGCTAGAACAAACCAAAAATTGAATGAATTTATGCTCAGGAGTTTTCCTCTCTACGATGCTTAAACAAATGAGTAACTCATATTTTTAAAGGTCCACTTGGTTACAAGCTATTAATATTCTTGGTATCAATCCTTTTCTTGATTTATAATAACCAAATGATCTCTGTTAATCACAGAACCACTTGAGAAGCAATTCTCATCTCTTTGCTATTACTTTTTTAATAGAGCACAATTCATTATTTAAAAAGCATAGATGAAAACCAAAGCCACAAATGAGGACAGAGGACAAAAACTAACAACCAGTGCAAGTTAAATTGTTAGGAAACTTAAGGTAGACAGTGAGAATGTGTATTGTCTGATTGAATTTAGTCAACTGAATTTGGTTTGGACTAACAGACAGGAGAACTCCTGAAATGAAGAGAGATACTATGTTAGTACATATGTTATTATGTTAGCAGTTCTTTTGTATGTTTGGATTTAGACAGAAATGACACCTATCACCCAGCATTCTTTGACAATTTTGTGCAGCTGTTTATGCTACTGACATGATTTCTGAATTCCTTCTGACAGTATCACTGTCCTTAATTGTTTGTCTTAAATGATGGTGATAATAATTATGACTAATGCTTGGATAATATTTTTCAATATTTTTAACTCTACATGTATGTTCTGAAAAATAAAAATCAAATAAAATTTGTTTTTGTATTTTTATTATACAACGCAGAGACAGAAAACTTCCCAAAGCGTCTATATCGTTTATTGTATAATGATACGGCGAATACCCTTGTAACCATAAGCCAGGTCAGAAAAGAGACCTTTGCCAGCCACCCCAGATACCCACTGATGACCCCATCCTTATCACCACGCCTCCTCGTGATTATTTCTCAACTTTTACAGAAAACACCTCCCTGCATTTTAATAGATTTATCACCCAAGTATTTATCCCTAGATTCAATACTTTAACTTTTTATTTTCTTGTCAATTGTATTTTTAAAGTTCTCTTTTAATCTTCAGGTTTCTTCTCCGTCCCTTCCTCTTCCTCATAAATTCACTAGCTGTAGGCCATTTAATCTGCAAAATGTTTGGTAGTATGGATTGCAATGAGAATGACCCGTATTGTAGGAAACACTATGGGTACAGTTTACTATGTCCATTTGCCCTGTGTATCTCCTCCAAATAGGTGACTGCCTCCTAAGGCTTGACCATATTCAAATTCTGTCTTTTACAAAGACTATAGGTGTTTTCTGTTTTTCTTTCTATCATGTGGAGACATGCAATATCTGTGTGTCTCTCTTTTTGTGATTTGTAGCAGCAAGTTGTGATAAATACACCTGCCCTTACATCTATAGCTCTTCAATTATTTTGACTGTCTGAAATTTGTCTCCAGTATCCTCTGAGTTCTTGTGGATTGATAAAATTATGTTTGTGCCCTTTATCCAGGAGTGTAAACTTTTCTTAGGATATAAAATCCTTGGTTCACGTTTTCTTCTCTTGTGTTCTTAAGTATATTCTTCATCTTTTTTTGGTATAAATTTTTGCTGCCAAAAAGTCTGATGATTGTCTACTTTTCTTTGCCTTATAAGTCATTTGCTTTATTATTATTATTATTATTATTATTCTTTAAGTTCTGGGGTACATGTACAGAATGTGCAGTTTTGTTACATAGTTATACACTTGCCATAGTGGTTTGCTGCACCCATCAACCCGTCACCTACTATCCCTTCCCTAGCACCCCCCTACTCCCAAATAGGCTCCAGTGTGTGATACTCCCCTTCCTGTGTCCATGTGTTCTCATTGTTCACCTCCCACTTATGAGTGAGAACATGTGGTGTTTGCTTTTCCGTTCCTGTGTCAGTTTGCTGAGAATGATGGTTTCCAGCTTCAACCATGTCCCTGCAAAGGACATGAACCCATCCTTTTTTATGGCTGCATAGTATTCCATGGTGTGTATGTGTCACATTTTCTTTATCTAGTCTATCATTGATGGACGTTTGGGTTGGTTCCAAGTCTTTGCTATTGTGAATGGTGCCACAATAAACATATGTGTGCATGGGTCTTTATAGTAGCATGATTTATAATCCTTTGGGTATATACCCAGTAATTGGATGGGTGGGTCAAATGGTATTTCTAGTTCTAGATCCTTGAGGAATAGCCACACTGTCTTCCACAATTGTTGAACTAATTTACACTCCCATCAACAGTGTGAAAGTGTTTTTATTTCTCCACATTCTTTCCAGCATCTGTTGTTTCCTGACTTTTTAATGATCGCCATTCTAACTGGCGTGAGATTGTATCTCATTGTGGTTTTGATTTGCACTTCTCTAATGACCAGTGATGATGAGCATTTTTTCATATGTTTTTTGGCCATCTAAATGTCTTCTTTTGAGAAGTGTCTGTTCATATCCTCTGCCCACTTTTTGATGGGGTTTTTTTTTCTTGTAAATTTGTTTAAGTTCCTTGTAGATTATGGTTATTAGCCCTTTGTCATATGGATAGATTGCAAAAATTAATTAGAACTTGTAATTTTATTATTTAAAACCCTCCAATGCTATTGCATTGCTTATAGAATTACGGAAAAGTTTTCTGCATTGTCTAGAAGGCTACACATCATCTGAACTTCTGTGGACTCTTATAGTTCCACATATAAATGCCTTTCAATATTCTCCTGCCCATTAAGAATACTCTTAAGCATATCATGCCCTTCGAGAATTTTCTCATTCCAATCACTCTGTTACATTTTTCTTCATAGTACTTGACACTATCATAAATTGTCCACTTGTTTATTATTATTATCAGTATTATTTGTTTCTTATAAGCTTCATAAGAATGGGGACATTTTACTCTTTGTTGTTCCCTATATCCCAAGGGTTGATGGAGTTCCCATCATATAACATAAATACTTACTCAACAGATGAATAAATTCGGGTTTGCGCTAAGGCTAACAGGCTATCGGTTGAATAATTTCACTACAGGTTAGTTGGCAGGATAATTTGAATTAATACTAGAAATCAAAACCAAAATGAATTAGGAGGAATAATTTTGTCTGGCTCAGGATATACTTACCAATGAGGGCATTCTAGGTGCTTCCAGTGATCTGCTTTGTGAATTTATCTGTCACCGCATGTATGTGGCAGCAAGCCACTCTGTCAGTGAATGTATTATTTCCGACGTTCCTCACCTTTGCTGGTTTTACATTACTACAAGCAGAAAGAAAGGAAATAAAAGAGGAGGAAGCAGTAGTTGAAAAGAGGTGAAAGAGAACATGGAAAAGCTAAGAGCAAAGAAAAGCATGAGAAAGGGAACATGGCAGATGGAGAGAGCCCATCAGTTACTAGTTGCACCATTTGCCTTGAGGTTAGGTTGCTTATCAGGTGAAAAACAGCTGAAGCTGAATTTTCTCTGTGAGAGCCTTTGTGGGGAGAGATCTCCGTGGGCTGAGTTACTATTATTAATCAACTTGACTTTTCTTCAAGTCATCATACTTTCTGACTCAAAATTTTCTCAGGCTTTCAACCTACCAAAGAGTTTCTTAATGAACTAAATAGACAAGATGTGTGGGCGTACCCATGGTTAATTTAAGTACAGTATATGGAACTTTATCAGTCTTGTTTTTTTTCTCAAACTAATAACACTAGCACATGATGAGGGAAATCAACCTTGACTGCAGAAGTATTCATATTTTTAAAAATATAAGGGAAAATACCTGCATAAGAGAATTGCTGCTCCAGATGTAATTGCCAACTTAGCACAGACAAGTGCTGAACTTACCGGTTCTAGCAAATGATATTTTTAAAGCAGCAATTTCTTCTGTTTTATGCACAGGGCTAATGTGGAGGTCATGCTCGTATAATGTTCAATGAAAATTCTAGTCAATTAAAATAATGTTAAGAAAATAATAATCTATCTGATTTTTGAAGTCTCTTTAAAAACTGTAACATGTAAATAGATTAGTCTTTAACTAAAATTAAATCAACTGTTTAATATTAACTTGAATTAAATGATCTTGAGAAATTGTATGACTTTACAAAATGCCTTCCGAAAAGCCAGGCATGTGATGAATTGATAAGATTGCTAGCATGATGGGTTAATGCACTAGATGGCACTCATTGTATGCCTTTCATGTATTATAAAATCAAATTTAGTGTGGAAAAATAAAGCATCTCACACTTGAAATGTTTTTATCAGGTATACTTTATGAAATTTCTTTGATATGTTATTTGTAATTTCTTATTACCGTTTTTCAGATCATCAGTAAAAGAATTAATTATAGTCACTTTGATATTAAGTGAATTTCAAATTGAAAAATATAATTCCAGGATTTTTTTTAACCTAAAGAAACTAATTTACTCCAGGCAAGATGCAAAAGTATTCTACTACAGAAGGATTATGTGATTCAATTCAAGTGAAAAGTTCTATACCAATTACATGGTTTTCCATGAACTTTACTTATCAAAAAGATTAAAGTCTCAGAAAATAAATAAATTTTTTAGATTTTTTTAAACGAAGTCTAAACCTTAAAGCATGAAATAAATTTTGTGCTTTGCAAAATTCTTTCCTTGTGATTTTCAGTACACAAATTGGGAAAGTGGGAGGAGGAATAAAATCTTGTTATTTAAGGAACAAAGCAAGACTATAAATAAGACAATTTTCAAAATAAGCAGCTTCTATTTAAATTATCTTTAGAGGTAAGCTTTAGTAACTACTGTTTTATTTAAATATAAGGCATGGAAAATCATTAATACTATATATATATACATACACAAATATAGCATTGCTTTTAAAACCTATATGTAATAATATATCATATATAATAGCAATATATGTATATTATGTATTAGCAATACTATATATATTATGTATACATATGTACACATATTTATAATATATGTGTATATATAGTATTGCTCTTTAATTAATTTATAAGTAGGTAATATATATTAATTTTAGGTATAAAGTATATATATAAAGTATATACCTACTTTAAAATTAATACAAGATTGATGTTGGGGTCATTCCAGTTAATTATCAACTGGTTGGTTTAATTTCCAATTTTGATATAAATAATTTTAAATTTTTGTTACACTCAAAAACAAACAGAATGTTCAGAGTGCAGTTTTTCTTACCTAAATCAGACATTGCAATAGTGAGTAGAAATTATTAGTGGGAGCCTGCTTCAATTATTTCAATTTAGGAGTGGTTAAGGTTTGTCCTTAAACTCAGGACATCCAAAGGCCCATAATTAATTACTTGAGAAAAACTCAATACACACAATGGCCTGGGATATATGAACTTCCAAACAGTGAATAAAATGTGGGTGTGCATACATGCGCACAGACACACACACACACACACACACACGGGTAACATTGCATGGGGTTTAACCACCAGTGTTCTTTCGTATAAAGAGTGAAGTAAAACCCACAGGTTCATAGAAAAGTTAAAAATTTTTTTCTCTACAAAACTCCTCCATGAAAAAAAAAATTGTACTTCCAGGTGGGGTGATGATGGTAGTGGAAAGGAAGAGCAGATACTGTGATAGTGGTTTTAGAAGAGGAGGAGTGAAGGCAAACAGGAGGAGGAGTAAAACAGGCAGCCATATCCACAGGAATATTTGACCTTGTCTTTCTGGATCAGAGATCTCCCCTGATAGGCTACTCTTTTTCTTCTGGTCAGTGTTGCTTCTAAATGAATCCACACTTATTTATATTAGATGAATGATTTAAAGTAAATAAATAAATAAGTTTAATGCAAAGACTAGATCACTCCTTTGTCTTTCTCACTTGCTTTCTCGCTCTCTCTCTCTGGAATTGCTCAATGTTCAGTCTTTAAAGTACTTATTTTTGTTTTCATAGTTTATATTTTGCTACTGAAGGGTCTGTGCAAACATTTCAATGTCCCCTGAAAATGTTCTCTACAAAATTCACTCTTTTATGAGTTACAGAAATGAGGGAAGAAGTTTTAAAAGATACTCTAGGTTTGAGTGCTACCTAGGAAATTCCTCCAATACTCAGAAAGCAAATTCTATAATGATTTCCTTTCTCACATTACCTTGTGTAAGGTTCTCCCACTTTCCACTGTGCTACATTAAGTTGAGGTTAACATCCCAAAATAATGTATCCATCATGTTTAGGTACATTATAGGGCACAGCGGAGACCTATAGTGTATCAACTTTTCTATCATTTTAAAGAGTGTTCACTTTGTGTATATTCTATTTTCGAAATAAAAAATATTTAAGATATGAGGGCCATAAGCTCCTTTCTGCAAATTTGAAAGTATTTAAGTATAAGAAATTGAAAGAATGTACTAACTTTATCTCAGAGATTGCTTCGGTTAATCATTTTGTTTGCATTTTGAAATATGTACAGTTACATCATTCAAGGTAATTCACAAAATTAAAATTTAAAAGGTAAGTAAATAGGTCAGTCACTCACATTCCTAAAAGATTATTTATTGTGTAATAAAGGCCTTTAATTTTTGATGATTTACATACTTTTCCCCACACAGCATTACTAAGTAAACAGTGGGATACCCACATAATTTTAGTTTTCAAAACTTTTTTATGTTAGGTTAATTTAATTTTAGGTTTCATTTATCATTAGGAAGAACCAACACACATAAATAAACACATACTGTGGTTTAGGATAAAGGTAAAGGACTAAGTAACATGGGTCTTTTTGCAGAACCATATTTGTATGAGAAGGACATTTTTCTGAATCAAGATGGAAGAGACAAATCTCCCTATTGGCCAGATTTGGCAGCAAGAATAGGCGTTTTGGTCATGCCTCTATGCTATGGTCTCTACCTAAGATTGTGGACTCTATCAGTGGAAGACATTTAGTTCCTAACTGATGCTGACTAGGTCTCTGGGTGGGTCATCAGCAGCTGAATAAGGAGGTGAGAAAATGTGTTCAGGATAGGGACAAGTCTTTAAGGTGGTGATTGGGGAGTGGATGGGGCATGTAGGGAAGAACCCATCCTACATTCAGGGCACTTACATCTCAGGCTGACTTTCATTTGTCCACCTTAAGGATAACAAAAATAGATAGATAGACAGATAGATAGATAGATAGATAGATAGATAGATAGATAGATAGATAGATAATAGAAAAATAGATGATAGAAAAATAGACAGATATATAGATAAGAAAAGATCTGCAATCATTTGGTACAAAAATTTACCTCTCCCCTGTGGCATGAAACAAGTACTCTTTATGCACTACCTAGTGAGAGGCACTTGCTTTGCTCCTCCAACCCCTTGTCATCATGTTTTTAGAGTATCCATATGAGTTAGAAATTATTCATAGTTTAAGGATGACAGAGCTAAAGCTGTAAGGAATTAAATGACAGAAATGGATCTTTACATAACAAAATGCCTAATGTAAGATTAATTTAACATGCAGAAAAACTCCTAGAGCCAGTATTTATGCACTTAAATGTATAATAGCTGTGGCTCAGGGAGAAGCTTCCAGAGTGGGATGAGGTTACAAGTTGGGGCTCAGGGTGCTGAATGTAAAGCTGGGATTATAGCAACATTCATTGGGGTTGGGCATGCATACAAGGGTGACATATTCCCTGAGGACTCCACTTTTTATTTTTATTTTTTTTAGTAGCAACACACACACACACACACACACACACACACACACACACACACACACTGCCCTAAAAGAAAAAAAAAAGAAGATATAAATGAGAACTAGAACAGGAAAATGTCCCAGGTAGTGATAAAGTGGCATGGATTACATATAAGATTGCGTTATTTACTGTAAATAAATTCAGATTTCTAAATGTTGGGCTCTTTCCTTAATGGAAATCTATAGCTCAGTTAAAAATCATGATGCTTTCAGTTAGTTTATTGACCACACAGGATGGAAGTGGGGACAATGCAGCTTGGAGATATAAAATATAATATAGAAATAATCTGTATAACAACCTCCATGACACAAGTTTACCTATGCAACTACCCTGCACATGTACCCCTGAACTTAAAATAAAAGTTAAACAAAACTTTAGAAATCCACCAAAACTATAATTCCACCTGATTTGTTATGTTGTAGAAAAGCTCATGTGCTTTTTGCACATTAGTTTTGTATCCTGAGACTTTGCAAAGTTGCTTATCAGCTTAAGGAGTTTGTGGGTTGAAATGATGGGATTTTCAAAATATAGAATCATGTCATCTGCAGAGACAATTTGACTTCCTCTCTTCCTATTTGAATACCCTTTATTTCTTTCTCTTGCCTGATTTCCCTATGTTGAATAGGAGTGGTGAGAGAGAGCATATTTGTCTTGTGCTGGTTTTCAGAGCGAATGCTTCCAACTTTAGCCCATTCACTATGATATTGGCTATGGGTTTGTCATAAATATTGCTTATTATTTTGAGATATGTTCCATCAATACCTAGTTTATTGAGAGTTTTTAACATGAAGTGATGTTGAATTTTATCAAAGGCCTTTTCTGCGCCTATTGAGATAATCATACGGTTTTTGTCATTGGTTCTGTTTATGTGATGGATTTACGTTTATTGATCTGCATATGTTGAACCAGCCTTGCATCCCAGGAACAGAGCCAAAACTATCATCAGAGTGAACAGGCAACCTACAGAATGGGATAAAATTTTTGCAATCTGCTTGTCTGACAAAGGTCTAATATCCAGAATCTACAAGAAACTTAAAGAAATTTACAAGAAAAAAACAAACAACCCCATCAAAAAGTGAGCAAAGGATATGAACAGGCACTTCTCAAAAGAAGACATTTATGCTGCTAACAAACATATAAAAAAAGCTCAACATCACTGATCATTAGAGAAATGCAAATCAAAACCTCAATGAGATACCATCTCACACTAGTCAGAATGGCAATTTTTAAAAAGTAAGGAAACAATAGATGCTGGTGAGGCTGTGGAGAAATAGGAACGCTTTACACTGTTGGTGAGAATGTAAATTAGTTCAACAATTGTGGAAGACACTGTGGCAATTCCTCAAGGATCTAGAACCAGAAATGCCATTTGACCCAGCAATCCCATTACTGGGTATATACCCAAAGGAATATAAATCATTCTACTCTAAAGACACGTACATTCACATGTGTGTTCATTGCAGCACTATTTACAATAGCAAAGACATGGAACCCACCCAAATGCCCATCACTGATAGACTGGATACAGAAAATGTGGTACATATGCAGCATGGAATACTATGCAGCCATAAAAAATAATGAGATCATGTCCTTTGCAGAGACATAGATTAAGCAGGAAGCCATCATCCTCAGCAAACTAACACAGGAATAGAAAATCAGACACCACATGTTCTCACTCATAAGTGGGAGTTGAACAATGAGAACGCATGGACATAGGGAGGGGAACAACACACACTGGGGCCTGTCAGGGAGTTGGGGGGGAAGGGAAGGGAGAGAATTAGGACAAATACCTAATGCATGCATGGCTGAAAACCTAGATGATGGGTTTATAGGGGCAGCAAACCACCATAGCACATGTGTACTTATGTAACAAACCTGCATGTGTATCCCAGTACTAAAAACAAAAAAACAAAAAACAAAACAAAACAAAAAAAAACCTCACATGCAAAAGTTCAACATTGGGTAAAATTTAAGTTTCTCATTAGTTTCTCAAAACATTTTCTTAGAACTGCCTTAATTCTACACAAATAAGTCACACTGATGAAACAAAATCACATCTGAAAATTTAGTCACTTAAATTATTCTTGGTAGTAATTAAAGTATTATCATTGATAAATAATAAATTGTCTGAAACTGAAACACCCTATAGTCGCTTTTATAATCTTTGTTTCCCACCATTGAGAAATAGGTTATGTCCAAGTGCTTAAAAATTTAATAATAATACATTTAAAAACTAGAAAATCACCAAAAATAAAATGTTACCTCTTAATGCACAAAGTAGCACAAAACTAATAGCAAAGCATTGCTACGTGGTCCACTAAACCTGATGACATCTGTAAATAAGGATAGTGTGTAATTAGCAGCTTCATCAGATAGCTATTGTTGCTTAAGTATTTTTTAATTGTTGAAAGCTTATTGGTTTTTTTTTTTGAAGTGCCTAAATCTTTGCCTTCCAATATGAACTTTTACTGTTGACATGATTAACCAGCTTTCCAAATAGATTCTCCAAAGATAAGTTTTAAGCTAGTTCACATCTAGTTTACCACTCATTTCAAATTAGTACAGTAAAATTACCAGGAACTCAGTTGTTTGCAGTATGAATAGAAGGAAGGAGTCAGGATTAATAAGAAGCTGACTACTATAGAAGTGGATGCTCAGCAGAGCAAATTCAAAGGTAGAGAGAACTCCTGATCTTCATAGGATAAGTGGACCTGCCTGCGAGATCGTCAATCTCTGATGAACAGCAAGCTTGCTATTTCATTACTCATCTCATTAAGATTTGCTTTCCTCTGCTCCTTTTGAACTCTTTTTTTTTTTTTTTTTTTTTTGAGATGCAGTCTCACTCTGTAGCCCAAGCTGGAGTGCAGTGGCACGATCTTGGCTCACTGCAACCTCTGCCTCCAGGGCTCAAGCGATTCTCGTGCCTCAGCCTCCCACGTAGCAGAGATTACAAGTATGCACCACCATGCCAGGCTAATATTTTGTATTTTAGTAGAGATGGGGTTTCACCATGTTGCCCAGGGTGGTCTCAAACTTCTGAGCTCAGGTGATCCGCCCGCCTTGGACACCCAAAGTGCTGGGATTACAGGCATGAGCCACCGCGCCAGGCCTCATTCCTTTTTTTAATTGTGAGAAAACACAGTAATGCAACTTGTGAGTTGTTTTTTATGTGCTAAATTTGGACTTTAACATCATTGCCAAATACAATTCATCGGGATGAGATACAATATTGAAATATAAGAAAAATGATTGCAAAAATGTAACAGTGAGAAGAAAACACATATAAACATCCTATGTGTGATATAATTCAACGTAAGAGTGTAAATCTATGTGTACACATAATATGCATAAAAGTGGCCAATGTTAAAATTGATTAACATCCCATGATACAGACTCAGGGGAATGTATTTCCTTTTATGCTTATATTTATTTTCACAGTTTTTTTTAACAGTGAGCATATATCATTTTCATAATCGGAAGAAAATCAATCATTACTTTAATTGAGAATAGATAAAGTTTCAATTAATGTTGTTTGTACGATTTAATATTTTCATTATCTTAAACTATCTTAAATACTCATTGTCCCATGTTGTAATTATTTTATCATTACAGTAGCATACTTCAAAATATTGTATATTTGCTACTGTGAATTTACACTAAAACATCACCAAATTAAAAGTGTTGTTGATGGCTGTGGTACACTGGAAGTGTCATTTGACAAGCAGATAATTTATTTTGTGACAGAGAAAAGTTTTTGTTCTCTAAAAACTTCCTTTCTTGGAAAGAAAAGGGAAGTAAAAGTGTTGTACCTCATAGCTGAATGACCACTTTGCAGACTTCTGCATCAGCTTGGAATCAAGTCCAGATACTTGAGTATGGAGCTGTTTATGGTCTGGAAGTGATCTCTTTTTCGTATATATTTCTATTTTCTCCTCATATAAAATGTACTTTTAAAAGTCGCCATATCCAAATCCCCTACCTACCATAATGTGAACAACTTTTAATTTAATCAAATTACTATTATAATATTTTAAGGAGGGAGGGGTTTCAGTATTTTATTTTCATTTATTTGCCATATAAAAAGAAATGATGGGCCGGGCGCAGTGGCTTACACCTGTAATCCCAGCACTTTGGGAGGCCGAGGTGGGTGGATCACCTGAGGTCGGGAGTTCGAGACCAGCCTGACCAACATGGAGAAACCCCGTCTCTAGCAAAAATACAAAATTAGCCGGCCGTGGTGGCAGGTGCCTGTCATCCCAGCTACTCGAGAGGGTGAGGCAGGAGAATCGCTTGAAACCAGAAGGCAGAGGTTGCAGTGAGCCGCGATAGCGCCAGTGCACTCCAGCCTGGATGAAAGAGTGAAACTCCGTCAGAAAGAAAGAGAGAAAGAGAGAGACAGAGAGAGAGAGAAAGAGAAGGAGGAAGGAAGGAAGGAAGGAAGGAAGGAAGGAAGGAAGGAAGGAAGGAAGGAAAGAAGGAAGGAAAGCATCCTCATCACATTTTTGTTCCTTCTTTTTCCTTAAGCAGCGTCTTCTCTTATTCCCTTCCCTTCCCTCCTCTTTTACCCCTACCATTAAAACCTCTCTGTAATTGAGGAGACTCCCTCAGAAACGCACTAGGTGGGAAAACATGCACACAGCATCATCTCTTATCCTGACTGGCCTCCTTGCTTCCACTGCCATTCTCAACACAGCAGCCAGCGTGAGTCCTTCAACAAGGGGTTAGTAAACAACAGCCCATGGGGCAAATCTGGCCCGCAGCTGTTTTTGTAAATAAAGTTTTATTAGAACACAGCCACACTCATTCATTTATGCATCATCTATAGTTGCTTTAACGTAACTGTGGCAGACCGGAGGCGTTTCAACAGAGAACACGTGGACCACAAAGCCTAACTCTTAATATCTGGCCCTGTATAGAAAATAGTTTTAAATTCCTGCCCAAAACCTTAAGTCTTGATCAAGTGCCTCTTCTGCCCAAAACCCTGCCGTGGCTCCCTGTGCGCCTTGGAGTAAAAGCCAGAGTCCTTGCTGTGACCTATCAGGCCCTGCGGGAGCTGTTCTGCCTTGTATCTCTAAACCCATCTTCGGGTTGCTCTTCTTCCTTCACTGCATTCCAACTGTGAAGACTTTCTTGATCATGTCAAGCAAGCTCCCCCTGTAGGGACTTTCTCCTAGCTATTCCTTCTAAGTGGATGCTCTTCTTGTAGATTTATAAATGCTAACATCCTCACTTCTGCCACAGTTTGCATGGTTTATTCACAAACATGGTAAATAAATAAGCATCCGAACACACAGGATCCAATCGGAACTCTTTTCTGGTAACAGCTCTGCCATTAACTAATTCTGCTACCTTGGGAAAACAAACACTGCAATGCCCTGGGTTCCTTATCTATGAAGTACAACGGGGAAATTTGGTGTCTTTTCAGCCTGTAAATTCTTTGAGTTTCTGCTGATTGGTCAAATATCAAACACATATAAATCAAGGTGTTTTTCTAAACTTCTGGATCTGTTTTACAGAGGATATAACTATGATGATGAAATTAAAATTCCCCCCAAAAAACATGATTGTTTTAATGAGTATACGATATTATTTCTGGATGTGCAAAACAACCCACATGTTTGTTTCAGTTGCATGTGTTTGCTTAGAAACTGATCATTTCTATTGATGAGGAAAAGCAAATGTTTAACTGGTAGACGGAAGGATGGCCAAATACATATTTCTTCAAATATTTCTATAGGCTACTTGCCACTTGTTTCATTTACTCTTAGTTTGTGTTTGGTAGGTTGATCATCATTTTTTTAAATTAAGTTTTAAAAATTCTTTGGAAAACACTGTTTTGTTCTGTACAAAGTTGTACATTTATAGATAATATATTAAAACCACAAGGTGATTTTAGAATTTTAATTTATATATAAGCTCTTTGATTTTTTCTAAACCAATGTCTCATTTTTCAAATTAGCAAGATGTATTATGTGAAGATTCCTCATTTCAGTTATAATATAGATTTTTTTCATTCATTTAAATTTGGTAAATATTGACAACGTGCTCAGCATAGTGCAAAGCACACAGTTTTGTCTTGGAAACGAAATGGTAAACTTTCTTGTCTTCCAAAATACATTGAACATCTCTTGTAACAGGAGAGTCTACCAATCAGAAGATGCCCTTAGTTCTTTCTTCAGTTAAGGTTCTCTAAAATGTTTTCAAATAATTAATATCCACCATTAAACTGGAAGGGACCCTAGGAATAGTTTAGGTGTATTTCTGACTATTCATATCAGGAAATTCTGGCCCAGATATTCAGTGTGACTTTTCCAAGTTCACATATTTAGTTAGTGCTGGAAAATAACTAGAATACAAAACTTCTGTGGTTAGGAGACAAACAATCTCAGCTCCTTAAGGGACTGGGTATTGAATTTACATTCAATCTGTAGCTACATAAATCTGCGTGTGTATTCTCTCCCAAAGACTAAGTCCCATGAATTATAAATTATACATACAATAAGCTTTTAAAAAAATTATTGTTTTGACAAATTTGTCTTTATTCTTCCTTGCAGATTTGCTAAGTGTCTATGCCATATGATTCTGCTGTTTGCATTTGATTTAGAATGCTGAGCTGACTCAAAGTCAAACTGTAAGTACGGCCTTCAATAGAGTGCATGTTATATGTAGGCTGCAGATTACATTGTGAAAATGCCCATTTAAAAAAGTGATGTTACTAAAGGCATGGCAATGATGATAAGCCTCGTTGGTATTGTGATAAAGAGAAACTCGATATGGTTGCTGTTACCAGTTGTAGACAGATCTGCCTAGAAGAGGCCATCGGCCATGTATTGGTGATTTATTGCTGTTCATATCACATTGCAAGCTCTAAAAATTCGCGTGTCACTGCTAGAAACGTATTACAATCAAAATAATTTCTAGCAAACTATTGAAAATGGTTTATTTCCCAGGGATTTTTGCTAAAGATGTCATTTGAATCACCAGCCTCCCAATTCTACTTATAGAATCTTCCATTTTGTAACTCTATTGGCACCCTCTTATTACTTCCTATGGTCAATTTCTCTCCCGATTAAACAAAATTCATACACACTAAAGAATGCCATCAAGAGGCATGAAGCCAACACACCTAACAGTGAATCTCCCTTAAAATCTGCAGTTTTCTTCAACTTCCTAGGAACTGTTGTAGAGAGTGATTCTCTCTTTATTGCTATTATCTGAACAAAATTCAAAAAACTTAGTTTTTAGGGAAAAAAGCCATTTGGCAGAACCCATTTACTCATGAAAAGTAATTGTGGTCAGACATATTTTGCTTATATTACTGGCATTCATCTTGAAGTTCTGTAAATATTTATAGTGAATTTAAATGCATATAAATACTGTATACCGTTTCATCAATTTAATAGGATTCATTTATAGGACATGAAAAAAATGGACTTAGTTGCCACAGTTCAAAGAACCAAAGATATTTTTCATTTATTTTCAAATGTGTATGTTTCAGAATAGTGAGGTTCACATGGAGGGAGAATGTGTGTATGTCTCTGTTCAGAATGTACTTTAGATGCAAAGTTTTAGATGTTGGTATTTGAATGGGATACAAAATTGGGAACTTGGAATTTGGGTTGAGACATCTTTCCTATGCAGTTGGGAACTTGGAATCTGGGTTGAGACATCTTTCCTATCCTTGGCATTTTAATGAGAAAATAGAAAAAAAAAGTATAGAGTTTTAGGACCATAATAATTGTCCTATTTTTCATTTCATTCTGCCTGTACTAAACAGTCCTGAAGACTATATTTATACACATGCACACACACCAACACACATGTATAAAACATGTATATTCATTCTTGAACAAATTGTGATTAAGCCCTTTGATTAGTAATTTGAGAAATATTTTAGTTAGAAAATTAGTTGAGGCCGGGCATGGTGGGTCATGCCTGTAAACCCAGCATTTTTAGAGGCTGAGGTGGGTGGATCACTTGAGCTCAGGAGTTTGAGACCAGCCTGGGCAACATGGCAAAATTTTGTCTCATATGACAACATTTGGTTAACATATGACATTTTAATAGGCACTTTGCAGTCCCAGTTTTCTCAGTATATGATGTTTACTGTATTTCAGGAAAGAAGTGATCAATTAAGTAATTGGAAAAGTGTATAATGACTAAAACAAGCAAAATTGAATGAGTTACCTCATATAGCAACATGATAATAGCAACATGATAAATAAAAATGTTTTAACAGCTTTATATGTAATACATTGCCAAGTTCTCACAGGAAAATATATTAGTGTCATTATACCCAGTTTATGGATGAGAAAATGAGACCTAAATAGATTAAATTAATTTTGAGGATCACACACCTAGCAAATAGCAATGTAGCTACTAATCCTGATTTTAAATCTGTGCATTTTCCATTTTTGCCCTACTACTTGATACTCAAAAGGATTTTTTTTTTTTTTTTTTTTTGACAGAGTCTCGCTCTGTAGCCAGGCTGGAGTACAGTGGCACAATCTTGGCTCACTGCAACCTCCGCCTCCCGAGTTCAAGCCATTCTCCTGCCTCAGCATCCTCAGTAGCTGGGACTACAGGCATGCACCAACGTGCCCAGCTAATTTTTGTATTTTTAGTAGAGACGGGGTTTCACCATGTTGGCCAGGATGGTCTCAATCTCTTGACCTCGTGATCCGCCTGCCTTGGCCTCCCAAAGTGCTGGGGTTACAGGCGTGAACCACCGCGCCCAGCCCTACTCAAAAAGATTTTAATATAAATATTTGAGAGACAATAAAAGTATACACATGAACTTTTGCTAGGATGAAGTAGGGGACATTCAACAAAACATTTTGTTGAGGAAAATTCTATAAACCAAGTCTTGATGCTACTTGTGTATCTAAATAAGATTAAAAAGTCTGACATCAAGTGGCTAAAAATTCCATGGTAAAACTAATAAATTTACAATTAATAATACTACTATTATGTAACTAGTGTTAGGTAATGTAATAAAGTATATATATACAAAGCAAGTAGATAATAATTTGGTGAAAGAAGATTAAGTTGGGATGTTGAGGTGCTGAAATTTTCTAGACAATGCATAAAATTTTACATTAAGAATGATTATTAAGTTGATCTATTCAAACAAAATATTTTTAAAGAGGCAACCAGTTACTTCATAAGGTGTAGACACTGAATTTCAATATCAGGCATCGAGATCCTTTATCACATTCTTTTTTAGCTGAAGTCAAAATATTTCCCTATTGAACTGAATTTAAATTACCTCATACATAACCTCTAATGTTGTTTTTAATATTCAAAAGTTCTGTTCCTTGCAAGACTGGTATGTGTGTGCACATGCTCTTATATGTGTGTGTCTGTGTGTGTATCTCTGTAAATGCAATGAAAAGAACTATAGAAGTTCTTTCTAATCTAATCTGAATTTAGTTCCAATACCTACCATTCTGCATCAGCAAATAAATTACTTTCATTTTTATGGTAGGGAGAATGCATGTTTTACAGGTTATAACCTGGAGCTCAGTTGAAAATCTTCACATTAAGGTATCTGGATCCCTCATGTCTACAAAAGGCAAGGCTAAGTTTACATGATTTTCCAGCATAGAAGGGCGTCCCAGTGGGCATGGTGGGTGGCTTCTCACACTTTCTAGCCTGCACAGGATGGACTCTGCTGCCGTCCATGGCTCCACACATCCAAAACACTGGATTTTCTCTGTCAGTCCTATTGTGCCAAGTTAGCACTGCAAGCCACTATTTATTTTAAAAAGTTGATAATGACCATAGTCATGGGGAGTGCTTTCAGTGATAAACAGACTTGAAAAATGCCATTTCCCTAGTTGTCATTTTTGTCTTTTCAGTATTACATAATAGCAAGCATATTCTAGGGAACGAAAATGGCTAGGTGTTTGTAATATATGTCACTCAGTGTTTCCATTCCCATCATGGTGTGGAATGTTTAATTTCTAAACCCTAAGAGCTTAATGACTACTGGTTATTTTCTCTTCTCTACAAACATTACCTGTTCCAGTTGCAGTTCATGGAATTCTGCCCATATAATAAACAGTAATAGGTGAATCCCCCTCAGGGTATTCTCTGTTTCTTGGTTGAACAGATAATTTCTAAGTTACTTTTCCACTTAAGATAATATGATTTTATTTGGATACCAGGGCTTGCAAATGTGGCCTTGCAAAGTTTTTTAATTGCAGTTAGTTTTCTATAGTAATTCCTTTTAGCAAGGCATGCCCTTATCTCAATACTTATCCTTACCCTCACCATCAAAATGCCCTCAGAGTTACTAATTGAAGTACTATTGGACAGAATATTATATTAATACAGAGAAGATTATCCTTCAGGAAAGTGACAAGACTGGGGGAAAATTAAGAATAGTAGATACTAGTGAAGAATTTATATCTAGGTTGTAATGCTGTCCTAGAATGTCCTGATCTTATAATTCAATACACTGTGCACACATATTTCATTTTATAACATAAATGTGTGCTAAAACATTGTGATTAAATATCCATTTCAATATCAATAACTGAATGGGAAAAAATCACCGCTGATTTTAGAAATTTCAAGGTTGTCCCTTCAGCAAAGCAGAGAATCCCTTTATGTTAATAATGTCTGTCAACCTTATTATCTAAAATGTTGTTTTCCCCTGCATGAAATTTTCTGTACATGAAAAATACTTGTTCTATATCAATTTTTAAAGTGAAATACTTGATTTGTATTGTTAAGTGTAACATTGAACAGTATTCAAAAGTGGACTTGTTCTATTGCCCTTCTGGGTGTGGCTAGAAGATGGTATTCAGCCACATCCTGCTACACCATAATAAAACACATGCATATTCCAAATTCAAATGTTGAGAACTCATCATTCCTTTCATTCTCCCAAAAAGACAAGCTTGTAAGTTGAAACACATTCATTCATCTAGGTGGTCCAGTAAAGCTCCCCCAAAACATGTATCTTTTCTGTGGCTATAGGTGTGACCAATAACATTGATAATCAAATTAAGATAAGAAATTTGAACTGAGATATGTTAAATGTGAGCCGAGATATGCAGAGAAATATGTAGTATCTAGAATAATTATAATCAGTAGAATCTTTATTCTAGAACTAGCTTGTGGCTTAACAATTAAAATAAAGGATTGCTTTAGGAAAGAAATCCTTGCTTTTAGTTAAGACATAAAACAAATATACAGCTACGTTTTCAATGAAAATAACATTCACAAAAGTAGCCCTTCTATATTCAGAGCTAAAGTTTTGCCCTAAGTCAGATTCTCATCCTAATCATTCTCTTCACCTTCTGGAGATTTGCTCACTAGTGACAGCCACGGACAAAAGACAAAGTCCAAAAAAAGATGATGCTCTAAAAGGGATTTAATAAAACTAGGAGTGTTCTCTCGTTAAAGGAGCTGTTTGATAAGCAGAGCACTGTGCGTGTTTGCCACAGGAAGTAGCTGGCAGGGCTTTTTTTTTTTTCTTTTAAGCACATTATCTGATACTGTGTCTGGAAGGATTAATGCAGACATTTTGTGATGTCATGTACATTTTTGATTGTAGTGATTAGAACTATGATTAAATGACCCCACACAAAGCAATAGGAAGAAAAACAGAGCTTGCCCTTTGACTTATATTTCATCTGTTGTTGGGGTTTCTTTGCTTTAAATGTGGCATAGCTATCTTATCAATAGGTTTCAGTTGTCTGAACCATTTCCACCAAAACATCATTAATACATTCCCAGTGCATTTCTGAAAATTTTACTTTCATATATTTAACTATGTGATTATCTTAGTGTAAATGATTTTTTGTAAAATAATTTAGTTGTTAGATACATGAACAGATTTTTGCAAAGAAAACAAATTGCATGGCACTGTATCCTCTCAGGACATTTTGAGATAAGATGTGAAAATGATACTCATTGTAACAAAAAAGATTGAAAATAATTTTTGTAGAAAATATAATTAATTTATTCTACTATGGTGTGTATGGTGTGTGTGTGTGTGTATATATATATATATACTGAAATAAAATTATGAGTAATTAACTTTATGACAAGTAACACTAATAAAGTGCAGTGGCATGTTCCTGAAATCTCAGCATTTTGGGGGATTGAGGTGGGAGGATTACTTGAGGCCAGGAGTTTGAAACTAGCCTGGGCAACATAGCAAGACTCCCATCTCTGCAATAAATTAATAAGTAAAAAATAAACAAAATATTAATTATGTCAAATAGTTTTCATTATGTTTGATTTCCACCAAAAATGTATATATGGACATTAATTAATCTACTTTTTAATGTAATTGACCATGTTCTGTAATACTTTATTTTTTATTATTATACTTTAAGTTCTGGTGTACATGTGCACAACGTGCAGGTTTGTTACATAGGTATACATGTTCCATGTTTGGTTTGCTGCACCCATCAACTCGTCATTTGGAAATGACTTAGATAGAAACACCATTTTAATTGAGTTTTACAATAATTATTACTATTCAGAGACAAATAATTTAGTGAATTTATGCATTGGAAGTGTTTGGTATAATTTATATTGAGGAAAGGTACCATGATTAGTTAAATATAAGACTCCGTAATTTTTACAATTTTAACAATAATTTTATTTCTTCAAGCTTGTTAGTTTGGGATTGTATTAAAACTACAGTGTGTGACTTAGAAAATGATAATGCTGCTTTATGGAAAATGGATTATAGGTGAGTAGGACTTCATTGCAAAAATTGTCTAACACCATCAGTGTTAGGAACCCAGTTGAAGTCTAGAAGAGAGATGATAGTATCTTAGACTAGGTTGGTATTTGGATAGATATTGGTAATATCAATAGAATTTAATAATACATTAGAAAGAAAGAAATCAGAGAAGATTCTTTTATTTTCACTTGATACTTGTGTTGTTACTTTCAATGAGATAAGAAAGAGAGGCAAAGGAGAAAGTTCAGGGGCAGGGGATGAGAAGAAAACAAGAATTTTATGTTGGACATGCTAAGTTAAACACTTGCTTAACTCAGATTGGCTTCTGTGGAAGCAGAGGCTGACATGAGGTTGCTTATGAAAATGCTTTTTTGAGGAAGCCATTGCAGGAGGAATCTCTAAGGAAGCAAGGGAAGAAGGAAAGAGAAGGGAAAGTATGTGAGCAAGGGTATGGTTTCAGCTAGCATTGAGCCTCAGCAGGATCCCAGGAGGAGCTTAGAAGCATGATCTATACCCCAGAGTAGGTCCTGTCATGAGGCAATGAAGTCATATTCATCAGTCATTGACTGCAGGCTGTCATTTGGAAGATGCTTCACCTCCAGGACCACGTGGCTTTCATCAGCTGAGTTCAGTTTCCTCCAGGAGGATGCAACTCCTCTGTCAACCAACAGCCAACACTCACTGCCACTGGAATATGAATGCATATATGGATGTAGTGGCCTGAAGAAGATCTGGACAGGGCATCAGCCGCATCCCACTATAACATGCAAATGGAGTTCAAGAGATAAGTCAGAACTGCAGATAAACACCTGTTGATTGCAGGTGTGAAGAATGGCAAAGTGGCCCCATAATTTCTAATTTACATGAACCGACGTTTCTCTACAAGCCTGTTAGAAATAATCTTTCTAACATGCTTGTAATCCCAACACTTTGGGAGGCCGAGGTGGGCAGATCACCTGTGGTCAGGAGTTCAAGACCAGCCTGGCCAAATGGTGAAACCCCATCTCTACAAAACAAAAACAAAAACAAAAACAAAAACAAAACAAAAATTAGCCCGGCATGGTGGCACGTGCCTGTAATCCCAGCTACTCAGGAGGCTGAGGCAGGGATAATTGCTTGAACCCAGGAGGCAGAGGTTGCAGTGAGTTGAGATCGCACCACTGCACTCTACCCGGGGTGACAGAGCAAGACTCTGTCTCAAAAAAACAAACAAAAAAAATGAGTGAATGAATTTTTCAATGCCTCTCATGAAAAACTTCTTCAGTCATCCACAGAATCCCAAGCTTCCCAGGTCACAGGGCCCTCATCCTTACACTACATCACAGGCTGGAGATAGGACAAGCATTCTCCATCAGCAGTTACAGATTCTTACTTTTATTTATTGAAGAGACTATTCTCTCCCCATTTGTGTATTCGTGGCATTCTTGCCGAAAAATCAGTTGACCATAGATGTGTGTATTTATTTCTGGGCTATTTGGTTCCATTGGTCTATATGTTTACAGGTCTGTCATTATGCCAGATCCATACTGATTTGATTACTGTAGCTGTGTAATAGATTTTGAAATCAGGAAGTGTGATGCTGTGTCCGGAATTCGTGGGTTCTTGGTCTTGCTGACTTCAAGAATGAAGCCGCGGACCCTCGGGGTGAGTGTTACAGTTCTTAAAGATGATGTGTCCAGAGTTTGTTCCTTCTGATGTTCGGACGTGTCCTGAGTTTCTTCCTTCTAGTGGGTTTGTGGTCTCGCTGGCTTCAGGAGTGAAGCTGCAGACCTTCACGGTGTTACAGCTCTTAAAGGCGGCGCGTCTGGAGGTTTTCGTTCCTTCCATCCAGAGTTGTTCCTCCCTTCCATCCGGAGTTGTTCGTCCCTCCCGGTGGGTTTGTGGTCTCGCTGGCTTCAGGAGTGAAGCTGCAGACCTTCGCTGAGAGTGTTACAGCTCATAAAAGCCGCAGGGACCCAAACAGTGAGCAGCAGCAGCAGTTGCAAGATTTATTGCGAAGAAGGAAAGAACAAATCTTCCACAATATGGAAGGGGACCCAACCAGGTTGCGCTCCTGGCTTGGGTGGCCTGCTTTTATTCCCTTATCTGGCCCCACCCACATCCTACTGATTGGTCCATTTTACAGAGGGCTGATTGGTCTCTTTTACAGAGAGCCGATTGGTCCATTTTGGCATGGTGCTAATTGGTGCATTTATGAACCTTGAGCTAGACACAGAGTGCTGATTGGTGCATTTATAATCCTTTAGCTAGACACCAAAGTTCTCCAAGTCCCCAATAGATTAGCTAGACACAGAGCACTGATTGGTGCCTTTACAAACTGTGAGCTAGACACAGAGTGCTGATTGGTGCATTTACAAACCTTGAGCTAGACAGAGTGCTGATTGGTGTGTTTACAATCCCAAAAGTTCTCCAAGTCCCCACCCGACCCAGAAGCCCAGCTGGCTTCACCTCCCAATGGCACTCTCCAAGGGACTTTGCAGCACCTATCCCCGGCAGCCCAGAAGGAGTTTGTCCCCAGATCAAGCCCAGCAGGCACCAGCCCAGGAGCACCGCATGCAGCCCGGGCTCCCGCCCATGCCTCCCCCTCCACACCTCCCCGCGAGCAGAGGGAGCCCTCTCAGGCGGCCCTGACCAGCCCCAGAGTGGTGCCCCCACAGCACAGCAGCAGGCTGAAGGGCTCCTTGAGCACGGCCAGAGCAGATGCGGAGGCCGAGGTGGTGCCCACAGCGAGCGAGGGCTGCTAGCACGTTTTCACCTCTCAATGCCTCTAGCTTTGTTTTTCTTGCTCAAGATTGGTTTGGCTATTGGGGTCTTTTGTGGATCTATGTGAATTTTTGGATTTTTTTTTCCTATTTTTGTAAGAAATGCCATTTTGATAATGGGATTTTGAAAATGATTGCATTGAATCTCTAAATATCTTTGGGAATTATTAGACAAATTATATATCTGATAAAAGGTTAATATTCAAAATATATAAATAACTTCTATAAGTCAATAACAAAAACTAAGTAACTTGTTAAAAAATTGACAAGAAAGTGAGTAGACATTTTTCAAAAGAAGACATAAAAATGAACATGTATATATAAAGGTGTTCAACCCCAATAATCATCAGGAAAATGCAAATCAAAATCACAATGAGATATTACCTCGCCCTGTTGGGATGGCTATTATCAAAAACAAAACAAAACAACAAAGACAACAAATATTGGCAAGAATCTGAAGAAAAGGAAACCCTTACATAGTTGGTGGTAGTGTAAATTGGTGCCACCACTATGAAAAACAATATGGAGGTTCCTAATAAAATTAAAAGTAGAATGACCACGTGATTCAGCAATCCCACTCTTGGGTATATATCCAAAGGAAATAAAATCAGGATCATAAAGAGATAGCTGCATTCTCACCTTTATTCACAATGGCCAAGACTTAGAAGCAACCTAAATATCCATTGACAGATAAATGGATAATAAAAATGTGAAATATATATAAATAAATATATTTATATATAAATATATATGATATATATGAAATAAATATATATATATAAAGTAAAATATGATTCAGCCTTTTAAAAAGAAAATTCTGTCATTTTCTTTGGCAAAAATAAACCTGTATGACATTATGCTAAGGGAAATAAGCTAGACGCAGAAGGGTAAATACTGCATGATACATGATCTCACTTATATGATGACTCTGAAGTGGTCAAACTCCTAGAAGCAGAGAGCAGAATGGTGTTTGCCAGGGGACTGAATGGTGAAACGGAAGTATTAGTCAAAAAGTACAAAGTTTTGTTTATACAATGTAAGTCCTAAAAATTTTATGTCATAGTGAATATTAAATATGTTCAGCTTCTTGTAAGTCAATCATACCTCAATAAGTAGTTTTATAAAAAGTAAAAGTATGTCAGCCTTCAATTCTATAATACACAGCGAAAGTATTTCTCAAAAATAAAGGCTAAATAAAATATTTTTCAGACATAATAAAAGTTGAAAGAATTAATCACCAGCAGATTCACATTAAGAGAAAATTAAAAAGAAGTTGTTCAGGCAGATGGAAAACAATATTAGATAGAATATGGATCTACAAATATACACATGAAAAAATTAAAATAAAAATGAAGTTAATTATAAATGGTAAATGGGTTAAGATATAATATGAGGTTTTAAAGAAATCTCCTGTAAATTGCGTAAATACTATGAGAAAATTTCATCAAAAGTAAGCTGTAAAAATAAAACATTTTAAAAATCAGTGAAATGGAAACCATAAAGAAAATCAATTGAACCAAAAGTTGACCCTTTGCAAAAAATGGATGAAATTGATAAACCTTTGGCTAACTCAATTAGAAACTATTCAAGAAAGTAAATATGTTGTTTAAAAATTTCCACAGGAGGATAAAAAATCAAAAACACAAATATCCAAGCTTCTGGCTTTATTACCCATCAACAGGTGATGGATTATTTTAATGTTGCATATACACACAAAGAGAGAGTATTCAGCAATAAGAAGGAATATATCAAATATTTAAGTAAGACATCATACAAATTCCAGACAACATTTTTAAAACAGTGAAGTGGAGGGAATACTTCTAACTCATTCAATGCAGCAAGCATTACCCCAACACAAAAATAGACAGATGAGAAAGAAATCTATAGCCAACATTATTTATAAACTTTTATATAAAAATTCTAAATAAGATTTAGCAAATCAAATCCAACAGTGTAATATAAAAAGAGTACGCCATCATGACTAAGTTTATCTCAGGAATGCAAGGTTGGATTAACATTTGAAAATCAAATAATTTATCATATTAAAAAACTAAAAACTGAAGTCATATGATCATCTTAATAGATGCAGAAAAAGCACTTGAGAAGATTCAACATTGATTCCTAACAAAAATTCTCATCAAACTGGAAATATTAGACCACTTCTTCAACCTGATTAAGGGTGTCTGTGAAAGTTTGACAGCTGTGTTAAGATGCAATTTTCCACAAATTGATTTGTAGCTTCAAAATCCTACCAATAAATATTGTAGAAACTGATGACCAGATTTTACAATTCACATAGAAATGCAAAGAACCTAGAATAGCCAAAACAATTTAAGAAAAAGAGAACAAAGTTGTAGGGCTAGCACTACCTGGTTTTAAGACTTTGTTATAAAGCTAGAGTAGTCAAGGTAATGTAATATTGTGAAGATAGAAAAATAAATGTAATTCAATAGAGGGTCAAAATATTGACCCAATTGACTTTTGATAAAGGTGCAAAGGCAATTCAATTGAAGAATGATAGTTTTTTTAAAAAGTGTTCCTGGAATAATTAGATATCCATATGTATAAAAAAGAGAAGTAGGGGAGGAGAGAGGGAGAAGAAGAAGTAAGGAAAGAAAAGAGAAAGAAATTGGATGCATATTTTAAACAATATACAAAAATTAACTCACAATATATCAACTGATGTCATATTTAAATATAGCTTATACAATTGATATGTTAGACCTAATCAAAATTTAAAACTTCTGTCTTTGAAAAATAATATTAACCAAATGAAGAGACAAGCCATGGACTAGGAGAATATATTGCAAAGTATATATCTGATAAACAACTTATATTCATAATATGTAAATCATATAACAAATGTCAAAATTTTATAAGAAATTATTATGTAGTAAGAAGAAATTTGTTGTATAATAATAAGAAATTAAATAGTAAGAAGACAATCGATTCAAATAAATGGGCTAAAGATTTTAACAGATACTTGGCCAAAGAAAATACAGGGGTTTCTGTAAATAAGCACAGGGAAGCTGAGTATCATTTGTCATGAGGGAAGCAAAAATTAAAGCAATGAGATTTAGCTACATAGCTAGAATGGCTAACATTTAAAAATATCAACCATACCAAATATTGGCAACAATAAGGAAAAACAGGAAATTTGTGCACTGTGACTATAGTGAAAATGCTACAAACACTTTTTAAATCAGTTTGACCATTAACATATACTTACATATGGTCTAGCCATTTCACTCCTAGGCATTTACCTTAGAGAATATATCCATGAAAATTCTTTTAATGAATTTATGGATGATAGCCAAAAAGTAGAAACAATCCAATGTCCACCAACAGGTGAAAGGATTTTTAAAAGATTGTATATATCCATGCAATGAGTATTTGAAACCAGGCCAATTGTCTCATAGAACTGATGTGTATGGTTGTTTTGAATAGACATAGAAATTGACCCTCCCAGTATTGAAACATGAGTAAGTTACATTTGTTTTCTCTGAGTTCCTTTCTCATCCAACCCTCAGGCCTCCCAGATAGTAGCAAGAAATTGAAACTTACCAAATCACAGCATCTGGGCAATGGGAGGTGAAACCACTCTTTTGTCATGATTGCCTAACCCACTACCTGCTTCCTGTTGACTGACTCCTCTCCCTTGCTCCTCCCTAACTCCTGTTCTTCCACCCATGGTTACATTTCTTCTCTGCTATATAAAGCCTTAATTTTAGTCACTCAGGCAGTTGATTTGAGACTGATTTCCCAACTCCTGGGCCGCAGCACCTGATTAAAGCCTTCTTGCCTGGCAATACTCACTGTCTCAGTTTTTGGCTTTCTGTGCAGTGAGCAGCAGGACCTAGACCAAACCCCTGGTGTTTCAGTAACATATTCCATAAAGAAAAATGAAATATTGGTACCCATTATAACATAGGTGAATGTAATTGTGCTGAATGAAGGCAGCCATAAACAGAACACATACTGTATATTTTCATTTATATAAAACTCTAGAAAATGCAAACAATCTAAAGTGATCAGCAGAGCAATGTTTGACTGAGAGGGACAGGGTCATGGAGGTCTGACAGAAGCATATTCCAAAGGGCCTGAGGAAATTTTGGGGTGTGATGATATGTTCACTATCTCTATTGTGGTGATGGCTTCATGGGTGAATATATATGTCAAAATTTACTCAAGGTTAAGCATTTGTTTATTAAATAGCACGGATTTCCACCCCCATTTGGTTTATCTAGTTTCCATTTGTAGTAACTAATAGAAAAAACTCTAAAATGCATCAACTCATTTTTGGAAGGGAGAGAAACACATTTAAAGCTCTGGAGGCATAAAAACCTGCATATAAATTCAGGCTGCACCGATTGATAAGTGTGTTACTTTCTCAATTTACTTATTCTTTCTTAACCTTAGTTTTCTCATCAGCAAACTATCTTAATTACATGACTTTGTAATCCATAAAGCTTGCTTCAAGCTCTTAGCGTGCACACATGCACATCTGCAAAAGTAAGCATTTGCCACTTTCAGTTCTCAGGATAACATATTCACCCTTCCCTACCTACTAGCAAGCTGTGCTCACAAGATTAATCAGGTAGTGCTAGAGAGAAGAATGAGGTGGTTGGGGCTTAGGAAGAGAGTTATTCAGATAGAGTGTGCAGAGAAAGTTTCTCAAAGCAAAGGCAGTTTAGCAGAGACTTAAATGCTGTGAGGGAGAAAGCCATGGGGAAATACAGAGGGAGAGCATTCAAGGTGGAAAGAGCAAGTGCAAAGACCCTGAGGCCATGAGCTTGGCTTATTCCCCTGTGAGCCAAAGCATGGAGTCAGTGGCAGGAAGTGATGCTGGAGAGATAGGCAGGTACTAGTTCATGCTGGCCTTCGTAGGACTTTGTAAAACATGCACTAGTTTTACTTGTTTGATTCTCAGTGTATAGATAAGCTATTAGAAGGCTTTAAGCAGGGCAGGGATCTGATGTTTTAGGTTTAAAGGTGTTCCTTTGCTGCTCTGAGGGTAAAAAAAACTGTAAGAATGCAAGAACATTAGCAGGGAGACCAGTGCCTTTGAGGTTCTCTCTTCCAAACAATGACTCACTCTTGCTACAAAGTGTGAAACATCTCTAGGAAAAAATCTCACAGAACTTATTCTGTGAAGTTATCAGTTTCACCTACACATAAATTTTACTTCTTTGTAACTTGCACATATGAATTGTTTTTAAAATGACATTTTTACAATGCATATGCTTCATTTAACCTTTCTATAGCACTTTCTAAAAATGCTGTACGTAATAGAAAATAAATATTTATTGAATAAGAAAATTCCATTGCTAGTCTTACAATTTCCTCCCCACATATTCTTTCCACTTCTAATTCTGATTCTCTTTTAATTTATGTTATTCATTTTCAAGGCTTGTCATATTTGTTTTCATCTATGTTGAAGTATAATTGACAAAAATTATATATATAACTTATATATAATAATACGTATATATGACTTAATGTTTTGATATACATATACATTGTGAAATAATGACAGCAATCAAGATAATTTAATGTATTCATCACCTCATATAGTTACCATTTTATTTCTTTTTTTTTCTGTGGTGAAATCAATTAAGATCTACCTTCTTAGTAAAATTCAAACACACAGTTCAGTTTTGTTAACAATATTCACATTGCTGTGCAGTGGATTTATAGGGAATTTTCATCTTGCATAACTGAAACTGTGTATTGCTTGACCATCTCCCCATTTTCCCTGTTCCCTGGCCCCTGGAAAGACCATTCTACTCTCTATTTCTATGAATTTGACTACTTTAAAGTCTACATATAAATGATGTC
Source organism: Gorilla gorilla gorilla (assembly GCF_029281585.2). NCBI lineage: Eukaryota > Metazoa > Chordata > Mammalia > Primates > Hominidae > Gorilla > Gorilla gorilla. Next base: position 18,050,659 of record NC_073232.2, on the reverse strand, counting down.
ATGAAGTATTTTTCTTTCTGTGTCTAGCTTATTTCCCCTTAGCATAATGTCCTCCAGGTTCATCCATGTTGTCTCAGATGGCATTGAGGATTTCCTTGTGTTTTAAGGCTGAACGATGTTCCATTGTGTATATGTAGCATATTTTCTGTATTTATTCTTCTGTACTGGGCATTTAGTTTGTTTCCATATCTTGGCTATTGTGAACAATGCTCCATTGAACATGAGAGTACAGACACTTCTTTGACATACTGATTTCATTTCCTTTGGACGTATACTTAGAAGTGTAATTGCTGGCTCATAAGCCAGTTTGATTTTCATTTTTATTTTTTGAGGAAACCTTTTGGCTATACTAGTTTACTTTTCTTGAAAGTGTAAAAGAGTTCCCTATTTTCTACATCCTTGCCAATATTTATTGTCTTTTTGATAACAGCCATTTTAACATGTGTGAGGTGGTATCTCATCTTAATTTGATTTGGATTTTCCGGATTATTAGTAATGTTAAACACTTTTTCATAAACCTGTTAGCCATTTGTATGTCTTCCTTTGATAAAGGTCTATTTAGGACTTTTGTCCATTTATAATTGAGTTATTTGAGGGTTTTTTGCTATTCTGTTATATAAGTTCTTTACATATTTTATATGTTAACTTCTTATCGCATAAAAGATTGGCAAGTATTTTCTCCCAATTTGTAGGTTGCCTTTTTACTCTGTTAATTGTTTCCTTCACTATGCAGAGGCTTTGTAGTTTCATGCAATTACACTTGTCCAAGTTTGCTCTGTTCTTTTGATGTCATAACTAAAAAAATCTCCAAAACCAATGTCAAGATTTTCCCCTATGTTTTATTCTAATAGTTTTCAGTTTCATATTGTATGTTTAAGTCTTTAAACTATTTTGAGTTGATTTTTGTGCTTGGTGTAAAATAAGGGTCCAATTTCATTCTTCTGCATGTGGCTGCAGTTAGATATACAGTTTTCCCAAAACTGTTTTTTTTTTAAATCCTTTCTTCATTGTGTATTCTTGGCACCCTTGTTGAAGAACTGTTGGTCATAGATGTGTAGATTTATTACTGGGCTGTCTATGCTGTTCCATTGTTTTATATATCTGTTTTTATACCAGTACCATACTATTTTGATTACCATGGTTTTGCAATATATTTTGAAGTCAGGAAGTGTGATGCATCCAGCTTTCTTCTTGTTCAAGGTTGCCTTGGCTATTCAGGATCTTTTGTAGTTCCATATGAATTTTACAATTGTTTTTCTCTATTTCTGTAAAGAATGTCCTTGGGATTTTGATAGACATTGCATTAAATATGTAGATCACTGGAGGTAGTGGGAACATTTTAATTCTTCCAACCAATCCATATAAAGGGATATCTTTCCATTTAGCTGTATCTTCTTCATTTTCTTCATCAATTTTTGAAAAATTTTTCATTGTACAAGTCTTTCACCTTTAGATTTTATGGACTGGAACAAGGAGTTTACTTTAGTATTTTACTTGGAGAAATAAAAAATTCTATAAAACCAAAAAAGCCACAGTGATAAATATAGACTTAGGTTGCAGTAAGAGACTGTATTTTGTTATTCATGCAACTCCATGGCAAACACGAAAAGATTTCTCTTTAATACTAGACTCTTATTGACACTTGAAGGTTAGCTAATAGAGAATGCATAATGTAATAGTATGGTAACCTAGACAACTGAAAGGCATGAGATAAAGATGATATGGGGAAAAATGTGGAATATTTGTAATAATAAATGAAGGTTGAGACAAGGTATTTGCAAGCATATCAATCTCTTACACCAGTAAGAGGCAAAATAACTAATGGTTTGTTGAATTCTGAGAGACTAAATGTGGTAAATTAAAACTAAAACAGTGAAGATTTAGGTTCAACATTGGTAGAGAAATCAATAGGTTGGTGAAAATAAATAATTGGAGTAGTTTATATAAAACATATTTGTAGGTAGGCCTTTATGTATTGAATTTTTAAAATGAAACTTATTCCAGTCCATAAAAATAGAGGTAAATGACTTGTACAATATGAAAAAAATTATGAAGAAAATTAAAGAAGATACAGCTAAATGGAAGGACATCCCTTTCTCATAGATGGGAAGAATTAATATTGTTAAAATGTTCATACTGCCCCCACTGATCTACATATTTAATGCAACGTCTATCAAAATCCCAAGGGCATTCTTTACAGAAATAGGGAAAAATAATTCTAAAATACATATGAAAATAAAAATGAACAGAATGCTACAAAAAGGGAAATATGGAGGAGACTGGGAAATGTATATGCTGCTTAGAGTTTCAAATACATAATCCTCTTTATTTGAAGTTCTTTTATGCTTTTTCCTACTTCCAAAGTAACCAGCACAACATTATTCAGACACTTAAGGATTTTGAAACAGAAATAGACTTGGTTCCCAATGTTCTCCACTGCAAGTATAGAATCCAGCCCCCTTTTCCCTCACTTCCATGTGTACTCTAGCTTTCAAAATTCCTTTACCAGATGTCCCCATTCTTTTGTGTTTGTTTTGTTAAAAAGAAACAAACAAAAAGTAATTGTCCAAGGTAGACAGGATAATGTCCTCCCACCAAAGATGTCCATGTCCTAATCCCCAGACCCTGTGAATATGTTACATGGCAAAGGGACTTTGTAAATTTAATTAAGTTAATGACCTTGTGGTGGGAGATTATTGTGGATTATTCAAATTGGCCCTAACTAATCCCATGATTTTTTGAAAGTGGAGAAACTTTTTAGTCTGTAGTTAGGGGAAGATGTGAGGTCGGAGTGTTAGAGAGATGCAATGTTGCTGGCTTTGCAGATAGGGGAAGGGAGCCAGGAGCCAGGGACTGGAGGCAGCCTCTAAAAACTAGAAAAAGCAAAGCAAGAATTCTCCCCTAGAGCCTCCACACAGGAATCTAGTACTGCCAACTCCTCAGTGTTAGTGTGGTGAGACCTGTGCTGGACTCCTTGCAGAAGACTATGAGATAATGGTCTTGTGTTGTTTTAAGTTGCTGAGTACATGATCACTTATCATGGCAGCAATGGGACACTCATACACTGTTGCGTCATGGGGATTTGGAGATGGAGCAAAGGTAAATTCACATGTTCAATCTGCCATCTTAACTGGAAACTCTTCGCTTTTTAATTAAAAATTTAACTCTTTAGGGATAGGCAATCAATTTACATTGCTGGAAATTCAGAATGCTGAATTAGAGCTAAATTGTATTTTTAAAAAGTACTTTTAATATCCCTGCCTCTCTTTTTTGGAAATTACAAATGTTGGAAGTTTTTTTGTGTATTTTTCCAGAGACTTTTTATGCCATATATTTATATTGAATACATATTATGCATATTCTTCTGTTCTCTGATATTTATGCTTATCAGTGTCTTAGAATATGTCCCATACCAGAATCTGGTTTGCTAATTCTTTTTTTCTAGCTTTAGATATAAGTGTATCATAATTTATTCAACTAATACCCTACAGATGGACATGAATTTTGTTGCAAAATTTTTGTGATTTTAAAGGTGAAACAGTTTACCTTGTAATAAATCAAGTTATCCGGTACATGTTTCAAAATACACATTAGAGAAATCCCTGGAAGTAGAAGAGCTGGGTTAAAAGGTTAGCAACATCTGTAATTTTGACATATATAATATTTTAGCAGTGGGTATTTATTTCTAGATAAATTAAAATAATAATAATGATACAGCACAAAACGATAAAAGCTGAAAGGAAAATATGGTGAGGTATAAATGTAGAAAGGACAGAGATTTCTCCTTCAAATACTGTTTCTCTTGGCCCATAATTTAATCATTAAAACATCAAAGATAAAATTGTAGGGCAAATAAAATATCCCAGTTGGACAAAAATCAGTAGTATTTCTATACACCAAAAACGTTCAAGATGAGCATCAAATCAAGAACATGATGTCATTCCAAATAGCCACAAAAAGTTGAAATACCTAGGAATATGGATAACCATGGAGGTGTGAAAGATCGCTACAAAGAGTGCTACAAAATACTGCTGAAAGAAATTCAAGACAACACAAATAAGTGTAAAAACCTTCCATGCTCATGGATTGGAAGACTCACTATCATAAAAATGACCATATGCCCAAAGCAATTTACATATTCAATGCTGTTCCTATCAAACTACCAATGTTATTTTTCACAGAATTAGAAAAAACTATTCTAAAATTCCTATGGAACCAAAAGGAGCCCAAATACCCAAGGCAATCCTAAGCGAAAAAATAAAGTCATAGGCATTGCATTACCTGACTTCAAACTGTACTGCAAAGCTACAGTAACAAAAACAGCATGGGTAAAGGCCTGGCAGCTCAAGCCTGTAATCCTAGCATTTTGGGAGGCTGAGGCAGGAGGTCTCTTGAGCACAGTATTTCGAGACCAGCCTGGGCAGTAAAGTTAGACCCTGTCTCTATGAAAAATGAAAATATTAGTTGGGTGTTGTGACACGTATCTGTAGTTCCAGCTACTCAAAAGGCTAAGGAGGGAAGTATAGCTTTACCCCTGAAGGCTGAGGCTTCAGTGAGCTGTAATCATGCCACTACACTCCAGCCTTGGTAAAGAGTGAGACACTTTCAAAAAAAAAAAACAACATAGACCAATGAAACAGAATAAAGAACTCAGAAAACACACCTATAACCATCTCATCTTCAACAAAGCCAATTAAAAGCAAGCAATGGGGGAAAGACTCCCTATTAAATAAATGATGTTGAGCTAACTCGCTAGCCATATGCAGAAAACTGAAACTCTATCCATACCTTCTACATATATGAAAATTAACTAAATTAACTCAAGATGGATTAAAGATTTAAATGTAAGACTCAAAACTATAAAAATCCTGGAAGATAACCAAGGAAATATTCTTCTTCCTGACATTGGCCTTGGCACAGAAATTTTGGCTAAATCCCCAAAAGCAATTGCAACAAAAGTTGACAAGTGGGTCCTAATAAAACAAAAGAGCTTCTGCACAGCAAAATAAACTAACAACAGAATAAACAGACAACTGACAAAACAGGAGAAAATATTTGCACACTTTGCATCCAAGAGAGGTCTAATATTCAGAATTTATTAATGTGAGGAACTTAAATCAATAAGCAAAAAACAAGCATAAAAACTAATTAAAAATGGGCAAAGGACATAAACAGATGGTCTCAAAAAAAGATATACTAGTGTCCAACAAACATACGAAAAAATGTGCCACATTCACTAATCATCAGAGAAACGCAAATCAAAACCACAGTGAGATACCATCTCCTGGCAGTCACAATAGCTATTATTAAAAAGTCAGAAAAATAACAGATGCTGGCAAGGCTGAAGGGAAAAAAAGGAATGCTTACATACTGTTGGTGGGAATGTAAATTAGTTCAGCTACTGTGGAAAGAAGTTTGGAGATTTCTCAAAGAACTTAAAACAGAGCTACCATTCAACCCAGCAGTCCCATTACTGGGTATATAACCAAAAGAAAACAAATTAGTCTACCAAAAAGACACATACACTTTGATGTTCATCACAGTGCTATCCAAAATAGCAAAGACATGGAATCAATGTAGGTGCCTATCAACGGTGGATTGGATAAACAAAATGTGGCATATATACAACATGGAATACTATGCAACCATCAAAAGAATGAAATAATGTTCTTTACAGCAACATGCATGCAGCTGTAAGCCATTATCCTAAGTGAATTGATACAGGAACAGAAAACCAAATACCACATATTCTTACTCATAAGTAGGAGCTAAACATTGGGTACTCGTGGACATAACGATTGGAACAATAGACACTGGGGACTACGTGAAAGGGGAGGGAAGGAGGAAGATAGGGCTGAAAAATTACCTATTGGGTACCATGTTCACTCTCTGCTGACAGGATCCATACTCCAAACCTCAGCATCATGCAATATTCCTAAGTAACAAACCTCCTATGTATAAAATAAAAGTTGAAGTCATTTAAAAAGAAAAAGAATCACAAAGACCACAAGGAAAAAAAAATCTGCAAAAACAAAGAAAAAGATATTCCACTTGGCTAGTAAACTTATAAGATTCATTGTAAACTGCAAATATAAGTAAAACCAATAGAGACTGTTACATGACAAGTGCTGAAAGCAACTGCTTGTTGAATTTACCTGCAATACGAGTAGCAGGCATGAAGGCCCGAGCATGCTAGGTTATGCTGCATTGGAGGAAGTGGAAGAAGGTCAGGAAGAAGGAGAAGAGAGGCAGTGGTGAGAGGAGAGGGGCCAGAGTGGAGAGATAGACCATTGCAAGAAAGTCAGGTTTAATCTTAGAGGTACAGAGAAATCTTAGCAATCTTATTTGTTTATTCTTTCTCTTTTTTTTTGTATTTTTAATTAGATAGTTTTTTTTTAACAGAAGAAAATGTGAATTTGGACTAAATAAATTCAGATCACAGTGTGATCCTTGAAATTTGAGTGAAATAAATTTAGTCTCAATAAAAATAAGACGAATTACATTTCTTATTTCAATAAACGAGGATATGTTGGTATCTCTAAAAGCTACAATGAGTAGATGATGTAGAGATTTAGAAAAAGTTAGAGAAAGGAGAGAATTTGGGAAAATGCTTGGGTGGTAGTTAGCCAAACACTCATAATTATATTGAAAATATAATTATGACCTTCCATTCCTTAATTAAACTGGATTTAATCTCAGATGTCAGCTCTTACTTTCCTTAAATGACCAGTCCTTGGCACCACTCCAGTGTAGGGAATACTCTCAAATATCATAACTAGGGCACCCAGAATTTCCATCTTTCCCTTAGATAATCTGTTCTTGATTCGATTTGCACTATCCATATTACCTTTAATTAATATACACTCGTATTCACACTCATATTCAGTTAGAAACAATTAACATTCACTAGAATTTCGTAAACTTCTGGAAAATAGAAGCAGTAGTGTTATTAGTTTATTGCCACTCCTACACATAAAGAATTATATTTAAAATGAAGAGAAACCTTATTTGGTTTACATAAAATTCATTACAGTATTCCTACTCCTACATTTGTCCCTATCTGCCTGGATGCCTTTCTATTGCTCTCTTTAAAATTTGCCAAAGAAAACACATATATTTTCCTGCCGTTAAATCATCAAAGCTCCTACACAGAAACCCATTCCCATGGAACCCAAATAAAAACATAAAGAAGGCTGTTGATAGACTAAATACATTTCAAGCCTTTTCCAGGTTTCTATTTAAACACACAGTCTGATTTTCACTTAGTTGGGTCTCTTCTCTATTAAGCCCTGGGCACACGGACCAGGACTTACTTTTACAGCGTTGCAATAGCAATGATGACAGCTAAGGCTAAACAGGCTCACATTCGATCTAGCAGTGCTAGCCGAAGCGCATTACACAGATTATTTTATTGGAATATCAGCAGTGAATGCTAACAGAATCTTTCTTAGTACTGGCACCCGAGACATAACAAGTATTTAATAATTGTTGCATCAGGACTGAATAATTTCTAAATTTGCTATATATGCCATGGTCTGAGCCCCAGAAGTCTAGGGAAGGTTAGCTGACAACATGCAAAGCTAAATTTGGCTTCCATTGTTAGTTTGTCCAAGTTTTCAAACCTCTCTTTGTGTGGATTCTGGTGCTTATGGTTTAGAGTTATGCTCTTGGATTAATTAACATATCAAACAAAGTGTTACTGTTTTTATAACAGTTAACTAAAATATTAAACTGCATTTGCCTTCATGTGTTCTTCCTTTTTGCTTTTTTTTTAAAGATAAACTTTGCCTAAGAGACAGTTTAAGATACTACATGAAATACAAACTTAAGTTGAAGAAACGACATGAGAATGTTGAATACCCAAATGATTGTTTAGAGCCACGCCAAAGGAACTTCTGAAATGATTACTGTTTCAAAAAGAACTTTGTTTTTTTATTTTCATTTTTTTCCCTCAATTCTAGAGCCTTACATTGTGGTTGAGTTTATAGGTTATTTATTGGCTTTAGGAAGGAAGAATGATCTAATTATCCCTACGAAATAAAAAACACCTGATAGAGGCCCTCTTATAACTCAGTTAGCCATATGTGGGGCATTGACACCCAGGATGAGACTGATAATATTACGCAGGAAGTAACAGAAATTAATGAATCCCAGGAAATCGGGAGACATTTCTCAGGTCAGATCGTGTAGGTGTCCCTTAGCTAACAGGCAGAGAGGGGTATGTGCATTCTTCTCACAAACACAGCTTGAAACATAGAAGAGAACACTCATTACAGAGACAGAGAATCTCATGATTCTGGAAAAAGAGTAGAATCATTCCAGAGCAAATAAAAAGTGCACCTCGAATCGGTGTTACCTTTTGTTTTGTGCAACCCACAGCAAAGATTAGTAGAACTGCAGAAATTGTTGAGGAAGTTTCCAACACTCAAAGTACCAAGCGAGGCATCGACACAGACAAATAAATTAAGAAATCTCTGCAACTGTGATTCCAAAACTGAGTGGACTGCAAGCCTTAGAGGAATAGCCATATTTGCAGAAACCCCATGTCTATGGCAAACAGGGCCATGCCTTGAACATATCCAAGCAGACCTGACATTCTCCATCTTTTAATGTGCCCAAAGGACTCCAATTTATTTAAAACAACAAATGTGGGCCGGTGGAAGATGGTATCAAATTGAATTTCTAGTTCAGAAATTTATAAAACATATTTTTAAGGTTAGTTAATTTAGTAAAGACATATATTGCATGTAGTTTGTGTCTGGTTTTCCACCCAAAATACCCCATCCAGGACTCATTCTACTCAGTTTTGAAGTTAAAGACTGTTTGAGGCACATGTCTCTTTGACCTCCCACCAATTTATACCAGAATTCCAGCAAATGAGTGGCAAGGTATATCCTCAGCTGAGCACTTCCACAAAGCTTAATTGGTAGTTCTCCAAATGTTACCCTAACACAATGCAGAGGTTTGCCTGACCTGATCTCTCCATGAGTTTAATTCAAAGTTACTAGCCTAACTATTTATTTAATGCTACCAGCTTCCTGCCTGGTACTGGCCTAGGCACTGGGGGTGGGAAGTTATATTCTAGAGGGTAGAGACAGACCAAGAAATATAGAAGTTTATTGAAAATGTGCATAAGAATATAATGAAATCTGATATAGATAAAAATAAGGTAAAGAAGGGAGACATGCCAAATTTATTGATTTTTAAATAGAGTAGTCAGGTCAGAAATGGCTGGAAAGGCTACATTTTAGTGAAAACTTAAGGTAGGCAAGGGAGAGCCACATTCATACCTGGGAGAACACTCTCTGCCGGGGAATAATTCACAGGGAGTATTTCTAAAGAGCAAGGGCACTATTCTGAAGTGCCGAGGTGCAGAGGGAGATCATTAGAAAAGGCAGCCACAGAGGTAATGAGGACAGATAGGGGACATCATTATAAAAGGCAGCCACAGAGGTAATGAGGACAGATAGGGGACATCCTTGTAGTCCCTGGGAAAGACTTCAGCTTTTACTGTGCATGAAATGGGGAGCACTGGACAGCTTTGAGCTGCACAGTAACAAGACCTCTCTTAGACTTTAAAAATAGATCATTCCAGGTGATTTATTGAGAAGAGACAATCTGGGGGCAAAGGGAGAAGCAAGATCATTTAGCAGGCAGGTGAGAGGTGAAGACTGGACCAGGGAATCAGCTGTGGAGGTAGTGACAAGAAGTGCAAGTGTGCGGCTTTGTACACAAAGTATAATCCAGAGTCTGTGTGGACCTCATTCTCTATCACTGCTGAGTTCAGGACTTCCCTCCACATGACCAGACAGCTCCCAAGCATCCCATTCCGTAGGGATCACTGGGAGGATCGAATTTCTATTTCCAGTTAGAAAATGTCATGAAAAAATGTAGTTGGCCCAGAGTGTGTCATATGACACACTTCTATAATGAGATGTCCTAAGTATAATAGAGTATAAATCCCCAAATTCCCGAATCCTCATGTACCAAGAGGCCTTATAGAGATATCACTGGTAAAAACTCATTTATTTTGGTAGGCACCTTTCAAAAATTACTTGGACCACTTTTCGTCTGTCACCATATCAGAGCCCATAAATTTTTCAGCTCACAGCCCTTGGAGGGACCAATTAAATAGAAATTTCCAAATGTAATTTTATAAAGAAATTGGCCGAGGAGTAGCACAGCTCTCTATTTCATTCTGCTCTTCTTCTGCTTATGAAAGAAAAGCTATTTCATAGGATAGAAGAAGAATATCAAAGACTAGACCAAAATTGTGACAGAAAATAAGTTGTATAGTTCATTCATATGCTAATCTGCACTGAAGTGGTTGAGACGTAAAAAATCTGAACTCAGTTACTATTCTATTGCATATCTATGTCTTCTTCACTAAGGTATTACCAGCACCAAGCCCTATACCTGGCACATCACAGCAAAGCAATAAATCCTTATTGAATGAATAAATGAGCCTTACCGTACCAGAAAGTGATGGATTTTCAGTTTGCTTTCTTGTATACCGGTCTTTGGTGAAGGCTAGAACTCTAAACATGCTGGGAAATGAGGGAGGTGGTGATTGGAGAATGGGAGGTGGATATTTCCTCTATTTAAATGTCTGTTGTAGCATTGAAAGTATGATTTCAAATTAGTATCTAGTTTTTAAAGAATATAAAGTTATTTTCTTCAAAATAACTATATGTTTCTTAAGTCTCTATTGACAGGCATGGGAAAAAAATTGTGGGCTTTGTTTCTTGCAGATGTCATTTTATATTAGTTAATAGTTGCTGTGCACCTGCTAGTTTCAAATGCAGATTTTTCTCTCCAGGAGTTTGCAGACCCGTTTTGGAGACGAGGAACAAATACATGTAAAATTAACTACGATATGAAAGTGACATAATATTGTATAAGAGAGAACAGAAAGGTCACAGTTGGAACATGATATTCCATAAACACTTTGCTGTTGGAAAATGGGGACATTGGGATTACCATGGTACACGGTATGGGTTGAATTGTGTTCCACTCCTCAAATATACATGTTGAAGTCCTAACCCTGAGAAACTCAGAATGTGACCGTATTTGGAGATAGAGCCTTTACAGAAGTAATTAAGGTGAAATGAAGTCATTTGGGTGAACCATCATTTAATCTGACTGATATCTTTATAAGAACAGAAAATCGACACAGGCACTCATATAAGAACATCATGTGAACTGAATACAATCATCTGTAAGCCAACAGTAGAGGTCTTGGAAGAAACCAACCCAGACAACACTTTGATCTTGGACTTTCAGCTTCCAGGATTGGGAGAACATGAGTTTCTGTGGTGTAAGCCATGTCGTCTGTGGTGCTTTTTATGGCAGCCCGAACCAGCGGTACAAATAAATACAAGTTTTATTCGTGGGAAAAGTCAGCAGCAGAGAAGCAACAGTGCATTCATTATCCTGTGAACTTGCATTTTCCTGCAGAGCTGTTCTTAGGAGAGTCATAGCCAATTGGATGCACCATAGAAAGGATTCTGATAATGGGACCCCACACTCTGTTGCAACTCTGTGGCAATGAGGCCTTTCTGGGTCCCAGTGCCCAGTGGCCAATTTCATCTAGTTCTGTCAAGCTCACTAAGGCCTCCAGACAAACTCTTGGATCTTTTTCTCTCCTTACCTGTGTATGACAAGACCATCAGATTGGCCAGCTGACCACCAATGAAACACAGATTCTATGGTCTAATTAATAAACAGATTTGCAGGTGCTTAAGTGTACTTGTCAAAAGAGTGGCTATTCTTATTTTTAAGATAATGACAACAATATTTGCTTGTAAATTATAATTTATAAATTGGAGTATGAAGAAATTTCTAGCCTCTTTTACCAAAAAAAGCTACATATATATGAGTCACCAATTTGACTGGTTAAATATATCTTGTATTTATAACTCACCTGCAAGTCATGTACCTGCAAAGGCAAAAGAGAAATGTGGGTAATATGGTTACTTTATGTCTATCCTATTGACTCCAATGACCAGCCAAGGTCACTCAAGAGACCACCTAATTTGAGGAGGATAAAGAGCTGGGGGTCACTTGGTAATTCAGCTATATTGGCATCTAATCTAAGGGGAGACTGGAAACCTAGTTTTTCACTTGCACATTACTGAATAAGTAGGTCAGCATCTGCCCTGGCTTGGCATTTTACAATCTGTTGGCCAGGCACTCCCATGCAGCTTAGGTCTTCACTTGCCGGCTGGTTTGGGTTTCACAATTACTTGCTTTTTCAGCAATGCGGGTTATGCAGTCCTGGATAACTGTGAAAAACTGTCTGAACCTGTGGAGTTTTTCCACTAGAAACTTCTGAACTTGGCATAGTAGGTGGAATCCTTTACCTTTTTCATGTGGCAATGTGACCTAAAAAGACTCAGTGGCAGACAGTTTGGGTGCATATGCCTAAGGATTTTAGACAAATATATTACGTAACATTAAAATGATACTCATCTGATTTCTAGTTAGTAATGGGAAGGGAGCAGGATGCTTATGTTGCATAAGCAGCTAAATGTGTAGGTAGGGTTAATTAAAAAGAGACAATGTTTACTCAATCAGTTGTCACTCATTTCAAATATGTCTTACAAAAATAGAAATACACCTTAAAAGTTTTATAATTTTCGAAAGAAATTGGCCAATACAAAAACTTCTGTTACAATGATGAATTACATTGATTGATTTTTTAACCTTGTATTCATGAGATAAGCACCCCTTTTCACGGTGTTTTATCCTCTTTATATATTGCTGAATTCAAATCACTGATATTCTATTAAATATCTTTGCATCTATGTTCACGAGTGATACTGGTCTGTGATTATTTTCCTTTAATGATGTTGTCAGGTTTGAAATAAGAGTTATTCTGTCCTCAGGAAATGAGTTGAGGAGTCATTCTTTCTTCTCTATTGTTGTTCATTTGTTTAAGCTGTTAAAATCATTGACATTAAGGTCTTCACAGTGTCTATATAATTTGTAATGATGTCCCCTCTATTATTTTTTATACTGTATTCTCTTCCCTTTTCTTGATAGATTTAGCTCAGGATTTACAATTCTATTAATCTTTTCAAATGAACCAACTTTTGGTTTAGATATTTTTTCTTGGTTGTTTGTGTGTCATTTTATTAATTTCTACTTTTATCTTTATTCACTTCTTTCTTCTACTTACCTGGAGTGGCACATGCTCTGCTTTTTCTAGTTTCTTTAACTGTAATCTTTAATCATTGATTGTAACTTGTAATCTTTTCCAACATAAGCATTTAAACCTAAAATTGTCCTCTTATGCCAAATTTAGCTATATCCTACCACTTTCAATATATTTTGTTTTCACAATAATTCAGTTAAAATATTTTCTAATTTCTATTGAAATATCTTCTTTAACCAATAAGTAACTTAAATAGATGTAAATTGCTTAATTTCTGTCTTCTGTTATGTTTAATCTGCTGTTAATCCCATCGAATGAATTTTTAATTTTATATATTATTTTTATAATTCAAAGATTTCCATTTTATTTGTATGTTACAGTTTCCAAATCTCTTCTGAAATTCTCCATCATATCACCCATTATATTTTACTTTTAATTTGTTAACACATTCCTCACAGGTATTTAAAAGTTCTTCACTACCTCCTACATCTGAGTTCTTTGTGGGTCACTTGATTAACTAATTCTTCTCTGGACCGTTTGTCAATGTTTCTGTTTTTCCTCGTGTCTAGTAATTCTCGGTTGCATGCTGGACTTTGTGACTGAATGCAGTAAATATTCCTCAGATTCTGTTTTTTGTCTTCTGGCAAGTGCTGAGTTTTGCCCCAGCAGGCACTGTAATTACTAGTAGATCACGTTGACCTTGTAACGTTGTGGTTTTAAGCTTTTGTCTATTTCTGTTTTACTCTTATTTCTACAGGGAATCCCTTCATCCTGGGACATAGATTTTATCCCAAATGTGTTTCCCTTCTGGGATTCTAATGAAAGGTCACAGGGCCAAGCTCTTTTATCCTGGGCAGGATTTAAATTATAACCTTTGTCTCTTTACTCAGTGGTGAGCAGCAGTTGAAATCTCTACCTAACTCCTCAGTATTCTGACTGTTACTCTTCCCATTTCCAGGTGCTCTGGGTGTCCTAAGTTCCATTTTCTGAATCCAAAAGCCAAAAGGATGACAGTTTTGTGTTTGATTTTTAATGGTCCTGTGCCTCACAGACTCTGGGGAAAAGTTATTAAAAGTTTATCTAAAAATTTACTTATTTTGGATTATATACACCCAGAAAGCTTTTCAAAGAAAATCTAATTAAAGCATATGGGCTATACCCATTTTATTTGTCTCTCTGGTAAAAGTATATTTTAACCATGACCTAAAGGCAATCATTTGATTCATGTTCATAGAGGGAATATTTTAAGAATGTATAGGGAAGACGTGCTCTATGAGAAGCAGAGAGAATTTCAAAGTTTTTCCAATTCCTAAGCTATTCTATTAAAACAAAGCCCTAATTTTGATGTTCTTATAGTAAAAACTGACCTAGAAGCTATAGAATCTATACATAACATTGCTTTAGGTATTATGTATTAAAATAACCAATTAAAAATAAATAATAGAATTCCTAGTTTATCTCTCTATAGACTATTTTATACTCTAGAGGAGAGTTGTCTAAAATAAGGTCTGAGGAGCACTATTTTCTTAAAATAACAGAGCTTATAATCTATTGATAATTTATTATGTTTCAAATCCAATCCTAAGTATTTTATAAAAATTAACTCATTTCATCCTCAAAACAAGCTTATGAACTATGTAAAGATCAGACAAACTTTACAAATGAAGAATGTAAGTCGGAGCAGTTGAACAACTTTCCCTTCAAGACACTAACAAAAGGCAGAGCAAAGATTTCAACCCATGCAGTCTGGCTCCAGAGCCTGAATTCTTGGACGACCATAAATACAGCTTCTTATTCCAATAAGAAGTGTCCCCTCTCCATAAAACTTGGAAGATATTTGGTTTAATGAAGGTACTACAATTTTTTTAAACTGCAGGACTTCTCAGAACCTTTAAAGTGTTGTATTTTCTCAGATCACATAATATGTTAGTCTATTGATGGATCCAGTGGATGTTCTGGTAAGGTGACTTATCAAACAAATGAACAAACAAAGAAATTCCTCATTTGTAGCATTTGCAACGTTGTACACCTAGACTGATTTCAAATTACTATTGGTTTAACAACTGGCCCACAGGATTTCTGAATATTTACCAGTTGGCTTCCTGGGATGAGTCAGTGTCCTACTTATAACTCCCCAGAAGATGTATGGTAGGATACAAAAAGTTTTTTTTCTTTCACTCTCTCCCACTCTCTGGCCTGTTCCTTTCTGCCTCCCTCCATCCCAGCTCACCCACTCCCTCCCTCCATTTATTTTGACAAATACTAACACACACTTTAGACAAATATCTTCTAAGACAAATTCTGCCTTTCTAAATAGAATGGTAATCAACACTGAAACACTTAGATTGAGTCTTAAAATTTACTTTAAGGACCTTAAGAACAACAGTAGTAACACGAAGTTAGAACTGATGATAAATGGGACCATATTTCATCAGCTAAAGATAAAAAAAAATCACTTTAAAATATCATTGTGGCAAAGGATTTAATGAAAATATTACATTTAGTAATAAAAACTGCTATAATTACCACATGTATTAAATAGAGATGAAGTAAATGAATTCCTCTGGGTTCCTTGACAGTCATCTTGAGGGGATAATAGATTATTGCTTACTTTTGCGAATTATGCAGTAAAATCTCCAAGGAGACATTCATTTATTGTTGCTTTACCCAGTGTGATTTATACAATCATTCCACAGCTAGATCCAAGAGACAGGATAAATCATATATATTTCTTATTGTTTCAGATTACTTTAAATAGAAATGTAAGAAAAATCCTGTTTCCCGTTATTAATGTACTCAAACTTATTTTTATTGTCAGCTTTTGTGTTAATTTAGAAAGGTCATCAAAATCATCACTCAAGCTAAATGGGGTGCAATGAGGGAGCATTCTTTTAAGACAAGGCTCTTCTTGTGCTCATGCAACCTCTCTCCTGTTTAAAGTATTTTGCATAAATGTCTTCTCTGATCTCCAGCACTGGTATAAGCACTTGATAGTCTCTTATTAAAAATCAACAAATCCGAGCACTTACTGGGTCAAATCATTGTTCTATACATTGTGTGAATGACAGAGCAGAAGATGACATGATTATTGTGTCTCTCCAAAGGCTTATGTCACAGGAGACACCCTGTAAGGTAAAATGCATACACATTATAAAATGAAAAGGGCCACGAGATGTACAAAGTGCTTAATGAGCTAAGAGAAAGAAAATATTATGTAAGACCAGTTTGTGTGCTGTGTGATAAGTTTATGCATGAGGAGATGTAAGATTATGGAGAAATCCAGTTGTGAGTGGAACCTTGAAAGAAATCTAGGACATCCAGGGTGATGTTGAAAAGCTATGGTCACAGGGAGCCATCCTTGCCTTGTTCTTGATCTCACGGGAAATCTTTGAATTTCTCACTATTGAAGTATGCTGCTAGATGCAGGTTTCTTGTAGATGTTCTCTATCAAGTTGAGGAAATTACTCTCTATTTCTATTCAGCTGAGAGCTTTTATTATAAGTTGATTCTAGATATTGTCAATTGCTTTCTCTGCAGAAGTCAGATGCATTTCTTTTTCTTTGCTCCACTATAGGTATTGTTTTTGTTTCTGGCTTCTTCTGAGACTTTTTTCCTTGTCTTTGATTACCTGAGGTTTGAATATCATATGCTTAGGTATAGTAATTTTGGCAGTTATCCTGCTTGGTGTTCTCTGAGCTTCCTGGATCTGTTATTTGGTGTCTCACATTAATATGGGGAAATAATCAGTCACTGTTTCAAATACTGCCTTGTTTCCTTTTTCTTTTTCTTATTCTTCTGGTATTCTCGTGACACATGTGTTATACCTTTTTCAGTAGCCCCACGATTCTTGAATATTCTATTCTGACTCATTACATATTTTTTCTCTTAATTTTTTAATTTTAGAAGTTTCTATTGTCATATCCTCAAGCTCAGATATTCTTTCTGCAGCCATATCTAGTCTACTAATGAGCCCATCAAAAGCATTTTTTAATTTGTGTTACAGCAGTTTTGATCTCCAATCTTTTAAAATTTCTTCTCATAATTTCCATCTCCTTATTCTTCTATTCTATTTCCATCTCCTTATTCTTCCATTCTTGTACATTGTTGCTTTTTCCATTAATAACCTCAGCATACTAATCATAGTTTGTTTTTTAATTCCTAGTCTGATAATTTCAACATTTCTGCCATAATTGGGTTTAGTTCTGATGCTTGTTTGATCTCTATTTTATTTTATTTTATTTTATTTTATTTTATTTTATTTTATTTTACTTTTTGCCTTTTAGTTTACCTTGACTTTTTTTTGTTGTTGTTGTTGTTGAAAGTTGGGCATGATGTACTGGGTAAAAGGAACTTCTACAAATAGCCTTTTATTAACATGGTGGTAGGACTAGTCCTTTAATGAGCCCATGTCCCTGGACTGTGAACTTCACAAGTACTTCTCAGTTTTTTGCCCCCTCTTAGGAGGACAGGATGGCTGGAGGGCCTGGAGTTGCATATTTCTTCCCCTCCAAGTGGCAGTTCAGAGAGGGCTGCAGTTGGGTATTTTCCTTCACCCAGATGGCTTAAGCTCTCATAAAATCCAAGCAGGTAAGGCTCTGATAAAATGGTTTCTCCTGAGGACAGATGTTGTTAGAAAGAAACAGAGTGCTCTAGTGTATTTCAAAGTGGTGAATTTCTCTCCCTCTGAAAGGAGAATGAGAAGCTTTTACTCCTTTGTTTACAGTGAGAACCCGGTTGAGCTCGTGGAGGTAAAACTCACCAAAGTTGGGGACATCCCTATGACTGGGTCCCTCTGTGGTTATTAATGCTCAGACTTGTCCTACACTGAGCCTCCAGCAATTTGCCAATTACATATTAGGGATTTGATCGAGAGTGGAAAGTCATGGAAGAAACTGATAGGATGAAAATAATATGAGATAAACGTAGAAAACTGGGGAAGTGGCAAGTCCTGTTTGTTCAGATTCCTCTCAGAGCCCCTATGTCTTCAGAGATAAGGATGCTTCTTTCCTCCAGGTATACGAAGGGTACCTTTCACACGAGGGTCTTATGAACTGTTCAGGGGGAAGTCATAAAATCCT
This sequence comes from Gorilla gorilla gorilla, assembly GCF_029281585.2. NCBI lineage: Eukaryota > Metazoa > Chordata > Mammalia > Primates > Hominidae > Gorilla > Gorilla gorilla. The sequence goes on along the minus strand of NC_073232.2, from coordinate 18,032,425 downwards.
TTCTGCACCTGGCATTTCACAGATTTCTTTTGCTTAAAATCTTATCTATGCCAAGTTGCCATATTTTGGGGTAGGATGTCCTGAAACCAAAATGTTTCAATGGGATCTTTTGAAATGCAGAACTATTTTTAAATTCATTTTTATTAATTTTATTGTACATATTTAAGTTTTATAATACATTTATAAATTGATAAACATTATTTACTAATGTGTATCAAAATATATTTTGATTTGCATGTGTGAAATTATTATACTTTAACCAATCAAGTTAACATATCTCTCACATAGTTACCTTTGTGTGTGTGTGTGTGTGTGTGTGTGTGTGTGTGTGTGTGGTGATAGCACCTGAAATCTACTCTCTCAGCAAATTTTCAGGATATAATACAGTATTCTTAACTATAGTCCTCATGCTGTACATTATGCCTCCTACATAACTACAACTTTGTACCCTTTGACCAACAGCTCCCCTTTTCCCCACCTCCCCATCCATGGTAACCACTATTCTACTTTGTTTCCACAGTTAACTTTTAAGATTCCACATATAAGAGAGATCATGTAGCATTTTTCTTTTTGTTTCTGGCTTATTTTACTGAGCATAACATGTTCAGGTCATCCATGTTGTCACAAATAGCAGGATCTCCTTTTGTAAGGTTGGATAATATTCCACTCTGTGTGTCTGTGTGTGTGTGTGTATGTGTGTATGTGTGTATATATATCACAATATCTTTATCCATTCATCCATTCTTGGACATCATAAGTATCTTAAACATTCAGGATGATTCCATATCTTGGCTATTGTAAAAATGCTGCAATAAACATGGAAATGCAGATATTTCTTTGATATAATGATTTCATTTCCTTTGGATATGTACCCAGAAGTGGGATCGCTGGAACTTATGATGGTTCTATTTTTAATTTTTTAAGGAACCACCATACTGTTTTCCATAATGGCTGCTCCCATTTGCATTCCTGTCAGCAGCCTACAAAGGTCCCCTTTTCTCCACTTGATATCTCGTCTTTTTGATAATAGTCATCCTAACAGATGTGAAGTAATATCTCATTGTGTTTTGATTTGCATTTCAGAAGGGAAAATCTTTGACTTGTAAAATCTGAAAGGCTACCCTCTCTCCTATCCCTTAGCCTTCTCCATTGCTCTTCTTTTTAAAATTATTTTAATTGACACGTAATAGTTGTACATGTTTATTTAGTACAATGAGATGCTTTAATAAATATATACATTGGGTAATTAGCATATTCATCACCTCAAACATTTATCTTTTTTTGTGATGGTAACATTTTAAATCCTCTCCTAGCAGTTTTGAGATATACAGTATCTTATTGTTGACCATAGTCATCCTACTGTGCAGTAGAAATCCATAGTTTTAACTTACATCTCCTGAATGATTAGTGATGTTGACATTTTTTCATACAATTGTTGGTCGTTTGCATGTCTTATTTTGAAAAATGTCTATTCAGATCATTTGTCCATTTTTAATCAGATTATTTGTTTTTGCACTATTGTTTGAGTTCCCTATGTATACTGGATATAAGCTTCTTGTCAATGTATAGTTTTCAAATATGTTCTATCATTTAGTAGGTTGTCTCTTCTTTCTGATGATTATTTCCTTTGCTGTGCAGAAGTTTTTCCATTTGATGTAATCCTATATATTTATTTTTGCTTTTGTAGCCTGAACATTTGGTGTGATATATTAAAAAGAAAAAGATTTGCTAAGGCAGGTGTCCAGGAGCTTTTCTTCTATGTTCTCTTTTATGAATTTTATATCACAAGGTCTTACATTTAAGTTTTTTAATACATTTTGAGTTGATTTTTGAGTATGATGTAAGATAGCAAGTTCCTGTATTGCATGTAGATATCCAGTTCTCAGAACCATTTACAGAGTAGACCTTTCTTTCTCCTTTAACAAGGGCCCTTTAACAAATGTACAAACATAATTCAGGGGACAAAGGATAACATTTTCAACAAATGGTGTTGGAGTAATTGGATATCTATATGCAAAACAACTGGACTTCAATCCACTTCTGAAACCATGTACAAAAATTAATTTAAAATAGATCATTGACCTAAATATAAAGTCTGAAACTATAAAATTTCTGAAGGACTACATGGGAGAAAATCTGCATGACCTTGTATTAGGAAAAGTTTTTGTTGATATGACATCAAAAATATATTCCATAAAAAATGTTTAATTTGACTTTTTCACTATTGAATAGCATTCTATTTAGAAAGTCAGAATTTGCTTTAGAAAATGTTTTCATAAAGTGTGAATATATGTTCTGTATTTGTCAAAAGAAGAAGAAAAGGGAGTTGGGAATAGGGAGAGAGAGAGAAACTTACTTATCTCACTATATATCTTTCTATGGGAAAATCATAGTGTGATGGCTCATGTGAAAAAACAAACTGATAAATATTCCAGATCTGGTGAACCGGTCTTTAAACCATTGTTATATTGAAATGAATTGTGGTATAATACTTGGCCAGTATTGCAGATCAGGCCCTTTTTCTTTGTTTGGTGAGTAAATTTATTAAGATTTTATGTCCTTGTCCATTACTGGGATAATCGATAAATAGACTCATATTTTATACAGTAAAATACCATAGAGTCATTAAAAAGAATAAATTAGAGCCACTATGCAAATGAAGAAATAGTCCCAAAATATGACTTTAAATATAAAGTGATGTACTACTTATATAAATTCTTAAACTATAAAAAGACTGATACATTCTGTGTAATATAGATATAGCAGATAAGAATGCATATGATAACATTTATACATGTTACCCAACAGTAACTAACCTCAGGGAGGCTTCAGGGGTGTTACTCAGGGGTTTCAACTGTATCATCTTCAATTCTTTTGTATTTTGAATGAAATAGGATAGTTAAGAATTTTAAAGCTAAATGGTAGATTCACAGATTTAATAAACATTTTAATAATACCTTTGTCTATTTCAAATATTGTATAATGCAAGTATGAAAAAAGGTCCAGCTACTGGGGAGGCTGAGACAGGAGAATGGCGTGAACCCAGGTGGCAGAGCTTGCAGTGAGCCCAGATCGCGCCACTGCACTCCAGCCTGGGCGACAGAGTGAGACTCCGTCTAAAAATAAATGAATAAATAAATGCTAATAATAATGTAATTGAATTGTAAATATCTAACATAAATCAATTGCCATTGCTCAACAAATTAACTGATATGCTTAATTTTGTTAATAATAAAAATATAATTTTGATATTTATAGTTACAATTGTAGAGGTGAAAGTAAACTATTTAGCTAAATTTCTTTATTTTTAGATGTTGTACTAAATCTTAGAAAGATCAATGGACATACTAAAAGACCAGCAGTTTACCCCCCAAAAGCATATACTATTTTAATTGTTGCATCTGGTTAAGAAAACACTGATAAATCTTTGATTTGGTTACTAAGGATTTCTTTGTTCACACCTTCATCTTGTAATGTCATAACCTACTTTTGATTCTAATTCCACCAATTCTGGGTACTATTTTTTGCTCCTCACTCTCCTGCAATCTGTAAAATAAAATAATGCATGGCGTTAATGTCTGCCATTCACAAATTCTGTAAAGGTAAATATAATTAGTCTCATGTAGCAGTTATTTCTAGGAGGGCAGGTTGGTTTTGTAGAAATAAAATGAACTATGAGAAAAGAAGACTTTCATTCAATTCTTAAATATTTCATAAACTGCTTGTGTTGATTGGTCTTCTCTGTTTTCTTTCTATAAAGTAAACAAATCTATTCTCTTAATTTGCTGACATTAGTTGAAAATACATTTTGCATAGCATGTGGAAGAATTTTGAATCCCTTTACCAAACCAAAAAATGCAAAATGATTTGTAGAAGAAATAGAGTTAGAACCTCTATTTTCTGAGTTCAGTTCATTTTAGCCCTGAATCACCCCTATGCATTCATTGACTCTGTGTCCATCTCTCTCCTTTTATAATTTGTAATTTTACAGTAATGCAGTAGTACTGTTAAAATAAGGATGACATGAAATTGTCAATGATGAATTGGAAAATAAAACATGCAGGTTTTTTTTCCATATTCCCATGACTCTTGGAACTATATAGTTCCTTGTAAATGAGTCATTATGGTCTCTTACTAAGAGATCTTGGTATCTTTCATCATTTTGAAAAACTGCTTTAAAAAAAAAAAGGAGATTGGCACTTATTAAGAAGTGCCTTTCAGTGTCTCTCAGCCCCATTTCATTGAGAAAGTCTTGTGTGTATTATACTGCAAGGAAATACAAAATGAGGGTTTGATCCTGTAGCTATTTTATAGATGGATGCATAAAGATAAGGTCTGACTGCCATGGATGAGGGATAGGATTTTGTCCGAGATGGTTACATACTAAGAGCAAAAAATGATATCCGTGTACTGTTAAGTCACAAAATATATTTATTTCTAAGAACTATAGGTAGCTAATTCTTACCTGGGAATAAAGGTTGCGTAAATCTACTCCCCATGTACTTTAAAAAAATCTGTTAGGAAGAATACGAAATAAAGGGTAATTGATGGGGCAAAAAAATGCAAGAGGTAATCAAATATCAAATGCAGATTAGTCATTGCTAAGCACTTAACACCCTTTATCTGGTTTAATTATCAGAACAACCTGGTGAGGGAGGTAATATTCCCATTCTACAAATGAGGGACTAAAGTTCAGAGAGTTTAAATACATTCATGAAGTTCATATCTTATGTAAAGGTAACAGTCAATGAGAGGCAGAGCCAAAATTAATACTGAGATCTAACGAAATTCTAAATCTGTCTTTCCCCCACATCACATTTCCTTCTTCCAAAGTAAAGTGTTTTTGTTACCAGGTATCCATAACTTCATACTTCATAAATGTCATCAGGTATGAAAAGTGGTAACTCATGTAGAGGTAGAATTTTAAGAAGTGAAAAATATTTTGCATGTATTTTGTTTTAATTTTGATATGGCTAAAACTTCTCCTAGATTTAGAAGGTGTGTCTTGCTGTTATGGTGCCAGAATGGAACATTGGTGAATAAAGTTATTAATGATGCTTTTATCAAAGACCCTGGGGGAAAAATAGTCTCTCCGACACCACCATTCTTACCCCATCCTCAGACATTTTTGTCCCATTATTGGGTATTCCCTGGCCAGATTTCATAAGAGCAATAAATTTAGTTATTGAGACTCAAGATTTTTTTAAAAATATGAACCATCCAGGCAAGTGAGTTCTATAATAAATTAATTTTATAATAAAGTAATAAAAATAATTGTTAATAAAGCAAAATTATCTGTGAATTTATAATTGAACCATTTATTTACTCAAAAATAAGTATACCAAAATGCCCTTTAAAAGAAGTTTGATATGATCAAATTTGATGCATATTTAAACGCATAAATCCCAGTGAACTCAAAACTTCCAAGAGATTTCTTTCTTTCTTTCTCTTTCCTTCTTTCGTTCTTTCCTTCTTTCCTCCTTTCTCTTTCTTTCTTTCATCTCTTTCTCTCTTTCTTTGTTTCTTTCTCTCTTTCCTCTTTCTTTCTTTCTGTTGACAGAGTTTTGCTTTTGTCCCCCAGGCTCACTGCACCCTCTGCCTCCCAGGTTCAAGCAATTCTCCTGCCTCAGCCTCCTGAGTAGCTGGGATTACAGGCGCATAGCACCATGCCCAGCTAATTTTTGTATTTTTAGTAGACACGGGGTTTTGCCATGTTGGCCAGGCTGGTCTCAAACTCCTGACCTCAGGCGATCTACCCACCTCGACCTCCCAAAGTGCTGGAACCACAGGCGTGAGCCACCGCACCTCGCCTAAAGTATTTGTATTTTTATCTCTTTCTAGAATCTCTTTTTTTTTTCTTAAATCTCTCTCTTACTCTCTTCACATGAGGGAATGACAGAGAGGTATATGAGAAAGTATCACATCACCTATAGGCATTTTCATTCAAATATCTGTAAGAAAACACTTAGGAACAAACACAGTTTGTTGTATGTGTGTTATATACATACATAAGCCTATAAAATTGCATTGTTTTGTAAGTTAAAATGGTGAAACAGTGACAAGTTCATGTGGCTCAAACCAATATAGCACAAATCTCTTTCCACAGTGTTCTATGATAGTAAAATCATTTCCTTTTTCTTGTGGTGCATGGAACTGTATTCAATATATGCTGAACTGTTCAGGGTTATAAAGCTGACTGTGTTCTATTTTCTGGTTAACTCAATCAGTTAAGGCACTATACTATCATGGCAGTTAGTTCCTTTAAAACAATGTAGGTAAATGTCGATTGTTGATTACAAGGAGGAGTGAGTAAGGGAGTGTGGATTCCTTTTTCTATTCATGGTTAATTTCTCTTATAACGACCTCTTCATCTATCACCTTCCTTAGTCTCTCAAAATATACGTATTAACCTCTCTCCATTTTATGCTAATCTCAGTCCTCTTACTGACTCTTTACTGCTTATTAGAGGAGTAAAGGTTTAGATAAAGAAATGAAATGGTCAGTAAATTTGCATATTTTAGAAGATTTTTTTTTTGAAAACCAAGTTAAAATTTTGGATAAAGGTATTTCTGTTAAGATAAAAATAAATTTTAACATATTTTTTCATAGCATTTCTTTATTATCTGTCTTTTATCTCTCTTGGTACTTTTTACAAATTATGCATCTTGATTATGTTTATGCAAAGTTCCCTAAATATAATGCCAGTCAACCCATTAGTCCCACACACAGCATCCCACAATTCTCCTTTGTGGTACTTGCTGCGATACTAATTTGTAATTTTTGATTTGTAAAATTATTTTTAATGTCTCTACATAGTAAGCTTACTGAAAGGAAATATGTTTTGATTAATGTTCTTATTTATTAATTATAAATTTTTGGTTGTTGTTGTGAATACAGAATCTGCCACAGTGCTGGGCACATAACAGGTGCTTATACTTTTTGACTAAATGTCTGAAGTATTGAAATAGTACAGCATAATAAAAAATTTTTAAAAACACACATAATTCTCTTTATAGGCCGGAGACAAATGCAATGTGGCCCTGTAGCTTAGGCAGTGATCCTGGCATTAAGCAGGCTCTTGTTCAAACTTTGCCTGTGCCATTTATCAGTTAGATAATATAGGGCGTTATACTTAGTATTATGTGACCAAAGTTTCTTTTTGTAAAATGTGCATAATAATATACCCATATCATATTATAGGATCAGTATGAAAAGTAAATGAGATCGTGAACAATGCCAAATGTCCTGAGGATAAAATTCAGAGAAAAATTTACAGGAAGGATTAATAATATTAGAAAAGGTTAAACCTAACTCATCATAAAATAAATGCAAATTAAAGCAATAGAAAGCCATTTTACTTATCACATTGGGAAAGATTGAAACGGTTGATACTCTCTGGTGCTGGTAAGGATGTGGTGAAATGTTTACACTCATATGCCCTTGGTGGCAACATAAATTAGTGTAACTTTTAAGAGAAATTAGCCGTTTTCTTTTAATATCTAAAATTTTCTATCCAGTGACTCAGCAATCACACTTCTAGGCATGTATCTTATAAATATATTCACACAATTGAGAGGGGATTCATATGTAAGGTTATTTATTGTAACATTTCATAAAACAGAGGAAAAAACACACAAAAAACCCACAAAATTTTCACCAGTTTTATAATTTTTAAGAAAAATCCATTATTGTTCTCCCTAAATGGAATCCATTTATTCTTGTGTGTATTGAAGGGACATAATTTGGAAATGAGAGGGACACCATATTTTTTTCTAAATTTCATATATATTCATATTTCTTATATTTAATGGTCTATAGCTTTTATTATTAGAGACAACTTTTATTATTTTTATTGAACTTCTTTCCAGATCATAAAATCCATTCTTATTATAGAAATTGTATAAGACAGAAAATCTGTAATAGATTTTGCCCCTCAATTTAAAATGAAGGATTTTGTGGCAGTTATTCTTCTCTATTTTGAATGTAAATTTCACCGTTCAAGCATGCTCTAATAATCCTAGAAGGAGATGTGCAAATCAATAAACCTTCTCTCTCACCAGGTAAAAGTTTAAGGAAAACACAGATGAATCACACATTTCTGTATAATCTGTGCTTTTGTCACAAGATTGCCATGACTCATTTATGACTTTCCATATTTTTAAAACCAGTGTTTTTAACCATAGAAAATCTACTTCATGGCTCAATTATGATGACTCTTGAGTCAATAACATACTCTTTACTTCACACATGACTGTTTTGTAGACATAAAACCAAGTAAAGTTGTCCTTGACCATTACTCCACAAAGCAAAATCCTAAATAAAGGAAGAAAGAGATTATGAAATCAAGAGAGTGCTCTTAAATGTACACACTGTGTTGGATGCCACAGACATCATTTAATCCTCACAATTCCCTATAGATCAATCTAGAAGACAAGGGCCAAATGGCTATGAGGAAGGGACAGGGTTGAAATGTGAATCAAAATCCGTATGATTCCAAATATCACTAAAACAACCAAATTACCATATTGTGTACTGACCTCATTATTTCAATATCTGTTCCATTTTCTAGCTGGTTTCACAGTTTTCAGGACCAAGTCTTTTGGACAATATTATGTAAAATGAATGTTTTTATTACTTAGTTATTAAGCAGTCAGCCCTGGCACTGAGAAAGAAACAATATTCATGGACAATTCCACAGCATCATTTTAACCAATAGTTTTATCCTTTGTTCATATAAGATTGGTGGAAACAGAAACAGTCAGTTCTCTTCAATATCTTTAATAATAATTATACCTGAATAAGTGGATGCTATCTGTTCAATTATGTTTTTAAAGTAATTATTTCTAAGAGGATGCCTTTAAATTAACTTCTTGACCATAGAAAGAGATCAAGTTTTGAATTACTTCAACAATTCAAAAAATGTCAGGAGCAAGAAATATGTTTGATTTACCTCATCTTTCCTTTGAGAAGTCCTTTGGGCAAACTACTTTTAGTCCTCATTTTATCTCACTGTGTAGAAAAAATAGTACTATTTAAACAAAAGTTTGCTGCAGAAACTTAGAAATAATCTAGCAGTTTCTAATATCATATTTCTTTAAATCTCTTTAAAAGTAATGAGAACCTCATGAATGTTGGAAATAACAGAGGATAAAATCTTATCTCCTCGTCATGTAACACATTTCTTGTATCATAGCACTACTTAAATGAAGTCATGGTGTTGTTTTCTTAAAATGGTTTTAACTCAGAAGCTCTGGCTCAAAAACAAGCCTATTTCTAATATAAGTAACTATACTGCAACCCCACGGGGAAAAAAGTAACCTGCTTTGTGTACCAGGAGATGCTGTTCTGTCATGTTAGTTTACAATTTTCTCTATGAATCTTGTTTTGCTCTTATAAATGACCATATTTGAGAAAGAGGAAATTGGGTGTGGTGATGTATGGAGTTTGTAACTTTAATAAACTCGTAAAGTATAATAACTACCTGCTGCCTTTATTGCCCAAAACACTATAGATTCTGGAGTTCTTGTTTGGAAACAATGAAGAAAACAATTTTACCATTTAAAAATTTGAAATTAATTGCAACCCTAAAATTTGAATACTTTGAGTTATTAAAATCCATGCTCTGGATATGTACTGAGATTTATTGAAACCCAGCTTGCTTTCTGGAACATGTTTATTGAAATTTTCATTTGGAGGGCTTAAAATCTTTGCTGCCTCATAGGGTTCAAATTTATCATATGAGATTTGTCATGGACTTTATTCACCTGTCATAGTGGGAAAATGAATGAATTGTTGGATCATCAGGTCACTTTTCTTTGCTAGTTATACGTCACATCTTTACTAATAATTGTTCATAGATTTAAACGTTAACAAAATGACATTTTAGCATGTGTCACACACTGCAATCATGAACTCTTCCTGATAGGCATTTTGCTGAATTACTAAGTTTGTGAAGTTAACATTTATCTAACAAAGCTCACGTGAGCTAGTCAATTACATAGTGCCAAAAAGCAGACATTATAGAGTAGAAATTTCTGAGCTTCGGAAAATGTACAGAGTTCATATCCCAAAAGTGTCTTAAGGAAGCCATTTATAATCATGATGATATTAAACCAAATATGAAGTTCATGAAATTCAAATTTGTATTTTTTTCATAAATAGAGCAAATGATACTAATTTAATTAAATAAGAAAATTTAAAAGATGTGTCTCTTATGTTTAAAAGTTCCTGTGTGCTTTTTCTGGCTTTTCTTCTTACTGCTTAAATTCAGATATTTCTCAAGGATCTGTCCCCAGCTGTCATCTCTGCATATGCCCCCTTGGAAGGCTCTATCATCCATGTTTCTGGATTCAACTACCATCTCTAGACTTAGCAGTTCCCATTTGGGACTTTTGCTCTCCTTGGTTCTACATTTCTAAATACTTACTGGGTATGTATCACTCTGAACTCATCATATGCCCTCCAAATTCTGCCACCAATTTTACTTTTTAAAACCAAATCATAGTAGTAATTCCTCATTAACCAGCTACTATTTATTATAAGCACTTTACATTCATTGCCTCATTTAATTCTTACAACAAACAGCAAAAGACACGTTATGGTGGTTGCTTTACAGAAATGGAAACAGACTTAAGGATGGTTAAGAAGCTGATCCAAAGCAACTTGGAAATGAGAAATGGAGCTGGAACTTCAACCTAAAGTGGTTCTGACTCCAAAGCCTGGGTTTTTAATCATCTTCCCCATCCAGGTTTGAAACCTCAGACATATCTCTGGTGCTACAATGTCTTTTAACCTGCACCATTGTTTATCTTACTAGTTCAAAGATAAACGAAATATACAACTTTGGAGCCCCATGAGAAAATACTACTATTATACATTTACAAATATAATGTCCTTTGTACAAATGTCCTTAGCTCCTTGTAGCATCCTTAGAATTATGTTAAAAATGAAGTATGTTTGTCAGGTAAATGGGAGTCATTTTAATTCTAGACCCAATTTATTTTCTGCACCTGACTTTTTCGCACATTTACTGCAGCTTCCCCAGTCCAGACTTTTCAACGCTGTGACCCTGGTTTTTCCACGTGTCTCAACCATTTCTCTTATTTCAATCATCCCTTAGCTCCAGTTGGTCACAACATGTTGCAAATTTTCAAAATTTAAATTCTGAGCCCTTGCTCAAAACCTTCAGTGATATTCCCACTGCGTATGTAATAAAACTCTTTACCCTAGCATCCATAATGTCTTTGAATAATGTCATCTCATTCCCCTAATGTCCCAGGCAAGCTAGGTCTTATCATTGCAGGACCCACTGGGGACCCATTCCTATCTTCTGCTCTTCCTCATACTTGTGAATCAGCGTTTTTCTCTCAGCATAACCATATTTTCATGAGCCTTCTAGGTTCAGCTCTTTCATGGGAATTGCTGGTTCATCCAGCAAGGAAGGAATTAATGTACATAATGCACTGTGACATCTCCTGAGCATTTATCACTTTATTCTTAGCATTATAAATAAATTTTAAATAAATAAATGTGTGTGTGTGTGTGTGTGTGTGTGTGTGTGTGTGTGTATGAGAGAGAGAAAGAGGGAGAGAGAGAGAAAGAGAAACCTGTTTATCCAATCATTTGTCCTTAATAGACCAAACCTGTTGGAATCTCAATCTGGCTTGTCTCGAAAAGAGTTTTGATCATATTAGGTACACAGTCAATACAATGGGTCTGATTGTTTATCAAATTCTAGACTCCCCAAAGGAAACTTGTAAAAGTAAAAGAAATGCAACAACATTTACTATTCACTCAACAGACCTTTCAAGGGTCCTCCTATATAGCAGAGAATGCATTGAGTACTTTTTTTTTTTTTTTTTTTTTTTTTACCATGTCTATGTTCATCTGTAAGTGTATCTCAGGTAGCAGAAAATTCCTGCACATTTCAGACACAAAGGAATAATAAACTCTGGGGTAGTTGAGCTGCCACTTAACAGCGCAATCAAAGGAATATATTTAACTCTCAATGATAAAAATGCAAACAAACCTTTAACTTCCAAGATCGATTACACGTAAAGAAGGAGGCTTGCTGGCAACAGCATTCTGTCTTGTCAAGGGCTCCTTATCATCAAGGAAGAATAAACACTCTAATTATATTTTTTTTTTTACTTTTTTGTTTGTTTTCTAATTGGATCATTCATTACTCCCTAGAATTCAAATCAACATCAGATTTATAGTTGGAGACTATTGAAATATTGATTTGGTTATAGAAATGTCAAGCTTGGCAGGTAAGCTGTCTTACTGCCAGAGAATGATTGTTTTAGCAAACTTGTTTAAAAAGGCTGATAGAATGTAATGAGCAAGCAATTTGCATCTGTATCAGGCATAGAGAGAACTTTTTAAAAATTTAAACAGTCTCCTTAGCATCCCTCCCATTCCTAATTCCTGAAATTAAGATAGCAAACCTGAGCCTCATTATTAAAAGGCCCGGCGTTCATTTTCTACTGCTTCATCCTTATGCTACATTTAAAGTGAGATACAGAGCATACTAAATTATACAGGATGTCATTATTAGGATAGAGTGTGCCATTGCTGTACTGTAGTTAAATGTGGGTTCTACATGGTTCTGCAGTTTCTAGCCCTATAAACCTCACATGCCATGTTATCTATCCATATATCTTAATCACCTTTAATTTGGAAATAACAGATCTACCCTGCTTATCTTACATTGTTGCAGTGAGAAGAATGACTACGTTTTTTGAAACCACCAGCCATGCTGTACTTTTAAAACATTTTTTCCTTGAGAAATCATTGCCTAAATCTCATACATATGTGCTTCTCTGCAGAAAAAAAAATGAAATAAAATAAAAATCTTTATTTCCACTGAGCTAATGAGGAAAAGGGGGGTGATGAAAAAACAGGGAGTGGGAGCAATTTGGAAATGGAAAGAATGCTGAATACCTACATGATGCGTAATTCAGAAGAACATTCTGGTATGTAGGACATTATTTTCAACTCTATCACTTACGGCAGATTTTTTTTTATATGCAGACGTATCTCTACTCTCTAAAGATATACATGTGTACACTTATAGTTGACAGCCAAGTCTCCCTTATCATTGGTGAATGAGAATGAGCTACTGAAAACAAAAAAAAGGGTCTTCTACTCAGCCTCTACCCCAATATTTATATCCGAAGTGGAGATTAACTGTCCTTACTCATTCACACGTTAATGGAAGAGAAGGAAGTTTCCTAGAAAAATAACCACCTCCCGCTCCACCCTGCAAACTTTATGCTTTTCATAATCAAGCAGGGGCAAGACCTAAACTATTTTGAATTGGTGGTGTTGAGGCTAAATTCTCTGCTATTGACAGAATTGAGAATGTAATCAATTTCAGAGTAGCATGTTACAAATTTTGTCCCAATTTCAATGGGGAGAATTATAACAAATCAGTAGTGGTTGGCAGAATCTGTTCTTACTTTCCTCCTATCCAGTGACTAGGATTTGGAAAGCAGTGTTTTCTATCAGGATGATATATCAACATCACATTTTTAATGCTAAGAGCCGAGCACCTTAGCAAGCTCTTCTGAACACACCCTGCATGCTGTCTCCCTTGTACATCTCTAGCTGATGATTCAAAAAAGAAACCTTTTAATCTCACTCCACTGATCAGCTATGATACTTAAATGTTTTAGCTGTGAGCAAAATAACATGCATTCTCAAAGAGAGTATCTTCAGACTTCAGTGGCCGAGAATCTAGAGTTAGCAATGGAAAAATTAGTCTTGGGCTTCTGTTTCTGCCCACAGTTTTCAAATTAAGAACAATGTGTTTGCACTTAATGAAACAACCTCTATTGCTCTTCAAGAGGACTCAGGATACCAATTCTCGAGGCCCCTGGCGGTCCCCTGTAAGTACCATATGCTGTCCTTCTAAACTCTAGCAAATGCTTTCCCCACTGGTATTGAAACTTTCAAAATTCTCATTTTCAATCTGCTATCCCCTCCAAAATAGTATTTTTAGATTAGATTTCCTTTTCTTCTTCTTTTGTGGAATTCTTCCAAAAAATGTGAACTATGTACATTAAGGGAAATCATAAATCAGCAAACTACGCAATATTAAAATGCACGCAGTTCACTTTGAGGATTTGCAGTTAGTAAGAACTAGATACATATATTTGGTGGTATTGTTGTGGATGTGGAAATGTCATTCATATAAGGAAAATGAGTTTATGGTCTCAAGACCATAAATCAGTGGGCTGTCTGAGAAACCAAGGGTACCAGTGAGGCATTTCCTGATTTTTACTCATAATATTTACAAAGATTAAAAGAGATAAAATTCCAAATGTGAAGGCTTAAATTGTTCAAATCCTTACTCAAAGAAATAGTGGGAAAGGTGGGCAAGTTAGAGTCTGCTACCGATGAAGGAAAAAATCAAGTTAATCTCTTCTGAAATTATCATGTTTTGTTTGGTTTAGATTCCCAGAAACAAAGAAAAAAAATGGAAAAAAAAGAGGACAAAAAGTACTTTCTAAGCACTTTTTCTTTCGAAATTGAAAAGTCAATTTTGGCTAACTCAATGTTTTCAAAGAACAAAAACACAGTAAAAAAACCATCAGGATATTTTACTAGTGTGTTATTTATAATAATCCAATGTAGCTTGAGACCTTAAGGATGAGGTATACTTGAATTCAATTGCTAGAATTCCAGATGCTACCCAATAATATTCATTTTTATACTGGAGTAAGTAATTTTTTGTGGAGCTAGCCATTGGAAACTAGGAAGCAATTTCATTTAAAGGAGAAAAAATAGATTTTATTGTATATTAATTTCCATGGAGAAGTCATTCTGATCATTCTGAAGCTCTTTTTCCATAAGGAAATGGAAACAATTTTTTCAGTTGTAGAGGACTTTAAAAATTTTATAGCAAATGGCTTAGTACTTGGCTAACCTTTTACTTTATACTGGAAATTACGGTAAAGATACTCCAGGATATACAATATGTTGATTTTTACCCTTTGTGGTAAATTAGATATTTTTAAATGGTATTAACCAAATATTTTAGATGCTGTGAAAATGGGGAGAAACAAACATAGACAGAAGGAAATATTTCTTGATCATTCATTGTAATTCAAATAATATCCGTTACCCATAGATTTTTCAAAGGAATTAAACTTCTTTTGTATCATCCTCCTTGCCTACTTGAAAAGTTAAATGTTCCCTTGAAAGTTCCCCAGGGCCTGAAGATGTGTCCAGAGATGAATTTTCCATGGAGATTCTATCAACATAAAATGTTTTTAGTATTTAAGTGTGTGAACAATTAGTAAAGAGAGATTCATCAAATCTAAAACCCTATTTGTGGGACCTGTCCAGTCCATTTGGGGCATCATCTAGCTTTGTGCATGTTTGATTTTCTTAACCAACATGAGATTGTAGTCCTCATCATATAAATGAGAAGGCAGAGTCTCAGTTACATCATTTGCCAAATAACAAGTAATTGGTAAGTGTCTGAGACTAACCCCAGCTCTCCAACCAAGTCCACACTCTCCCCTCTACTTTTAACACTCTCGTTAGATGCACTGCAGACCTCATCCCCAGGAGCCGCTCCCACAGTGCTCCCCTTCCTGCTGTACACATTTCTGGGCTGAGTTTTCCTCTGGTCAGGTTCAGGCACTACCTTGTGCCAGGGAGCACTCTCCTGTTCACTTCGAGGCTGATAGGGCTGTTTCTCTTCTCTCCACGTCTTGTCCCTGTGGGCCTTAAAAGGGCTGCATTTGAATTTAAGGAATTTACATGGCCACTGTAAATGGAATCAGTGATCTCTAAGAATCTCTCTATGATTCTTCCTACACTTAGCGAAAAATACGATGCCTTTTGCCAACTGGACTCATGAACGTAAATGTCACTGAATTATATTACACTATTTGCCTACCCACCCACAATTTTAATTTTCTCTACATTGTGTCCCAAGCATCTTACCATTGCACTTTGTAGAGAATCTCTGATCAAAATATAGAATTAAATAAATAATTAATGAGCCAATAATAAGCATCTTAAATTGTTTCAGTCTGCATAGTTATAAAATAGGACTTTATTTTTCATGGTTTGGTTAAAAAAATAAAAACTACATTATTATCATGTCCTTAAAATATTCCATTCTGAATTCTGCACCAGAGGTAAATTTCCACTTACTTCAGGTAGATTTTTTTTTTCCTTTTTAGAAAAAGTAGGCTTACATACATGGTGTTAAAATGTAGTTGCGGTTTGTATTTTCAGGAGCTGATATTAACTTATAAAACATAAACATGAAAGCCATTTTAAGTCTCTTCAAATCACTTGAAAAATTTCCTTGAATATATTAGTCCTCCCAAAATAAACTTAGCTTCTACTAGTCAGTTACATTGACATAAGTTCATTTAACAATATCTGGCTTATTACAGAAATAGTAGAAGATGTAACATCTAAAGTCTGGACTATTTTATAGGATCAATTAAATTCATTTAAACCAAACATCACATATTTGCATTTAACTCTAATCATGCAATGAAGACAGCTCCATTCTCTGTTTCTTCCATTTTCCTTTCTTCTGTATTGTTGAACAAGTTTGTTTTCAACTCCAGTTCAGTTTCTTGGGCTCACTCAGTTCTTACTATTAAACTGTTAAAAAGTGTTAGTTTTACTAAATTCCTCTATTACACTTATTACTATATTTAACCCATTTTTTTTATCTGAAGAAACTCCCTGGAAATTACCATTTTTTCCAACATATTGTCATGCCTTTAAAATAGTCTGCACAATTCTAAGAGTCACAAATTCAGTTTCTAGAACCATCGCTTTAGACTATCACAGTCAGGTAAGACATTACAGTTACAAAACAACTTTAAATTTTAAGTTGCTTATTATTCTAAGAAAATATCAGCTCTGTTTGGTTTTCATCACAGCACCCAGGAAACAAAAACAGGAGCTTCAAAAGAAGCGAAACTATTTTTTTAAATGATTAGGGGACTTTAGACAGTGTTAGACGATCCAGAGTGTTAATTACCTACAGTGAATTGCTTAATTATATACCTCTGATAAAATTAATAAATGAACATTTTAAGATTTTAATTAAAATATTTTTGTAAAAATGATGTTTCCCCCCTCTCCTTAAGGGTATTTTTTAAAATTTAAGGAATGAATTATGCAGGAAAAAAATCCATTGTGTTTGTAAGATAGCCAGTTAGGTATAAATTTTGGCTTGATCCTTCCCAGATCATTTCACTCCCCACAACATGATTTTTCTTAATTAAAACCACAGTGGAATGATTCATTTAAGGAAGATAAAAGCAGAGCTCAAGGGTCAGCAGAATGACATAGTGGAAAGTGTCGATGTGGTCCCCTGGTATTTTCAAAGTTAGGAGGCAACTATTTCCTGGTTTGGTTCTGCCCACAGATCTCCCATAGAAATTCAAAAGAACTAATGAACACTCTGAGTCTATCAAAAGGAGAATAGGTCCCCAGAGAGTGGTTGATTTTAATAGTGTTGACTTTTACATCTCCGTCTTCACAATACTTAGCTTCATGGCCAAAGTTAATGCACCACATTTTAGTTATGGGAACAAATTTCAAAAATAGATCTTTCTTCAGCTGAAAACAGAAAAGGATGGAAAAACTGGTCCAGTAGAGAGGAAGCAGTTCAAACAAGTACATATTAAGACAGTGTTTAAGGCTATGAGTAGCAATAGTTTCACTTGCATTGGGCCCACATCTGTAACATTCTTCCTTAAACGCACCAGCAATTCAAGGGTTAGCGATTAATACATAACTAAAGGTGAGAAAGAGAAAATTAAACTCTTCAAAGATATTTCCTAAATTTAACTTAAGTTGTCTCTGGCGAAACACAAACCTTGAATATTTAGCTAAAAGAATTCCATATTTAAAATACATATGACTGAATTGGATGTAGTACTGATTCCCCCTGAAAATGACTACGTAAGGCCCATCAAGGTCTTAAATGAGGTTATTTAAAAGGTACTATCTGCATGACAGCATTACCTCTATTAAATCATATAAAACCCAAGGATGAAACAGGATGTCTCCTCAGTTGTGAAGGAGTATTTCTTATCCTTTCAACACAGTTATTCTAATCTACAAGATTCTACTTTCTAAAGAAAGAACATTTAAATACTTTGGTGAATGGTAATACATATCATGAAACCTATTTTACAAATGATACTTCTTGGGATTTTTTTTTTAAAAAAAGATACACAGGACAGATGCATGTATTTATGAGGCTACATTTTAACTAAAAGACAAATGGCTGTTTCAGAGGTTTCCATCCCCAGCTAGTAAATTACAATGTCTGTGGCAAAAAACAGTGTATTTAAGGTTTCAAGATGACTTTTGTTATTCCTCTATGTCCCTGGTCACTTAGAAGTTTCTGAAAACCTTGTGTGTGTTTCAAGTCTGTTCAGGGTTAAACTCTATGTAGATATTTGGAGGTAAATCAATTCAGCCATTTTGAGTTGCACAAAGGAGGAAGAAAAAGACATTTTTTTGTGCTTCTTTCTACATTTACTTTACACTTATAGGTACATAAAAATGGCTGAAAGTTTAAAATAATATTTATTTACCTAAAGGGAGGAATCAAAAAGTTAACTCTGAAAAAGAAGTTTAAAATAGCAGTGTTAGAAAAACATGGAGCCCATGAGTGAAAATATCTAAAAACTTGATGTCCAAGCTCTGTGGTTCATGTCAAAACAAAAGTTGTCAACTAAAAGAGAAATGGCTATGATAAAATTATAAATGATAAATTAGTTTTGCTTATAGAGATATAACTGTGTAAGTATAGTCAAATATAATTATACTTATATGTGATATAAATTATTTTATTTTATATTTAGAGAAAACAGATTCACATGTTGTCCTTTTGAGAGATAAAAACAGGAAGATAAGGTAAGAGAAGGCAGGTTTAGTAATTTTGAATCTAAAAGTGACATTTCCAATAGGGTGTGTCAAGTATATAAAGTCTGTTACATCTCTTTTAGGTGTTTCATGCGTATATTTATGTAGAATAAAGTGAGATTCCTCTATTGGCTTGACCCTACATAAGTCAACTAGTAAATTACTGGCCTTGGGGGTAAAAACCACCACTCCAGAGAAAACCTCCAGAAGTCCTGCTTTAATAGAGAAAGATATAATTGTGAAGATGCATTAGAATACTAACAGTGGAAGTCTGAGGAAAACATAAGAACAATGGAAATTGGGAAAATAAACATTGTAAAGATATAGCATTGAAGCAGAATCGAATAACCTACTTCTAATAAGCCTCTATGACTGAAAATGTAATTAAATGATCTAAATCTATAGTAAGTTTTTAAGAGTTTGTTCACATTTTAGGAAGCTAGTGGATTTTCCTGTACAGGCATCTCTGTCAAAAATTCCAGGAGGATAATAAGCTAGAAAATACATAACATATTTAAGCTCGTATTCTTGCTACAAAGGTTGGAGTTATTCCTGTGTGATTCATAATTTATTTAATACTATTGAAATTCCAATGGAAATGATTATTAAGGCCATGAAAGAGAGACTTGGTGAGAATAAATAAGTTTATTGGAGGAGCCCAACTGGGTGACTGCTGTCATATTTGGAATACTGTTGGAAAAGTCTTAGATTAGTAAGCCTTACACATTCTATCCACATAATGCCCAATTCCTGAATCTTTGGAAACATATGAGTATGTGGTTGAGTTTTTAGACTACTATCTGTATGTGACCATCAATTTCAACGTAAGTTAAAATCAGGAATCACAATAATCACAATAGGACTGCTGTGTTAATTTTTCTTTTCATTTGCAGGATCTGCATTAAGTGGAATTTTATAAAATATCCTTTTACCTAAAGAGTAAAATTCTTAGCACATATTTATTTGCTAAATATTTTGACATATTCTATATGTATCACTGATTTTACAGATATCTGAATATAGCATAAAACACTTACTACCAAACTCTAGGTGATTCAGAATCATGTAGCTCAGAACATGTTGTTCCCCAGACCCTCATGAATTCCTTTAGTTCCAAAGTTTCATGCTTGGCAGACAACATAGCATTCCTTGATATAAAATCTTGCAGAGCAGTTTTCTATGCTATGAAGAAATTATAGAGACCAACTGAAATTCCTGTGTTTAGAGGTGAACCAACTAACTCCCAAAAATATCTAGTGACTTTTTAAGATCATGTATATGATGATGACTAAAATTTTTTAAAATATGGGGCAAATGTTTGGAAGAAAAATATAGACATACTACTTATTTTGTTTATAAGTATTCCCTCCCTCCCTTCTTCCCTTCCTCCCTTCCTTCCTCTTCCTTCCTTTATTCTTTCAGAACATTAGTAGAATATTTCTTGTATTGCTTCCAAATCTTTGAAGAATAAAACATGTTTAAGTTGCTTGGCGGCAGTTTTAAAAGCTAGATGGCCATCTGGACTAGCTGATACCTTTAAATATAACCCCCAACCCACTTCCCGGCCCTTAAATTGTTTGAATCCAAAGCAAATATGTTCTCTTAAAATGACTGACTTCCGTTTAATAAGGGAGGTAGGTTGCAAATGGAAATCAATTGCCAGAATCTACTTCTTTCACAAAAAAAAATACACTATAAAGTGCATCAAAATATAGTAGTTAAAGGGAAATTAAATAATAAAGACTACTATTAAACCTTAAAGACAAATTTCTTTCTCAATACAGATATAGGTAATGACTTCTCAGGTGGATTAAAATCAATGACATTTCAGGAAACATGGTAAAAAATACCATTTAACTAAATAATTTATGAAACACTGAAGGAAAGGATGGAATAGAAGAATATTAATAAAATATTCTTTAGCATTTTGGCTAAAACTTCTATATGATCTGAGCTATCAAATACTGAAATGGGCTTTAGAAAAATGCACTTTCAGAACTAATTTCTCTGTCCTTTCTCTTTTTTATAGTAAGTCATACTCAAGGAAAATATTTGCTTGTTTGAGCATCTTGGTTACTTATAAACTGGGAAATCAGTAATGTAATGTGCTATGAAAAACAAAATTAGCCAGGAGTGGTGATGCATGCCTGTGGTCCCAGCTACTTAGGAGGCTGAAGTGGGAAGATGGCTTTAGCCCAACAGGTGGAGGCTGCAGTGAGCTGAGATTGTGCCACTGCACTCCAGCCTGGGTGACAGAATAGAAAGCTGTCTCAAAAAATAAAATAAAATAAAGAAAATCAACAAAAAAGAATGCTCTAGATACCTTCCATAATAATTCATAATTCAGTTATTTGAGTTTAAGCTTATTTTAATATATTTCATTTATCTGAAAATATTTTCATAGCTACTATAAAATCACAGTCTTGAAATTTATAAACATACTATAACCTAATGAGAAAACTTCACTTATGGCTCAGGATTTCTCATTCATTTGACAGTTCAGAACATGTTGATCCTACCTCTCCTGTGGCTATTTTAATGGCATACTTGGAATTATAACTGTGTGGGCTTGCCATATCCGCCTTCCCACAATATACCATGCTACTTGTCAATAAAAATTACCCTGTTATCTTTTAAGTTTTGAAGTACTTTGCACTGAATTTGTTCTGCAGAGCTAATCTTTATTTTAATAAAAATATTCATAGATTTATTCAAACAATATTAAACTGAGCAAAAATACAAACATTTCAAAGATTCATAGAATATCAGATGAAAGGAAGGTTCCTATGCTTTCATCTTGCTGGTAATTCAATTAATAAAATGTTAAAACTTCTTGAAGACTTTACTTTAGAAAAATATAATCCTAGAATTTTGGCGCTATTTTTTTAAGCTACAAACTGTCATTGTTGGGACAGTAACCGTCCATATGTTGAAAGTAAACACAATTTTCACCTTTTAGCTCCTGGATTTAGGCCTAGTAAGCTTTCTAAATATTCACTAGAGGCATTCTGGTAAGTATAGTTATCAATATACATTTATTAATTTTCTACCTGTTGTGTGATACTGCCCTTGGCAAAAGCGTAGAACAAGATGAGTTGATTCTAAGTGGTAAACTAACCAAGGCACTGCCAAGATGAGATGTACCTCAATTTCAATATCAACACAGCACTGATTTCAAAGAGGTGGGGGAAACCGTTTTTGAATAGCCAGCCTGTATATATCATTTAAAGCAAAATAAATAAAGCTGAGAACCAAGGCAAGGGTTCTTGGTGGTACTGCTGCACAGCAGGAAGTGGAAACACAGTTGAGATTGCTCTGCAAACTGTGTGTGTGTGTGTGTCTTTCACCTCTCACTTTGAGGGTTGAGTGGTGAAATGCCACAACTTTTTTTTTTTTTTAACTTCCCTTTCAGGGCACAGAACAGACTTAAAAAAAAAAAAAAACCTGACAGCTAGATAGATGTTCATATGTACATCAAGGCATAATGAAAGAATAAAATGAATATGCTTTCTGATTTTGTCCAAAACAATACTGTTTCAGTCTAAAATGAAAAGAATTATACTTCCAAAAGCAATACCATTACACACAAAAAACTCCTGCAGTAGATTACTTTAAAAAGGAAACAAGACTTGTTTTGTTTTTTCAAATTCTGATTCTTGAACATCCACATTCTTAATATTTCTTTCCAAAATTTAGATATAACATCAGAGAATAACATTCTTCAAAATAAATTGTGCAACAGAAAACTTGAAGCGACAGGTTTTATTCCTGCTTGCTTGGTTCAAAAAATATGCTAATATTACTTGAGGAAGTAGTATAAGAGATACAGAAGGATTCTCCAGAAAGTGAATAATCTTGGAGTTCACATTTTTTCTTATTGACTCACTCGATTTTTTTTTCTCAGCCATTCTTTCAATGGTGTATTCAACATACAGTCAACCGTATGAAGGAACATAGGCCACTTTAGTAATCATCAGGAAGTCTTAAAGCATGAACAGCGTTCAAGACAGAAAGAAAAAAGTTGACTGGGTGCGCTGGCTCACGCCTGTAATCCCATAGCTTTGGGAGGCCGAGGCGAGTGGATCGTCTGAGGTCAGGAGTTTGGGACCAGCCTGGCCTACGTGGCAAAACCCCGTCTCTACTAAAAAATACAAAAATTAGCTGGGTGCAGTGGCAGGTGCCTGTAATCCTAGCTACTCGGGAGGCTAAGGCAGGAGAATCCTTGAACCCGGGAGGCAGAGGTTGCAGTTAGCCGAGATTGCGCCGTTGCACTCTAGCCTGGGACATGGAGCAAGACTCTGCCTCAAAAAAAAAAAAAGTTACAAGATAGAGCCTCACAAAATTTGTTAGTTTACTAAATAGTCTGCCATCAGCATCACCAAGCTTCATCCGGATAGATTTTCCCCAAAACCCAGGGAATGCATCACTATATTTTATGTCCTTCTTCAACCTAAGGTGAGCTTTGCTTTTGTTTTGTAGTATTACATATGTTTCTAGAAACCTGAGATTATGGTAAAGCTGGTAGGTTATCTTCCATTCTTGAAGCATAGTGTCTTACTCAGATGATCTGGGTTTGCTTTCTAAGTATTTTAGTCTGTTTCTCAATCCTGGAGATTGGAGAGAGAGGAAGATTCCTGGAATAATCATTGGTCTGCATTAAAGAGCCACATATTTAGCCACTTAACTTTTTGTTATCTTTGTCCTTATTGAAGCATTAGTGTCAACCCTAAATTCACTGAAGCTAAACACAGATTCTTTCTCTGCCCTGGATGTTAGAAAAAAAATGGTGGTGATATCCACCATTTGCATTGATAACTGAGACTAGGTCATTTGACTGAGATGGGCAGGTATCTCTTTCCTTCAGCACTTCTTTATGTAGGTTCTTCTTACTGGTGAAAGAGAAATAATTTTCACTAGAGAAAGAGCCTTAGGTCAAACACACATGAACGCCTGTGCTCCCCCTGGCCCTGCTTGGGATTTACTGGGAATACTCTAACTTCCTGCTAAGAATTTGGTGTGTTAATCTAAAGAGCATTGTGTGCTTTTTCAGTGTAAGAATCTATAAAAGATTTAGTACGGACTTGGGAACTAACACTTGGTCCCTCTTTCTGGTAGTAGTAAACAGCTATAGTATTTAATTGTCTTAACCTGGGAAACCTCACAGGATATGAGATTTCAATGGGTTTGATGTTGGTTTAAGTTTTGGAGATGTTTAGGAGTGCCCCCTGTTTCAGGACCACTTCCGGCCCCCTAAAAGACTACTGTTGGTTAGACAAGATATATACCTTTCAAAAAATGAGGGAATTAATTTATGCTCAGTCAATTGCCCATTCTTTCTGTGTCTTAAAATAGGATGCCAAGAATAACTGAGAAGCTTATCTGGGTGATTGCGTAGAGTATTCCTACATACAGCAAAATCTATATATGGCAAATAATTGAAAAGTCTCACTACAACTTTGTGGCTACTTGCATGTGCAGATAGCTTCAGAGTATGTGGGGTTAAGTGACATATATACATCTCTGTCTCTCTCGATATATATATATATATGAATACAGGCTTGGTGGCCATATATGCAAGATAATATTTGATGTCACAGACCCGACACAGCACTGAGAAAAACAAGAAAAGGGGAAAGGGAAGTATTGCTCTAGACAGGAAGGGGTTTTGGCAGAGTTAAAGGTCCAGAATGAAGCTGAATATGGTTGTGTTTGTTTCACTGCAGTCCTTCGTATAAGGTGAACAGTGGTTAATAATAAGAGCTTACATTAACAGCATTTAACATGTGCCAGGCACTGTTCGACATGCTTTAACAAGTATTAACTTTGGTAATCCTCACAATAGGATATGAGTGCTAATGTTACCCCATCTCACAGATTTAGAAAAAAAAATCTCGCAGATTTAGAAAAACAAAAACAAAAACTGAAGTTGTGTTTAAGTAACTTCAGGTTAAGCAACTGAAACAGAGTGAGCTCATGGGTTTCCCAGCTCACCCAAGCTGGTATCCAGCAAATTATGTTCCCGAGTTCTGAGCCACTGCAGTTTACTGCCTCTCAAATAGGCACAGCTGAGCCTGTTAAAATTATTATTTTATATTAATCATATTTTAATCATTTGTTTTCAGTGAAACACAGGAAAGATCCATTTTCTTTTTCCAAATTCTCACCTCTCTGAACTGCCCCTTTTTTTTCCAGTCAGCAGCCACAACCATTCACATTGATAGTTACTTTAGAAAGTGAGAGGATGTTGTTAAAAACTATTTTATTGTGAAAATAATCTGTACCCACTGAGGAAAATTTGGAAACTGTAAAGATATAATTGAGTGGGAGTGGGAAATAACACTGTATTTTTTTCCCTTAAGCAACTCACTATTAATATTTTGGAGATATTTCCCTCTAACTTTTTCTCTTACCACTAAATAATTTATGATCATTATATATATGTAATATTTACTGCTTTTTCACCTACACATTTTTCAGGACTCCAAAACATCCTCCGTATATTTGACTGCATATTGATTCCGCCACACTGATTCACTCAGTAACAATCTAGTATTTACTATTTGTTGGTTACTGTTCTATACAATAAGGAGCAGAAGAGAACAAGACAGAAGTCTGTTCCCATGAAGTTGAACTTCAAGTGAGCTCAATAAACATTTCCCTAAATATAACTATTCAATAATAGTTCTCTCAGTTCTGATTAATATTAGTAGGGTTTGACTTTTAAGAAATCTATTTTCTCTGAATAAAGGGAGTAGAGTTAGGTTATTAAGTTTACTGTTCTAGTGCTGGGTAATCATATTGAGCATAATTTTTGTTTTGTTTTCCTTTTTTCACTAGTGGGGAATGCTTTCCGATTTTAAATAAACTGTAGCATTGCCAATAAGTCTAAGGCTTAGCCCAAAGTTTCTACTGACCCCCTATGTCCTTTACGGTGTTAAGTGTTTATGTTCAAAACTCATCAAGATTAAAAGGAATCTTATTTTAAACCACATGTATGCATCACTTAAGGCAGTCACATTTTTCACTTTTAATGTTTCATGTTACTAAAATGTTTTGTTTCTAGGATGTACCCTTATGATACATCATCCAGGCCCTGCTCGAACTCTAGGCACTGTGCTTAAACAAAATTTGAATATTTTTTTGTTAGAATGGATTGGGTTGAATTAAATGGAATAATATAATTAAAATTAAATTCTCAGAAGGCATTGTTAAAAGGCAAAAATAGCAAAAAGAATCTCAGATTTTAGTTGTTATTTAGCGACAAACTGCATTTTCTTTCAGCTTCTTTCATAAATTCAGTAAATGGAAATAATTATTAGATTATTCAATTTTGCATATATCTAGACAGTAAAGAGACATTTGCTGCTTTGGCTGTTGGTAACAATTTAATTCTATTCACAAGAAGAAAGGTGCACATGCTTTATTTTTCAGAAATATTTGATTAAAATTATTGAAATAGGTTTTATGAAAGTTGTTATGCCGATAGTGAAAATTGCTTCATTACACTCTTTATAAAAGGTGAGTCACTGAATTACATTGATCTCTCTTTGATCAAAGAGTCTATGTTAGTTACATGTAATAAGCAGAATTTATAGAGCAAATCTGTTCAATGTAATGCTGATTTCAATTGTTTTTCATTTTAACTGGTTGTGTTTATCCACACATGCATATGTACAGATTGAATAAAATTTCCAAAGTGGGTTAAATTTTAGCCCAATTCTCCAAACACAGTGCACTGCATGCTCCATACCCTCCAAGTCAGAAGTATGATGATAAATGAATGGAGTGAATTTTTGCATAGACTATATGATCAATATATGATCGAGTGTTCGTTACTTGTGAGTTATGCCATGGAAGCTGGTGTCTGCTGCTGGTCAGGCTTGTTCAGGTTTTCTGTCTGTTAAGGTACAGTTGGATACGTTGCATTCTGGTGTCCACATTTGACAAAAGTTTCCATTCGCTAATGGTTATGTGAAACTTCTTGCAGCAGGTCAAAAACATAAGTGCTTTAGGAAAACCATGAAGAAAGTGAAACCATCTAGAAAGGAATCTAAGTTTCCCTGTTTGTTCCGTTCCCCACGCTTATCCCCCAGTGAATTCTCTCTGCCCACTCTGACCACTTTTTCAGAATGCTGCTGTCTTGGCGAACTCTCTCATATTGGTTAATAGAAGCTGAGGCATTAAATAAGAGTCAGCTAGCCCTTTAGAGTTTAGAAGTACTTTCATTTCCTTCAGCTTCTAAAAACCCCTGGTGTTACTATCCTTATTTTAGAGATGAGGAAGTAGAACTTTGGATAGGAGAAGGGGCTGAATGAAATGGCTTGAGAGAGATTTGAGCTCGTGTCTTTGGCCCTAAGTGTTTTACTGTTACCTGTTTAACTTGCTGCCTGTAAGAAAAAGCTACCTGCTATCAATGACTGTTTGCTTCTCTACGTGAATTTACATTACCTGCTGCATTCTCTGAGCCATTTTGTTTCTTCATCCTTAGTTTTAATGATAGATTTAAAGGTTTCGTGAAGAAGGCCATGCATTAGAGACAAAGTGGAGGGAGAATCAAGTTTAAGAGGCTCCTCCCCAGGTGTTTGCTATCAACCCCTGCCCCTCAGGTATGTGAGCAGCCCAGATGAGAGAAAGCTCCGTCACTTAAGTGGTGAGGGAAGATGCTGAACAGCATCGGAGGAACGCGAGTGAGGTCTCAGTGGCTGGGCTCAGTGCACACATGTGAAATGGGATGCTCTAAGTTTTCTCCACGTGAACAGGACTTCCTTGACCAACTGACTTTTTACAACCAAGAAATGTCAAGGACTGTCATATTTTTCATGTAATAGAACTTGCTTCATATTAAAAAACTGAAATGCAGGATACTTGTGTGTTCTATGTAATGCCTAAATTTTCTTCTAGATAGGACACTGCCATATAAAAGGAACTTGTGGAAATCATAGGTTTAATTTAGTAATGCCCAGAGCACAGCATGTAAAAATATTTCGTGTTATTTTGTATTTAATATCCTCTATGTATTTTCAACAGCTATATAAATGTCAGCGGTTACCGAGATTTTGTGGAAATGCCCACATTGTCATTACATCACCAAGTAATATCGTAAGAACTCATGATGGAAAGTTTTATTAGAGGTGTGTAGGAGTAAAAGTGTCACTCCTATTGAGCAACTGATATAATATTGTCCTGCCAGATGTATGACTTTGGTAAATGACCATGACCTTCAACTATAGTATGGACATCATGACACACAGTTACTTGTAGTAACTACATTTCTGGGAAAATGTGACTTTACTAATCTATCTTTATTTTGCCAACAAATAACTGCCATATCAGTTTAATTTTACTTTCTTGAAATATATCAAATGAGTTTAGGTGTAAAAAATAAAATGGATAGGTAGGTGAATACATAGCTGGATGGATGCTATATGGAAAAATAGAGAATAAGGGATAAATCCTTCATGGAAATATTCATTAGATTGAATCAAATTAGGTAAGCAATGTAACCACATGTTAATATATTCTTGTGGAATACAAATTCATGTTTTCATAAACCTGAATTAGCAAGAGTAATCTGTGGGCAATACTTATTAGTTTTACTAATTACTTTATTAACAAACTAATACTTTATTAGTTTTTTAGCTTGCTCAGTGGGAATAAATGCATCTATTAATATTTGGCCTGGAACATTCTATTCTAACTGGCAGCAACTACTGTACAGTATATTAATAGCTACAGTTTAGCTGCTACTTAAACTAAGTTCACAGCATTGTCACTAACTTTTGCACAAATTTATTTTGAAGTCAAATGAAACTATTAAAATGCTTTAACTGCCTTCAAAGTTATCCATGATGTTATGCAATATGTAGCCTCTTATTTTTTTCACACTGTCTTTTTATGTGCTTTCACGAATTATTGGACAATAAAATTATATATTTCATTTGAGCACAAATGTGGGGTATGTGGGGAATGAAGGTATGTGGGGAATGAAGAACGTGCAAGATCAATGATTACATAAAACTTGTATTCATTATATAAAACCTAGAGATACTGAGGTTTCTCTGTCTTGTATGAGCTATAAGGCTAAATAAGTAAATGATAGACACGTATGTGTCAAAAAGCAAGATGCGGCTTAGCTAGAAAAGGCTTCAGTGTTAAATTTTTGCGGAAGAAAACATGTTTGTGAGAACTGAGCATAATGCACTGTAATTTGTGTAGAGGTTGATTCTAGAACAGTTTTTCACTTTCTTGTTTACTGAAGCCTCTCTCCTCCTCACTTTCCGCTACTTTGGGTTTCTCTTTGCGTTGTAGTCATCCTTTCTTGGCGCTCCTTTGAAACATTTAGGTGGTTAGAAATGACATGCTTTGCCACATGTTTAAAATAAAACATTAAAATTATTATTTAAAAAAATTTTTGCATCCTTAAAAAAAGAAGGAAGAGGAGAAGGATGGGAGGGAGAGAGGAAGAGGCCAAGGTGAGGCAGGGCGACCACTTTATCAGATGCACGTGTACCACAGTGGCCTGTACTCATCATTCACTCCTTAGGTATTTGTTCCACTAAGAAAAGTATTTCTTGGAGGTCTTCTGAAGAGATTTACTGTCCCCAATCTCCCCAAAATACTCATTTGTATATGAATATTAATTTAAAATATAAATCAGTTTTTTATTGAAAAAGCAATAATTGGCTGGGGTGCAGTGGCTTACGCCTGTAATCCCATCACTTTGGGAGGCCGAGGCAGGGGGATCACGAGGTCAGGAGATCGAGACCGTCCTGGCTAACATGGTGAAACCCAGTCTCTACTAAAAATACAAAAATTAGCTGGGCGTGGTGGCGGGAGCCTGTGGTCTCAGCTACTCCGGAGGCTGAGACAGGAGACTGGCATGAACCCGGTAGGCGGAGCTTGCAGTGAGCCGAGATCGCGCCACTGCACTCCAGCCTGGGCGACAGAGTGAGACTCTCTCAAAAAAAAAAAAAAAAAAAAAGCAATAATTGGAATTTAAAGCAACACTTTGTAATTGGGACTATATACTGGTGATTAGTAAGGTAAGAAAACAAAACAAAATAAAACGAAATGCCCAGCCTCCACACACACACACACACACACACTTGATTTCAGGTTTTCACACCACATTCTAGTGGAATAATTGCCATTCAACTTATTATATAATTGTTAGGGGTCTTATAGTTAGAAATTTCATCAACAATTTTTGTCCATGCAACTGTAGAATGCAAGTATTCTTGCTAAGTCATTTAAATATATGTGTGAGATGTGTTATTATTAATATGTTCATTTACTCACAAATTCTTAAATAATTTTAGGACACCTAGTCTAGGCAAAGAATTATGCTACATCTTCTAAGTGCAAATTGAACTGGGTAAATACTTATTCACTTTTACTTAATAAATTGTAAAACAAATTACTATAGATAAAGGAAGTGATACATTAAATATCTCTTAACAAAGGATCCAAAGCAGACTTTTTTTACTTTTTTAGTGTGGCAAATGGAACATACATGAAGCTCCCCACTGGAACCCTGTACTATCTACTTAACTTCTCTTAATATTTGTTTCTTCATCTGTAAAATGGTGATCATGGCCGGGCGCAGTGGCTCACACCTGTAATCCCAGCACTTTGGGAGGCCGAGGCGGGTGGATCACGAGGTCAGGAGATCGACACCATCCTGGCTAACATGGTGAAACCCACTCTCTACTAAAAATACAAAAAATTAGCCGGGTGTGGTGGCACGCACCTGTGGTCCCAGCTACTCGGGAGGCTGAGGCAGGAGAATGGTGTGAACCCTGGAGGCGGAGCTTGCAAAGTGAGCTGAGATCGCACCACTGCACTCCAGCCTGGGGGACAGAGTGAGACTCCATCTCAAAAAAAAAAAAAAAAAAAAAAAAGGTGATGCTAATTCCTGTATCTCAATATTACCACCTGGATCAAATGACTGAAAGCACCTAACACATAGGACAGGCTCTCAATAAATGTTCATTTTCCTCTTTTCTTTTCTTTTCTTTTTTCTTTCTTTTTGACAGAGTCTCGCTCTGTCGCCCAGGCTGGAGTGCAGTGGCGCGATCTCAGCTCACTGCAAGCTCCGCCTGCCGGGTTCACACCATTTTCCTGCCTCAGCCTCCCGAGTAGCTGGGACTACAGGCGCCCGCCACCATGCCCGGCTAATTTTTTTGTATTTTTAGTAGAGACGGGGTTTCACCGTGTTAGCCGGGATGGTCTCAATCTCCTGACCTCGTGATCGCCTGCCTCAGCCTCCCAAAGTGCTGAGATTACAGGCGTGAGCCACCGCGCCCGGCCGTTCATTTTCTTTTATCACCCTTCTGGCCACGGCCTGGAGCATATAACATATAATCCACCGCCGGCTTTCTGGTTTGTTTCAAGCACTTGACCAGAGTTATATGGGATGAAGTTATATCTAAAAATATGTGAATATGGTTCGGGAAAAGGAACTCCTTTTACCAAAATCTCAGCAAAGGGGATTTGCAACAAAATGACAAATGGTTCAGGGTTTAGGATGGAATACATTGTGAGTAATGTCTATATCAAATAATCTATTAGCCACACACCCTCTTCTCTTTCATAAGTGATGTAAGCTCAAAGTACTATGACAACCTATAGTTCTGACATCTAGGGGCTGAGTGTAAATCTATTGGTGATTTAAAATATGATTCAAAACTAAAGAAAGATAGGTTTTGTAGCTTACTAGTGGGATTGTAGATGTAATGGAGAAATTAAAAAAAAAGATTAAAAGGGCACAAGTTGATTATTGAGCCAATTTAACAGAACTTTGCAAACAATATCCTGAAATGCCTTTGGTCACATGTCCTACTGGTTTCTCTGACAAGAGCCCCAAATTTATTACAACTTGTGAAAAATGTTTAGATGGTAAGGAAAGGAAAAGTTCATTTGAGGAAGCTAAGATTGCCTTGGAAACAGCATCAAGCATATGATTCATGTGCACTAATGTGCAGATAACTATTAAATACTTATTTGCACGTGATAACAAATTGTATTTACAACAACCCAAATTATTTACCTGAAGACCTCTGATTAGGGGGAATTATTATTCCTTGAGTAGTAGGCAATAGCGTCATTCCCATTTTGGTAACTCCAACCAATGGAAAGTTCTTTTTATGTATTTATTTATTTTACAGTCTCACACTGTTGCCCAGGTTGGGGTGCAGTGATGTGATCTCGGCTCATGCAACCTCCATCTCCCCGGTTCAAGTGCTTCTCCTGCCTCAGCCTCCTGAGTAGCTGTGATTACAGGCATGCACCACCATGCCTGGCTAATTTTTACATTTTTAGTAGAGATGGGATTTTGCCATGTTGCCCAGGCTGGTCTTCAACTCCTGAGTTCAAGTGATCCTCCAGCCTTGGCCTCTGAAAGTGCTGGGATGACAGGTGTGAGCCACTGTGCCCGGCCAGAAAGTTCTTTGTTATGAATCAGAATTTGGCCCTCTCTTAGAGGTTGTTTTCCTCCAGTTATTTTTAGGTAATTTTCATCTCCTTCTAGCACTGGCTGTTTTCCTGGGCTTGCTCATAGTTTCCTACATGAGGAGTTATTTGGAACCTATTCATGATAGACATCAATTGCCCTGGAAAAAGTCATTGCGTGTGTGATGGATGCAATGCTAAACTTTGACTGGCTAAAGCTTTGACTGGCCTGGAGCAGTGTCCAGACACTTTAATTCTTTATTTAGTCCAAGGTAGAAATAGCTTTTCAATGGCAGCACCATCACATTGCAGATGTGTATCGACTTCATAATCAACGAAAACCCCTAAATTGTGTTTTGTTTCTCACATGTGTGGCTGTTAAGTGATAGAGTTTTGATCCTGAGCTTTGCTTTTCTTCAGCTGATTAGATGTAGTCCATTGTTACAAGACGTATGGTTCATTCTATACCCAAATTCTGTCAATCAGATCCAATTCTACTCAAATAATTTTCTATTTTCAATATTTTATTTCTAAAAGGACCCACTTGTATTTGAATTTTCAAGGAAACATTATTTCTTCCTAGACATTGTATTTTAGACCTCTGAAAATAAGCGTTGATATGTTTCTAAGGGAAAATATATAATAGGATCAATAGAAATTTTAGGCCTTACAAACTTGGAAAGATTTGGTATTACAATGTTTCAATGTTTCTGAGTGTTTGGGGTTCAATAGAAAACCTCAGTCATATTTTGCCCAAAGCAAGTCTTAAATTTTTAATTATGTGTAATAAATCCAGGCATATTTAATCCATATATTTCATGATTCATTTACACTTCAATCACCACGTTGTTGTTTTTGAAGAACCATTTGATGTGTATAAGCCCTTTGAGCCTTTAAAATATGCGTATAAAACCCAATCCCTCCCCATCCACCTCCACACACACATACACATTATTTGAAAATAGATCATTATATTTTGCTCAGGGTAAAAAAAAAATGAAATGCCTATTCTTGAGGTGTGGTTTTAACTTTTATATCACACTTGGCTAGATATTTTACTCAGTTAAAAATCATGCCTATGTCAAACCTTTGTTTAAAAAGTGCCTCAGAGTTTAAATATTTTAAATAACTATTTCATAGACTCATATGACTCATCAAACATACAAAAAAAAGTGGTTAGCTAAAGGCCTAAAAGAGATTTAAAAGCCCTGAATCTCCTTTTATATACCAGCTTCCATACAGAAACATTATAAAAGTTCATCCCCAGTCTTTCTCTCTTTCCTGATATTTAAACCAAAACATTCAATTGCCAGCTGCACTTCTCCATCTGAGTGCTCAAATCCAGCATAACCAAATAGAGAACTCATTTAATTTCGTTATCATATACTCTCCCTTCCAAAAAATCCTGCACTCTTCCTGCCATCCTCCTCCTACTTAAAAACAATCTTTTCTCCTTTCCAGGTTTTGAACTCTGTAAAGACTATTAACGATCTACCCAGCTGCCCACTTGAAAACTTGGCAGAAATGTGGGCCAGTGGGAGGAGAATTTCTCCTTCTCACCCCAAACATCACCTACATTATGCAATCTTAGGAATTCTGTCTCCTAAATACTCTACAACCCACCTAAAGTTCTTCACCTCTCCTGCCAAAACAAGTTCAAACGCTCATGTCTAAATTACGTTAATATTGCCTACATTTTCTTCTTTTTTCTAGTCTTAACCTCATTTAATTCATTGGCACCACAGCTGTCCAAATAATGTTTCAAAAACATAAATTTCAACTTGTCACTCTTCATTTCAAAATCTTCTAATGGCTTCCCGTGCCCTCAGAGTAAATCAAAATCCTTAATATGGTTCACCGGCTTCCCCCATGGTCATCTGTGCAGCCTAAATGACCACCATCCCTCACATCTCTTCTCTGTACATATCATGGGAACGCTGGGAACACCATTTCCTTTAATTTCCTTATTTTACCTCTAGTCTTCTCAAAGCATGTCCTCTGTGCCTAGAACACTCTTTATTCACTGGGCATTTTCACACCCAAAAGAGTAGAAGTTTTAGGGCCGGTCACAGCGGCTCACACCTGTAATCCCAGCAATTTGGGCGGCCAAGGCAGGCAGATCACTTAAGGTCAGGAATTCGAGACCAGCCTGGCAAACATGGAGAAACCCCATCTCTACTAAAAATACAAAAATTAGCCGGGTGTGGTGGTGTGTGCCTGTAATCCCACCTATTCCGGAGGCTGAAGCATGAGAAATGCTTGAACCTGGGAGGCGGAGGGTGCAGTGAGTCGAGATCATGCCACTGCACTACAGCCTGGGCAACAGAGTGAGACTCTGTCTCAAAAAAGAGTAAAAGTTTTAAGATAGCCTGTGTCCTATTCACAATCATTTTCCCAGACCCTAGCAGAGTGCTGAGCATATAATATGTGCTCAGAATGTGTCCTAAGGAGAGAGAAAGAAAGGAAGGAAGAGAGAGAGAATGGGAGGGAGGAAGGGAGAGGGGGAGTCCATGAGTGGACACAAAAACTTTTCCCAAATCAACCCATAAAACCACCATCCTCTGAATAATGTTAGTATCAACTATCAAATTTTTATAATATTAAATCAATGGTGGATATAAAAATAGAAGGAGGGGCTGAAATATCCAAAATAAAGTCAATCACAGTAAGTCTGGTTTGAAGGACATGAGTAGGTATCAGCCCAACCCTTAGAACATCATCAAACATATAATCATAAAGCTAGAAGACACCTTAGGTAGCTTCTAGATAAACCCCCTTATTTTCTAGAAGAAGAAATAAAGATAAATGAGCTCTTATTCATTTCCTCACTTCCCTTCCTCCTCTGTCTATATGTAATGCAAGATTATGTTACTTTATTCACTTTGCAAAAAGATTAAGGGTTATGGAAATTTGAACCAAATTTTGTTTTAGGGTATTACTTCAATATGACCTAGACATTGAAAATCTGAAAACAGATCCATTTGCACATCCAGCCTAATACTTCTAAGGCACAGATGGGTGGTGGCCATTTAGGAGGAGTTTGGACATAACCTTGTGAGTGCTGCGATTTAATGCCCTTCTTAAGATCATCTCACACCAGTTAGAATGGCAATCATTAAAAAGTCAGGAAACAACAGGTGCTGGAGAGGATGTGGAGAAATAGGAACACTTTTACACTGTTGGTGGGACTGTAAACTAGTTCAACCATTGTGGAAGTCAGTGTGGCGATTCCTCAGGGATCTAGAACTAGAAATACCATTTGACCCAGCCATCCCATTACTGGGTATATACCCAAAGGACTATAAATCATGCTGCTATAAAGACACATGCATACGTATGTTTATTGCGGCATTATTCACAATAGCAAAGACTTGGAACCAACCCAAATGTCCAACAATGATAGACTGGATTAAGAAAATGTGGCACATATACACCATGGAATACTATGCAGCCATAAAAAATGATGAGTTCATGTCCTTTGTAGGGACATGGATGAAATTGGAAACCATCATTCTCAGTAAACTATCACAAGAACAAAAAACCAAACACCGCATATTCTCACTCATAGGTGGGAATTGAACAATGAGATCACATGGACACAGGAAGGGGAATATCACACTCTGGGGACTGTTGTGGGGTGGGGGGAGGGGGGAGGGATAGCATTGGGAGATATACCTAATGCTAGATGACGAGTTAGTGGGTGCAGCGCACCAGCATGGCACATGTATACATATGTAACTAACCTGCACAATGTGCACATGTACCCTAAAACTTAAAGTATAATAAAAAAAAAAAAAGATGTGGAGTACACCACGAATGACAGCATTGGAGACTTGAAAGCTTTAGGAATCAGTTGTTTTGTTTTCCCAACCCTAAGGAGACAAGCTAGAACATCCTAAAATAGCAAAACACCAAGAAGAGAAGAGGACCATGAAAAGGGGGGAAGGGAGGACATTAGTAAAGCAACAAAGACCATCCATTTGGGATAAAAGGATCTATGCTATAGAGATAGAGAGAAAAGCGACATTTACTTTAAAAGCATGCATTGAGTCCTGCTATGTACTTAGTAATAGTGTGACTAGTCAAGTGAACTAAAGTTCTTGACACTTTGTTGTCTAATCTGCGTAATAAGAATTTTAAAATTTGCTGTAACCAGTTTACCTGCAATGATCAAACTCAAAAGTGACAATGCATATAAGTTTTAAAAAATTGTTTCAGTATGATGCAAATAATAATTCACAATTCTAGCTGGGTAGGTCCACTTCTAAAAACTGGTGATTCTAGTTGCTTATAAATTGTGCAGATATAGGTATTTCAATACCTAGAGTTTGGTCAATGGGCCACACTCTAAATTTGAAGGTGAGAAAGGAGAGAGCAATTTCACAGCTTGTCTATTACAGAAAATTTCTCGATACAGCCTCAGTCTTTCCTAAATATTCATAAAGATATTAACTGGAGTTTTGGAAAATATGCACTTAAAGAGTTGAAGAACATGTAGTCATTTCTGTTATATAGATACACTGATGAAATTTCCCAGGAAACGGGAGATTATTTCTCACTAACTTCTGGCTTCTATAACAATGGAAAGCCAAAAATGATTCTGAAACTGATGAATTTACTTACATTTTCAAACATTGCAATCAGTTTCCTAACTTAAGCAACACCAAAGCAAGGTTCAAGTCTGGGGAGTGGAGTGAAGCCAGACATTAACTGAAATTTTATTTTGTCTACTTTACAGAAATCCCTTTTCAGAGGGAAAGCAATAAACCTTTGTGCTCGTCTTTACAAAGTAATGGCAATTTGAAGTAATTCTCTACATTATCAGCATTATTATTACACAGATAATTGCTTCTCACCCCCATTGTCAAGTCTTAAGGTATTTATATAATAGACTTCTCAATAATATCTGGAAAAATATCATTTTTTTACCTCCACAAGATCTATAGAAATAAAGGTGTTCTCTCAATGTCATAATCTAGTACCAGAATTATGTGGCAAAGTTTTTTGTTTTTGTTTTTTTTCACTTTCTAGTGGCATAAAACACTTCAATCACACGTAGCTTTCTGGAGCAACAGACCATGGGCTGAGGATTGAGTTTCCGGGAGCCACAGCAAGGCTCTCCGATGCCATCTTTCTGTCTCACTGCTGAAAGTCAAGAATCACAGTGCTGATCATCAGAAACTGTGGGTTCAGAAACTCACCTGGTCACTAGAATTACTCTCCCCACTTTACCTCTGCTACCCAGGAGATCCCCGAGACCAGTCCCTTTTGGGGAGCCCATGATGGCATCTTCACTAGTAGCCCTTTGGCTCACATGGGAATACCCCCAGGGACTCCTCGCAAGAGGGCTATGAGGGAGGCTTCATTATTCTAGTGTTGAAGCCCAGAGTCTCAACCTAATCAGCGCTTTCCTTCAAGTTCGAGCCTCCAGGAGGAGCCAAGGAGTTTCAACAGCGTTTCAAAGTTCACAGTTTGTATTCTGGTGCACCAGAGACATCATTGAATCTTACAGCTGATGCTACCTTCTTTCCCACACCTGGATTCACCCAAAGTCCTGGAGAACAGCACATGGTGGAGAGAAACCCCTAGCCAATGTTCCCTTCTGAAAGATAAGAGCAAGACACCTGGGTGAACTGGTGGCTGAGGGACCTCCGCTCCTGGATACGTGTCCGTAATCATTCATGGAGTGAGAAAATCAGCCTGTGTGTTACCCCTAAAGAAGCTAGTCTGTAAGAATGTATTGATTTAAGTATATATAAAAATACATAGAGTAAATTATAACTCCCCTAGGCACAATTTCATTATATACCTTAAAAAAATACATATTTCAGATGCCACTCACCTCACTGCTGACAAAAATGACAATATCATTTATCATTCCAACCATGGTACTTTTTTTTTTTTTTTTGAGACAGAGTCTTGCTCTGTCGCCCAGGCTGGAGTGCAGTGGTGCAATCTTGGCTCACTGCAATCTCCACCTCCCGGGTTCAAGCAATTCTCCTGCCTCAGCCTCCCTAGTAGCTGGGACTACAGGCGTGTGCCACCACGCCCAGATAATACTTTTTTGAATTTTTAGTAGAGACGAGGTTTCACCGTATTAGCCAGGATGGTCTCAATCTCCTGACCTCGTGATCCACCAGCCTCGGCCTCCCAAAGTGCTGGGATTACAGGCGTGAGCCACCACGCCCGGCCCCATGGTATTTTGACTACAAAATGAGACACACTACATGGAAAAGTGGTCTACTGTGGATCACTACTCTCAATGAAAAGAAACGAACTATTGATACATTTGACAAACCAAGACTTTCTCCCCAAAACTGGACTGTGTGGTCCCCTAACTCTACCTGATGGGGAAAAGAAAAGTGAGTTGGGAATGAGGAAAGTATTTTTTTGGAGGGAGGTTTGTTTTAGGTTGGTTTTTGTTGTTGTTGTGATTTGACTGTGATTCCTCCATAGAGTAAAAGGCAGTCAGTTCTTGTTGTTTGTGGTTATTATGTTCTTTAAAGAACATAATTGCTGTGAGCACTGAATTAGCAAATACCGAACCGTTGCTCCCACGGGAAATACAGAGGACGTTCCTTCGAGCCTCTGGTCACACATTGTCATAAAACAATCAATACATGACCTTGTTTTATGTGTGTTTCTGTTAAAGGACACCTTGTTTAACATACAGCATTGATTTATTAACATTGAATTCATGACCAACAGCACTATAACTAACGCTTAAACAAGGCTTATCAAACACATCTCTTTTCTTCATACGGTACATCAAAGACTTCTTGCACTTAGGAATACTAGATGGCACTATATCACTGTAGTGAAATCAGCAGCAAAAAGCACAACATGAGAAAAATGTGGCACTAAATAGAACACACACCAAAAGGACAGTTGTGTATAATATGAGATATAAAACAGGAGCAAGGCAGAATGTCGCCTTGTTGAACCTCATCTGGGAACATGAACTTTGGCTGACAATTTTTTCGCTGCTCTCCATGTCTGTGAAGGGACATGAAATAGCTGTGGCTATTGATTTGAGAGTTACAGGTAATTTTAGGGAGTAGGCAGGTCTGTAAATATGAAATCCATAAGTAATGATGACTGACTGTAGATTCTTGTCCCTAACTCTGAGGTGTACCTTTATTTAAAGTTAGGCTCACCAAGTAGATTTCGAGAGGTCTCTAAGAGTGGATCTAAAATGGAGAACAAATGACCTCAGGAAATGTAGATAAAATATGTCTCTTCAAACTGGTTTTGCACCAGTAATGAGACAGTGACGCAAGTCCTCTGTAACCTCGCTGTGTTTGTTTTTGTCCCTATTTTCATCATTCTCCATGACATGCAGTAATGCTTTTCTGTGGTTTTAATTTGCATTTCTCTAATAGTACAGTTTGGCAGTTTTTTAAACAGTTAAATATTCAACTGCATTTATATATGACCCAGCAATTGTACTCTTTGGCATTTATTCCAGGGAAATGAGAACAAACTTGAACATTGTGGCACATCTATTTATAATAACCAAGAACTGGAAATAATCAGATATCTCTCCATGGAAAAATGGTTATTAAACAAAACATAGTACAACTTACTATGGATCACTACTCCCAATAAAAAGGAACAAACTGTTGATGCATTCAGCAACCTTAATGAATCACCAAAGAACTATCCTAAGTGAAAATAAAGCCAGTTTCCCAAGATTACATATGGTATGATTCCCTTTATATAACATCCTTGAAATGAGAAAATGATAGAAATGGAGAACAGACTAGTGGTTGCCAGGGGGTTAAGGTGGAAATCCATGCAGGAAGGAAGTGGCTATAACGATAAAAGAGAAACATGAGGAATGCTTGCTGTGATGAAAATGCTCTGAATCTTGACTGTATCAAGGTCAGTATCTTGGTTATAATAATGTGTTATGCTTTTGCTAGATGTTACCATTGGGGAAGACTAGGCATAAGCACATGAGATCCCTCTCTCGTAGTTCTTACAACTCCGTGTGAATCTATGATTACCTCAACATAAAAAGCTTATTTATAAATAAATGAAGGAAAAATAAAGACTTTCTCAAACCAGCCAAACTACACACCACACACACACACACATACACACACATACACACAGAGTTTTATTCTTTCCAAGTTTGAACTGATTCTTGTTCCTTCTTCAGTCATTCAACAAGCTGTTATCCTTTAAAGAGGCTAAGGAGAGATTAATTAGATATTAGTTTGTAAGATACATTTTTCAAAGTTCTTATTAAAATATATGTACATGTACAATTTAGTGAAAGCAAAAAAAACTTTGATAGTAATAATACTGAAGATCCAAATCTGTATTAAGTCAAATATTTAGTGATATAATTTTCATTTCAAAATGGTTTTTACATAAAGTAAAACTGTGTACAATAAAGTAAATAATTTTAATGCAATTTATTCTTTTTTTGGATGAGGAAACTGAGGCTCCCTTCTTATGTGGAAAAATGGTTGGCATTGCCATTAGTGCAGAGTTGATTGGGGCTAAATTGATTGCACTCTTTGGACCATAAAGTCAAGAGCAGATATGTAAAACCACGATGTGTTGTTATGGATGATCCAGTTTCTTTTTAAATCAGAATCTCTGGGGCATGAACAAAGTCTTTATATAATGTACTATTCTGTCTTATGGGCTCTCTCTATATGATTTTTCTATATATGAAGATATATAAGGAAAGGGCTGACAATAATCATGTAGGATACATAAAATATTATTTTCTTTCTGAAAGGAAAGGGAGTGGGCCTCCTCTGGTTAAAATTTATATTAGATTTCGTAGACTGCTAGGGCTGCCATCACAAAGTACCACAGACAGGGACACTTAAAGAAAAGAAATATATTGTCTCACGGTTCTGGAGGCTACAAGTCGAAGATCAAGGAGTCAGTGGGATTGGTTGCTTCTGAGGCTGTGAGGGGGAATCTGTTTCATGCCTCTCTCCTAACTCTGGTTATTTGCCGGCCATTTTTGGTGCGCCTTGGCTTATAGAATCATTGCTCCAATCCCTGACTTACCTTCACATGTTGTTCTTCCTGTATGAGTCTGCCTTTGTGTTCAAATTGCTTCCTTTAATAAGGACACCAGTCATACTGGATTAGGGTCCCAACCTCATCCATGAAGTATGACCTCATACTAACTAATTACATCTTCAATGACCCTGTCTCCAAATATGACCACAGACTGAGGCACTGC
This sequence comes from Gorilla gorilla gorilla, assembly GCF_029281585.2. Lineage (NCBI taxonomy): Eukaryota > Metazoa > Chordata > Mammalia > Primates > Hominidae > Gorilla > Gorilla gorilla. The sequence continues at coordinate 17,990,841 of NC_073232.2, read as the reverse complement.
AGGTTAAGGCTTCAACATAAAAATTTTGGGGGACACAATTCAACTCATAACAGATTTTCTCTCTCATTCTTACCCCATGGATAGGATATAACAGACAAAGCCCTCTTTAGGTTATCAAATAAATTGTGCCCAAGATGCAATGGGAGAAAAGTGTCCTAAGCAACATAAAGATAAGCAGCCATTGTAATAGATATATTTTTGGCCTTATTTTATCTAAATCAAAAGATTAAAAGTAAAACTCTGAATGCACTATATTTGTAAAATGTTTACAATTAGCCCCATAACTTTCTTTTGCATTAATATTAGAAGAAAACTAAACATTTTCTAAAACTTATGTTTTTTACTTTCTGAATGTTTTGAACGTGCTGATATAAATTTTTCAACTCTAAGTGTAGGTGGCCAAAATTATTAGAATGTTTAATCTAAAATAAATTTTAAACAAACAGCACTTTCATTCATTTCAAAAGTTATTGAAATAGGAATATCATTAACTCTAAACTATTTAGTTTAGGAAAGCTAAATATATATTAAGAAATAAAAATAAATATAGTAATACTTTTAAAGCTCCCTGATATTTATTATAAGTACATTGTTTAAATGTGTACGTATTAACATTTATGAGAAGGTTATATACCCATATTCACACAGATTTGTCTCTATGTAATACAGGGCAATAATGAACTTATTTCTTAAATTCAAATCAGTTGTTTGAAACTGGGTAGACCAATGAGTTGACTGACTTCAGGGTTTTTTCCCCACTTTTGAAGCAGATATGCTGACATCCTGTAGACATATCCTGAGATGATTATTCAAAGTGCAAATTAATGTCATACCCCACACATTCAAACCTCTTCTGACTTTGGTTCTTTTGCTCTTTCTCACCCATGTGCACATCAAAGACATTCTGTAATGGGAGTAATGGAACGTTGGTTCCTAGGGAAGGTGAATGAAAATTTCTGCAGAATACTACTTTTTAGCCATGAAAAGACAAAAAACGGGTGGGTGGCTTCAAATGTAAGTAGGGGGAAAAACAAATTCTAAGAAATCAGAGGGTTTGGTACCCATTTGGAAAGACATGAGCTATTTTTAGCTGTAAAGAGGATGTGATGATTAACATGAAGCCTAAAGCCATATAAATCCAAATGCAGCACTTTTCAATATACAAATGCACGGCTAGACATTACCATGGTACCGAAATATGAGTAAGTAAAAGAAGATAGTTTCCATTTTTAATTAAAAAAAGGCTTTCAATTATACCTGGAAGAAGCAGTATATTATTAGGTAGACAAGGAAATGTGATTTCAAAATTTTATTGACAAAAAGTAGTAAATATAAAAAATGTTGAAAAGAGCTTCCTAAAAGAATCATGTGTTTTAAATGTTGGGAGTGGCTGACTCCCAAATGTCAGTCAAACGGGTGTAATGGAGGTAGAATTATTTTATTTTGAGTCTTAATAGTTTTCAAGCATTCTAAGAATTCTCAGCTATCCACTTTTTACACATGGAATTCTGGAGCTAGTGACACAAGTGAATTATTTCCCTGAAAATGTCACCATGCAACTCAAGAAATTCTATACCATGACTATGCATGTATCTTGACATTGGGGCATTCCTGAACTTGATTCTTATACCTTTAGCTCTTTCTTAGCCTTTCATCTGCTAGTGAACTTAAGGTCATAGCTTTATCCTGCAACTGTTTAGTTTTATTTTAATCAGGTTTCAGTTGAATAATTAAAAATTAAGAGATAGTCCCAAACACATCTAGATAAAAGGAACAAAAAAGAAATGAAGAAAAGATAATGATAATTTAGCATAATGAGACAAATCTAAGTTTTTTAACCACAAATATTACTTAGCATCTCAGAGCCTTTGTTTTCTGATCATCTATAAAATACAGGAAAGTATTTTTACCTGGTTTGTTGTTACGGGAATTAGATGGCATCAGATGTAGAGTGTTTGGTGGATGCTACAAGTAACAATGTTGTTACGATTCTGGAAATATGGGACTATTGTTAGTTAATGATACTGCTCTTGCTCAGATTAAAATTGTGGTTTAGCTCTTCACAAATTACAGGTTAAAAGTTATATATATAATATATATTATATATTATATAAAAGTTATATATATAACTGTATATACATATACATATATTTATATATATATGTATATATACAGCAAAGCTACAACAAGGGTTTACCCAATTAATGTCTTCAACTGAGAAGAGATCCCTTTTGGTGGAAAATGGTTAATCAAACCTGAGCACTCCCTTGACTAAAGCTTTATTGAAGGTGATCTTTTTTCTTTATAGTTACTTCGTTTATGATGCTAGATGGTCAACATATTCAATACATTTCACAAAATGTGAATGCAGTAGTCATCATTGTATGACACTGTCTAGTTAATTTACTCCCCAAGAGTTGGAGTTGAAAATGTCTTTTATCTTTTTATTCTTATTTTTTCATTTAATATCCTACAAGAAAAAAAAATCCTTCCAATATTTTTTCTTTGAAGTATTGGGAAAAAATAATAAGAAAACTCAAAAATAAGATGTTTGTTATAGAGAGGCTGGGCTCACCCTCAAAGTATCTATCCTGAGAAGATTGTAACTCTTTGAGTCAAAAATGTCTAACCTGGGTCCTGTCTTCTCCACTGGACCTATAATATAAATAAAGAATTATTGTCCATTATTATTTATAAAAGATACCTATTCCTAATGACTTTGTTAAGAAGAGTGCTTCATATAACCCTTTTCTAGTGACCCTAACGTGTACATGTATACACTATTTCAAACTGTAAGGACACTCCCTCTCTTTCTCTCTCTCTCTCTGTCCACCTCTCATTTTCTCTTTTTCTTTTCACAGTATAGGGTTGTATAACTCCAGCAATTTCAAAGAAAAGCTTCCCTGCCACCCTCCTCATAGGGCTGTTGACCTGGCATCCTGGACTTTGAGGAACTAAGATTGTCACTCACTTAAAGCAATTGCTTCTTTCACATTCTTCTAAGATAAAATTACCTGCCCTGTACTACCAAGGCAAAGGAGAATGTCAAAAGACTGTGGATCAAATATGTTAAGTGTGTTTCCATTTGGGAAAAGCCACTGAATGGAAAAACAAATATATTTGATACGTGATTCTGATTCCCCAGATTATAATTTTCCCGGGACATTTTATTTGGTGGTAAAACCATGCAACTTGAAAAATATAAGAACAACATTTTAAAAAAACTAAAAATGTTTTAAAAATTAAAAAAAATCTTGTAATGTAAAAAATATAAAAACACAAGTAAGAAAAGCTTCTCAGAATTAAAATTGGAGACCAAAGGAAAATAATTCCTGTTGATGAGTAATTACATGGATGACAATTTAATAGGGAAAAGCAAGAACAAAAGAGTCTGTCACCAACCAAGGGTAACATGTGATATAAAACAGAAAACAGATTGACTAGCCGTTGAGAGTAGAATTCTTGACCATCCCATTCAGGGGCTAGCAAAGTAGCTTCTTAACTACTTTTTCAGCCCCTTAAAGCTGAAGTCTGAAGAGGCTCCTCTTTCTAACATGTCTACCAAGCTGAGTTTTTTTTTTTTTTAACTTTTCAATATAGTCATTTAAATAAATTAATCACTAAGCCCTAGAATGACAGAAACATGGTATTACTATTCCTAAACAACTCTCTTGTCACTGTTATTAATCTTCAAATGATGTCATTAGTCAATTTTGCTCCATATTGCATCAGTTCTGGGCTTACTGAAGGAAGAATAATTTCTTGGAGAACATTTCTACACAACTGAGGGAAAGTTGAAGCAGTTTATAGGATCACCATTCTACTAACAGGTAAATTCCTGAGAAGACTGGCTCTGGTTTGAGAAAAGCCAAATGTACTACCTCTCAATATCAGGTTAATATTATTAATAAGTCAGATTCTCAACTTGTGTATACATTGATGGAAATTAAATATTGGACTCACATACCACCCAAGGACTGACGTTTAACATTTGAATACTTTTCATAAGTGAATCACCCTGTCATTTTGGAGAAAATGACACCTTCTCTGCTGAACTAGGAATCAGGTTTTCACATGTTTTTCATGATGGTTTTCAGAATGCTTGTGTAAAGATAATACCTATTGGTCATAATGCACTTCAAAGCTTTTTTTTTCCTACTTTGTCTTCCAATAAGTTGTCCTGTTGACACTATTATCTAAACACTCTGTGCCTTTGTTTACTCTCAGAAAAGATAGTTCTAGTTTATAAACCACTTTGACCGTCTTTCCAGGAACATTCTTTATAAAGTGCAAAGTGTTCTCATTTGCATTTTGTCCTGTTGGTGTGAGGCGATATGTTCAGGGATTGAGTTTACAGTGGTAACATGAACCAAGTCTTTTCTAAACGCGAGGGAGACGCTCAATCATGCAGTGGCACAGAGTGACTCCAGCAGAATAATGCAGAGTTATCGGGATACTCTGTCTCGGCCATTATAATGACTCTGTTGGTGACAGCTTGTCTACTACCTGGTGGCATTAATAAAGAACACTGTTTCTGGGGGAAATTGTTGTGTTGGCCTTGCTTTCATGTGATATCCCAAGGCATAGACCCCGTTCAAATGAGTTACTTTGCATTTCACTACAGACAAAGGTACCTTGGAAAATGGTATTTGGGAGTTTCACTGTACCATACTTTGTTTTTATTCTTGAGAGGAACCTTCGATCATTTAAAGTAGATATTTGCCTTCATCCCCTACCCCCACCCAATAAAACAAACCTGGAAACGCCCATTTACATATTTTAGCTTAATCACGGTCAACTGTCTTCTATCGCCACTTCACTGCTCACAAAATACATATATTTAAAAGTGAAAATACTGAAATATGTTTTCACAATACAGCTAATACCACCAGTAGAAAATTCACGTCACCATGTTCAGTAGACAAACGTGAGAAGCAATGTGGTGTCAGATTGGGAAACTTGGGAAAGATTCTCAGAAATAAGTAACTTCAATAGGTTGCCTTTTGCATAGTGCAAAATTAAACTTCACTTTATTTAGTGGAAGTGACCCAATTCAATCTTATCTGGGGTCAACACAGCTGATTTCATTTGTGTTTGACCACTGCACATTTTGTCATCCAAAAAGTTAAGGAGAGGAAGTCAAGGTCATAATGAGAACTACGAAAGACAGATGCTACAATAAAGACTTTTTTGTTGTTATTGTTTTTGTTTTGGTGGTGATTTGATCCAAAAGAGAAGCACTTAGATTTGGAATTCACACACAAAATTCATACTTCAGAAGACCCAACAATAGTAGTTGTAAGACAGCTAATCACTAAAGACTTTCTGCATTATTTTTATAACAGAGAGATTGAGTGATTTAGATACTCTATCCTGCAAGTATATATTTAAATTCCTATACAAATAATGTGAAAAATATCCCAGATAATGGCATCCTATCTGCATGTCATTATTCAAATAGAAAATAGAATAAAGAAGAGAGAGAGAAAAGAAAAAAATAAAATACACGAGATATTCTGGTTATAGAAGCTCACTTATTTGGTGAAGTGATCAGGATACTTATTTATGAGTCCTGGATGTGGCTACTTTGAAAACCAGTATGTTTGAGAGTAATGCCTGCCCAATTAAACATAGGAGCCCAATTAAACATAGGAGCCCAATTCAAATGCAGCTTATATGAAAAGGAGAAACCCCTGAAAGCCACCAGAAGGCAACCTTGGCCCAGAGCAAGAGTGGAAGAGCAATGAATCAAACACAGCACGCTAAAAATCCTAAAGAATATTCACTGAGGAGATAGGGCTTCTACCTCAACTGACAACATGTGGGTGGAAAGATTTCTTAGCAGTTTCAAAAAATTATATAGGCTAGGCACAGTGGCTCATGCCTATTATCCCAGGACTTTGGGAGGCCGAAGGGGGCAGATTACTTGAGCCCAGGAGTTCGAGACCAGCCTGGGCAACATGGTGAGATGCTGTCTCTACAGATAATAATAATAATAATAAATTAACTAGGAATGTGGCATGTACCTGTAGTCTCAGCTACTTGGGAGGCTGATGTGGGAGGATTGCTTGAGCCTGAGAAGTTGAGGCTGCAGTGAACCATGATTATGCCACTGCACTCCAACATGGGCAACAGAGCAAGACCCATATATATATTATATATATCTATAATATGTATATTATATATTTATATCTATAATATGTATGTTATATATTTATATCTATATGTATATTATATATTTATATCTATAATATGTATATTATATATTTATATCTATATGTATATTATATATTTATATTATATCTATAATATGTATATTATATATTTATATTATATTTAAAATATATATAATTATATAATATATAAATATTATATATTATATATATAATAAAATTACGTGTTTTGTAAAATTATATATATATATCATTTTTAAAAAAGAAAGAGGAAAAGTCTGTAGATTGCCCCAACCTGCATAGCGAAATGCTAGCTTCTTGACTCATTTATCTTTTCTTTTTTTTTTTGCATCTCACCTTATTTGATAGATTCACTAGTCCAAATTTTCCCTTTACTATATCTTTTTCTTTTTTTAATTATACTTTAAGTTTTAGGGTATATGTGCACAATGTGCAGGTTAGTTACATATGTCTACATGTGCCATGCTGGTGCGCTGCACCCAGTAACTCGTCATCTAGCATTAGGTATATCTCCCAATGCTATCCCTCCCCCCTCCCCCCACCCCACAACAGTCCCCAGAGTGTGATGTTCCCCTTCCTGTGTCCATGTGTTCTCATTGTTCAGTTCCCACCTATGAGTGAGAATATGCGGTGTTTGGTTTTTTGTTCTTGCGATAGTTTACTGAGAATGATGATTTCTAATTTCATCCATGTCCCTACAAAGGACATGAACTCATCATTTTTTATGGCTGCATAGTATTCCATGGTGTATATGTGACACATTTTCTTAATCCGGTCTATCATTGTTGGACATTTGGGTTGGTTCCAAGTCTTTGCAATTGTGAATAGTGCCGCAATAAACATATGTGTGCATGTGTCTTTATAGCAGCATGATTTATAGTCCTTTGGGTATACACCCAGTAATGGGATGGCTGGGTCAAATGGTATTTCTAGTTCTAGATCCCTGAGGAATCGCCACACTGACCTCCACAATGGTTGAACTAGTTTACAGTCCCACCAACAGTGTAAAAGTGTTCCTATTTCTCCACATCCTCTCCAGCACCTGTTGTTTCCTGACTTTTTAATGATTGTCATTCTAACTGGTGTGAAATGGCATCTCATTGTGGTTTTGATTTGCATTTCTCTGATGGCCAGTGATGGTGAGCATTTTTTCATGTGTTTTTTGGCTGCATAAATGTCTTCTTTTGAGAAGTGTCTGTTCATGTCCTTTGCCCACTTTTTGATGGGGTTGTTTGTTTTTTTCTTGTAAATTTGTTTGAGTTCATCGTAGATTCTGGATATTAGCCCTTTGTCAGATGAGTAGGTTGTGAAAATTTTCTCCCATTTTGTAGGTTGCCTGTTCACTCTGATGGTAGTTTCTTTTGCTGGGCAGAAGCGCTTTAGTTTAATTACATCCCATTTGTCAAATGGAAGAACATTCCATGCTCATGGGTAGGAAGAATCAATATCGTGAAAATGGCCATACTGCCGAAGGTAATTTATAGATTCAATGCCATCCCCATCAAGCTACCAATGACTTTCTTCACAAAATTGGAAAAAACTACTTTAAAGTTCATATGCAAACAAAAAAGAGCCCGCATCGCCAAGTCAATCCTAAGCCAAAAGAACAAAGCTGGAGGCATCACACTACCTGACTTCAAACTATACTACAAGGCTACAGTAACCAAAACAGCATGGTACTGGTACCAGAACAGAGATATAGATCAATGGAACAGAATGGAGCCCTCAGAAATAATGCCATATATCTACAACTATCTGATCTTTGACAAACCTGAGAAAAACAAGCAACGGGGAAACGATTCCCTATTTAATAAATGGTGCTGGGAAAACTGGCTAGCCATATGTAGAAGCCTGAAACTGGATCCCTTCCTTACACCTTATACAAAAATCAAGTCAAGATGGATTAAAGACTTAAACGTTAGACCTAAAACCATAAAAACCCTAGAAGAAAACCTAGGCATTACCATTCAGGACATAGGCATGGGCAAGGACTTCATGTCTAAATATCTTTCCTTCTTTCATTGTTTGATTAAAAAGAATAAGCTGTTGACGAGCTCCTGGATGAAAAACCGTACCTGCTTCAGCAGTACAGGATAACAAAGATGTGAAGAGTGACAGGAAGCATGAAATCCTGATGAGCACACTTCCTTGATACCCTCAGAAAGATGTCCTTCTTGGGAAGACGGTTAGCTCCAGTGACCTTATGCTGTAACATATAAAAGAGAGAATTGTTCCAGAGCATGTTCCTCTGTGTTGCCAATAAACTAACTTTTTGCTTGCTCCAGTGGGAGGATGTATTGAGGGGGAGTTAAGTGGAGTATGTATGAATAAAATGAAAATAATTGGATCTATGGTATACTCTGCATTGATGGGCAAATGCTAATATTATTTGAAAGCCCAGTAAAGGAGAGTGAGGATGAGAAAAGAAAGAATTCAACTTATAAAATAAAAAAATCAAAATAGCCATGTCAACTCAGCCAGCCTCCTATTAAATTGGAAAAAATCCAATTTTAGCTGAGCCATCCAATTCCAAGGATTAACTTAAAATTAAGTCATTCCTAGGTATATCAGGGCTTTTCTAAGTGTATTGGCTTCTTACGTTCAAGAAAGCAAAATCTATTTGGGCGTTTATATCCTTACATGTTCTTATTTATTTTTGTGAATTTAGTAGAGCCTGGACTAGTATTCAAAGTCGTTTCAGGAGAAAATCAAAGCAAATTTACCAGAAGAAAGGTGTGTGCCAAGTAGTCAATCATTAAAGCAAAGCAAACCAGGCCAGGTGCAGTGGCTCCCGCCTGTAATCTCAGTACTTTCGGCGGCCAAGGTGGGTGGATCGCGAGGTCAGGAGTTCAAGACCAGCCTGGCCAACACAGTGAAACCTCGTCTCTACTAAAAATACAAAAAATTAGCCGGGCATGGTGGTGGGCACCTGTAATCCCAACTACTTGGGAGGCCAAGACAGGATAATAGCTTGAACTTGGGAGGCGGAGGTTGCAGTGAGCTGCAGTGATCGTGCCATTGCACTCCAGCCTGGGTGACAGTGCAAGACTCCGTCTCAAAAAAAAAGCAAACCAAACCAAAGCTGAAGCTCTAGCAGATGATTCTGATTCTTCTGGTTGATTTGCAAGTTCTTTATTTCCATGCTACATATTGCTCTGAACCAATACTTTTTAACCAATTTATTTGTATCATTTGGCATATTTTTCATTATTGTTATAATTTTCAGGCCTAAAATATATCTCCTTAAAGTTTTCACTGAGCTATAGAGGGATATATGTGTGTGTGTATATCTATGTATCTAACATTTATCTATCTAGCTATCTATGAACTATCACCTAGGTCAACATAACATAAAATTATATCATTTAGAAGTAATAATATTACAATATTTAATCCAATTTGATGTCTTAACGCAGTTCTTATGTTTTGAAAATATGGTGTGAAAACATATTCTCATAATTTTCTATTCAATTCCAAGTCTATTAAAAAGCTGAGAGCTTAAAGCTGTGCACATTGAATATTGCAATAAATGACTAGAAACAAGTTTTGCCACACACATATAGAAAACAAAGGGAAACTGAATGAAGTAAATTTCAGTAGCAAATATCAGGCAACAGCATTGTTTTCTTGCCTCAAATGAGTCTAGACTGAACACAAATACACATATTCACCAAAAAAGAGTATGTTAAAAATACATTCTCTTTTATTTTTGGCATTTGAGAGTTCAATATTTAAAAATCCGGTATTACACAAATATTTCAGGAGGTACCTCCAAGGGATAATTAGTAAATGATTACTGGGCACTTACTGTGGAGCAGGCATATTACAAAGAACTGGGTTAAAATCATTCTACCATTTGGTAGAATGTACGAAATCGTAAAAAGTTTGGATACTATCTTCTGAAAACCGCTTAACAGTAGGTACATAATTCATCAAGTAATAACAGAACCTCTTTTCCCTGTATCTAATTATAAAAATTTGCACGAAAAATAAAACACAACCCACAAACAGAAGATAAACATGGGGAAAAAAACCACACCTAAATTTCTCATGCAAAGAGTTAGACAGTTTTGAGAGGTATGAGGATACCAAGAAAGCTGAGTACCAGCTCAAATGTTTGAGGATTTTAACAATCTCTGTGCTGTGGTGACTTCATTAATAACAGACCTCACACATTTCTTAGCTTGGAAAATATGACACAGAAGGGAATCAGGCACTCACCATGGTTTCCCACTTGAAGGGACATGTCAGCTCAAGAAATGGATAAACTAATATTCATAATCTTTTAAAACAGGGAAGTTTGAACTGAATAACGTGCACCTCAGCCTCCTCATTAGGCTAGGACTACAAGAATGTGCTGCCACCAAACCCAGCTATTTTGTTGTATTTCATTTTTTAGAGACACATTCTTACTATGTTGGCAAGGCTTGTCTTGAAATCTTGGCCTCAGGCAATCCTCCCACTTCAGCCTCCCAAGTAACTTTGTTGTCTTTTTCTTTTACTTGGAGATTATCTGTGTACATTTATATCTGTATCTGTATACCTAATAATGTCGATGTTAACACACAATAAATAAAATACAACATAATATGGAAAATGTGTGTAGAGTTTCCGAACTGATACAGTCCTTCACTCTTATTTAATGTTATTGTCAATGTTAAAATGATGATGACGTGTCTAAGTCAGGCTTTCTCACTTCAAAAGGGTGAAAGAGATCATGGAAGAGAAATAAACAGGTTAGAATAAAGTTATGAAAAGTGAGGCCTTTGACACTGACCACACTTCCTTCTGGGGCCATTTTCTTTAGGTGGGTCATATAGTAGCATGTCCATGGGTCAGACCATTGAAGGGTCTAGTTTATGAGCACTGTAAGGCAAGGTCAGAATTATTTTTAAAAACTCTTATACATCAATCTGACCATCTTGATCCTAGGTCACGAAAACATTTTCTGTGTTGTAGAAAGTTATGTTATTAGTTATGTTATTTGATCTTAGTGTGGATTTCTGGAGTAATTTTATTTAATACATGTATTAACTAAGTATATTAGAGTCATTTCTGATAACTATGGAGTTACTGATATTCCATTTGTTATATTAAATAGCCCCAAAAGTACAGTACTATGAAATAGGACAGCCCCAGGAACACTGCTGTTCTACCTTTACATAATCTATGCTTCATCCAATTAATATAAAAGGACTTTAATTGACATGTTTTCAGGTTGTGCAATGTGTTCGCAGATCACGATGCTAGTTTGCTTATGCCTGCACAAACTTGGCTTTTCCTCTTGGCTTTTGTCTTTTTCAGCCCCACCCTTTTGCTTCTTTGAAGTCATCGCTTTCTTAATCAAGTTAAGAATACTATAAGTAGGGCATTGCTGACATGGTATCCATCTACTTTTTTTTTTTTTTTTGGCTAAAAAAAGAAAGAGCTTCCTCATCTAGTGGGAGCATCCCTCCATCATGCTCCAGGTCCCGTTCCTGCTCCCACACACCTAGGGAGTTGCACTTGTTTTATGTAAGAGCTGCTTTCTAAGCAGCCTGGATGCTGAATGGCTTTCTCAAAAGTGAAAAATGGGCACTATTCTGATAACCCATCTTTCCATCAGTTCAGCTCACTTTCACTGTACACCTTGCATTCACTGGTCACTGTGCAAAAAACCAGGGATGAAAAAATTCAAAGCCAGTAACATAAGGCACAATTCCTCTACTCCAGGAGTTCACAGACTGGTGAAGGCAGACACAGGCAAAAGAGTAGAACGCAGTCCAATAACTAAAGAATTGATCCCTGCTTACTAGCTGTGTGACCATAGCTAAGTTTCTTATCTCTGTACCGTGAGTGTAATGGAGGCAATGTCAGTCCATATCTACCTTGTCTGTTGGTTGTGAAAATTCAATGAGTTTATGCAATTAGCGTGTAATCAGCTCTCAACCATGATCTGATGTTATGATGTGATGGACATTCAGATGGGTGACGTGAACCCTATGTAGCTTGGATAAAGCTGAAAGGGAACGAGAGGGGGTACTTCTGGTTGTTGCTCAGGAAGCTTTAGAGATATATGGCTATTTAATTTGCAAATAATAGTTAGAACTGCAAAAACACGTTCACCTGGTCTTGTTGAGAAAGAAATCATAAGTCCCCTGACTTAAACTCTCTCAGTTGATGAAGTGACCAGGATTACTCAGAGTGCAGTTATTGGCTCCCCCGAAGCGCCAGAGTCCAGGAAAGATGCTTATCAATCTTTTGCCATTGGCTTCTACTTGCAGGTGCCTTCTCTACTATTCAATCATATATGGTCGTTGGAAAGACAAATGAACTCAAGAAAAGCAGCGAACAATACCGCGGTTTTTAAATCTGTCACTGTTCTTCCCCCACTTCAAAGCTGACTTGACAACTGCATTTATTTCACATTGCAATTGCTGCAGGTTAATAATATTGTTTTATCAGGAAACATTTATCTTGAGGAAGAAAGTTATCCTAATACAGCAGATAACTTATCCAAGGACAAATAGAAAGGGGGCTGTGTCTAGAGGGTAATGCTAATGCCTGGCATGCTATAAAAATAAATGAAATCTGATTAACACTATTGGAGGGAAGAATAAGTCATCGTTTCTATGAAATATTATTTTCCTGATTGGAACCATTTCCATTTTCGTCAGCTTAAAACATTGCATTAAAGATGAGATGACTTTAAAACGGTGACAGCTATCTCAAGCCCTGTGATTATAAATGGTGTTATAGGCTTGTAATCCTGTGGGTTTAGACTAAAGTATTTTCTTCATAAATTGAAAGAGAAACACACTAGGAATTCAGAAGATTTTAATTAAAGTTGTTCAAAAAATTTAATGGGAATTTTAAAGGCTGGCTCACTAAGTAGTTTTGATAATGAATTTAATTTATAGAAGAAAGTTCTTGGCAAATTTGGTAATGCCAAAAAGAGCCTACATATACACAAAGTATATTTTCATGGAAGCATTATTATTAAGTGCCCTGCTTTTACTGGTTGACATACGTTAGTTCATTTCAGCTCCATTCAAATATGTAGATTAAACCTAACACCTATAAAATGGTAACAATTGCTTTTTAAGGGAGAAAGACCACAAAGGGTTAGATAGCACTGTCTTCATGATAGAGCTAATTTCTTTTAAAAAAAATTCATTAATGTATAAAGTGCAGGCAGTTTGGGTCACAAATTAGGAAAGAATGCACCTGGACGTGATTTATTTTGAATTGGACAGCTGAAATACATCCCGTATAAAATCACTCATTCCTGTTTTTCTATAAGTTTGCCTGGAGCATTGTATGGCATCTCTCAGAATGTGTTGCACAACTCAGCAGAGCCAAGGCTAAGCAGTGCAGAGGACAGGGTGAAAGCTGGTATTGCGCAAAAAAATAAAACAATTAACAAAAACAAGCAGGTGGGTTGTTTAGAGTGATGCAGGTGTGGTTTCAGTAATAAATCAACCCACTTATAATGATAATAGCTTGTGTTTATGCAAGTCCTTTCTTTATGAAGCCCAATTTTTTAAAAAAAATATGATTCTTTTAATTCAAAATGCATCCCTGTGATTAGCAAGGGCATAGGTTTAATTAACTCTGTTTTATGGATGAGGAAACTCACCATGTCCTCTGTTGATAGGCAAGTATTGCAATGTGCTGGATTCAACATCCTGTTCTGCGGCTTAGTTAGACCTAAGGAAAGCAACAGTAAGTCTCTACTGGTCACCAAGGAGATGACGGAAAATGGGACAATGAAGACAGAATAGAGAAAGTCATTAAAAAACTGTGCATTGGGGCACCAGTGTGTCTGTTGCCAGTTCAAATGAGGTTGGAACTTCTATGTTGGAAAACCCAAAGTCTAAGTCTTTTAAACAAAAAAACAAAAACCCAAGGAACCAAGATGTAAGTAATTGAACTGCTGTAGATATTCCTAAGCTTTAATGCACATAAATCAACAAAGAATAGTTGTATTTTCATAAAACTCAAATTTGAGTTTTAGCCTACTGAAAGGTGTTACCTACATGTAGAAAACCAGTCATTCTGTTCATGAATACTTCAACTGGCTCTGAAGTTTCTTAAGAAAAAGAGAGAAAAAATGGGTTATTTTTTCCTACTCTGAGAGAATTTGTATCATTTTCCATTCAACAAATACTTTGCTTTGTGCCAGCCATTAAATAAGAAACCACTCTTTTGGGAGGAGGTTCAAGTGCTTTAGTTACTATTTAGTTTGTTTTGTTTTTTAACTTACAAAATGGAATCCCTTCTGAAACTTCCATTGCAAATGCACAATTCATAATTACGTTACTGTGGGTGTGCGGAGTTGGTGAGGAGTCACAATGCAGAGTTAAAGTGGCCTATTTTTTGAGATAGAGTTTTGCTCTGTAGCCCAGGCTGGAGTGCATTGGCGGGATCACAGCTCACTGCATGCAGCCTCCAACTCCTAGGCTCAAGTGTTCCTCCTGCCTTGGTCTTCCAAAGCTCTGGGACTATAGATGTGAGCCACTGTGCATGGCTCAGCCACTCCTTTTAAATGTGAGAAGGTGAAGAAAGACAACTTCCACACTGGGAACCAGGTAAATGTCCCCCTCCTTCCATATCCCCAGCATCCATCATGAGGTAATTTTCAAAGTACGTTCTTCAAGCCAACTCTTGTATTCATTCATTTTTGTTCAACAAATATTTCAGAATCTCTCCCACATGAGGCGGTCCTTGAAGGGCTGGTGTACAGCAGCTAACAGCACAGACACAGCCTTTGCTTTATGGAGCTGATCGTCTGGTGTGTAATGTGGCATTTAATCGATAGAATGATTTGTACACCCAGAAACATAGCCACTCTTACTCTGCATATCTAGGATGGCATATCAGTGATGCATCGAATCTCAATAAACTTTGATAACAAGTTTAGTAGACCAGGTCTTCAGTTCACCATTAGGGAAATGCTCCAATGAGTGATGCTTTGCATCTTATATTGTCTTGTAAAGACAATCAATAGAGCATTGGCAAAAGCAAATTTACCAGTGAATAAATGATTACTCC
Organism: Gorilla gorilla gorilla; assembly: GCF_029281585.2. Lineage (NCBI taxonomy): Eukaryota > Metazoa > Chordata > Mammalia > Primates > Hominidae > Gorilla > Gorilla gorilla. The sequence continues at coordinate 17,975,614 of NC_073232.2, read as the reverse complement.
TATTTTTAAGTGCCATCCTTTCAGTTCTGTAAAAAATATGAAATAATTTTATGAAATTGTCTGAGATCTGTCCATCTACGTCTCTCTGTGTCACCTCCATACAGTGGCACTCTTGGAGAAAAAAGATAATGTTACAATGAAAAGTCTTATCTGTGACCCCTTCCACCAAGGTACCCACAACTTTCTTCACCATTGCACATGGTAGGGCTCTGGTGAAAATCTTTTTAGGTGGTCATAGTAAATTATTTGTAGGTGGTAGTTGGTCTGAAAACTTTTTTTTTTTTTACTGCAACAACCTAACAGGAAAACTAATTAGAGATCATGAGGAGAGTGGTATATCAGTCAGGGACTAATCAGGAACAGAATCCACTTGAGAATTTAAAATAGAGAGGGCTTAGGCTGGGGAGTTGGTGACAGCATAATGGGAAAGCTACAAAGCAAACAGGAGTAGGGAGACAACCCAGAGCCCATCTAGGCTGGCAGAGTCATCGTCTCTAGGCTGGAAGGGCAGAAGAAGGTGGTTTAGTGGAGCCAGGAGATGCACAGTCTCCCAGGGGAAGCTGGAGCTAGGGTGTACCTGCCAGGCATGAGCTGGAATCACAGATGCCACACTGACTATCACACTGTCCTCATACTCAGAGAGAGAAAGGTGTATACACCCAGTATTTTCTTATGTTTTCTCTATACTTCTATATCCCCACCCCCATTATCCCCCGAGACATTCCCCGTTGGAAGTCAATGGCTTATGGGAAACTGGCTGCAGGGGGATCAGCCCACCTGTAACACGCAGAAAGGCAGAGAAACAATGAGTCATGGATTTGAGTGCAAACAAGCCCAGTCCTGCTACAGAGAGTTATGGAAAAAATCTCACTGTTGAAGAGAGACATCTATAAGAGAGGTGAGGAAAATGACTGATAGATCCTTTTACAATATTCTAGGGTAGTCTGTCTGTGGGAGGGGGCAGGAGTCTATGGGAACTCTCTGTACCTTCCACTCATTTTGCTGTGATCCTAAAACTACTCTAAAAGATAAAGCCTATTAAAAACATGTTTTTAAAAAACTGACAGATGTTCTTAAGATTAACTAATGAGTTCAGAGAATAAACTGAGGATGAGATGAATTTCTAAAAACAGCAGCACCATACATCAAAAATACCCAGCTAGAAATTATAAATTTTTAAAAGATCACAGAAGATAAACAAAAACAAACCCCTCCCCATCTTATCTTTATTATTTTTTCTTATTTATATAAAAATAAGGAGATATAAATAAATAGAAAACAGTACTGAAATATTTACAGGGATTCATGAAAACAGATTTTAAGAAATTAAGATACATATTGCCAGGTGTGGTGGGTCACGCCTGTAATCCCAGCACTTTGGAAGGCCAAGGTGGGTGGATCACTTGAGGTCAGGAGTTTGAGACCAGCCTGGCCAACATGGCAAAACCCCATCTCTACTGAAAATACAAAAATTAGCCAGGTGTGGTGGCACAAGCCTGTAATCTTAGCTACTTGGGAGGCTGAAGCAGCAGAATCACTTGAACCTGAGAGGTGGAGGTTGCAGTGAACTGAGATACTGCCACTGCACTCCAGCCTAGGCAACAGAGCAAGACTACATCTAAAAATAAAAATAATAATATACATATGTTGTTTCTGGGTGGCAGCACTCAATATAGTTACTATATTTTCTTCACAAATGAATATATAGTAATCCAATCTGGAATAAAATTCCGATAGCGGTATTCTCTTTTTTTGTTTGAGCTTTTGTTTGGTTTGTAGAACTTAAATAAATTTGTTTATGAATCATCTAGAGAAAAAATAAAAAGAGAACAGCTAAATCATGGTTATCAAGTGATAGAGTCCAAGAGTCCAACAATATAAAACATGAATAAATGCACCAAAGCTATAGTCACTAAAATAGGAAGATTTTCTTGCAAGACGAAAGTGGTAGATCAATGGAATCAAAGGCAATGCCAAGCAGGCACACACACACACACACGATTTAGTGTTTTTAAACAGTACGAGACTTTTTTGAGAAGGGAAAGTGACATTTAATAAATGGCATAAACCGTAGTGGAATTTTAACTATTGATAATAGAAAAATACTTATTAAGTAAAATAAGTATATAAATATATCATCTAAGCATATATATGTATATATTTATATTTATATAGGTAAAAGAGAAGAAAAATACTTACATTGAGTTAGAAAATGCAAGATTCCAAGTTATATCAAAAATGTATATTTAAGTACTTGTAAAAACAAATATGCATATGAAAATATGTGAAGAAGATATTTCAGGCTGGGCACGGTGACTCAAGCCTGTAATCTCAGCACTTTGGAAGGCCAGGGTGGGTGGCTCACTTGAAGTCAGGAGTTTGAAACCAGCCTGGGCAACATGGTGAAACTCCATCTCTACAAAAAATAAAAAAATTAGCTCGGCATGTTGGCACATGCCTGTAATTCCAGCTACTTGGAGGCTGAGGAAGGAGAATCACTTGAATCCAGGAAGCAGAGGCTGCAGCGAGCCGAGAACATGCCGCTGCACTCCAGCCTGGGTGACGGAGCGAGACTCTGTCTCAGAAAAGAGAAAAACAAAAGAATTAAAGAAAATATTTTAAATATATGAAGAGTCTTTCATATTTTTAGCTTCTGGACAATTTATTTCCTTCTACCTTCCATATTTAGCCTAATGCCATGTACTATTGAGTGATTTACAGATTTAGGGCACATTGTTAATAATAGGTAGTATTTGTTGAGTCCTTAATATGTGGCAGACAGTGTTCTAAATCATTTGACATGAACTAATTTAATCCTCTTAACAAATTTACAAGGAACATATTCCCCTCACTTCATTATGTAAATAATAAAACAAAAGCCTAGAAGGGTTAGCAACTTGCAGATCATATAGTCACTTTGCAGCAGGTCTGAGATTTGGGTCCCAGAGAGGCAGCTCCAGCCACCATGCAACCGAATCCTGCGCAGCACAGTTCGGTCTCATTCAACAAGATGGCATCCATGTTGATTAAGGAATCTTAGCTCTTAAAAGGTTCTACGAATTACATTTTTTCCACCCAAGCCTATGATCACTCAATTGGCTGTGTAAGGTAGTTTGATAGGAGCTCGCATTATTTTTCTGATTCAAAGAGAGTCTTTTCAAGCGCTACTTAATTCAGGATGAGAGGTCAATGATTTCCCCGAGTCCAGGTGTGCTTCTACAGACTCCTGCTTGTCCTTGAGCTCTCATGAGCCATCACCCTTGCTTACAGAAAGTTGAGTTATTTGTGTGCTCTAGACTGTGAAATCAGAGATGGTCCGTTTCTATGGGAACCAGTTTATTTCATCCAAGAGGGCAGTGAAGAGTCATTTGTGAACCCTACAGAGTGAAGAACAAGTTCACCACACAGCATATCCTCAATCTGAAACATCTTTTCTTTCATTTCCTTTTCCCCTTCAGAAATGTCTCCTTTCAATCCTGTGTAGCTGAAGGAATCGCAACACCTTTCCCCGACAGTCTAGATAAACTCTCTCCTGATCCATCTTCACAGTATCTAAAACCAGGGAACACGTTCTCCTCACAGAATACAGGTAGACACATTTTGTAGCCTTCCTCATCCCCTGAAGTAGAAAAGACAACATCAGAATATGTAAGAATGTATTGCTTTAATAGAAGGGTCTTGAATCTTTGGGCAGAAATGGGAAGAAGGGATAAGGATAGGTGATTAAGAAAACCAATATTATTATTCTTGTCTTTATTTCTGAATGTCTCAGATTTCTCAGTTGCCCAATTCTAACTGTAATTCAAGAATAAGAACAAAATACTGGTAACACTAACTTTATAGATTGTTGTTTGCTGTTGAGCCTTTAAAATGTAAAGACCAGTATTCTATTTCTAGAATAGAAACCTACAGTTTTTCAATCTAAGTATCTTTAAACATTTTTATAATAAGTGATATAGACTCCTGTAGAAACCAGTGCTTGACAAGAGATTTCAGTATTACCTAGAAATAATACTTTCCATGTATTTTGTTATGAAGATATTTATTTTGAAAAATAGGCTCTGAAGTGTTTACCTATAAACAGAAAACAACACAATGGACTTATCATGATCTAGTCGATTCCTGAAATTAAGAGGATTGTGAGTACATGCAAATGTTTTCCAAAAGTTTATTTTGGAGATCAAAAACATCATCAAAAATGTGAAAGTAATGTTTTTCAAGAAAGGCCTTTTGCCGACTATCCTATCTCTAAGTTTTAATTTGGTATAATGACATTTAAGAGACTAGGTATAAAAATTATTTCATCATGACATGAAATCAGTGTACAAACTGTGTTATCATGGAATGAAATTAAACATCTAGTTTATAGAAATAAGGTAAGGAAAAAGTAAAAATATGTCAGCTAATTCATAAATGTAATTGGATGTGAAAACTTCAATATAAAGGACTACATAAAAGTGTTAAAAAGTTATTGTAAAAATTCTCAAAACAAATGTCTTTATTAACTTAAACTTACAGGGAATTACATTTTAAGATTTCCAGCAAGCTTAGAAAATTCACGATTGTCTCCACTATATAAAACCTTCCAGGTAGATATGTTTTATAAATATGGAAAAGGACTGTCAATTACTCTACTTTAAGGTAAGCTGTACCTAACCTATCACAGAGTTGTATGTATTTCCCAAAACATGTACTTCCTGCAGATTAATAAAAGTGCTCAGAAGGATAAGCGGGTTCACCATGAAGCAGATTGCAGTGTACGCCATTCCTTTTGGACTTTTTCCCAACAGATTTAATTACTCAAGTGCCTCAAGCATATTTGCTTTTATATTATTGGTTTGGCAAATAAGTAGCACCATTGATTTAATAAACATGATGATAGCTCTCTCTGTGCATCATCTTAGAACTTGAGACAGTAAAATATCGTTTTCAGGTACAAGTTTATGCTAGTCTTTCATGCATCAAAAGTATCTGCCAACGTTCTGTGTAGTGACAACAGAGGCTGGATCCCATCAAACAATCCTAAAATTCAGCTAATACCAAAGAATGTTCATGTTAAAAAGTTAAGAATTTTTTGGTGAGAAAATGAAGGATGCCAACTTAAGAAATATACTATTTCTGAAGATTTTAAATTGTGATGTTTATATTGACTTGTAATACAAGAAACTCAAATTATGTTCATTATAACTACTTTTAGATTTATTTTTTTTTGCATTTGTTTTAGTGTAGTTCTTACTTTGAGGCATTTGTATTCCTAGATTGTAAACGTTTTTAATTAGCGTTGCTATCTAGCTACCTTTAATATGGTCTATGGCTATCCTTCTAATTATCTTCTTACAACCACTATCAGCCTTTTAAATTTTCTTTTATGTCAGTTTGAAAAGTGACAATACATTTAGGGTTAACTCTTATTTTAGCCATTTTGATTACACAATTCGCCTTTTGACCTTCTGGAAACCACATGACCCTCACTGAAGACCTTCGCATAATTACCTATCCGATTTCCTTATCTCCCTCTTCCTTTATATTTTTTCCCCCTTAAAGTTTCTTAGTGAAATACAACCATGGTCATTGTCAAAGTCATGGTAACCTTGCGAGGACTCTCCCCATGGTCTTCACAAGATAACTTACTGCTTTATCTCAGTGTCATGCCATTCCTAAAACTATCATCATGCCTTTTTATTCTTTAACGAAGTGTTAATTAACTTAACCAACTTTTCCTTTCATTCATTATTTAAGACAGAATAAGACTCACATGAAGAGTTTAATTCGTATACTTCATTATGTAGTTAGTTCCTTTCCACATATATGATAGATTTTTATTCCATGAAAGAATTTACTGCATTCAGAATCTTTCCATTTTTAAAAGGCTCATAATCACGTTTACATCATAAAAGTTGAATTACACTGAACTAGGGAGAAATTTTAGACTGTAAATTCACATATCAATGCTGACATCACCCTTTAACTACAAACTTATGTATATAACTGCTAATGGACATTTCTACTTGGATTTTTAATAGACTTCTCAAAATTAAGTGTCGAAACCTAATTTTCTGTCTTTCACTCTAAACTTGTTTCTTTACAAGTCCTCTTCATCTCAGTACATGGCAACTTTAATCTTCCAATTGCTATACCAAACATTTTTACTTCATCCTTGATTTACATCTTCTTTCATAAAACATATCCAACTTATCAGTAGATCTTGTCAACTTTACCATCAAATCATATCCCAGATCCGACCAATCCTTACCACCTCCCTTATTACCAACCTGGTCCAAGACACCATCATCTCTTGCCTGAATAATTTCAATTAACCACTGCACAAGTCAGCTGGGGATTCTCCTTTATGCCTTCTCACTCTGAATCCAAGCTGCTGGAACAGCCACAACCTCCTATATATCTAGCCTCTGGAAAAGAAAGTTTTATCAAATCTTACAAGAGATTAAATCCTCCAGCAGACAGGTGACAGGCATGACTCTGTTCTTAGTCATCTGACCCTATCCAAGGATGTAGAAGCCAGGGTGTGCCATCTTGGCATGTGCCTAGAAGACAGAGAGCCATAAACCTTTGTTGGAAAAGTTCTCGTTTTAAATTTAACAAAAGAAAAATATGAATTGTTCTTTGGCCGTAAACAAGTAGCCTTAAAGCAATGTTAAACATTTCCCAATACATAAATCCATTATGGACAGTTTAATATATTGTCCCAAGAAATGCACTTATACACCATCAAAAAGCAATATATTTTGTTAACTTGTAGGGTTATGTGAAGGTAGCTAAATTCTACTGAAAAAAAGCCACATTATTTTTTGAAATGTATAGAATTCATCTAAGGTTTTACAGTACTTTAAGGTAAGCTATACCTAACCTATCACAGAACTGTATGTATTTCCCAAAACATGCACTTCCTATAGATTAATAAAAGTGCTCAGAAGGATAAGCAGGTTCACCATGAAGCAGATTGCAGTGTACACCATATAGTACGCCAATAGTGTGGAAATTATATGACAGCTCAATCATAGAGTTTATGCTTAACACATGTATGTATATGTTTTATATATATATACACACATACATACACAGCTTTTATATATAAAACACATAAATACATATATGTAAGTATATATCTATATATATGCATGTACCACTTGATTAAGGAATATATACCGTAAAATCCACCCACTGTAACTATATAGAGTAATGATTGTTTACTAAGTTTATACAGCTGTTTAAGCATCAGCACAACGCAGTCTGAGAACACTTCTATAACCTTATCAAGTTTCACACGACACTTTGCAGTCATTTTCTGGTCCTACCCATGGCCCTGGTGATATGGTTTGGCTGTGTCCCCACCCAAATCTCATCTTGAATTATAACTCCCACAATTCCCATGTGTCATAGGAGGAGCCTAGTGGTAGGTGATTGAATTACGGGGGCGGGTCTTTCCTGCTCTGTTCTCGTGATAATGAATGAGTCTCATGAGATCTGATGGTTTTTAAAAAGGAAGTTTCCCTACACAAATGCTCTCTTTGACTGCTGACATCCATTTAAGATGTGACTTGCTCCTACTTGTCTTCCACCATGATTATGAGGCTTCCCCAGCCATGTGGAACTGTGAGTCCAATAAACCTCTTTCTTTAGTAAATTGCCCAGTCTCAGGTATGCCTTTATCAGCAGCATGAAAACATACCAATACACCTAGGCAGTCACTGATCTGCTTTCTCTATCTATAATATTGCTTTGTTCCAGGAATTTTAAATATCTTGGCATCCCCTTTGCATATAAAAACAAAATAATATATCCCTAAAACTCATAAACCTGTATTTCAAAACCACAGTAAATAGTTGTCCCCAGTATCAACTGAGGGCAAAATAAGAAGAAATATATTTATCCAGGAGGAATTTTATTCACGTAAAAATAATTTCCTAACCCCTAGTGAAATATTTTAGAGCATTATATATGATTATTAAGAAATATTTATTAAAAACATGTCAGTAGGCCGGGCACGGTGACTCACATCTGTAATCCCAGCACTTTGGGATGCTGAGGAGGGTGGATCATGAGGTCAGGACTTTGAGACCAGCCTGGCCAATGTGGTGAAACCCTGACTCTACTAAAAGAAGTACAAAAACTAGCTGGACATGGTGGTGCATGCCTTTAGTCCCAGCTATTCAGGAGGCTGAGGCAGGAGAATCACTTGAACCTGGGAGGAAAAAACAAAGGAAAAAAAATGTTAGTTATATATTTTTAAAGGCTGAAAAATAATCGCATCTCAAATCAGAGTTCCCTTCCAATTTTTTAATATCCATTGTATAATATCCAACATCATTTACTCACATATTTTATAGCTGGAAATCTTGTCAAGTAAGAGACAGCAATCATGCACCGTTGAATCCATACCCGCCACCACAGAGAATCTTAGCACTATTATCTCCCAAATCATGAAATGAATGATGAAATTTAAAGACACCTTTGAGTACCCTAAAATATCTCCCACACTGTTTTGACCACAAGGCCTGAAATAGTTTCTTTTATGAAAAAAGAAATTTTTGAGCTTCAGATAATGTTAAGATAGTTTATGTGTTACCAGTGTCTCCTCTTATATTTTCTTAGATGATAGATGTATGGACTATAATATATTTATTCAGGTAGGTAATCATCAAAAAGTACAAACAGGTATCTACAAGAAATGTGAACTTTTCTGTTCATCTGATAACATACCTTAGAAGACATAGAATTGGGGTGGAGGGGAGAAAAGAAGGAATGGTTTTTGAGAGTTTAAAAAAATTAAGGGTGTAATCTTTAAAATAATGTAATTTACTGTGTCATTTACAAAATGTTATTTTCTGACACTTGTAAAATGAACACACTTGAAATGGAAACAAGGCCAGGGCTGAAGCTTTTGGGAGAGTTAGTTGATAAATGATCGATTATTTACATTATCATAAATTTTGTAACATCTTTTGCATTTTATTGAATTTTTAAGCTTTCTCTTTTTGTCTCTCTCATTCATTCTCTTTTTAAATTTTTCTCTCTTAAACAAAATAAGACCATTTCTAGAAGAGATTGCAGGCTCCTATCAAAAAACTGTATAGCTAATGGCGCAGTGAACTCTTTACCAAATGACAGTAGGCAAGAAGGCAATAGAAACATATTCAGCACATGTGAGACATTGGATGAAGACATCCAACTATGACTAAACAGTCATCTTTTTGAAAACCTGACATATTCATGGTGAGCTGGTGCCAAGACAAATGCAAGTAGAACTGTAGCCTGGAAATACTTAAACATTATTTGAATTCTCAGAAGTATCATTTTTACTTAAACATTGGCATGCAAAGCCAATAGTCTGAGTAATCCGGTCTTGAAGTGTAACTTTATTTGTTATGGGGATTTGCTCAGGGAAGAGAAGGGGAAAAAATAAACCCAGCCCTTCTTCATCTAGTGCAGAGAGAAAATAGTTGTTTCTGCAACACTGGAGACATTATTTGAGGCCATGTAAGTGACACTGCCTCAAGCTACTTTAACAATTCGCAAGAAAAATTTGATTTAATTGTTTTTGGTGAAATGTTCAGTTGGCACAGGCATCCGGGGACGATTCTTGTTTGTCTCTTTATTAGCAGATGGATACTAAGCTCTACCAGTAAGAATCTCATGCTACAACCAGACAGCTGGGACTGAACTGCTTAGAACCCAATGCAAGGAGCTCCCTTAATTCTCTGATGTAGTTCCTCTCTTGAAGCAGTGGAGCTGATGAGACAATCATAATCTAGGTGTTATTAATGTGGAGTCCGTTGTTTAAAAGTTTTGCAGATGTCGTAGATTTGTAAATAAAACAGCTTGTGAATGTGTGTATATCTTTACTATTTGAAGATGAAAGGTTCATAACTTGAATGAGATCTACAGAGAGATTTTATTAAAAATTATTTTTGTAGGAAACAATTGTATTGTACATACCTATCCTTCATTAGATTCTTGTCCCATGCATGGTTTCTTGTTTCCTATGAAACAGGACACAATTACCTAATTGTACGCTTACCTACCTTTAGGACTTGTCTTCTTCTCATTTCTGGTTCTTCTCCACTCCCGTTACACTTTTTGTGTGACCCACTGTGAGAACAGTTGGACATGGGGGTTTGTTTTTCCATTATAGATGTGCTATCAAGCGTTTCTGAAAACACTCTTTATTCAGTTTTGACTGACTAGATTCTTTTAACAATTCTTCAGGCTTATTTTGTTTTGAAATTTCCCAGTTTGGAAGAGTCACTCTTAAATTTGTTACTTGGTTACTATTCTAATCATCCCTTGTCAGGCTCCTTTGATGTTGTTTCTTTATCTCCCTAACTTTAAACTTGAACATATTCCAAGGATCAGTCCTTTGGCCTCTTCTATTTTCCATGTGTAGTTTGTGTCTACATATCCTCTCTAGACTCACTGTTTTAAGTACCTTCCAGGTAATAGTGATCCTTAAAACTAAACTTCCAGCCTAGACCTGTAACCTAAACTACAGAATGAAAATCCCACTGTTTACTGATATCATCCCTTAGATGTCTAATAAATGTCTCAAACACTGTGTCTGGTAACTCTTTGTTTCTGTTCGCTCTGGGCAAACATTTTGGAGTCATTGTTGATGATTCTCTCATCCCCAGATCCAACTGTTTAGCAAACCATGGCAGCTCTATTTTCCAAAATACATGCTAAATCCAATCGCTTTTCCCCACCTCCGTGACCAACAGAGTGGTTCAAACTATCATCATTTCTTAACCTGGATAGTTGTAATCAATAGTCTCCTAACTAATCTCTCTGCTCCCACATTTTCCTCTGCTGTTTATTGTCAGTAGAGCAGCCAATGGAATCTTATTAAAAGTATATCACATCACCTTATTCCTCTGTTTAGAACACTTCCATGGCTTCTCATCACTCTCACCTTAAAAACCTATACAACCCTACGTGATTTGTTTCTCTCCTTCCTTCTCTGATCTTACTTCCTACTACTCTCACCTTAACTCACAATCCTACTAATTGTTTTTTAAACATCAAACTGGAACAAACTGCTTTTATGATTTTTAAATATTCTATTTTAAAATCAGAATATGCTGATATCAGTGGTAGAGGCTTGATGCCATAATTCCCTGAATTCAAAAAGGCATTCCTTCCCACATTATTTAACAAATATTTCCATAAGACACACTTCCTTCTCTATGATAGCCAGTTGTAGAGCCAGATTAGAGCTGATAAGGGACTGTAAGATCAGAATTCTTTCTGATGGGAGAACCTCTGGCAATGGCTGATTCTCATTATGCACGCTACTGTAAGCATTTAGATCCTGGAAGAAACCCAATCACACAACAAGGGCACTTTTGCATCCTTCAATAAATGCCTGAAGTCCACAAGTTCCAGATGGAATAGAACAAGGCCTTCTGGCTCCTGTGTTAAATGGGATCCATTAGTAGAGCATCCCATTAGAAAGTATTTTCTTCTGATATTGTGCAGTAGTAATCTGGCCCAATGTGTGTGTGTGTGTGTGTGTGTGTGTGTGTGTGGACATTATCTAGAATTGAAATAACTATGAGACAGCAAATAGCACATGTGTACTATTGACTTCAGACAAGTGGCACAATAAAGTAGTGGCCAGAAAACTGTTTAGAATCAGAAGGCTTAGGTTTATCCCAGCTGCAGCTTACTGTGTGGTCCCAATAAGTTATCCTTTTTTCTCTGAATGTCAATTTTCTTACCCAGTCTTTATTACAAAAATCAGGAGAGAAAATGTACATGTGGGGTTTTGTAAACTATAAATCATTGCACAAATGCTATGCATATTTGAATCGTTTTTATTGCATGTTTTCTTAAAATAAAAGCCCAATAGTTTTAAGAAATGTGTTACATGTGAAGTTGAATTGTTAAGCATTAATGATACATACTAGAAGACATTCCTTTGAATACTTCCATTTTATGCACTTGCTTATGCCATCTACAAGAAGTTCTATATTCCAATCCCTGAACTACTGCCTACAAACAATTTTCAGAGAGGAAAACAGGAGACGATAATATGTCTTTATCTTAAGGAATCAAAGCTGACTCCTGATAATGAGGAGTTTTCTTTAATGTACCCACAAATTATCTCTTCAATAATTCATTGTACATTGTTTGCCTGAAATTGACATAAAGCTTACCAATTTGTCCTTTTTTGTCTTATAAAACTTTGCACTAGTCAATTTCTATATTTCTGGTACTTTTTACATTGCCCTTAATTTCTTAAAAGATTGTTAAAGGTTATCCTGCAAATATATTTGCAAGTTTTATAATACATCAAATTTTTTTAAAGGAAGGCATTTTTATTATTTGGGATTTCAATCTAGTCTTAGTACAGGGTAGGCTAATGGCTATTACAACAAGCCGCAAAGCTCAGTGGCCAAACGTAAAGAATGCTTAATTCTCATGCAAATTCCAAGGCAAATATTTATAGTCAGGTGACACTATTGGAGCCTTTCCCCCAAAGGTGACTTGGGTATCCCGCTCCTTCCATTTTCACATTTTTTGAGTTTTGGTTTATTTGAGGGTATTGGCCTTCCTGATTCAATTTTTACAGGTTTTTCCCTCTTTTGTATTCATCATAGGGTATGCACCCTTTTTCTATCTCATGTACATGCACTCTTTTTTTCTAAATCTCAATTAATTTATTGTAGTAACTGATACATATGGATGATAGAAAAAAGTAACAGCCTTAAAGTACATTTTAAATTAGACAATAAAAATATTTTTAAATATAGGCCTATTTTATTTAAGTTTGAGGGTACATGTGAAGGCTTGTTACACAGGTAAACACGTGTCATGGAGGTTTGTTGTAGAGATTATTTTTTCACCCAGGTTATTAAGCCCAGTACTCAATAGTTATCTTTTCTGCTCCTCTGCCTCCTCCCACCTTCCCCCATCAAGTAGACCCCAGTGTCTATTTTTTCCTTCTTTGTGTTCTTAAGTTCTCAACATTTAGCTTCCACTTATAAGTGAGAACACGAGGTATTTAGTTTTCTGTTCCTGCATTAGTTTGCTAAGGATAATAGCCTCCAGCTCCATCCATGTTTTTGCAAAAGACATGATCTTGTTCTTTTTTACGGCTGCATGGTATTCCATGGTGTATATGTACCACATTTTCTTTATCCAGTCTATCATTAATGGGCATTTAGGTTGATTCCATGCCTTTGCTATTGTAAATAGTTCTGCAGTGAACATTTGCTTGCATGTGTCTTTCTGGCAGAACGATTTCTATTTCTCTGGGTATTATACCCAGTAATGGGATGGCTGGGTCAAACGGTGGTTCTGCTTTTAGCTCTTTAAGGATTTGCCATACTGCTTTCCACAATGATTGAACTAATTTATATTCCCACTAACAGTGTATAATTGTTCCTTTTCTCCACAACCTTGCCAGCATCTGTTGTTTCTTTACTTTTTAATAGTAGCCATTCTGACTGGTGTGAGATGGTATCTCATTGTGGTTTTGATTTGCATTTCTCTAATAAACAATGATATTGAGCTTTTTTACATATGCTTGTTGGCTGCATGTATGTCTTCTTTTGAATCATGTCTGTTCATGTCCTTTGCCCACTTTTTAATCGAGTTGCTTGTTTTTCTCTTGTAAATGCATTTAAGTTCTTTACAGACCCTGGATATTAGACATTTGCCAGATGCATAGTTTGAAAATATTTTCTCCCATTCTGTAGATTGTCTGTTTACACTGTTGATAGTTTCTTTTGCTGTGCAGAGTTTAATTAGATCCTACTTGTCAATTTTTGCTTTTTAAAAAATTTTTGATTTCTTGTGATTGTTTTGGGGTACACACACTCTTGAAAACTGGCTTCCCTGTGTAGCCATATGGGTTCATGTATGTTTGTTTTAATCCTTGTTCTTTACTCCTAATGCCAAAGAGATATTTTCAAGATCATGGTCATTTCCACAGGTCAAGCTACTGTTTTCTTGTGCTCAGAATCTAGTCTGCAGTAGCAAATTTCTTCATTGTTTTATCTGCTCTCTTCCATATGATGTTCCTGGTGCTGACAAGTTGTACCTTGGCTATGAGTCACACAGCCATTTGCTATAAACATGCATACCTGCATACCATGTGTCACACCATCTAAACACCCAGTAGTTCTCTTCTCATGTATTGTATATTCAGGATTCCCTATTTCCATGCAAATCAGCATTGCCATCTAAGACTGCTCATTTCTGGAAAGTTCTGCAGAAGACCTTAATTCTTCATGGGGACAAAATTATTTCTCTTGTAAACCCAGAGGTCTTTTTCTATTCTGGCTGATGTCTATGTCTCTGAGGTTTCCTCACAAGCTGTTGAGTTAGAAGCAGCCTTCAGGCAATGTCAGTAGAAACAAAATGCATTTAATTGAGGTTGAAAAAATTTCTCCTACTAAGCAATACAACATCACCCTCTACATGTATTTACAAGATACTTTGAGACCCTTTCCTTAGAGGAAAGCTATAAATCAAGAGACCTTTTTGTTCTATAATCTTTTAAAAGCAAAATAATATTGGTTAAAAAAATGTTTTATGTCCTAAAAAGAGAAAGTTAAGAGTAACATAATTTAAATGACTGATTCTAGATTGAGCTGTTACTTAGAAATAAAGCAACAGTACTGAAATTTTTGTGTTCTTTTGTTTTCCCAGGTGTTAGCAAGCCCTCCCGGCTTAACTGGCTTTATGTTTACTCCATCCTTTGGATCATTAATAATGACAGTAAATAAAACCCAACCAAGGAAGCTAGTTCTTTTAATCTGACAGGTACTGAAGAGGCAGTCATGCCTCAAAGTGAAGAAATACCTGCAGCCAAAAGTCCCTAAGTTTCCCATATAACAACTGAGTTCTTTAGCAATACAATTTTTAAATTTTAATAGTTAGGAAAGACACTTGGCTAAGTAAACCACAGTCCCCTATCCCCCGAGCCCTGGGCACTCTCTGTTAATGCTACCCAGTCTCAATATGCTTGAGGCTTGGTCTTTAGATGTGTGCTCATTTTCACCTGTACTTGGTTTATCTATTTGTTTAACATATGAAATATATTTTAGGAAAAATATAAAAAATAAGTCACTAGAAAGAACAAAAATTACTTACAATTTTACCAACAGGAGAAAACTAAGTTTATCAATTGAATATGCATCATAATAAAAATTCTCCATGCACAGAATTAGAAATGCATTTTTTAGAAATACGTAATTTATTTACCCCAAGTGGGAATAGTCTACAAAGATTTTTCCTGATTTTTACAATAAATAATAAACTATAGATTATAATAGCCAAATAATCACCAATGGCCCCATTAAGAAATAGAATTTCTTTAATATCATTGAGTCAAGATGTATTCCTCTTCCTGATGCCATTCCCTGCATCATGGAGGAATTTGGAATTTTATTTTGCTTGTTGCACTACTTTCTTTGTAGTTTCATTAAATATGTATGAGCGTCTATATAATATATTAATTTGCTTTTGTTTGCATTTAAATTTCATGAAGATGATGCTGTGGAAAGAACTGTGTCCCCAAAATTTCATGCTTCAGTCCTAACCCGAAATGTGACTGTATCTGGACATAGGGTCTTTAGGATGTAATTAAAATTAAATAAGATCTTAAGGTTGCGGCCTTAATTTGATAGGACTCTGGCTTTATAAGAAGATAAAGATCTCTCTCCCTCAATATCTCTCTCTCTCTCTATCTCTCTCTCTTTTTCTGCCACGTGAGGACACAGTTAGAAGGTGGCTATCTGCCAACCATGCAGAGAGCCCTCACCAGGAACTGAGGTAGCCTGTACTCAGTTCAGTAAATCTTGGATTTAGCCTCCAGAATGGTAAGAAAATACATTTCTGTCATTTAAACCACCTAGTCTATGGTATTTTGTTATGATTGCCCTAGTGGGAGAGATGATATGAATTTTTAGTGTTATTTGTGGCTTGCTTCTTCACCCAACACTATGGCTCCAATGTCATGCATGTCGATGCCTGCAGCTGTACTTCAATATTGATATCTATACAGAATTCTATTTTTGAATGTTTCACAATTTATTTCCCGTCCCATGATGATGTGTTTAGTTTGTTTGCAGTTTTCTGCTATTAAAAACATTTTACAAATGTTCCCGTTAATCCATATCTTTACCAATACTTGTTAAACCCTGGTTTGGGCCATTCTAGCTGGGGTAAAACAGTATCTCACTGTCACCTTATTTGCATTTTGAGTATTATTAAGAGATTACGCATCTATACTTCAGGTCACTTTCGCCTTTTTCCTAGAAATATCTACTTAAGTGTTTGTGATTTTTCCACTAGCTCGTTTATTTATTTCTTACTAATTTCTGTTATGTCCTATATTTTCTAGTTATTTGCTAATATTACATGATAAAAATATCTTCTCTAGTTTTGTCTCTCTTTTTCTATGTGATGCCTTTTGATGAACAGAAGATTTTCAACTGTATGGAGTGAAAGTTATCAATATTGCCTTTATAGTTACTATTTTTGTAATACATTTTTAAAATACTGCCTACTCAGAATGCATACATATATTTTACAGTATGAAGTAGAGAACACATTTTTCCCTACATAGAAAATTATTTTTCACAACACCATATATTGAGTAGTTATTTCTTCTGTATTAATCTATAATGTTACTTTTGACATATATCTAATATTTCCCCCTCTCCCACCCCTGCTGTTCTCTCTCTTTGTGTGTGTACAATATTGTTTCAACAACCTAATTTTTTTATCCCTTTCTTTTTATTTATTTATTTATTTGAGACAGAGTTTTGTTCTTGTCACCCAGGCTAGAGTGCAGTGGCACGATCTCAGCTCACTGCAACCTCTGCCTCCTGGGTTCAAGCGATTATCCTGCCCCAACCTCCTGAGTAGCTGGGATTACAGGAATGTGCCACCACGCCCAGCTAATTTTTTCTATTTTTAGTAGGGACGGGGTTTCATCATGTTGGCCAGGCTGGTCTCAAACTCCTGACCTCAGGTGATCCATCCACCTCGGCCTCCCAAAGCGCAGGGATTAGAGGCATGAGCAACTGCTCCCGGCCTTTTTACCCCTTTCTTGAAAGCACACTCTCTTAGTAGAGCTTTAGAACTAGCCTCAATGTATAGTGGGGCAATTCTTTCCTAAGGTAATTTTGTATTTTTTGCTTTTCCATCTAAATTTTAGAATTACATTGTCAAAGTGCATGGGGAAAAAAAAACATCTGTTGGGATTTTTACTGGGATTGCACTGGAGTTATAGATCAATTTGGAGAAGGGAAAATATATTTATATCATTGAATATCCTTTTCTATGTACATGTATATTGTGTTATAAATGTTATAGATAGTAATTTATAATCTAATTTTTATTTAGCACTAGATCTCAGGCATCAAGATATGATGACAACTATATTTCTATACAACATTATAAATATTGACAGTATTTCATTGCATGATTGTGATATAGTTTATTTAGCCATTCTCCTTTATTTTGATGTTTTCATGATTTCTTTTGTTTAGTATTTAATTATTGCAGTAAAAAGTGCAGTAATATCCTTGGTTAGTTCCTTTAATTAAACTCTTTAAAGTGGAATTTCTAGATTAAAGTTTATAAATATAAAAATATTTTGAAATTGCATCCTAAAAGTAGTGTTTAATAAAATTGGTTTTACAGCTATCACCAGTAGTATATGAGAATGATTCCTTAAACCCTTAACAACAGTTCATTATTTTAATCAACACTCATTTCAGAGGAAAGAACGTATCTTGTTTTGGTTTTAATTTTAATTAATTTGAAATATTTTCTTCTTCTTTTAAAAATATTTTTACTGTACCTGTTTACACTATTTGCCTTTTTTTTTTTTATGAGTTCTTACTGTCGCCCAGGCTGGAGTGCAGTGGCATAATGTCAGCTCACTACAATCTCCACCTCCTGGCTTCAAGCAATTCTCCTGCCTCAGCCTCCTGAGTAGGTGAAGGCTACAGGCATTCACCACCACTCCCAGCTTTGTGTGTGTGTGTGTGTGTGTGTGTGTATATAGTTTTAGTAGAGACGGTGTTTCACCATGTTGGCCAGGCTGGTCTCGAACTCCTGACCTCTAGTGATCCCCCACCTCGGCCTTCCGAAGTGCTGGGATTACATGCATGAGCCACCATGCCCGGCCTATTTGCCCTTTTTTAAAAAGTGGGTTGCCTTTTTCATACTGACTTGTAATTTTTTTTTTTGTATTTTAAGCATATCCTCACTTATCTGATGTAAATGACCAAATACCTAATTCATGCAAGGCTTAAAACCTAGGTGATGGGTTGGCTTAAAACCTAGGTAACGTGTTGATAGGTGCAGCAAACCACCATGACACATGAATACTTATGTAACAAATCTGCACGTTCAACACATGTATTTAAGAACTTAAAGTAAAATAAATTTTTTTAAAAATGCAAAGAAACCGTAGATTAAAAAGTCAACAAAATAAAAGGAAAACAAAAAATATTTGATTAACCCAAAAGACAGCAGGAAAGAAGGAACAGAGATTAAAACATATGGGATAAATACAAAACTAATAGAAAATTGATATAATTTTTTTAAAAAGTTATGAATATATTGCAAAAGGTACCATACACAAAGCCAGTGGAGAAATATTTTTGGAAAAATGATTTACAAAACAAAGATGACGAAGGGGGTTATGACATATATTATAAAAATACTTATAAATTGACCTAAACAAGACAATAAGGATATAAGCATTAGTTCATAAAAGAGAAAATCCAAATATACAAAAAAAGAAAACTCACAACTAATTAAATAAATGAAAATTACTGTAACTAATATTCTACATCACATTGTTTAGAAAAGTATATAGATATCACATATCTGCATAGCCTATAGATAAAAAGTGCCCACTCATAAATAACTAGTGTAAATGTAAACGCTATAGTCACTTAGAAGAAAATCTGGCCACATGTATTAAATTTTTTAAATTAACATATGTATTTGTTGTGGGTTTAATTGTGTCTCCCAAAATGATATGTTGACATCCTAATACCTAGTACCTGTGAATTGGACATCTGTTGTTTGCAGATGTAATTAAGATGAGTCATACTTAAGCAGTGTGGGCCTCTAATCCAATGTGACTGGAGTCCTACTAAGGGAGCAGGGTCAGAGGCAGACATGGGAGAATGCCATGTGATGACGGAGGCTGAGATTGAAGTGTTGCAACTGCAATCCAAGGAATGCCAACATTTGGTGGCCACCATGACAAGGTAGAAGGAGGCAAGGAAGGCTCCAACCAGTGTCTCAGAGGAAGCATGGCCCTGGTGACATGCTGAGTTTACGCTTCCAGCCTCCAGAGCTATAAGAAGGTAAAAGTCTGTTTTCTGTGGTTCCCTGTTACAGCAGCCTTAAAAAATCATTGCAATATTTGACCTACAAATCCCACCCATGAAACCTCTGTCCTTAAAATAAAAAAACTATAAGCATTCAATTATACACTTGCAGGGTGTTTTTTTGCAGCCATGATAGGAATAGTGCAATGAGGAAATAAACAAATGAAAAGAGAATTACTCATCAAGAGGAATACATTATGTACCCAGAAATATCATGTGGTCATGTACAGTCAAATAAATCATAATTATATTAGTTGAACTAGAAGGATTTGCACAATGTAGTTTAGTGAGAGAAACTAGAATGCAGAAAATTACGCATACTCTGATATTGGTTTTAGAAAATAAAGAATCCTGTGTGTGTGTGTGTTAAATCATTCAGAAAAATATATAGATAACACGTATCTGTATAGCATATGGATAAAAAGAACCCACTCATAAATAACTAGTATAAATGTAAATGTAAATGCTACTGTGTGTGTGGGTTTGTGTGCATGCATGTGTGTGTGTTTGTGCATGTGCATGTATGTGTGTGTGAGAGTGTGTGTGTTTGCATGTGTGCGTGCGTCTGTGTGTGTACTTGTGTGTTTTTTTCCTAGAGGTGCTGCCTGAAAAGGTTGAGGATTTCTCAGTCACACTGGGATTTTGAAGCTTCTCCAATTCTCTAACTCTCGAAAATGTTCCTCAAATCATGGTGAACCTACCATATTGAAGTCTCAAAGTCCCTGTGGCAACATTTTGTTTTGGTTTGTCTTTTCTTAAGCTTCCTGCCAGACAAAGCAATCCCAAAATAAGTCATCTGTGCCAGGAAAACAAGCACCAGATGAAGAGGTGCCTCTGCTTTCTGGCCTCCAACCTCACAGCAGCCTTCTTTTTACTGTAACAGGATATTAACAGAGTTTTGCAAAGGTATCTCCATTTATTTCCTCTGACAATAGCCACTTACTGAGCATGCTGGATTTCTGCTTGCCCATAATAAATACTCAATAAATATTTATTGAAGTAAGTGATATGACTTAATCTATACAGAGTACAACAGAAAGTCCTCAAAAAATCTGTGGTATGAGAATGAATTTATTCTACATGCATGCAACAGCTAGTCAGTGTGTATCAAAATAAATAAAGAAGAAAATCTGACCTTATAGAAATGATATCAGAAATTGTTTAAAATCTGTAGTATGTGGATTCTTCTTACAGTCTCAAGGTTAACAGAGGTTTTACCAATTTTCCTTTTCTCTTTTTTCTTTTTTGTCACTTCTTTCCTCTTTTGTGAGAGAGGAGGCAAATGCCTGCTTATACATCATCTTTTTGTCAAATTATCTCCTTTACCTATATTGAACTCCTTACCAATGTGAAATGTAACATGTCTTCCTTTTTTTAATTTATTTTTAAGCTGCGATGTGTTTTCTTACATTAACATAAGTACTGTTTCTTTTTGTAATTTTAATTTTTATCTTAAGTTCTGGGGGATATCTCAATTTTTTAATTTTTTAATTTTTATCTTAAGTTCTACAGGATGTGCAGGTTCTTTCTATAGGTAAATGTGTGCCATGGTGGTTTGCTGCACCTATCAAGCCATCACCTAGGTATCATGCCCAGCATGCATTAGCTATTTTTCCTAATGCTCTCCCTCCCCACACCCAACCCCCAACAGACCGCAGTATGTGTTGTTACCCTCCCTGTGTCTGTGTGTTCTTACTCTTCAGCTCCCATTTATATGTGAGAACATGCGGTGTTTGGCTTTCTGTTCCTGCGGTAGTTTGCTGAGGATAATGACTTCCAGCTTCATCTGTGTCCCTGTAAAGGACATGATCTCATTCCTTTTTATGGCTGTATAGTATTCCATGGTGTGTATGTACCATATTTTCTTTATCCAGTCTACCGTTGATGGGCATTTGGGTTGATTCCATGTCTTTGCTATTGTGAACAATGAACAACACATGCATGTGTCTTTGTAATAGAATGATTTATATTCCTTTGGGTATATACTAATTTATATTCCCACCAACAGTGTAAGAGTGTTCTTATTTATCCACAACCTCGCCAGCATCTGTTGTTTCTTAACATTTTTTTTTTTTCTGAGACAGGGTTTTACTCTTTCATCCAGATTGGAGTGAAGTGGCATGATCTTGGCTCACTGCAACCTCTGCCTCCTGGGTTCAGGCAATTCTCCTGCTTTAGCCTCTCAAGTAGCTGGGATTATAGGTGCCCACGACCATGCCCAGCTAATTTTTGTATTTTTACTAGAGATGGGGTTTCGCCATGTTGACAGGGCTGGTCTTGAACTCCTGACCTCAGGTGATCCACCTGCCTTGGCCTCCCAAAGTGCTAGGATTACAGGCATGAGCCACCGTGCCAGGCCCTGTTTCTTAACTTTTTAGTAATGATGGTTCTGACCGGAGTGAGATGGTATCTCATTGTGGTTTTGATTTGCATTTCTTTAATGATCAGTGATGTTGAGCTGTTTGTCATATGTTTGTTGGCTGCATGAATTTTTTCTTTTGAAAAGTGTCTGTTCATGTCCTTTGCCCACTTTTCAATGGGGTTGTTAATTTTTAGTATTATTTCTTATCAGTGATACTTCCCAAACACAAACTGCATCCGATGTCACAGAGGTATTTCCAAAGGTCTTCATATTTATAAGAACAGCACAAATTATTTTCTAATGGCCTCCAGCACACAGCTTCTTAAAGGGCTAGTTTGGGTGCACACAAACAGCCCATTTCCCCACAACACTCTCCCAAAGGGACATCTGGTAGACCCTCTATGACTATCCAGTATTTCATCACATTCAGCAGCAAATGGAAAAGTGCTGTTCCTCACCTGGCAATTTTAATTGGAAAATAATCTCAACCCATATATTTTGAAAATAATTTAATTATATTCAATTTGTTGATGGGTAACATAATTGAGATTAGTATTGTTCTGTGACCCCCAAATGGCAGTTACTTCTAAAATATTGTTAAATAATCGTTGTATAATATTATATCGTAAATTTCCAGATTGCTGGGCCTCATCAAAGACCTTCTAGGGGTGAGTCAAAGAGTTACGCGCTTTTAATCATCTCCCTTTGAGTCTTCATATGCAAACTAAAATTGATCATCCTTGCCTAGCACTGAAACAAATTCTTGAGTAAAAATAATCTGGAAAGACTTATTTCTTAATCTTCATTTATGCTAGTGTACATGTGATGAGAAGCAAATGTAGATGCTGAGAAAATAAATTCTGAAACATATTAATTATTATGGTTTTTTTTTCCTGTAAACCAGAATTTTCAGGTTCACTATGCTTGCTTCTATTTTCAGTAATCTATTTTGGAAGGAAACGTGATATGGGAAATAGATTCATAATATGGTTTTAACTTCACCAGAATCAGAATACAGGACAAACCAATAACATTTGTCAAATTTTATCTGAATTATAATTCTTTTTTATTTTTCTATTGAATTCTTCTTTCCAAGTGCTTTATTCTTTCTTTCTAGGAACCTTCAAAACTTACTTAATAGCAATTCTTATTTTACCAAACCTTGACTTTATTACTGCCATTATTCTGGAGGAATTAAATTGTAAATACAAGGCCTGAAATAGAATTAATTCCTTTATTTTATATAGATTAGACATAAAGCCAGACTCATAGGTAGGTTACAGATACACCCCGAAATGTCTGGAATATTCAGAATGAAGATAGATAGATAGATAGATAGATAGATAGATAGATAGATAGATAGACAGACAGACAGACAGACAGATAGATACAATAAAATTGTGTCTATGCATGTATGTGTACACATTTGTGGGAAGGACATAGAGATATTACAAGATCAACATATGTTACAACATCCATAATTTTAATAAAAAGGAAAGTCATAATCTATTCAATATCAAACTATGTATTGAACACACACGGTGCCCCATGGCCTACCGGGGAAGATCAAACATAAATTTCTATTCCAAAAGTACAATGTGATACATGCTGCAATGGGAATTGGCATGCAGAGGCCAAAACGGAGGGCAGAGGCACTAGTTGAACGCAAATTCACACATCAAAATTCATTTCAAGAGTAACACCAATCACTGAGTTTATGGGAAATGCGATCGTAGGCAAATCTGGAAACTGCAAGTTTTGTTTTCTAATTTTGTACATAATTTTTTAAACATTCACAGTAGAAATCACCTGCCCATCCGTTCAACCAAACTAATAAAACAAGAGAGAACAGGTCCGAAAACATCCACTGGGGCCTCTGAGTTGGTTGAAAAAACTGTTAGAAATTATTTTGTCCCCTTAAGGTAGTTTTTGTCACGGTTCCCAGTAATTGGAAATTTTCTATGGTTGTTAAAGAATCATTAAAATAGCCATTTCTTCATCAATTAGAATCTTGCTGCCAGATTGTATGACATTTCATGAACCAGCTTTAATTTGTTATACATTGTTCCCAGAAGGTGAGATGAGATTACAGGGACTTGTGTGTTACTTGAGAGATGTATTTTACACTTAACCACTCATGGTCCCTTTCTAGTAATTCAAATATAACGGCATGATCTTGATTAGCTACCCTTCTGCATCAGCATTTTTAGATGGTTCTTCATGAAATTTTCACTACAATTAAAAATGCAATTAAAATGGATTATCTAAATCAAAGTCAATCTTTAATTACTGCATACTATCTAGATCCTTATTTCACGATAGAACAGATAAAATGCTAACAATTGCAGTGCTAATGCCTTCATTATTAAAAACATAATAATACCAGTCTTTTGAGGCTTATCTTATTTCTTATCAGTTTCTTTTTTAGGTTGTCATCGAGACGTTCACTTCCTTTAACAACCATGCCTACTTAGTCTTGAGCAGGTCTTTATATGCTTCCCCTAAGAAAAATTAAATTATACAAAGTTCATCTAATTAATCCAAGTCCTTTCATGTAAAAGAAATGAGTGCCTCAATGTTGAACTTGTCCCAGCTCTTTTTTACTTTTCCTTTCTTTTTTCCATTGTTAATTCTTGCAAAAACAATTAAGAAAATTTTGAAAAAGAGAGCAAATTCCTGATAATTCCACTCACTGCCATATCGAGTCTTTACTTTCTTAGTTGTACCTTGTTTTATAAACCATGCATCATTTCACATGCAAACTTCACATTCCAATTCTTTCAATTGTGTTAATATTGGCTAGTGAAGTCAAAACTCTTGAACTTGAAAGTCAGAGGCCCTAGTTTCAATCTTCAATACCATCTGTTAGTTAAGTAACAGTGGAAAAGCTCCCTAAGCTGTGTGAACTTCTACTTCCTCATCTGTACATTGAGGACGACAAAATACATACCTCGAGGTTTGGTTGAGAAACTTTGAGGTGATTTATATAAAGTTCCTGCTGTACAGTATGTACTCAATGAAGAGTGGCTACTTTTATTAGATCATAAACAGTTTCCATGTTACTAACCAGACTTTATTAAGATAGCATCTTAACCTATGACTGTATAAATATTTTATGATCAATAAATCTTAATTGGTTGACTCTGAGAATAAAGATGGTGTTTTTCCAACCCCTCAATATTTGCATACGTAAAAGTATTTAGCTGCTATTTTAAAGCACCTAACCGGTATCTGATGTTAAGTGCATGCAATCATGAAACATCTTTATGAAACACCTAACAGGATATGGCATTACATGAAGCTTTTATAAAAGCAATTAAACCAAAATAGCCTTTACCTCCTGGCAACTTAAACTCCAGCCAAATATTGATGCAGACTAAATTATTAAGGGATCAAAGCAAATAGTCATTAAATTAGTTAAATATTATTATTGCATTTAATAAAAGACCAAATGTTTTTGTTGGGATAAAGAGTAGATAAATTATTTCTAAGCCTGCATATCAAAGGAAACCCTAACTCTGTCATGACAGAGAGAGAAAGTCCACTGAGCAAAATGGAAATTCTGAAGCATTCAGTTACTAACCAGGCAGAACAATATAATAGCCTGTAGGTGACATAACTTGAATTAAAAAACTGAAAGGAAAAATAGAAACTACTGTAGAATATGGAGAGAATTGGTCTAGTTTGTGTGGTGCTATGAATGACATTGCAATACTCAAAGATGAAGATACTGATGTGAAAATTTGTGACTGCCAAAAGTGGCAAGAACCAAGCTAGCTACAGAGAAGAAAGTATGGAAAGTGAAGTTAAACAGTCATCAGGCTGGGTGCAGTGGCTCATGCCTATAATCTCAGCTTTTTGGGAGGCCAAGGCGGGAGGAGTGCTTGAATCCAGGAGTTCAAGACCAGCCTGGGCAACATAGTAAGACTTCGTCTCTACAAAAAATGAACAAACTTATGCAGGCTTGGTGGTGCGTGCTTATAGTCCCAGCTACTCGGAAGGCTGAGGTGGAGAATCACTTGAGTCTGAGAGGTCGAGGCTGCAGTGGGCTAAGATCACACCACTGCACTCCTGTGTGACAGAGGGGGTGAGGGGTAAAAGACTACACATGGGTACAGTGGTACACTGCTCAGATGATGGGTGCCCCAAAACCTCAGTAATTACCCCTAAAGAACCTATCCATGTAACCAAAAACCACCTGTTCCCCAAAAACTATTGAAATTAGTTAATTAGTTTCAAAAAATAAGTACATAAAAATTTTTTAAAAAATAAAGACTATCATCAGGACACTTCAGTGCTAAAACTATCCAGTCTACAAAATGATAACTTTGACCTTGTCCAAGTTTATGATGCCAGTGAATTTATGGCTAGTTTTCACTCAGTTGTGTAATGAATATTTATCTTCTTCATATTGCAATTCTCTATAGTCAGTTTTGACTTGGGTTAAAAAATAAGTTTATCATCATTGTTGTTTCTTTTATTGTGGCAGAAAAATGGATTCTCAGAGGATTATGGCCTTTTGTATCATGATGAAGTTTAAAAAAAAGAACAATTCTTTTGAAATGTTTTTAAAATTTCTTGCTGATTGACATTTTAGTTCCCATGCTTTCCTTGAAGATTAACTATTATAAAACTCCAATAGCTGGATATATTTTATAATGTCACCAAATGCTCTTTTGAGTTTGTGAAGGAAGTACAGAAGCAATGTCCTTAGTTAGAAAGAACAGCAAATAATCAATAAAACAAAACGACAGAGCTTCAGAGCTCATGGGTAATACATTATAGCTCAAAAATAACAAAAGACTACTTTTACAATTTCAGTAGCATTCATCAGGAACAATCCTTAAAAGTAATTCCTTTTGGTTTGAATCAATTGCAAAAAAAAAAGGATACTTTATAAGTGAGAAAAATACATGCGTGATAGCTAATGCTTAAATTTCTGATCTCTAGTTTAATCATAGGGATTATTGATATAAAATAATAATGTACTGCCCACGTAACAGGACTCACCTTTGATTTCTAAAATGAAAAAAGAAAATGCACTTTTTGGAATGATCCAAATGTTGTTCATCATTTTATCTTCTAGTTAGCTTAAGCAGTCTTATTTCATTTATTCTACAGTCTATGGTGCATTAGGTCAATATTTCTGAGCACATCTTCTTTGATGTAATTTTTCTTTCTAGATAGGATTATGTATCCATTAATAGGATTTTATTTGGAAAAGGTTACATAGTAAAATATAGTCAAATAACTTTAATAAGCAATAGTGTCATTACAATTAGCATGCTTTTTATTTCAGGACATCTTGGAGACTTCGGTAGGGTAAGAATTGTAAATACTCCACACCCTGTTAGATTCTTACACTTCAGTAGCATTAATTGACAGAACAACCAACATGAACAAAAAATAACATAAAATTTAAAACATCACAATAAAATACCACAAAACGCATTCCCAATTTATGTATAACTTTTCACTTAGGATGCTCATGCTATAAGCACGATGTTTTGTGAATATAAATTGGATTAAGAAAGACCTAAAGATGACCATGTCTTTCATAACCAAAGTCCTCTGTTTGTATTTGTTCAATGACCACTTCGAATTTCCCAAACTGGTTCAGTTCAATTAGTCTCCTTACCTAGTCTCCTTACCTAGTTAGTTTTAGTGATGACATTTAGGTCTTGTCATAAATAGAAAAGGTCATTTTGTGTGCTTGTTTGTTTACTTGCTTGCTTTAGAGGTGTCAAGATTTTGTGTAATAAGTTTTAAATGTAATTGAATCTTGTGTACCTTTCTCGGGCCCTCACTGTACACATCACTGCTCTCCTAACCTGGATGCCTATTTGTTTGTTTGGGATTAGAGTCAGGTGCTACCCAGTACTGCTTGGCAAACCAACATGAGCCAAGACTTAACATGGACAAAAACAGCTACTTTTGAAGATGTGGTCAATTTTTTCTCTCTTAATGAAGATACAAAGGATGAATTTTTTTCCAAAGCAATTGTAATAAGAAACTATTTTTTTAATCACCAAAGTATGGAATCAAATATATTTAAAATGTCAATGCTACTTCTTAAAATTAGCATAGCACATTGTTGGCCTGGGTAGGACACACTTATACAATACTCTCTGCTGCCATTCCTACCATTTTTAATGCCTCAATTTTGACTTGTGCCAGCCGTAGATAATACATTTCTATGCTAAATATTTTTAGATAATGATGCTGGGTGGGCCATTCTAATGAGATCCTGTTTCCCAGAACTTCCTTCTAATGAGCTTTCAGCTTACATTTCATGTCTTCATGCTCTACTTTACTTCCTGGCTTCCACTATGCAACGCCTGAGACCATTCTAAGAATCACCAAAAACTGGACACTCAAGTCAGAGGAAGTGATGTTATAATCTGGTCCTTAAAGTATCACTTCCTTCTCCTTGATTTCAGAATATTCTACCTGATGTTGGTGCTGCCCTCATCCTCCCAACTGTACCCTTTAGCCCTAGGCTCCAGGATTGTAAAATTTTATTCCTGATTAAAGTCGTCCTAAACCATGTTATTTTCCACGAGTATACTGAGTTATTGGGGAAAACAATGAAGGCTAATTCTA
Source organism: Gorilla gorilla gorilla (assembly GCF_029281585.2). Lineage (NCBI taxonomy): Eukaryota > Metazoa > Chordata > Mammalia > Primates > Hominidae > Gorilla > Gorilla gorilla. Next base: position 17,947,264 of record NC_073232.2, on the reverse strand, counting down.
CTCTTCAGGAAAGTTTAATTTCTACATCACTTATCCTAAGACAATAATAGGAACTGGTCTCAAAGTTTGCCTTAATGTTCCCAGAAAGGGGTCCCCATTCAGACCCCAAGAGAAGGTTCTTGGATCTCACACAAAAAGGAATTCAGGGCAAGTCCCTTTTGTAAAGTGAAAGCAAGTTTATCAGGAAAGTAAAGGATAAACAATGGTTATTTATTCCTTTACTTCTCAGGGCTGCTGATTGCCCATTTTTATGGTTAGTTCTTGATTATATGCTAAACAAGGGGTGGATTATTTATGCCTCCCCTTTTTAGACCATATAGGGTAAATTCCTGACATTGCCATGGCATTTGTAAACTGTCACGGCACTTGTGGGAGTGTAGCAGTGAGGCTGACCAGAGGTCACTCTTACCGCCATTTTGGTTTTGGTGGGTTTTGGCTGGCTTTTTTACCGTAAACTGTTATATCAGCAAGGTCTTTATGACTCGTATGTTGTGCCGACCTCCTATTCATTCTGTGACTTAGAATACCTGACTTAACTGGGAATGCAGCCCAGTTGGCTTCAGGCTTATTTTACCCAGCTCTTATTCAAGATGGAGTTGCTCTAGTTTAAATGCCTCTGACATTAATATTTGATGTTTCTGTATTCTGCAGAAAATTCATACTATTTTCTTCCCTGTAAATGGGTGACCATAACGTTTTTTGTCCATAGGAGGACTTTTGAGGATGAAAGGGATGCTACTGATGATTAATCCTGAACAATAGCCAGAAACCAGAGTACCCCAGGCAAACTGAAACATTACATAATCCTACTTTAAATAAATACATACTAGACCATAATGTCATAAAGAGCTTAACATCTGGCCTAGTCATGAAGGCAGGACCCTGAACACTCAGTATAAATTCAGGTTTTAAGCAAAGATGCATGGTGAATTCAGAGAAAATTTAGTAGGAACAGACTATGTTTACCTTACTATCCCATTTTGCCATAACTTGGCTTCTAGTTGGAGTTCCCTATTCATGCTTCAACTTCATCATGCCCAGGTAGCATTTCAGCTGAAAAATATGCTCATGCACTCACGTTAACATAAGTAATAGAACAGAGTATTTATAGGTTTTTCAAAATTCCATATATAATCTAGGAGTGGGCCTATTGGTGAATTTTGGGAGAGACATAGAAGTCTCAGAACTTGTACGTTTACTCGTTTCTTTGACAGATGCCAAACACTGGTCTTATCTGAATTAGGAGTGGGTTGTCTTTTCATAATACAGAATAGTTGTCTGGCAGCTAAACCTACCATAAGCTAACAGCATTACTCAACTTTCCATTTTCACTATTTTTACCCATAGAGTGGAAATAAAAGGATCTACTTTCGGTTGCTATATTTTCCCAGTAAACATACGGTCTTTCCTTTGCTTCCCAAACAGCAAATATCACAGCTCATCACCATATCAGTGGTTGCTCTATTTTAAATGTGGTGTGCCCGAGGCTACATGATGCATTTTGCATCAAGATGGAATCTAGAAAGAAACACTTCAATGCTCTTGTAGGTATCTTTCTGATAACAAATAGTTTGTTTTAAATTTTCTATATCACCATGAGAGTTGTTTTTTGTTTGCTTGTTTGCTACGGTTTTGAAATACTAACTCTGATATATCGTTTTGGATGGATTTTTCACAGAGATAAAAACTGTGAAGCTATATGCTTAAATCTATAAACTCAAGAGAGGGAGAATGTGTGAATGATCATGTGGTTGTATTAAGCATAAATCAACCCCAATTTACGCACTAGATTCAAAAAAGCTGAATGTAACACAATGGAGTAACTGAGACCACTTGATTTATTCTGGTCAAGTATGTCATCTTACCATTATCGTTGCTTTTTAAAATTTTTTTTGCTTGTTTGTTTAGGTTTTTAGACTTTCATGGATTAGGGGTGATGGTGAAGTTTCTCTTATCCAGTTATAATTCTAAATTCAATTTTCAGGTTTATGTTAATAGTGAGAATATCAAAATAGCACTTAGAGTACAATAATCATGTGATGTTTTCTCCATCCCTATATTTAATTTAACTGGTTGGCAGTATTCCGGTCAAAGTCAATTTAAATTTTTGGATTAGTAGAACATATCCTTTGCTGAATATCAGACGTATCTTCAAAGTGATACAAACACTTCCCTTGCTTTATTTTCTGTCTATAAAAACTTTGGAATGTTTTTAAAGACATTAATATTTTTACATGTGCAGATAAAGTCTTTAATAAAAAATATTTTTCTTAATATCACTGCTTACTTTTACATCTCGATAGCTCACTAATTCATTCTACAAAGCCAGGATCACCCTGATACCAAAGCCCACAAAGGACACATACACACAAACAAAACCACAGATCTATATAGTATTCCTGATAAATATACATGAAAACATCCTCCACAAAATAGCAGCAAATCAAATCCAACAGCACATCAAAAGATAATTCACCATGATCAAATGGGTTTCATCCCAGGGATGCAAGGATGGTTCAACATAAGCAAATCAATAATTGTGATTCACCACACAAATAATTTAAAACAAAAACATATAATTATTTCAATATGCAAGAAAAGCATCCAGTAACCCTTCATGATTAAAAACCGTCAGGAAACTAGGCATAGAAGGAACATACTTCAAAATAATAAGAGCCGTATTTGACATACCTACCACCAACATCATACTGAATGGAGGAAAGTTGAAAGGAGTCCTCCCTAGGAACTGGAACAAGACAAGGATGCTCACTTACACCACTCCTATTCAGCGTAGTACTGGGAGTCCTAGACAGAGCAATGAAGTAAGAGAGAGAGAAATAAAGCACATCTAAATAGAAAAAGGGAAGTTAAACTATCTCTGTTTGCCAATGATATGATCTTACATCTAGAGAATCCTGACGTACCAATGTTTTATTAAAACAAAAGATAAAATCCCTTAAAACTCTGACTCTATTTCATATCATTTGCTCATTTATACATTGCCTGAAATCAAATGTACATGAACTTGTCTGTTTCCTCCACTTAAAATCCTGAATATAATACTCTCATATGAGGGAGAAAGGAGAAATACAAAATGATGATTATGCGTTGAAGAGAACAAAAAATTAAATGGGAGAATTCTGAATGAACTACTTATCACTCCACATTAAGCAATAAATAAAATTGAACTTCTCTTTAATCTAGATGTACTTATTAAACATTATATATAAACTGTGTTTTTAGAAAGTAATATTTAATTCTCTATCAAGTCTTTATCTTAAAGGCCCATCAAATTAATACCTTTGTAAAATAAATATGCATACTTTATGTTATGGGTTTTATGTAACGTTTGGCAATTCTAGTTTGCTTATGAGGAATGTGTCTAGATTCTGATCCTCTTCTCTTCTTTATGTATACTACTATCAGAGAGATCTCACCAAGTACCGTGGCTTTAAGTACATCAACCTGGTGTTGACAACCAGAGTCATGTCTTCTGGAATTCTACCCTAATCAATAGAGTCTATCTGTAGCTATCTACCTGGGAATGCCTAATAGACTTCACAAATCTGACATGCTAAAATGAAGTTTTGGGAGTTTCTTCCTCTGAAACCTATTCCATCTCATTAACAGGGCACTATCCATCCAGTTGCTTAAGCAAAACCTGGGAAATAATGTTGATTTCTCCTTTTGTCTTTTACCGGTATTCCCCAATCCCTTCATCCACATCAAGTTTACCTGCAAAATGTACCCTGAAACCAACTTTCCTCTTCATCTAGTCAAAATCTATTTGGAATTTTCATCACCATCTTTCTTAGACTTCTACAGTAACTTCCTTAGTGGTCTCTGCTTAATGTTTCTATTACTTTCCTTGTTTTTACTTTTGACCTAGAAGAAATAGTACACTTATTGAAACACCAAAAAAGATCATTTGTATCCCCTGTTAAAGTGGAAGAGAAAAGACCTACTTGGTGATTAAATTCAGCCACTGAAGAGGCAAATAGAGAAGATTACCAAAAGGCCGGCATCATGTACACCTACAGAAAGTAACAAAAGAAGAGACCCCATTGGCATTTTCAGTTAAACGTATTTGATAAGAAAAAGAGTTACAAACATTGAGCAGGATAAATAAACACTATGACTATTTTCAGAAATATACTATACCTGGAAAATATAAAAGGAATAACTAAAAAGTAATTTCAGACAGTATTGTGATTCAATAAACAGAAGGCCATAAAATTAATATAGAAAACTCAATAGCATTTCCTATCCCCTTTAAGAAAAGGCAAGAAACCAAACCAACTATCAGTTAGAAGGTTTTAAGAAAGCAATCATTAACTAAAGCAAAACATAAAATAAAACAAAACAAAATAAAATAAGCCACATTGGGGTGGGAGACACAGAAATCTATTTGAAGGGAATGATTGGCACACGACACCTTGAACAAATGAAAAGTGATACTATTCTTTTAAGGGGAAAAATTCAACACCCTAAAGAGGGTTGGTTTCTTTAAGTCAATTCAGCCTGCTTTTACTACAATACTACCTGCTTTTGAAATTGATTATGTGTCACATTTTTCTTCCTTATTCCCATGTGTAGTAACTTTTTGTTGTATGCTTGTATTTATGGATGATAAATTAGGGACGCTGAATTATGTTATTTTCCCTAAAAGGTGTTAGGTTTTGATATGTCAGCAGTTAAATAACTGCTAGAATGTTTGGTCCTGTTAGATTTGGTTGTATTATTTGCTGAGATGAATTAAATTTTGTTTAGTCCCTAGTCTTAATGAGGAACCTTCCCTAGAGTATGGCACTTACCCATAAAGCATGGCTCCTCTGATATCTCAACTGAATGTGAAATATCTAGTAAGTTAGCTCCTTTCCTTCTGAGCTCATCTCTAACTTCTCCCTATGTCATGCAATACCTCGTATCTCAGTGAAGCTGAGGATCACAGTAGACATCCCTGCTTGGGCTCATGGGAATTACCTTACATTCAGCCCTCAGAGAAGAGCCTATGGGGAACATTCACCCCCTACACACAGCTCCTCAACTAAGGGAGACCACTGCATTGTTTGGACTCCACCTCCCTAGCTCAAAGTCTGCAGTGAATCTGGACTCAATATTTTCCTTTTCTCAAGGATCATAGTTCTGCTCAGCCTATTGTACAATCCTTAAAAAGAATTGCCTCCTATATTATTCTTGTTTTTCTTTGTTTACTGCAAAAAGAAAATTCCAGTACAAGATGCATTGCTATGGCCCCTGGAGGTCGCTATCTAAATATATTTTTAATAGTGTTTAAAAATGATACTTATAGAATACCTTTTAAAATTTTAGTTGGAAACTATGTCTATGCAGTGCCATTTTAATTTTAAAAAGTGTGTATTTTCTTGTCCCTTCATTTCATATATCAAAAATAAATCTATTATGCTTTCCCAAGGATAACAATAATTGCTTCTGAAATTTTCATAATAAACAAGTATTATATAAAAACCTAACAATAAGTTCAAACCAATAAAAACAATAAACAGTAAGCAAGACAAAAAGATAAAGGGAAATGCTCTTACATTTCAGTTTACGTGATTGCCTCTTTCTAGGCTAAGGGTAGATAAACAAGCACTATTTTTTTGCATTGCTAAATTCTTCTCAATGCCAAGTACAACTTCAACCTAATAAATAAAAATGACAGTTCCATGATATATCTGCACAAGGCCTCTAGTTGAAAATAGAATATAACACAGAAGTTATTTTGAACTATTAAATGTCATGCTCTGCAATATTTTTTTCCAGTAGTATAGGTGTATTTTATTTTATTTTATTTTATTTTTATTATTATCATACTTTAAGTTTTAGGGTACATGTGCACAATATGCCGGTTAGTTACATATGTTAATGTTGCCTGAATATATTTTTTTAAATTAGACCTTTTAAGATAATTGTGGGTTCACATGCAGTTGTAAGAAATAACAGAGAGAGAGTTCCTGTATACTCCAGCCAGGTCCCCAGCAATGTTAACATTGTTAAGTGTTTCTATTTAAACAAACATGTCACCCGCAAAATTTCTTTCTTTCTGACTCGTATGCGTTTTAGTTTTGTTTCTTGCCTTATTGCACTGGCTAGCACTTCTGTCACAATGTTGACTAAGAATAGTGGGAGCAAACATTCTTGTTTTGTTCCCAATATTGAGAGAAGTCTTCAGTTTTTCACCATTATATATAATGTTTGCTGCAATTTTGTTTGTTTTTGCAATGTTTCTTATCAAGTTGAGGAAGTTTTCCTCTATTCCCATTTCTCTAGAAGTTTTAAAAATTATATATGGGTAAATTTCTGAGGCCGAGCACGGTGGGTTCATACCTGTAATCCCAGCACTTTAGGAGGCTGAAGTAGGAGAATCACTTGAGACCAGGAGCTAAAGACCAGCCTGGGCAACACGGTGTGACCTGTCTCTACAAAAGATTAACAACAACAAATTAGCTGGGCATGGTGGCTTGCACCTGTGGTCTCAGCTACTATGGAGGCTGAGGTGGGAGGATTGCTTGAGCCTGGGAGGTCAAGGCTGCAATTGAGAAGATCCTGTGATTTTTTTCTTTTTTAGCCTGTTAATAAGATTGATTGATTTTCAAATACTAATCTGGCCCTATATTCCTGGAATAAACCCCACTTGGTTGTGGTGTAAATTATTTTTATATATTGCTGAATTCTATCTGCTAATGATAAGGATGTTTGCATCTACGTTTGTGAGAGATATTTGTCTTTAATTTTCTTTTTATTTCTGTACTAGTTTTGTCCAGTTTTAGTGTTGGGGTAATACAACTTCATAAAATGAATGCCAGTGTATTACCTTCTCCTCTCTATTTTCTGAAAGATGCTGTGAAAAATTAATATTAACTGTTTAATATAATTATCCATTGTAACCATCTGGGAATTGAGATTTCCCTTTTAGGAGTTATGGATTACAAATTACTGATGCAAATTATGAATGCAAATTTCATGATAGTTATGAGGCACTTAATTGATATATTTTGTGTTTGATGAGTTGTAGTAGTTTATGTTTTTTTGGTGAATCAATCTATTTCATATAAGCTGTCAAGTTTACGTGTGCAAAATTGTTTTAGTATTTCCTGATGATTATTTTTATGTTTTCAGGGTCTGTAGTGATATCCTTGACTCATTCCAGGTATTGGAAATGTGTATCTTTTCTCTCTTCTTTTCTCTGTCAGTCTTACTTAATTACAAAATTGAGGTTTGTCAATTTTATTGACTTTTTAAAAAAATAAGTTTTTTTTCACCAATTTTCTCTTGTTTTTATGTTCTCAATTTCATTGAGTTTTGCTCTTCCTTTTATCCTTCTTTTGGCTTGATTTGGGTTCAAGGTACTCTTCTTTTTTCTAGTTTCTTCAGATGAGAATTGTGATTATGGATTTGAGACTTTTCTTCTTTTCTAATATTGGCATTTAGTGATATAAATTTTCTTCTCAGCACTGCTTGAGTTTTGTCCACAAATTTTGATATGTTGAACTGTAATTTTCATTCAGCTCCATCTATTTTTGTTTACCTTGAGGCTTTCTTTTTGACCCATGGATTATTTAGAAATAGGATGTTTCATTTCAAGGGTTTGGAGATTTTCCTGTAATTTTCTTGTCATTAATTTCTAGTTTGATTTGATCATGGTCAGAAAACATGCTTTGATTTCAACTTTTAAATGACTTTCATTGAAAAGCCAAAAAAAAATAGATATTGGTGTGAAGTTGCAAAGAAAAGTGAACACTTAATGCATTGTTATTTGGAATGTAAATTAATTCAACCACTGTGGAAAGCAGTTGGGAAATTTCTCAAAGAATGAAGAGTTGAAGTAGCATTCAAGCTGGCAATCCTGTTACTAAATATGTAGCCAAAGGAAAATAAATTGTTCTACCAAAAGGACACATACACTTGTATGCTCATTGCATCACTGTTCACAATAGCAAAGACATGGAATTAACCTAGGTGCCCATCAATGGTGGGTTAAATAAAGAAAATGTGGTACATATATGCCATGGAATACTATGCAGCCATAAAAAAGAATAAAAGCATGTCCTTTACAGCAACACAGATACGGTGGAGGCCGTTATCCTAAGTGAACTAATACAGAAACAGGAAAGCAAATACTGCATGTTCTCACTTATAAATTGGAGCTAAACATTGGGTGTTCATGAATATAAAGATGGGAAAAATAGGTACTGGAGACTAATAGAGGGAGGAGAGAGGGAGGGGGACAACAGCTGAAGAACTTATTATTGGCTACTGTGCTCACTACCTGGGTGACAGGTTCAGTCATACCCTAAACCTCAGCATCAAGCAATGTAACTTTGTAACAAACCTTCATATGCACCCCTTGATTCTAAAATAAAAGGAAAAATAAAAACAAAATAAAATAAAGCAACAAAAAAATTATTGAGGTTTGTTTTATGGCAAAAATATAGTCTATCTGGGTATACATTCCATCGTTGCTTTAAAAAAAGCATATTCTGCTATTCTTGCATAGAGTGTTCTAAAAATGTTGATTATATCTGTTCTTGAATGGTATTATTGAGTTCCATATCCTTCTGATTATTTGTCTAGTTCCATCAGTTTTTTAAAGAAGGATGTTGAAATCTGTAACTGTGAATGTGGATGTGTCTATTTCTCATTTCATTTCTGTCAGTTTTTGCTTCACATATTTTGCTCGCCAAATGCGTTGTTTGGTGCATATACATTTGGGATTGCTATATCTTATTGGTGGATTGGTCTGTTTTATCATAATGTCTGTCTCTGATACTATTCTTTGCTCTGAACTTTATTTATTTATTTATTTATTTTGAGGCGGAGTCTCGCTCTGTCACCCAGGCTGGAGTGCAGTGGCGCGATCTCGGCTCACTGCAAGCTCCACCTCCTGGGTTCACGCCATTCTCCTGCCTCAGCCTCCCGAGTAGCTGGGACTACAGGCGCCCGCCACCACGCCCGGCTAATTTTTTTAGTATTTTTAGTAGAGACGGGGTTTCACCGTGTTAGCCAGGATGGTCTCGATCTCCTGACCTCGTGATCCACCCGCCTCGGCCTCCCAAAGTGCTGGGATTACAGGCGTGAGCCACCGCGCCCGGCCTGAACTTTATTTTATCTAACATTAACATAGCTGTTCATCTTTTATTTTTATTAATATGTGCATGATATATATTTTTCCATCATTTACTTTTGACAAGCTCATATCATTATATATTAAGTTGGTTTCTACCATTCAGTACATAGTTGGGTCATGTTTGTTAATCCACTCTGCTGATCTCAGACTTATTGGTCCATTTAGATTACTTACATTTAATATATTTGTTGATATGATGGGGCTTAAATTTGCTATTTTATTTTTTGTCTGTTCTAGTTTTCTCATTTCTGCTTCATTTTTCCTGTCTTCCTATGACTTACTCAAACATTTTTAGTATTTTTAAATTTATTTATAGTGTTTTTATGTACAGTGTTATAATGTTACTTGTTCAAGTATAGAACAAATATCTCCCTTTATATTCCTTTATCTTACCCTGTTTATGTTGTAATTGTCTTAGATGTTTTATCTACATTAATTTAGAATCACATCAGTGTTCTAATTTTTAACTGTTAAACATAATTTGGAAGACTCAAAAAGAGAAGAAAAATGTATTGTGTATTGTGTTTACTCATAACTTAGATTGTCTTCTTTCTTCTTTCCTGATGTCACAAGATTCCTTCGTTTATCATTTTCTTTGTTAAGAGTATTGACTTTAGCAGTTCTTTTAGAGTAGATGACAAATTCTTTAGGTTTCTGGTTGCAAATTCTCTTACTTTTTTTTCATCTGAGTCTTGATTTTGCATTCATCCCTGAAGGATCTTTTCACTTAGATATACTATTCTGACTTAACAGTCCCTCTTTAGATACGTGAAGTATGTTGTGTCACTTCCTTCTGGCCTCTATGGTTTTTTATAAGAAATCCATTGTCATTTAAATTGTTTTTTCTCTATGGGTAAAGTATTGTTTCTCTCTTGCTGTTTTCAAAATTATATTCTTTGTAGTTAAAAAATTTTGTCTATGATGTTTCTTGTGGTGGATTTCTTTGGGGTTATCTTGCTTGAGATATATCCAGCTTCTTCTCTTTGAATCTGTGAGTTTATTTTTCTTTACAAATTTGGGAAGTTTTTAGTAACTCATTCTTGAAGTACATGTTAATCCTTGCCCTTTATTCTCTTATTCCAGGTCTCTAATACAATGAGTGGCAGAATTTTGTTATAAGCCCACATATCCCTAAAGCTTTGTTAATTTTTTTCTCAGTCTATTTTCTCTCTTCTGTTCAGATTGGGTAAGTCCTCTTGTTCTATTTTCAAGTCCACTAATTCTTCATTCTGCTTCATCCATTCTGCTATTAAACCCATCTATTGAGTATTTGATTTTGGTTATTATATTTTTCAAAATGTTCCCTTGGTTCTTCTTTTTATCTTCAATTTCATTTTCGGACTTTCTTTTTTTAAATCTTTTTCTTTTTGCTGAGACTCTCTTCTGTTATTGACGTATGTTGTATGTTCGTAGTTTCTCATTAAAGAATTTTTATGATCATTGCTATAACATCTTTGCAAGTAATTCTAACATCTCTTGTCATTTTGCTGTTGGCATTTAATAATTATCTTTTTTACTCTATTTGAAATTTTCTTGGTTCTTGATATGATGAGTGGTTTTATATTGAAATCTGAGGATTTTGACTATCATGTTATGAGACTCTGGGTCTTGTTTAAACCTTCTCTTTTTGCTCTCCTTCTTTCATAACTCCTGACCTGGATAAAGAGGACAGCACGTCATTACTACCAGCTGTAGGTGTGAGTGCAGGTCCCCTCACACCTTCTGTTGATGCCTTATTACCACCAGGCAGAGTAGAAGTTCTGGTTTCTCTAAATTTCAGTTGAATCTGTAAACTTATAATACTTATCTTATAATGCTGTTGAGAATATAAAATGAAATGATGCATGTAATATATCAAGCCACTGTCTGATGTAGAATAATATTACTAACATTTATGATTTTGAAAATTAATAACAAAGTTGGAGGAAATACACTACCAACTTCAAATGCTAATATGAAGTTACAACGATCAAGATAGTGTGGCATTGGTGTAAAAACAGACATGCTTATCAATGGCGCAGAATTAAAAGAATAGAAATTAACTTCTGCTCTGATAGGCAATGGAGTTTCCAAACAGCACTAAATCATTCACTAGGGGGAAAGATGGTATTTTTTTTAACAAATAGTGTTAGAAGAATTGGATCTATAAAAAATAGACTTGAACCCTACTCACACTATACACAAACATTGACTGGAAAATGGATCAGAGACTTAAATGTAAGAGCTAAAGCTATAAAACTTTTAGAAGAAAATAAAATAGAAATCAAGCACACAATATACAAAAGAAAAAATGATAAGTTAAACTTCAAGGAAATTATAAACTCTTATGCTTTATTGTTTTAATTTCTTTTCCTGTTGCATGTCTAGAAAAAAAACTCATGCTTTAAAAGACACTGATAAGGCAATGAAAAGGTAAGTCACAGACTGGGATTTGAAAAAAGTTTTATACATCTAATTTAAAAAGAAATAAAAAAAACAGCATCTAGAATATATAGAGAAATTTTATGACTAACAAATAAGGCAAGTAACACCATTCAAAAATGACCGAAGGAGTTGTGTAGCCATTTAGCCAAATAAGTTATGCAAATGGCTAATAAGCATGTGAAAAGATGCTCAACATCATTAGAAATTAGAGGAGCACAAATTAAAATCACAAGGTACTAGCGTACATCCACTGAAATGACTATAATTAAAAAGTCTAATAATAGCAAGTATTTGTGGGGATGTGATGAAACTCGAATTCTCATACATTGTTGGTGGGATTGTCAAATCATAAAAACAACTTGGCAATTTCTTTAAAATTTAGAAATGTAGTTACTCAAAATTCCACTCCTGGAAATCAACTCAAGATAAATGAAGCATACACCTAAACTTTATTTGTGAGTATTCACTGCAGAATTCTTGATTATGACCCCAAACTGAAAATAATCCAAATCTCAATCACTAATCAACAGACAAGATGTGAAATGTCCATAGTGTGGAATGATATTCATCAATAAAAAGGAATGAACTATTGAAACAGTCAACAACATGGATAAAACTAAAAAATAATCCAGTCAAAAAGACTACATATTTTGTGGTCCTATTTATTCAAAATTTCTAGGAAAGACACATCTATAGGGAAAGAAAGCAGATCAGTGGTTTCCAGGGGTGGAAGGTGAGAGTGGGATTGATTAAAAGGCAGCTGGATAGAAATTTGTGGAGTGATGGAAGTCTTGTAAAGTTGTGGGGATGGCTACGAAACTGTAAATTTGCCAAAAATCATTGAATTGTATATAGTATTCCTCCCTTGTCCATGATTTTGCTTTCCATGCTTTCTGTTACCCACGGTACAATACCATAAGACATTTTGAGAGAGAAAGAGAGAGGCCACGTTCACATAATTTTTTTATAATAGGTTGTTATACATGTTCTATTTTATTAGTAGTTACTGTTAACCTCTTACTGCACTTAATGTACAAATTAAATTTTTTCCTAAGTACATATGTATGGGAAAACATAGTAGACCTGGGGTTCAATACTATGCATGGTATGCATGGTTTCAGTCATCCTCTCCTGGGGTTCTTGAACCATATCCTTCCAGGATAAGGGGAAACTACCATCCTTATAAATGGATGAATTTTATAGTATATAAGTTTTATCTCACTGAAGCTGTAAAAAGAAGCAAATTTCTGTAAAAACCAACAACCAAAATATGCTGGGTGCGGTGGCTCAGGCCTGTAATCCCAGCACTTTGGGAGGCCAAGGTGGGAGGATCAGGAGGTCAGGAAATTGAGACCATCCTGGCCAACATGGTGAAACCTCGTCTGTACTAAAAATACAAAAATTAGTAGCCAGGTGTGGTGGTGCATGCCTGTAATACCAGCTACTCGGGAGGCTGAGGCAGGAGGATCACTTGAACACAGGAGGCAGAGGTTGCAGTGAGCCGTGGTCTCGCCACTGCACTCCAGCCTGGGCAACAGAATGAGACTGTCAAAAAAAAAAAAAGAAAGAAAGAAAGAGAGAGAGAAAGGAAGGAAGGAAGGAGAAAGAAAGAAGAAAGAAAGAAAAGAAAAAGAAAGAAAGAAAGAAGGAAAGAGAAAGAAAGAAAGAGAAAGGAAGAAAGAAAGAGAAAAGAAAGAAAAAGAGAAAAGAAAGAAAGAAGAAAGGAAAAAGAAGGAAGGAAGGGAGAGAGGGAAGGAGAAAGAAAGAAAAGAAAGAAAAGGAAGGAAAGAAAGAAAGAAAATTAAAAAATGAGATGTGATTATCAAGAGATATTTGAAGTATTATTCGGTATTATCAACTGCTGTGAAAATTCAGTTTTGCTTTTACTCTCAGGGAGGAAACTGTAACAGCAGCTATTTTTCAAAATTGTTTCTGGTGCTAGCTTTCCTGCTTGTACTACTACAGTGTGCAGTTTCTAATGAGATTCTCTAGAAATGATCAAAGTGTTTGTCACTATGGCATCCAACCATTTTGAACAAACTTTCACTGGACATGCAGCCACCTGCCCAGAAGAGAGGTACCTAATCCTTACCATTTTCTAATTTTGGGTGCCAGAGCCTTTTTTCAGATGGCAATTGATCAATGAATTAATTTGGAAGAGCTTATCTTTAGGTTTTCTACACTAGAGCATAAGAAACACCTATATTAAATATATAGACATATGCAAATGTAGTATGGTGAGGATTCAATCATACAATGACCTTCTAAATTTTAAAGCAGTATGAAAATATACAATGTTATTATTCTGGCATTTTCATTTATTTCTTACAGGTTTTCCAAGAAAAAAATACATAATGAAAAATATAATCATATATATAGACATATTTGTATACAGGTATACACATAAATGTACACACATTTGCATGTATAAGCATACATGCTCATAACCACATACATATCCATAAAAATAGGCCTACATAGATTTGTTTTTATTTTATTTTATTTTATTTTATTTTATTTTATTTTATTTTATTTTAAGATGGAGTCTCACTCTTGTACTCCAGGCTGGAATGCAGTGGCCCAATCTCAGCTCACTGCAACCTCCACCTCCCGGGGTTCAAGCGATTCTCCTGCCTCAGGCTCCCAAGTAACTGGGATTACAGGCGCCTGCTACCATGCCCTGCTAATTTTTGTATTTTTAGTAGAGATGGGGTTTCACCATGTTGGCCAGGCTGGCCTCAAACTCCTGACGTCAAGTGACCCACCCACCTTGGCCTCCCAAAGTGCTGGGATTACAGGCGTGAGCCGCTGTGCTTGGCCCCTGGCTGTTATAAATTGAGTTGTATCTTCCTAAAACTTACAGGTTTAAGTCTTAATTCCCAGTACCTCAGAACATGACCTGATTTTGGAGATAAGGTTTTTATGGATATGATCAAAATGGGGTCATCGGGGTTGACCCTAATCCAATATGACTGGCGCCCTCATTAAAAGGGAAATTTTGGATGCTGAGACACATGTAGGGGGAAGACAATGTGGAAAGACACAGGGAGAAGACAGCTGACTACCAGCCATGGAGAGAGGCCTGGAACAGGCCCTACCTCACAGCCCTTGGAGGGAATCAGTCCTTCCCTCACAAGGAAACAGGACACCTTGGTTCTGGACTTCTGACGTCTAGAACTATGAGACACAATAAATTTCTGTTGTTTAGGCTCCTGTGTTGCTTAAGCTGATCTAGAAAACTAATACATTGGCTCATAAGCTCCTTACTGAATTTTAAGATCCTGACACATTTAAATTACTTTGGACACACTAATAAATGAAACTACTATACTAGAATATCTAGCATTACACTTAAATCCAAAAATTCAACTTTATTAGTCTCCAGTCTTCAAAATAGAGTTCCTGCATGTATATGCATATATATGTATATTGATCATCATCCTTTATTCACTCAATTCCTATTGAGTGTTGACTATATGAGTAAAAGTGCTGTGGCATTATAGATAAAACAGGTATAATGTTATCTATCTGCCTAACTACCTACCTACCTAACTACCTATCTACCTACCTAGCTATCTATCCATCTATCTAGCTGTCATCTATCAGTCCTACCTCCTTATTCTGTATGTAAGCTGAATAAGTGGCCTCATGCTTGATTTCTTTATTACCCTGACACATTGCCACCTTCCTTATTCGAGAAAAGAGGTGCTTTATAAACATTATTGTACTATTGATCCACCCTCACTTTGAGAAAATCCCATCTTCGATGCTTTCTTATTGCATGAATATATCGTCTATCATGTCTAGGTATCTCTTACCAAAGTGTCTTTAAGGACCTTTCTTTAAAGATCTCATAGATGCTTAAACAAAAAGCATATTGGAAGCGAGCTTATAGACACCTCCACATATCCCTATCTTATCACCATCCATCCAGCAACATGAAGCAGAATCTAAAAGTTAAGCTTGGACCCCATATCCAATGTGTTGTTAGATCCAACAGAGTTACCTTTCTAAGAAATTCATTTCTTTCCCTCTCTCCCACCAATCCCAATCTTCATTTGAATCCAAGTTCGGCATCACCTTCCCTTTGGACTATTGTGACTTTTCTCCTAAATGACCTGCTGATATTCTTTCTTAAGCCTTCCAATCTGTTCTTTACATTGCATTCAAAAGGATCTTCTCAATATCAGATCTGATCTTGAAACATTCCTGATGGAAAAATTCAAAGCTGTCTCTTGCTTTTAGAATAAATATGTAAGTCCCATCGCATCCTCTATAGCCCAGACATCTAGTATGATATCTCTTCCACATCGGTGGACTCAGCTCTCACGAATTGCCCTTGCTCTTCCCATCCAAGTTACATTGACCTTTCTATGTCTTTCTGTTTTCCTACCTGTCTAGTAAATTCCCACTCATCAGTAATCTTTGGGTCAATTGTCTTCTTTGGGATGTCTTTCCCGATGTTCTTGAATAGATCAAATTCTTCTATTTTAGGCTTTTATATTACCATGGATTTATTTGTTATGCCACATAACAAATTTGATATTTCATATTTACTTATATAATTATCTTGTGAATATCTGTCTCCCTACCAGCATCTAAGCTTCCAGGTTTTAGAGATAGTGCATGTTCTCTGTTCAAAACTGATTACTCTGTACCCACTTTCAGGATAATATGTATTTGTATAATGAATAAATGAACACAACAGCTCTCACAATCTCAACCCTTGGAGATCATGACTCGCTAAATTTGAAGAGGGAGTATTAATGTCAGTTTTAATGAATGTCTTTTGCATTAAATTTGAATTGGGGAAAAACATAATCGCAAATGAAATGCCACGGGTAAACACAGGTATAATACAAATAGACCTCTATGTTTACTAAAAATGGTCATATATTTGAAAATAATAACTTATAGATCAGCTTATCTTCATTCACAGCTTTTTAAATTGAGAAAGGTCATTTTAGAAGGCAAACATCTCACAGTTTTAATGATTTAAAATATGTTTTTATAGATACGATTCAGTCTACATAAACCAAGCGAATTCCATCAGTTTTTGTCTATGAAATTGTTGCTGTTGATAGCTAATGTTTGCTTGAAGAAAAAAAAGTTAAAGAATTAAAACAAACAAAAAGCCATGTATTTGAGTTACCACTGTACATCCTTCTAATAAAGCTTCCCTCACTAGACTCAGAGCTTCTTACTAGAATGACTCTTTTCTGTTCATTGTGTTTTACTAGCACCACGTCAAAAACTCATCATTAGAGATGGGCTTTTTAAGACATTATGTGTATTTAAAACCTCATCATACTCAGTCATAGTGAGAATATACAATATATAGCTTTGTTATATACTGCTAATAAAAAATAAATGCATCTAATATTTTTGCAGAAAAATCGGCCAATATTTCAAAAGCCTTTAAGGTTGGAGTATACTAAGACCCATAATTTCCACTTCTAGAAATAACTATTTGAAGATTTCAGAAAGTAAACAAAGCTACAAGTACATGAGATTACATTGTACCATATTTTATAAAAGCTTAGTATTTAAAATATTCCTGAGGTAAAGGGCTGTTAATACAAATTACGTTACATCTATTTAACTGAATACTAATAAGCTATTAAATAGGTTCAACTGTTAACTCTCAACTCAATATGGATGTCTAACATGCATCACAAACCTCTTAGGCTTAAAATAAAATTCTTGATCCCAGCCTCTACAATTCTGTTCTTCTTCTACTTTTCTTCTATTTCAGGAACAGATACCACTGTTCTTCCAATCGTGAGGCCAAATATCTACAGTGATGTTGTTTAACATGCTGACCACTAGACACACATGGCTGTTGAGCCCTTGAAATGTGTGTGTTTCACCCGAATTAAGATGTGTTGTAAGTGTAAAACACAAACCAGGTTTCAAAGGGTTAGCAACAAAAAAATTTAAAAGAATGTAGCATAGCTTATTAATATTTTATTAATTACGTATTGAAATAATATTTTGAGTATGATGAATAAAGTACGTCATTAAAATTAATTTCTCTTGTTCCTTTTACTTTTTTAAACTGGCTACTAGAAAACAAATTACATATGTGCCTTACATCTTTTTCTATTGGACTGTGTTGATCTAGAGCTGATATTAGTTTTTCTCATTTCCTCAGATACCACCCCAATTCCCAGCCATTGGCAGACCCTGTTTCATCATTCTCCAATACCTACTGTGAGCCTGCCTGTCTCCCCAACAGTTTTCACAGTCCAGGAACCTATGATCTCTGCCCTGGCCACTGCAAGAGCCTGCTACCTGATCTCTGTGCTTCTCCTCCAGCCTCTGTCTAGTAAAATCTGCACCCAGAAGCCAGAATGATCTTTCTTTAAAAATATTAATCAAAACATAGCACTTGCTGGGCGCTGTGGCTCATATCTGTAATCCCAGCGTTTCAGGAGGCTGAGGCAGGAGGATCACTTGAGGCCAGGAGTTTGAGACCAGCTTGAGTAACACAGCAAGACTTCAGCTTCTAAAATTATTATTATTATTATTATTATTATCATTATTATTAGCCAGGAGAGGTGGTGCTTACCTGTAGTCCTAGCTACTCGGGAGGCTGAGGCGGGAGGATCATTTGAGCGCAGGAGTTCAAGGCTGCAGTGAGCCATGATCGTGCCATTGCATTCCAGCCTGGGCAACAGACAGAGTGAGATCCCTGTCTCTAAATAAATAAATAAAACAGGCAAAGGGCATGGCACTTGTATAACTTCCTATAACACCAAAGATAAACTCTAAATTTGTTTACTTGGGATTCAAAACCTCACAAATTTTGGCACCTAAAAATCTTTCATCCCTTTATATGCAATACTCCCTCCACCCACCCCACACCCTTTTTCCTGTTATGCCAACATTCCAAGGCCTTGGGACGTTTCACCTCGATGTTCTCTCTGTCTCATTTCACAAATACGATCTGCCAACATAATTCTTTTTTCTTGTCATTCAAATCTTACAATTCAAATATTATGGATTCAGAGATTTTTTTTGGACCAGTCAAACCAATCATTCTCTATTCCATCATTGTAAGTTATTTTTCTGCCTTACGTGAATCAACATCTGATATTTTCTTATTTGTGGGTGTATTTATTGTGTTTAATTTATCACTAGAATACAAGCTCCCTGGGAGCAATTACCTCCTGCCTATCTAGGTATCTGCCATGTCTAGAACAATACGCGACACACAACAGGAATATTATAGACAGTGCTTGAGAAAGAAACGAATACATTAATTAGTTAAGAATATTGTGGTTAATGAATGTTTATTGGCACAAAGTTGACTGTTAAATGTAAAAAGGTTTATAAAGCCTATTGCACTGGGTTCCTTCATGTTTGAAAATAATACATATGTATGTGTGTGCATGTATGCGAAAAAATAAGAAGAAAGGAAAGGAAGAAGAAGAAATATAGGAAAATTATACATACATCAAGGTGGAGGCAAAAGTGGTTATCCCTGAATGGTGAGATAACATGATCTTTATTTTCTTTTTTAAATGTCACTGTTCTTTCTAATTTCAGGAGGGTAGGTAGAAAATGTATATATTGCTTTTATAGTTAAAAGAACAAAATTTTAACAAACAAAAAATATTTACAGATAAATTAATTCTAGTCTCAACTTCACAATTTCTTCCCAAAACTTATTACTATAATTACTCATTAGATCATATGGCCTCTGTTTAGCAAACACACATGCGCGCGCACACACACACACACACACAAACTCACACCCCAGAGTCTTACTTTTCAATAAAAATTTAGAAAAGTAAGTTGTAACATATCTTTTACTTCAATTGCACTGTATCAATTTAGCATATTGTACAAAGGAGTCCATGAAATAGGGTAGGGTCTCACAAAATAATCCCTGATTAGAGATAATTTAATTTTGATTTGATCTTTTCTCAATTAGCAACATGCTCATTTTAGACATTTTAGATATTATCCATTAATCCAAATATTATTGTGTAGAAAAGCACCATATCTAATGGGTCAGACCAAGCTTGGCTTCCATCAGTCCTGGTGTTGTATAATTTGTACGAGAAACAGATAAATGGTTTTAAAAGGTTATACTGTCATTGTTAAACAATATATCATTCTATTACTATAGTCATAAGAAAAGCATGTGAAAGTCAACACAAAAAGAATATAATAATGGAAAAAAGAATATAATATTAAACAGCAACTAGGATATTTTGAACTCAAAGTAAACTAAAATTCTTTGCCTCACAAATAAGCTACTGGTCCAAAACTCATAACATGAAACAATTTTTCAAATGAGAAATAGCAGTGAATATTCATTTGAAAATAAAGACAGAATTTAAGCAGGTAGGATTTAATTAACCAAACTGGAACATAGCCAGACCTCTTCAGCTAACATCTCTGCTCATTAATAGATAACATTATTCCTGCCCTGCTAAACCCAATGTCAGGAACAGAAAACATCCTTGCTTCTCTTCCTCATTGGTAAATATCCAAAATTAAATAGGATATTAAAATGCAAGCATTTCAATTAAAAAAAAAGTGTTTCTCTGTAAAAGGGGTATAGCCACTTTTCCACTATTAAACTGTTAACAATTGGGAAGAATTTATGTCTAGGCAATAATATCATCCACCGTACTTTAAAATATAAAATTGAGTGATTAGATCGTTAGTGCATACTACAGTGGACTTGTCATGTTTTGTCTAACAAGCTCCTGTTCCTTTCCTTTCTCCAAGTTGCACTCCATTATTTCAGGAGCTACTTCAGCCCTGGTCCTTTGAATAAAGTGCTTATTGTGGGAATGGTATCCTGGTCCACCATGATGATCCAGCGATAGATGCACAATTCAAGCCAGCTTATTTTCCAGGATTTTTCAAATTGCATCTAGAGGAGTGACCTTTCTCTCTCCAATAGGAAATCTGAAGCTGTGGTCCCCATAGAATGCTGGCCCCCATTCTGGCCTCACCTAAGGGTGAGGCAAATTGAAATTAAGATTGTGAAATAGATGCCTCGCACATCAATCAGAAATGTTTTTAAAGAGAAAGTGTGAATAAGGAAGCCTGGAGGCTAGAGGACGCTTCATTTGTGTCAGACTTCTTTGGCAAGAGCTGTTACATATTCCAAAAATCAGGTCATGGGAGTTGGCAGTGGTGTCTAACATAGAATAAAGCTTGGGAGATATAGTCCTCTCAGAAACGGTAAGAATATTTATAGACATAATTACAACTAATAATTTGATCTGGGCTTGATAAATTATCTTTCATCAGAGTTCAAATATCCATCATCATAATGATTCTTTTTACTCATAATATTCTTGAGAAGTAAAGGAAGACTCAATATTACTATATATAATAACAAGAATATTATACAGCAATATTATATACTAATATATAATATTAGTATATCTTTATTACGTAATGTTATATAGTGTTAATAATAATAATGTTTCGGTGAAAACAGAAACATCAGCTGGGACCAAGCTGGAGAGACAGGGTCAAGGTGGTTACTTGAAGGTGCGATTCCAGTCCCTCTTCAGAGACACCTTTATATCCATCTGTCCAGATCCTGGTGGTTTAATCTATTCCTATAATGCTTCTAACTGTTCCTGTATCTACTGCATCCCCTTCTTAAAAAGCTACTCTCTGTTTAAACTAACTTGATGTTGTCAATTGCAATAAAAAATTCTATATCACCTACAAAGGACACAGGAGAAGTGTATATAGGTAACAATACACTCATTTCTATTTTTCAACATAGATGGCATGGTGCCTCAGGAGGGAGGCTGGGCAATTGCGCTACAGTATTTTATGGGGTAAACATGTGGTACACACAAATAACTGCTTGACTTTTACTTCACTGAAGTTTTGCCCCACATAACCCTATTTGAGCTACATTAAAGGCCTTGCAAAGGATGCAAACATGTCTTTATTCAGCAATTTTTCCCAAATGTAAACAAATCCGACCAAGACTTTGGAGAAATTTGTGCAAGTTTTACATGCATACGTACTATGTGAATGTGGAACTTACCTTAATATACTTCAGTGAAAGGGTAATTGGATGACCTTAAAATCTTTTTAAAAATCGGCTGGGCACGTTGACTCATGCCTGTAATCCCAGCACTTTGGGAGTCCAAGGTGGGTGGATCACCTGAGGTCAGGAGTTCGAGACCAGCCTGGCCAACATGGTGAAACCCCTTCTCTACTAAAAATACAAAACAATTAGCTGGGCATAGCTACTCGGGAGGTGAGGCAGGAGAATTGCTTGAACCCGGGAGGCGGTGGTTGCACTGAGCCATTGCACTCCAGCCTGGGCAACAGAGCAAGACTCCATCTCAAAAAAAATTTTTTAAATTAGCATTTGCAAATAGATTTATTTCCTGGAAATATCAAATAATCATGGATTATCTATGAGTAGACTCAATATATATGGGCTCATCACACAAAAGTATTTAAGAAGGTTAGGGAAACATTACTAATATGAGAAAAAACTAATTTGGATGTAGACAAGCATTGTTTATTTATTCAACAAATATTTATTTTGCCACTGCTAGATACATACCCAAAAGAAAGGAAATCAGTACATCAAAGAGATATCTATACTCCCTAGTTTGTTGCAACAGTATTCACAGTAGCCAAGATTTGGAAGCAACCTAAGTATCCATCAACAGAGGAATCAATTAAGAAAATGGGGTACATAGACATAATGGAGTACTATTCAGCCATAAAAAAGAATGAAACCCTGTCATTTGCAACAACATGGATGAAACTGGAGGTCATTATGTTAAATGAAATATGACAGGCACAGAAAGACAAACTTTGCATGTTCTCGTGTATTTGTGGGAGCTAAAAGTTAAAAGAATTGGACTCATGGGGATAGAGAGTAGAAAGACAGTTACCAGGGGCTGGAAAGGATAGTGGGGACTGGAGGAGTGGGTATGGTTAACGGATAAAAAAAATATTAAGAAGAATGAATAAGATCTAGGATTTGATAGCAAAACAAGATAATCATAGTCAATGATAATTTAATTGTACATTTTTAACTAACTAAAAGAGTGTAATTGGATGGTTTGTATAACAAAGGATAAATTCTTCGGGGGATGGAGATCCCATTTACCCTGATTTGATCATTACACGTTGTATGTCTGTATCAAAATATCTCATGCACCACATAAATATGTATACCTACAATGTACCTATATATATATATATATATTCTGCACCTTCTATATGGCAGATGCTTTTAGAGATACTAAGTTTTTAGAGGCACAAAGTCTTGGTCTAATGCTATTGTTGTCCTGAAGCAGTGCTGTGCAATGGAAATAAAATGAGACCACACACGCAAGCCACATTTGTAGTTTTAAATTTTCCTAGTGAGAACATTTCAAGGAAGAAAACGAAGAATTGTAAAAAAAATACCGTATTTAACTTGCTATATTTAAGATACTATAATTTCAATATGTAAACACAATTTAAAATTTTTAATGCAATATTTTACACTCTTTTTTCCACACTAAGTATGTAAAATTCATTGTATATTTTGTTTGTTCTTGTATTTTAAAAAATATTTTATTTTTAATTTCCGTGGGTACATAGTAGTTGTATATATTGATGGGGTACATGTGCTATTTTGATAGAGGCATGCAATGCATAATAATCACATCACGAAAAATGAAGTAACCATCCCTTTTCATGTTTATCCTCGGTGTTATAAACCACCCAATTATATTCCTTTAGGTTATTTTAAAACATACAATTAAATTATTCTTAGTATAGTCACTCTATGGTGCTATCAAATACTAGGTATTGTTCATTCTTTCTAACAATATTTTGTACTCATTAACCATCCCCACCTTCCCCCCACCCCATACTAACCTTTCTAGCCTCTGGGAACCATCCTTCTGTTATCTATCATTGTGTATTTTATACTTATAGCACCCTCAGCTGAGACTAGCCACCTTTCATATGTCCACTAGCACAGGTGGCCGGTGGCTGCCATATTGAACAGTGCAGGTCTACAGGGTAGTAAAAGCTAAGGCCTTATTAAAGTCCAGGCTCCACAAGCCTAGGAGATATAGACTGTCCCCATCTTCTCAATAAAGTAATTGAGGTAAATGGAAATTAACTTCGTCACACTCACACAGTGTCTAAGTGTTCTAAGGGTCTATTCCTATCCAATAAATCACCCCCAAAACGTGATTGCCTAAAACAATAATTTATAATTCTCCCATGCTGTTGTGTGGATTGACCTGACCTGACTAAGAGGCTCTTTCCTGTGCCTGTGGGCCTGTTACTCCAGAACTTGAGTCAACTGAAGGCCTAATTGCGATGGACACAGATGCTGGCTACTTCCTTTGCATGTCCGGGGTTTCTGCTGGGTTGGTTTGCACAGCTGGGGCTTGGTAGACACATCTCTCTTATTCTGTGTGGCTTTCCATTTGGCTAAATCCAGGCTTCCACACAGCAAGGCAGTGTCATAGTGATTGACCATGTTAGAGATACCTGGATTTCCCAGAGAAAATGTCCCAAGAAGTCCCAGGTGGAAGCTGCAAGACATATATGACCTAGCCCAGGAAGTCACTATCATCTTTTATTGCCCAGAGCCAGCCTGCATTGCTAACAGGACAGAGAATGTGTACTAAGAAGCATGGTTTGTTGAGAATCTGTCTTAGGAGATTAGTTTCCAAAATAAGCAGGAGAGTAAGAATTTAAAGTCAATTAGCCAGGCATCAGAAATCATATGCTTAATAACTGTGGTTATTAAATACTATATAATAATGACTGTATATGTAGAATATACCATATGATATGGTTCAGCTGCCTCCCCACCCAATCTCATCTTTAGTTGTAGCTCCCATAATTCCCATGTGTTGTGGGAGGGATCCAGTGGGAGATAATTGAATCATGGGGGTGGTTTCCCCATAATGTTCTCATGGTAGTGAATAAGTCTCATGAGATCTGATGGTTTGATAAGGGATTTCCCCTTTGCTTGGCTCTTATTCTCTCTTGACTGCCACCACGTAAGACACGCCTTTCACCTTCTGCCATGATTGTGAGGCTTCGTCAGCCACATGGAACTGTGAGTCCATTAAACCTCTTTTTCTCTATAAATTGCCCAGTCTCGGATATATCTTTATCAGCAGCATGAAAACAGACTAATACACAATATATCCCACATGTATTTTTATTCCCCAATACCTAGTATTGTGGCTGGAACATGACATGGACTCAGTGGATACTGCCAAATGAATTAAATAGATGTTGATCTACATATTCTGTTTATCTTTATCTAGAGTTTATGAGACCTTCATTGTGAGATCAGTGTAACAAGAATTCCTAAGTTTTTAATGCATTCAGATCATGACGTTATGTGCTTAGGGAGTATTATAAGGTTTTATGTCCCTTGAAATCAACAGCTGGGTCTCATTCTTTTTGGATCTCCACATACTGAATAGTGCAGTGTTAATCATTTAGTATGCACTTGATAATTATGTTGGATTTAAAAGAGTATAATAGGAAATCTAAACCAGAATCCTACAGGCAAGGAAAGCTACAGAATATTGATTCAGGCTTCCAGACACTTATATAGGGAGAGCTTAGATTGACAGGAATGGCATTGAATAGCAACAGATATTAGCACCTCATGTCACCTTTTCTACAGTGTGTATACATTTTGAAATTCATTCTAGCTGCCTAGCTAGAACTAGCTGGAAAGATGGTATAATTCATAAAGCTAATAACCTTTTTGGCACATAGTTTGTGATATGGCACCTGGATTCTAAACACCTATATGATTTGTGCTGCCAAAGGTGACTCAGTGGCTGGGAACTTTTTATTCATCTTACAGTAGACTGGAGGAATTTGTAGCTTTATTATTTTCTTCCAAAGATTGACTAAAAAAATACTGCCACTCATCATAAATAATTATCACCATAAAATATTCATAGGCTAAGACATGTGGATATGCCTTGAGGATTTTCACATGAGGAAAACCTAATAATGTTTAATAGATGCAAATGGTTACATTGTATCAACTGAATATAGCAATAAGGAAAAACTTCAGTGAAAAATTCCCATTTTCCTAGTTATTATCATTATATACAGACTGGAGCTTCTCTTGGATGATTTTAGACTAATTTCCCCATTGGAGTTTCATGCTGGAGTGATACATGAAATCCTGATTTGCTTCCTCTTTCTTCCTAATATCTGAATGCTTTCATATTGATTTTCAGAAAAGCATTAGCTAATTCACAGAGAGGTTTTTGTGTAGGTCCTGAATAACCTTACGCGTGGTGCAACGCTGTTACTCATCTTCTTTCACAGGCAGTTTAATGAGCAACACATGAAAGCACAGAATCTATTCTCACGGAAAAGTCTGAACAATTCAAAACAATCTCAGCATCTATTCATGTTACGGTATTCCTCATGGTGTTGAGAAACACCGAGTTTATACTTTCAAAACATCAGGATCATGCCGGGCATACAAACCTCAACAAATGTTAGAAGTTATTATTATTATCATCTATATCATTATAATCAAGTCTTTAACAAGGTTTAGTTTTTTTTCAGTACAACCATAATTTGTTTTAATATAGGCATATTAGTATTTACTATAATGTCCTTCTTAAAATACTGTCTGTAGGATAACACCACTGAATTTGCAAGATGATGATATCCTATAAGCTTTCATTTTCTAAAGTGTAAATAAGTATGGCTTCAATCACAGTCATTCTTAGTTTGCACTATTGTCTGGAGATGGGCTTTATAGCTAAAGCATATTGGCTCGACATCAGAAAAAAATCGTAAATGGTTTTTGATGGCTCTTTGCAAAATATAACCAATTATTGATTTGAAATCCTGCTTAGGCACAACAGAATACTCTGTAATCAATTACATTTGGAGGTTTAACCTATAGATAGAAGACATGAAAAAACTGAGTTAATGACTTTTTCAACTGGCCCAACGATATCCCTGGGGGGCAAAATGTAATCCTCAGGACTGTTGGTAATTTCCAGTTGTTGCTGCCACACTTGCTGTTGGGGGCAGAGCTTCCTATGACTGCGCCAACAGGCTACTCTAGACCATCACTTATGTTTCCGCAATAAAAGACCAATGCAAGCCATTTTTTTCCTCTCTTTTCCAAATACTACTGATCTTCCTATTTCCATGGTAACCGACTTCTGCTGGCATGATCAAGAAAAACCTGATTTGGGATTTTAATTAATTGCTTAGAAATGGAAATGTAACAGGGACTGGCAGTTCAGCTAAGCACATTTTGCAAAGTGAATAAAAATAGAGATTCTGAAATACTTGAAATTGTTTCAGTGGCTGTAGCACATCTTTTGCTAGACACCTTAATTTATTCCATTCTCCAAAATAAATCTGCCAAAAGTACTAAGCCATTTTGTCAACACAAATCATTTTGGCAAATACTTTAATCCCTCTTCTAAACAAAATGCATTGTAATTTAAAAAATCTAACCCATCGGTGTGAACCCACTGGGTCCCATCTGAAAATACTCCTGAGACTTTAGTAGATCATGTTTAAAGGAGTTGTCATCTCCTATTTGCAGGATAGTCCCTGTTCTTGTTGCCTGCTTAGGAATAAATTCCTTGAACCTCACCATAGCAGTGGCTTCTACCTATTAGAGAAATGAAAGCTTTAAGGTTAGTTTTGTTTTGTTTTGTTTTTTTGTTTTTTGTTTTTTGTTTTTTTTTTTTTTTTGCAGACAGATTAAGAGCATGGGCTCTGGAGCCAGACTGATAGCTTAAACTCTCGGTACCTGTATTTACTAGTTGTATTACCTGGAGTAAGTTTCATAACCAATCAGAACTTAAGTAAAGTTCCTCATAGATATACCTCTTCACATACCTTACAGCAATACCTCTTCCTACACACAAGATAACAATAGGGTCAGCATTTATAAGGTTGCAGTGAGGATTATATATGTTAATAGATGGAAAATCCTACAACAATGCCTAGAGATAGTAATAGATTTAGTAAATATATTATTAATCTTAAATTTGTATCTTAGCCTATCCATACGCAAACTCTATTTCGAGTTTCTTATAATACTTGGTTTTAAATATTCCCTTTAAAACTACAACACATCAAGAATTTTTTAAAAATTGGTTTTCATTATGAAGTGTGACCTGTCATTTCTTTAGAGAAATATTAACTCTTGCTATAAGGTACATAAAACAATGCCATCTAGGGCAAAATAGATTTTTTTTTAGTATTTAAAAGTAATGCTGGGCGTGGTGGCTCACGCCTGTAATCCCAGCACTTTGGGAGGCCGAGGCAGGCCGATCACAAGGTCAAGAGATGGAGACCATCCTGGCCAACATGGTAAAACCCCGTCTCTATTAAAAGTATAAAAATTAGCTGGGCGTGGTGGCAGGCGCCTGTAGTCCCAGCTCCTGGGGAGGCTGAGGCAGGAGAGTCGCTTGAACCCGGGAGGCGGAGGTTGCAGTGAGCCGAGATCATGCCGTTGCACTCCAGCCTGGGCGACAGAGCGAGAGGCTGTCTCAAAAAAAAAAAAAAATTTAAAGTAAAAATTTCTGCAATAACAAGAAGAGAAGTGATGCAATTTCAAGGTGTTTCTGGAATAAGCAAAACCCTTGCTTGATTTGCAAGTATTTTAGTTATTCAAAGGTAACAAATTATCATAGGCACAAAGGACAATAATAGTAATTAAATATTATTTATTGATGTAGTTGATGAAATAATCTGATTCGGTGTTCTTGTACATATGGTGGCAGGCTCCTGTCATCTCAGCTACTCGGGAGGCTGAGGCATGAGAATCACTTCAACCTGGGAGGCAGAGGTTGCAGTGAGCCAAGATCATGCTACCTCATTCCATCCTGGGAGATAGAGCAAGGCTCTGTCTCAAAAAAATAAAATAAAAATAAATAAAAATAAAAAAATTGCCAAAGCTTGTATGCATATATATATATATATATATATATATATATAAACATGTACATATTGTACCATAGGTTTGAGAAATTTATATGATAAGCCATAATAGCAAAGATAATATATTGAAAATTACTTGGAAAAATAACTCTAATTAAATACAGCCTTCCTCACTTATTAACTGAGATCCTTGATCAACACTTTTGAGTATGAGTTATTCCACCTTTACTATCATCGCCATTATTAAACAATAATAAGAACAAACTTATATGGAGCTAGATGCTGTAAGGAATAAAACAGGAGGGTGAATATTATGTTATGCTTACTATAGAAAGGAACCTGAGATCTCTTACTGTAGAAAATAATGTTCACAAACATTATAGGCAATGGAAGCAAGGGGAACAAGATTGGAAAGTATTAAATGTGAGTCAGGTATGGAACTAACTATTGTTCAAGCATTGGTTTCATTTTTAAAGCCATTTCTCAGAGTAAATTCCATTCACCAGTGAGCATATTTCTGACCTCAAAGATCAGGGAACTCCTCTGGCTGTACATTCCCACAGCATCCTGTTCTCACAACTGTGGCACATTCATCACACTTGTAATTGCCTGTCCAGTGTGGTTTTCTCACTAAATTATCTCCACAAGGCTCAAGATAATCTTTTCTCGTTCATTTTTGCACCCTGAACGTAGTGTCTGGAAGAGAATAGAGATTGAATAAATGTTTATGTGAAATTTAAGTATTAACTGGTCTCCAAAATCTATATTAGAACATAGTCATGCCTAGCAATCATACCATGTATGATTCTCATCTCTCATGAGAAGATACTGTCCATGTAGACCAGCTTCTAGAATAGGGCCTGGTGCATAATAGGCACTTAAAATACTTGGTGAATGAATGAATAAATGAATGAACATGAAACATAGAAAAATGTTGTCAATATTAGAAAACTTAATCCAGGCTATGAAGTGAGAAATAATACACCACATCCTAGATAAAAAGTAAATTTCTTATTTTCTCCATCCTATCAGTATTGCACTTAATTCCTTTTATCTATAAACATATGGATTGAGGACATATTCTCGGGCATTTATGGTGACTTGGAAACCATATCACTCTTATGATTGTCCCCTGAGCAATACCTCTTCCCACACACAAGATAACAATAGGGTCAATAAATTATATTATTGGCTTGTCCTGCAACCTTTGTCTTCCACCACAACAACTGAATTTGGACTTCTTCTTCACATTATTTATGGATGTCTGTTCCTTTCTAATACTATAAACTGCTTGAGATGCAACTGCCAACAACCTCAGTCATGGCAATTTTTTGCTTTGTTTTATTGTTTAATTTTTGTATATGCCCAAGTCTGTGACTAGAGTAAGCATGAAACATGTCATGGGTACAATGAACAAATGATCTTTATCATAGTAGTAATAATAATAGCTAGTGTCTATTCAATGTTACTATGCATTCTCTTATTTAATCCCTAAGACCTTATTCATTCTATTATTCTTTTACAGATGAAGTAACTAAGACTTAACATAGTAATGAGATTCTCCTAAGGTCCCATAACTAATAAACTGCAGATCTGGAAATCAAACACAAAGAAACTGGCTTCAGTCAGGCTCATTGGCTCATAGTGGTAATCCCAGCACTTTGGGAGGCCAAGGCAGGCAGATTGCTTGAGCCCAGTAGTTCAAGACCAGCCGGGGCAACATGGCAAAACCCTGTCTCTACAAAAAGCACAAAAACTAGTCAGGAGTGGTGGCACAGTTCTGTAGTCCTAGCTACTTGGGAGGCTGAGGTGGGATAATTGCTTGACCCCAGCAGGTTGAGGCTGCAGTGAGCCATGCTGGGTGATACAGCCAGACCCTGTCTCAAAAAACAAAACAAAACAAAACAAAACAAAAAACAGACAGAGAGAGAGACTTGCTTCAAAGTCCACCCATAACTAGTAGACTATGTATTAGTCTGTCCTCATGCTACTGATAAAGACATACCTGAGACTGAGTAATTTATAAAGGAAAGAGGTTAAATGGACTCACAGTTCCACATGGCTGGAGAGGCCTCACAATCATGGTGGATGGTAATGAGAAGAAAAGTTACATCTTACATGGCAGCAGGCAGGGAAGAACTTGTGTAGGGGAACTCCCATTTATACTTATTCACTACCACAAGAACAGTACAGGGGAAAGCATCCCCATGATTCAATTATCTCCACCTGGCTCCACCCTTGATTCGTGGGGATTATTACAATTCAAGGTGAGATTTGGGTGGGGACACAGCCAAACCATATCAGGCTACATTGCCAGATACAAATGTTAGCTTCCTCTATCTCTGCATTTAATTTTCTGTATTCAAGAAGACAATGATGCTATGTAATAATAATATGTTATGTTATATTGTATATCATGTATAAGATGCAGTATATGCATTTTATATAAATATATAACTGATTCTTCCTGAGTTCCCCATCCTGGCTGTTTCTGAGTTCTTCCTAATTAGGTAAAATCACTAAACATAGGGTTTCACATCATGCTGAAGCTCTCCTGAATAACTTTTGTTACAATTGTCACTGTGAATTTATTTGAGTACTTGATAATATCTTTCTCCCTTATCTATAATATAAATGCCATGAGGAAGGCATCTGTTTTCATTTCATTTCTATCCTTAATGAGAATACAATATTTGGCCCACAGTTGGCACGTGACAAACACTTGTTGGATGAATGAGTGAATAAATGAATGGTTGAATCTACAAGATCAAAACAAGTGGAACTTTAGATCTTATCCCTATTTTCCCCTGTAAGAGTATTTCTCAGAATTTGAGTGCCTTTGCCCTCCCTGAACCTTTGCTGTGAGGAAGGAAGGGTTGCAATGAGAAATCTTAAGACAACTTTGGCATTAAAGAAGGCATCAGCTCTCCCATTTCAGTCATGATGGGTCTTCTCATCTCAATTTCCCCCAAACTTGCTTATTGATACAAGGATATAGGTGGTGTATAGTGTTCTTTATGTTTACTTTAAAAAATTTGTATAAGTTTAGGGGTGTAAATGCAGTTTTGTTACATGGATATATTGCTGGTGAAGTCCAAGCATCTAGTGAAACCATCACTTGAATAACGTACACAACACCTGTTTTGCAGTTACTCATCCCTCATCCCGCTCCTACTCTCCCACTCATCTGAGTCTTCTATGTCTATTATTCCACTCTCTATGTCCATGTGTACACATTATTTATCTCTCGCTGATAAGTGAGAATATGGAGTGTTTGACTTTCTGTTTCTGAGTTATTTTACTTAAGATAATGGCCTATGGTTCCATCCATGTTGCTGCAAAAGACATCATTTCATTCTTTGTATGGCTAAAATTATTCCATGGTGTATATTTACATTTTCTTTATCCAATCATCTGTTAATGGACGCTTAGGTTGATTCTACATCTTTGCTATTGTGAATTGTGCTGCGATAAATGTCTAAGTGCAGGTATCTTTTTTATATAATGATTTATTTTCCTTTTGGTAGAAACCCATTGTTTACCTTTTAAAAATAACTTTATTAAAGTAAAATTAACATGCAAAAAGCTGTCCATGTGTAAAGCATACAATTAGATGTTTTCACATATGTATACATCCATGTAACTGTCACCAAAATTATTTATTGAATGTACTCATCACCCAAAAATTTCCTCCTGCCCCTTTGTAAACTCTCTTCCCACTACTTCCTACCCCATCCCCAGGCAACCACTGATCTGCTTGCCACCATTACAAATTAGTTTGCATTTTCTTTCACTCAATATAATCATTTTGAGATTCTTCAATGTTGTATATAATAATAATTCATTCTTTTTATCACTAAACAGTATTCAACTGTTTGTGCGTTCATCTGTTGATGGACAATTAGTTTGTTTCCAGTTTCAGCTATTACAAATAAAACTTCTATAAATATTTATGCACAAGTATTTGTTTGGAAATGTACTTTCATTTCTTTTGGGTAAATATCTAGGACTTAAATGGCTAATATAGACTGTAAGTCTATTTAAGAAATTTCTAAGCTGTTTTCTAATGTGGTTGGACCATTGTTTAAAATCTTAACGTTTTAACATCTTACAATATTTTACTTTAAATGGTGTTTTTCCAAGATGTACTCTACCCAACTTCTCATATTACTTAGTCTATCATATACTAAAGAAAGATAAAAATGCATTTTATTTAACCATATAATTAAGTAGTTTTAAATTCTGAAACAAAAGTTTGATGGAACACATTCAAATTATTGTGGAACAGGTGTTTTAATATCTTTGAATTGTCCAATCACCATAATTATCCACTTTACCGTCCATGTTGAAGCAACCTTCAATATTAAATGATATAGAAGCACTCTGCATGAATTTGGCAGCAAAAAACTATAACACATCTCAGTGAGATCATTTATTTAATTTGGTAAATCAACAATGTATGAGGATTATCAATAAATTTAACTGCAGTACATAGAGGAAAATTGAGTAAGAGCTTTAAAGAATCAAAATTATTGGATACATTTAATGACTTGCAATCTAGCTGTTTCACTTCTATGGTCAGGAGGTAGAAAACATATCTCAAGAAGAATTTTAAAGCGAACTCTAAAACACACTGTGAAGACACATGTAGATGATAAAGCTACTGAAATTCAGAAAGAATCAAATCAGACCTCATTGCTGTCCCCAACTGATAGAAAATATAAAATTAAAAATACTCTGTCACAAGGACAAAACACCAAACACCACATGTTCTCACTCATAGGTGGGAATTGAACAATGAGGACACATGGACACAGGAAGGGGAACATCACACACCAGGGCCTGTTGTGGGGTGGGGGAAGGGGGGAGGGATAGCATTGGGAGATATACCTAATGTTAATGATGAGTTAATGGGTGCAGCACACCAACATGGCACATGTATACATATGTAACAAACCTGCACGTTGTGCACATGTACCCTAAAACTTAAAGTATAATATAAAAAAATTAATAGATTATTTTTACCAAGAGAATACAATAAGCATCCATGAGTCTATGACATAAAGAAATGGATGAATGAATGAATGAATGGGAAATAACAGCTCTCCCAATGAATAAATGTAGAAAGAAGACAGAAATATGAATTCACCAATAGAATACCACAGTAATAATTGTTGCAGGCAAGATGTACCAATGAAAGCCAAAATTCATGGGTAAAACTTTGAGGAGAAAGATTATATGTGCCTAGTGCAAAATTATCGCCCTCAAGATACCCATTCATTGCTAAAGGAAAAATAGTAATTTTAAAACTGGAAACACCTGGAAAATGCCATCTCAGCCAAGTGATCAAGATTAAAATCACCAGTAATAAGACATATTGACATCCCACACTACCTGATTTGATACACTAAGAACAGCTTATCATTTCTGTGGTACTCTTGGCCAACAATGCACGAGTAACATTTATTCATTGAAACACATTAGGCAGATCCAAATTGCAGGACATTCTTCAAAATAGCTGTCCAATACTCTTCAAAAGTGTCAGGTCCTGGAAGACAAAGGGATACTGAGTAACCATCACAGAGTGGGAGAGGACATAGAGTCATAAAAACTAACTGTGATGTGAAATCCTACATTGGATCATGGACCAGAAAGAGAGCACTGATGGGAAGACTGATGAAGTCTGAGTAAGTCTGTAGTTTGGTTTAAAGAAGAATAATAATAACAATAATGGTTTAGCTGCCGGCTCCTTAATAAAATTCCCCTAGTTACTGTGATGTCTAAAAATGAATCCCCTATGGTGGGCTGCTGTGACTATTCACTGCATTTGAGAATAAAGAATAATTAAGGAAAAAAAATACTCTGTCAGCCTAGGCAATATAGTGAGACTCTAGCTGTACAAAAAAAAAATTTAAAAAGATAATAAGCAGGGTGTAGTGATGGCACCTGTGGTTCCCAGCTACAGGGGAGACTGAGGTGGGAGGATCACTTGAGTTTGGGAGGCTGAGGTGGGCTATTATTGCATCACTGCACTCCACCTGGGTGACAGAGCAAGACCCTGTCTCAAAATATAAAAAATAAACGCTAAGTTCAATAGGTCTACAATTCTTCTGGCGATGAGTCATCTCACTTGCAAAATCGGTTTGTGGACTTGGCAGGAGTCCAGTTCAGGTTGTTCATCTTCATCGTTTTTCTTGTTTTAGGGGGGTCACTGACAAAAAGTGGGCAATGAAAAGAGTTAAGGTCAAAAGAGCTGCATCTTCAAAGCAAGGAAGCTACTCTTCAGAGAATAATTTTCTGGACAATTGAAAAAAAATGTCTAAAGATACACAAGATTTTTGTGTGTTTTTATTCCCTGTGAAAGAAGCTCTTGAGAGCAAAACAAAATGAAAGAGAGCCTTTGCTTCTTGAGGTGAAAGAAGACAGTTCCTGGAAAGAAGAGGCAGTGTAATTCCCGGCAACACCTCCGGTTTGGTCACCATTTAATGAAGAACACAGAGCCTGTTGACTACAGACACCAGGTATAAACTGTATTCATTTTCAGCTTTGTTAGTGCCTTTGGCAAGAGTACATTAATATAACGACATTACCAGATAATGCATTTGAACAAGAAACTAATGGTGGAAAAAAACAACTGGACAAGGTGAACAAGACTTGCCCACATGTAAATGATTCTGGGAAATAAGATTAATAGCTTCATATTTTTAATAGCAGTCATTTTAATATTTTTAAAGTCTATGATAAATATCACACTTGAAATCCCAGCACTTTGGGAGGCTCAGGTGGGCTGATCTCTTGAACCCAGGAGTTCGAGACCAGCCTGGACAACATGGGGAAACCCCGTCTGTATAAAAAATACAGAAGAAATTATTGGGGTTTGGTGGGATGTGCCTGTAGTCCCAGGTACTCAGGAGGCTGAGGTGGGAGGATCGCTTGAGCCCAGGAGGCTGAGGTTGCTGTGGTCCAAGATTGCACGACTGCACTCCAGCCTGGGCAACAGAGTGAGACCCTTTCTCAAAAATAAATAAATAAATAAATAAATAAATAAATAAATAAATAAATAAATAAAGTGTATTTATTAACCATACACCTTATTTTATTTTAAAGTGTATGGTTAAACTTTAAAATAAAATAAAATGTATGGTTAATAAATCGATTTTGTAAGGACACCCATAATTTGAAAAAGCAAACTACTATACACACATAGCCTTAATTGAAATTTTCATAAAATGCATTCTTTGAATAACAGCATCAATTTTGGTAAGTGGCAAATATTAAAGAAATAGAAGTTAGCCAATTACCAAAAAAGGAAAAGACATGAGTGATGCCCAGAAATGACAGCAAAAGCCGTTGAAGATGTAAAATGTTTTTAATGCATAATCTTAGTTTTTATGCAAAGGTGTACATGAAAGCTCATACAGTATTAAACATGTGCAACAGTGTATTTGTTTCTATGTGTGTGTGCATATATGTACATATATGCATCCATGCTACACATATATAATTCCAACCTCAGTTTCACCAAACTGTCCTCATCCATCATGAGAAGCAAACTGTAAGATGAAGTTGTAATCATGGAGATTAACAGTATGTTTTCACCCTGTTTTTACCTCCCCTTAATATCCTGACATAGCTTTTGGTTTCACTCTACTCTTTGACCTTTGAATTTCTGAACTTTATTTTACCTTTTTTGTTTGTTTTCTTGGAAGGGTTTTAACCTACTGGGGCCATTGTCATTTACAGGAAGCTACAGGAAGCATGTGTGTCTGCCTCTGTGTGTGGGAGAAAGGGACAAGCTGCTGCGTTAGAATAGAGATGAGGAGGCAAGGGAATGGGCATTTTGGACATTGCCTGCATGCTAAGCCTAGGGGCAGAATGGACTTAATTACTTAAATATCTGTCTCTAAAATTCTACTTAAAACATTTAAAAGCACAGATATTGTTTCTTTCTAGAGTTACCATTTGACCTGAACTTTGTACTGTGCCTAATAAAATAGAAAAGGCCTAAATATAACTTTAGGATTCAAATAGTAAGGATATTCATCTTTAATGTTTTACTGCTCCTAAAAATGACACAATTTTCTACCAAAAATAGCTTCTTGTTTGGAATGAAAAAATTTTCTTTGCTATTTGTATGTGTGTGTGTGTGTGTTTATTCCACTTTTTTTCCTTTAACAAATATTTTGAAAGTCAAAGAGAGGGATTTTCATTTTAGATGACGATTAACCCATTGTGAGAGAAGGCTTGACAGTTCAAAGACAATTTGTCACCAAGGGTTAAGGTTGGCATGAGTTACAGATTCTCCAGGCCCCAATTCGCGTCGTTGATCTACCTCATCTGTTTCCTTTCTTTGCCTTGACTCACCATAAAACGAGTCCTTGATAAATTTGGGGTCAGTGAAGGCGACTGCTTAGTTTAATGTGTCAAGAGAAATTCCTGACTTCCATTCCAGACCACTTGTGGAGCTGTTGCCCTTTTCTTGCAGTATAACTTTCCGACTTACACAAAAGTGGCTATCATGGTATGGATTGCTGACTCTACAATATAGCATTAATTTTAAAGCGGAATATCCTATGACACTGCTTTCAACAGTCAGTATTATTTGATGTTATCTTTTAGTCTTCCAGTATAAAAAGACAGTAAGAACCTGGCTCTACCTGGAGTTAATAACTAAAAATTCAATATACTCCTGCAAGATATAAATGTGTTAGTCTTTCTGAGAAAGATCAAACTAATTTAAGAACTCCCCTCATATTGAGAACAGTTCACAGAAATTTACAGCTGCTTCTTTCTGTGAGATAGGATCTCCTGCTTCAGTGTATGTGCTGAAAGCCAATTAAAACATTACATACCTTGAGGATATTAATATGAAGCAAAAGAAAATGACTGATGGGAAGGTCAAAGCAGACTTAGCAAAGCAAAAGCAATGTCCAATAAAGAATAACCTGTAGACCTCCTACAACTCACCAACTTCCTAAAATTTATTATATAAATATGGACAATGATAGCTGGGCTCTTTTCCAACTCTTAAGTTTCTGGACAGTCAATTCCTTTAAATGAGCAAAATTCTTGGGAGACAAAGTCTATTCTATATTCCCACTAGGACGATGACTCCAGGTATCTTGCTTCAGTAAGGACGCCAGACTCAGAGCCTATTGGAATGGCCAGTATGGCAGGGCGAAGAGTGTTCTATCACCAACTGGAGTAGAATGAATTCAGATTCTAGGTAAAAGTTTTCGGTAGCCACAGAAGGCATTGGCATTCTTAGACAAATTAAATGTGTCGCCATTCAGTCTTCCTTGAAATAACTGAAAATTTATATGATCCATGATTATTGTTTTGTTTTTTTATGAAGTCCTCCACATTAGCACATGAACCTTTGGAAAATAACCACATAGACTTAAGCAATCAGTGCTTTGTTAACACAGCTGAGAACAGTGGGTGGGCCATTTTTTTTCAGGTGAGAAAAAGCAGGCTGAGAACTGAACAGCTCCAGTCGCTTCTGTTTGTTTGAGGATCTTATCCCCAGGGCTGTGTTCTCTTGGCTGGGCATACCTGTTGATCACGCTGCTTAACTGTAATTATTCCAGACAGCTTTTTGGCTCACATTGTTGTTTCATAGGCTTCATAAATCATACAAATTATTACCGCAATAGAAAACTATAATTACCCACAAACCCTGACATGCCAAAATGTGTATTAATTAGATAATGTAATAAATACTTTACTGCACATGGCTATAATCATTACTTCAAAAATGACATCTATACATATGCCATCTTGATATTCTGCAGCAAATGATTCAATATAATTTTCAGTTCATAACAGAATTGTTATCTAATTTGATTAGTTAATGCTGTTCCAAGGTGTTTTAAGTATGAAAAATGATGTAGAATTGTTAAGTTTCAAGCTTAATGTTATGATCACATGAGATGCAAACTATAATTTGTAGAGAAATTTCTTATGGGGATAATTTATTGAAGTGTATATTTCTTAGTTCTAAATTTGGGTTAACATAGGTTGTTTCAAGAATAATGATCACTATTAAAATTTTGCTCATCCCATTTCTCTAAGGGTTTAAAATAATTAATTCTTTATTTCAAAAAATAATGAAACTTTATATTTGGTAGGAATAAGCATAATGTTCCGAAATGTATACTTTCTATGCACTAATCAAGCCTTACATTTCAATGTGGAAAGAAATTCCAAGAGTAGACTTGAAAGAACATATTAAGTTAGTGTGCTCTCATGTAAATATTCAGTACATAATACATTGTCCTTACATCTTTAGAAAGATGTGTAACTTCAGAATTATAAGATAATATGGAGTAGAACACTGCAACTACATTCAAGATCCTATTATGTCCCCATATATTCAACCAAACCTATTGATTTTCAAATCAGTTTTTTTAATATATGCAGAAGAACTGGATCTTATTTTTGATGCTATAAATGTCGTATATATAACAACAGTTCTATTTGTATTTCAACTGATACACCTGAAACAATGCATTCAAGTAAAAGTTTTGTCCTGAAGAATAAGACATTAAATTTCATAGAGATGAGAGATAAGTCAACTAAACTACTACTGGATTAAATATGTTCCAGAAAACATTAACACTGGTGCATTTTATTTGAGTAGAGGTATTCTTAAGGGACCTTTCATATGAAGAAATAAAATATAAGTGCTTCATATTTTCCTATTTAGATGATTATCTCCATGAGTCATTTAAAAATGAATTCAAAGACAATTGATTCACATGTCCTCATTTTACCAATATTGGGAAATGATTAGGGAGTGTCATGAAAAGGAAATCATGTTGAAGATAACATATTAGCTATTCCACTGCAAAGTCCTTTCAAAAATAATGAAAAAGATTCTGTAATGGAGACAGTAGAACAACTGTGCAACAATTTTTCTGCAACTAATCTGCTTCTCAATGTCTAACATTGTGCCTAGCATATATTAGGCATCCATTAAGTATGGGTTGAATAAATACATGTGATCACATAAAATTTATCCAGGAGGTGAGGAGTTAATTAAATGACATTGTACTTTATCAAGTAATAATATCATTATAACAGATGACTTTGGTGAAATGAGAATAATTCAAAGATGCTGCTAATTCAGAATGAAAAATAATACCATAAAATATGGAAAGAATGAGGAAGGAAGCATTTAAAGAAGATTTTGTTTTAAACACTCAAAATCTAGCTGATATCATGGGGATTCATTTGTACAAAATCTTTTAGTACATCACTGAAAAGGCAGAACACTAGTAATAAAAGATTCGAAACTGTGCAAACGTTATATCCCAATATCTTAGCATATCCCATATATGGAATTATCTATAAATATAGAAAGAAAATTTGCAAATCTGTAGTTTATTGGGCATTTTGTAAAAGAGAAGATATAGGAATTTTAGAACATGAGCCAATTCTAAGGTAACATTTTTCTACTTAGACTATCTTGTGGTCAGTATCATGCTGGCTGTTGTAGAATGGTGCAATCCAAAAGAAATCCATTAATAAAAAAACACTATTGATAATTCCAGCTTCTGGTTCTGTAAATAAGTCATATTAGGTTGTTTACAACAATCTTCCTACTGAAAACTAAAAAGGATACTAGATAATTTTTTAATATAATTTAATTTTAATTTTAATTTCTGAGATGCAAGTGCAGGTTTGTTACATAGGTAAACGTGTGCCCTGGTGGTTTGCTGCACCTATCAACCCATCACCCAGGTACTAAGCCCTGCATGCATCAGCTATTTATCCTAATGCTCTCCCTCCCCCTGCACCCCCAACAGGCCCCAGTGTGTGTTGTTTCCCTCCCTGTGTCCATGTGTTCTCATTGCTCAGCTTCCGCTTATAAGAGAACATACAGTGTTTAGTTTTCTGTTCCTGTGTTAGTTTGCTGAGGATAATGGCATAAATGTTCTTTAGAAGCATCAGAGAGCCATTAGATTAGTTAAGAAATAACCAGGCCAGAATCTTAGAGTGGTAACCAGAGGAGTAAGTGGCATTCTGAGGACATAGGTTAATTCAGAAAAACTTGAACTTCAGGGCAAGAGAGACAGAGACCAAGTCTCTGCACCTATCCAATATGTACCATCCACTGGGAGGCATCCATCCTACCTTAAGCAGGGCTCTGAAAGAACTACAACTTCAGGGAAAAACTAAAGGTGCACAGAAGTCAGCCAGCCTCGTCATGCTTGGAGAACTACAAGTTTTCTTGCAGCTGAGTCGAACAGGAGAAATGGAGGGAA
Source organism: Gorilla gorilla gorilla (assembly GCF_029281585.2). Taxonomy (NCBI): domain Eukaryota; kingdom Metazoa; phylum Chordata; class Mammalia; order Primates; family Hominidae; genus Gorilla; species Gorilla gorilla. The sequence goes on along the minus strand of NC_073232.2, from coordinate 17,906,500 downwards.
TCATCGTATATTGATTCTATCTAAGACAGACTCATCTTTTGTTGTCACATGTCAAAGTTATGACATTGCAAATCACATCTGGAAATCTCAACATAGAACTGATTTTACACTTTTCAGTACTCCTATTTACTTTCCCAGGAAAAAATAATTGATTCAACCTGTCAATCAACCACTTGCTCCATAGATAGCCATTAAATGCCTTTTCTGCAAAGTACTATGGGGCACAAAAAATTGGAGAGTACCTTCTCATCTTCTCACATTGATCTCTCATTTTCCAGCATTTAAGCCCAATTGTTTCAGGGTATGACAAGACTTCAAATAACATATACATTAAGCAAATTTTCCTAGTTTCATGGGATTAATCTTATTTACTGTTAGGAATCACCTGGATTCTCAGGTCCCAATTTCACAAATGCCATACCTTCTGCCCATTAGGTTAGGCACTTGTGAGGATTTATGGAAATCCAGATATAATAAAATCCATGTAATTTAGGCAGCCCAAGAAATAGTGACGTATTTATTGTGAAGAAGTAGTTTAGGTACTGGCCAGAATTTGGGTTCACAGTCAAATAAAGACCTTTATTATAAGCTCAAAATGAGACTCAAGAAACTGTAATAAGAGGAATTTCAAAATCTAGAAGATCAAAGATTTTATATTAATATAAACATAAATTTCATCATTAAATATGTATTAATTGAGCACCTAATTTGCATCGAACACAATGCTAGACAACCCAGTAATTAATAGAGAAGACAAGGATAAGTTTTTTTCCCAAACAAAATTGCCTATTCAAAAGAGGTTTATGTAATAGTCATTTGTCATTCAGCCTCATGGTTAATTATTGAGACAATTTTATGTTTAAACTAAACAATTATGAATCATGTGCCTATTTTTGTTCACATTATATCCTCTATACTTACATAATATTTGGTGCTTAGATAATAATCAGTGTTTGATGAATGAGTGAATGCATTAAATAATAAAGGAATAAAAAGAAAGCCTCTTTCAGATAATGGCACTCACCTATAAACCTTTAGAAACCCTTATATTCTATTGGAGGATTAATGAAAAAGAATATTGTAATTACTTAAATTCCATCTGATGATGGTCGATATTGTGGTTCTTTATGTTTATTATGTTAATTCTAAATGATTATCTATTTCATAATGCCATACCTGGTAATTGCTGAAATGATTTATGATTTCTGATGAAGCTTATCTATTTGGAGGGGTTAAAAGAAAAACAGCATGAGACTATGAAAATAAAAAAGGAGAAAGACATAGTTTGTCATTCAGTTTTATGTGAGCTGAATGGTTTATAGTGAGAAACTGTTGGATACAATTTCAGTAAGCAAGGATTTTGTGGAGAGATTAGATCAGTTACAAATTGCTAAATCTGATGGCTTAGATAAAAGTTTTACCAGAGGCTTTAAAAGAAGTAGAACATGTTTTGGGGAGAAGCAATTGCCTTCTGGAGAATGCACTTATATCTGTCTATCTATATCTCTTTCTATATGTAGATATATAGATATAATTTTTATTATGCTTTATTTTATTATAATTTTTATTATACTTTAAGTTCTGGGATACATGTGCAGAACGTGCAGATTTGTTACGTCGGTATACACGTGCCATGGTGGTTTACTGTACCCATCATCCCCTCATCTACATTAGGTATTTCTCCTAATGCTATCCCTCCCCTAGCCCCCGACCCCCTGACAGGCCCCGGTGTGTGACAGAGGCCCTGCCTGTGTCCATGTGTTCTCATTGTTCAACTCCCACTTATGAGTGAGAACATGCGGTGTTTGGATTTCTGTTCCTGTGTCAGTTTGCTGAGAATGATGGTTTCCAGTTTCATCCATGTTCCTGCAAAGGACATGAACTCATTCTTTTTTATGGCTGCATAGTATTCCATGGTGTGTATGTGCCACATTGTCTTTATCCAGTCTATCACTGATAGGCAATTGGGTTGTCATAGTATATATTTTTAACAGCAAATTAAATGTAGACAGATTGTGTAACTAGATCTGCAATTAGAAGAAAATGATTGAATCTTCAGCTAGGACAGACAAATCATCTTCATATGTGTATAATGCATAAATACATAGATAGATATAAGTAAATATCCTGTGTGTTCCTTTTTTAAGTACCTCCCTGCTATGCTAGATCACTAATATACAAAATATCTAGCATATAAAAGGCCTAACATTTTTGTTTGATTTTGTTTTTCTTCATCTTTTCTGTTCTTGGCTTGGAAATAATCTTGAGGTGATCTCTCACCTCACCCATTAAACCATGTGGGGATAACAGGAAGGAGTACATGTCTTTAAATCTCTCTGAACACTTCAAGCATTCAACTGCATTGAGTCCAGTTTGAAAAGTTTTCAAAATGTTAAATGCAGTCACATTTTGAAAAGACAACCTCTCCTTGACTCCTTATTGATTTGTGGGTGTGTATGTCTGTAGGTCTGCGTGTATGTGTGTTGTCTGATGATTGGAGAAGCAGGAAAAAGATTGCAAGAAAAGTCCAAAACCCATTTTTTCCTGAAGATCAGCCAAATAAGATGTCATTAAAATTGGGCAGTTGATCCTCAACTCCTAAGAATGCTCAAATCTTCCTAAAATTGTGCACAACTTTACATTTCACTCTTGAGCTTCGGCTTTGGCAGTTAAAATGCATTTATTATCATGAAAAATACCATTAATCTTTACTTTTAGAAAGCTTTTTAAAAACTATATTGTTATAAGAGATGCTTTGAGACTTTTAATCTATTGAACTAAAAAGATCAAAGACAACTAATTCAGACTTTTAGAGAATTTCAACTGTGATTAAAATTCAAGAAAAATGTATTAAATATATAGTATTAAATGTCTAAGGAGACTTGAGATCATTTTCTGGCTGAAGCCCTTGGGCCAATTCCTAAAGCCCTATCTTGCCATGTTTGATTTTATGATATGTCCATAGCCTAGTATGTAACTTACACACACTCAAAATCAACATCAATCACATCTGTGCACATGATCAAATTCAAAGTACTACTGGGAAATGTAGATATTCCTAAAGAAAAAGAATGCAAATTTTGTCTTTAGAAAAACACTAAAGGTGTTTCACTGTATCTTCCAAATCTTCTGAGTCAAGGACAAACAAGGTTAAGTGACATATCCATATCACTGAGCACAGGATTTAATTGTGGTGGTAATACTGATAGTAACAATGTTAAAACCAACTACATTTTTCCCCAAGGGTTTTTTCTTTTCCTTCTTATTCTTCAGTTTTTAAAGTCATTAAAAGGCAAAACTAAGGTGCAGAAAACCAAAACTTTAAGTCCAGATGGTCTGTTTCATTTTGGAATGAGTTATCCAATCCTTAGGCTTGATATTTCTCATGTGAAAAATCTCTTCTTAGGCTAAGATATGATGTCACTACCTCAGTTTGAGTTTTTCACAGAATTAAATTAGAACTGGAAGGAACTAATTTATTTAAGTCATCAGCTCATTCTGTAGATCATTGGTATTAGCTATGCAAAAATAGCAAAATATGCTATTTTGATTCGCAACATGCCTGTGTTATAGGAGTGGCTGAATATCCCGGAGATGTCCAATGAACTCTTTGGTGGAAAGGGATGTGGCAGTCACCCAAATAGGAATCAGAGTGGTTTTAATGCTTCAATTTCCAGTTTATTTCAACATATGATGCATTTCCACTCCTGCTGCACTGGGGCTATTGGCCACAACAAGTAAGCATGAGAAGCCAGAGCTCAGATTGCCAAGGAAAAGTTGAGACAAATAAAGTTCATTGAGATAGAGTGTGTCTATAGTTACAGCAACAAGGCCTGTACTTGGGAGGGAATCAGGGAACCCAGGTAAATACAAGCAAACCGGAATCAAACCAGGCCATTCAGTTACATCATACCAATGAGCTGCCAGAGCATGGAAGGCAATTTCTGCCTTAGCCATGAGGCCTCCTATATGCTTCCTGCTGAGACAAGAACCAATTGCAAGAATTGTTCTGCAGTTGAGTGCAGACAATCCTCATTGCAGAGGTGTTAAGAGGATTAATCTAGTTTGAGTAAATGATGTGGGTTTATATCTAGGTGAGAGAATGACAATGTGTCACTCCTCTTGTGTGTTTTACAAAGGATGGTCAGAAACAGGCTGATCTCAAAAATTAAGTCTGTGGGGCTAAAGGACTGTCTTTGAAAGTACTTTGCAGCATGGCTATTTCTCCCATTAAATTCAAAGGTTATTCCAGAATAGCTCCATACTGGTCTGTACTTATGCTCTATGTATCTTCTCAAAAGAGAATTCAGCTAGGAGAATCCCCACTTGCAGACAACGTTTCTGCTCCCTGAGTTGGTGGCGAGCCTTCCTTAGAACTGGGAGGCTGAGCCAAGTTAGTCCCAGTGGGGAGTCACTTTGCCAGTTACACTGTCTCAGTCTCTAACCATTTCCAATCTAGGTAGTTGCAAATAGAAAAAGTTGAACTTTTGCAAAATCAGCAGCAGAGAGTCCCACCTAAGGGTGAGGCAAATTGAAATTAAGATTGTGAAATAGATGCCTTGGGCATTAATCAGAAATGTTTTTAAAGAGAAAGTGTGAATAAGGAAGACTTGAGGCTAGAGGACGCTTCATTTGTGTCAGACTCCTTTGGCAAGAGCTGTTACGTGTTCCAAAAATCAGGTCATGGGAGTTGGCAGTGGTGTCTCATATAGAATAAAGTTTGGGAGATATAGTGCCCTCAGAAACAGGAAGAATATTTATAGAGATAATAGGAACTAATAACTTGATCTGGGCTTGATAACTTACCTTTCATCAAAGAGTTCAAATGTCCATCATAATGATTTTTTTTTTACTCATTCTTGGGAAGTAAAGGAAGACCCAATATTATTATATATAACAACAACAGTATTGTTATACAGCAATATTATATATTAATAATATATAATATTATGATACCTTTATTATATAATATTATATATTGTTAATAATAATAATGTTTTTAAGGAGAAAGAAATCAAGTTCAAAGTGATTTAGGAATTTACTCACACTTATACAATGAATCAAGGGCTAACCAGGCTCAGCCGGTTCAGAGTTTGGTGCTGTGGCTAAAGAGAAAGAATCTCATTGCTGGAAAAACAAAGTCCCCCAGAGTTAAAATGATGTTCATTTTTCTAATCTCTGTGGCTCTAATCTATGCATCCACTTATCTTTAATATGGCTTTTTAAATTTTTCATTATACATAGTTGAAAATATCTTGAAAATATCTCTTTAAAACTCTGCTTATAATCAATAATCTGGGATACAGTGATAAAGTTAGAAAATCATCAATGAATATGCTAAAACCAGTAGTTCAAAGTTTGGTGAAGAAGGGGATATTTGCACAGTCTTAGAGCATCCCCTCACAAACACACATTAGTCTCACAGTCTCCCCTCATAGTCTCTGAGTGTCTTCTCACAAATACATACAAAGAGGAAAATAGAGACTCTATAGTTGAGAAACCGAGTGGACAGCACATTTATCAAGCAACTACAACTAAAGTCATCAGTAATAGCAAACCAAATTCAAGTGCCTCCTGAAATAACATACCGAGAAGGACACCACGTCACATTTGTGGTATTCCTGTCCTCTTCCCAAAAACTGCATAATTTGAATCATATCATGAAGAAACATCAGACAAACTGAAATCAGAGTGCCTTATACAGAAATAATTGACCAATCTCCAAAAACGCCAAGGCCCAGAAAGACAAAGACTGAGAAATTGTTCAAGACTACATGAAACTAAAATCTCATGAAACTAAATGCAATGTGTGATTCTGGACTGGATCTTATTAAAAATATTATTGTCCAGGCATGTTGGCTCACACCTATAATCTTAGCACTTTGAGAGGCCAAGATGGGTGGATCGCTTGAGCCCAGGAGTTCCAGACCAGCCTGGGGAACATAGTGAAACCTCATGTCTCCAAAAACTGCAAAAATTAGCCAGGTGTGCTGGTGCATGCCTGTAATTCCAGCTACTTGGAAGGCTGAGGTGGGAGGATGGCTTGAGCCCAGGAGTTTGAGGCTGCAGTGAGCCACAGTCGTGCCATGGCAGACGGGGTGTCACTCCAGCCTAGGTGACAGAGTGAGACTCTTGTCTCAAAAAACAAAGAATTATTAGGACAATTAAAGACTTTGAATATAGACTGTGGATTAGACAATGTGTTATATATTTAACATTAACAATGTTAAATTTCCTAATTCATGTAGTGATGATATTGGAGAGTGCTCTTATTTTTAATAATACACGCTGGAATATTTAGGGATAGGAGGTCATCAACACACTTTCATCTCAATTCTTAAAAGGGTTCTGAGAAATAAAAATATCAATATAGGATGCTAAGACAATGAAGCAAACTGTAAATAATTGGTCAATCAATTTATTTATTTGTTGACTAAAGTCTAGGATATCTTCATAAGAAAGACTTGAGACATTCAACAAATTATTACCAATTCCCCAATTATGTGTCAAAAACTGCTCTAGAACTGAGGACATATTGGTGAGAAAAACACATGGAGTTACTCTTAGGGGCTTGACCATATTTACCTGGTTTCCAAAGCATTTGCTTAATATGAACTTCTCCATTTAAAATAAAATACGAAGTGGGATGGAGACCAGAGCCCTTTTTCTTGAGATACATACCCTTATTTCTTGAATTCTAAAAGTAAAACCAAGTAACTGAATCAATGGAACAAGTCTTTACAGCCTGTTCACCTCCTAGCCCAGGTTCTGTGTCAAGCAGCAGTTCATGTTTTATATTTTCTCCCCTTGCTAAGAGGGATTCGTTTGATTGTTAAAGTTTGTAAGCGTTATTTGGCCGTGGTTCCTATCACATCCTCGATCTTGAAGCTATGTTGTACTCAAGTGGAGGAAAGGACCCCATTAATTTATATGCCTTTTCCTCTACTAGCTCAACTCTCTGTACATAAACAGAAGTAATTTCGAGCAGTGGGGATTCAAGGATAATTTTTTAAAAAATTAAATCATTTCTTACCACAAATAAAAGACGCCACATAAGCATTACTCTCTGTAAAGTTCACACTCTGGACTCGTCATAAATAGTCTTTATTCAAAGCCCCATTTTGAAACTGTTTCATAGGATCAGTGATCATTTGTTGTAAGATGACAAGATACAAAATTTTAATTAATTGGTCACAAGTAAGTAAACACATGAACCTGGCATTATTATTTTAAAATTATCTATTCATTGTTGGGTAACTTAAACTAATTTACAGACGTCTATAGGTGTAAATATGTAGGTGCCATGGTTTACCAAATGTCCGTGAGGCAGAAAAGTGAATTTAGTGTAATGAGAAGCATTGACTTTTTAACTTTCTCTTACAATACACTCAAAAAACAAGGCTTGTAAATGTAGACAATTTAGGTAGAGTATCACTCTGGCCACACTTGTAACATTTATGCATGCCTCTGTCAGAAGAGTTATAATAATTAGAGCCCAAAATAAGATGCATAATAATTACTATTATTATTCAACAAGCATTTATTGTCTTGAAAGTGCCATGAACTCTTCTAAATTCAGGAGATATAGCAAAATATATGCGGTAAGTCACTCTCGTGGTGCTTAGAATTCAGTGAAATAATAGCTATCTGCTTTATTTTGTTATTTAATAACAAATTTAAAATGATTCATAATAGCAAAGTATTAATCTAAATATTGATCAAGTTTAAAATTATAATCTTCATAAAAATTCTAGGAGATACAAGATATAGCTATTTTATTTTACAGATGAGTAAATTGAGTACAAAGATGTCAAGTAACTTATGCAAGGTCATATAACTAGAAAGCAGCAGAATCAGGCTGGGCGCGGTGGCTCACACCTGTAATCCCAGCACTTTGGGAGGCCGAGGCGGGTGGATCATGAGGTCAGGAGTTCGAGACCAGCCTGGCAAACATAGTGAAACCCCGTCTCTACTAAAAATACAAAAATTACCTGGGCGTGGTGGCACATTCCTGTAGTCCCAGCTACTCTGGAGGATGAGGCAGGAGAATTGCTTGAACCTGGGAGGTGGAGGTTGCAGTAAGCCGAGACCATGCCATGCCATTGTACTCCAGCCTGGGTGACAGAGCGAGACTCCACCTTAACTCAATTCTAGGGGAACTGGGAGACAAGTGGGTAAAAACCCAGAATAAAGTGGAGGATTAATGCAGGAGATTCATGAGAAATTAGGTTGAAAAGTAGGTAGATTTAGACTACAAAGTACTGAGTGATAAACTAAAGAATTTTGTCTTTATCTTTTAGAAATCAGATAACTATAAAATATTTGGGGGAAAGGAATATGACACAATGGCCATCACTTTTCGGAAGATTAAAGTGGTAACTGTTGTGTAGAGCCTACTATAGTGGAGAGACTCAAAGGAAGTAAAGGCCAGGTAGGATATAGTCTAGAATTTAACCCAGAAATAAGATTTTTCACTTAGAGCAGTAGTGGTCACAGCAAATAAACTATAGTCAGCCAAAGGATGTCTGTCTAATTAAGTGAACTGAGGCAGCATACATTCATTTCAGCAATTACAATCATATTGACTCTGCCAATACATAGTAGAACTATGTAATATGGTTACATCATCATTAAGGTGTTCCCAATGATGAGATTAGCAATCAAATCATGCAACCAGTTACGATTCTCCTTCTCCTTTCTAGTTAGCTGCCTTGATGTTGATTTGCTATTTTTTTGTTTTTGGACTTTGGTGTGTCCTAAAAGCACCCTTTTATCAATTAACTATGCTCTAGGGAGTATGACTCAGAGGTATTATCTATGCAAGGAACAGGGAAATGACAGATTGAGACTATTATCTGATTCAAAGAATCCACTACCGTAAGTGATGTAGCCTAAATGAACTGAATGATACCTGTAAATCAGCTTGAAAGATAATGTTCTCTGTACTCTACATTGTTTTGTTGTATTCTTTATAGGTTATTCCAGTTTTTTCCTTTTCTTCTCCTTCCCAAGTTTATGTTTCTCTCCTGCCTGTCACTGATTCTTCTATTTAAGGGTAGATACAGTAAAACAATAAAAATGGGTCAGCATTGAAATGTCTAAATAAATCTGGGGAAGGCAGTTGTAGAAGAGTTTCATATGGGAACTTGATGCACTTTGTCCAGCACAAGGCGGGTATACAGGGAAGCTGAGTTTGCTGAAGTTAGCGACGTGTTAGAGTATAAAACATGATGCAGATGATGGTAACATTAGCAATGTCTGGAATAACTTTCTACATAGATGGGATTGGAGAAGTCCCACAGAGTTCCAGAGACTAGGAAAACCCCTCAGATAAATGTCCCATCTGCTTACTGATGCCTGAAATTATATAAGAAGAGTTTCATTTCTTACCCCAAGGCATTTGATTCCTGTTAAAATGCAACTCTTCTGGGTATGGCAATACTTTAAATTGTTGCTCTACCCAAGGGCCGGGGAAGGGGGGAAAGATTATCAGAGGCTTTCTTTAAAGCAGATTTTGACAAGGAGAGGGATGTAGCCACTGGACCCTGGTGGAAAGCAGTGGAACAGTACAACCTTAATCGATAGAGGCCTAGGAGGGGTGGGAAAGGAAATAGAATGGATAAGAAGAATGCAAAATGCAACGGAAAGAACGGAAAGCATGTGAAAAGATCTTACTTTCTCTTCTGGTTCTGAGAATTGATATTGCTGGCTGAGACTGTCCTTTCCTTAGCAATTTGTATCCTTTGTTTAAAGTGTAGCAGAATTCAATGCATGTATATCTCTGCCAATGTGTAACTCGGGTGGAAACAGACACTCTTCTAACGTCATAAGATGATTAATTGTGATATACCTTTGCCAGTTTGGGGTGTGGTGTATGGAAATTACCATAACCCACCCCACCTTTTTTGCTGACCTTTTTCTCTTTTAAACCTAGCTGTGCAAATCTAGTAATTTACTTGGAAAATATAATCATAAATTTTTCAGTCGGGCACATTATATACAGAAAGTATTATATTTATTATATTATATTATATTCACCAGGTTTTTTTATACCACTTTCTGGAATAGAAGCACTAGTTTACTCAAAATGAAGCAGATCATTAATATGATATTCAGTTAACTATTGAAGATTGCTCTTACTTAACCTATACAGATTATTAATGCAAAAGAAGTCACAGATACTTCCCAAAAAAAGACATACAAGCAGCCAACAAACGTAACTAAAAAAGCTCACATCACTGATCATCAGAGAAATGCAAATCGAAACCACAGTGAAACATCATGTCACATCAGTCAGAATGGCTGTTGGTAAAAAGTAAAAAAATAACAGCTACTGGCGAGGCTGCAGAGAAAAGGGAACACTTACACACTGTTGTTAGAAATGTAAATTAGCTCAGCCCACTGTGAAAAGCAGTTTGGAGATTTCTTAAAGAACTAAAATCAGAACTACCGTTTGACCTAGCCATCTCATTACGGGGTGTGTACCCAAAGAAATATAAATCATTCTAGCAAAAAGATACATTCATGCATATGTTCATTGCCGCACTAGTCACAATAGCAAAGTCATGGAATCAACCTAGGTGACTCTCAGTGGTAGACTGAATAAAGAAAATGTGGTGTGGTATATATACACCATGGAATATGACACAACCCTAAAAAGAGTGAAATCATGTTTTGCAGTAACATGGATGCAGCCAGAGGCCATTATCCTAAGCAAATTAATGCAGGAACAGAAAACCAAATACCAATATTCTCACTTATAAGTGGGAGCTAAACATTGGGTACACAAAGATGTAGAGATGGGAACAATGGCCACTGAGGACTAATAGAGGGAGAGAGAGGGAAAAGGAAAGGGCTATGAAACTACCTGTTGAATATTATGGTCTACCTTGATGATAGGATCAATCATACTCCAAACCTCAGCATCACACAATATAGCCAGGTAACAAACCTATACATGTTCTGCCTGAATCTAAAACACAAATAGAACTTTTTTTTAAATCTTGAACAAATTCTCTGGTGACCTTTGAGTTTGTGGGAAAATGCTTAATTTTAAAAGAGAATTAATGTGCTTAGATTAAAATCAATGAAAAAAATATCTACAAGACACTGGATGGGACTTAGCCTGATTTTTAGACAATTATAGTCATGTTTCAGTTGTAGTTTTACATTTTGCTACTTCCCAAAACTCTCTGACAAAATAAGAAAAAACATGGGTAACAACGGACTCCAAGAAAATGCTCTTTTAAGTGAGAAAATTATTTCCATAATTATGTTTGTTCCCTTTGAATTTTCATACTTAAGGTTACTTAAATATACCGATATCTGTATGCTTTTGTTATCTATCTAGATATAATTCAGGAAAATCATGAGAATTAATTGAGAAAACAGCAAAAACATTTACATTTTATTCCATATTCCTGCTAAATTCTCAACTGATTTTCTCAATTTTTAAAAAAAGACTTTGTTTCTACTTTTAAATTTTAATTTGATTTAACTTTAAGTTCTGGGTTACATGTGCAGGACGTGTAGGTTTGTTACGTAGGTAAACATGTGTCATGGTGGTTTGCTGCACCTACCAACACATCACCTAGGTGTGAAGCCCAGCATGCGTTAGCTATTTATCCTGAGGCTCTCCTCCCCCGATTCCCACCCCTGACAGGTCCCAGTGTGTGTTGCTCCCCTCCCTATGTTCATGTGTTCTCAAAAAAAGATTTTTATGGAAGAAGGTTTATATCTTTTTAAATAGAAACACGTGACCCATTTGGATAGGAGTTGTTAAACTGTCACATCAGTTTCAACAACCTAAGTTGATATAATATCTCAAAGCACTGAATTCTGAAGATTCAGATAATCTCCAGTTTACTCTCTTTATTTCAAATGATGAAAATTGAGCCAAAGAGGTTGAATAATGCATCTGAAGACTTCACCAAAACACGTATTTGATGTGGTTTCCTAATTCTCTGCATCATGAAGATTTTGCTGTAGAATCCTCCCATTAAAAATAGTCAATATGCTTAACATCTTAGGTTTGGGTGAGTTTCAATGTTTATTGCTATGTATTTACATTTTTATAAAACACATAAAAAAACTAGTCAAAATTCCTAAGTGGAACAATCCAGAATGATGAATGGAATTTCTGATTTTATTAATTGCCTCGGAAATTGAGGCCGAAAGAGGTCAACCGTCTGAAGTTCACACAACTAGTCAGTGGTAAAGTTGGAACGAGTGCCATAAACTTTTGTTTCGTCAGCTTTGCAGTGCAGCCTCTTTAGATGCAGCATATACAGAGAGAAATGTGTTGAGAGTTCTGATGACAGGAAATCTTGGCTGGAGTTCATAGGTAAAGAGATCTTCTGAAGAAGTGATTGGCAATACCAAAATGTCCTCTGATATTACTGAATTTGTGTTGTTAAGATTTCAGATGTCTGAGATGTAAATATAGTGGTTTAATGTGAACAAAGAGTAAATCCAAAAGTAAAAGTGAGGAGGTGAAGAAAAGGCAGTGAAAACACTTAACATGTCTTAAGCATAAAATGAATCAGACTTTCACGCAAATGCCCAAAATTTCAGAAAACCAAATACCGCATGTTCTCACTTATACATGGGAACTAAATGATGAGAACACATGGACGCATAGAGGGGAACGACACATGCTGGGGAAAATGGTGGGGCGTGGAGGGTGGGAGGAGGAAAAGGATCAAGAAAAATACTAATGGATACTAGCCTTAACACGTGGGTGACAAAATAACCTGTACGACAAACCCCCATGACATTAAGTTTACCTATGTAACCTACGCATGTACCCCTGAACTTAAATAAAAGTTTAAAAAATATGCATTCCTAGGCAACTCATTATCTTGCAATATTCACAAGATGCAAAACCAACACTTTTGTGACTGTGGTTGCATTATAAGGGCATATAACTCTTTCTCCTTTAAGTATTTGGTGATCTTTTCTCCAAATCAAAACCCCAGAGATTCCCTCATGGATGAATAATCAAGTCACAATTATCTTTATATCTTCTCTCTTATTCCCAGCACCAAGCAGAATGCTTACCCACAGTAGGTTCTTAAAAAGTATAATTGTTAAATAAATGAAGAAATGACTAATGAATGAGAATAAGTCAGCCCAAACCATTACTTGAAAAAAAAATGAAAATTTCTGAGCAGATTTTAGAAATAATGACTGTGAAAGAAGACAATGACCAAAAGAGAAAGAATATTGGTGTGTATAGGATGGCTCCCCAGTGTTAAACACAATTAGTAAAATAGTTCTCAAATTTGGCCAAGAGCAATGTATACTCAAAGAAGTCACCCACATCAGACATTTCTCCATAGAGATACGTCAAGTGTCTACTATGTGAAGGACAGATGTCAAATGTTATCACTCATGGAATCTCAGTGAAGAGGCAGTATGATAAGATGGTGACAAAGCGATTAAAGAAACAGTAAGCTTAAAAAATAGAAAAATCTAGATTAAAATCTTGCCTTTTCTATTCACTACCTGCATAACCTTGAGTGACTTATTTAAATCCGCTAAGGATCAGTTGCAGTTGTGTCGTTTAAAAAGCAAGGATAGTACTTAAGTCCAACATGGTTGTGAGAGTTAAATGAAATGATGTATGTGTAGCACCGAGAAAATGTCTCATGTAGAGTGAATACTTCAACACTGCTCTCCTTCCTTCATTCTCCTCATCTGGAGTTATGCAGACAATGATAAACAGCGCATGGCTATTCTGTGCCATGAATAGAAGAGTGGAAGGTTCTATCAGTTGGGCTTGGATACACTGTCTGTGCCTCCATCTAGCTTTTTAGCCCATAGAAGATAGTGGGTTCACTTCAATGAAAGTGAATATTTCCAGGAAAGCATAAACCCTTTGTGAGGTGTAATCTTGCTGCCCCCACAGGAGGCGACACCACAGGCAGTCAGAAGTGCTGAGGTGCAGTGGGTGCTCAGGAGATTCCTGGAACCTGATGTTCACTTCACTCCCACCCAGCTGCTGATAGAAAAGCAAGAGGCACAGCAGAGATCAATTCCTGTTGCTCTTTTTCTTAGGCACAAACTGGACTACATTGTACAGCCTCTCCTGTAGCTCTTGTGGCTAGACAAATGAGTTCTGACCCACTTCCAACTAGTAGAATATGAGCAGAAGTGCTTCTAGCCCCACGAAGACTTTTCCAAATCTCCATGATTTTTCTCCTTCAGCTCACCAATGCCTGAGTCCTGAATTATTGATGAAAAGACAGCTGCCCAGTAACCTAGACATGAGCAAGAAGTAAGAGCTGGTTGTGACTCTACGCAAATTTAGGAGGGAACTCTGTTTCCTTTAGGGGGGAAATATTTTCACTACACAGATATGAGTATGACTAAAAAGCTATTTTAGCAGATAATGGTTGCCTACTCTAAAGAATTCGAGAAGAAAGATGAAGACTGACTTAGTTTTGTTCTTTCATCATTGTTCACGTAAACAGGATAGGCAACAGGCACCACAAAACCAGAATGATTTGTAGATGCCAAAAGCACTTTCAGCAGCTAAATATCTCTTTAATTCCCACCCAGTGGACTTTTTAACTTCCTGTGTTGAGGTTATAGGAGAAGGAAGGAAGTATCTCAAGGAAAAGACTCTTGCATTTAGTTTCCTGCACTTGCTTGGTAGGCACAAAATATACACCTATTGAGTAAAAAGATGTATGTAATGACTCTATCCCAAAGCTGCCTCAATGTTTATCCTCTGAAACATAAAGAAAAACTATTTTTATTCACAGATGAATACAGAGTTGCTGATACTGTGACACTCCAGGGATAAAGTAGTGTGTGATTAGTGCCTGGGTGCACCCTGCAGATGGAGCAGAGTTCAACGGACAGCTCCAGTGGAGTCTCTCCCTATTTAAGGGGCATTTATCAGGGACAAAAAGGGCAGGTCTCAGAAGAAAAGAACCTTAAGAAATGTACTGCCAGTGGAAACAGTTACTAAGAGTCAAGGTGAATTTCTCCTATAAAACTTAGCCTCCAGGCCAGGCACAGTGGCTCACGCCAGCACTTTGGGAGGCCTAGGCGGGTGGATCACCAGAGGTCAGGAGTTCGAGACCAGCCTGGCCAATATGGTAAAACCCCTTCTACACTAAAAATACAGAAATTAGCCGGGCGCCCTGGTGCACACATGTAATCCCAGCTACGTGGGAGGCTGAGGCAAGTGAATCACTTGAATCCCAAAGGCGAAGGTTGCAATGAGCCAAGATTGCCCCACTTCACTCCAGCCTGGACGACAGAATGAGATTCCGTCTCAACAACAACAACGGCAACAACAAATCTTAGCTTCTAAATGGCTCTGCCAGCAGAGTGTGGAAAACAGCAAACAAATTGAAATAAACTGAATCAAATAAGCATTAAGTTAGGGTAGCACAACATTGAATTTGAACCCTCATATAGCAATTAATGCCTTTATTAAAAAACGCTGCTCTGAACTTGCATTGAAAATGAAAAAGCAATAGAGAAATGACCTTAGGAATGTGTGGTAGGCACAATTCTTTGTTGGTCTTACATTCTAAATCCAGGGCTTTAGAACTTAATTCTAGTATTTACTTTTCTAGTCTATAAAATGACAATAAATAACCCACCAACAAATAATAATGTGTGGTTGAACGCAAAAATATCAGGTGTTTCAGTCTATGTGCAACAAAGATAGTGCAAATGCAAATCTATTGAAATCCAAAGGAAATGATGAATGCGTTACTTCCAGATACTTTTCTGCAGACAGGAAACATTCAGTTGCTCTTTTTTTCCCTACATTATTTGCAGTTAGAGGAAGTCATCAACACACCAGATGCAATAGGTCATTCTTCAAACTTGACTTGTTTCCACTTTAGCAACAAGTCCTTGAACTATGGAAATTCTACAAGCCAGTCAATTTATTCTCAGAACCAATTCTAAAATGAATCGGTTGGAGGCACAGATGTAAAAGATTTAAACTCTGAACTGAATCCAAAAATATTGCAACAATCACTTTCGTTTTGCCAGATTCAGCTGACTGCTTTTGATGACTTTATGCTTCTCCCTGGAACTTCTGATCAGCTATGACTCTAATACATAATGATGAGAGCCAATAATTAGCTCTTTGATGCCAAATTACATCAATGCCTTGGATTTTTATTATTAATTACTGTGGACAAGGATTGATAACTGCCATGGCACTCAGGAATCAGCAGGACCTGACCCTGGCTGCATCCTGCATCTCTAGTTGTGTCCTTCTCCCTTTCTTCTCAGTACCCTCTCCTTCATTCATTCTCTAAGCATCATGGCATAGTTTCCAAACATGTCCTGTTCTCTCTGCTTTCTCACTATGCTTTTGTATCTGCTATTGAAATAGGAGGCAGGACTCAACTCCAGAGGTTGGATTCAACTCTGGACCAGATTGAAGACTAGTTGAAACAGGGAAGAGGCGAATGTACCTCTCCATAAGACATGCTTGCCAGTGCCAGGACTGTTTACCATTGCCATGGCAACACTCAGAAGTTGCCGCCCCTTTCCATGTCAATTACCAAAAAGTTGCCACCCATTGTCTAGAAATTTCCGTATAATCAGTCCCTTAATTTGCATATGATTAAAAGTAGGTATAAATATGACTGCGGAACTGCCCCTGAGCTGCTACTCTGGACACACTGCCTGTGGGGTAGCCCTGTTCTGCAGAAACAGTCACAGAGATGTAATACTCCTGTCTTAATAAAGCTGTTTTGTTCTACCAACATAGCTCACTCTTTAATTCTTTCTTGAACAAAACCAAAAGCCCTCTCGGGATAAGCCCCAATTTTGAGGCTCACCTGCCCTGCAACACTATTACATCTTCCTGCCTACAGGAAGAAAATGCCTGCGGTTGGCTAGTCCTTGAAAGTTTCCCTCAATCAATTATCTACTTGGGGAGACCTTCTTTGACCCAACACAAGTTTATCTCCTATCATGGTTTTGTCCTAACACCAATCACCATGTGCAATAATTACTTATTAGGGTTTATTTTTCATATAAAGTCTTTGACGGTACCAGTGGGTTTCATTATCTTTTTTTTTTTTTTTTTCAGTGGCGCTATCTTGGCTCACTGCAACCTCCACTTCCCGGGTTCAAGTGATTCTCTTGCCTCAGCCTCCTGAGTAGCTGGGACTACAGGCACGTGCCACCATGTCCAGCTAATTTTTTGTATTTTTAGTAGAGATGGGGTTTGACCGTGTTAGTCAAGATGGTCTCCATCTCCTGACCTCACGATCCACCCGCCTTGGCCTCCCAGGTGTTGGGATTACGGGTGTGAGCCACCACGCCCAGCCCATTACCTTAAGTCCACGATAAATTGAAGGTAAATTGTTGGATTAATATGTATATCTTCAACAAGACTGTGAACCCTTGCAGGACAACCACCAAGTCCAATACCCAGCATATATATATATATATATAAAAAGAATACTGAATGGACTAATGTAATCATGTATTTTGTTAGACGTAATATGATCATTACCAATTGTGGTACCAAAAAAAAAAAAAAGATCCTAATCTATTCCTCGGGTCTAATGCATTAATACATTAATTCTTCTCAATATTACAATCAAGAACTTTTTTTATGAAGGTAGAGAGTCAAAACCAAAACCATTATCTGATGTAAAGATTTGTAAGGTGTGTATTTACCAAACAGAAAATTCTAATTTTCTTTTTAAATATTGAATACACTTTTTTATTTTAAGGTAATTTTACATTTACAGAAAACTTATATAGTACAGAGTTCCTATATACCACACACCAAGTTTCTGTTATCATTATCTTATAATAATGTAATGTATTTATCACATTTAATGACTTACTATATCAATAGCATACCTTTAATAAAAAGCCATAGTTGATTTCAGTTTCTTTAGTTTTTATCTAATGTTCTCTTTTTCTCTTTCGTGATCCCATCTGAGATACCTTATAATATTTGGTCATTATTTCTCCATAAGCCCCCCTGGGTATTACAGTTTCTCAAGCTTTTCTTATTTTTGATGACCTAGACAATTTGAGAAGTATTGGCCAAGTGTTTTGTAGAAAGTTTCTCAATTTTTTTTCTTAGGACAAGTAAAAAATTAAAAAAAAAATTTTTAATGTATTTTAAAAACAAAGTCCCTTAATTGAGATTCATCTGATCTTTTTTTTCAAAATTAAATTCAAGTTATGGTTTTGGGAAGAAGACCACAGAGGGAAAATGCCACTCTTATCAAATCACCTCAAGGGAATATATTATGAACATGACCTGTCACTGTAGATGTGAAAGATGATTACATGGCTGAAGTAGTGTCATCAGGTTTCTCTATTTAAAACTCCTCTTCTTTTTCCCTTTCCCACTTCACTCTTTGGAAGAAGTCACTGTGTGCAGCCCACACTTAAGGAATACAGAGTTATCTAGGGCAAATCATCCACATAAACTCTTCTGCACAGATTTTTGTATTCTCTCCGATTTATTTGTCAATTAATTACTTATATCAGTATAGATTAATGGATTTTCATTTTATACTCTGGGTCATATCCATCACTAGTTTATTTTGTTATTCAAATTGTTCCAGCTTTGACCATTGGGGATTCCTTCAATTAGCTCTAGTGTCCTTTTGAAACGTCTTCAATATGGTGGTTCTTTCTCTTTTTCTTTTCTTTTTTTGTGAGCATTTTCTTATCTGTCACTACAAGATGTTCTAGGTTCATCTTGTGTATGTCATATTCCAATCCTAGACTCAAGTCATTTCTTCACTGAGCTCTAGTTTCTTTTATTTGAGAATATAATTTGAAACCAAGATCTAGGCACTAGGTATGCTTGTTACTACTGGGGTACTGGGGAATCATTGCTCCTAGGCCCTCTGAGGGTCTAAGCTGAGACAGCAAGGAAATGTATGTGTGCTTGCTAACCTATGTATATACATGTAACTCATGTAAATTTTTCTGTATGTAACCTTCTGTATCTATATTAAGCTAAACATATATTCAAACTGATGCCCACAACTTTAATTTATCACCACATGGATCATTGTAGTCTCTTCCCTTCCTTACTTGTAGCCTCCCACTCCAGCAGTGAGAAAGTTGACTTTCACCACTCACCATTTAAGTACCTAATTGTTCAAAAGCACTATGCAGGTATGCTGCTTTCAGAATTGTGGATCCATAACCCATTGTGAAAAACCTTTACCAACCAGAGTGCAGTTCTTCTGCACAGTTCCTTTTGCCATTAGTATTCCAGACTCCACATATTTGCAACATTATGTAGATCCCACCTTCTCCCTCTCCATGCGGTATGGTTGTTTTATACATTTCTAATACACTTGGAGTCTTTTGCAACATTCCGCATTTTATCCTGAGATCCACCAGTCACTTAGATAATTTTTTAATTGTCAGACATTAAGGCTAACTCTTTTTGTTATAAAGTTTTGTGAGTTTTGACAAATACATACTGTCATATATTGTCTATGACACTACCAAAAAAATAGTTTCCCACCCTAAAATATCTTCTGCTCACCACCTATTTAACTCACCTCCTCCAAAGCTCCAACAACCATTGATGTATTTATTGTCTTTATAGTTTCCCCTTTTCCAGAATATTCTATAAAGGGAATCATACAGCTTTTTAAGACTGGCTTCTTCTACTTAGCAATATGCATTTACTATTCACTCATGTTTCTGCATGTCTTCGTAGCTCATTACCTCTTATCAATGATAATACTCTATTGTGTAGTTGTACTTCAGTTTGTTTATCTATTCACATATTAAAGGACATCTTGGTTGCTTCCAATTTTTGGCAATTATGAAAGACAGTGTTATAAACCTTCGCATGCATGTTGTGGACATCAGTTTTCACATCAGTTGGGTAAATACTTAGGAGCGGGATTACTGGGTTGTATTTATGGCAATGTTTAGCTATGTTAAAAACTGCCAAACTCTCTTCCTATGTGGCTGTTCTCTTGCCTTTCTACCAGCAACAAAAGAAACTTCTTGTTGCTCTGCATTCCTGCCAGCAATTGGTATTTTCAACTGGAAAAGGATGACAGGGCTGGCCACCATAATAGGAATGCAATGGTGTCTCATTGTTGTGATAATATGCAATTATCTAATGGCTAATGATGTTGAGCATCATTTCATGTTTATTTTCCATCTGCATATCTTATCTGGTGAGATGTTTATTAAGATCTTTGCTTATTTTTAAATTGGGTTGTCTTCTTATTGTTGGATTTAAAGAGTTCTTTGTATATTTTGGATACAAGTTCTTTATCAGATATAAATTTTGCAAACATTTTTTTCCCAGTTTATGACTTGGATTTTCATTCTCTTAGTTTTTTTGCAATGCAGAAGATTTTAACTTTAATAAAGTCAAATGTATCAATTGTTTTCATGAGGTGTGCTTTTTGTATTGTATCTAAAAATACATTGCCAAACTCCAGATCACACAGATTTTCTCCTGTTTTCTTCTGGGAATGTTATAGTTTTGCATTTTACACTTAAGTTTATGACCCATTTCGATTCAAATTTTTGGAAAATGTAGTTTCTGTCCAGATTTTTTATTTATATATGGACATTTAATTGTTCCAGCTCCATTTGCTGAAAATATTATCCTTTCTCTAGCGACAGATTGCTTTCATTCCTTTGTCAAAGATCACTTGGCTATGCATGTGTTGGTCTATTTATCAGTTCTTTGTCTTGTCCTATTGATCCATGTGTCCATCCTTTCACTAACACCACATTGCCTTTATTAATGTACCTTCATAGTGAGTCTTTAAATTTTAAATTGGGTAGTGTGAGTCCTCCAACTTTATTTTTATTTTTTAAGATTACATTGGCTATTCTTGGTCTTCTGCCTTTCAATATAAAATGAGAGTCAACTTGTTAGTTGATATCAAAAAATAGTTTGCTAGGATTTTTATTGGAATTGTATTGAATGTATAAATTAAACTGGGAAGAATTGACATCTTAACAATAATGACTGTTCTGATTCATGAATATGGAACATTTCTATATATATGCTTTACTTCCTTCATCAGTGTTTTATAGTTTCCTATATGTACATCCTGTACATATATTCTCAGATTTATAACAAAATATTCCATTTTTGCTGCTATCATAAGTGGTGTATTTTAAATTTTTTCATTTCAATCACTCATTGCTGATATATAGAAAATTGGTTGGCTATGTATGTTAATCTTTTATCCTGCCACTTTGCTCATTAGTTCTAGGAATATTTTGTAGATTATTTGGGATTCTTTTGTATATAGATAATTATGTCATCTGAATAAAAATAATTCAGTTTCTTCCTTTCCATTTTATACATTTTTAATTGTTTTTTCTTGTCTTACTGTATTAACTTAGACTTCCAGTACAATGTTGTTTAGGAGCAGTTAGAGAGGACAATATTGCCTTTTTCTCTATCTTAGAGAAAATGTATCTCTCCATTAAGTATAATGTTAACTGTAGGTTACTGTAGATTCCTTTTTCAAGCTGAGAAAATTTTACTCTATTTGTATTTTGCTGAAAGTTTTATCATGAATGTGGATTTCGTCAAAAGCTTTTTCAGCAGTAATTGATATAATCATATAATTTTTCTTCTTTAGCATGTTGATATAGTAGATTATATTGGTTGATTTTCAAGTGTGAAACCAATCTTGTATAACTGAAATAAATGCCACTTGGTCATAGTTTATAATTCCTTTTACATGTTGCTGGATTCAATTTGTTAATATTTCATTGAGAACTTGTGCATCCATGTTTATGAGAAATATTAATCTATTTTCTTGGTTAGCCCAGCTAGAGATTCATCAAGGTTTTTTGACAAACCTCAAAAAACAATTTCTGGTTTCTGAGATTATTTTTCTATTACATTTGTGAAATTTATGGTTCCAATTTCATTGATTTCAGCTCTAATTTTATTATATCTTTTCCCCTGCTTGCATTAAGCCTAAATTGCTCTTCTTTCTCTAGTTCTTTTGGGTGGAGGCTAAAATGATTGATTTTTTTTAAAATCTTTCTTCTTATGTAAATATTTGAAGCCATAAATTTCCCTCTAAGCACTACTGTTGCTGCATCCCAAAAATTTTCATAAGTTCTGTTTTCATTTTTCTTTAGTTCAAAATTATTTTTCAATTTCTCTTGATACTACTTCTTTGATACTTGGGTTATATATAAGCATGTTTTAAATTTTCTGTATATTTAGAGATTTCCAACAATTTTTCTGTTATTAATTTCTAGTTTAGTTCCAGTGTATTCTTTTATTATTATTATTATTATTATTATTATTTATTTTTGTTTTTTATTTAGTCTTTTATTATTGTTTAATCTCCCTCTTTATCCCTGCTCATCTTCTTTGTTCTGAGATGTGCGTTTTCTGAAATTAATATTGCTATTCCAGCTCGATTTTTTTTTTTCTTTTTTGAGACGGAATCTTGCTCTGTCATCCAGGCTGGAGTGCAGTGGCACAATTTCTGCTCACTGCAACCTCCATCTTCTGGGTTCAAGCGATTCTCCTACCTCAGCCTCCCAAGTAGTTGAGATTACAGGTGCGTGGCACCACGCCCAGCTAATTTCTTGTATTTTTAGTAGAGACAGGATTTCACCATGTTAACCAGGATGGTCTCAATCTCTGACCTTGTGATCCGCCCGCCTCTGCCCTGCAAAGTGCTGGGATAACAGGGCTGAGCCACTGCACCCGGCCCTCCAGCTTGCTTTTGACTAGATACATCTATTTGTGTCTAGCCAATGATACATCATTCTTCTTCTTCCCTTTATGTTTAACTGAGTCTTTTCATTTAAATCCAGTAGATTTTTATTTTTTTCCACTCTGGCAATCTCTGTCTTGTAATTGGCATATTTAGACCATTCACATTTAAAGTAATTATTAATGCAGTTGGATTTATATCATGCTTGTACCTGTTTTCTATATTTTGCATTTGTTTCTTCTTCCCGCCATTTTTGTCTTCCTTCTCCTGTCGTTGGACATCAATGCTCCTGGTTCTGAGGCCTTTGGACTCCTACTAAAAAATACCACTAGTTTTCTTGGTTCTATAGCTTGCAGATGGTAAATCATAGGACTTCTCGGCCTCCTTTGTTGTATGAGCCAATTCTTATAACAGGTATATAGACGTATATGTACCTATTTATATTATTGTTTCTTTTTCTCTAGGGAACTCTAATACAATCTCTTGTTACTGAATCAAGGTGATAACTTAGGTTCTTGCTCTGTGTCTCTTATATTTTCTTTTAGAGAGGGAGGCACATAAAATAAAAATTGGAACATAACATTTACTTGCCTAATATTTGTAAATGGCTTCCTGAAACTCTAACATTTATTGCACTGCTGTGACTCCCTTGAACATCTAGTTCTCCGAGATCAGAGACCCTGACTTTTACAGAGACCCTGACTTTTACATTCAATGCTATATCTCTATAGAGCCTGTTAGGAGAACTGGCATTTTTGTTAGGGCTCAATAATTATGTTGTGATTCATGAGTGAATCTGTTAAATGAGAAAACCATGTTATCACATCACGTCGTTATTACCTAATTACAACCTTCATTATCTGTCTACCTTCAACAGACTGTAATCTCCACAAATACAGGGACCACCTACTTTTATAGTTAAGTCACAACGTCAAGCACAGTGTCTGATGCAACTCAATAAATATCTGTTGAATTGAATTGATCCTGTAATGTAAATATTGACAAGTGTATATGAAATCAAGTTTCTTAATAGCATATATCCATTTCATTATTACTAAGTGCCTTGTTATCACATTACTACATTAATATATCATTAATATTATTTAAATTTGCTGAGTTTCCCTCATGGAAATTAAGAGCCTGGGGAACTTGCTCCAGTTGGAAGCTTGGGCTGGGAGCTAAGAGTTGGCATGACGTTTAATAACTTTTCACATTTGCATATTATTTGCTTTTTTCTGAATAACTTAACATACATTACCTCATCAAGATCCCATAGGAGACATTTGTTTTTTCTCTCCTATAAGCATATTTTATTTGCCGATGTACTTCTTTTCCTCTATATGTTTCAGCCTCTGTTGCCACGTGGAAAAAGAGGAATAGAACAAATGAAGCCTGCAGAGTAGTCTCATAATATATAAGCACCAGGAAATTCTTGTTACAACAGGGGAGCATTATTAGCCCTATGTCAAACTATCAGTCCAACTATTAGAAATGATATGTATAATGATTGCATAAATTTCATGTATTCAAATTTAATATTGCAATTGAATTATAGAATTTGGATTGAAAGTTATGATCTCTTCAGTGAAAATGTTGGATGGGATTTGATATTTCCTTCAGGGCTTATGTACCTCTAGGGAGCAAAGACAACAAACATGATCAAATTTAATAATCCATGATAGATATGCACCTAAATAGCATTAAAATATATTGTGTGCCAATTTTTAACAAATGACCTAGAAACAATAATTGCCCTTTTAACTCCTCAAAAAATGATATCCTCCTCAAGATAAATTGGTTCTAAGGACACTCAATTTAGTTTTTAAATTTAGAAACTCAATAGTCAAAGTCCAAAGTGTCTTGAAGGCTGAAGATTGTGCTTCTCTGGATGGCAGGGTCGTCTCATGGGATCGTGTCGAACTTAGGCAGAATTAATCACCTTCTTTCTGAAATACAAATAAGCAAGAAGGTTTTCACTTTCTATAGCCATGAAGCATATCACTGATGCTTCAAGGTTGAAAATAATGAATACTGATTATAATAGTCAAGAATAACCCAAAAATTAAAGGGAGATTTCAAAAGGTAACTAATCCTATGGTCAATATCCTTCTAATATGTTAACTTGAAGAGAAGGGAGAAAAAATAACTTGAGTAAACCCTAGAGATGATTGCAAATGAGGAGATTACACACTCAACACTGGAAAGTTACAAACGGAAAAGCTGCAGATGGATCTTGAGAGTTTAAGATGTAAAAGAAAATCAAGTGAATAAGATTTAATTTAGATAGACAAAATGCCTTTATAAGAAGAATAATGCCAATGGGATTTATAAATCAAGTGAATACCAATTAGAAGGCAAAATAAAAGACAAGAACCACAGACAAGTGAAGTTCTAATGTCAGAGGATATAACTAAAGATTTATATTTGGGTCAAATTTCACTATTTTGGAATAACAGAGTACATTATTTTTTAAGTAGATTTTTATTGTTTATATAAAAGTGAAACTTTTATGTTTGAAAGGTGGGGGGAATGCAGTAACCCAATATATTCACCCAAGAACCAGAATAATTCAGTTTAGCTAATAAACATGCATAAAAGGCTTATTAGCCAGGCTCACGCCTGTAATCCCAACATTTTGGGAGGCCGAGGCAGGTGGATCGCTTGAGGTCAGGAGTTCCAGGCCAGCCTGGCCAACATGGTGAAACCCCATCTCTACTAAAAATACAAAAAATTAGCAGAGCGTGGTGGCTCATGCCTGTAATCCCAGCTACTCAAGAGGCTGAGGCAGGAGAATTGCTTAAACCCTGGAGATGGAGGTTGCAGTGAGCCAAGATTGTGCCACTGCTCTCCAGCCTGGGTGACAGACAGAGACTCCGTCTCACCAAAAAAAAAAAAAAAAAAAAAAGTATTATATGCGGGGGTGGTGCAGGGGCAGAAATTGGGCTAGATACCGGAGGTTAAAAGATGAATAAAATATGGTCACCACCTTTCATGAGTTTATAGTCTATTGAGGGAAACCATTACATAATTAGATAATCTCAATATATTATTATAAATGTTAAGTAAATTATATATGCTTAAGTGACATCAGAGTGCACAGGAGGCTATAAGAAGGAACAACAGTGATTATAAAGGTTAGATTGACTTATCCGAATCAAATACACCTTGTAAACTTTTTAAAGGGCATTCATAATTCCAGGCTTTATGGAATGAAGATTTGTTGAAAGAAGCAAAAACAAACAACAAACAAAAAACTGTAAAAGAAATATAACCAATGACT
Organism: Gorilla gorilla gorilla; assembly: GCF_029281585.2. Classification (NCBI taxonomy): domain Eukaryota; kingdom Metazoa; phylum Chordata; class Mammalia; order Primates; family Hominidae; genus Gorilla; species Gorilla gorilla. Next base: position 17,880,517 of record NC_073232.2, on the reverse strand, counting down.
AACCGTTGACACAAGTGTGACTAGGAATATACACCGTATTTTAAAGACTGTTTTCTTTTGTATTAGTACAAAGTATTTTGTAAATTGCAAGGCACATATACGTATAAAGTCACAACTGAAGGAGATTCCTCAGTTTGTCTCTTCTAATGTAAATTTGGGACTTCTGCATGGGATCAAGATAGAGTAGCCAGGACCAGATTTACCCTTGACCTAAAACAACCTAAAATCAGGACAGATATGTGAAATAACGGTGTTCAAGGCACTGGACCTCAGGCAGTGAAGGACCGTGATCCATGAGAGGCTGAAAACACACACACTAAGCACAGTAGCTGCTCCGCTTACTGTCTTGATAGAGTTTCTTGGCTAAGCAGGAGACCCAGGAGGAACCGAGTGATCACCCTGAGTATGGAGAACATGTTAGTCACATTCGCTATGGTTCCTCTTCCCTCCCACTGCTAGAGCCATGAACAAGCATAGATCATGGAACTCCACCATGAAAACAAGGGTCCTGGGACCCCAGAGGTAAAAGTTGTGAAAGTATGACCTCTACTTCAACACTGCAGCTTTATAGAGTGTCTCACTCTCAAGCTAATTCACACTCAATCTCTAGCAATTTGTCAAATTCTTATTTGCTTCTGTAGTATATAGTTGCAGTGTCTTCAGCTCCAAGTAAGTAGAGCATGGCTGTAATACTCTGGCTTCATCTGTCACTCCAACTTCAGGGCAGAAATTTGCCCTGAGACCTCAGTTCTCTAATGGGTTCAAGAAATGTCCTTGACTTTCAGTTTGTTCAGCTTTTTTTGTAAGGATGGGAATTGACAATTCCTAGCTTTCTAGTTATCAGAGCTAAACACACAGAAGTCAAAAGCTGACATTTTTAAAAATACAATTTAAAAAGTAATTTAAAAATATAAAATAATCGGGAATCTGAAAAATGATGTGCAATGGCTGTATACTAAAAAAATACTCTGAAAAATTGAAGAACATCAAGATGTTAGAAGAGATACACCATATTCATATTCACACATCCAAAGACCCAGTCTTGTTTAGATTTCACTTCTCAACAAATTGATCTATATTGATCTATAAATTCAATGCAATCTCAATAAAAATTCAAAAAGGTTTTTTTTTCAATAGAAATTGACAAGCTAATTCTAAAAGTCATATGGACATGTAAATGACTTAGAACAGCCAAAACAACTTTGACAATGTATCAAGTTAAAGGAATAACACTAGTTCATTTTTAACTTTTTAAAAGCTACACTAATCAAGATATTATGGTATTAGTTTCAAAATAGACTACTAGATCATGGAACAGAGAATGGATTATGAAACAGAGCCCATAAATTTACTCACCCATATAGAGACAATTGATTTTTTACAACCATGTAAAGTGAAGAAACAGCAGTCATTCAATAAATGGCTGCAATAATTGGATATCTACATGCAAAAAAAATAACTTGTAGCATATATAAAAATTAGCTCAAAATGAATCACAGACCTAGATGTAAAAGCAAAAACTAAAGCTTTACTAGAAAATTTTTATGACATCAAGTTAAACACAAATATCATAAGACACTAAAACATTAAATAAAAATTTGATATATTTTATTTCATCCCATTTAAAACTGCAGGTCTTTAAAATACACTGTGAAGAGAACAAAAAGATAAACCACCTACTGGGAGAAAATGTTTGCAAACCTTATATACCCGATAAAGGCCATGTATGCAGTCCATGTAAAAAGTTGTCAAACACAATGACAAGAATACAAACTCCCCATTAAATAGTAGGCCAAAAATTTGGACAAGAAATTCTTCAAAGAAAACGTATGAATGGCGAAGAAGCACATGAAAGTCTGCCCAATGTTATTAGCTATTAGAAAAATGAAAATTAAAACTGCAGTGTGATACTTCTGTATACTACTAGAATGATTAAAATTAAAAAGCCATCAGACCATAGCAAGACTTAACAATTCCTGTGGAGAGTTGGAATACTTATGCACTGATGTAGGACAATAAAAAAGGTTGAAACCACTATGGAAAAGAGTTTGGCAGTTACTTAAAAAGATAGACGTACACCTCGCCTATGATCCAAACATTTCACTTCCAGGTGTTTACCCAAGAGAAATCAAAACATATGCTCATACAAATACTTGTACACAAATGTTCATAAGAGTCTTTTTGCAGTAACAGCAAACTGGAAGTACCTCAAAAGTTGATCAACTGGTAAATGGATAAATAAACTGTGGTATTTCCATGCAACAGAATACCATTAAGCAATAAAAAGTATGAGCTGCTGATACACAAAACAACATGGATGAATTGAAAAAATAATTATACTGAATGAAAGAAGCCAGAAAAAAAATGTATACAAGCTGTATTCTATGTATATGAAATTTGTGAAAATGTATGCTAGTCTATACTGACAGAGATCAATAGTTACCAAGGAATAGGGAGAAAGTCATGAGGATAAATTACAACTGATGAGCATTTCTTTTCGGGATTGTGGCCATGTTGACTCCTTTAACTACGGGTATATACATATGTTTAAACTTAGTTTAAAGATGTGCAGCTAATTGTATGCCAAGTATCTCTAAGCAAAGCTCTTAATGTTCAAAAATATATTAAGGAGTAACAAATTATAAGATTTTTACAGACATGTCTATATAAGTTTGCACATGCTTTGAAAATTGTTTCATCTTTTATTGGCTTAGTTGGGGGAAATGATCTCCTGAACTTAGTGCCATCAGGAATTTTTTATTTTTGTTTTTATTTTTTGAGACCCAGTCTCGTCTCACTGTGTTGCCCAGGCTGGATCGAAGTGGCGTGATCATAGCTCACTGTGGCCTCAAACACCTGGGCTCAAGCAATCCTCCCACCTCAGCCTCCTTAGGGGCTGGGACTACAGGCATGAGCCACTGTGCCTGGCCAGAAAATTTTTTAATATCATGTGAAAGGCACAGAAGCCATCCCTGGTTTCAGATATTTCACAACTTAGAAAAATACCATACAGATATGTGAACATAAACTCTTCTCACACAAACAAGAGTAGCTTAGAGGAAGACACAATAAACTAGATCAGTTGGCCATTTAAAGGCACAGTAAGTATGATTTTTATAAAATTTATGGATAATGAATTTATTTTACCTTTATTTGAGTTCTCTAGCATTCAAATAAAAAGAGATAGAGACAGAAACAAGATTCACTAGCTTTTTTCTGTTGTATCTTTCTCGTATTTTTCCTTAAGTGACATCCATATGTTTTTAGATATGAGGTGTGATGATCTTTTTATTTTTTGGCTGCTACAGACCTTAGTTATTAAATCAAATACTAATATGAGTGTTGCTGTAAAGATATTTAGTAAAATGCAATTAAAGTCTATAATCAGTTGCCTTTACATGAGAGATATTAACCTGATAGACAATCTGGGTTGGGCTGGTTCAATCAAGTAGAAGCAACATGAGCTGAGCTGACGCTCCCCTGAAGAAGAGAGTCCACCTGTGGACAGGAGCTTCAGCCCATGCAGAAGCGTTTCAGCCCGTCTTTCCAGATAGCCTGCTCTATGGATTTTGAACTTGCCTAGCCAACCCCACAATTGGACAAGTCAGTTCCTTGCAATAAATCTCTTAATCTATATCACCTTTTACTTTTGCGTCTCCAGTTGTATACTGACTGATAAGTATAAAACCCTCATATATAAATTAATTTTAAGCACAGATTTCCCAACCTGCCCATCCTGCACCAGTCTCTCTAGGCAGAATCAATGCCTCCTTCCTATGTCTCTCCGTTTTCTTCATACGTTGTTCAATTCTCCATCGAGCATAGAACACATATTCTGTTGTAGATGCTGTCGGTTCCCATATCCCTCTTCCCTATTTGATTGTGAGTTTTTTAATTTATTCATCCTTTCTCTGCTAGTACCTAACAAATTCTTGTTGAAAATCTATTGATAACTTAACACAAATTTATGTATTAAATAAGTGACTCAATGCATTTGTCAGACAGGTTTGTCCTGTCTCCCAGCGGGGTGGGCTTTTACTTTTTGCACCAACAACTATCTTTGTATATAGGCTGTGAGATTATCGTTCTTTCCCATTTGTGACAATCATAATCTAAATTTTAAAAGATGACTCAAAATTCAAATCACCTATGCTACCAGGCTATAGTGACTTAACAATTTTAAGTTAAAGCACATAGAATTCTCAAAACACCCGCCTTAACATTCATTCCATAAACACACACAATACAACAAATTACCAAGGGCTCGCTATAACACAAATTATTGAACATTTCTGTTCTGATTCCAGGTCACTCTGTGATTCTGATTTTGTTAATGGTCACCTTTGTCTTCAAACTTTGCAACAGCAATGCAACCTGAAGTTTTCAAAACCATTTAAACAGCAGTTGTGAAAACTGGGAGTATCTCAGAGGCATTTTGTACCATCAAATAAACATGTTTCTTAGGAGATGTTTTTTTAACCTGTTGGAGATGGAAAATGAGACACAGTACAGTAATAACTTTTGAGCTAAACAGCCTCTTTTGGTTGCTGGAATTGTGATTGTTCATCAGTAAATGTTTGTCCTCCTTAGACCAATCACTGCTGGAATATTCCACCTTGTTAATTGATTTCAACTAGAATACTTTTGACATAAAGCATAGAAGATCTTCCTTGTCAATTAATACTAGAGAGTACTAGGAGAGAAACTTTACTTGTAATGGACTTGCCTTTCTGTGCCTCTTCTTATGAACCAATAATGAGGAAAATCTGAGTCTTTAATGCATGACCTTCGTGGCATTAAAAAAAAATTTAGCAATGAAATCCTTTTATATTTTATTTCCATTTATCTTTCATGCAGGTCCATTTCTTCCCATGTGTGTATCCGTGTGTGTGTGTGTGTGTGTGTGTGGTTTTTGGGGTGTTTGCTGGACTGAGACACTTTCACAAATTCTCTGAGGTAAGTAGATAGCCACATGGAAATCAATAGGAATTTTCTTCGTTGTATATCGAAAAGCAAAAATCCAGCACAGTATATTTCTTACAGAGCTTATCTAAGAAAAGTTGGTCAAATCTCTCTTTGTCATCAGTGTCACATCTGAAAATCTCTACATTATTGTAATTGCCTTAACAGTGCTTAACATCAAAAATATCCAAAGAGCAGTAAGCACTGAGTATCTCCAAAGGACATCCACATGGATTGTGTTACATTTTATCATTGCAGTTTGCTCTGTGGTCTTTCAAAATAGTTTACAGTTTCATTTCTTTAAACTTGTCCTAGCACATTATTAGAAAATGCTGTCATTTTCACTTATTCCAGCCATAGTGATGACAATAGTTCCATGGAGGCTCATCTGGTTTCTAAGCTTTATTTGTGATTCATCCATGAATGTCTGCAAACAACTGATGTTAATTTTTTGTATTACAATGGGGATTTATTTATGTTAACACTAGGAAATGAATCATAGTTATTTGATGTTTAAAGTAGATGATGATATAAAAGATCAAGTCCCTATCTTCCTGAGTGCTGTATAATTGTTAGGGTTTCCAGAAAGGATAGTTGTGCATCCTAAGTATCCCAACATATGTGTTCTGATTTATGAAGCAGAAATGTAAAATACTTGTTATTACCTTAAGGGGTGTGGATTGACAGCATGTCAGTATTTAAATTGAGCACACTTAAAACTATTCAGGTACCACACAAACCAACCAACCAAGAATCCAAGACAAGTGGCCTTTGTCTCAGTGAGTACTAATTATTAGTGGAACAAGAGCATGCTGTTCATCAATGAACTAAAGAAAGAATGGTAAGATCTCTGTCCTCTGGCTTTAGAAGTTCAAGTCAGAAAACCATATATCAAAAGTCCAGCATGCTTTCAAATATTTCACCATCAAAGAATGGCTTTGGAGCACAGGGGAAATTGACTTGATACAAAATTCCTGTCTGTAACCATCTATTTAAATAGACCTCACTGTGATCCCAATGACAACAAATATCAACAATTTGTCCTGTCTTATATAATATCTTCTTATTCTTATGTTTTCTTCGTTGGCCTTTTTCCCCTTTGCCCGAGCAATTCTGCAGGCTGTGTGCATTTTCTCTTAGCTCTTCACCACACAGTCATTGTGATAAACACATACTGAGTATCTCCAGCAGATGTAACACTTAAATGAAGGCTGCAAGTACATGTTTCAAAATAGAGAAGCTTTCACCCTTGACTCCTAGGAACTTAGCTTATAACTAAAGATTCCAGATAAAAATCATTAATAAAAGCTGAAGCAACAGGATATGCTCCAAACTAAGGCCAGCTTCATGCCAGCAATTGCTCGGTGGTCAGAGCACCATGATAGACAAATCATTTTAAGAACTCTACAGTGGGAAAGTCCCCCTATTACTTGATACGTTGGTATTCTCTTGTGATCATTATATATCAGACACTGACCTGGATTCTGTAAAATATTCCAAGAAGAAAATCCCTTCACAAGCTTCCCAACCACTTGCTTCCTGTCTGTTATTCCTAAATTTCTAGTTGCTTGATAAATCCTTGATGATTAGGTATCATGGCAAGTGTTTCTATGGGCCAGTGACTCACGGTGTACTGGACACACAGAAGATACACGAGAGGAGGAACAAAAAAAGACTTGCAATACTGGATGAAACTTGAATAAGCACGCCCTCCCTCTCCCAGTTTTTTCACTTGCCATAAATTTGGCACAATCACCTCTGCAGGAAAATATGTTGAGACACACACACACACACACCACACCACACACGCACACACCACAACACACACACACACTCCTTGTCCATAGATGTACTTAAAATAAATTGCATATATTTGAAGAAAGTGAGAGAATTGGGTGTTTATAATGTGGATCGTATTTAATTCAATTGGAGAAGGGCCCATTGAAAATGTGAGTTGTAAGCAATAGTTTAAAATGATGGAGTGGCCACAGTCTTCTAGAGAGGATGAGGGACACGGTTCCAGGTACTTCTTCTTCATTTCCTTCCTTATCAGTGGAGTTTTTCAATCAACCTAATCTAGCAGAACATTTCTCCTAGGCTACTGAGATATATTTGCAGGAAACAACTTTCCCCTCACAGAAAGAAATAGGTTTAACTCCTTCCTTCCTTCCTAGAATTCTATAATTCAGGGGGAAAGTGAGTTTTCCACAAGGTATTTAAAGGAGGAAAGAGCGATGAATCTACGTGGAAAATTAGGTGAAGGAGTGGAAAATTGCATCGGCCATATAAGTCCAACTACATATGGATCTTTTCCTCCATGAAAAACTGGATATTTCACTTTAACATGGTACTTGCACAGTCAGCAGCAATTCTTAACAATGTCTTTCTTGCTGCTGACATCATATTTTTTCACCCCAATAATAGGGGATAATTTGGACCCTTTCTGCTTTTCATTTAATTCTGTCTATTTCTGATTGCACTTTTCCTACTTCTCTTCCCACATGAGAGATGATTGTATTACTTGTGGAATATGATGAATCACTTCAACAAGAAATATGTGGCATCTGGTTAAGTTTCTTTCTAGCATATAAATTAAGCTTGAATGACAGCTGGGTCAAACATTTTCTTTGAAATGGGTTCCTGTGTGGCAGGTAGAATCAAATATTCTCAGTTTATCGGCAGGAGGCGTTCCCAGGCTGGCTGATGTCTCTAACCTTTATTACAGAGAAGTGGGTCACTTTGCCACACCCTAAAAATAATTGATGAGATGAAAGGAGAGATTTGGGCAAAGAAAATGGAAAGATGCATTTAGTAACTATGCTGACATAAGAAATGCTAAGAGAATAAAGGGTACTGGTAACATTAAATAATACTACAAAATACATATAATATCCAAAGAAAATTGCAATAAATAAATAAGTGTAGGCATTCAATCAATTTGAGACCTGCTGGTAAATATGTCCCCCTTTAAAAATTCCCTGGTAGAAAAAGAAGACACAATACAAAAGATATTTGTAATCTCTAATTTTTGTGATTTTTTTCCCCTAAGCTAGAAGCTTTTCTTTTCTTTTTTTCCTTAAAACTGTCTCATGGAAAAGGCAGAATCTAAATAATCAAGATGTAACTTTCTGAAATACCTTCACTTTGTAAACTTCATGATTTTTAAACATTTTATCTGTGGTCATAACAATTACTCCTCTATAAGGAAATTCGATTTATTTTACATAGAAGCCAGCAAAGGCACAAAAACATCAAACAAGGGAAGATTCTCCAACATTCCACATGATGGCAGAAGATCTTTTCCTTATTAAATAGTCAGGTTACAGGTTTGTATTATTCTATCAAATATGGCAAGATAAGCAATCTCCCATATTCTCTAAGCCATTTTAGAGTAATTTGTTCTCAGGACAAACCAGAAGGAACGACGTGTTTTCCTGTGTGCAAAACAAACAACTTGCAAAAAAAAAAAATCTTCCTCAAGTTTTCCTAAATAATAATGAAATTATGAAAAGTGCTTTTCAAAATCACACTTAAATGGGATCTTTTAGATGACATTTCCCAAATGTCAATGATCATTTTTATCTCTTTATTGTTATTAATCACAACAAACAAATCCTGTGAATGCACTTATAGAACAGGCCACTTAGTAAAATCCTCCTTGCAAACAGAAAGCATCTTTGAGAACCTTTTTCTCAGAGCATCTTTCTCTGACTTGTGATGTGGCTATTGTCCAACCAGAACTCAGGAAAACAGTGGATCACTTGCTCCACAACCAGATTTCAAGGGACAGCTAATTCGGAATTCTACCAGCTTTATGCAATGCTGCTATTTCCTGTCTAATGGTGCAAATGCTATATACATGGACTGTAAAATGGAGTTTCTGTACAACTCATAAATACAGCATTTCCTATTATGTCTTTTGGCTACCTAGTTGATTGTCTACTCATTTTTTTCTTATTTGTTCTTTTAATTTACAAACGATGATGAGACAGAGAAATGTGTTAATTCTATACTTTTTGAACTTCTCAAGTTTAAATATGGTCATTTCCACTGCATGCTGATAAAGGCAAGCAATGGCACTGTCTACTATACAAAGCTCAGATCATTATCAAAGTTATATGCGCATTGTAACTTACCTACCTAAGTATAGTTTTGGCAAAATATTAAATGTGCAAGCCTCAGCCAGGTAATGATTTACACTAGTGCCTTCATTTAACTATGTGGAGAAGCTGGCCCTAGATAATAACAATAATACCTTGCATTTTTATATTGCATTTTATATCTATGTTTTATATTTATATTTTATATTGCATTTTAATATTTAGAGTGTTTACAATGTGTTCTTACATCCACTATGGCATTTGATTCTGAAATACACCTTATATTCTAGCCATCATCATCATTTTACAAATTTTGTAACTGAGAATTAGAAGTTAACTTTTTAAGAACAAGATTATGTCCTTTTTAAGGACATGAATGGAGCTGGAGTCCATTGTCCTTAGCAAACTAATGCAGGAACAGCAAACCAAATACCACATGTTCTCATGTATAAGTGGGAGCTAAATGTGAGAACATATGGACACACAGAGAGGAACAACACACGCTGGGGCCTATCAGAGGGTGGAGGGTGGAGGGTGGAGGAGGGAGAGGATCAGGAAAAATAACTAATAGGTACTAGACTTAATGCCTGGGTGGTGAAATAATCTGTACCACATGCCAACACGGCACAAGTCTACCTGTGTAACAAACCTGTACATGTACCCCTGAACTTAAAAGTTAAAAATAAATAAGTAAATAAAAAATAGATATTTTTTTAAATGAAGTTAACTTTTTTCTAAGATCATAGAGGTATTTGAAATGACAGAAGTTGAAATCAGAAATTCAAGCTCCTATTTTTATAATATCAAGAGGAGAATAAAATCATGACTCTAGATAAGAACATGTCTAACTAATGATGTTAGCTTTATAGAAACATTCGGCCAAGTTTATCTTCAAGGAACCTCACCATGGGGATCAGGAGTATCATGTAATCAACTTGCTCCCCCATTGCAATGTCACTTTTGGGATGACCAAATGCAAGAACATGGAGACCAATAGTCTTTCTCTAAGTAAAGGTTGATTCTGAGAGTCTCTGGCTGGGTGACCGTTCTCTTTCTCCATTTTAAGACCATACAAAGCATCTCACCTGAGACCAGTCAAAATGCAAACAGGAGTTGCTTTCTGCTAGCATATTTGTTTGACACCATAGAAATGTCAATGTCATGGAATTGTCCATCTGTTTATCAACCCTAGTGTCAATCTCATTGAAATGACATGAAAGCAAGAAACCAATCTCAGTAAGTCCTTCGGTAACTCCTCAGGGGACCTAAGTATAGTGCAGAGGTGATCATTTCTAACATGTCACCATGAAAAAGAATTGATGGCATTTTCTTAGGATCAATCTGTGTGATAAATTAAAGAGCTCTGAAGAAAAATGACAACAACAATAACAACAATTCCCAGTTGCCTACATGGGAACAAAGTATGAATGAATATATATTAAATGATTATTTCTTATTAGAAAACATCAGTTTATTTGGCTCAGCTGCTATACTGACCTACTCTTATATTGTCTTAATAAAGTGCTAATGTAATGAATTTTACAGAGGCAAAATAATTAATATTAATATTAATATTAAGGTCAACAGAATGATGGTTTATTCTGAGCAAACTATCGCAAGGACAGAAAACCAAACACCGCATGTTCTCACTCATAGGTGAGAACTGAACAATGAGAACACTTGGACACAGGGTGGGGAACATTACACATCGGGGCCTGTCGTGGGATTGGGGGAGTGGGGAGGGAGAGCATTAGGAGATATATCTAATGTAAATGACGAGTTAATGGGTGCAGCACATCAACATGGCACATGTATACATATGTAACAAACCTGCACATTGTGCCCATGTACCCTAGAACTTAAAGTAACAATACATTTCCTATGTATTTCTATAAAGAGTACAAATACCAAGAGAGGTTAATCTCACTATTTATGTGTGTACACATTAAAAGGGAAATTCAGAATTCATAAAAGTAATTTGAACAAGTTCTATATTCTCAAATACTTTTGGGGTTTATTTATTTGTTTGAATTAACTAAAGAAGTCCCATCCTATGTTGGTTCTAGATTTTTAAAGCTAGACATTCATAAAAGTTCATACAATTTCCAGTCTAACTAAGATTTTCTGTTCAGGGAAATACAACCAGAATCACTGAGACTCACTCAGAATCTCACAGTGGTAAAGACACAACTGAGACTAGAACAAAATTCCCTTGACCCTAGTCAAATTATTTTATTGCTACATTATTTCATACATATTTCCAGGTTTATAACCTATGGGTTGTTTGTCAAAATATATAAATGTTTAGAACTAGATTTGCAACGCTCAGGAAAGTTTATGGATAAACAAACAAAAACAAAGACACAAAAACATCACCATTAGAACACAGGTTTCTGTCTCCAATATTAAGACTTGATTATTCTTTCCAGATATTAATTACCAGAAAAACATGAGAATTCAAGTAAGAAAATGAGAGGCAGAGTATATGGCAATTTTTTCTCAACCCAGAAATCAGCTACAAATTAGCTACAATAAGCAATTCTAGCTCTTATTTCTATATCTCCTGAAAGAAAATAAAATCATGACTGTAGATAAGAGCATATCTAAATAATTTTAGTTTTATATAAACATTTGGACAAGTTTATCTCCAAGCAACCTCACAGGAATATCCCATAATTAACTTTTTCCCTCACTGATCAGAGAAGTAAAATTTATGTATGGAAATATGGGATAACCTGTCTCCATCACTATTTTTGAGATTATAGAATTTAGCCAAATATTGGAGGACTTCAGACTCTTAATGAGAGTCTTCCAGTTAAGTAGCAAAGAGATCTCAAGGAAACCTCTTTGATTTGTGTCTCATAGCAGCAAACACTTCCAACAATCCTGCATAGCCACCTGTTTTACAGATGAGGAAAGTGAATCAGAAAGTTTAAGTAACGTGCACAAGGTCACCTACGTAGTCGGAGTTCATTGCAGGGAAAGCTGCATGTCTAATTCCAAAATAGCTCATGTCCTGTTTACTAAATTAGCATGCATCAAGATAAGATTCTCCTCTGATAGTGTCCTTCAGGTTTGATTTTTAAGTATAATATCATAAATATTTTGAATACTTTTATTTTGAGCTAAATACACATTTCTGTACTTAAAATCAGAGATCTATAAGAATACCCTGATCAGTTGTAAAATGTACCTTTTATACTTCACTTTTCTCTTTATCCTCCATGTCATGCAGACATTGCTTTATCATATGAATTTATTACTGGAATACAGAGTACAGATAAAAGAAACTCCGAAGTCCTATGATCATTTAAATTGTACAGTTTGGAACTTTTTCCAGCCTTGTATTTTTTAGGTCTATTTATTAAAATTACATGCTTCAGATATTTTGTAATTTGAGGCATGGTATTAATAACTGGTTTTAACTTTTTAAAAGATTATTTAAACAAATTTGATATATTTAAATCAAAATGTCCTCAAAGAGTGAAGAAGGCAATAGTTACTTAATTTTAAGAATTCTAAAAATGAATTTTCAATAGGATTTATTTATCTTGCTGGGTCACTAGTAAATTTGAGATATAATTCGATTTATAAAACTGCTATGCTTTATTTTATGTATCTTTGCCTAAAGCAAAGTGCAACTGTATCTTTCTTGACAATATTCATTTAAAAAATGCCTATGTTATGGTTACGAACTTGGGTTGATGTTCCATTGCATTCTCTATGTTGACACCTAGATCCTTTTAATACAACAGATAGTTATTGAGCTTCTACAATGGAAGTAGAAACACAAAAGAGAAGAGAAAGAAAATAAAGGAGAGGAAAGGAGAGAAGGGGAGGGGGAGGGGAGGGAAGGGGAGGGGCAAGGAGAGGGGAGGAGAGGGGAGGGAAAGGAAAAGGAAGAAGAAAAAAATTAAAGATTGATGGGATTTTGCTTTTAGGTACACTTGGTATGTAGTCCCTGAATGTGTTATATGCCACATTTATTTCAGTCAATTTGCCACTATTTTGGTGTTTTATTGTAAACTAAGAGGAGCAGGTGTTATAATCATTGAGGTGGCAGTAAACATCATTTGTGGATGCATTTCCTGTCATACCCCTGAACAACAATCTTGTGCATGATCATAAAATTAATGACTTTCAAAGACCCACAGGTCCTGACCAAGAAGGGACCTTGAAAGCAAACAGAGCTCCTGTCTTTAATCCAAGAAAGTAATATTATATCTATATTAAAGACAATGCAACTAAGAAACAACGCATGTACTTGGCTTTAACAAGATCCCAATAACTCTCTTCAAACTCTGACTTGGTCGATATGAATGGAGAGGGAGTCCATGTCCACAAACTACAGGCATTCATTTAAGTAAAAGTCCACAGAAGCATGTATCTATCCGCAGCACGATTTAAGTCTCTCGATTTGCAGAATGGAATTCTGATATGTTTTATTACATGTCAAAATTACATAGAATAAGAAACAAAACTAAGATTTCTTGATTTTCATTTGGGTGCTCTTCTCCTTACTCTATACATACATTTGAAATGGGATTTACACAGGAGAAAGAGAAGCAATTGTGGCTGTGTTGGCTGTCGAGTTCCACATCTCTGAATGTAATGATTACTCTGATTTGTCTACTCCATTTGTGAACCATTCTCTTTTTAGTTATTATTTTCTGGCTGAGTCCTGTTTTTCAAACCAGAATAAGGACAGAGTATTAAATCAACTTGAATTGCCCCAGTAACTGACACAATACTTTGTACAATAAAGATGTTTAATATGAGCTTTATTAATTACATTTATAAAAAGGTCATTACATATGACATTAAATTTAGAGCAAGTTATTCAATTCTGAAAACGTGTATACAGTATTTTATTTAAAATATTAAAATAATTATAAAGAATTATATAAAAATCAAGAGATTTTGCTTAACAAAGCCATTTGTAAAAGAATTCTCCCTGTGCTTGAACATATTTCTAAATATTTTTTATTATTTACTTTTACAATAGGAAACAATGGACTACATTAGAAAATAAATGGTATTTAGTAATATACTATTTAAAACTCTCAAACAATAATCTTTCAGAAAAAGTTTTCCAAATTTAAAAAGTGTACTCCTTATAAGCAATTTTTTTAAAAGTTATTTTAATTAAAATATTTTAAAATGTATCATATATTGCTTGATCTTCTAAAACAGAGCATATTGAACAGCATTTGGCATTTTTACTACAAGGCTCAGAAGTCTTCATTATTAATTTTTTTCTTTTATAATTATTTCTCCTTCACTGAACTGAGTTGTCAGCTGTCACTTGCTGTCAGTGTGTGGCTACCTCCCCATAGATTTTGACTGATAGCAAGTAATGCAGACAGCACACCAGCTCAAGTCATTATCACCTTTCAGAACTGCCTCTCCCTCAGTGCTGCCCAGTTTCGAATAACACACTTTTCTTCACTCCTCCCAAACTCTCCAACTTCTCAATTTCCTTCAGCCCGTAAGCCCTACCTCCTTGTTACCACATGTTGATAGGATGGGTACCACCCACTTAAATATTTCCTCAGCTCTGCTGTAATGTGGTTGGTTGGTAAAGGGCTAATGGAATGGGTTTTTTGCTTGTCTGGAAGATTTATAAATTCATAGTCAATACATCATATATGGTGCAAGGTGTGAATTAAGTTCACCTCTTTGGCATATGAATATCTAACTGTTCAGTACCATTTATTAAAAGATTCTTCTTTTCCACTAAATTAATTTTACACAGTTGTCAAAAGTCAGCTATCTCTGTATGTATGGGTCTATTTTCTACTCTGTTCCACAAGCTAGCAGTGTGACAATATATCAGGGTTGTGGTAGTCAGTTATTTTAATGAATATAATAGTATCCCACAAGCTCAAAGCAGTGGTTCCTTTCTCACACAGGTAATTCCAATAAACTTGTTTTGAAGCACTGTCTTTAATTACTGGCCCCAGGGTCTGAATTTTTAGAAGTTATTTATATATTAAGTGCTTAATATTGCTAACATTCAGGGCTTCCTTTAAAACCCACAACGAGTATCCTTTTCATCTCTCCTCTAGACCCAAGTATAGAAACTCATGTCTAGAGAGGGAATTGTGGGAATTTTAAATGCAGGTAAATGCTTATGTTCTTTCAGTTCCTTCATAGTCCAGCATAAGATGAAGATGAATATTTCAGTGCAATTAAGAGCTGAAAAGATACAAGGCTACAGTAACCGAAACAGCATGGTACTGGTACCAAAACAGAGATATAGACCAATGGAACAGAACAGAGCCCTCAGAAATAATGCTGCATATCTACAACCATCTGATCTTTGACAAACCTGACAAAAACAAGAAATGGGGAAACAATTCCCTATTTAATAAATGGAGCTGGGAAAACTGGCTAGCCATATGTAGAAAGCTGAAACTGGATCCCTTCCTTACACCTTATACAAAAATTAATTCAAGATGGATTAAAGATTTAAGTGTTAGACCTAAAACTATAAAAACCCTAGAAGAAAACCTAGGCAATACCATTCAGGACATAGGCATGGGCAAGGACTTCATGTCTAAAACACCAAAAGCAATGGCAACAAAAGCCAAAATTGACAAATGGGATCTAATTAAACTCAAGAGCTTCTGCACAGCAAAAGAAACTACCATCAGAGTGAACAGGCAACCTACAAAATGGGAGAAAATTTTTGCAATCTACTCATCTGACAAAGGGCTAATAACCAGAATCTACAATGAACTCAAACAAATTTACAAGAAAAAACAAACAACCCCATCAAAAAGTGGGCAAAGGATATGAACAGACACACTTCTCAAAAGAAGACATTTATGCAGCCAAAAGACACATGAAAAAATGCTCATCATCACTGGCCATCAGAGAAATGCAAATCAAAACCACAATGAGATACCATCTCACACCAGTTAGAATGGTGATCATTAAAAAGTCAGGAAACAACAGGTGCTGGAGAGGATGTGGAGAAATAGGAACACTTTTACACTGTTGGTAGGACTGTAAACTAGTTCAACCATTGTGGAAGACAGTGTGGCAATTCCTCAGGGATCTAGAACTAGAAATACCATTTGACCCAGCAATCCCATTACTGGGTATATACCCAAAGGATTATAAATCATGCTGCTATGAAGACACATGCACACATATGTTTATTGCGGCACTATTCACAGTTGCAAAGACTTGGAACCAAGCCAAATGTCCATCAATGATAGACTGGATTAAGAAAATGTGGCACATATACACTATGGAATACTATGCAGCCATAAAAAAGGATGAGTTCATGTCCTTTGTAGGGACATGGATGAAGCTGGAAACCATCATTCTCAGCAAACTATTGCAAGGACAAAAAACCAAACACCGCATGTTCTCACTCATAGGTGGGAATTGAACAATGAGAACACATGGACACAGGAAGGGGAACATGACACACCCGGGCCTGTTGTGGGGTGGGGGGAGGGGGAAGGATAGCATTAGGAGATATACCTAATGTTGACGAGTTAATGGGTGCAGCCCACCAACATGGCACATGTATACATATGTAACTAACCTGCACATTGTGCACATGTACCCTAAAACTTAAAGTATAGTAAAAAAAAAAGCTGAAAAGAAATTTGAAATAACATTGTTTAACATGTAACAGGCCACAATTAAATGTTAGACTCTCAAAATGAGTTTAAAGATGTATAGGCTTTGGAAAATCTTCTCCAATGATGCCCTGAAGACTGTCTTTCCTAAGGTAAATCCAGTTAGATTCCATACATAGTTTACATGCATATTATCATGTACATATCTTGTAACTTATTGCATATCTATTAATTCACCATGCATTCGAACACACACTCAACAGTAACCCTCAAATTTGGTTAATTCAGTGACTATTAAATATAAAGAAAATCTAGAAAAATTATATCCAGCACTAAATATAAACTTAAAATTTATATAACAAATGTTATACCAAATAATACATAACTCTCCCTTTTCCTCAAATTCCAGCTCTAGTCTTCTATTTCTACAAAATTATGAAGTTTTCTAGATATCTTAGGAAAAGCATTGTACTTTAAATGGATCATGTAAAAATAAGCATACAACATTAGGCCACACAATATTAGAGACATAAAGACTTTTGCAATAATACACGTTACAGATGAAAGCACTGGTGACCAGGATCATTAATTGACTTGATAAAGGATACATATAGTTAATAAATTGATGGAACTGGTAGCCACACCTCCACGCCAATATTGTTTCCCCTCTAAATAAAGGCAATGAAGTAATTGTTAATAATCAAAGTGCCAAATGACAGTATTTAACACTTAGGATTGTAGAGATTGGTAACAACCTAACTCCACCCTCAAGAAGATTAGCAGGAAACAAAAGACAACGTAAACTTGAGTATGGAACCTGTATGGTTCAATATTATGTGTTTGGGAAAGTGCTGCAAATCAAAGTGAGTTCAGCTAATGGAAGAAGAAGCAAAGGAAGAGGAAGGGGGAGAAGGAGAAGGATGTGGGAAAAATAAAAATCAAGATCTCTTTGAATTGAGGCAACCAGTGAAAGACTCTAGGAAGTGGAGGCACCTGAGATAATACTTGAAAATGGAAATTTGAAATCTGAGAGTAGAGAAGGAAAAACAACAAGGAAAACGTTTGTGCCAGGGAAACTAACAAGTGTACAGATGAAGAGGCAAGAAAATTATGCCAAATTACCCTGTTTCCCTTTGTCACACTGCCTCCTCGCTGACACCTTCATTCTCCTGCAACCTTACACTTTGATGATGACTTGCTCTGCTTCCATGGAACTACTTCACTTGGCCTATGGCACAAGGCACTTCCTCCCGGCAACATTCGCACCTTGGGAGGGGGCTATTTTTGCGTGCACCTAGTCCATTGCAATCCATTTGTTCTTGAAGGGGAAGATAGAAACTTTGTTTTATTATCTACACTCACGAAAAACAAATTTTGTGCACCATTCCCAACACTATTCTTTTTTCTATTTTTATTTTAGTAAAGGTGGAGAAAGCTTTTAGTGAAAGTCATCCACATCTCAACTCTCGTAACATTAACATTATGGCCTGGCTACTTTCCAGCATCACCATGATAGAAAAAAAGCACCCTCCAATTTAATAACTAAATTAATTTTCCTCCCTCCACAGAGTGTGCAATTATTAAACTCAGAAAGATCTTGGCAGCCTCTTGCCCTGGTAAATAAAACGTTGCATTCTCATCATATGATTAATTAATGTTCCTGATTCAAGGAGATATGAAATCGCTTTACATTCCTTGTGTTATTGAATAACCCAACGTGCATTATTGCTCAGGCACTTTTTATATTTATGCAGTTAAATTGCAAGGAATAAACTGCAAAGCCCTAACATTATTCTGCAGCACTCTGTGAGTTACAGAAAATAAAACTGGAGGAGATGCCTGAAAGGGAAAGAAGAAGAAAAGCAACAGGAGAGGAAAAAAAGAAAAAGAAATGGGGAAGGAAAATTAGACTTAGCTGATTGACTGTGTCAGGCATTCTGTTTGACTTCTTTCCTGCCCATGGTTTGCAACCTAATTTAGTAATTTCTTAATGACTTATTTCCTTATTTACAAGTCAGGAATGATACAAAATAAATATACAACAATAAAGAAACCTACTTATGTGATCTTTAGATATTACAACTTTTTGGCCCCTGTATCAACAGCCAGGAAGTGCTTTTCTTTGGGTTTCCAATCACATGAACAATTCTCCAGGTTCAAGTGGGTATACACATGGTGCTCTGGACGATTAAACACAGAGACGTTATGGAACATAGTGTATTATTCATCACTCACTTACGGAATATCCCGAACTCAGAAGAAAGGGGAACATCGTGCCCTCAAATACGTTGTTGCAAATATTTAAAAAAAAAATTACAACAAAAGGGCAATTTTATGCCACTTTGCTTTCTGTTTTCTTCAAGTTCAGAATTGAATTATTATAGTTATGTATTCCCTCCCAAAAGGGGCAAATGACTTTGTCACAGATAACCAACATAACAAATCATTCAAATAGAAAACTATGGTGTGCATGCCTGTAATCCCAGCTACTCAGGAGGCTGAGGCAGGAGAATCGCTGGAACCTGAGAGGCCGAGGCTGCAGTGAGCCTAGATCGTGCCACGCACTCCAGCCTGACTGACAGAGGGTGACTCTATCTCAAAAAAAAAAAAAAAAAAAAGAAAAGAGAGAAAGAAAACAAAGAAAAGAAAAGAAACTATCCCATTTTCTGAGAAACCTATTGTCTCCCTCATTAGGGAGATGGGATTTCATCCCTTCAGGCTTGAAGGACATCCGTGTGTTCAAGAGCAGGGCTACGTCCACCAGCGAAAAGCTCATCAGACCCAGGAACCATCTCATCACGTCAGGTGACTAACTGTCCCTGCGGAAGATTAGTAGAGAAAGAAATTCAAGGAGAATGTCAAATCATCTTGCAAACAGAAACTGAAAAAATGTCTAGAAAATAGACAGGAAAGAGGAACCAATATGTGTAATGTTAAAAGAAAGAAAATGCATTTATCTATTTTTAAACCACTTTCCTCGTCCATCTTCAATACAATATGCAACATACGGTCACTTTAATTTTGCTTTTTACCAAACAGAGATGCTTTCAAAGGAAAGAAAAACCCATATATAAGTAATATGAAAGAAATAGACCCTGACACTCCTGAATAATCCGGGAATCTGCTAGAAAGATTTTCACAATCCTACATTCACAAAACTGCAATATTTAAACCTTAATGTTGCTTTCTAGTTAAACTCCTAGAGTACTGATGAGGATTATTGAATTGAGCTTTGGGTAATTGGTAACAGTCAGAGAAGGGAAAAATGATTCTGGGTAAAGGACAGTGACAGCCTCAGTCCCCTCTTCTCCCATTTCTTAGTGAAGTTATGCTGAGCGAAAGCACAGACCCTTGTAAGCACGTAGGCCTTACTGAAACACTGTGTTTCTCAATATTAAATACACTTGGCATTTTATTTTTGTTTCCTTCTAATCCCCCACATTTTGTTTGCCTTTCCTTTAAATATGGAGTTCGAAACATTTCTGTACCTTCTGAAATAGCTCATGTATTTTTAATCACTTAGCACATTTTAATACATTATAGAAATAAAAATACAATCCAGATATTAGTACTTATTTTCCTCTGTTTTTAAAAATTTGCATGTCATTTCAAAAGTCACTAAGAAGTGAAAATTTTGACAACATTGTCTAATGCTGGGTCAGGAAATTTGAGTCTATTTTAAATTTAAACCCAGAATTGCTGTGTGAAATGGTAAAAATTTAACTGTTTTTGACTCACTGTCTCTTGATTAAAGAAAGTAGTTCTTACTTCACAGGGAAGCTGAGAAGGTAAACATGATGGAAAAGAAGTATTTATTTCTTTTCTGGAGAAATAAGACGTTCTCAAAATTCATGAATTATTATTAATCATGCTTTGAAAACTATCATAACAGTAGAAAATATTATATTTAGGCTTGTCTCCCATTTTTACCAAAAAGGCATTTAAACTAAGATGACAGGCTGTCACATAAGTATGACCCAAGACACGGAAAATAAATAATTACATCTAATCCAAATTTGTGATACCATTAGTTATTTTCCTCCTCTAGAAAAATGTCTTCAATTTCAAATATGCAATGGTATACTAATAAAGTACACCAAATCATAATATATCTTATTTATGGAACAAAAATGGTTCTGAAAATCGAATTTTATTAAACAGAATTAGTCATGTTAGTAGTAGGGAAACCTGGGTTTGGACGTAATTCCCAGTCAACCAAAGAGTGCAATGTTCACTAAAAAAATAAGAAAAATAAAAACCCACTGGGGAAAATTCTGCTCCCTTTAGTATGCAGAAAGCAGAGGCTGGAAGTAGCTTCACCTGCCAGTTGTGATTAATTTGCTATTTCTCACAATGTCTCACTTTGATTATTAATGATAATGATTTGATTTATGAGTCCTGTTCACTGAATATTCTCAATTTCCAAAGATGTACTCTTTTGGGGGGAAAAAAAAGGAGGGAGGAGAAGGTGTTGGGGAGATAGTGACTCAGGTAATGGAATATGGCATCACTTACCTCTAGACTCTAGTTCAAATCTATCTCCCCATGACTTCCTAAGGTGTGCAAGGAAATCTAGGTACTGAGGCAGATATATTGTAAATAATGAATGAGAGAAGGATATCATGATTCCACCTCTGTTCTGAGGTTTTGTCTCTTTGTGTGTTGTGGGAATAAAGAACATTTGGGACCAGGGCTTCCGGATTTCAAGCCTTTTTTCCATGCAGAATTATAAAATGTAAACCCTGCTACTTGAATTGCATATTAGCGTATTGCCATTCATGCATATATTAAGAAGCTGAGATTTTAAGACTGTATGAAAAGATGCTAGTTCTCAGAAATGAATTACAGAGAATTAAGGCAATTAAAACTCCGAGGGGCAATACCCGGTGTTGTTAGAATCTCGTCGTTTCTACCAGCTGACCTCCTCATAGATCACAGAAAAGAAAATTCAGTCGAAATTAATTTGGCACTTTTCATAAATGCAAAAATAACTCAGGAATAATTGATTTCTAAGGGTTGAAAATTACAAAGGCTCTCATCTTCCTAGAGAAATATCTTCTAGGAAAATAAGTGTAAGAAAGAAAATAATGTAATCATCTTTGCCCAGATCATACCCTCCCCTGGGAATCCGTGGACCTGAAAGGATTTCAGAGCCTTCGGCCATCTCCTCCAACTACTCACCGGGAGATTCAGAGCCTGTGGGTCCCACATTTCTTAACACATGTATTAATTGTAGCTAATCTTATTATTAGGTGCTTTCCAGAGGATAAGCACCTCCGATATCTGATCTCATTTAGTCTACATCACAAAATAATGAGATAAGTACTATTTTCCCCTTCTACAGATGAGGAAATTGAGGCTCAGAGAGATTCAGTGATTGGCCCAGATCACTAAGCGAGTAAGCAATGCTGACCCCACAGCAAAATCATGGTGTCCTGGCTCTTTATCCCTTTTATAGGCATGGCTACACACTTCACACTTTACTCTAAAACCATGCTTTGTCGTAATGAATTCTGTCTCCTGCTCTCAAGAGGAAATCCCTGTTGCTTCAAATGAGCTAAGAATGAGAGTGGCAGCTCTCAGCATTTGATGGAAAACAAATAGCAACGGCTACTTTTCTGGCTTGTGATGAGTCTGGGAGGCCTCTCAGTTTTAGAAAAAGATCACTCAGTATGTGGAACTTTTTGAAAATCTCCCCTTATACCCACATCTGAAGGCTCTGTACCTAGAGCCAGCTAAAATGTTGCACTGACAAACAAAACCCTGGTTTGCAACTCCCAGAGCGTTGGTTCTCACCTGGAGGGCTTCTTTAAAATTCAGTGACTTGGGACACGTTCTCGGAGACTCTTTAAAGTCTTTAAAATTCAGGGACCTTGGCCACTTTCCCAGATTTATTAAACCTGGGATCAGGTTCCCAACCCTTCATTTTTTTAAAAAAAATGTATCCCTCACACTGGGCTTCTTTTATGAGTGTAACAAATCCCCTTAAAAGGCTGCTCCAGTTTGTCCCACTAACCTCTCCTTACAGTGTCTCCCACACTTACTTGAAGAAGAACAAGAGTCTAACAAGTACCAGTGCTTTCAGAGTCCATCATCCTGTATTCTCAAAGGGCATTCCCACCCTCTCTCCTGGTTTCAACAACCCATGGATATATTGGTGATATCCAAATTTTTCTTTCCATTTGAGACTTCTTGCTCTGTTCCAGACTCATATGCAACTGCCAAGTGGCAAGCAGCTTCACTTGGGTATTGTACTAGAATATCACAACTTCATTTTGAAACTTCATACCTGTTTTTCTAAGTCTCTTTTTCCACCCATATTCCACTTTAACGCACTTCTATAAATCCCCCTCCCATCTAGAAATCTGAAAATCTTCCTGGTGTCCTATACCCTTATCACCTACATCAAATTAGTCCCATTAATGCTAATGTTTACTTTCTAAATGTTTACTTTCTAAATAGTTCATCTCATCTTCTCCATTCAGACAGTGAATGATGCCACGCAGGTCTGTATAACCTCTTGCATAGATTACAGCAATGGATTCCTCATCATTGAGGAATGGTCGTTCTACCTTCCTTTTCTTCATCCTGGTCCCCTTCAAAACCATTGTCCTTAGTGTAACCAAAGGAATCTAATGTGCTGTGTTGCTCCCTGTTTAAAGTCTCCCCAAGGCTCCCAAACTCTCAAGCAGAAATTTTGACCCTGCCTTCTTCCCTGACCAAAACTTATGAAACTCCTTTTTCACACATTACACTGAGTAACTCAACATTTGCGTATACTAAGCTCCATGTCTTTCCATGATGTTCTCTGCTTACCCATTTATAATGCCCCCAATAGGAGGTAACTTAAAGTAGTATGAAGTACTTCAGACTCAAATTATCCAAAGTTCTCATCTTCCAGGTTTTTTTTTAGTTTATTTTCATGGACATGAAATATGACATGATTGAATTTTATGATATTGCTTCCATATCTCTGTAGAGCTGTGTGACTCTGGATAAGATACTCACCTCTTGGTGCCTCCATTTCCATGTCGTAATTTAAGTGCATTGAACTAGACTCAGTGATCGCTGAGCTCTTGTGAGGCACAGCCAATGAGCACTTATTGATAATTTGGGGTTCAGATGTACCCTTTACAAGGCTCTTTCACAATCATCTTTGTATCTTGTGATGATCCTGTTCAGTAAGTACATTTCTCACTTTACAAATAACGAAACAGACACAAAATGTTTAGGCAACTGGTTTTCAGTAACAGAGTCAGTAAGTGTGGCTTAGTTCATTTATAGAACTGCAGGAGAATTCAGCACCTCTGGCTCCTAGCACTCCACCGCAGGGATTTGCAATAGGCCTACTGGTCTCTATGGATAATTCATATATTGAACTTCATTCTCCAAAGCTGGAAGAAAACAAAACAGAACAAATTAACACACATATACACGTATATACATATGTGTATATACGTGTATATATGTATGTGTATATACATGTATATATGTATTCATGTGTATATATGTATACATACTAGATGTATATACACATATGTACACATTAGATGTATATACACGTATATACACATATATACATAAACACATACACAGTTACTTTAAAAGCATATGTATGTATTTATCACATTGTCAAGATACAGAAGGAGGGATGGATACATTTCTTTACAGTAAAAATTGCCATTGCATAGAAGATATTTTTTCTATAGCAGGCATATTTACATTTGGTCTTAAAACAAGTCCTTTTAGTCAAAAGAGGCATATTTTATGGTATAATTTCAAGCACCAACAATATAGCAGAAATATTTGCAATACAGAATCTTTCAACAGCCTTTATATTTCCTCATATAGATATAAATTTTAAATATTACTATTCAAATTCACTTTTTTGAGCCCTCAACTGGAAGTTTTATTTTTTTTATAAGAAAAAAGGCAAACCCCAGAAGCTTGATAGAAAAGGCTATCAAGGCCAGGCATAGTGTGGCTCAGACTAGCCTGGTCAACATAATGAAACCCCATCTCTACAAAAAATACAAAAATTAGCCAGTCATAATGGCACGTGTCTGTAATCCCAGCTACTTGGGAGGCTGAGATGAGAGGGCCACTTGAATCTGGTAGGGAGAGGTTGCAGTGAGCCAAGACAGCGCCTCTGTACTCTAGCCTGGGTGACAGAGTAAGACTCCCTCTAAAAAAAAAAAAAGAAAGAAAGAAAAAAAAAAAGAAAGAAAGAAAAGGCTATCAAGGAGGGAAGGGAGAAGACTCTGTTTGACTAGCTCATCTACTTTTTTTCTTTTTGAGGCTTTTACCTTCTAGTCCTTATATTTCCAGATATATGTACAAATTTTGGCAAACTCTTGAATCATGACAATTATGCTTTGTAATTTTTTAAAAATATATTGTTCATACTCCAAGTCCCACTGCTTCAGTTGTATGTAATATCATTCTCCAACCCTGGAATTAATTAGCTTTATTTAATATTTCAAGCAGATAAATTATTTATTTATTTATTTATTTATTTATCTTTGAGATGCAGTTTTCCTCTTGTCACCCAGGCTGGAGTGCAATGGCGCGATCTCGGCTCACTGCAACCTCCACTTCCCGGATTCTAGTGATTCTCCTGCCTCAGTCTCCCAAGCTGCTGGCATTACAGGCACTTGCCACAACGCCTGGCTAATGTTTGCATTTTTAGTAGAGATGAGCTTTCACCATGTTGGCCAGGCTGGTCTTGAACTCCTGACCTAAGGTGATTCGCCTGCTTCAGCCTCCCAAAGTGCTGCGATTACAGGTGCAAGCCACCGCACCCGGCCTCAAGCAGATAAATTAAAACACTAGGAACAAATTCTTAGGTAGGGATGTAGGGTATTTCTGGACTCAGCACAAGAGTACCTCTCCCCTGACCTCCTTTGGCTAAAGTGCCTTCCAGATTTTATTACTATTGTTAACATTTCCAACAGCCATTTTAACATCATTTTTACAAATTAGATGTGAATATTCCATATTAGAAATATGATTTCAGAAGACAAGAATTTGTTGTGAAAATGCTAAGACTGAAGCTGACAGAATAACATTCCTGCTTACAATGAACTTTTGCACATATAGTAGAAAACCAGGAGCGTCCTCAATGTGCTCCTTCACCCTATTGGCTGCATCTCTATGAGCCCCTGAGAAGGGAAATTAACACCTGCACAGGAGACGAGGCACTGAGGACCCAGGAGGACCCATAATAAGTTGCTAAAATTAAACATCTGTTACATTTGTGTTTAATTAGTAATATGTCTTTACACACCAATGGGTTTTGCTATATTGCAACACAAGTTGTAAATGATCCCAGCATTGTGGTATACAGACAAAATAATATCAAGTATTTATGGGACATGGATGGTCTATGTCTTGTCCTATCACAATTTAAAGACAAAAACACAAAGCACAAATGTTCTTTTTCAGTCTATTGAAGTAAAATCAAAGAGAATTTTTGAAGGGCAGGATCTCATTGCTGTGTACTGGCAATCAAGCCCTCCTCACACTTAATGGGAGTTCCACGCCAAATTCCCAAGCCCCTGCGGGTGAAAATTTCCCCTAAAAAGACCTGGAAGGAATTCAAGGCTGCTAAAGGCTTGAATACAACTTGACTTAATGTGTATTGTACATCTTTATTACCCTAAGATGATATAATTACCTTCTTAAATCATGTGAGAAAATCTTAAGCACATTATTAACAAATGATAGTATTCCCAAACCAAACCAGTTTGGTGCTGGTCTCTCCAAATAAGAGAATAGACTGGATAGCAAGCAAGCCAATGAAATGGCTAACAAGTTCAAAGTAGGAAATAATACGAAGTGCCCTGATTCTACTGAAAACCATAAGACTTAAGGAAAACAAATTAGCCTGTGATGGAGCTGTGTGGTAAATAGACAGAAATCCTTTTGAATTGTGCAAGAAATTCTAATGTATAATTTTTGGATATTCCATAAGAAATTAACCAAAATAGAAATATGAACTTCTCAAAATAAAATGAATACAGAAAAATCTTCTGGGAAGACTACCTATTTTAGCTTCTTAGAAAACGAGTTGAATCATTATTCAATCATAGTTGAAATTAGCAAAATCAATTTCTTATGGTGCTTGGGAATAAAAGAAATGCATGTTAATTTATATCCTTTCCTTCACCCTGCATTCAACCAATCCTGAATATTAGAAGTCTGTCTAAGGCCTGGGTGGCTCACACCTATAATCCCAGCACTTTGGGAGGCTGAGGCAGGCAGGTCACCTGAGGTCAGCAGTTTGAGACCAGCCTGGCCAACATGATGAAACCCCATCTCTACTAAAAAAAAAAGAAAAAGAAAAAATACACAAGTTAAAAATACACAAATTAGCTGGGTATGGTCGTGTGCGCTGTAATCCTAGCTATTCCGGAAGCTGAGGCAAGAGAATCGCTTGAACCCAGGAGGCGGAGGTTGCAGGAGGTTGCAGTAAGCTGAGATCAAGCCAGCGTACTCCACCCTGGGCAACAGAGAGATTACTTCTCAAAAAAAAAAAAAAAAAAAAAAAAAAAATCGGTCTAAGGAGAAACTGTCTTAATAATTCTTACATTCAACTACATGCTATGAAATATTTTCAGTGAACCATCTTTTGGAAATCTTAGGATTGAAAATAAAGCTCCTAGTCAGAGGTGTATTGCCACTCTCTGGGTGGTTCTGGCTTCTGGAGGAGGGCTGGGAGGGCGATTGCCTTCTCCTCTCCCGACATTCTGCAGGCTGGTCTACCTGCAGGAAGAGGCAGGTTTTCTCCTGGAGCCTCTGTGTAAAGTACTCTGGAGGGCTGGCTTTCAACTGCAGGTGATGAACTGTAGGCTCATCCATTGCTTAACCGCAGATCAAAACAGATTTTGTTTTGGAATGTCGTTTTGAAATCAAAACCTCAGAGCATTTAAGAGTTATCCTTTAGCAGCATGTTAAGGAAGATGGCTTGGGAGTACTTTTGCAGCAGCTTTTAGTATTAAATTTTGGCAGAAAGTGACTGACATGGTTAATAATGCTAATTGGTTATCCCGAAGCCTAAAGCACAAGGATGGGTTTATTTTATATAACGATGGAAGAGAAGGAAAGGGCTTGTGTATTTCTGCCCTTGTTAAAATTACATTGGCCATATCTACACAAGTCCAAAGGCTGTTATGTATATCAAAATATTAGAAATATGAATAAAACACATATCATTTCCACTGTTTTGAGTACCCTGTTTCTCCCAGATTTTTGAAATCTGGTGTGAAGAAAGCATTATTGGACCTAGAAACAATGACTATTGGCTGAGGACAACACACTCTACGTAAGAAAGTATATCTTTAATTAACAATGTAGTGCACTTATTAGAAGTTTTTCAATAGTTCATGGCACAAAACAGGTTGATTTGCAATTTATGGATGTTTTGGAAATCATCCATGAGCAAACTGTGTTCATAAATATTTCTGCACTATTTCAGGAGACAATAAAAAATATTCCCTTTTCCTAACCATTTCTTTATTCCTTGAGATTTGTGATCAATTCAGGTTGGTCAGAACTAGCCTCTAAGGTCACTGAGTAAGATATTTTCTGATACATATCTATGTAGTAAAGTCAGAACTTTAATCTTTCAGAAATAGGCAATAAAATATGCTATTATCATAAACTCACATCTAAACTGTCAATAATTCAGAGGCTTGAGCAATCATCTGGACGGTCTAGAAAGTCAATTTAGACAATTCAACAACCACAATTTGTACTAAATTTATTAGATAACTCTGCCTTGCCGATGTAGACATAGTCCAAGCTCATCGAAAAGTTCTCAAGGGATAACTAAAAACCTACAGCTCAGTCCCAAACTGCGACCATTAAGAACATGTATAAATTCACTAGCGAATTACACAAATTTCATTCTTAGATGACATTACTAGCATGGTTTATAAAAAAAAAATGCCAAAATATTTTGTGGTTTAAAATTGAAAAAAAAACGGCGTATACATTTTCCCCAGCTTTATCAAGGCATGGCTGTCATAAAATTGTATACTGCTATGATGCACAGTGTAATGTTTTGATATATGTATACATTGTGAAATTAACTGAAGCTAATTAACACATCTATCACCTCACATACATATCATTTTTTATGCTGAGAACATTTAAAATCTACTCTCTTAACAAATTTCAAGACTATAGTATACGATTATTACCTGTAGTCACCATTCTCTACAATAGATCTCTAGAATTTATTCTTCCTCTCTAACTGAAACTTTATACATTTTGACCAATATTTCCCCATCTCCCCTCCCCCAGCCCCTAGTAACTACCATTCTACTTTCTGCTTTTATGAGTTCAACTTTTTTAGACTTCACATATAAGTGAGATGCCATAGTATTTGTCTTTCTATGCCTGGCTGATTTTATGGAACATAATGTCCTTCAAGTTCATCCATGTAGTCACATAGGACAGCCATAACCTTCTTGAACAGTTTTGCAGAATTGTAGTCAATGTCTTTCCAAGCCACAAGGCAATTGATTATAATAAATGTTGAGTTAAGGGAACAGGATTCTAATTTGAGTTCTTCCTCAAACAAGATGTGTAACATGAAAAAGTCATGTCATCAGTTCCTAGACAAAGTGGAAAGCCAAGCACCTATGGAAACCCTTCCCCCATTCCAAACACTTGGAAATATACAATAAAGATTTATAAATTTATATTAATATGAACAAATGAATATATGGATACATACATCTTTAAAACAAACAGTTTCATTTGAAAGCAAGAAAAGAAATTTCCAGAAGTCAGAAATTTAGAAAAAAAAAAAAGTCAAGTCCATAAATAGGAACAGCTCAACTTTTGTGACCCACAGTGGGGCTAAGACCCTAGGGCTGAAGGTTTTTGAACAAGAGCCATAGGTTCAACATGGGAGAAAGAACAGGAATTAAACTCTGTAAGTCCCGAATCTAGCAACCCACTGTTTTTTGTTTTCTGTTTTGGGTATTTTTTTTGCTGTTGTTTTTTGCTTGTTTGTTTTTTACAAACAGAAATTCCAGAATATTTCCAATTGAGCTTCCTAGATCAAAGGTCTTGCCACTGGCCATGAATAGAATGGTGCCCATACCACTTCAAAACCAGAAATCTGCATCTTTACAGTAAATAGGGCTCAGATTCATTTTATTCAATCTATCAGATTCATTTTGTTGTAATATAATGACTTGTTAAAACAACATTAAAATCTAATTTGAGACCCGTGAATTTTGCATGGACTAGGCAGAGACAGCCATGAAACTAATCCCAAAGCAAGGTTATACAAACTGTGTACAATGGTAAATAATTCCCATGGAAAGTGAGCTCACAAAGAAACATTAGTAAACACATGGCAAATTCTAGCATCAAGAATATAAGTGGACAGATCCAAGGAAAAAAGGAACTCAAATGTAAGGAACTAGAGATAATATCCACATCTTAAAAGAGCTTTAAAATAAGTGTTTTTTTTTTAATCTTCAGAGATACAGAGGAAGGGATAACATCCATCAAGCAAGCTCAAACTGATAAAAAAAAGAAACATGCAAAGTCTTAAGAATAAAAGGAGAAAATGGTGAGAATGGGCTTCTTAGTTTGATCCCCAAATTTAAAGGAAATATTTCAAATATTTCACTAGTCAGTAGTTTGTTATAGGTTTCCAGGATGTGTGCTTTATTAGGTTAAAGATATTCTCATTTATTTCTAGGTTGCTTTGCTTTTTTCCTTTCAAATCAAGAAGGTACATTGAAGTGTAATGCTTTTCTACAATATGGATAATACCATATTGTGTTTCTACTGTCATCTGTTAATATTAAGTTCCTGTAAGCTTTCCAATATTGGAGATTACTTCCATTCCTGGGTTAAATCCTTTTTGGTTGTAGTGCATTTTTTTTCATAAATTGTTAGATTCTGTTTTCTAACTTTCGTTTGTAATGTATATCCACATTTAATGTGTAATAGTTTTGTTCCATCGTATTTCCCTTCGAGTAATATTTCCTCCCTTTTACATATGTGAAAGAAGTTCTATAACATAAGAGTTAAATACATATTGAAGATTGCTAGAACTAGCTTGGAGCAACTTTGAAATTAGTGCTTGGATGTAGATAGATTTTTGACCAGTGATTCAAATTCTTTAGCAGCTATTCAGACCTTTATCTTTCTTCCTGATAAATTCTTACTTTTCAAGAAACTAGCTTTAAATATAACATAATTTTTTTTCTAACATTCTCCTTGTTCCAGTGTTTGTTGTATCTGTGATTACATCTTCTTTTTTCAGTATTCAAACTTTATTTATGGTTATTCTCTTTATGCTTAAGGAAGTGCTTTCTTTTATATTTATTGATATTTTCAAAGGCACTACATTATTTTTATTTTTATGATT
This sequence comes from Gorilla gorilla gorilla, assembly GCF_029281585.2. Classification (NCBI taxonomy): domain Eukaryota; kingdom Metazoa; phylum Chordata; class Mammalia; order Primates; family Hominidae; genus Gorilla; species Gorilla gorilla. The sequence goes on along the minus strand of NC_073232.2, from coordinate 17,849,459 downwards.
TTTTCATTGTGTTTTATTTAATTTATTTCTACTCTTACTTTATTTCTACTCAATTTGGGTCACTGTGGATTTTTTTCCAATCTTTCGGAGTTGAATACTTAGCTCATTGATTTTTTTTTCTTACTGTTTCCTATTAAGTGCAATTAAAGTTACACATCACACTCTAAGAATAATATAGTTTCATCTTACAAGCTTTGGCCTGTAGTGTTTTTATTGTCATTCTATTCCAACATTTTGTAAATGTTAGGATTTCTCTAATGACATAAATAATTTATAAGTATATTGGACTTTGTTTACAAAAACGTTTGTTGTTTTTTAGGAAAATATGCCATAATCTTGTTATTGATTCCTAGTTGCAGAGTTCTACTGGTAGAGACAGTATAATATGATAAATTATTGGTAATATAAAAAAATTCCTTTCTTTGTGTTGTAGCAAATGCTTCGGCTTTTGAAATGGTTTTTATTTTCCTGAAAAAAAAATGTTGTCTACATATGTGTTAGATGATACATTTGTTTGCCTTTTTCTATAAATTTGTAGCTTATTTTTGCTCTGCTTGATCTATCAGTTTATGAGAAAGATCTATGAGAATATTTTACTGTGACTCTGGTTTTCAGATTATCCTTTTAATTCTCTCCATTTTCATTTCATGTACATTGATACTATGTTGTTAGACATTTGTTAGAACCATACAAATTCTCAATTATTTTGTTACTGGAAAGGTATTCTTTTTTTAGTTTAATAATTACTTCATTTTACCCAAGATATGCTTTTCATGAAAAAACCATTTATTGTTCCAAGTGCCTCATTTTTCTTTTAGTTGTATCTTATGAATTATTTACTTGTATTTGTTCCATGTTTCTATATGCTTTTAATCTTTGTCTCTCCACTGGAGAGTTTAGTTGATTTACCATCAAATGTATATTATTAATATATTTTATTAATTCTACCATAATTTGTTGTTTCTATAAGTGTGATTATTTTTCCTTTTGTCTTCAATTTTTCCATTTTATTTTTCTGCTATGCTTTCGGAAATCGTGCCAGCTCAGTCATTTTGTTTGCTTGTGGGTTTCTTATTGATGGTTACTCTTTGTAATTTATTATGAAAACATAATATCTCAGAGAAATAATTTGCCTATCCACGTCAGCTTTTTCATATGTAAAATTAAGAGGTTGTTCTAAAGTCCTACTCATTTATATACCCTCTCATTTTTTATTAGAGGGAGAAAATAGGCTATATCTTCTTGAAGCAGCCTTATTTGGAGTTTTAAAGGTTTGTAATTTCCTTTACCATTTCGGGAGGTAGAGAACAATTCCAGAGAAAAGAACCATGGTCCTGCCTCTGCTTCTCCAAGAGCAATTCTGTGCTTAGTCTTTTTGGTAGAGTTCTGTGTTAGATTTTACTCAAGGAGAGGTTCTTAAAAAATTTAAAAAAAAAGCAGCAGAATAAGGTTTTAAATCTATTACAAAGATGAAAATAAAATTAAGATAGTTCACTGATTATTGACTAACTGTACCCAACATGGTAAGTCAAAAATCAGTGGCAAACAGTAAGATCTCAGAGCTTTGCATGTGTCCCTGACTTTCCATCTTTTTGGTTATTTTTCTCAATGGAATATATGAAATGTGCTCTTATCATTTTGTTTGCTGCAAACTTGATAGGGCTAGAAGAAATGCTGAGTGGAAACTGAATAGAAAGCATCTTCAATAGCAATTTTCACAAATATTTAGTATTTTAGGAAATTTTATTATACAATTACTAAGAGGATAGGTTCAACCTGAATGAAAGAAAATTTGGAAAATATGTGATAGATGTTTCCAAAATCTGAACAGTTGTCATATTTATAATGAATTAATCAGAGTGGTTCCAGAAAATAATACTAGAGCAAAATATAGTCAACACTAGTTTATTAATAGGTAGAACTTCCCAGCAAGTAGTACTGTTTGAAAAATTAGTGGGCTGTCATCTGCAGAAGTTAGTTTATTCATTACTAGAAGCACTTGAACATCAGAATTGCTGGGCTCTTCTAAACAGAATCCTCAACGTAGGTGGTGGATGAAGTAGATAGAATTGAAGCTGCTTTCTAATTCTGCAGTGCTATACATTGCAAATTAAACCTCTAAAGGTCATACTTATTTTAACACTTTGGTTCACAATTGCAAATCATTTTAAAGATAAGGCAGAATGAATAAGTGCATGAATAAATAAAATTATAAAAAATATTTAAATATTTATGTTCAGAGTTTATATCATTACAATGTTATTTTCTGGACATTTACTGGTCATAAAATAATTATATCTCAAGAAGAAGGTAAATATTTGTGGATAAAAAGTGTAAACAAAAATAAGAAAAAAATTTACTTGTATAGTTACTAAAACCATCACCAATACTATTGGCATTTTCATTCTCTTGTTCAGTTTTACTCAAGTGCATAATTCCAGAAGGCACAGGTTTTGTTTTGTTTTGTTTTGTTTTATGGAATTTCATTCTTGTTGCCCAAGCTGGAGTGCAATGATGCAATCTTTGCTCACTGAAATCTCCACCTCCTGGGTTCAAGCGATTCACCTGCCTCAGCCTCCCGAGTAGCTGAGACTACAGGCGCCCACTACCACGCCTGGCTAATTTTTTGTATTTTTTGTAGAAACGGGGTTTCACCATGTTAGCCAGGCTGGTCTCGAACTCCTGACCTCAGATGATCCACCCGCCTCAGCCTTCCAAAGGAAGGCACAGCTTTGAAGCATACTGAAACCTCAGCAGTATACTATGGCGGGAAGGAGGTGGAAGCTCAGCCAAGGTGGCCCTTGGACTAGCACATGCATGTCTTGGAGAGAAAAACTGTCAAACTGAACATTCTAAAGGCATTGGGCACAATCTAAGTATAGCAATGTCTTATCCAGAGGCAATATCCTCATTTGGCAGCAGCATTCTCTGTCCAGGTCATCAGTACCTTCACAGCTGCACCCTACCAGTCCTGGGCACATGGACAACAGATCAAGCTCCCCCATCATCACATAAGTTAGGCACCAAAGAGTTAGCAAGGGTATTCAGTTCCCACTTAATTGATTTGCATATCATGCAGGCTCTGATTTCAGTACTAATTGAAGTACTAAGCAGAAAACCAAGACAGTGTTCCAAAAACTGGACCAAGCCAACAGAATAAAAGATATTCAACCTAGAAGCACTTTTCTGCCAAGGACTCAACCTAAATATCCAAGAAACTCAACTATAGGATTCAATTTCTTTGTAAAAATCATCTAAGTCTCAAGGTTGTCGAAAGCCCATCTATTTCCATTAGAATTGTCTCAGGAACTACACGGACTGCAAGAATATCAAGGAAAGGGCACAGTATCTGTGAACTGTAATCAGAAAAGTAATAGGTTCAGGGGGTAGTTCCCATCTCTCACTATCAAAAATATAATGCATTATTTTTAATAATTTCTTGAGGCCAAATTCACAAAATACAAAATTAACCATCTTAAATAAAAAATTCAGTGGCATTTTATACATTTACAATGTTGTGCGACTACCTCGAGTTCCAGAGCATTTCTATCAGTCCAAAGTAAATTGTCTCACCTATTGAGCAATTTGTCTCTGTGCCCTGCAGCCCCTGGAAACCATTAATTTTTGTCCTTTCCCTATAGAGTCATCTATTCTAGATGCTTCATATAAATGGAATTTTAGAATATATGACCTTTTGTCATATATTCTAGAATCCTAATTCTAGAATATTATAGAATATATGACAGAAGATGATCTGTCTTCTCTCAGTTAACATAACACTACATTGCAGTAAATATCAGTACTTCACTCCTTTTTATGACTGAACAATATTCCATACACACATACACATATACATATCACATCTTTGCCCATTTATACATTGATGGATATTTAGTTGCTTCTATGTCTTGGTTATTGTCAGTCGTGCTGCTATGCACATGTGTATGCACATACATGTTTGAGTATTTGTTTTCAATTCTCGAGTATTGCGATAACTCTATGTTTGATTTTCTGAGAAACTACCAAACTGTTTTCTGTAGCAGCTGAACCATCTTACATTCCCTTTGGTAATATATGAGAGTTCCAATTTCTCCACATCCTCACCAACACTTCTTATTTTCTGTTTTTTTAATGATACCCATTCTATTATAAAAATAGTGAGTGTAAAGTGGATCTCTTTGTGGTTTTAATTTGCACTTTCCTAGTAACTAATGATGTTGAGCATTTTTTCATGTTCTTAGTTATTTGTACGTCTTCTTTGGAGAAATGTTTATTCAAGTCTTTCTCCTATTTTTAATTGGATTGTTTGTTTTCTTATAATTTATATTCAAGAAAAGTCCACCAGATGAAAATAAAAATGTTATTTTATTAAATGTTTCAAAGAGATTAATTTTGTAGATGGTACAACCATCTGATTTGCCTTTACTTTTTGTAAACCCTTTAAAACTACTTTCAAATATGATTTTAAGAAAAAAATAAATTTGTTAATTTTGGAAGTTGTAAAGTAGGTACAGTTAAAACTGACTTGCATAACACTAAAGAAAACATTTTAATTCCTAAGCCAGTAGTGGAGGTAAACTGAGAACCAACCTAATTTTCACCACAGGGCCCTCTGGAAATAGAGGAACTAAAATGATGACTGTTTGAAAGTGAAGAGGCAGATTCCTAGAACATCACTCCTACTGCATTCCTTACCTCCACTCCATACCCTTTCCTTCTTCACTCAGGTAGGACTGTCTCTGGAATGCATGACAACATGCACAGTTCAGAGCTTGGATGTGATCCTGGAAATGGGCTTAGGTGACCTTATGAACACTGAATGCTGATTGCAGACACTCTCAACCTTCTTCCTCTAGTTGGCTTCTATGGCTGTGCCAGCCAGTCCTAGACCCTTCTAGAAGAACACTAGATGATACATTTCTGAGGTATTTTATTACTTCAAAAGAAAAAAGCTACGCCTAATAACATCATGTTTCTTTTTTAAAAAAAGCTCATGTATATCACTGGCCAGGAAGACTCCAAATCAATCAGCCTCTTCATCTGCTAAGAAAAAAAAAATGTTCAAAACAAATGAAGATTAATATTCAGAAACACAGGATATTATATGACTGAAGCAAGAAGAAACGTTATGTGAAAAGAAATAGAAAACTAAAAAAAACTGGAAATTAAATACATATTAGCAGTCTTAAAACTACATAGAAGTCTAGACAACAACATTGAAAAGAAAAAAAGAAAAAATTTTCAGACTTAGAAGAACAAGGCAAAGATAGGGGGAATAAAAATTTTTAAAAAAAGTAGAACAGTTCAATATCCAAAATTATACAGTTCCTGAAAGAAAAAATAGAGAATACGAGAATAAAGAGAAATTAAAAGTCATTGAAATAATTAGAGAAAATTTCTAAAAATAAGTTGACAGACTGAAAGAGCTGAGTGCCCAGGAAAATAAATGAAATTAGACCAACACCAAGGAATAAAATTTCAGAACACAGCAGACAAAGAGAATATTCTGAAAGCTCCCAAAAAGAATAAAACATAAATCAGCATGGCTTCAGACATCTTAACAGAAGTACTATAAACAACAATCAGTGGAACTATGCCTTCATAATTACAAAGGAAAATTATTTCCAATTCAGATTTTTACTCCCAGCCAAACTGTCACTTGAGTATCAGAGTAGAATACAGTGTTCTCTAATATTGACAGTCTTTCTAACAATTCTTCCACTAGCAACACAATATACTCGTCCAAAACAAAAAATAAATTTAAAATAGAGAGATATGAAATACAGATACAAGAGACAGAACATACTTGGAGGAAGATAAAGGGGAGATCCAAAATTGGAGAGGTTGTAGCAGTGTGACTCAAGAAACAGACATATTGAGGGCTGCTATTACTAAGAGTTTCATTGGTATGATACTGCCATCAGAATCTGATAGTGAAATGTCTAGCTGAGACTGGTCCAGCTCCGTATCTCTTCTGAATCTGTGTTAATCCTGTACTGATGAATTTATTGTTCTTGTCTCTATGCCTTCCTACCTGGATTAGCTGAGAATACACATTCTCCTTCAAACCGTTCCAGAAGTGTTTTGCTATAACCTACGTCTGAGAGGTAGAGGTATAAAGGACAGAATAAGCTCAGTGGGCAAAAGTAGACACCATATATTAATAGAATACCAGTACTTGGTCCAGCACTAAAAGCCATAACCCTGGTAAACTCTGCCCATGCCTCAACGCAAGATTCACACATAATCTTGCTTATTACACAGGGGCTCTTGTATCTTTAAAGAGACCTAAACCAAATTATTAGAAACTGTTTTTCTGGAAGCCTTCATCTAACAATGTAAGTATTGCCTTTCCTTTATATAGCTAGGGTGTGCTGGCTACTCGTTTTTTTAAAAAGTGAAGCACATAACATTCAGGCCTATAAACACAGATGATAAATTTTTAAAGAAAAAGAAGGGGATGGGCAGCATATCGTGCAAGGAAATGGTTTTCTTGAGATTGCAACAAGCACATGATTGTGGAAAAGCAAAGAGATTTCTAAAGTACTTGTAATATTCTAATTCTTAATCTGGAATGTGCACATGGAGGTTTGTTTTACAATCTTCTTTAAGTTCTACGTATATATGAGCTGCTTTTCTGTACTATGACACATTTCTCAATTTTTTAAAAAAATGCGGCTCAACTAAGATGGTTAAAAGTCCAGACCTCCTAAACACAGCAGGCTGGGAAACTTTCCACAGTCCCAAATTATTAGTTTCCAAGAATGGCAGCTCCCACAAAAACTAGTTACTTCACATATTCAAATTTTATTACTATAGTAATTAAATCATGCAACTTTTGTTCTGTTAAAATATTGACCAGTCTCTTTTTTTAGTGACCAGCTGCATTGATGGCCCACTAATATGTACTATGGAAAGTTCCAATTTGGTAACTAAAATTGAAAGTATAAGTAGCATCTCTTCCTTTTGATTTAATTGCATGGAATATGGAGGAAAATTAAATTTGGGAGAATAAAGCAATTATCATTTGTGGTTTATGTGTTAAAATCAGCCCTGTAGTTATAGACGGGATTAAGTAATTGTAGGTTGGAAAGACAGCTGCAAAGGTGTTTTAAATATATCATAATTCAAGAATTCTTATATTGTAATTGAATGTTTGGTATAATAATCTGAAATTATTTTTATGTCTGGGTAATGAAAATGCAATAAAAAGTTTAATTAGAAAAAATGCAGTGGATAAGAAGATAATGGAAACAAACTTTGAGAGAATATAATCATGCCTTATATCATGAATGTATATTTAAGACACCGTTAAGTGCAATAACTAAGTTGAAGATAATCAAGGAACATTGTTATAGAAATATATTAATACGACGGTAGTTTCTTTTTAATTATTTTTAAACATTATATTCAAGGATCTTAATGCATTTTATATTACCAATTAACTCTGTAATAAAGCAAGTATTTCCCTTCATTTCTATTATGATCTTGCTAAACTGAGTCAAAGAGGAGAAAATTGTCTACCTATTTCAGAGTAGTAGTAACTACACTAGAACTGTAGCATGAAGTATATACTCTGGGAGCCCCAGTGAGTCCCCAAAATATGAAATTCGATAATACATTTAAAAACAGAAGATTATATTAGGATGCTATTAAGCATCCCTCAGGGGAGGTTCAATTAACTATCTAAGTGACTCTGCCCTGCATAGTCAACATCACTGGTACATTCCAATTCATGACTATGCAAAATTACAAATCACATCATGCCACACTCACTTTTCAAAAATTAAAAATTTATCACTTCAAATACCAAGAATGTATTACATTCTTTTCAAGTGCAATTTTAATTTTAAAATAGTTTCCAAACTAGTCCTACTGTGGATACGCCTCAGGAATATTAATTGCATTAGAGTCAATGACTAATCTTTATTGAAAGCCTACTACAGTCAGGAACTCTACTTGGATCTTTATGTGTTACCTTTGTTTAATTCTCAAAATAATTCAGTAGATTAGGCATTTGTGTTGTCCCTGTTTCCAGCAGGTCGTGACTCTAAGTAACTAGTCCAAGTCAACACAGTGAGTGAGTGAAAGATGAGGCAGCCAAAGGCTTGAAGCGGGGGCAATATATTTTTGCATTCCAAAAGCATGCTTTTCATTTTAACTGTTAAGTACTGGAAGACTCAGATTATAGATTTTATATCATAAGTCGAACCATGAGGGGAATGCACAGAGAAATAAGAGCATGTTCTCCCCCACGGAGAGGATATGACATTATCTGGCCTGTGGAAGGAATATAGAGGAATCTCAGACTGGAGAAAACCAAGTTAAAGGCTAGTATAGGACTCTTGCCTCTTCCCAATCCCAGCCTTGACTTTGAAGTAAGTTCTAGGGAAAATTAAATTAACAAAAACCTAAGATAGGGTTAAAGGAAATGAAAGAACAGAGGTGTTTGTGCCTTAGTCTCCAGGTGGTAGCCTCTGGCTGAAAGGCTTTAGAGACCGGTCCAAGTATTAAAATAACAATGGCTGAGTTAAGTGAGTAGTCACAAAGGTAGGCTCCGAATGCCTGGAGCCCTATGCACCCTATGAGTAAGCATTTGAAAGTTTCGCAGGGCCCTGGGGGACATGGACTTGACTGAGACCCCCATTCAACTGAAAGAGGCTTCAAGAACACAGCCAAGGGGTCCAACCAGCACACACAGCCCACCTCATACAAGATGGAGGACGCGCCACAATATGGAAACATCAGATGCTGGTGGCAAAAGCCACAATACGGAAACATCAGATGCTGGTGGCAAGAGCCACAATATGGAAACATCAGATGCTGGTGGCAAGAGCAGAAGTGAAAACCCCAGACCTGGACATAGAGCAGAACGGTCTCCCAGAATAATGCTCGCCTTTCTTCCCTTCCACAGATAACCACAAAGAAATCGAAATTAAGAGAGGATGATAGTGAAGAATCCTCATTTTACTATCTACTCATAGGGATACCTATTATAATAGGAGGTGGCTGAATTACTATCATCAAGATTATATTTTGCTACGGTAAGATGGAAGGAATAAGATCTAGTATTTGATAGCACAACAATAACTTATTATACGTTGGAATGTTTGTAACACAAAAAAAGGATAAACGCTTGAGGTAATGGATGCCTCAGATTTGATTATTATACATTGTATGCCTGTATCAAAATATCTCATAGACCCTGTAAATATATACACCTACTATGTACCCCTAAAAATTAAAACATTAAAATAAATTTTTAAAGATTATATTTTTCTGTTTCAGACTGGAAATGAGTTTCTCTAATAAGAAACTTCTGGCCGGGCGCGGTGGCTCACGCCTGTAATCCCAGCACTTTGGGAGGCCGAGGCAGGCGGATCACCTGAGGTTGGGAGTTCGAGACCATCCTGGCTAACATGGTGAAACCCTGTCTCTACTAAAAACACCAAAAAAATTTGGCCGTGCGTGGTGGCGGGCGCCTGTAGCCCAAGCTACTCTGGAGGCTGAGGCAGGAGAATGGCGTGAACCCGGGAGGCGGAGCTTGCAGTGAGCCGAGATCTCACCACTGCACTCCAGCCTGGGCCACAGAGCAAGACTCCGTCTCAAAAAAAAGACAAGAAACTTCTGTGGCCAGAAACAATGTATACTCGTTTTAAAAATGGCCCCTCTAGGTTTGCCTCTCACCCTCATATCAATATTCTTACTATTTTCTCTTATATTTTCCCAATTTCATGGTCATATTTACAACAATAGATCTTCTGACTCCCACTGTTACTCTGTTTCCCACATTCTCTCTCGCACTCACCCATAGCTTAGCATTTACAAGTGTAGAAGAACACTTATTTGCTATTCTCTCCAGGTTACTCTCGTAGACAATCTGGGCACATTCCTCTTTTAAAATGAGTTTTTGAAACATTGTTTGGCACCTTTATTCTTCTAGTTTTAAAAAGTATAAAAAAATCATCCCCAAAAAGAGTTTCCCGCGAAAAGAGAATCAGAAACTATTTATGGAGTAGATACGGATCTATAAACAGTGATCTCTAAAACCTTTTTTTTTAAATCCCCCCTCTGCTCCAGAATGTGTTTCATTAATCTCCCAGCATACTGCCTGAGATCTGTAATTTTTTTTTATTTTACTTTAAGTTCTGGGTTGCATGTGCAGAACGTGCAGGTTTGTTACATAGGTATACATATGGGCCATGGTGGTTTGCTGCACCTATCAACCCACCATCTAGGTTTTAAGCCCCTCATTCATTAGGTGTTTGTCCTAATGCTTTCCCCCAACCTTGCCCCCCAATCCCCCAACAGGCCCCCCGTGTGTGATGTTCCCCTCCCTGTGTCCATGTGTTCTCATTGTTCAACTCCCACTTGTGAGTGAGAACCTACAGTGTTTGGTTTTCTGTTCCTGTGTTAGTTTGCTGAGAATGATGGCTTCCAGCTTGATCCATGTCCCTGCAAAGGACATGAACTCATTCTTTTTTGTGGCTGCATAGTATTCCATTGTGTATATGTGCCACATTTTCTTTATCCAGTCTATCATTGATGGGCATTTGGGTTGGTTCCAAGTCTTTGCTATTGTAAATAGTGCTGCAATAAACATACATGTGTATGTGTCTTTATAGTAGAATGATTTATAATCCCTTGGGTATATACCCAGTAATGGGGTTGTAGGATCAAATGATATTTTTGGTTCTAGATCTTTGAGGAATCGCCACACTGTCTTATACAATGGTTGAACTAATTCGCACTCACACCAATAGTGTAAAAGCATTCCAATAAAACCTGTCTCTCAAGTTTGGGTATAGGGTCTAGTGCTGAAACAGGCTTGATAAAGGAGCTTTTGCCAAGATAGGAATGCACAGGACTCATCTTACTCTCTCAGTGTACAAGAACAAACCACAGTTGGTCATCTCCCGGAGGGTGTGGGCTTGTGCAAAATTAAATCACACAAACACTGCCTGATTTGATTAAGAAGGATTTAAAGCAGAAAGACTAAAAACAAAACAAAACAAAGAAACGGAAAAAGAGGAAGTTCAATACTATACAGAATATCAGGTGTGTCACAGTGAAGAACAAACAAGTCATGAACATTGCCTACTAATCAAAAGAAGAAATATATGGGAAGGAATATGGCACTCATACCTGGCCCAGGGCCTCAGCTTTAGTGATTAATGCAGAGACTGTGGATATTAAAAGAAGTAAACCTGTGTTTTTATCCTGTACGTCACATAGGACTTATCAACATATCTCATGTACCCCATAAATATATACACCTACTATGTATCCCTAAAAATTATGCTTGTACTTTAAAATTCTCCTATTTTAAAAGGGAAATATGGGGGCCTGTGCTCAGATTGTCCACAGCAGTAAACTGGAGGGATTAGCAAATAGATATTCTCCTATGCTTATAAACGCTAATTTATGGTGGGTAAGAGAAAGAATGTAGGAAGCAAAATAACAGGTAGGCTGGTTAATTTTATGTGTCAACTTGACTGGGCCATGAGATGCCCACATATCTGGATAAACATTATTTCTGGGCATGTCTCTGAGGGAATTTCTGGAAGAAATTAGCAGTTGAATTGGTGGACTGAATAAAGCAGATGGCCCTCTCCAATGTAGGTGGGCATTATCCAACCTGTTGAGGACTCAGATAGAATAAAAGGGCTGAGGATGGTTAAATTAACTCTGCCTGACTACTTGAGCTGAAACATCAGTGTTCTTCTGCCTTTGGACTTGAACTGGGACTTACGCCATAGTGCTTCTGAGTTCTTGGGCCTTTAGAGACTGGAATTATACCAGCTTTCCTGTGTCTCCAGCTTGCAGACAGAAGATCCTGGGACATCTCAGCCTCTGTAATCACATAAGCCAATTCCCTATAAAAACCTCATTTAAGATAGAGATAGAAATGATAGTGATAGAGAGAGAGATAGAGATAGAGATATCTCCTATTGGTTCTGTTTCTCTGGAGAATCCTGAGTAATACGCACTGAAACCATGATGGTGGATGATAGATACCATCAGCAAACAGTAGAGTAGTTTGGAAGACTTTCCAAAGGCAATAGAGAGTAATGGGGCTGGCATAAAGGGAATCAAATGGGATCCCAGGCATAATGTTCTTTGGAAAGTGGAAGGGAGAGCTAAGGCCACATGTGAGCAAAGAAGAATGAAAAACCCAAGTCAACACTCCAAAAGATGATCTTAAGAGTGGATAGAATAGAATTTTAGAAACAGAGTTATGACTAGAAAGAGCTAACAATATCTAGACACAGTTTTTATTTATCATATATCCCAGAGTCTTATAGAAATAATTTTCTAAATGTAAGCAGGAAATCGCCCCACAGCTTGTTTTCTTTGGGGAAATAGGTTGAATTTCCTAGGAAGGAGATGACATGGAAAATAAAAAGAAATTACCAGAAAGTCCAGTTTCAAAGTATTTTGCAATCTTACCTAATAATCCTAAACCTAATTTATCGTGTGGGAAATAATTTCATAATTAAATAGAAAATATAAAATTTTAAGATATATGTGGACTAGATGATAATATTTTATGTTTCTGAGTATCATTAGCTTTTACTAAATGCTTTTTACATGCATCATCTCACTTTCACCAATGATCTACAAATTAAATAAGACACGTATGGATTTATCAATCCATAATCCATTTTATGGATAAGAAAGTTGTGATTTCAGGCAGTTTAAGTAGTTAGCCCAAGGTTTCAAAACTAATAACAGAGCTGAGACAAAACACCTTTTTAGTATGCTTTAAGTTGAGTGATTTTCACACAATATCTCACTGACTTACTAAAATGTGCATGGCTAGAAGTGGACTAGGACTATGCCAGGGGCAGGGGGTTATCTAGGCAGATAATTTGATTGCTGAGAGTATTTCAGAACAGAGCAATACCATTTGAAGGTAAACTCAAGAAACTCAAGGAATAACACCAACGTATCGATTTATTTAATTAGGGAACTAAATATTTTCTTGGATATATTTGGATTACTACCCACAGAAAATAAATCTAAGGAGACTTCCAAGATGAAGGCAAAGCTCTAAACAAAGTTAGTTCTATCACTTTATGATTAACATGGGTCTACCTTGAGAGTGTACTATTCCTGTGGACATCAGCTAACTTCAGATCAAACAGCCTTAGTTTCAGTCGGCCAAAGCCACTATTTAGTTTATTTTGGAGCTATCCAAGGTGCTCATCTCGAACTGTAGCTTTCACCTTATCAAGCCCACCTAGCAACTTTTCTGGTCCTATGTGTTACATTGATGAAAATGACTGTGATTTTCTTTTTTATTTAACCACAATCTATAGTATGTAACACACTTACACACATAACTGAAAAAAAAACCCTGATATTTTCTATTCTATTTTTCTTTACTGTAAAGAAAAGACTCTGTTTATAACCCATTAAATTGGTTTCATGACTCACGAATGGATTCTGACTCACAGTGTAGAAAAGAAAACTGAAAAGGACTATTTATATATTTATTTTTGATACAAGGTCTTGCACTGTCACACAGGCTGGAGTACAGTGGCATGATTACACCTAACTGCAGCCTCAACCTCCTGGGCTCAAGTGATCTTCCCACAGCAGCCTCCCAAGTAGCTAAGACTACAGGCATGTGCCACCATGCTTAGCTACTTATTTGATTTTATTTTTTCACGGAAATGAGTTCTCACTATGTTACCCAGCCTGGTCCTGAACTCTGGGGCTCAAGCCATCCTGACTCCTCGGCCTCCTAAAGTGCTGGGATTACAGTTGTGAGCCACCACACTCAGCCTGAAAAGGACTATTAATGACCATACTCATTGGATATACTTCTTTGTCCCATGTCTTATTCACCACACCTGCCTTTGTCCTCTTGCCTTGAATGTGTGTTCAGTCCTGTCACTTTACTGCATTTTCAAAATGACATTAGGTAAGTTCCTAAAGAAACCATGGTCAATATGATTTGGTCTCTAATATACATCCTCCACTAACCCAAGACCATGTCCCTTCACTCAAATATAATAAAGCTAGAGAGATCACAGGGTGGGGGAAATAATTGAAATCTTAATTAAGGGTGCTCTTTCCAAAAAGGATCTGCCAAAGAAAGACCAAAGACACCAAACACAGGTAGCCATTCATATCATTTTTCTGTTTTTCACCCCATGTGCTTTTCTTTCATTTTTAGCAACTCAAGGGCAAATATAAACCACTCTATTGCTCATGACCACCTTTAATCCACATCAAAGTTTGCAAGTAACACTTTCTTTAAAGTTGTACAATAAGGTCTGAATTATTCTCTTCACTTCTGTAGATGTGAAAACTCAGCTTCCAGGAGGTGAAATAGCTTTCCCAAGATAAAACAGGTAGGATGTGATGGACATTGTAAGCTTAGTATATTAATTAGACAAATAAGAATTGTTTGGAAGTGCATTACGTAATGCACAGTTTAAGAACATGAACAGTTTAGATACAACATTAGAAACTAGCATGTATTAAGTAAGTAAAAAATAATGAAGCATCCATCATTGCTTTAAAAAGCTATTAGACCCTTAATCCTTGTGCTATTGCACAATTTAATCACTGAGTGACATTATTTTAACAACCCTGGCTACAAGATAAACAATCTTAAGTAATCTTCTAATGAGAAAATAAAGCATGGATCTTTTTCAACTATAGTACAAGAATCTGGAGTAACTACCATTTACTGTGAGTGGAGCAGTGATCATCTTAAACTCAGTCTTAATCAGAGGAAATGATGAGGGAAAAAATATCGAGTTTTACTCCTGTCCCTTGTTTTTTAGGAAAGCTTTTAGAAATTCCAATAAATATTTGAACCATTAGAAACATGGGCAGGAGCAACATTAAAAAATAGAAACGGATCCAAGGTGTTTTGAGAAATATTAAGACATAAGGGAATATGAAGGCAAGAAGACAGAGAGCTATAGTTTTTGAGTCTGTAAATGAGATAATATATTTTTCAATTAGTCAAATAGTAATATATAAAAGTAAACAATAATTATGGGGGTAATTATTCCAAGATAATGCATTCAACCATTTTTCACAGGGAAGGAGTTTCTAGAGGTAGGGATATCTGAGAAGATCTGAAGAGTCACTGGAGTGAAAAATGAAGGGCTGGAACACAAGAACCATGAGGAAAGGGTAATAGTTACAGCCATTTGAGCAAATGAAAAGAAAGCAAATGGTGACTGAGAAAGTCTTCAAATCAATTCACGTGTATTGTAAGAAAGAGTCCAACATTGTTACATTCCCACTTTTTAAAATGCTTTAATTGCCTTAAAATCATTTATATTATACATGTATAAATAAAGTTAAAGTGAGGCAGTCATTTAAGTATTAGCACAGGCCACATCGAAGGGAAACGACTATTCCTAAAATTCTCAATTAGGCTATAAATGCAAGATGAGCTGAAGGGAAATAGGTGATTTCCATTCTGTAGTGTCTATATATGAGGATTTATTCTCATGACAAGAAACAAACTATGCAAATCTCTTTAATTTCTGGCATTTCAGCTTTCTAGAATTATTTTCCTGCCTAATTGAAATTTGCCACACTATTGTGATGACAAAGTATAATTTTCCACTTTTTATGTAGTTTGTGTCTAGCAACAATATATTTCATAACTGATAGAGACCTAACATGAGTATAATATCCTCAAGAAAATACAATTTCATCTGCCTTTCAGAAACGTATTGTTTCTAGAGCCTCCAGAGGACTAAGAGCTGTGCCCAGGATGACGCCCCCATAGAAAAATTCAATTACCTATTTTTCTATATTTCTTTGACTAAAAAAGAAACACTCAAAAATCAACCCACAACAGTACATGGGGGTCAAAGAAAGAAATTATATGGAGACTACAGAGGAACCTACCAACTGAAACACTGTTAATTGAAGAAATTATGTAAATGATTCATTTTTCAAATTCTCTACCATCATTTTCATTAAAAAAATGATAATAGTATGATAATAGTGGCAAATTGGTTTTATGATCCATATCATCTAATAAATTTTCTATTTCAGGTGTTCTCTAATTCTGCTTCAAAGGAACATCTGTGTTCTACCCATTGAACTGAGACAATCTGCCAAAAAAATGACAGCACCTCTCAACTAGTAATAAAAAAAAAACAATTTTCAGATTTTTTTCTCATAAAACTTCCTCAACCTTTGATAATGTATGCACACTAGACTCTAGTAAAAACGATTATACATTTTGTTAATTTAGTATAATTTAGAAGTTATACATTTAGTTATTTTGAATTAATTGTGTCAATATTTCATTCTCCTATCCCCAGTGCATCCGGGTCTAGGTGATGTGAACCACAGAGCAGGACTTAGAATCCAGGAATTTGGCTTTTTCCCTGGCATCTTGCCTTCCAGATCTAAATGCTTTAGTTAAATTTTTGAAATACCAAAAGGAAGATATTTCACAATATTTCTAAGATTCTTGATGAAAAAGTACATAGATCTAATCAGACATTTGATTGAATAATGCTTTTATTTTACAGTCTAAAACATTGAAAGTCTCCGGGTGCTATTCCTTTTTAAAATTTTGCAATTATCACACAAAATTAAGTGTAAAAGGAGTGAAGCAGATAATAGAGATTTACCCCAATAAGGGTATTAATTGAAGTCCTTATTTGAACAGGTTCACTAAAAGGTGACTATTAAGACAGGAAACTAGAAGATGAATAATACAGCAAGAGAAATCCAGACACCTAAGCATTCATAATAAACTTTTATCTCTATAGATTTATAATTCTTAAGTAGGAAAATTTCTCTGCCCATTTTCTACCTCAACTTTTCAACGCATAATTTCATCATATGAGGTTCCTTAGTCAATAGTTTCCAATAGCTTTCATGTGAAGACACAAAAGTGGCCAGGCGTGGTGATGGGCACCTTCAGTCCCAGCTACTCAGGAGGCTGAGGTAAAAGAATCAT
Organism: Gorilla gorilla gorilla; assembly: GCF_029281585.2. NCBI lineage: Eukaryota > Metazoa > Chordata > Mammalia > Primates > Hominidae > Gorilla > Gorilla gorilla. The sequence goes on along the minus strand of NC_073232.2, from coordinate 17,832,502 downwards.
TTGAGCCCAGGAGTTCAATGCCTGCCTGGGTAACCTTGAGAGACCCCTGTCTTTGGAAAAATGATTTTTGAAATGATAATATTTAGAATATATTACAAGGCAGCATGGGCAAGACTCATCCAGGGACTCCGGATGCCTCAGTCTATGTGCAGAGGGGCTGAGGGGTTTGATAATATCATGGCCCACCTACCACCTGGTAAGTCCTGACACTTAGTTTGGAAGCCTCCCACTTCTTAGACTATCTTAGAAAAGAGAATCATTTTCTTATTGAGACTAATGATTGCCGGAAATAATTGTATTTATCTGTCATGTACCTTACATGCATGATCTCAACTCACCCTTTAACCAAACGTATGAGATAGGATCTATTATTAAACCAATTTTTTGGCTGGCAAAATGACAAATCTGGAATTCAACCATTAGGTTTCTAACAATGTAGTTTCCAAAACACTATGTGTTTCCATGTCTCTTTTGAGTCAGAAACCTAAATTAGTATTTCAAAATAATATAAAGCATTTAAGGTCAGCAAGCAATCTGATGGTAAAGCTAATATTCTGAACCCTGGGAAATATATTACACCAGTGAAAATCCATAGGCACAACAAAAGCCAATGAAAATCTATGGATAGTTTATCCGAGAAAGAAAATGTAGTGAATATTTCTCATTTCAAATTTTCTGACACTAGAATCATTACTTAAAAGTCTTTCTAGAAAAAGGGCTCTTACATAGCAGACATGTTTTATTGGCATAGTTATCTAACTAAGTATCTAGGTACAGCAATTTAAATAGAAAAGAACAGAAACATCCCATTCCCTCAGCAAAATAAAATATATATATTTATATGTACACATTCCTAAAAGCCTTGCTTACATACGATTTTACTTAAAAACTCTATGTCATCAGTATTTCTAAATGTATTACCAATAAGTAAGAGATTTTAGATAATTTTCAGTTCACAGTACAATTCTTTGAAATTAACCCACAAATTGGTTTTACCTTATATTTATATTTTATCAAACCCATCTTTCTGACGTAGGCAATTCTTTTCTTGAGATTCTTACTAAGATGGTTATCATGCACAGAGCACACACTAGCCTTTGGTGGTTTTAATCTCAGCTTAACATCTCTGTGTTTAGTACAATCCTTTTCTTTCAACTGATCATGTACATGCTAAGATGTCAAAACTGAAGTCTTCTGACATATCAGTCGTAGGTCCTAGAAAATGTGGAAAACCCTTCAAGGTTTCAAATTCAGTTTCAGCAAGAAAACTAGAAAGTTCATCACAATGATAAACTATATTATCAAACCTTAATGAATGACATTTATAGTTGGTGCACAGCCAAACACACTTTTTTATTATAGTTTAAGTTCAATGTCTCATCTACTGAGAGGCAGGAGGGGAAAAACAAGTTTTATTACAGATTGTCATCAAATTGAAATACAACCTTTCTTGGTTACTGGGCTTCCTCATTAAGGGTTTCAGACTAACTTACCTATAAACAATAAAATTTACCTAAAATGCAGTTTTCTGGAAACCGAACTGGTTCATTGGTTTGTGAGCAAAGCTCACTCTTGTACTATATTTTTCTCTCCTCACAATTCATTTCCCTTAAATAGCTTCGAAGTTTTCCCACTATCAATTTGAGAATGAAATTTCACTTAACTTAACAAAAAACCCACAATAATAAAGGCAACAATTCCATTTACAGGTAGCTAAAACTTCAGAGGTCTTCAAGATAACTATTAAATTCATGGGAAATTCACCTCTTTGAAGAGACTGGTAACAGAGCTCCAGATCTTCTTAATAGACAGCTCATTACTGCAGATTGTCTATGCAAATTGTACACTGACTCGGCCCTCGGGGAAGGTTTTTTGTTTTCTGTCTCTGGTACTAACCTAGTGTAACTTGCCATATAACTGCCCTCTTGCCAGTAATGTTAATGATGCTGATTATTAGTAATAACTCTGAGTAATGAGGTTTTCTTCCTTGTACTCCAAATAATTGTTCCATGTAAATCCACAGCAATTTTTACAGTACGCTAAAGATTAGTAACATTAGAAACTTGGCAAATCTTACTTAGAGAGGCATTTTACCTAATGATCTAATCCATCAGTTCCTAGGCTTAACAGTCATGAGACTCACTTAGGGCCGAAGCATCTCCCCTCTTTCCACAGTAGCACTAGGAAATAGTTTAGTCACCAAGCTACATTTTTAGGAGTTTTTTTTTTTTTTTTTTTTAGTGCTCTGAAAAATGTAAAGTCTAGTTTAAGCAAGGGAAGCCTGTGAGGGCATGAATATACGAAATGTACTGAAGGTTAGTCACATAGACTGAGCAATACCTTAATTGATCATTAAGTAAACATGACTTAGTTTTTAGACAAAATTGTTCTTATACTTCAATGTCTAGACTCATTTCTAACCATGCTAAACTTGCAGTCAGTGTGTCAATCATGTGAGCTAGTGTATGAGAGTCAAGAAGAGGTTAGAAATATGAGCTGTGTGAGTTTTTTCTCAATCTCATCACTGCTCACACATCCCAGAATCTCTGATTTTTTTTTTTTTTAAAGAAAAAGAACAGGCCAGGTGTGGTGGCTCACGTCTGTAATCCCAGCACTTTGGGAGGCCGAGGTGGGGGGATCACGAGGTCAGGAGATCGAGACCATTCTGGCTAATGCAGTGAAACCCCGTCTCTACTAAAAATACAAAAAAAAATCAGCTGGGCGTGGTGGCGGGCGCCTGTAGTCCCAGCTACTCGGGAGGCTGAGGCAGGAGAATGGCGTGAACCCGGGAGGCAGAGCTTGCAGTGAGCAGAGATTGCACCACTGCACTCCAGCCTGGGCGACAGAGTGAGACTCCGTCTCAAAAAAAAAAAAAAAAAGAAAAAAAAGAAAGAAAGAAAAGAAAGACAAAGAACATATGTACGGAGAAAGTCGCTACTGGTCTTCTTATCCATTTTTTCTAACCTCACTGTCAGTTCTTCCCAAGAAAGACGTGGGACCACACGTGCCAATGAAGAGGGTAAGGGAAAGGCAGAAAATGCAGGTTGGCTGTCTTGCCTTGCTTTTACACGGTGGTGTTTATAAATAAGAACTAGGCTGGCCAGAGACAAGAACTCAAGTTCACATCCTAGAAAGTTCCTTCTTTGTCCAAAGAAACTTCAAGTAATTGGATCTTTTCAACATATGGGAAAGTAGCACAAGTTTTCCTACTTCATTAAGGGGCCCTTGATGCAAACAAGGGCATAAGTAGAGGTCAGTAATCTACTCATAATTCCACCTCTGTTGTATGTGGATTTCATATATACATATCTATCTATCTATCTATCTATCTATCTATCTATCTATCTATCTGTCTATCTATCTATATATTTCTAGCTGTTTATGTTTGTGTGCCTACTTCTAGTCCAACACCGTCTCACTTTATTTATTATAATAACATAGCAAGTCTTGACATTCAGAAGGAGAAGTCATCCTTAATCTATATTATCCTTCTCCACCTTTGGCGTTGCCCTACAATTTGCCATGTGAATTTTACTTAATTCATTGTCATGACACAAACTGTTAGTATTTTTAGTAGAATTGCAGATTTTTTCAATAGAAATGTCCAGCTTAGGGTTTTGAGTTTCTCATTAATGATCACAATATATATTCTATATTTATTTCTAATATACTATCTATTTAATTCAGAAAGTTTTTATTTCATTGATTAATATTTATTTGTTTTCTACCTCATTCATTTCTTATGTTTTTATTTTCTATAATATATCTATTGACTTTTTCTAGCTGGACGTATGGTTTATTTTCAATGTATTTAATCTATTGAAGGCTATTTCTAAGCATGACTTTCACTTCTTCCAATAAGTATTGTTGTATGTACTTTCTTAGTTATTTAATTAAAAATATTTCATAAATTCCATTGAGATTTCTTTTTAACTCATAATTTATATAGTAACGCATTTTTAACTCCCAAATATAGAGGGTTTTTCTTCTTTTTAAATTGTTAACTTTAAATTTATTTTAATTACAATAGAGTAATGAGATTCAGTTTCCTGTTGTAGGAATATATTTGTGTTCTTCTGCCTCCTTAGGCCCACAACTTCACGTAAACTTCATATTTTGGAAGCAGTATTTTTCAGCTTCCTTGAGGCAAGGAGCTCTACCTCAACATCTACCTATAAGCCAAAACTTAGCTTCTTGAATTTTCTCCAATAGAGGATCTCTTAGTTCTCATCATCCCATGGGAGTGGTACTTGGAAGTAGCAGAGTACACCAGAATAATAAAAACCTACTTGGTAAACCCTTGGCTTCAGCTACATGCATCATTTTGTATATCAGGGAAAGATTTACCTCTTCAGGCATCTGGGTATGATATTTATTGTTTCTTTTAAAAAATACTTTCAGTATAATCATTAGGTGTTTAGAGTATAAATAGGCACATCAAATAATGAATTTACTCTAGCATATTGGCTGGACACCCTAGATAATATTAATAATTTCTATATCAACCACCACAGAATAAGATATTATGATTCCATGGGATAAAGAAACAACCCTACAGAAGTTAAGAAACCTGCCAGTCAGACTTAATGAAGCCTGGAAGAGAGGAACACAATCACTCAAGAAAACCTTTTCATATACGTGCTTGGAAGGAATTTTTAAATTTTGAGAGTTTTAAAAAAATTATTTTAAAAAGCTTTTTAAAATGCTGAAATTCTGAATTGGCACAGCAAAAATACAACTATATCACTTTTCTTCCACACCTTTTCTCAGGCTTGTGTGAACATATACAAACATGCATACTTAGTGTTTTTATTTATAAATGATAATTATTTTTGTAGTACATCACCACCATTTTTTCTCAATAGATTATGAATAATCTTTGTGCACATACATCTAAAACACGTCTTTTTAATAGTTGCCTGATATTCCATAAATAAATATGTAACATTTTATCATCTGTCTTATTGATGGATTTTGGGGGATTGTGTAAGGTTTGGGGAAATTATGTTTAGTATTATTAAATTCTTCCTCTTAAAATCTGTGCAGCCAACTCATTGCCTATTACCTTGATCACTACTTGCACTCTTTGAGACGTCCTGCCATCTGGACTCTCCAAGTGTGGTTGGTGCACATCGCAACTAACATGCATGCCCTTGAGTTAGTCTCATTCCTAAATGAGGGAACAAGTGACTGGGGAAACAACAAAAAACTGTACACCTCTAAACACTTCATGAGTTTTCCTCAAAACTTTTTTACCGAAAGTTGAAGAAGCTATCTGAATCTAATTTCTGAAGGAATTGTGTTTCAGTTGTATTATGAATTGTGAGTTTCCAGTTGGGGGAGTTTTCCAGGAATGATGATTTTTCTTGACCTGTCATATTTGACCACCCCGAATGTATTGGGAAAATGTTATGAGGCTTCTCAAGGTAATGTGTTTCAACTTTCCCATTTCATTTTACAAAGCATAACAGTACATGCTCTGGAGGCAGATATGGCAGAAGATTCCAGCTACTGTCCTAGAAGAAAGTAGAAATCATCTCATTTGAGCATGTAGTAAAAAAATTATTTTTTAAATATTTTATATATATATATATATATATATATATATATATATCCTTTTGAGGGCTAAATGTGATTAAACTTTGATTCACTGAAAAATAAAACGTCTTAGATATAAATTATTTGGCCTCAACCTTCATTAATTAATATTTTTCTTGAGTCCCTTTGTAAGATTCACCTAAATTGATGCTTCTAGATCTATGTTCAGAAAATAATTTCAGATTTTTACAGTACTTTTTATATAACAATGACAGTATTTTGTGAGTGGTCACCTTAAGTCTTATGTTAGCTCACAAACACCATGGGATCCGAGAAACAAAGTAGAGGTGTTAGAGTGATAAAAAGAAATAGCAGACATTTACATACCCAAGTAATAAGGTATGCCATTTACTAATACTGAATTGAAAAAGCAATAATATAAAATCAGAGAAGATATCAATATTCTTTAATTTAGTGGAGCTATAATTGCATAATGAGAACATTCCTCCTTTGAGGCCATGTAAAAACCGTGCTAGACCCTCTGTCACTTGGACCAATGGATCCATTCATTCCAAGACTTGATTTCCTGTCCAGTTTAGCATGCCATTAGCTGAAGGTAATTGTTGAGAGGATACTCTGTTACAAAAGCTACAGAAGCCTCCATCATTTCAGCGCAGGATAGGTACCCTGAATAAAGGATCCTATTTCCCCAGCGTCCCTCATTATGTTTGTTTCTTCACACAATTGTGTGATTGTGTACTGCTAAATAGTTATTTGGTGGTAATGGTGCATTTCAAATTGGTGACTCAAATAACAAGAATGGAGGAAAAACAGGGAGTGAGTATGATCTTTGCCGAGCCATACACCTGCACGTTTCAACTTAGTCAGTCGGGGAACAGAATCCCACAGAAATAATTTCAAGACCTTTTGCAATGGCTGAGTGAAGGAGTTCTGTGAAGAAATTATTTGAAAACTATGTAGATATTACGCGACTTAAGCCTATCAGTTTGCTTAGAACTGCATTTACTGTCTTCCTAGATAGGCAACCCCCTTCTCAGTCTTTTTCTACACATTCAATTCTTTGAATTGTGGAAGTGAGCAAGAGCTTCACCTACCGTTTTTTTGTTTGTTTGTTTGTTGTTTGTTTTTTTCAAAGAAAACAGGGAAAGTGATCTGGATTGGCATCTCTTTAAATTGTGTCTTCCAGAGACATTTTCCCACAATAATGTTCAATAAATGCAGAAGAATTGGCTTTTTCAGCCTATGAGCTTCAACACATTGTTGAAGAGATGTGCTGGTAGAAAATGTATATTGTTGAAGAGATGTGATGGTGGAAAATTTATATTTTCCTATGTTTGCTTTTCTTTTTAAATTAAACCACATTTAATTATGTAGATTATTCTCTAACTAGCTGAGGTTATGCAATTTGGTAAATAGTATGAATTAATTTCTGCCTTAAACAAGTGAATGTTGAGTCTTGAAATTTTTTTTTATACTTTTTGGTGTAATTTTTTTAACTGTATATGCATGTATACCTATGAAGAATGAAAACAAAGTTGAAACCACTAAAAATATAATTTGTAGTCTGCAGAATTGTCTAGCCATTAAATTACTGAAATAGGCCATGCTTCATTGAGTCTTCCAATATTTTGAAAATCCTGAAAATGCTATAAGGATGCAAAAAGAAACAATGAAACTTTTTACAACTTTTAGACTAAATCTGTGAATGACATGAATTAACATGCCTGTGTGAGAATGGAAGGATAACTACAAATAAAGCACTCTTTCACTAATATAATAACCAAGACATTGATGTGATTCCATCAAATGGAGTTGATTGATTCATTATCTTTAATCAGCATCATGATCAATGTGTCTGTCAATCAAGTCTTAAACCTTCTGAATCTCAGTTTATGCTCTAGTCAATTCAAGTTAATAGTACTTATCTGTCTGACAGAGTAGTAGCTTTGGCTTCACCAATTTAAATGTTAGAAAGCGTTTTGTGAAGTATCAGTCTATACATGTTCATATCTGAACATGGCACTCCAATACTCATTTGATTTATCCATTCCCATTTAAATCAAAACTTGAAATGCCTTTCTGTGTATTAACAAGTCATTCCGCAAGAAAAGAATTACCAAAATGCAGAGTTTTTATTTCCTCTCCTCGGTCTGTCTACAAAGATATGGCAGTGAGTCATGCATAGAAAGCTTATTTATACTTGCATGTTACACAAAGTTTCCCAAAATGTACTCATCTGCAAATGTTTTCCCCAGCTTTACAAACAATTACGTTGGCCAGAACAATGGTACAGCTGTGTCCTAAAGTTCAGTCACCTGAAGAAGCAATAATGTTATAAATCGCCCAATGATGAATTTATTGACTGAAAATTAAGAAACATAATCAAAATATCTTTGTGTTTCAAGAGCAGTTGGAAATGAGAAAATTTATATGAATCCACACAAAGGTCAGAGATTTCACTTGCATATATTTTATCCCTGAAAACTCAATCATTCAAACTTAATATTAAAGTGCTAGAAAAGATTATTTAAAATATGGTAAAAGGTCAGCCTACCATTTCTGAAGTAAGCTATTATACATCATAAATAGCCAGAGCCAAGCATTCGTGAATAAGAGTTCTATCAGAGTAGCTAAATGATGAGCATGTTTAATTCGGGAAATAACTGAATAGTAAAGGGCAAAGAATGCACCCCTACGATGTATACTCATGCTAGTTTTTAATAGTATAACAAAGTTTTAGAATTTTTTTAAATACAAAAGTAGACAAACCAATAACACACCCAGAAATTATAAATAGAATGTGGGCATAATCAGCACCCATGTCTCTTCTGTTATAAAGTGTCTAGGTCAGCCTGAGGAAACAAGCCCCACGGAGTGTGTCTCCAGCCTCTACAAATTAAGGGACAAGGCTAGATACCCTCTAACACCTTTAAATCATTAAGATTATCATTGTGCATATTGCTAGAGTAGGATAATAACTATTAATAATACCAAATTCTGTGAATGGTAAAACTACTTTTTAAAAATTACAAAATAAAATAAATAATTGTTATTCATTAAGTGTTTTGCTTACAAATAATGCAGCTAGTTGCAAATAGGCTTTCTATTGGACAAAAAAGTGCAAACAATCTGATTTATTTTATGCTTGGTCTTAATTTTATTTCTAATCTATAGCCTTTAAAATGAAAGACAGAGAGGCACACAGAGAGAGAGAGAGAGAGAGAGAGATCCTTTAGGGAGGAAATAATTCAGAACATTGGACCTCTTTAAGTATCATATTTTATATAAGTTCTGTACCTATGGATATTCAGATGTTACCTCTCCTCAGAGATGTATTTCTTACATAAACTTTGAGAAACATGTGAAAAGATTGGGTATCTCTTCAGAAAAGACAATCTTAATGAACTTTCTTAAACAGAGTAATTTTCTGGTGTAAATTATACCCAAACCCATAGGGTTGAAAACAACAAAAAATACCTTCAGTGCAATTTTTTCAAATTGCTTTAAGAAGGTAGCAATATTTCATCATTTGAAAGTGACAGATTTTCTGAATTGGGTGATGACAGAAATATAATTTTGCTGTAAAAATGTGACACAGTCTTTGTACTACTGAAGAGGGCGTAGGGTAGCCATCAATCTGCATTATGAATCAGGTCCTCCTGAAAGAGCTTCCCAGGTGGTCTGTGTGCTTCTACCACCAGGTAAACTAACTCAAAAGTAAATTTTAAAAGGAATATTTTAATTGTCTTTAGGTAATTGTTTTTAAACATCAAATTCATTCCCGAGAATGTGGTATATCTCTGTCATTATTCAAGTGAAGGTCAACTATGCACCAGGTATGGCATCCAAAAATAGAGAGTCTATCACTCATGTCTCTGATTTGATATTTCTTAGGGTTGTTTCATGATTTCGGTACGTACAATTGATCAAGTAGGGCTGCATTTACACATAAACACCATTCCCGCCCTTAACCAATTCACCATGACTAGACCATTAATGGAATTCACTTTAAAGTGACAAAAGATCCTTTCTACCCTAAGCAGAAATCATTAAATGAAGGTGGTGTTTTTTTCTTTTTCTTTCTTTTTTTTTTTTTTTCCAGCAATGCAACTTCCATATACAAAAGACCATGGTATATTCAGGCCACTGACCAAAGGGCTACAATTAGCAATTACTTCACTCATTTTCAAAGGGCCATTTAGAATTAACCCAAACAAGCCCTGGAAACGTTATTGAAAAATAAGAATGACATTTCTGCTACTTCTGAATCTTACAGCTCAGGAAAACATTCATATTGAAGAAAAATGTACACAATATCTCAGAATAATAAATCAGTCTTTGCTTCCTGAATTCTAGCAAAAACTAAATTAAAATTTTAAATACCTTTACCCAAAACAAATGGTAGCAACCAGTACCTTTTATAAATGTTTATAATTAGCCTTCTTTGTGGACTTGTGATTGATTTGAGATTGAGCAGTGGGTAAACATTGTGCTATTAGCAGACCTGTTTCACATTCAGACAGACACCAGCCCCTACACAGCTCAAGGGATGTGGTATCTTTAAAGTTACCTGGGACTCTCATAAGGTAAAAGAAAAACCAACTCTAAAACGTTGTGTGGTGAGAGTCAGGGTTTATACAACAGGGTCTTCCAAAATGTGTGAACATGAAAGATAAACTAGAGAAACTTTTTTTTTTTTTTTTTGAGATGGAGTTTCGCCTTTGTTGTCCAGGCTGGAGTGCAATGGCACAATCTCAGCTCTCCGCGACCTCCCCCTCCAGGGTTCAAGTGATTCTCCTGCCTCAGCCTCCTCAGTAGCTGGGATTACAGGCATGCGCCACCACACCTGGTGACTTTTGTATTTTTAGTAAAGACGGGGTTTCTCCATGTTGGTCAGGCTAGTCTCGAACTCCCGACCTTAGGTGATCCAACCACCTCAGCCTCCCAAAATGCTGGGATTACAGGTGAGAGCCACCAAGCCAGGCCCAACTAGAGAAACATTTCTAGCTATTCCTTGAGACACAACACATTTGTAATAAATCGACAATCATCTATTTGCTGAATAATAAAGTTCATAATAAAACAGAAATTAAAAGTAGTTTTGTGATTTAATTGCTTCACTGGTAGAACACTGATTATAAGGAACATACGAGTTAAGCCTTTGTGATCTGATTTACACTGCCTGGAAGGCCCCTGTCCTGCTGCAAAATAATCCTTATCATAGTCACCATCATAGCAATACATACGTACTTCACATTTTGGTTGCATTTTATAGTTTATTTTATTTATTCCTCAGAATAGTCTTGGAAGAAAAACAAGCAAGTTGTAGAGGAAAAACAAACAGGGTAGAACTGAAATCGATAAGGCTTGAGTTTGAATCCATGTGTCTTTGTACATTTGGAGAAATTACTTAACCTTCATAAATCTTCATATCCTAATATTTAAATTGTAATTAAATAATATGCACCTTGGAGAGTTGCTATGGTTATTGGTGTTCAAGAAATAGAATTTGTCATCGTTCACATTTTATGGATGAAGGTTAAATTTAGAAAATTTAAGTTACCTGTATAAAATTGTACAGCTAAATAGCAGAACTAGAACAATAATTTGAGTCAAAGAATTTCACCTTCTGTGTTTATTTCAATTATCATTTCTAGCTTTTACACCCAAGCTTAAATATTACCTTTGCTTGGAAACCTTTGAGAATGACAGAGTTTCTCTCCTAGTTTATAGCAATCTCACTTCTTTTGCCTCCCGTAATACTATCTATATACCTTATTTGAGACTTTTTATCATATATATTATAAATAATAGATGAGTCAATAAGTAGACAAATCAATAGAAAGGGGAATGGATATATAGACAGACCACATGAAGAGATTCTCTTTACCTAACTGCACAGTAAGTTCTTCAAGGACAAAGAACCACACTTACCTTATAATGGAGATGCTCAATATTTTTGATGCTTTTCTTTGGATACATGAATTTTACTACCCATAAAGAGTGACTCAAAATTGGATCTTTAAGACACACTTCTCTTATATTTTACTATGAGTATCGTATAGGTAAAATCAAGTAATAAAATTTCAATTCTATATTACTAATACTTTAATTAAAATTGTAGTGATTTTTATTATATAAATTGCAATGATTCTGACTCTACAATAGGTAACCCCCCTTCCAGTGCTGATGCCTTTTTCCATAATGGTTCACACCAAACAGGATGAAAGATTGCCCCTGAAAAGAAAAACACACATTCATGATGAACTTTTTACTGTCATGTTTTTGGAATAATTTACATTCTTTAAGCCCAGAGAATGTTATTAACCCTAAGCATGATGTTTAGGCTGAACATCTTATAAAACTCTTTTTAGTATTTCAGATTTGATTAAAACAAGGTATCAGCTCATGGCTCCAAAATAGTTCAATAACTAGACTTATTCTATATATATATATATATATATATATATATATATATATATATATATATAAGCAAGTGTTGAAAAGGGTTTATTAGGCAGTTGGTCCATATGTAAATCATTCAAAGCAGCTTTAGGGACGATTACAGAAAGTCTTCTCATAGTTGCTCTTCCACCCTCTCTACTTCATACTTCAAGAAGCCATGTAATTCTTCCCTGGGTCTAACAAAAGATTATTTTTTATTTTGTGTTTGCCCCAATACAAGTTACACTTAAATAACCAGAACAGCTAATTAGCTTTCTCTTTATAACATTATTTTAAACTATGAGCACAATTTTAAGTCACCTTAAGCTAGTGTATTTTTAACAAGTCAGACATTATTTGGTATACAACATAATTACCCCAATTTGTTTTTCCTGATTGAATTGCAGTAAATATATCCACCTCCTGTTTATAAACATATATATATGTTTATATATATATATATATATATACACACACACACACACACACACACACACATCCCTAAAATCATTTCTTTCTTAAGCTATAATGTACTCAGGTTCAACATATATACCTAGATTCAACTTAATTCAGAAGGGAGAGAGTTTTCCTTTTTGCTAGCTTTTTGGAGGGTAGGGATCAGATTGAGATTCTTGTTTTTGTTTTGCTATAAATTTTCCTTTTCTAATGTACTAATTAAATTTTCATTTAAAAAATAATAATCCCTCCAGCCCATTCCTAATGAGTGCCTTTTCTATGGATCAAAAGAGTGTATCTTACTACATTAACATGAATGTTAGTAAACATGTTTCATTTATTCCTCCAATTCTAATGGAATGGAACATATGAAAAATCTATTTATGTTCAAGTACAATAATTTTATGCTTTATTTAATAGAAATACATCTGAAAGTAGTATCCCCTTTACTTTATAGTAAACTTTTCAAATGATAGAAAATAGCAACCCAACCTCAGCCATGCTTAACCGTCTTAATTCCAACTTAAATTGAAGCATTTACCCAATGTATCAAAATTCAGTTCATCTGAATGTATCCTCAGTACCTAGCACAATTACTGCATGTAAATAAATAGTTGTCGAAAGAGTGAGAAAATGGGTAGATAAATTAGGACTGATGGATAAAATATAGAGAAAGTTGCATAATTATTGCTTTATATTGGTGAAGACTTTAGGCCATTAGGGAACAGCCATGTATGTGCACATAGAAGACAAATCTCACTTTGTTTCACACAAAAACCACAGCAAAATATTTGCACATTGTGGTGACACTAGACAGTCTAGATGCTATTTTTAAGTCTCATGTTTCTTTAGTAAAATTTTAAAACCAATTTAGCAAATGTACAAAATTCAGATAAAACTGAAAATTTCCTTCAAATATCTAGAGTTTTCCATGTCATATGATTAGTAACACTGGGGTAACACTACCCTGCTATGTGAAGCAATTTTAGTTTTCACAAAGAATATTTATATACTCTGTGTCCCCATTTTATTCTATCACATCCTCAAGATGCTAAATGGTTTTTCACAAAGCATAGCTGTCTTAGTCTGTCCAGCCTGCTATAACAAAATACCTTAGACTGGTCATTTACAAAAAACAGAAATCTATTTCTTAGAGCTTTAGAGGAGGGAAGTTCAAGATCAAAGTGATGACAGATCCAATGTCTGATGAGTCTTTTGCTCTGCCTCAGAGATGGCGCCTTATTGCTGTGACTCCCCTTCCTCCTCGCCCTTAGAGCAGAAGGGCAAGGCAGCACCTTCAACTTCTTTTATAAAGGCCTTAATCCCATTTATGAAGATGGAGCCCTTATGACTTAATCATTCCCTAAAAGGCTCCACCTCTTAATCATAGTATTAGGTTCTAACGTAAGAACTGGGGGGACACCAACATTGAGACCACTGTGATAGGTATTTCCACCTTGTATTGCACTTTGCTCCAGCTCACTTAGCCCAGTAGAAAGGAACACACACGTTTAGCTCAGATTAGGGGTTCCCACAATATGAATGGCTGACACTCATTTCTGTGTCTGCTCATGTTGAATCTCTAACGCAGATGCACTCTCCTGTTCACCAGGTCTAATCCACAACTTAGCACACCACATAATTTATCGTTCTATTATTTTTACTGTCCGTAATTGTTTCGTGTGCTTTCCTTGTCTCTCCACCTATAGCATGAGTATTTAAGGGAAGAACCCGGTCTTTTGCTTCTTCTGTGTCACTCAGATGGTCTAACACATGCTAAGCATATAATATACACCCAATAAACAGAATATTTACTGCCTAAGGAGAGGATTACACAAGAACAAGAACAATAGGAATACACGACAACAATTACTTTCAAGGATTTTAAACATAATATCCTGTTTCACTTAGAAAGGGTACTGAAGAAAACCAGATAGAAACATATCTGATTTTGTATCTTGTGCTTTGTATTACATACTTTTAAAAAAAGGAAAGAAATACTGGAGTTTATTTTAAAAATTAAAAAGTGGAAAAATATTTGCTTAAAATGTTTGCAGACTCTGCTTGGGTTTAAGTCAATTTCTACTCAGCTTTTAAAAACAGAGTATTTTGATTTCTGATAGTAACAAGTCTAAACACGGCACATAGGGAAAAAGAGGACTGTGTAACTCATATTAATGAATCAATTAATATGTGTATGATGGATGCAAGCCGCAGTTCACAGGCAGCTACTTGTCTGGTCCAGAACCCTATCAGTCTATTACCATCCATCATATGAGTCAGCAGGAAAAACAGCTCAAGGGATATTAGAGACCATAAGTCAATTCTGACCAGAATGGTCTCTCATTTGCTTTATTTATTTTGTGTTAGCTGATACTTGTGTACTTTTGCTACTATATTGTGTTATACATTATCTAACTTAAAGAAATGCACCCACATCTACACAGATGTCAGACTCTAATATTTAGCCTGGCCTGATCAAAAGCGGAGGATAACATTAGTGTCTAATTTCGATAAACACTTAGCAGATGAACTGACTTCTTCCTCACCCTTCCTATTTGTTGCATATTTATTCCATTTTTTTTCTATTAATGTGGAACATAAATTTATGGGTGGGACATAAATTCTTGGTGGCCTTAAACGTGATTCAGTGCATAGCAGTATCTATCAGGATTCTCTTCATAGTTAACCACAAGGGAACACTTTACATAAAAATACCAAAAGGACTATATTTTGAAGGGTTTCTCATAGCTCACATGATGTCCTACTAAAGATTTCCTTTATGCCACAACAGAACCATTCTCTTCTCCCACTGCCTCCCTCTAGGGACCTCCCCACAATACCCAGCACAACCACCATTTCATGTTAAATCTCTTCAACACGATAGGTTCCTTTTCACAAAATTTTTCAAACTCCTATAACTACCAATATCAATAAATTTTTTAAAAACCCCAAAGGCCCAATACTTATTCTTTTTCCCTTGCATCATACAAATTCCCTGGTGCAATTAAAGCCTCAACCATCCCTGTTCTCCTCACGTCATAATTGTTTCTGAGAAAAGGAACACAGTATGAGTATTCACCTTGATGTGGTGACATTGGTTCTCTATCCATTGGGAGGAAGAGGTCCCACCTCCCCTCACTGAACTCATAAGGCAGCATGAGGGCCTCTGTGTGTGACAGCCCTGGACAAATGGGCTATTGTGCCTGCTGTAAGGAGAAGGGGGATTTTAAACTGTAGTATTCAGTTTTCTCAGCACCATGTGATTCCAAAGACAGCAGGTTAAAGTGAATATGAAGGAGAAAGAAGTGTCTCAATAGCATTTTGCAGCCTGAATGCAGTAAGTGGGAAACCTGGGTGTTATTTTAGGACCATTTGACTTGCACTTGATGGGAAAAAAGGTTGAACTTGATGAGGAAAAGAAACTAACAGCATCCAGAATAGTGTCAGGCACACGTGTGCAATACAATGTTTTTAACTGAATTAACAGTCTGGTATTACGTAGATGGTTAGTGGATACACTACTCACTAGCTGATGCAGGAGTCACTGTTCAACCACAAAAATTCTGGGAATGTTTCAACCTTTGGATAACCTGTGGATCAGCACCTCACGACTCAGAATCTATTCCTACCTAGGACTGGGGCTCTGTTCTGCTGGAAATCAGTTTGGGACAATGGGGAAAAATGCACTTTGGAGTTCAGGCAGCATAAAGCCCAGCTTTTTCTACTGATAGATGTGAGCTCTTGCACAATTTACTAATTGAGGCTGTTCAAAACTTAGTTTTCTCTCAGTCAACAGAGTAAGGACATAATCCATGCATCGGGAGAAAATATTTGCAAACCATACATCCAGTAAAGGGTGAATGTCCAAAATATATAAGGAACTCAAACAACTCAATAGCAAGAAAACAAATAACCTGATAAAACAACGGGCAAAGGACCTAAATAGACATTTCTCGAAAGAAGACATACCAATGGCCAGCAGGTTTATAAGAAAATGCACATCACTAGTAATCAGAGAAAATGCAAATTAAATCCATAGTGAGAGATCACCTCACACCTTTTATAATGGCTCATATCAAAAAAAAATAGTGAGGATATAGAGAAAATGGAACTCTTGCTCACTGTTGGTGGGAATGTAAATTAGTACAGCCACTATAGAAAATAACACAGAGGCTCCTCAAAAAATTAAAAATAGAACTACTATATGATTCAGCAATCCCACTACTGAGCATATAACCAAAAGAAGTGAAATCAGTATGTTGAAGAGATATCTTCATCCCCATGTTCATTGCAGCACTACTCACAATAGCCAAGATACAGAATCAAACTAAGTGTCCAACAACAGATCAATGATTTTTAAAATGTGGTACATGTGTACAATAGAATACTGTGCAATACAAATAAGGAAATCATGTCATTTGCAACAACATGGTTGAACTTGGCAGATATTATGTTAAGTGAAATAAGCCAGGCACACCAAGACAAATACTGCATAATCTCACTTGTACGTACAATCTAAAAAAGGTGATAACATAGAAGCAGAGAGTAGAATGGTGGTTACCAGGGACTGTGAGGAAGGAGAGGAAAGAAGACTGAGGAAATGTTGATCAATGGGTACAAAATTTCACTTAGATAGGAGGAATAATTTCAACAGATCTGTTGTACAAAATGATGAACACAATAACAATGTGATGATTTTTGAAAATTGCTAAAAGAGTAGATTTTAGGTGTTCTTAACAAAAAATGGTAAGTATTTGAGGTAATGCATAGGTTAATTAGCTCAACTGAGCCATTCCACAGTGTATAATTTTTTTTCTTTTTTTTTTTTTGAGATAGGGTCTCACTCTGCCACCCAGTCTGGAGTGCTGTGGTGTGATCTGGACTCACTGCAACTTCTGCCTCTTGGGTTCACACGATTCTCCTGCCTCAGCCTCCCAAGTAGCTGGGATTACAGGCGCATGCCACCACACCCAGCTAGTTTCTGTATTTTTAGTAGAGATGGGGTTTTGCCACGTTGGCCTGGCTGGACTCGAACTCCTCACCTGAAGTGATCTGCCCGCCTCGGCCTCCCAAAGTGCTGGGATTACAGACATGAGCCACCATGCCTGGCCCACACTGTATAACATTTCAAAATATCACATTGTATACAATAAATATACACAATTTTTATTTGTCAATTAAAAAACAAAAACAAATATATTAAAAACAAAAATAAACTCTTAGTTTCCTCAACTATAAGATGGAGGTAAAAGAATGTTTCTATCACGCAGTTGATGTGAGGATCTAATAGGGAAATGAATATAAAAATTACCTAGCACAGTGCCCAACTAAATATTGCTTTAGCTCCTTTTCTACCTCTCCCCTTATGATTGCCCCCAAGGAAGCACCTGTCCTGACCTAGTGGTGGACTTTCAGATGAGACTGAGCTGCCTGCCTTCCTGCACCTATCAATCACTTTCTGGCATGGATTCTCCGTTTGTGTTGACATCTTGCTGTCAATCCACCTGGATTACTCATTGTTTCTTTCCAAAAATACGTATTATATGCCTTCTATGCACCAGGCACTGTAATAGGCAAAGGGATGGGACTGTCTTCATAGACTTTATCCTCTCGGGGCACAGGATACCCTGATACAAACTATCACTTTGTCTATCGGTTCTACCATTTCTACAGTTATCATTTTCTGGCACTATCTGCAGTTATCTGTCATCTGGAAGACCACACTCATGCCACCCTCCCTATGCCGCTCCCTGACGCCTATTTTAGCTTATGCAATGTGCCTGGTTTAAGACAGTGGCCTCTTCCTCTCTGTCCTACTTTACTGTGCTTTTTTGACTCCACCCTTCCGTCATTCTGCACATCTTTGGTCACCTAACCATCTCAACTTGTGCTTTATTTTTTTGTTAGCATAAGCAAGGTATATTTTATTTACTATAAAATTCAATTGTAGAATTTTGTACAATTTGGTGAGACTGAGTAAGCACATATGACTATGAACTTCCACACAACATTGATATAGAAAATGTTTATCATCCTGCAAGAATCCCTTACCCACTTTGGTGTTATCTCTCTCCCACAACCCTTGGCCCTTGGCAAACACTAATTGCAATTTTGTGCCTAGCCTCTTTCAGTTAACCTACGCTTTGGAAATTCATCTACATTGTTATATGTATTAGTAATAGCTTTGTATTTCTCACTAGGTTTTCACTATGTAAACATATCAAAACTTGTTTATTTATTCACTAAATGATAGACATGCAGTGCTTTCCAGTGTTAGATATTTTGAGTAAAGCCGTTATGAGCAGTTGTACACGTCTTTGTATAGAAACAGATTTTCATTTATTTTGGATAAAATACCTAAAATGAAATTGTTGTGGCATGTGATACTGGTTTAATTGTGTAGGAAACTGGTAAACATTTCCAACGTGGCTGTATCACTTTGCATTCTTTCAACAATGTATAAGTGTTCCAATTAGTGGCTCTCCATCCTTGCAAAGACTTGCTATTGCCAGTCCTTCAACTTTCAGCCATTCTAGTGTGTGTATAGTGGGATATCACATGTGGTTTTAAATTGCACTTCGTTAATAATTAGTGAAGCTGAGCATTTTTTGTGTATTTGTTTGCCATTTGTATACATTCATCGGTGAAATTTCTCTTCAAATATTTTGCCCATTTTAATTAGGTTTTTTGTCTTCCTGTTGAGTTGTAAGTGGATGGTTAATTGCTCCAGAACAATTTATTTTAAAAAAATTATTTCTCCAGCTTAAAAGAAAGTCAATTAGACATACATGACTGACTATTTTTGGAGTTTATATTCCCTTCCATTGGGCTATTTGTCTATCCGTATGTCATTACTACACTATTCGACTACTTCAGCTTTAAAAAATCTCAAAATCAGGTAGTTAATAATCTTCAACTTTGCTCTATTTTCAAAGCTGTTTTGACTTTTATTGGTTCTTTGCATTTCCGTATAATATAATTCTACAAATATTTTTCTACAGAAAAGCAGTTTTGTATCAATTTTATTCTATACCTTTCTTTCTCTAGCAAAAATCTACTGGGATACTAATTTTGATAGCACTGAATCTATAGATTAATCTCGGCAGAACTAACATCGGAACAACCAATATCCATGACTGCTTACAATCCATGAGCATGGCATTTCTCTCTGTTCATTTACAGATTTTTCTGGCAATGTTTCCTAGTAGTCCATGTACAAGGCTTGCCTATACTTTGTTCAATTTATCCCTGCAATTTTATACCAGCTATTATACTGAATTTTAAATTTCAATTTCTTATTGCTTTTTGCCAATATATATAAATGCAATTGCTTTGTTGAATACTGATTCCATATCCTATTTCCTTGCTAAATTCAATCATTATTTTCAGTACAGATTTTGTCAATTCCTTAGAATTACCTATATGGATGTTCAGGCCACCTGCAAATAAAGAGTTTAACTTCTTTCTTTTTACCGAATACGACTTTTGTCTCCTTATCTTGTTTTATTACACAGGCTAGAACTTCCAGTCCAATATTGAAAGGAATTGATAAGCACAGACATCCTTGCTTTATTCCGTTCTTAAGGGGAAAGTACACAGTCTTTTAGGAATAACTTTGTTAGGTTTTTCCTCCAAAACCCATTATTATCTCAGAAAATGGTTCTTTTTATTCTTAGTTTACTGATAGTTTTGAGCAATATTAATGATGAACGGATGTTGAATTTTGCCAAATGCTTTTTTGGATATAATGAGATAATTACATTTTTTTTGTTTTTAATATAGTAAATGATATTATATAATTTTCAAATATTGAACAAATCTTAATTTTCTGAGATAACACTTGCTTTGCCATGATTTATTATTGGTTTTATAGACTGCTATATTTGACCAATAATATGTTAGTATTTTATTTATCTACATGATGAAGACATAGATCTACCGACTTCTTCACCTGGTTTCAGTACCAAGGTAATGCTGGCTTTATAAAATGTGTTGAGAAGTTGTAATATGCTTACTTCTAAGGTAGTTCCCCAAGCTTTCCAGGCCCAGCCTATAGGACTGTGCACATTAATATAATGAGATACCATATTGCTTCTATATGCATATGATGGGATATTTCATGATTATGTTACATTACATGGCAAAAGGGATTCTGCAGATGTACTTAAGTTTACTAACCAGTTGACTGAGTTCATCAAAAGAAAAATTATCTGAGTGAGTCTAATCTGATCATGGGAGCCCTTTAAAAGCAGAGTTTTCTCAAGCTGATGATGAAAGAGGAAGTCAGAAATATTTTAAGTATGAAAAGGAATGCAGAGAGCTACAAGGAGCAGAGAGCAGGCCCCATGTACTAGCCAGCAAGGAAATAGGGCTATTAGTTCTACAACCACAAGGAATTGAATCCTACCTACCAACAACCAGAAGGGGCCTGCAAGAGGACTCTTCCCTGGAGCCACCAGGCAAGAGCCCAGGCTAACATCTTGATTTTATCTTTGTGAGACCGTAGCAGGGATCCTATTTGAGTCAACTGGACTTCTGACATACAGAACTATGAGTTAATAAGTGGGAATTGCTTCAAGCTATTAAGTTAATGGTAATTACTTACATAGCAATAAAACAATGACACTGAAGTATTCTTTCTCCTTCAAATATAAAATATTATATTATCACTGGTTATTAGAAATTTGATTATCGTGTGTTCTGGAGCAGTTTTCTTCATTTTTTTTTTCTTGGAGCTTCTTGTACCTATGGATGTATAATTTTCAACAAACTTGAAAAATTTCATAATTATTTCTTTAAATATGTTTTTCTATCCCTTTATCTCTTTCCTATCCTTTTCAGACTCCAATTATACATGTGTTTGGACTGCTTAATGCTGCCTCAACACTCACTGACCTTCTATTCATTTTTTTTAGTCTCCTTTTCTTTCTGTAGTTCACTGTGGTCAGTGCATATTATTATGTCTTCAAGTTGATTAATTCCTTCTGCAGTTTCTATGCTGCTATTAATCCAATCTGGTTTTATTCTTATGTCAGATATTTTATTTTTAATCTTTAGGTGTTAAATATGCGTCTTTTTCATATCTTCCATTTTTCTTATATTTTTTCTTTCCTCAAACTTCCTGAACATAGGAATACACTTATAATTGCATTAACATCCTTGCCTACTAATTGTCATCTCTTTTATTTTTGGCTCCATTTCTACTGAATAATTTTTTGTCTCTTGGTTATGGGTTATATTTTCCTGTGTCTTTGCATGACTGATAATTTTTGATTGGATACTAGAAATTATAAATTTTACATTGTTGGATGCTAGATTTTTTAAAATTATTTTTTTGGGCTTCTTGCTGTGATTAAGTTGCATTACTTAGAATTAGTTTGATTCTTTCCAGAATTAATTTTAAGCTTTTCTAAGACAGATCCAGTACATCCTATAGTTTGGGGCTAATTTGGCACCACTGCCAAGGCCTTCTGAGGACACTGCACAATCCTCCATGTATTAAGAGATGTTCTCCCTCTGTCTGGCAGGAGCACAAAATATTAACAGCCCCATGTGTGCTCCAGTGATTGTCTCACCTCATCGATTTCTCCAGCATTTTTTTCCTGCCCTCAGTCTCCTTACACACACATAGATGAGTATGTTGCCAAAGTCTCAAGGAAGCTCTTTAAAGATTTCAAGCTCACTCTCTGTTTGTGTACGAAACTTCTTTCCGGTACTTAGCCCTGCAGCTTCTCCTCAGAACTCTGAATTGTGCCTCCTCAACTCAGCAAGACCATCAGATACTGTCTGGGTTTCCCTTCCTTGATCTGCATGCTGGAAAATATTTTCGTTCTGTGAGCTGAAGCACTTGCAGGACTCATCTTAACTATTTTTCTTCTGAGGATTGGTGTTCTGTGCTCTGTGTTTTCCAATATCTGAAACACACTGTTTCACATATTCTGTCTGGTTTTCTAGTTGTATAATGTCTAATGGTAAGTTCAGGTTCTTTTATCTTCTCACGGCCCAAAGCGGAAGTTTTAGGGCCTCAGTACTCATAAACTCCAAAACTATATACTAAGAACCTACACAGGCCAAACGAGTAATGCAAATGAATTTTGAAATATCACTGGAAAAGAACAGGACTTTCACAAATAATTTGTACTTTAAAAATAAAATATAAGACGAAGAAAAGTTCATCTGCAGCCTAGCAGGCCACCATTTTGTGTACTCAGTTCTAAACTCTTCTCCTTCCATTCCACCTTTGAGTATAAATCAAAATGATTAGAAAGTCCTCTCTTGCAAACCTCTGATAGGATGTGTATACCTGGTATGCATTTATTCAGCACATTAATCTTTAGGAATGTTTGCATTTTCTGCCTCAACTATACTTATGTTTTCTTTCTTCTTAGAAAATTATAGAATTTCAGCCAAAATTTGAGGGTGGTATATGTAAGAAGGTAGCAGAGCAGAATGGAAAAGTGGAAGACTCCAGTAAGAACTCTGAAAAATCACACCTGCTTTATCCTGACTGGTAGCCAGAGGTACAATGACTCAATGCTGAACATTAAAACTTAAGCAAGGATAGTGGTTATAATTGTCTTTTTCTTCAGAAAAGACTGTGACACTCTAGCTAACTGCTGCATCTAATCAGTTCTGAAGGATTAAAATATTAATATACATTCACAAGTTGTAAATACATGCATATAGTTATGCATAATTTCTTTACAATTGACTACATATAAAGCACATGCAGTAACATTTCAAAATGAGTGTAAACAACCCATATTTTGAAAAAGCAATAATTCTTTAAAAATGTCACAAGGAAGTGGGTAATTATTACTCACAAACATCCTTAAATTAAGCCTCATATTTTTATCTCGACTTCACATGCATATAGTAACCAAAGCACAAAATGCTGATTTAGCTGAGGTTTACCTAGCTGTCTATCTCTAACCAAGAGTAACACCAACGACAGCAGAGCCCCTGTGTTCCTGTGTCGTAACACAGTTATTCAACTTCTGGAGGAGCAGAATGACACCTGGGAAAATAATTTGAGAAACATACCTAGAATGGTAGAATTGATCAATCAAATTCTGTGAATTGGAAAGGTATTTTACAGCCTTGGAACTTTAAGGGGATTAAGAGGAAATACTATAAATGCTGCCAAGATTTCCCACCAGCACTCCGGAAAATGAAAAACTGATGTTTTCCACACTTCAACTCATATAGGAGTTAAAAAGAAATTATTTAGGCAGACAGTGAAAGTAAGGACGTCCTCGGTAAGGTTTTCCTTTTAATGAAAAGCAGCCCCAAAATAATTTTCTAACAAAGGGCAGCCTGTAAAATCGAGCTGCAGACATAGACAAGCAAGCTGGAAGCTTGCATGGGTGAATGCCAGCAGTTGTGTCTATAGAAAAAGGCTACCTATGACTAGGGATGATCAAAATGGCAGCTGCATTTTCCCTTCTCTTTGCCAAACCACGTGTACAGTAGTAAGGAGCAGACAACATGATGCTGGCGAAGTAGAAAGTCTGTTTGCATAATAAGACTAGGATAGGGTGACAAGCCTTCCCGTGAGTGATATGTAAATGTCACACCTGGTCAAACCAATCTCTGGGCCCTATGTAAATCGGACACCGCCTCCTCAAGCCTGCCTATAAAATCTGCTACAGTCACCGCAAGTGGGATTTTCCTTTTGGAAGCCCCTCTCCCTCACTAGGAAGAGAGCTCTTCTCCTTTCTCCTTCTTTTGCCTATTAAACCTCTGCTCCCTACCTCCTCTTGCTCAGTCTTCTGAATTTCTGTCCAGGGTTTACATGCCCAGAGGTGGGTCCTGAGGCCCCCACCCAGGTTCACATTTCAGCCCTGCAGTGTTGGGGCTGAACCTGCTCAGTCCCTCATCTCTAGGAACAGGGATCACACAATAGTTAGAGGTAGGGGGTGGGGGCCAGATTTCAGTTTTCTCTTCTACAAATAATGCTGGTGTGTGTGCATTGTTGTAAGGGTATTTTTGCAACATAAATTTGTTAAAACAGAAAAAAGAAATACTCTCTGGTCCTAAGCTCCTCATGTGTGCCCATCTCCTTAATCTGCTTGGCGCAAGAGGATGAACCCCGGGTATTTACCCCAGACAATGATGCTGCTTCACAATCTAAGAATAAACTGGTGACAGAAATACAGCAATACAGATCTCACATAAGAACACCTGAGGGAATGTATAATCCAACAAATGAGTGATCAGTAGGCACTGAGCTCTCATTATGAGAACCTACATGTCAAATATGTGCTACACATCCCATCCCATCCACCTGAAGGCTGCTCAGTGATGATGGAAAATAAATCATTCATTTCACTGGCTCTATGCAAATTTGTTTTTTAAAACTACCAAGTGAAAATAAAGCCTGGGCTTTCTCAGAAATAAAATAAATTTAATTGTATGTCATCTTCATTATTTTAACATAACCATGGCCTTCCCTAGGGCTAATCTTTGGAGAAGTTGATGGTACTTGGTGTGATGTAAGAGCAATCAGATAGCACCAGCCATTCTTGACAAATTCTTAACAAGCTATACCTGCCTATAATCATCTTGACAAATTCTTAACATGCTACACCTGCCTATAATCCACCAATTGGAAAATCATATTAACTAATGAGTATGATGTCTATTTCATAGGTGAGGTATTTACGTAAAGTGTTAAGGTCTGGGAAACCAGTCAGGGCTTGCTGTGAACTATTGAATTATTATTATTTTTTGAATGCAGAGACATTTTATTTTTTTACGTCTTCCCATTTCTATAGTTATCTTGCCCAAATTTATATATAATATATACATATATATATTTTCACTTTTATTTTAGATACAGGGGGTTCATATGCAGGTTTGTTACGTAGTTACATTGCATCCCGGTAGCAAGCACAATACCCAATAGTTTTTCTACCCATACGCTGCTCTTTCCTTCCCCACTCTAG
This sequence comes from Gorilla gorilla gorilla, assembly GCF_029281585.2. NCBI lineage: Eukaryota > Metazoa > Chordata > Mammalia > Primates > Hominidae > Gorilla > Gorilla gorilla. Next base: position 17,807,093 of record NC_073232.2, on the reverse strand, counting down.
TAGTTCACAGTGTCTACTGTTCTCATGTTTACGTCCGTGAGTGCTCAATGTTTTTATTTTAGCCACGTTTCAGAGACAATCCCTATTTCCTTCAACTATTCAGTGAAGAATCCTGTTGATCACCTTCTTGAATTCGTTTTTCCTTCCTTCCTTCCTCCCTCCCTCCCTCTCTTCCTTCCTTCCTCCCTTGCTTCTTCCCTTGCTTCCTTCCTTCCTTCCTTCCTTGTCTTTTTTTTTTTTTCCTAGGGGAGGGGGCTTCATTCTCATTATAAAAGGCCTGTAGTTTAGGACTTCATTTCTCATCTGGATTGTTACTTCCTCGAATCCTATTTTGTCCTGGCAGTCTATTATACAGATAACATGCAGATGTTTAAAGAAGACCTTTAATAATCAGGCCCCTGACTACATTTGTCACCTCATCCTTTGTCACTCTGTTACAGGAAAGCGGTCTCGATCCAGACCCCCTAGAGAGGGTTCTTGGATCTCACAAGAAAGAGTTCAGGGCGAGTCCACTGAGTAAAGTGAAAGCAAGTTTATTAGGAAAGTAAAGGAATAAAAGAATGGCTACTCCATAGACAGAGCAGCCTGGAGGGCTGCTAGTTGCCCATTTTTATGGTTATTTCTTGATGATATGCTAAACAAGTGGTGTATTATTCATGCATCCCCCTTTTTAGACCATATAGGGTAACTTCCTGGCATTGCCATGGCATTTGTAAACTGTCATGGTGGTGGTGGGAGTGTAGCAGTGAGGACGACCGGAGGCTACTGTTGTGGCTATCTTGGTTTTGGTGGGTTTTGGCCGGCTTCTTTACTGCAACCTATTTTATCAGCAAGGTCTTTACGACCTGTATCTTGTGCTGACCTCCTATCTCATCCTGTGACTTAGAATGCCTTAACCATCTGGGAATGCAGACCAGTAGGTCTCGGCCTCATTTTACCCTGCCCCTACTCAAGATGGAGTTCCTCTGGTTCACACACTTGTGACAAGTCCAGCCAAATGCTGCAGCCAGAACACAAATTATACTCTGCAGAAGAGCTCCTGTGGTCTCATCTCCTTTAGGACATGCTATTTTCTTTACAAAAAATTCCCTCTCTGGTTCCCCACATATTTCATATCATTCTGGCCATGAATTCTTTTGGCCAAGATAACCCCTACTTACTTTTCAAGATCCACAATTAGTGCCACCTCTTCTTTGAGTTCTTCCCTGATCATACCCCATGGCATCCCCTGGCTGCATGCAATCACCTTTTTCTACACTCAGTAGGCTTCTGCACATAATGCTATCATAGCGACACAATGATCAGGGCTCACAACAGGGCCCTGAAGCAATACAAGCTACTTGAGGGCAGGGATCATGTATTTCTCTTATCTTTTCCACTGACTCACCTTGTGTCTTGTGCTGACTAAATTTTTGTGAGTAGACAAATGAGAATACTAGAAGTAATTTTGACAATAAACACATAAAACACTTGGAGTACAAATACTAGTGGGAAATTACCGATGTCTTCTCATCACAAACCATTTTACAGATGGATTCATTCATTCATCAAATAGTTACTGATATCCTGTAATGGGTCAAGCTTTTGCTGGGGATTCAGTAACATCCATCCTGGCCTGGGAGGAAACTAAAGGTAAACTCCAATGGGGTAATTTGGGGATAATTTAATTAACACACTGACATACAAAGGTGTGAGCAAGGTGAAGTTAAACCACAAGGGGTGTTGCAGCTCTCCTCTATCCACACCCTTTCTGAATAGATTCTTCCTGAATTATCCTGATTTGAGTGTACTATCTGTTCACTATTAAGACTCTAGGCCAGGCACGCTAGCTCACACCTGTAATCCCAGCACGTTGGGAGGCCGAGGCGGGTGGATCACCTGAGGTCAGGAGTTCAAAACTAGCCTGGCTAACCTGGTGAAACCCTGTTTCTACTAAAAATAAAAAAAAATTGGTCAGGCGTGGTGGCACGCACCTGTAATCCCAGCTACTCAGGAGGCTGAGGCAGGAGAATCACTTGAACCCAGGAGGTGGAGGTTGCAGTGAGCTGAGATTGTGCCATTGCACTACAGCCTGGGTGACAAAAGCGAAACTCCATTTCAAAAAAAAAAAAAAAAAAAGACTGAGTCAAACGTAAATCCAGAATTTCGCCACTACGTGTCTTCTTCAAGATTCACCTCCTGGCCATGCGCGGTTGTTCACATCTGTAATCCCAGCACTTTGGGGAGTCTGAGGCAGGCAGATCACTTGAGATCAGGAGTTCGAGATCAGCCTGTCTAGCATGGTGAAACCCTATCTCTACTAAAAATACAAAAAAATTAGCCAGGTATGGTGGCACATGCCTGTAGTACCGGCTACCTGGGAGGCTGAGGCAGGAGAATGGCTTGAACCTGGGAGGTGGAGGTTGCAGTGAGCCAAGATCATGCCACTGCACTCCAGCCTGAGCAATAGAGCAAGACTCCATCTCAAAAATAAAATAAAATAAAGTAAAATAAAATAAAATAAAAAGATTCACCTCCTCAGTCTAAACCATCCCATCCCTGTCTCTCACTTCAACAGGAACCTCTCCCTGGTCTCCCTGTTTCATGTCCTGTGTTTACTTCTCCACAGAGCCCTGGAGAGGCACCTTTTAAAATGCTAATCAGATCACACCACGTTTTCTAACCAAAGCTCTCTAATGCATCACCATCACACATGGAATAAACTTCAAATTCCTTTCCATGGTTCCCATGGCCCTGCAATGATAGGGCCATAGCCCAGGTCTTTCCCACTTACATTATCCGCTGTCACTCTCCATCCTAGCCTTCTAGTTGTTGATTTGAAAAGGCCCAGCCACTTGCCACCTTCCAGGCTTGCACGGAATTGTCTTCCCTCAGGTTTTCACAGGACTCATTTCCTCCATTCATGTAGGTCTGTGCTTAAAGCCACCTCCTAAAAGAAGACTTCCCTGAGTACTCTATCTAGAATGGCTGCCCTGTTCAACATTCATTGACAATTTTCAGGTGATCTGACCTGTTTGTAATGAACTTGGTATCTTATTTTTAAGGTTGGTGCAAAAGTAATGGCAGTTTTTGCAATTAAAAGTAAGGGCAAAAACCACAGTCACTTTAGCACCAACCTAATACCTGAAGAAAATACAGTCAGCCTTCCATATCCATGAGTTCTGGATCTACAGATTCATTCAACCCCAGATGAAAAGTATTCTTTAAAAGATAGAATAAAAATAACACAAACAAAAAATAATACTCTATAACAACCATTCACATAGCATTTGCATTGTATTAGGTATTATAAGCAGTTTAGAGACAAAGTATACGAGAGGATATGTGTAGGTTTTATGCAATTACTGTGATATTTTATACAAGGGACTTGAGCATCCATGAACTTTGTTTTCTGAGGCAGGTCCTGTAACCAATATCCCGAACTACCAACAGACAATTATATATGTGTTGTGGTCAAGGACTGTACTTGGGCTAACACCTACTAGCAATTAACAGTAAATAGAAAACACCTAATTTTAAATAGGTTCATATTTTAATATATCTAGATACCATTTCCATATGTTTCTCGTTTTACCACTGTGTGTAAATCTTTTCTGCCTCTGATGAAAAATAATTACATAAATTTTCTCTTATAAGAAGCATTTTCTCTCATTTGGTCAAATTCATATGAACATTCATTCATTCATTCATTTATTACTGCTACCATATCAAATTATAAACGTGCCCCCTTTCAGTATCATCTTCTTCTATGAAAAATAATCATTTTTTTCAGCCAATTTGAACAAGGCAATAAATTTAGAAATCAATATAAGTCAAGTTGCAATATATACCCCTGGAAGAATTAGGTGTGAATATAAATAGAATAATTTTAAGTCAGTTACATTCAATATTATTAAAAGGGAAGTTAAAACTATAACTGTTATGCCCATCTGCTAAGGAAATCTCTCTAAGAGCAATAGATATATTTATAGCCAATAAAAATCTATTTTCCCAAATAAAGAAGAAAATCTTTCCATCACAACGTAAATTTTAAAATCTCATGTCTGTATTTTTATGAATGATCATTTAATTTTACGCTACTATTGTTGAAAAATTATGTCTAGTACACTGCAAATTCTACCATCTGCCTTCAGAAATTCTCCAGAATATCTTTCAAAGATTGATAAATTATTCATTTCCTGAAGTTGTGCATCAGAGCTTCACAGCTCATAAATAGTATAAAGTAAATTATGCAGGGTATACCTTACAGACACAAGATTTGTAAAGGAATCCTGTATATGCTCTGTTTTCCATACAGAAAACGTGGTTTCATTCATTGATATGTTTTGACGTTCTTCCAGGGATTATGGAACTTTACCTAATCTAGCCATTTAATTTGCATCTAAATAGATAGGTTTTAGATTGAACCAATTTTAGATGTATCAAAAAAACTGTCTTCCTGCAGCATTTAATCTCCATTTGGAAAGAGCCAGTATATAGAAATCCTTTTGCTTTGTATCCTTTTCTGATCAAGCCCTAGCCTTCACCACGTATTTATACATTTGATGACAGAATTTTACCCTTAGCTCTTCATTTTTCTCATGTAAATTGAAATCCTTTTTCTTTTTCTGATCAATTTACTGCAAGACCAATCCACAGTGAATTCTCATACATGAAAGGAGAGGTTGTCTGTAGAGCTGATTTGCCTACAACCATAACATGATTATTTTGGAAGAATGTGACATAACGGGGCCTTCTGATGGCCACCCCATCCTGCTATTCTGCCCCCAAAGCTAATAAGATTTTCCAGTTAGAGACTCCTTGATATTTGTCGAAGTTAACTTTTACCTGTTAAAAACATACAAGTAACAGCAGTGGAGATTTCAGTTAGGCACTGTACAGCTGAACACTTGGAGACCTCAGAAAGGCAACTAGTTCTTATAATAGTGTGAGAAACTCCAGGATACGATGGTGGACACAACTCTATACTCAGCCTAACACAAGTTAAAAGCACAACTCTGTGAACCTGCTGTGAAGCAAAATGCCATCTTCACTTTCTACCTGTGTTTAGCTCTTGCATTTGAGTGAATGTGAGATATACCTTTCATCCCTCAAGAATCCCAGGACCATCGCCTTACCAAGTGTCAGTATCTACTGAAGTAGAGCGTTCTCTTAACCTGCATGCCTGCAATACCAATGCTAAGCATGAACTTGAACAAAATGTGTATATGTTCATCAAAAGACACATAGAAGAATGTTTTTCACGGTATTATTAGTAATAGCCAAATATCAGAAGCCACTCAATGTCCATCATCAATAGAATGAATAAATTGTGGTATGTCTGTGCCGTGAAATACTAGGCTCAGTGAAAATGAACACAACAATGTAGATTAACCATATAACATTAAGGAAATGAAGCCAGACACACACAAAAAAACCCACATAAGTCATTTGTATAAAGTTCAAGCATTAATACAGGGTACCAGAAGTTAAATAATATCACCCTTTGATGGGCATATTGATTATTATTCTTATAATTAATAATAGTAACTGAGAAGGATCAGTAGGATTCTTCTGAAATTTTTGTGATACTATATTTTATTTCTTCACTTGGGTGCCAGCCACATGAGCATGTTTACTTTACAAAAATTCACTGTGCTGTGCCCTTACAATTTATCCGTATTTCTGTATGTAGGTCATATTTCAATAAGTTTTTAAAAAACCAAAACTTTAAAAGGTCCCAAAATGAGCAAAACATATCAACTAGAAGAACGAATATTTTCCCAAGTTATCAGCTCACATATAATGCCGGCACAAAAACACAATGAATTATCAGAAAAACATAGATTTTCTATCTTTTCTGTTACTAGTTTGAAACTTCCCGAAGAGATTGATTTTCTCCGGAGTTCCACACATTTCATGTAGATCAAAGTAGAGTTCTGATTTAGATGTGTCAGTTCATAGCATGATTTCTGAATGGACATTTGACACGGAATAATTATACAGATCATCACTGAGAAACAGATCAAAATCATTTGGGGAAAAATTCCCTGACCCAACTTTTACATATGCGGCTGTCATGCTCTCAAACAAGAAACAAAAAAACACAGCACAGAAACCAGAATGCCATCCCACGCTTCCTTCATTAAAGGTCACTTTACTTTGTTGACAAAATTTGAGCAGTGATGAAGAGCCAGTGCCCTCAAGGAATTTCCCATTCTGGTGATCTTTTGCAGATCTCACTTCCCATGATGTTATAACCATGGACTTCATCAGAGCGATTCACACCAATCACAGCTGACAAAATTAGGCTGTATCATATGCGGGTCACTGAAATGCAGAGTCATTGTTTCCTCAGTTTTGCTGGCTGGGCTTTTTGATCCCTGGGGATGGTTTTGAAGCTGCAAATTCAGTGAATCAGCACCCCTGATAGAAGTCTGATTCTTTCATCTTCCCTCCAGTGTCTACTATCCACTCACACAAGGATTTCAATTTAGGGGTGATCAAGAAAGCAACATCTAGCTTCAAGCAGTAATTGTCTCTTTTGATGTGATCTGTTTTACATAAAAATGAATGAAGATGCACATCTCTGGAGGAGAACTTGACATTTTTAAAGAATCAGTAAGCAATTTGCCTCCTGAAACTATGTAAGGAAAATTAGTCTTCCTCCATTTGTATTGCATTATACTGCATTGATTGGTTGGTTGTTTTTTGGTATAAAAGACCATGAATTCAAATGGCCTAGCCAAAATTTGTGTAGCAAGTTGCTGATAGGGCCAAGTCTGGGACCAGAAGCCACTTTTCCCAAGCTCTTTGAGTTGAAGGCATTCTTACCTTGTGATGTTATTTAAAAACAATACATTATAATTCTGTATGGTAATAGATATGACTGCACCTTTATGCATTCCTTTTTCTTTATGATTTTGTCAACAGACTAAATCCATCTATTTGTATAAATCCAAAACACTTCAGTCATCATGGGGGCAGACACAAAGCTTCATATAAAATTTAATACATCTTGGTCTGTCAGGCTCTGAGCACTGAATCTTACAGAAGAAATACACTCACCTTTCCAATCCCTTTGTTGTTCCCTAATACCAAGTAAAGCAGGGGCGGGAAAAAGCTTAGTGTACCAAATGTAATAGGAAAACGCATTAAATAGCTCAAGTGTTCTCCTTTAAATATTGTGCTTTATCAAGTGGAAAATCTACACAGTACAAATAGAGTAAGATACATTTTGAAAGTTTATTAAAAACATCAAGGAGTCTTGATCTTCTAACATTGACATTTCTGCTCATTGCAATCAGATCCTTGGATTTTTCACAAGCTGTTGGAGCTGGAGTCAACCCACAGTAAATCTGTATAACTTTGAAACATAGGAAATAATGGTAGACCCCCATGATTAATCCAAAACTTGAAAATAGATGCATAGCAATTGGAGAAGGAAAGTAATTCTTTCAACTTTAATTATCACTTTTTAGGTGGAAACTGCAAATGAGAACGATGAGAAAGGAGAACATCTCTACATCCTAATTCCTATTTCTACAGTTAGATTACACCGCATATTTCAGGTCTATCTTCCAACCCCAGAGGGTTAGACCCCCACAGCCTTTAAAAAATAAAATTGAAAATGTCAGCATGTACAGAAATAAAAATGGGTGACCATTATGTCACATAAATAGATGTGGAATGAGAGACTAGCCCTTTTTATTCACATTCACTTAAGTATTAGGGGATTTTTATTCATTTATATTATTTATAATTGGAAAGATGTTTGTCTTAGTTAGGGAAATATATTTTCCACATCTTGATAAGCATGTTCTTCAGAATGCCAGACCCAAGAGATGCTTCTTGGTAAAATATTTCTGTGTTCAACTAAGTTTGGGAGGCTGAATTCTCTGCAGCTTATTCAGATATTAGAGAGCATAACAACGTAACAAAGACTCAGAAACCATTCTGTAAAGACATCTTTAACCTAGCCTCTTCCTAATAATTCTAACATTATTATTTCTAATCATAAAAGCCTATTTCTTGAGAAACACATTAATAGCTTAAGAACGATTGGGTTCTTCCCAACACGCCTGGGAAATCCTGGTAGTAAAACACAGTGAGTGAAACAAGCATTAAATTATAATTAAAATAGATACCATTAACTCCATTTTATATTTCTTTCAGTCATCTTATGCTTTTGAATACAATCATGTGCCACATAGCAATATTTCAGCCAACAACTGATGGCATATATGATCGTGGTCCCATAAGATTATAATTCCATATTTTTAGTGTATTTTTCTATGCCTAGAAACACAAATGCTTATCATTGTATTACAATCGCCTGCTGTATTCAGTGCAGTCACATCCTGAACAGGTTTGTAGCCTGAGCAATAGGCTACACCATCTAGCCTAGGTGTGTAGTAGACTCTACCATCTAGGTAGATGTGTAAGTTCACTCGGTGATAGTCTCCAACAACGAAATTGCCTGATGATGCATTTCTGAGAATATATGCCCATCATACAGGATATGTAACTGTTATTACTTAGGCTGGGCCCTGAAGTCCCTGCCCAGAATACCTTACTACCTACCTTTCTTTGTCTATGTGAATATTACTCAAAATTCAAACAGTATGCCATACTTCACTAAAACCTTTTTACATTCCTGCTTTGGGATAAATCTTCCTCTCTGTGCTTTCACATCCTTCTGTGTCATCCTTTATCTTGCCTGCACTGTAACTGTCATATATTGTAACGGTCTGGTGACATCTTCGCTGCCCGCTTTAGACATGCAAGTTCCTCGCAGGTATAAAGACGTCATGCCTTTCATTCTCCATTTGTTGTCCCACAGCCATTCTCCATCCCTTTCAGCCCTACTCTGTGCCCAGGAGGCCCCCTGTCACAGAATATATTAGCTGGGTCTTGGGCTTGGGGTTGCCCAAGGGGAGGCACAAACAGGAATTAAGTGAGGAGAGGAATTTCCTTGGGCCTTGGTCCTGGCAACTACAGCTCTTGCAGAGGGGCCCATCCTCCACAGGTCCATCTTACAAAGAGCTCTGGTAGCTATTGCCAGAGCAATAGCTTCAAGCCATGTTTCCTCTTCAAGCCTTGTTGCCTAATAGTAATGCTTTCCTTTGTTACTAATCCTAGGGGCTGCGATGTCTTCTCTTGAACTTGCTCACCTTTGTAAATAGTCCTTCCTTCAAGTCTCCGTGGTTGAACAATCTGAGTGGAGTCCTATTCGAGGCCACAGACCTGTCTAATGCACATGTCTTACACACTAGAACACAGTTTCTAGGGTAGTGCCTTGCATACATTAAGGATATATTTTTATTATTTATTTATTTATATTTATTTATTTATTTATTTTTTGAGATGGAGTTTCACCCTTGTCACCCAGGCTGGAGTACAATGGCACAATCTTGGCTCACTGTAACCTCTACCTCCCAGGTTCAAGCAATTCTCCAGCCTCAGCCTCCTGAGTAGCTGGGATTACAGGTGCCCGCCACCATGCTCTGCTAATTTTTTGCATTTTTAGTAGAGATGGGGTTTCACCATGTTGGCCAGGTTTGTCTTGAACTCCTGACCTCAGGTGATCCACCCTCCTTGGTCTCCCAAAATGCTGAAATTACAGGCTTGAGCCACTGCGCCTGGCCAGAATATATTTTTTAAAACAAGACCTTTGCTCAATTAAGTAAGAATGAATGCCTTTAATGATATGATTAAATAAATTAGTCCAAATAGGCAAATAACAAAGCTCCAAACTTTGGGGCATTTCAAGTACTCAGAAAAAACAATGTTGACATTCTTCAGCAGTCGTCACTATTCCTTAATTTGTGTTTAGGCATGAGATGAATTATAAATGATGAAGTTTTATTAAGCCTCCTGAAGCTGCTTAAACAATTAGTGTCACTACTTTTATCTCTAGGTTATTTTGGGGGTCAACATAGAAACTGATCAAGACTTAAAACAGGAAAGAGGTTATAGCTACCAGCCAGAGCCTAAAACACGTTCCTTGAAGGTTCCTATTAAACTACAGGGTTAAAGTTGTCAAACATCGAAGAAAATTAGTTTAGCAGATCTAAGCAAATTTAATATTATCTTAACATGGGAAGGTTTATTAGAAATTGTCTAGTCTAGGCTGGGTGCGGCGGCTCATGCCTGTAATCCCAGCACTTTGGGAGGCTGTGGTGGATGGATCACGAGGTCAGGAGATCAAGACCATCCTGGTCAACATGGTGAAACTCCGTCTCTACTAAAAATACAACAATTAGCTGGGCATGGTGGCACGTGCCTGTAGTCCCAGCTACTTAGGAGGCTGAGGCAGGAGAATCACTTGAACCTGGGAGACAGCGGTCACAGTGAGCTGAGATCACACCACTGCACTCCAGCCTGGTAACAGAGCAAGACTCCATCTCAAAAAGAGAGAAAAAAAAAAAAGAAATTATCTAGTCTAGAGATTCTCAACGCTGTCTCAATACTCCTTTTTAGAAGAAATGTCTTATAATTCTTTTTTTATTATGTTAAATAAAATTTATATATAAAGTCATGTAACCACATAGCCAGTTGTTAAGTATCTATATAACAAGTTATCTATAACATTAAAGTAAAATAAATAAAAATGATTTTTTATTATAAAGTATATTTCAACACATTAGTGCTTGGGAATGACAACATTTTGGAGGATACAGTGGAGTCCGCGAACCTATGTCTAGAATCTTGTACATAGACTAATGCAGGTGTGTTTTAATGGCAATGCTAATACACAAGTGGCATTGCCTTTGTACTGTGATTTTCTTACCTAGGAAACAGAAGATTATATTGTTAATAGCGTTACCTTTATTTTATGCTCCTCTGACTTCATTGTTTTTACTGTGTTTGCTTTGTCCTGAGAACAGGAATTTTACATGTTCACTTTGGTATACTAAGCACATAGAAAGAGTGTGCCATTCCAGATATTTATTGCTGTGCACCAAATTACTCCAAAACCTAGTGGCTTAAGACAGCAATCTTGACTTAAAAGTGAGGTCTCAGTAAAGTCTCCCTTCAAAAATCCATTACACAACTAGACAAAATTGCCAGAAAGAACTATTTCAGACCTCAGAAAATTAACCAGAGGCATACTACAGTGAATTGAGAAGTGTTTACTCAAGAAAAACTACTGAACCCTCGGCAAAACTAGTGAGAATCTCTAAGCCTGTTCCTATTTCCCTCTTCCAGTTTAGTCAATGTGACGATTATTACCAGAGTAAGTCAAGTCACGAAAACCAGTAATTTTGCTACTGGTGGGGGCTGACTTGATTTGGAGAAAATGGAAACAAATTCAATGCTCCTGGGTATTGTCAGAGATGGTGATAACTGATATGGTTTGGCTTTTTGTCCCCACCCAAATCTCATCTCCAACTGTAATCCCAGTATGTTAAGAAAGGGAACTGGTGGGAGGTGACTGGGGGGGCGGCAGGGGCTTTTCATGGGGCCAGTTTCCCCCATACTAGTGAGTGAGTTCTCACGAGATCTGAAGGTTTTAAATTGTTTGGCAGTTACCACTCCCCTCTCTCTCTCTTCCTGTCTTGTGAAGAAGGTGTTTGCTTCCCCTTCCCCTTCCACCATGACTGTAAGTTTCTTAAGGCCTCCACAGCCGTGCAAAACTGTGAATCAATTAAACCTCTTTCTTCATAAATTCCCCAGTCTCAGATAGCTCTTTGTAGCCGTGTAGAGACAGACTAATACAGTGACCTTGATGTCAAATGAATGAAGAAGTCCAATGTCTCAGCAAACCTGAGGTGTAGACTTGGATGGGGAAAATATTAGATTGGCAGGCTACCCAGAAATGTATTGGTGAAAGCTGAAAAATTAAACAAAAGTTAAAGGCCTTGATAAACTTCCCCAGGTTCCTTGTGGTCTGGAAATCAGTGCACATGCACAAGACAGGACTGGAGTGGATCCCAGATATCCACATCTAGTAAGTGGGAGGAAGGAAACAGTGAAGATTAAAGAAAAATCAAAGAAATAGAGAAGAACAACTGAGAAACATTTAGCTAAACTGACCAAAAACAAACGGGAAAAGACTCGAATGACCAAAGTCAAGAAGCAAAGAAGATATCATGACTGATATTATAGAAATTACAAGGATTATAGTGTAATACTATAAATCACCATATAACAATGAATGTATCGTTAGGTAAAATGAATACATTCCTAGAAAGATACAAATGAACGAAACTGACTTAAGAGGAAATAGCAATCTGAATAGACCTATACAAAATGAAGAAATTAAATTAGTAATTAAAAATCTCCCCACAAAGAAAAGTTCAGGACCAGATGACTTCATTTGTGAATTCTACCAACTCAGAGAACAATATCAATACTTCAGAAACTCTTTCAGAAAAATAAAAGATGATGGAACACTTCCAACTCTAAAGCCAGCTAAAGACAACAGAGGAAAAGAAAACTATGGAACAATATCCCTCATGAATATAGATGTTAAATTACCATTAACAAAATATTAGCAAACTAAAGCTAGCAACACATATAAAGCACTATATTCTGTGGTCAAATGGGATTTATCCCAGGAATGTAAGATTGGTTTAACATGCAAAAAAACAATTAGTGTAAATACAACGTTTATAGCATGAAGAACAAAAACCATAGGATAATCTCAACAGACACAGAAATTTATTTAACACACACTCCAACACCAACTCACAAAACAAACAAAAACCTCTAAAAAAAAAAAAGAGAGAGATATTGAAAGGAACTTCTTCAATCTCCTAAAAGGAATCTATGAAAAACCTACAACTAACATCACATTTAATAATTGCATAATCAGGGTTTTTCAGTTAAACAGAACCAACAGGAGATTGAATGATCAATTGGAACTGGCTCATACGATTGTGAGGACTGACAAGTGAAAATCTATAGGGCAATCCAGCAGCCTGGAAACTCGGGCAGGATTTCCACAGTACAGTTTTGAGGCAGAATTCATTGTTCTTTGTGTAAGTTTAGTTTTTGCTCTTAAGGCCTTCAATGGATTCGGTTAGTTCTACCCACATAATAGAAGGTATTCTTCATTTAAAGCAGGGGTGTCCAGTCTTTTGACTTCCCTGGGCCACATTGGAAGAAGAATAATTGTCTTGGGCCACACATAAAATATACTAACACTGACAGCTGATGAGTTGAAAAAATGCAAAAAAAAAAATCTCATAACATTTTAAGAAAGTTTACAAATTTGTGTTGCACCACATTCAAAGCCATCTAGGGTCATATGCGGCCCACAGGCCGTGGATTGGACAAGCTTGATTAAAAGTTTACTGATTGCAAATGTTAATCCCTTGTACAAAATACTATAATTGCAAAATCTGAAGTGGTTTATTACCAAACAATTGAATGCAATAGCCTAGCCAAATTGACACATTAAATTAACCACCAAAATGTTGAACACAGTGCTTTTATCCTAAAATTATAAACAAGGCAAGAATATCTGCTCATGCCACATCAATTCAACATTGTACTGGATGTGATCGTTTATCCATTGCAGTAAGGCAGAGAGATAGAGAAAATGGGAGAAAGAAAAAGGGAAGTATTAAAGGAATTCAGATTGGAAGGAAGAAATAAAGCTGGATTTATTCAGAAAAAAATCCTAGGAAATCCACAATCAAATTAAAAGAAAAAACTATTAGAGCTAATGAACTAATTCAGCAAGACCAAAGGATACAAGATGAATATATATATATTCATATATATATATATAATATTTCTACATACTGACAATGAACAATGGATATTTATATAGACCTCAATCTACATAGATCCCCTAAGAGGACTAACATGAAAAACAAACTTCCCCAAATTTTGCTTCAGAGCAGTTTTCACAGATCATGCTCAAAGTCCTTAGTAGCAGTGTATATTGAAAGAATAGTCTTTGGTTTATTAAAAAAAAACAAAAACAAAACAGCATATTCACAGCACAACCAGAACATCTCACTCAAAATTCATTTTCAGTGGATCTTTCAGACCTCTAGAGGATTCTCTGAAGGCTTAGCCAGACTAGTCAACCATAGTTAATACTTATTTATGTATTCAGCATTTTTTTTCTTCAAACAGCAACACTCCTGATTCTTTAAATGCTCTCATGAAGTTTTCTGAACCGCAAGGATCTATTCGGGGAAGTGCTGAGATGAATATATGACAAAAAGAAACTAAAGGGAGAAAAAGTCGAAATCGCAGTCCCAAACTTGGAGGCGAACAAGATGCAATTAGATTATGTGAGTTTGTCAAGAAAAGAGCCCTCGATTTTAAGCAGCATGTATACTTCATAATGGAAAATTTCCATTTGGGAGCTAAGGGTGTGGTACTGTGAAAGTGTCAGGATGTGGTCAGGCATTGGGGAAATAAGCCTGAGACTTAAAGGCATTGTGCTTCAGAGTTCCAGGGCTGCCACTGATTCATGCCCCTCTTCACTTGTTCAATAAAACATTCCCTCATGTGAAGGGAAGAATTAAAGCAATGAGTATGTGCTTCCTAAATACCATTTTCAACATCCACTAATGTTTGACAATCTTGGTTAAGATTGAATTTACTCCACATAGTATTCCACGGTGCATATGTACCACATTTTCTTTATCCAGTCTATCACTGGTGGGCATTTATGTTGATTCCATGTCTTTGCTATTGTGAAGTGCTGCAATGAACATACATGTGCATGTGTCTTTATAATAGAATGATTTGTATTCCTTTGGGTAGCAAACTAACACAGGAACAGAAAACCAAATACTGTATGTTCTCACTTATGAGTGGGAGCTAAATGATCAAAATACATGGAAACAAGGACACAAAGAGGCGAACAACAAACACTGGGGCTTATTGGAGGGTGGAAGGTGGGAGGAGGGAGAGGATCAGGAAAGATAACTAATAGATATTAGGCTTAATACCTGGGGGATGAAATAGTCCGTACAACCAACCACCATGACATAAGTTTACCTATGTAACAAACCTGCACATGTACCCCTGAACTTACAATAAAAGTTTTTTTTTTAAATAAAGAAATTACTCTCACCCTTTATGGAGTTTGTTTACAAAACTAGGCAACATCTCTCTACAGCTTAACCCATAAATGGAGAAGGAAAGAAGGAAATCACTTTGTGATGAGTTGAGTGGGTGCCCTGATAACAACAGGTTCACAACTTGGGAGGCGGAGCTTGCAGTGAGCCGAGATCGCACCACTGCACTCCAGACTGGGCGACACAGCGAGACTCTGTCTCACAAACAAACAAACAAAACAGGTTCACAATAACACAATTTGCAGAAATGAATAGCTAATGATAATTTAACACTTTCTATGCACCAGATACTTTACACTTGGCAACCTGCATCACAGTTTTTCATTCTTGCAACAGCTCTTTAAGGTAAATACTCTTACTCTTCCCATTGTACAGATAAATTATATTACAGATGTATATTACAATGTATATTACCTTGTATAGATGGATTATATTAACATTATGTTAATTATATTGTACACATAAATTAATTAAGAAGATAAAGTCGTGAAACATCACATAACATATCTAAAGATGAGCTGATGTCTCAATCCAATTCTATATTGAATAGTAGAATTTAGCTCTTAATTGGAAAGCTATGTTGCTCCTTTTAGACCAACTGAAATTCCCAGTCTTCCCCGAATCATTTTCTTACCCTGGTCATCCATTTTCCCATTCCTGCCCTCAGTCCTTGAAAGATTCCTTAATAGGTGGACATGATAACAATGTATACAACTAGAATTTTTTTAAGATTGCTGAAATTGGGGTGAGCATCATCTACTTCTCTAATTATACTACAATCTGTTCAATAAAGCCTGCTATAAAAACAGACTCTTTGGCATTTTCAACCATATAACTGAGTAAGGAACATGTTATCTCCCAAAGTCAACACCGTGTGTAAACTGTGCACTTCCCAGGCTAGCCTTTAACTCAGTGTAGTTCTCAAAGACTGTTTTCCCATGACCTTATGTACCAGTAGAGTTTTTATTAAATGATTATTTACTAAATTAATATACATTTATATTAATTATAATATAAAACTTCAACTGCATGAGGCCAGGTGCTTGACCTCTGGAAGAGAGTTCACAGGGATTACATTTTAAGGAAGTTCATTTTCCCAGGACACCTAGGATCCAAGCAAGGGTGTGCAGAGTGGGCTTTGCCTAGGATAATGAGGATCTGACCACTTCTTTTTTTAATCTATCAGTTTACCAGTGTGCCATACTGTTGCCCACACCACTCTGCAGCATGCTTTGTAGATATCATCATCTCAGTAAAGAAAGCTACACTTCATTCCCAAGTTTATATGCCACTGAAGATTTACTGTCAATTTGATTTATGAACTTCCTTTGCTGGGTTCCAATATCAATAGAATGCATGACCCTATTCTTTTCTTTATATTCAAAGTTTTCCTGAACATAAAAATAAGCTGTGTTAGATAAACACATTTGTGATATTCTCTTTGCAGTGGAAGACAGACCAACATAGGGGTGCAAGGAGAGGGCTGTCAAATGAAAAAGACTGCAATTCTAAAACAGAAAAGAATTCCACCCTGAAACATTTACCACTAGCACTTTAAGTAAGACATTTAGTTTTGGGGGGTCCTCAGGCTCCTGAAAGTACTACTAGAAAAATACTTCCTGCCCTACCTTCTTTGTACATAGCAAATCATATGTCAAAGTGCTTTGGAAGGAATGAAACATTATACAAAAATATAGTAGCTTTGTAGTATTTTAGTAACTTTGTCAAAGACTAGAGATAGAGTCATCACACAGATTTCCTCTTCCTTTCCTCTTACTCTTCCATCTTTCTGCATGAGGTATGACAAAGACAGTTCTGGAAGGAAGACATGCCTCTTTGCTTCCCTTTCCAAACCACGTCCCACATTCTATTAATGCTTCTCCCCATTCCTCAGTTCCCTCTATCCTCATGGTGTTTCAGCTCCTGATTTCCCAGCAATCAAGTTTAAAGACCACAGACATTAAAATTAAAATTCTGGGTAATTCTGAGAAAATAACTTGAGGCAAAGTTTTCAAAGGGCTATTACTCTGAAGTTGGTGTGTATTCTTTCACATATTTATTTCGTATTTATCTGTAAGCATTATATAAAACTGTTTTACATGTTTTAAAAATTGCTTAATGGATAGCATATACTCCATGTCACTCTGAATTTTTTTGCTTAAATTTTGTTTTCCCAGGCTTATCTATATGGATATATAAACTCACGTTTAGTAATTTTAACTATGTGCACAGTTGTAGGGCTATACCAATTTTTTGATCCCTTTCCCATTAAATTGTAATTTTAGTGTTATATTATAGTCAATGCTGCAATAAACGCCATTGAGTATATCTCCATTTGCAGCTGACTGAGAGATTCTCTACTAAATTTCAGGATCAGAGACAATTTGCAGGGTCAAACATATCAAATATTGACAAGTTGTTTTGAAATGTGATCATACCAACTTCTACTCTCACTAGAAACATGAATGTCTGTTTCTCCACATTCACCCATAACTTGATTGTTTCATACTTTAAACTTTTCCCTTTATTGTGAAATATGTGACATATACAAAAGGGTGACACAAGCAATTTTGAAGACAAAGATGAAGAGGAAGGGAAGAAGAAAAAGAAGAAATAAACATTTATGTGCCTACAACACAAATTAAGAAACAGAACATTCATATTTCGCTCTCTTTCCTGAATTTTTCTGCAATTTGCGTTTGTCATTCTCTTGCTTTAGTTTTGCCATATATTTACACACAAATAACCAGTATGTTAATTAGGTTGTTTTAAACCACAAATAAATGACACATAAAAATTTGAATTCTTTTATACCTGCTCAAAATTGTATTTTAAATTCATTCATGTTACTGAGTATAGCTTTAGGTTATTTTCACTACTATAAAGTATTTCACTTAGAGAATACAAACAATGCTTAACTACTCTACTGTTAATTGACATTTTGTTTATGTTCAGGTTTTTATATTCTTTTTTTTTTTTGGAGATGGAGTCTCTCTCTGTCACCCAGGCTGGAGTGCAGTGGCACGATCTTGGCTCACTGCAAGCTCTGCCTCCCAGGTTCATGCCATTCTCCTGCCTCAGGAGAGTAGCTGAGACTACAGGTGCCCACCACCATGCCCAGCTAATTTTTTTGTATTTTTAGTATAGATGGGGTTTCACCGTGTTAGACAGGATGGTCTCGATCTCCTGATCTCATGATCTGCCCATTTCAGCCTCCCAAAGTGCTAGGATTACAGGCATGAGCCACTGCACCCAGCCTTATATTCATGTTTTTGCTCAAGTTTTCTTGTTATTTGTCCTTGCCATAATATCCAGAGGAGCTCTTTATGTTGTGATAGATGCCCTCTGAAGACAGCCATCACCAAATGTGTCCTTACCTGTTTTCAAATGTTTCTATATGCATCAAGCAGTGGGTCAGTTTTCCATCTGCTAGAATCTGTGCTGGCCTTGTGACTTGCTTTAATCAATAGCATGAAGCAGAAGTAATGCTGTGCAATCTCAAACCCAGATTGTATGGGGCCTGGCAGCTGCCACTTTCCCTCTTGACTTTATTTCACCCTTATTATTGAAAGATAGTTTAGCTGGGTATAGAAATCTAAGAATTTTTTTTTTCAGGACTTTGAGGATACCTTCCACTATCTTTTGGCTTTAATATTGCTAGTAAAAAGTAAGCTACTCCTCTGATTGCCAGTCCTTGAAGGCATTCCCTTTCCTATCCACATTCCTGCATGCAGTTTCTCTATACTCCTCTAGGCAAAAATCTCTTTTAATCATTCAATATTCTGTATTTATCATATATATCTTTATTTATGTAACTGGGCATATATATATGTATGGATGCATGCATGTATGTATTGAGATTTAGCTCTTTTAATCTGTGACTGGTTTCTCTTATCATTTATAAAGAATTCTTAGCAACTATCTTTGAAAATAATCATCTTCCTTAGCCTCTCTCTGCTCTCCTTCTAGGACTCTAATTGAATATATTGTAAAACTTTTTTTTTACCCTTTAAATCTCATGATTTTTCATCATGGTTTCTCTTTCAATATTTTTGTCTCTACATGTTATATCTAAGCAATGTATTTTTACATATATTCATATTTATTAATTTTATCTTTGGCTGTATTTAATCTTGCACTAATCCCATTCATCGAATTTTTAATCTCAACTGTTAAGTTTTCACTCCTAGAAAATCTCTTTGGTTGTTTTTTTTTCAAATATACTAGGTCACATTATAGTTTCTTGTTATATACAGATATTTTCAGTGTTGTCTTAGAGTATTTTAAACAGAGTATAATGTGGTTATTAATTTTGTCTCAATTTGACTGGGCCAAGGATGCCCAGATACCTGATTAAATGTAATTTCTGACTGTCTCTGAGAGTTTTTCTGAAAGAGTTTAGCATGTAAATTGGAGGACAGGGTGAATTGATCCCCCTAATATGCATAGGCATCATCCAATCCACTGAGGGCCTGGATACAATGGAAAGGTGGAGGAAGGTTGAATTAACTGTACCTGACGACTTGAGCAGAAACATCAATTTTCTCTTGCCTTTTGCACTCCTGCTTCTGAAGCCTTCAGACTGAGACTGGAATCTATACCCTCAGCTCTTTGCCACTCAGACCTTTGAACTATTCAATTGGCTTCCCTGAGCATCCAGCTTGCAGATGGCAGATTATGGTACTTCTCAGCCTCCATAATTGTATGAACCAATGCCCTATAATAAAGTTGTTTATAGATATATCTCTCCAATTGTTTCTATTTCTCTAAAGAACCATGACTAACACAGTAAGCATAATTGCTTTACAATTCTTGTTAGATATTTCTAATATTTTACATCTTTACAGGCTTATTTTGGTTCTCTGTTTTGTCCTTTTCTTCTGATGGTTCATTGCCATCATTCCTTGTTTCCTTGTGTATTTATTATTTTTTTAACTATACGGTCTCATTGTCCTTGAACAATTATTTGTGGGGTTTCTATGATACCTGTAATGAAAATTAATGCTTTCTTCCAAAGAAAGTGAATGCCTTCCTCTTAATCCTACAATTTCTTTGGTTAGGCACCTAGGGACCTTCAGTCAGGAAATAGTTTAAACTAAATTCCAAATTGGTAAATTTTTGGACCACTTGGGTGATGCGAATCTGAACTAAAAATGCACACAGGGGTTAGAAAACTTTTCTTTTTCTTCTTTAATGTTCAGTGTGAAACCAACTTTCCTTGTGACTGTTTGAGGCTGGGGCAGGAAAGGTTTATTTCTGATTCATCCTCTCTCTAAATTTGTAGCTATATAGGTTTCCAGCTCAAAATGAAAAGAATACTCTACTAGTTCTGGGTTTTAACTTATTCAGTCTTCGTCTCTAAGGTCCATCTAAGATTATCAAAAGATCTGAAGGCTGTGGCAGCTTGACTGCTTTGTTTACATCTCTGGATTTCCCTAGATTTTTACCTGGTAATTTCTCAGTATTTGCACTTTAAGATATTTTAAAAAGTTCTTATCGGCATTTTCAATTATTTTCAGTGGCAGGATAGGTCCAAATAACCTATTCTTCCATATACTAGGAAGTGGACATCCATCCATTAATTTTTAAAATTTTGTTTATTGTATTTTTCATAGCCAGATGTTCAATTTGATACTCCAAATCTGCTTAAAATGTTTATTTTTGTTCATGATGTTTTCAAACTTTAATTCTTTAAAAATCTAAACAAAATTATTTTATATATTTTATATATATTATTTCTATATTCTATAATTTACAGATCTGATAGCTAAGATTATTATTTCTATGATACTCATAAAACCTTTTCTCATTACTTATTAATTTCTCAATTGGGAGCTAATTTCCTTAGAATTTTATCAGCAACAGTAATTTGAAGCCTAGTTTAAGATATATTTCACTAGAGATTCTTTGTGTTTGCTTCTTCCAGGATCTTTGAGATGCTTCCAACCTAGCATGATTATAAATTAAATTTTCAGCTTAGTATTTTTTGTGTCACACAAATAGCTGAATTCCATCTACAGCTCTAAGTGTGGGTTTTATAGTCAGAAAATTTTTCTACTCTTGTCAAGGCAAAGGTTGATACATGTAGTTCTTCTCTTGCTTACTTTCTGAGCTGGTCACACATTGAAGATCCTTAATTAGTGGAGAGGTCTTTGATATGAACTCACTCTGCCAAGGGACACAAGCTCTTTCTCCTGTCCTCCACACGCAACCTGTTGACACTCAGCCCTTAGCCCACCAGAAGCGTGCACACCTTTCAAGGCCAAAGCCAATGCCAACACTACCTTACCTTTGGAGAATTGAACTTTCTCTTTTGATCTTTTTTTTTACTCCTTTCTTTCTCATTCTCAATATTAAAAAAGATGTTTTATATATTTACCTTTCATTTTTATTTTTATATGTTTGACAATGACAGGTATTTCTCTACCTTTCAGAGAATCATATTCTGAAAAATGGAATTCATCACACGCTTTCAAACCTTCCTAATTATCTTCTTGCATTTGGCCTGACCTCCCTTGATGCTCATTTTATACCCCATTCATCACATTTACATAAATTTTGAACTTAATAAATGTTTAGTGAAGTAAATTGTTGCTGAATGATAGATAAAATGTGTTAGTTACTTTTCCAACTGAGTGATATGTGCTCAGCAAAAAAAAAGTATATGCAAAATACCTTTCTTGACCAGTTTTTAACTTTGAATGTTATAGATATTATTACTTTGCAAAATTAACAAACTAATTGTTGTATGAGTTATACACTATCTCTTAACTATTATGTTGTGTGTGGTAACACAAAGTAATGTATGACCTTAGAATTTACCCTACAAATATTAGAAATGCACATCTGTCTTCCTCTATTTGTTATAATCTTTCTAGTCTTTCCATTTTCAACATCATTATTAGGTAGTATTGTAGATTTATGCAAGAGCTTCTTCCAAGAACTAAATGGGTTTTATGGAGATAAACAGTTGAAAACTTAGTCTGATTTACCTACTTAACACCATTAATCTCAGGCCAAAAACAGAGTTTGCTGTCTGAAACAGCTTTCAACTATTAATAGACATGTAATTTATACTCAGTCAAGTCTATGTGTGGTTAGTGGTGGGGGAGGGGTTTGAACTGTGAGAGTAATATATAATGACATCCCATTTCACTCAGTATCCTAAAGGAACAATAATAAATGCTTTAAAATTCTCAAGAGTAGGGAAGGAACAAAAGACTACCAACTTTGGCAAGTTAGGTAAGCGGTGTAACACAGAACACACTATTGAGTACTCACAGAGGAGCTTCCTGGAGACATTATTCTCAGGAAATCATAAGGATTCCAAGCAAGGAACTTGGAAATTACTGCCATAGATATCCTTTCCAAGGTTATCAACAGTCCTAAATCCAAGATATTTTAGCCAACTCTCACAGTCTGTATTCACTCAACACAGAGAACTTCTTTCAAATCACTAGAGTTTAAGAATGATATCATTCAAGGCACTTATCTGAAAATGAGGATTTAAATGAAACTATGCTATAATTGGAGTTTCCAAATAACCTCAGATAAACCAGAATGACTTCAACTAATTATTTTGTTTCCCCATCCTCAATTGTAATGTAGGTGCGACCTTGCTAGCCAATTTGTAAAGTAAAAAACATATGACCCTTTCTAGGGTCCAGCATTTATGTATGAGCTCAGTGCTGAATAGAACATTTGAATTTTTACCATTAGTAGTGGGGCTACTACATAGTGAAAATCTAATAGGAATTAAAGTCTGATTTGTTATTTCACTAAACCTTATTCTTTCAGAGAGTTGTGTTTGCCTCTTTGTAACCAAAAAAAAAGTACCTACACCATAATTTCTTTTTTAGAAGAAAATAAAAGATGAGAACGGGCTTATAAAAACAAGAATATTTTAAGATAGCGGTAGAGGTACTTGACTTTTCCTGCCTAAGCGAGAATTTCCTGTCGAGAGAGTTGACAAAGCGGGTTTGAGGCAGCTTTCCTGTAATTAATTTTCTTCGTGTGTGAATTTAATACTGATGCAAAGGTGTTGCTCATTTGACAACTCCAAGGTTTAATGTCTAACCATCCAACAGGAAAGGAAGAACACGGCTTCCCAGAATTCCTCATTAATTAGCTTCAATCCTCACTCGATGATACCCATCCACTCATCTAAGACTGCTAATTGTTATCAATTGAATGATTTCCAGGATGAAATCAATACCTACAAAGAGCATAACTCATTTACATTGCTTGTTGAACAGCTAGATGACAAGAAATGTTCATACTTATGACTCTGGGCCAGATTTGAACTTCTACTAAACAGAGAGATAGCATTATGTATGCAAAGAGCATTGAACTTGAAATAACAATGACTGGATTTTTGTTCTACCTGATTGTGGATGAATTAAATAACCTGAGAGCTATGAGTCTTCATTTCTTCAACGGCAAAATACAGATGAGGTCAAAGTCTTTCCTAATGGTAAATATTTTTAAAATTATGATTTCCAGGGCACTAATCAAACTCCATAGTTTTATGTAATAGAGTAAGCTCAAAAGGTATATATTTTGTAATGTCACAACTATTGTGTTAAACATCTCTCCACTTTAGTCTTCAAGAGTCAAGTGAAAAATAAGAACTTTGAAATATCTGCATCTATTTCATTTTCTCCCTCTATTCAGTGTTTGGCTTTTACAGTGAAACTAACTGAGATATTTGAGAATATAAAGGGTTTTGGATGAGTGAACATTGAGTGACTGAAGCTCTCAGGAAAGAATTTAAAAGATCTCAGAGGCATGCAGCCACGTTATATAAACATATTTTGAACTGTACCATCCTATCTATAGTACTGGCGCCACAGTTGCATTAAGTGAAATTCTATCCAAAAATTGGGAAGGTGCTCTGAGTTTGTTTGTCTGCTCTTCTGTTCTTTCTCAAAAACCTTAAATGAAAATGAAGGTAGTGTAGACAAATGTGCCCAGTCTTTAAAAGCTCCTAACTGGACCGAGAACATTTTAATTGCAGCCAACTTTGTCAAAACTGTCACTCTGGCCTCAAAGTGATTCCTAGGGGGATCTTCAAGTTACATTAATTTTTCTAGATGCTCATTCTTTTGAACTCTAAGAAAATTTATTCCTCCTTCATTTTTCTTTTCCTTTTTAAAAGAAAGGATGGGAGGTAAAAGGAAAAGAAATAGTTGCATCTCTAACTTCTGAAATCCAACAGACTGCTTCTGTGCCGGTCTATTAGGGTTGTCATGAAAATGCATTTACTTATCTGTTATGCAGCCCTCCCCTACTCCATCAACTAAAATAAAGTTTGTATTTATTTTTTCTGGAAATATCCAAAGTGGCCCTGGCTAAGCTTCAAATCTATTTTTCTATATGCTGTGGCTTTAAATGTTGCCGTCTGTACTTGGCAAACAGAGATAACTGGAGTAAGCTCAACAATAACTGAACTTGAAAAAAATGCAAGAGCAACTGACTGTCGAAAAGTCAAATTATGATTTTCATTTGATGAATTGTAAAACCCTTTGATGGTGCTAGTAAGTCTTCTCCTCCTTATATTTCTTATACTTTGAAATACTTGCTATGAATTATTTGTTTTACCCAGGTTTTAAACAAGAAACATGTATCATTTCTATTTGCCTGCTGTACTGTACAGAATTTAAGAATTCATCCTTTCATGATAAGTATGTCTGAAAAATTATTGTTTTACTCTGTGTCAATGACACAGCTCAGCTTCGTTGGAGGAGTAGACATGAAGGCTGTTATACATGTTTGAATGAAATGACTTGATATGAATATTCACTACTAAAATTATCTGCCCAGAAATGGCCTTGAAAGCCATCTTTTCCATGTATCATCTTTACTACATGATCATTTAAACTAACTCAGATTTTTTTAAAAATCATATTTTCTTAAGAATTCAGCCTGAGCAGTAGCCTGGGTTCTCCCTCACTAGCATCGTAAGGAAGTCATCTCCCTTCTGTTTGACTTAAATCCCTCCTGGTGTTTTTATACTCATATATTTTTTTCTTATATTTCAGAGGGATAGCATTAGCAGAAATACCTAATGCAGGTGATAGGTTGATGAGTGCAGCAAACCACCGTGGCACGTGTATACCTATGTAACAAAACTGCACGTCCTGCACATGTACCCCAGAACTTAAAGTATAATAATAATAATAATAATAATAATAATAATAATAATGAATGAGAGAAATCCAAGATCTAAATCTATTCTTATGCTTTAAAAAATGAATGCTGCCATATTCATGTATATATGAATATATGAATAGGTCAAATATGAATATGGCAACATTCATTTTTAAAAGCATAAGAATAGCATATTCTGTTTTGAGAATCCCAATTATACAGAAAATGATAGACCTGTATCTTAAGTGAAATTGTTTAGGAACAAACAGCAATGAGCAATCATAATATTGGACTAGTTTTAACTCCATCCCGCCTTAGAAATATGGCTTCAAGCAAGTTACCCAGTCTCTCTGGGTCTCAGGTTTTTTCCTTGGTGGAATGAGGAATTTTTCTCTCTGCTTATTTGTTTACTGTCCTAAAGGGAAAAAAACCTTGTCAGGCTCCCTCACTCCTGTAGCCCCTTGTCTAGCAGAGGACCAGGCAGTGTCGTTGCTGGGTTGTCTAATGAGGACTGCACCTTTTTGAGATCTGGTGGCTTTCATTATGATTATTTTTTCTTGTGATATAGCAAACAAATACTATAAGTTTGCAATCAACCATATTTTGCTGTGAAATATAGCTAAATTTTTGCAAGGCACTTAATTCAATTGTCTTTTGGCAATAATGGTAGATTTAAAAAAAAATAAAATAAAGAAATATTCTTCAAGAAATTTAGGAATAACCCCTAAAACGGAAACTTACCATATATTCTGTCTGTAATTTTTAAAAATATGGTATTATGATCTAGACATTGATTTTTTCTCTTCTGCTATGAAAAATATGGTAAAATTATGACTTACTTTCCCCCAAGAGACCACATACACCTGAATTTTCTAGGTTTCTGGTGTTTGTTTACTATCTAATAGTGATGGAAAATGGGTAAAGAAATAAAACAGGCTGGACGCAGAGGCTAATGCCTGTAATCCTAGCACTTTGGGAGGCCGAGGCAGGCAGATCACCAGGTCAGGAGTTCGAGACCAGCCTGGCAAATATAGGGAAACCACGTCTCTACTAAGAAAAAAAAAAAAAAAGTAGCCAGGTTTGGTGGCGGGTGCCTGTCGTCCCAGCTACTCAGGAGGCTGAGGCAGGAGAATCACTTGAACCCAGGAGGCAGAGGTGGCAGTGAGCCGAGATCACACCACTGCACTCCAGCCTGGGTGACAGAGCAAGACTCCATCAAAAAAAGAAAAGAAAAGAAAAGAAAGAAAAGAAAAACAAAAAGAAATAAAATTAAGTGGTTAAACGAAACTTGTGGAACAGAGGGTCATTCAGTAAAGTGTAGGGGAGTTGAGGGAGTTCAGGTAGAGGAGACATGCCTTTTCAGAGAAGGCGTTCCAAAAAAACTGTGGGGTTTTTGCTGGCTCTGCAAAGATAAATTTCAGTAGAGATCATGGTAAAACATCCCATGGTACGTTTATGATGTTACTTATAAGAGGCACTGCAATGAATTTTACGTATTGGCAAAGAACTAGAAGGGAATGTGAACACAAGAAAAGAGTTCATGCGTTGAAGTAGTAAAATAATAACTATTTATATTTCTTCTGTATTATTCCTTTGTTACTACACTTGGGAAAAATACAGAAGAAAAAATCAATAAATAGACAATACACTACATTAACAGAAAGAGATGGGTTTTTTGTTTGTTTGTTCATTTGTTTGTTTAAAGACTTTGTGTGAAGACCTAGAAGTGTGCATATTATTTTCTCTCTTTAAGTTTTAAAATTTTGGAATAGGTCGGCTATCATTATCAGTGTCACCTATAATACTCTCAGAGTACTGTAAAAGTGAATATACACAAGATCGTTTGGACCCACACCATTTGACAGCAGATCACTTTCCTCTGTAGAGCTTCACAAGTATAATTTCACTTTTTGGAATCTAACATTGCTCCCTAAGATTAAAACATCCACGTGTGTTTGGTTTTACCAATTGCACTAAAATACAGTTTTATTTTTATGCTTTTGTTCTCCAACATTGATCGTTTAAGGTCACTTTTCACTGTGCAATTTATTAAAATGCTGTTTTTTATCTTTTTCATACCCATCTTTGCCTGGCCTTCTTATTGGAGCCTCGGCAAGGTTTGAGCAGTATAAAGCAATCAAGGAACAGGAAAATAGAAAAAGAATTCTTGATTGGAAGCAGTGAGAAAGCTTGGATTTCTCATTGCTTTGGCTATCACCGAAGTGCCCTCTGTGTGTGAAGGGCCATGGGCAGTGCTGAGTTAGTCACTAGACAGCAAAGAAAAACAGCAGTGACTATTGAGGACTTGACCAAGCTGACCGCTAGTCTCACCACACCCACCTCAGGCTTCACTAGAAGAAACAAACCAGCTCTGATGGGGATTTTTGACATAAATACTGTCAGAAAGTCTAGTCACACATGTTTCTCTTATGGGTTTCAAAGCAAGTGACTCAGCTGATCAGTTCTTTCCAATCTAAAGTCACACTGGGACCTGAGAAGTCTCTGGTATTTAAAGCATGCACCTTGAAACTTAAGATGCTATGCTAGTGCTGGGCTCAAAATGTCCTCTCCCACATTCTCTGCTCCAAAACAAGGCTGCAATTTGGAAGAAGAGGCAAATGGCTATGTGGTCGGATGTATACATGTACCCACTCCGGACTCATTTTATAATCCAGGGCAGGGTTTCCTATATGAGACACTGTGTGTCTATGAGCTTATGACACTGAGACTCGGATGAACACCAGGGGACATTCTCACCATCTCCCCATGAGAAATGCTCATTTGTGCCAAATTTTTCATTCAAAGGACACTTTTAAGCAAATAAGGTAAATGAACACTCTTGAGCAAATAGTGTAGACGAATTGCTAGCATAACCTGTCTTCAAGTATTATACTTCCTTATTCTGCAGAAATACCTATTAGTAAATAGAAATAGATCTACACAAGTCTCTTTCCCACCCCTACTTCCTTTATAATTGTATAGGATTTCTGGTGAATCTGGAAGTGATACCCTGACCTCAGTTTATCATTGCATTTAACACTTGCTTTCTATAGAGGGCTTCTGGCAGCTGAGTTTGATTCCAGAGGTCAATCTGAAAACTTCTTACTGAATCCTATCTCACTTGATGTTAGCATCTGCCTTCCCCCAACCCCCTGTGATAATCAACAAACCCATTTTGATTGGCTGTGGACACGCCATGGTTTCCAGCAGAGCCTGTTTGCAGAAATGCACTGAAAACCATTGATTAACTTAACACTTGTTTTTGCAAAAACATTTTGCTCACAGCTTCTGTGCACGCACACATGCACGCACACGCGCGTGCACACACACACACACAAACACACACACAAAAGCAGCAGCTAACACAAAAGCAATCGATCATTTTTAATCAGACCTTCAATCTGTCTTCTTCATCTACTTTGACCAAAAATGCTAAATAAGAAAATTGTTGAGTATTTCTCTCTGTTGTTTTTCATTCTTTTGTACTCAAAGTTCTACAAGAGCTTTATAGGGTAGTTTATTCTGAAAACCCACAGACTAGAGAGAAAATTCAACTGTAAGTTAGCCATGTGTTAGAGTTTTTCTTGCCACCATGGATGAAATGTAAAGGTGGCTTCATTATTAGTTTGGGGAAATAAGAGTCCCAATCCAGTTAGTATGAAGCAGCTAGTGTTCTGGAAAATGAACCAGGAAACTCTTCTCACCATCGTGAGCTGAGCTAACCTGATAGGCCGTGGGAAAGGACAGCATATTACTCTGGGTAAATGACAAGCACACAGAAAATAAAATTGTTTGGTTTTGCTTGGAATTGAAAATTGTTGAAGGTTGAAGACTTTAATGTAGGGAGTTTATCAACAGCCACAGAATCAGTGGCTTTATCACGCAGCAGTAGGGTCTGCAAAAAGCCACTTCCTGCTGATGAAATTATAGACCTAGAGATTTGGGTCCAGATTTTATACTCAGGAAGCCCTTCAAAACTTGTTTTCTGCTGTCATGCTGAGGGAATTAATAGATTAGACATTAACCACTAAAATTTTTTAGGTATCCCCCAAAATATAGCCTCTAGTGAAAGAGGAGAGTGTCCTTAAATTTCATAATATAATATGGAACACTTCATTTTATATGAAGGTCATTTGTAACAGGTTCTGAAGCAATGTTTTACATTGGGTAAACACCTAGTAAATGGGTGGATCATTCCTTTGATTTAAACTTGCCTGACTTCCTGTAAAAGGAGAGGAAGTGACTATAGGCAGAGCTCAGGTTGGATAATATTTTTCCTGTTATGTATATTTTCTATTTGTTGATGTAATTTAGAATTCCATGGGCGTCCATACTGATATACTGTTCAAACCATTTTGAGAATTTAAAAAATACTTTAATTGGAACAAAAGACAAATAATTTAGAGACTTAAATATATATCCCTTTGTGGGGTTAATTTGGTTTTTACATTTTTTGCATATTTGTGAAAACATTAATTACAGTCATTGAATATTTATTAAGCAACTGCTACATAGTAAAATTATGTAAGATAGGCAAAAAATGAAATGGTTATTAAATTCAATAGAGTCTATTCTTGTGGGCATTGGAGATACATATATAGAGTTACATATTTAGTGATTTATAGATACAGTTATTATATATAGTGTTATATATATATTGTTTGAAAAATCATGGAATTGAGCATATTTACCACCTTTCAATTAATATCAGAACAGAATCTCTGACCTCAAGAATATCAGAATATTCTAAGGGAGACATGGAAGTAAAACAATAATCATAATATTGTGCGATACATTTACCTAAAAATGTGCCCAAAATGTTAAGAAAGCTTAAAAGAAATGCTCTGAAGAGGACACTTAACTTTGTTGAGCAACTTCTAAAAGGCGGTGATTCTTGAACTAGATCTTTCAAAAGTCACAATGAGAGAGAAGTTTATTCCAGGCAAAGGGACAGCTCAGAGAACTTGGCTTTCAAAGGGATAAACAGATCAAAAGGGCTGGACTAGACTGTATGTAGAGATATGACAAGAGATTGGCTAGAAAGGAGGGCTGGAACCAGAATATTAAGGACTCATTCAAGTCCAAACTTTACAATAGATCAATTAGAAATAAATAAAGAACTTAAGACATAAAAGTTGATTAGAAATTTTGGGTGGAAACAATATGGAGGATGAACTGAAGGTCAACCAAACTGGAACAGAGAGACTAGAAAGAACGAATCATCTTGTCATGTGATCCTCACCAGATCTTATTTTTTTTTACCATTTATTTTTAATGGTATGTAATACCCATAAGAAAGATGAGCAAATTCAGGAACCAGAGTTCAACTTATGCTATTCAAAAGTTGTTTGCCAGCTTGAATGTATTGACATGGATTGACTTAGCAAGCTACTAGCCCAGGAGTTGACTATCCTCACGTCTCTGCTATGAAATGCAAAACATATTCATTTCAACTACATTTTCAGAAATTTAAATAGTCATCACTTATCTCTAGGAGCCAATAACTGGAAGAAAAATAATTCATCTTAATTAAAATAAAGGGTTTATCTTGGCAAGATTAATTTGCAAATTATTCTTCCTTACTAAGGAATATCCACTGTTCTACTTTTAGATATTCCACAAACATCACATTATTTATTTTCAAAGCCTTTCTATGATTACTTAAGGCAGTTACATTAATCCCTTATAGAATTGCCATAAGGGACATCTCTAATGTCATTCTATATGGAATTCTTCTTTAACATTTACTATAGACTCAGACAAACAGGTTAAAATATTTTTCTATGCATTGGCTGCATAACCTTGGGCAAATTATTTAAACTCTTAATGGTTTCATTTCCTCCTCACTAAAATGAATATAGTAAAAGCCTAATAGATTGTGTGTAAGGATTTGGCAAGAGAGCTTATGTGAGGTACTTAACACAGTACCTGCCACTTAGTAAGCACCCAATAAATAAATCTTAGCTTTTATTGGCTTTCAAGGATGGGATTTGGCTTGGGAAAAGTTCATTTGAAAATGAAAAAGAAAAATAATCTGTGTTCCCACAGCGGAATAGACCAATGATTAGTGCCCATTGAGAAACATTGGCTTTGAGAAAAATTAGAAATCTTACCTGACACTAGCTTCACAGATGCTTTCCCTTTGAAGAAATGACCTCATTGGGGGAAAAGAGAAATCAAATCCCTAAAGATATAAATATCTGAATTTATGTTTTTCATGAACTGCAAGATCATAACTTTAAAAAAATTTTTGATGTCCTGAGAGGGCAGATTAATTATACATTTGAAAAATAAGATGATAACTTTTAATCAAGGAATATAAACATCTTCTTCAATACCTCCAATAAGCTGTAAGAATGGTGCAATTCAATCTGAGAAAGATAGGCAAAAATAAATGTAAAGTAAGATAGAAATCATTCTCCCAGTTTAAGGCTGATATCTTTGACATATATCATTTGAGAAATTTAAACCTGTACTCAAAACATTAATATATGTAAAATATATATCGTATAATATTTTAAAGGCTATTTTATGAAAAATGATGTAAACCATGGATTCATAATACAGTTAATACAAAATATATTTTTACCATTTAAATATGAAGAATTATTTTAAATATATGCAACGATATAGCAATATGTTTTTTGTTTAATTATGAAGATTCTTAGAAAGAAATTATAGAATAAATCTAACAAACATAAACAACTATTTAGAAAAATAAAATCATAACTTAAAATATTAACATCTTTTTAGTTTCCTTGTTTTTAATTTCTAAATTGTAATTACTGCCCTGCATCCAGTGCATAGAATTAATTTTTACATCTGTCATGTTTTTATAGCCAAGACCTGCAAATAAATAAGAGTGGTTTTCTCTACAGCAAAGGTCAACAGATTGAACAAAGTTAGAGAAGCTGCCCAACATGAAATTTAATATTACAGGGGACAGCATTTTAATAAATGTATATAGAAGTTTCCTATGGAAACAGATTTATGTGTGTACCTTCATAGGATCACTTATTTACAACAGCTTACAGTACATTTGCCAAAACCTACATCATACTAATGCAATGCTGCTTCCTACTTATACATGAGTTTTTAAAGTGATTTCCAAGTAGGAGCTATTATCCCTGCTTCATATACACAGTAAATGATGCCTACACACAAAAATAAACAGAAGTGACTTTCCCTAAGTTGCAAAGTTCATCAAGCCACCCAGAGAACACAGAAATATTAACTCCTCTTTTGCCCAAGAAGCATGAACACTGCTGTTTTCCATGTTTAAGGCCATCTGAGTATTAAATTAATATCACTTTTTATAGGCAGCATTCCAGAATCATTCAGAAGTTGCCATTCTCCACTTTTTGACCTTCAACTTCAATTTTAAATACTGTCAGATGTCTCTGAGGAGCCTCTACTAAATATTGAGGAAGGCTTTTATCACTTCTAAGCTGTTTGCTTTATTGCATAAAGCACATCCTCCTGGAAATAAAAATTCACTTCAGCAAAAGAAAAGTTTTCAGAAATCTCTTCAATGAAGAGTTAGGTAGAGTGTGGGAATCCAGCCATATAGTGATTGCCAAAGCATAAATGGGCCTGGGATATTTTTCAAGTCCAACTACCTGGGAAGATGACTGCTTCTGTTGGTCAGAATGATTGACATTTTGAGCATAGCTGAAAGTTTAGAAACATTTTTTCCTTTTTCAAGATGTAGGAATCAACTCTTCATTTACTTACTGTGAGTAGAGAGGTGAAATTTAGTATTACCACTTTATTTAGTAGCTCTCCCTATGTGACGTAAGTTGTGCAGAAATTGAGTTTCATTGATTACAGCTTCCACAGTGGAAGTATTGAAAATCATCGTTCAATTTATTAACTAAGAATTCAGCAGGACAGAATTTCATTTGCATTATTCCTTATATCTTAAAAATAAAGCAAATTCCACAATCAAATAAGTAATGCTATTTTCTACTATTAGGGATTAAATTAATATTTTGAAAAGAATTTCTACTAAGTGATTTTTGTGAAAGGTGGGTCCAGAAAGAACATTTCTACACTATGGAAATATCTGAGGTATGCTTTGTGGCTGCTGCAGCCTCTCCTGTCTCTTCTGTTTGTTCGTTGTGTGTTTCTCTCTGTTTCTTTTTCATTCATCAAATATAATGTTACTGTCTGGCATATAGTGGGTATATGCAAAAATCACAAATTATCTTCCTTTGAACAGATACAGTCTGTTTGTATTCAGATTATGAGAAGTTCTGAGTATGATAAGGCTGACATAGCATATTTTATAGATAAAATAAGATCTACTTTCAGTGGTTTGTACCTTTTTTATTGCAACATAAAACCTGGGAAAGGCAAATGCAATTCTTACTCATAAATATTAACCATTGTGTTTTCCTGTGACATACTTTCTTGTAAAATAGGCATGCTACTGACTACTAAATTCCATAACCCTTTTCAGATCTGTACTTTAATTTTCAAAAAGTACAAATGTAAAATAAGTGGAAAAAAATTACTATGCAGTGTCTTAAAATTATTATTTTTTTCCTCCTGGAAACAGCTGGTTTTAGAGCTCTCCAGTTTCCCCTGCTGGAGTTGATGAGGTCACTATCACCTCAACCAGCAAAGGAAGTGGAATTCTTTTCAATGGCTTTTTTGCTTTGGGTGTTATCCAGTGGATCAAGAAGAACATTAAATTTGATTCCTGACAGATTAGCAAAGGAGGAACAACTTTGTAAATACTCTGATTTGAAAACATATTTATTTACACATGCATACTGTCAGATATTGGGGGTCAAAATATATGCTTATTTACTTAGCAACTTTGGTACAAGAAGGATAAGTACTATATATATATATATATCCTGCAGCTTCTGAAGTTAAACTAAATCACATTCCTTTTTATGATACATTTGTTATTTTGCAAGATCCAACTTCCCATTTCTCATAAGTAAAAATTTATTTTACCAGCATTGGATTTAACTCTGAAAATATATTTGAGTCAAGCCATAATAAAATGAGACAATTTTTTTTCTTAAAATACATGTTAATTTTTTTAATTTTAAAAAACCTTTGAAGAATTTTGGCTACTGGAAGCAAGACCATTGAAAATGTGGTTTAATTTAGAAATGCCACAGAATACCAAAACACTCCAGATGTGAAACAGAAAATTACAACTGCATAAATAATTTTGCTGATGTATGTCAACATTGGTAACTGAAATAGCTGTATCATATGTTTTATGTTGTGTCTTGGTTTGGGTGTTTTTTTTCTGACATATCTGCTTCCACATAAGCACAGTTTACTGAGGGTTAAAACATATGTTGAAAATTGTAAATGTGTTTATTAGTTACATTATATTTATTAACTATATTAGCAATGTGAGAATTAGGAGCAAAATATAGATAGGCTAGAATATTGAGTACCATCTTGTACTTATTTCAAGGTGTTAATAAATTAAAATGAAATTATGTTGTGGACGAGTATGAGATGAAATTGTGAGACTGTACTGATTTGTAAAATTAAGAAGTTGTATAACTGTAAACATCAACTATTGCATTATAGGAAAAAGTTAATTTAAAAGAATAGGACAAGGTAAACTTTTTAAAAAATTTTGCCAAAGTGGAATATAAGACAAAAAAGCATTTCCAGAAGTTTGACCTTCACTAGAAGCTCTCTCTGTGCCTCTCTTTTCCACCATTCATACTGTTAAAAAAAGACAATATTGAAATATTACCATCAGTATTTTTGACTGTTGAAGACTGAGCCCTTGCTGTAAGTCAGGCACCATGCTGGATGCAGTAAATGTATGTCCTATTTCAAAGGTAAAGCCACTGCATCTTGCACACACAGTTTGGTTCAAAAGCTTTAAGAGTAACAAGAAGGTTTGCCCAAGCTTAGTCACATCACTGAGCAAAATCCACCGGATAGAATGAGGTTGAGATCTCTGAGAAAGCAAAATACTAATTGACAGTAGCAGTTGGCGGGTCATGTTTTTATCCTAATAGTTGTATAGCTGTGCTGACTTCAACTTTTTCAGTTCAGAACTTTTCCCCAAGAGGTCCTTTCTCTTTGTGAAGTGGTCCTTCTTCAGTCTGGGACTCTTTCATTTACCTGATTGAGTCTTGCTCCATCGATACAGGCCCCTGTAAACCAACTTTATACTACAGCACTTCCCTTAACAAAACAGGCTGATTTATTTTGAGCCAATCTTAGAATATACAATTATGTGACAACATAAGGGATGGACTTATAGAAGCGATAGAAGCTGAGTTTGCCATTTCTGTAGTGCATTCCATATGTAAGTTTTGGAGTGCACTTTCTGGAAATCACATCATGGTCTATGTAAATGTAAGAACGCTCTTAATCTACAATATGGTCTCCTCTGTTTTACACTATACATGCAAATTTGAATGTGTTCAGATTAAAGATAGTGTTTCATAACGTATCAGAGCCTTGGATCAATTACAACAAACCTCATCTCTTTTCTTATGCCCTGAGATGTGCTTAAGAAAAAACAGGCAAGAAAGGCAGCGTTTCGGGTTCATAAACTTTCATCAAAGTGAGTTTTCCATGCAGTTTCTTGCCAGGTGATCACAGGCTCCTTTTTTTCTTTCTTTCTTTCTTTTTAACCTCTGTAGAAATTTAACAGCTGAGACATTCCCTTTAGATATTTACTTTTTCTAAATAGAGAATGTGGAAGATTTTTTTTTTCAGTAAAGCAGTGCCCCAGCTAAACAATTTATATGAATATGTATATTGAAGGTGAATTTCATACTATAAAATACATGTAAGCACTATTTTGCTAACACCTTAGATTTAGATAATTTCTTGAGGCATAGTCTATAGGAAATCTGATGGCCACAAGTGGTATAAGCTACCTTTCTTTATTGAAATAAATTACAATTGATAGACATTTGAATGCATATTTTACATACTTTTGTGAACTTCTAAAAATGCATGACATTTTTGGCTGGAAATAATATATTAATTTAAATTTCTTCAAAGTTACCTCTTACAACAAGTGCCATCTGACATTTATTGGGAAACAAGCTTATTTTCACCCAAACCAATTTGGAAATATTTTATGTTATAGTATTTGTTGCTTTCATTGCAATGGACAATAGGTCTATCTTTATGGCTACATTAGCAAATGTCTCCACACTATGTCTCCACACTCCAAAAGAGAAATCCTACTAGATCTTAAGAACTATTTATTAGTCTACTGAATGGATTCTACCTCATTCATTTTTATCTTTAGATTAATTAGATACTTCATCTATCTTCTCCTGCACTTACACAGTGCCCCAAGAATTTCTAAATACGCAGTGAGTACGTGCAACAATAGATTTACAATATCTTACTCTGCCTCTCAAAGACTAATTGTGAACAGGAAGATATATATAAGTGTTGGCACTAAGAAATAGTGTCTCCTTGGGCATGTCTGTTTTCTCCTCTGGTGACTGGTGAACTTAACTAGCCCACAGAGATGCTTTGTTTGTTTGAACTTGAAAAATGTCCTCTGTCCCTGGACTCCAATTGGGCCCTGCCTTCCTTCTTATTTCCAGCCACTTACCCATATACAGTTCCTGCCGAGTCTGGTGTTGGGGTTACAACATAATGATGTTTCCGGACCTGCCCAACGCTAACACTCCATTTTTAATACATCAAGCTGATGTCCAAGCTAGATTTTTCCCCTGTATAATTATGCAAGAAAAAAAGCTTCTATAAAGACTGAGAACATGAACTTAAGATACTTAAACATTTACTGTCAATATTAGGAAAGCAAAGAATTCTATATCCAGTTGAATGAAAGAAATTATATAAATGAAGGAAATTGTTGCTTAAAAGTTAGACTTTCTGTGGCGGTAAATCTGTTAATTAATTTGAGACACAGAAAGTATTTACAAATTTCAGCTTTAGGAAAACAAACCTATTCTGTAAGCTTAGCCCAGAAAGAATGTTGTTAATGATGGGAAAAATTATAACAATGGCTGATTTCAACCTCTAAAGAAGAGATAACCAAGTTATTCTATCTCAACTTACATTGAATCTCATTGCAGAAAAATTGCCTTTCAAGTAAACAGAAATTTGAATATGAGTCTATAATACAATAGACAAAAAAGTAAAATTATTCATGGTAATGTTATAACAAATGGAGAAGGTGAGTGTTAGGATACACTTTTTTTAAAAGCAATATAATTCATCCTCAGTGAATGTTGACAAAATAGCTTCAAAATTGCATCAAATGAAGGCGTGTTGTGCAGGCATTTAGCTAGGAATTTCCTGACTTTAGCCCCTAGACGACCTCATGGTTAAATGGCTAAAGCAAACTAAAAGGAATTTAAATCTTACGTGTTTATGGTGCCATTCACACTTTATTTATTTATTTTTGTTAGCGTGGATTAATATAATAAAACCCAGGTACCACACTGAGGAACAACTGCAATACTTTGCAATGTTACATTGGAAAAAATCAGAAAATCCTTTCAGTTTTTATATTTTTATGTATGCTATTTTCATCAATTTAAAGTGTAACAGAATTAACTTATGAAGATAGAGCCACAATTCAGAAATATCATAATTGACTTTTTCCTAAATTCAAATGAAAGTTGCCAGTTGAACATCAATCTTGAGAGAATCCTTTTTTTGTACACTCATATGTTAAAAATTATTTAAAATTTGAGAAAAAAGTGAAAATAGAAAATACACATTTTCTTGTATAAGAATTGCCACAGTAATGTAATCTTTAACCCTCAACAACTTGTCAGGGCATGCATAATACAATAACAGGTATTACTGGATGTATTTGGTATATAGAAAAGAAAAAAATGTTTTACATATAACATCTATTGCATCTGGAAGTGTAGAAACTGCTTAGCAACATCCCCACACATTTAACTGACAGTGCAAACAATATTAGAATTCAACAGAAAAAATTCAAGCATCCTATTTACTCATCTTGAATGAAATATTCATTCAATTTTGTATTTTTTATAAAAGAGAATGTGATCTTTCAACAGCTTCATCTGAAACCATTTAAAATCAAAGTTACGATCCGAGAAACTATTTTACTTACAGCATATTTATATAGCTTTAAACTTCCTTGACTCTTATTTTTTTTAAAAAAAAGATCAGGTGCGTCTTACCAAGGAGGAACTATTCCAAGACCCAGGAAAGCAAATTTCCACCATTTCAATGTGTAATATGTGCTTAAGCTCGTTCATTTGCATTTCAAAACTTCTCAGTCTCTAAAGGAAAAAAAAAAGTAAACATATCTTGTTTAGACCTTCCTGCTGTTTTCAGTTTCAGTGTATCTCATCACACACACACACACACACACACACACACACACACACACACACACGCACACACATCATCATCATGATTCTTAGCATTAACATTTGTGGTTAAGGACCTTAGGCCATCCATCCGCATACATTGGCATTCGGAAGGCCCACAGCCAATCTTTAATATGGGAACACTAACATCAGGACCAGGTCTAAAACACTAAACAGATGAAACTCAAGATATCAGTTGCCCTAGTTTCAGAACAGCCACAATTTGTTTATAAATTGTTTTCAGAGAACGCTGCTGGCTGCCACCAACTAAAGAGGAACTCCAGGTATGTGACAATGCTGAAAATTACCACCAGAGGGAAAAAAAAAAGAGCTTGATTCACACTTGGGCTATCGTCATGGCAAAATACATTTACTTTCTATTCTTTGCCTTTAGTTTGATGCTTTATATTGAATGAAAAATTTATGCATTTTAAAGCCATTACAGCTTAGAACCTTAATTTCTAATGCATAGTTCAGAAAAGGAGAGACTCACCGACTACCTTTCTTGTAGGCTTCCAGGGTGGGTAAAATGAGTATTCGCCAAAATC
This sequence comes from Gorilla gorilla gorilla, assembly GCF_029281585.2. Lineage (NCBI taxonomy): Eukaryota > Metazoa > Chordata > Mammalia > Primates > Hominidae > Gorilla > Gorilla gorilla. The sequence continues at coordinate 17,768,027 of NC_073232.2, read as the reverse complement.
TATTCTACTCTATTCTCCCTCAGCCACAGTACCTTACCAATGTCATGTCATGTAATTTTTTGAACTGTTCTCTGATGTGGGCATGGCTCTTAGCCCCACTTTGAAGACAAGGAAACTGAGACAGGTAGTTGATTCTCCTAGAGCCATAGGTCAATGGGTAACACAAGCCAAACCAAACATTTTGGTACTAAGCTTTTCCCACAGAACAACATTGTCTTTCTAATAATCCGCCCTGATTAATTTCAAAAACAAGAGGCTATGTAAATTAAATTCTAAAATATTGAAAATTCTAGTTTCACAGATTTATTGTGTGTTTGAATATCAATAGACTCTCTTATCCATTCTCCATTTACCTAAGTAAGCAGAATCTGATGTGTTTCATTCATTTTTAATGTTCTTGAGATTTCTCAATCTGGGGGTGTGTATATTTTTTATATATTCTTTTCCTCTGAGGTATTGCTTCTCCTACATTGGTGTTTTCGAAGTGAGTGCCGTAGAACCCTACATGTCAAAGACACTTTGGGGACCACCGTGGAAGATCATTTGTGGGGAGGTCATCAGGGTGGTCTTTGGACACTTTCACTTTTCTTTAATATATTGAGATACATATCCTATCAGTTTTTAAAAAGTGCTTGGTGGAAAGAAAGAAAGTGAAGACGGAGGGAGGAAGGAAAGGAGTGAGGAAAGAAGGAAAGTAAGCAAAGAGGCACTCTCCTAGACCGTGAAGGTGTTACTATTAATAAGAAATTTGAATTTGGAATCAAGAGGTGTTAGTCCTGAGGTCTTCCTGAGAACAGAATAGAAGTGTTCATAATAATATTGGATCCTGTATCATGCAATTGTGGTGACCTGTCTGACATTTAAGGAATAAAGGTGAACTTTGAATGTCTTAAAACAAACAAGCTTTTCTTTTGCAGTTCAGCCTCAAGCAAAAGGAAGGTCTCTGCAGTACTACAAAGACCGTCCAACTTCTTGAAAGCCCTACAAGACCGTGTATAATGCACGTCTCACACTCCACTAACACGAGTCTTCCCCACGCCTATGTTTCTGACTTAGAGAAATTCCAAAGAATCCTCATTTTTTTTTTCTATGATATTGCGGCGGGATAGCAGTGAGGTGTATTATCTAAGACAACGGTCTTCGACCATGGGTAACTTGCCCATCACCCCCGACTCTCGGGGGATATCAGACAATGTCTGGAGACTGATACCTAATGTATACAGCTCAGAAATGCTGCCAAATATCCTACATTGCACACAACAGTCCCTGCAAAGGATTTTTCCAGCACAAATATCAATAGTGTCAAGGTTGAGAAACTGATCTAAGAGCACACGACTGTCAACTTGAGTACTGCTTGGATCCCTTCGCCTAATTCTATGTTCCCCCACATCTGAGCTTCACAGTGAACTTATAAAAGTTTTCTGCAAATGTTACCATTGGTTGTAGATGGGGCAGAATAAATGAAAATACATCTGCTTTCCAGAGAGAATTAGGAAACTAGAGAGAAAGGATGGAAGCAAGATGCCATTACTATCGAAGGTCTGGTTAACCACCTTGGAGACCACTGAAACATCATCCCTCCAACGGTGTGTTATTAGGTTTTTCACATTTTCCAACTTTATTTAAATTAAATGTTTCCCTCTTAATAGGCTTTTGGACATTCTTGACAAGCCTTTTTACATTTCTGAGTTTCACCCATGCTGTTACATGTAGCTATAACTTTTTCAATGTCATTGCTAAATAAGTATCCCATTAGATGAATATACTCCAGTTTATTTTTCTATTCCACTGCTGTGGATATTTGTCGTTTTCAGTTTTCCACTATTAAAAATATTCTGTGATAAACACTCTTGGTGCACTTACAAAAAGTTATATATATTATATATAATTTATATACTAAAACGTATATATAAATAAATATAAATTATAAAATAAATATAAAAATAAATTACATATAAAATACACATATTCACTATATATATTCGATGTGTATACACACACACACACCTTTGAATAGAATTGCTAGGTCACAAAGCATAATCATATTTAAGTTTATTAATAATTTCAAAAGGCTTTCCAAAACAATTATGTCAATTTACATACCCAACAACCATCAAAAGTATTCCAGCGACCTACAACTTCATCAGGATTCAATATTGTTTGACATTTAAATTTTTGCCAATCAGAGATATGTAAACAACTCATTAAAAAATTTTTCATTTGCTTTGATAACTAATTAGATTGAACTTTTTTTCTCCTATAGTCATTCTTGATTCTTCTTTTGTGAAATATCTGTTGGAGTTTTCGTCTGATTTTTCTAATGATTATATCTCATTGCCTCATTTATATATATATATATATATACACACATATATATGAATATGTATTAGTATTTACTATTTATCTGTCTATTTCTATAAAGAGAGAGAGATTCTAAATAATAATCCTTTGGGAATTGTATGTGTTACAGATATTTTCTTCAATGTTATGCCTTGTCTTTTCACACTATGCATTATTACATTTGATATACAGATGTTATTTTATGTGTTAAAATTTATCATTTTTTTCTTTTATTGATTGCACTTCTTGCTTCTTGTTTAGTAAATCATTTTCTATCCCAAGGTCACAAATATATCTGAAAATATTTTCTAATATTTTATAAAATGTACTTTATAAAAGTTTTATAGTTTTACCTTTCACATAATGGTCTTTTATTTCCCTGGAATTAATTTTTGTAAAATGTGAGACAAGGGTCCTTTTTTTTTTTTTTTTTAGTATTAATAGCCAATTCTCCCAGCCTCATTTAATAAAAGAGCCATCAATCTGCAGTGATCTGTAATAACAGCTTTGCCATAAATCAAGTTTCCATGTTAGTGGATCTGTATCTGTATTCTATATTTTGTCCTATTGATCAATTAATCTACTCCTTAATCAATATAATAGTCTTAATTGCTATAGCTTCAGAATTAATCTTGACATCTGGAGGGTAAATTACCTCCACCTTTTAGATCTTCTTCAGAACTGTCTGCATCACTCTTGGCTCTCTGCTCTCCCATATCAATTTCAGAATCAGCTTGTTAAGTTTATATGCACACAGAGACATGCACAAACCTGTCCTGATTAAGTTTGCATCGAGTGTTTATATTAATTTTGGTGGAAACTGCCATGTTTCTGGGGCTTTCTTTTTCCTAAAGGGAAAACATTCTTTCATAAAGTTTTTTAAATAAAGTGTTTCAAAAACATTTTGTAAGATTAATTCCGAGGTTATTTTAATATCCAAAGCTATTAGAAGAGGTAGCAAATACATTTGCTGCTTATGTTGATTGCTCAGAAATATAACTGATTTTTGTACATGATTTTTCAATCTAGTCACAATAAAGATGTTTTATAAATTTTAAAAATCTATCCTTTTTTACGATAAAAATTATGTTATTTTCATTTCATCCTTTTCAGACTTCATATTATTTATTTTCTTTTATTTTTTCACTACACTCTCAAGGTCAGTATTATTATCATAAAGTAAGATGTTTGCTCTACGTTTTTGTCCTTTTGTTTTGTTTTGAGAGGGATAGTGTATGCAAAAATTATAAAAGTAAAAAAAAAAAATGCCTACTTTTAGCTTGTCAGATTTTATTATGACCAGATGTTAAATTTCACGAAACTATCTCTGTATTTGATTTTTTTCCTTCAATCTGTGAATATGGTGAGTTGGAGTATGTTAATTCCTAATTAACTAAACATACAGTAGTTCAAACATAATCTAAGTTAAGGTCAGGATAGGTAATGAGGTTGCTGAAGACATCTCTCTCCTCCGAAGAGTCATTTAGAGACAGTCTGACAGTGATCCTTCCAACATTTGTTTTTCAACATCAATTTGATACTAGTTATCACCACTGTAACCCAGGAATAAGGAGAAACACACGTGGTAGGTTTTCTAGGTCAGACTTGGAATTTGCACACACCAGTCTGTCTCATGTGCTTTTGGATAAAACTCAGCCACATGGGAAATATTCTATAGCTTGGTGCCCAGGAAGAAGTAAGTATAAATTTGGTGAGAAACTAATCACCTTGTTGTATGAGGTGGATAATATGAATTGATTTTCTAATTTTCAAGCAATCTTTGATTGAATAATGTACCCAACTGGATATATTTTGAATGCTAATCTTGATTTGATTGGCTAATAATTTTATTGGACTTTTGCATCTTTTTCCAAGATTGAGATTGGTCAAAATTTTTCTAAACACAGTGAGGTATTATTGTTGCTATGGTCAAGATTCATTTTTCTTTATTTATATATTTCCTCTTACCCTCCTTTATTTTGTGAGTTGATCTTAAATCTTTTCCTTTGAAGAATTACACATAAACGTGCACATACAAACACACACACACACACACACACACACATAGTGCAGGCTTAGAGGAAAGTATTTTTTATTGTCTTCCTTCACTTTTAAAGAATAATTACATTGAACATAGAACCCCAGGTTAGTAGTTATTTGTTTCTTCACTTTAAATATTCATTCCATCTTCTCTGGCTTCAATTACTTAAAGTGAGATGTTAGCTATCAGGATTTGTATTCCTGCCCTGAAGGCAATAGGTCTTTTTCCTCTTTCTGCTTTTGTGTTTGGCTTTCTGCATGTATTTGAAAGCTCTGCTATCAAGTGTATGCATGTTTAAAATGATTATGTCTTTATGACCCAGAAGAAGGAATATCAGTGGGCATAAAGGGAGATTTTTTATAATAAAGACTATGTTAACTACTATTAACATAATGATTTCAGGTTTCTTATGATTTGCTTTTGCATGGTATATCTCTTTTTCTATCCTTTTACCTTTAGTCTATCATTGCCTTTATTTAAAGTTTGTTTCCTGTAGCCAATACATAGTTGATTCTTGCTTTGTTTCCAATCTGGTTTTCTCTGTTGGTCACTGGGAAGGTCTAGAGGCTTTTCCACTAATGTAATTATGAATATGTTAGAGTTGTAGCGTAAATTTTTATATATGCTTTCCAGTTGCCTCATCTATTCTTCTCTGTTTATCTGCCTTTTTTTGAATTGAGTGCTTTTAGTATTTTATTTTATCTACTATGGTAGACTGAATAAAGGTAGCCCCAAGATGTTCACATTCTAACCCCCAAAAGCCATAAATATGTTACAATACATAGTAAAAGGGACTTTACAGATGTGATTAACTTAAGTAAATTGAGGTGGGAAGATTTTCCTGTTTTAGCCAGATGGGTTCAATATACTCACAAAGTCTTATAAGAAGGGGGCAGGAGGGTCACAGTCAGTAATAGGAGGTGTGATAACGGGAAAAGGATATTGGAGTGATGTGAGGAAAAGACCACAAGCCCAGGAATGCAGTCAGCCTCTAGATGCTAAAAAGGGCAAGGAAACTGTTTCTCCTCCTACTCCTTCTCAAAAGAAGCAGCCCTACTAGAATCTTGACTTTAGTGATACTGACTTTGGGATTCTGAACCCAAGAACTGGAAGAGAATAAATTTGTGTTGTTTTAAGCCACTAAGTTTCTGGTATTTTGTCACAGAGGTCATATGAAACTAACACAGATGTTGGCACCTGGGAGTGGGGTGCTATTGTAACAAATACAAGAAAACAATAAAAATGCTGTAACCAAAACAAATACAAATATGAACCTGGCTTTGGGATAGGATAATGGGCAATTTTGAGGGCCGTGATAGAAAGTCTGGATTGTATTGAAAGAACGGTTAGAAGAAGTATGGATGTTAAGACTCTTGGTGAAGACTCAGAAGGAAGTGAGGAGCATGGTGGGGAAACCTAAAGCATCTTCAGGCATAGCTAAATCATCATGAACAGACTGTTGGTAGAAGAAAGAAGGTTAAAAGCTCTTCTGGTGCGGACTCAGAAAGAAATGTAGGACATGCTCATGGAAACTGAAAGGAAGGAGATCCGAGTTACATAGTTTAAGAAAGCCTCATGAGTTGTGTCGTATGCTTATGTGGAGAACAAACTACTAGCAAGTAATAAACTTGGGCATTTAGCAGAGGAGATCTCCAAGCCTAGTGTTAGAGATGTGGCCTGGTTTCCTCTGGCTGCTGATAGAAAAATTTAAGAGGTAAGAGCTCATTTGAGGAAAAAACATGAAGTCCAAAGAAACAGGACTTGATGAATTGAGAAATTGTCAGCCTTTCAGATTATAACAATATCCTAAACTAGATTTGCTATCCACAATGCATGCTCTAGAGAGAAAGCCAACGTGTACCTAGACTGAGAGAAGCAGAAAGGAGACAAAATGAAAAAGAAAAAAAAAAACCTGTCAGACTCTCAAAACACACAAACAGAAAACAGACTATTAAAACTACTCAGCTTCAAGCACATGGTACCCTTCATGAGGAAGAAATGATGACTTCAAGGATAGAGCTGTGGGCCCAGAGGGCAGAGCCTCAGACTACAGAAGATTACTAAAATTAAATGGGGTTTAATGGATCATTGAAATCCAACTGGGCAAACTCCTTGAAATTAAATGGGATTTTCCTAGTTGGATTTCAAAATTGCTTGCATGTGTTTTTTTTCTTTCTTCCCCTTTGAAATATCAATTAAAAATTATCTTATATTTCTTTTATATTTTCCACCTTATCTCAGTGCTGTATTCTGGATTTTCTCAACGCTAACTTCCTGTTTACTAATTTTTTTATTAAAATAATATGTTGTCAAATATTCTCATTGAGATTTTCATGTTAATCAGATTGTTTATTTCTTGAAGTCTTATTTATTTCTTTATAAAATCAGCTTGGTCATTTTTCATACTGTACATTTTTCTAATGCTTATTGGCACAAATAGTGCCAATGCCTTCTTGATTCTATAATTATGTTATACATATAGAGTTTATACTATAGAATTATGGTGTTCTCATAGTTACAGCTTTAGAAATCTTTCTGAATATATAGTTTTTCTTTGTTTTGCTGCTGCCTCTTATTCATAATGCCTTGATTTTGTGTGTATGTGTCATAATTTTTTGCCTAAGAGCTCATGATTTCTTGGAATTTACCTGTGAAAATTCTTTGGAACTGGAGAGGAAGTTGTGTGTTTTTGCAAAGAAGATTTGACTTACTCCTTCAAAAAACCAGAGAGAGAATAAGCCCAGGATCATTTAGAGTGGTATTACTTTGACAGATTAACTAGTATGGATTTGTGTTGCAAACCCGTGTGAGGGATACCTTATAGCAATGAATTATTAAGGAAGATTTTTTTTCCTATTTGTAATACAGTCACCCTTTGTTTCAGACCATTGGTGGGAAGATTGATAAGTTTATTTCTAGTCCATTAAACTGATAGTATATACTTTGAGTGCCAACTTTAGGAGGGCTCTTTTTTAAATTTTTTTTTTTAGTTCTGGAGTACACAGGCAGGATGTGCAGGTTTGTTACATTGGTAAACGTGTGCCAAGGTGGTTTGCTGCACCTATCAACCCATCACCTAGGTATTATGCACAGCATGCATTAGCTATTTGTCCTAAAGCTCTCCCTCCCCCCAACCCACCCCTAGACAGGCCCCAGTATGTGTTGTTCCCCTCCCTGTGTTTATGTGTTCTCATTGTTTAGCTCTCATTTATAAGTGAAAACATGTGGTATTTGGTTTTCTGTTCCTGTGTTACTGTGCTGAGGATAATGGCTTCTGGTTTCATCCATGTCCCTGCAAAGGACATAATCTCACTCATTTTTATAGCTGCATAGTATTTTCATAGTGTATAGATACCACATTTTCTTTATCCAGTCTGTCATTGATGGGCATTTGGGTTGATTCCATGTCTTTGCTATTGGGAATAGTGCTGCAATGAACATACTTGTGCATGTATCTTTGTAATACAATGATTTATATTCTTTTGGGTGTATATACCAAGTGATAGGGTTGCTGGGTCAGTCAGATGGTATTTCTGGTTCTAGATCTTTGAGGAATCTCCACACCGTCTTCCACAATGGTTGAACTAATTTGTGTTCCCATCAACAGTGTAAAAGCATTCCTATTTCTAGGAGGTCTCTTTTTAACTTTTCCCCATTGAGAGGGCCCTGAGCTTTATCTGTTGTCCTTCAGGCCCCCAAACAACCATAAAAACTAAAATTTAAGTTTACCCTTGCCCTCAAGTTATAAGTCATCTTCAGTGTTCACCTTTTAATGGAGTGCTTTCTCCACTTTTTTGCCAAATTATTGAGGCATTTAAGAACATGGTTCCATATATTTTCAGCATGTTCAGCTTTTTTAGCAAAACAGCAAGCAAGCTTGGGCTCCTAGGGTACTTTCATCCAAGGAATTAAAATCAACCTCACTTTTATACAGCGTATTTGTTGTCATGAAGGCAATAAACTAATTAATAAATACTGTGCCTACTGTTTATATATCAGTGAGGTTATACCATTTCAAATATTAGAGTAAGGATATCTGTAAAATTCTGCAAAAGGAATTTTTAGCCTAATGTGTGTACTACTTATATCATCCTGATATTTGCAAAAATAATGTTTTCCCATAACTCAAGATAGAATGATGGCATTTGAAAAAGGCAAGCTTTTTTTGAACGGTGAATAAAATGAACATACTGGAAAAAGCCGAATTAATAAATGGAAAATCCCAGTGTAACCTCCTCAGACACACTCATATCCACCCAATGAGAAACAATTTTTCACCAGCAAATTACATTTTCTTGACTTGCATAATGATTTCCCATGAACGAACAATCACAACCTAATTTTGCAATTGCACAATTCATTCCTCCATTGCATCCAAGTGAGTCATTCCTGCATTAGGTAGGCAAAAGGTTTGAGGTTAAAATGCCATGACCAACAACAGCTCCAAACGGATTTAATTACAAGAATCTAATTATTCACCCTAGAGATCCTGCCTCAGTGTCTTTAAGGCAAATAAAGTTTCCTTTCTATCTCCATATCTATAGCTAGGAAAGCTAAACAGCTTATTTGTGGTGGCATTTTATAACCAACTCTTAAAAAAAAAGATATTGCAAATAATATGAACTATTAACTTTGAATAAGCTCTCTTTGTATAAAACTGTATGTAAATATGAGTTCCCCAAAATATAATAATAGGTACAATGTCATTTCAATAGTTCTAATGTTGTTACTAATGTAACTTAAGCATAAACTATACCATATCTCTGTGAGTGTCCTAGTTTCCCAGATCAATCAGGTTATTTCGTTATAATGTACATACCTGGAAAATGAATTTCAGGGACATCTTAAAAATAACCTCCCGGCCGGGCACGGTGGCTCACGCCTGTAATCCCAGCACTTTGAGAGGCCAAGGCGGGTGGATCACGAGGTCAGGAGATTGAGACCATCCTGGCTAACACGGTGAAACCCCGTCTCTACTAAAAATACAAAAAATTAGCCGGGCGAGGTGGCAGGCGCCTGTAGTCCCAGCTACTCGGGAGGCTGAGGCAGGACAATGGTGTGAACCCAGGAGGCGGAGCTTGCAGTGAGCCGAGATCGTGCCACTGCACTCCCGCCTGGGTGACAGAGCGAGACTCCGTCCCAAAAAAAAAAAAAAAAAAAAAAAAAAATGACCTCCCAAAAGTAAGAATTAAGCATTCGCCATGAAACAGTAATGCTAATATCTTATGTGATATTGATTAGTGTGTAAAATCTACACTGAGCTCAGCTTTGCTTGTTAAATTTCCATCTAAGGTAAACTATGTCAAGCCCTTCAGAATGTGGTCCCATTCTTGCCATCTTTATGACTACTTTTTTTTTTTTTTGAGACGGAGTTTCACTGTTGTCACCCAACTGGAGTGCAATGGCACGATGTCGGCTCACTGCAACCTCCGCCTCCCGGGTTCAAGTGATTCTCCTGCCTCAGCCTCCCAAGTAGCTGGGGTTACAGGTGGCCACTAGCACGCTCAGCTAATTTTTGCATTTTTAGTAGAGACGGGGTTTCACCATGCTGGCCAGGCTGGTCTCGAACTGCTATGACTACTTTTATTTGGTGCTCATGAAATGCTTGATATTTAAATCAGGTTTTTAATTTTAAATTGCAATACGAAGAATATTGCCAAAGTGACAGGTTAAATCAAAATGGAACACAATCCTATGGTGTTAGAACCAAAGGGATTTAAAGAACCAAAGAGATTTAGGAGTCTCCTTGTACAGGTAAGCAAATAAAACCCTAAGGTTGCAAAGTTAATAATGGCTGAAATTGCAACCTGGGATTTTGTTATGCAGTGTTCATTCCCTTCACAAACAATTCCATATTATCTCCCCTATTCAAAATTACATCATTTAAACCTACTAAGAATAAGGGTCAGTCTCATCCCTGCTTATGATTTAAGATTTTTCCACAGAGACACAAAGAACAAAAGCCTAAAAGTGAGATATGAACACCAGATCTCTCTGCATTGAGCTTAACGTGAGTTCTATACAACCAGAGGACTTTTGGTATTCAACTCAGATACGCACCCTATATTTATGCTGAAACAAATCACTACAGGCTTTATAAACTTAGAGTTAGCAAATGACATGAGAGGGAAATGAACCCAATCTACTCTCATTGCTTTGAATGGTAACTAGAAAACTCCTTGACTACATTTTACATAAATCAAAATTCGAACATATTAACTCTTATCCTGAAACCATCCTTGAAAAATTCCTATTTTATGCAAATTCATAGAATCACAGAACATTAAAAGAGCCTTGAGATGATCTGGTGAATCTACCTGCTTCTTCTGTAAAGGAGAAGACTAAACCACAATTGGCTTAAGATTCTGTTTTTGTTTTTGTTTTTGTTTTTGTTTGAAGGGGCAGGGACAGAACTGAAGTGAACAGAACTAGAATTAGAATTAGAATTCAAGTTGTCTGACTGCCTAGCCAATTGTTATGAATTCTCCTGTTTTCAGGGACAATGAAGACATTAAGTCATATTAGTTTTACATCCTCTCCAATCATTCTTTGGAATACTGTGCTTTATTTTTAGTTCAAATCATGAGGTGATCATCATGGTTTCTAATTCCAATACCCAGATTACGTCAGTCTTATGATTAAAGCATCAAATTGTTCTCTTTCATTTTTAAAATCTTGCTCTCTTACCAATACCACAAGTGAAGAGTTGCATAATGTTTTCAAAACTGAAGAGTATTCTGCTTCTTAAAAATCACTTCAGTTTGTTCAGCCCTGAAAAAAATAGGCATGACTACTTTTTAATAACAGAAAAGAAAAGCACTCACAACCAGAAATTTCCTTTGTTTTATACCATACAAATGCTTGTAAAATGATTTTCCATTCCCACCATATCTATTTTGTTTGATTTAAAATATTTGACACAAATGAGCAAACTCTCATATCTTTAGATTTGGCTAATACTGAAGTTTTAATTGACTCATCAAAACATAGTACCAGCATATTGGTTGATTTTATACTACTTTTGAATACATTGAACTGCTACATATGAAGAGATCCTTAAATTTAGTTGTGAATGATGATTTTAAAAATTAGCAAAATTTAAATGTGCATTGACAAATGCAGTGGTCATATTCAATATGATCATATATCATAGCCATCATCTTAATTTCTTCTTCTATCCAACTACTTTTATTATTATAAAAAGTCAAGAAGTTCTCTAAAAGTTTTATTTCATATACAATTTTACATTGCATGAAATATTTTTAGAAACATGTCTAGTGAGGAAAGTTGCATTAAACCATTTAGAGCCAATGAATAAAAAGTCAGGTTGGATAGTATTAAAAACAACTAAAGATTTCAATGATAGAAACACCATGGGGTCCTAAGCCAAGGATCTTTACTTGCTCCTAGGGTCTTGACTCCAGAAGCAATTGTGCAGATGGGGGTGGGATGGAGATTGTATTAGTTTCCTAGAACTGTTAAATACATTTTTAATTGAAATAAATTTTCATCCTATTAAGTTATTTTCATGCAACAAATTTTTCGCTTTTCACTTTTAAGATCTTCCTTGCATTCTTGCTTATAGTTTTTATATCTCTATTGACAGTTCCCATCTCTTCATTCATTACAACTGTTCTTTTCCTTCAATTCCTTGAAAGTCCTATCTATTAATCTCAGCATCTTGTTCTTCTTAAAGTCTATTTCTATTGACTTATTTTGCTCTTGAATATGAATCACATTTTCCTGTTTCTTCATATGTCAAATAATCTTCATTTATGCTTGAAATTTCGAATGACACTCTTTAAAACTGAAGTTTGGAGATTCTATAGATTCCTCAGAAAAGTGGTGAATTTTGATCTTGTAGGCAATTAAATTTCTGGTTGATTACTATGTACTTGTGGAAAGATGGTCACACAGATTCACTTGTGTGATTCTGTGTTGGTTTTGCCTTTGTTCTGAAATGAGTCCTTTAATCCTGAGACCAAAACTTTATTCCTTAATGGGGTTCCATTTGTGGGTTTCCACTGGTTTCCTTATATTCCGTCATGAATGCACAGTGCCAACCAAGGATTTTCTCAGCCCTCGAATGCATATTTTTGAAGCTCCTCTCCTCTGTTTTACCCTTCTACTTAAGATTTCCCTCTGCATTTCTAAATATTGCCAATGCCCTAGGTGGGTGCTGTGGCACATGTCTGTAATCCCAGCTACTCAAGGGGCTGAGATAGGAGGATTGCTTGAGCCCAGGATTTCAAGACCAGCCTGAGCAACATAGCAAGACTAAAATAAAATAAATAAACAATTAAATAGTTAGGAAAAAAAGAAAAATAGTATAAACAAACACACAAACAGTATGGCTGTCCTGAATTCTGTTTTCTTAACATCTCAAACCCAAAAAGCTGAAGTTTCTGGTTGAGTTCTAGATGTTGCTGCTTGAGAACTGGAGGTCCCCTCAGAGGAAAAGCTGTGTCAAAGTGGTTATATCCCAGTGTAGCTTCCTTATCTCAATTATTGAATCCCCTCCAATTTCTGCATGCATTTGGTCTCTTTCCAACACCTTAAAATAATTGCTTTATTCTTTTCAATTTTTTTAGTCATTTAAAATTGCTATCTGTAAAATGGTTACTACCTTGAAATTTACATTATTATCTCTACTGGACTTCTTTTGTATGAGAACTAAGTAAACTTTGATGTTATTTAATTCACTATACCTGAGTCTCTGTTACTACGGAACCAAGCCTAGTCCTGACACCACTAGAGTCGGAATACCTTTCCTAGGAATGGAACATCATCCTCGTGATGAACTTGAGATAGAAGGCACAGTGAGTTCTGTGAGAAAACCAGTGCTTCCAACACCCATCACTGGAACTGCAAAAAGCAGCCAGCGGAGAAAAAAAGGCAGTTTTCCCAGCTTTGGCAATAAAAATTCTCATACAATTATCATATTAGCTTGATAGAGAAAAACTAAATGGGGCACTAGGAAACACACCCCATTTTTATGTATTCAATGGTCATGAATTACAAATTTAGAATACTTTCAAAACATAAAATACGCTGTTCCAAAATCATATGATACATTCTGGCTGTCCGTAACACCCAATTGTGGGTTAGAAAGACATGCTCGCTATCTCTACACACCATTCAGAATGCAAGATGACTTTTAAATTGTATTTCCTATTTCTTTTTCTTCTATATTGGGTGTATTTTTGTTATCACTTGGCTGGACATGTTAGTGGAATGGCTACACGGAGTGCTTTGCTCTCAACCCAGTATGCAGACACATACAAATGTGCCCACACACAGAATGTTCTTACCTGGGATTTACAGCTAAGGCAGAAACAGGTGCCTGGACCCAGAAAATGATATTAAAAAAAAAAAAAAAACTCTTGGCTGGTGCTATATCCCTGGCACAAGGATAGAATGGCCTCCAAAAGAAGCTATTCCCCCTTAATTAAGTACCACTTCTGGCCAGACACAAGAAGACAGGGCAACATTCAAGACAACTGCAGTGAACTGGATGATGTTGTCATGGTTGAAAACTGCAAAGCCTGAGACAGAGAGAAAGTGACCTACAGTTGTTTATGTCTACTGAGTTGCTTTTCTAAGTGGTTATTAATTAAGAAAGTAATTTGAGTTGATTATATGCAATCAAGTTTGCTTTCTGAAAAGGTTCAGTTCCTGCTGTGAGTTTAGGAAAGCTCTCTTTAGCCAATTGGACTCTTTATGGAAGAATAATGCTGTGTGGTGTTGTTATTATTGTTATCACCTGTTCCCAAAAAGCTGGAATGCATTTCCTACTAGACAATATATTCCTTAGCTTAATTTCTCTCTATCCTACAAGTCTACAGTCCCCCAAATAGTGCCACTACACCCACTTTGTGCTAAGGGAAGTCACTAACAGTTCCCTACTAGGTGACATTTATTCACATCTTGCTACCCACAGGTAACCGGGTCAGAGTCACCTTGTTAGCAGAACCACATTCCTCTCCCCTCCCCGCCAACACAGACACATTCCACACACATACACTCCTCTTACTCCACACACACATTCACACAGGAAAAATAACATGAAAAGGATTTTGAATTTTTTTTTTCTGGTTAATAAATTTGGAAAACAGAACCTTGGTTTATCACATTGTATAAAATATTTTGTATGACCGATTTCAAAACCCATTTCAACGAGTACATGTTCCCATCAACTCTGTGACTTTTCTCTCTGCCCACACTCTCTGCAGCCTGGCAGGTTATCATCTCTGCATGCTCTGTGCTTCCCATTCATTCATCTCTGAAGCACAAGCAAAGCCTGCAGCAACCAAGCAGGGCATTCCTTCAATCTGTATTTAAGAGTTAATTGCAATCCCGCTCCTTGAAGTACTGCCACAATTCCCTGCTTCACTGAAGAGTCTTTGATATCAACCTACTGCTCTTGGAAAGATTACAACTTATGCACTTGGATTCCTCTAGCCAGGGTGCACAAGAACACCAGGTATGAAAGCAAAATTGCTTTCTGCGCAGCTTGCGAACTCCACACCTCTCAATTGACACGTTAGGTGCACTGTAAGCCAAGGAGCTTGTGGTCTCTGAAATTTGGAGCTTTATGTGTCGTTTCAAAGTGAGTTTTCAGTCCCTGAGGATAAATGTCTTGCACATCTGTTGCAATTTGCTGGGGAGTTATGATCTTAATATTTTGATGCTACTGTCCCATGGCCAGTTGGATATGATCTTTGTAACATTTATTTCTGAAAGAAAGCATCGACTTAAATTATTTCCTCCACATTGCTTTCTGGGTTGCTTCTGAAAAACTAAAAGTCATCCCCAAGTGTTAGGCAGAGTGCGAGGAGGTGTTTTCCCTGTCACGTGTGGACATCAGATCTCCTAACTCAGGGTCATTAGAAAACCATCAAGAGTAAGAGAGAAATAGAAGAGAATATCAAAATGCATTCGCGTGTTAAAGATGTCTTACACAGTTTAAAGGAATTTAATTTCTTTTAGTTGTTTGGAAATTTTAAGGGATAAAAATGCCTTTTTCTATAATAATCATGTTTTAAACCTATTTTTGAAATCATTTGACTAGAAATTAGTAGCTAGTCAGCACAATGCCACTGTGCAAACATTAAAACCTCAAATACCCTTCAAGCAAATGAAGACAATAAGTTTGCATGCCTGGATTGCAGTTGTGCAAACTTATTGACCACTTGGCTACTTTTGACCATTGACTTTAAGATGTTTCTTATACATTATTCCTTAAACTAGGGTATTTGGAATACCTATGTTGGAATAATAGCTCTGAAATCTGTATGTTTTTGTATAAGTAGTAGGTAATTCTAATGAAACATGAGATGTTAAGTGTCAGCTTCAAGGAGTATGTTTTGACAAAAAGTAAGGCCTGCCTATATTAAGAGAAAAAAAAATTAAGTGAAATGCAGTTGGAATTTTCCAGACAAGTGGTTATGGCTAAAAACCTACTATATTATTTAAGGTGAAAAAATTGTTTTGTCTCTATTTTTTTCTTGCTCATTAGATTGAGATTTAAAATAAAAAACAAAACAGTAAAATTGAAGCAAAATATATCATTGCATCCTTGTGTTCAAAGTTAACAATTGCTTTCTCTCTCTTCTTTCTCAAGACCACACAGCAAGTTAGTGCCAGAACTAAGAGTGAGACTGGCAATATCAATATTCTTTGGGATTTTATAGTTCTTTTCATCTTCAAAGTGCTTTACAAAATTCTCTAATTAGGCTCACAAGTTCTGGCTCCTAGTCTTGCTCTCTAATCATAAGACAGCATACCTGTTCTTTGTTGCTTAGCTCTGAGCAACATGCCATTCTTAATCATTACTAAATTAAAGGAAAAAAGTGGCTGTAATAATTTCAACTTAATTAATGACAAATCTGGACATTTCTTTAAATACAAGTCCAATTGCCTGGGCCTTAATCCATATTAGCAAAGTTTGGCCATTATTTATTCAGAGTAAAGATAAGTTTTAATTATAAAATTATCTGTAATTAAATGCACTGGGTTGAAATAGTTGCATTTCTGACCAACCTAAAATATTATTCTAAAGGGTTTTGTTTTGTTTCCTTGAAAAATATTTTTGTTTTACATGTCCGTACTGTTTGTAAAATTACTTTTTAGCTTGCTGTGCTTTTTAATAAACTTTTAGGTACACATACGATAAAATAGCTTGGTCTTTAAATTAGAACTAAAGAAGACTATTTGGAAGCCTATATTTTATCTTCATTTCTGTTACTAAATAGTTCTGACTTTGGATAAGTTGCTTATTGTTTCTAGATCTTGGTTTTCTCTTTTGTAAGTCAGATGTTTCTTTCAGCTCTAGGAGCCTGAATTATTGTTCACCTTTCACCATTCATGCTGGGACTCTGACTGTCTGAAGTCCCCTAAGTTACTTCTTCTCTCACCATCAGGTGTAGGCAGGGTTTGAGTATCTGCAACAACCTAGATGGAACTGGAGACTATTATTCTAAGTGAAGTAACTCAGGAATGGAAAACCAAACATCGTATATTCTCACTCATAAGTGGCAACTAAGCTATGAGGATGCAAAAGCATAAGAATGATACAATGGACTTTGGGGACTCAGAGGGAAAGGGTGGGAGCGGGGTAAGGGATACAAGACTACAAACTGGGTTACAGTGGATATTGCTTGGGTGATGGGTGCACCAAAAATCTCACAAATCACCCCTAAAGAACTTGGGCATGTAACCAAATACTACCCGTTCCCCTAAAACCTATGAAAATCAATTTATTTTTTAAAAAAGAAGTAACCTCAGTAAGTCCTCATTTAATATCATCTGTAAGTTCTTGGAAACCATGACCATAAGCGAAATGTACAGTAGGTCCTCAAATAACACCCTTTGGTTTAATGTTTAGTTATAGTGTGGATGATTTTTTTAAAAATGGTTTTATTATATGTGGTTTCACTCAAAGTCACAGTTTCCAAGAACCTATGGATGACGTGAAGTGAGAACTCACTGTATCTAGTCATCAAGCATTTCAGTCTTCAGCCATGATATAGCCAATTAAACAGCAATAGAACAGGTCAAAAATATAAGCAGCTGAGCCCATGTGTGTACAGACTGTGTTTTTCCTGCAGACTGTTGGGTTTGAAGCAGTAAGGTATGGAGAGAGAATATAGAGCCATCCAAATACTGTCTCTCATGTCCTCAGAAGACTTTTCCTCTTTGTAAATTGTCCCCTCCCAACAGCTGCTAAGGAACACCTTCAGAATTGGAGTTGCTTCTTTTGTGAGGTCTGTAAGGGAAGAAGTATAAAAATAAGTTGCTTTTTTTTTTTGGAGACGGAGCCTTGTTCCGTTTCCCAGGCTGGAGTGCAATGGCTCGATATCAGCTCACTGCAACCTTCGCCTCCTGAGTTCAAGCCATTCTCCTGCTTCAGCCTCCCAAGTAGCTGGAATTGACAGGCACCCACCACCGTACCCGGCTACTTTTTGCATTTTTAGTAGAGACGGGGTTTCGCCATATTGGCCAGGCAGGTTTCGAACTCCTGACCTCAGGTGATCCGCCTGCCTCGGTCTCCAAAAGTGCTGGGATTACAGGCATGAGCCACTGCACCCAGCCGAGTAAGTTGCCATTTTTAGCTTGTTCAAGACTCACACCTCTGAGTGAAGGGGACGCAGGACCCTTTTCTGAGAGCATGTGTTGATAGGGGAAGGAAGGTAGCAGCTTTGGTGTTGGGGAGGGTAGGTTTTAAGAAAAGAGACATGATTTCCATCAAACTGAAAGAAAGAACAAGAAGTCATGAAGAGCATATAAAGAATAATAAATAGAAAAATAAACTTCATTTATGTCATCATTTTGGAAAGAGGAAACCCTGCCTACCAACATAATACTAGCAAAGAGTAGCAATGCCCAGACCACAAGGGCCTATGGCTGCAAATAGAATCACTGGCACTGGTGACATCTTGGGGCGTATTCCTCTAAGGCTTAGACCATGTGCCCAAATAAATAAATAAAAATTTTAAAAAGGTATTCTAAATCAAAATTCCCAGCTCTATGACTGTGTGTGTGTGTGTGTGTGTGTGTGTGTGTGCACGAGTGCATGCATGTATGTATGTATGCTGGTGGGGCAAGGGAAGGCGGGAAAAGCAGAACACAAACTCCTAGAACAATTTCACCTTAAAACAAGCATGTTTCCAGGTGCAAAGGCAAGACAATAGAGAGACTGGATCTTCTTCTTCCTCAGTTCCTGTGTCTTCAGTTGTACTACGGCATATCTGAACAAATCATCATGCTTGCTGTTGTTGATGCTGTGAATTCTCCCTTTGATATAATCTATTTCCTCAGGTATCTCAGGCTGGAGATGATCCAGATAAATCCTGCTAATAAGCTCAGAAGCAAAATGGGAATCCGAAATATTCCAATTCAATGTTTTACTCGCATTGGAATCTTTCGAAAAGGAAAATGATAGTGATGGGTCCATATTTTAGGAAGCTGGTTAAAATGTGCACTTCTCTTTCAGGAGCACATTAGGAGAGGTCTTAGTAAGGCTGCTTTAGCCATCCACTTTCCCGCAATGGTTCTATATCCATAAAACCAAGTTATGAACAATGAGATTTTAGGGTAATCATATTTAGCAAATAACAACATGGGATACTCAATTAAATTTGAATTTAAAATAAAGAACAATATATTTTTACTATAACTATGTCCCATGCAATATTTGGGGCACACTTAACACTAAAAATCTATTCTTTGTTTATCTGAAATTCAAATTAATTTGAATGTCCTGAATTTTATGTGATAACCCTAGGTAGTTTTCAGCAGAAATATGAATTATTTTAGTCTACTCGCAATGATGTCTTGAATTGAAATATGGAAGGAAAATTTGTCCCTACGGCACCTTTTCACATCTTCTTATTTCACCAACAAATTATCATAGGTTTGCAATTGAAGTAATGAGTACATGTGACCATGTATGAGTGTCACCTATGACCTAATTTTATCATGTTAAATAATGATTTCCAAATCATTATTTCCAAGGGAATGGTTTGTAAAGTATAGAAAAGTTGTGCAATCCCCATAACATTGGGTTTAAATTCACGTTCCAATGAGTTACATTAAATGATTTACTGATGCTTTGTTAATCACTATCTGAGTGTAATTGTACATTTTTACATCTCTGTATTTTTCACTCCTGAGCATCTTGAGGAGACAGTAGGCATTGTTCTCCCTGCCTGACTTGCTCTGTGCTACAAGTTGCATCTGTCAATGCACGGACTTGCTCCAGAGAGGCACCAGAGAGGTCCTGAGAACCCAAGATCAAATCCTTAAAGCAGCTGCTTGCTCATGACCCGCATGAGCAACTTCAATCTCAGAGACTGCACAGCCAGTAAAGCCTTTTAATAGAAGAAATGAGCTCATCCAACTTCATTCCAGCAGCTTTCATCTCCTACCTCCTAAGAAAAATCTATGGATAAGGAAATAAAATACTCAGCTAGAAAATAAAAGCATAAATCTTTACTAAAAAGTCTCCATCACTCTCCTGCAGCTACTAATTCCCATATTCCCCCAATAGTCTCAGTAAACAGCTTCCCTTTCGGTGTCACGGAGAAGAATGAGGCCGTTAGGCAGGAATTTGCTTACCTTCCTGCCTGTTCCCTCTTGAGCTGTGACAAAATAACCTGTGTCCAGAATCATGGCATCTTCAGACCGTAAAAGGGCTGGTTCTCCTTAGTAGAAGCCTTCTCCTTCCATGCATGTCCCAGACGGACTTTCCTCGTCTCTCTTGAGATCTCTACTCTTTCTCTGTTGTTATCTCTGCCTTTAGCTCCAGCCTCCCTCTCTCTCTTCTCTTTCCCCATGATTTATATAAATGCTGAAGTTTCTCCTCTGTTAGAAACATAGAAATAGAAATTTAGACTTCTGCCTCTGTGGTTTCCAGCCCATCTCTCATTGCCTCCAGTGGAGAGTCGTTTACCCTACCCTCTCACCCTCCACGTGCTCCTCCACTTCTACAAATGCTGGCTTTCTCCAGTAAGTCCATCCAGGAATTCCCCAACACATCCAATTGTGAAATTCAGTAGATATTTCTTTTTTCATTCCTTATTTCATGGCACCTCTCTGCAACCTGTGACACTTTTCAAATTTCCTGACACCACCTCTCCCTTACCTTATCTTACATCTTCTATTCTTTGTTCTCAGGTTCTTCTGTCAGCTTATCTTCCACTAAGCTCCCCTTATATTTGTATATTCCATTGGATTTTATTCTAAGCCTAATCTCATGATAATGTGCATCTCATTCTCGGGTGATGTCAATGGTTCCCATTGCACCAACTACTCTGTGTGTTTTAGGGCAGAGACTACGAACCCAGGCAGGGTTGGAACCCACTAACTGTATCATGAAAGGAAAATCCCAGATTTTAAAAATCAAAAATAGTATGTTAAATACTGGGAACAATTTTCAATCTAAAAATCTGGGTTTATTATTCATTGCAGTGAGGAACAACACAGACTATGAGTGTTTGAATAAAAGGATGTTAAAAAGAATGTACATCCAGCAATCTCACCTCTAGGTACATATCCTAAGGACCTGAAATCAATATTCAAAGAGATATATGCACTCCTGTGTTCATTGCCTAATTATTTAAAATAGCCAAGTTATGGAATCAGCCCAAGTATCCATCAATGGATGAATGATAAAGAAAATGTCTGTGTGTGTGTGTATATATATATATATATATATATATATACACACACACACATATATACATATATACATATATACACACACATATACATATATATACATATATACATATATACACATATACATATATATACATATATACATATATACACATATACACACATATATATACATATATACACACATATATACATATACACATATATACGTGTATATATACACACATATATACATATATACACATATATATGCATATATATGTGTATATATATATATACACACACACATTTGGAATCAGTGTAGAATGACTGAATCAATCATTGATATATAACAATCAAATTTTATTTTATATATATATATAGAAGTGCATATATCTCTTTGAATATTGACTTCAGGTCCTTAGGATATGTGTGTGTGTGTGTGTTTGTGTGTGTGTATACACACACACAATGGAATACAATTATGCCAAAAAAGAGAAGGAAAGCCTGTCATTTGTGACAACATGGATGAACCTGGAGGACACTATGCTAAGTGAAATAATGCAGGCACAAAAATACAAATACCACATGTTCTCACTTATTCCTGGATGCTAAAACAATTGAACTCATAGAAACAGAATGTAGAATATTAGTTACCAGAGGCTGGGGGTGGAGAGAATGGGGAGATGTTGGCCAAACGGCACGAAGTTGCAGTTAGACAGGAGGGATAAATGATCATTATTTAAGTTCATGGATATGTTATCTTGATTCAGTCATTCCACACTGAATGCATTTATCATAACATCACTGTGTATAATTACAGGCAATTATTATTTCTTCAATAAGTAAATGCTACTTTTTTTTTTGAAAAATCATTCAATATATGACTTGGTATCAGTTGAGTGATTTGAGGGAGGGCCTAAGGAAGAAGGACTATGCTCTAAAATAGATGTCGGACAATAAATAACTAAACATAAATTTCAAGAGTCAAACTTTTGTCTTTCAGTCTAACTTGCACAGAGTCACATGGTATATGCTTTTTGGAACCATTACATAATTGGGAATTAGAGGTTTGCAGCAGTGGTGGAGGACAGAGTTTTCATACACTCACTTTGGAGAAAACTAGAGAGAGGAATGGGAGAACTGCCAGAGTTTTTGGTGTTTCAGATCAACGCTATAAAGTACAGATGTTTCTGTGAAGTTTATCTGACTTCATCTGAACAATTCCAGTCTAGAAATCAGGTTGCAAATCTACCACAGTGATTTCTTTGGCAAGAGTTCCAGAGTCTTCCTATTTTGGTCTCTCTCACTACGTCTTACTTCCTTTGCTCCCTTTTTTTCCCTCTAAAATAAAGGAAGCACAATGGTACACTTAAAGGACATACCCATTGGAAACAAACTCAAAAAAGTTTTCTCAAAGAATAAATGCTTGAGGGGATGGATACTGAATTTTCCATGATGTGGTTATCATGCATTGCATACTTGTACCAAACTATCTCATGTGCCCCATAAATACATACATGCACTGTCTACCCACAAAAATTAAAGAGGAAAAAAAAGTTTTTGCAATGCTAATTAGAGTTTATTTCAAAATTTTCCCAATACGTATTCTAAGTTCTATCTCAACAAGTTGGTTTTGTATTAGGTTAAGATACTTATGCCTAGAATATTTGGATGAATCTAAATAGTAAATATAAGTAATGAATCAGACATCTAAGTTGAATATCATTATAAATATAAATTTCTTACTAAATTTCTCAATTAAAAATTAGTACTATGTAGAATTTAAATATTAGCACCTTGGTGATTATTGAATCTGAACCCCTCTTTTCACAATTGAGGATACTGCCCAAATAAAATTCTCAATCATGTATTGCAAGCTAAAATCTTAATAAAGTCTTCCATATAAATATTTATTTGATGATACCATTTTACATTTTGCATATTTGTAATATTTATTCGATCTAAAATTTTAAATTGTCACTCAAATCCAGTAAAGATGACCTCAGTAACGGACTGTATTAAACATCCAATTAGCCATAGTAGAAATTAGATTTTTGACTGTTTACTAGGTGCTAGGTGCTATATGAAACATTTTACAGAAATGATCACATTTAATATAAATAATAACTCGATGAGGCAGGTAATATTATTTTTCAGGTTTTATGGATGAGGAAACTGGATTTTTTTGCAAACTTAAGAAACTTGCTCAAGGTCACATGGCTAGTAATTAGCAGAAGCAAAACCTGAACTTACTTCAATTACTTCATGTCTGAGCTATCAAAGGGAGAACTTTATCATGACTATGAGAACCTGCAATTCCTGAGGCTATGTCAACATAAATATTTTTAAATAGCACTGAATTACTTCCCCAAGCATTTTATTACATTTTCAATTCAGTTCAAAAAAAATTTCCCCATATGCTGTCTATAAGGTTCTGTACCAAATGAACGTTGAGTCAGAGACCCCCAGAGAAGTGAAACTGGGTGGTTGTATTCAAGTCCCTTTCTAGCTCATGACTAGAGGATAAAGTATTAACAGAAAGTGCTGGCTGAGTGCAGTAGCTCACTCTGTAATCCCAGCACTTGGGAGACTGAGGTGGGCAGATCAATTGAACCCAGGAGTTCGAGATCAGCCTGGGTAACATAGGGAAACTCCATCTCTACTAAAAATACAAAAATTAGCCAAGCCTGGTGGTGTGCACTGTGGTTCCAGCTACTCAGGAGGCTGAGGTGGGAGGGCTGCTTGAGCCAGGGAGGTCAAGGCTGCAGTGAACCATGATCACGCCACTGCACTTCAGCCTGAGAGACAGAGTGAGACCTTGTCTCAGAAAAAAAAAAAAAAAAAAAGGAAAACAAAAGTGCTCTCCTCATTGTTGGTTAGCCTCAGTTATCTGAGTAACAGTGGAAAGTTATGTGAACCAACACTATTCTTTAGACTTCACTTGCATATAAGCCATGCACTTCTCAGCTGCATGCTCTTTGACATCACAGAAGGAAGAGCAGCATGAAGTTTGTAGCCAGATCTAAATGTAATAGTGAAAAACTTCCAAGAGAAGTTCTCAAGCCATTTCACAAAATAACCATAATGTTGAGTTATTTTTCAGAAGAGTTTCTCCATCAGTATATATTTTTTTCCTTTAGATACTAAGAAAATTTGAAGTGAATTTAATTTTCAATTGCAATAAGGATCCTACTTTATCCTCCTGGAAAGTTTTTTTTATCCCTTTTTACAAAATAGTTTCCAAATTTCATTTTTAATTTATTAAAATCTGTCATGTTCTTCATATACTTTCATGTTGTCCTCCTGTAATCATGCATAATTTATAAATAAACAGACAACCATGAACATCATCAGTACACTGTATTTCCTGCTCTGTAAAGTATTCCTTTTTTATCTTTTATATATATATATATATATATATACACACACACACACACACACACACACACACACACACACACACTTTAAGCTTTAGGGTACATGTGTACAACGTGCAGGTTTGTTACATAGGTCTACATGTGCCATGTTGGTTTGCTGCACTCACCAGCTTGTCATTTACATTAGGTATTTCTCCTAATGCTATCCCTCCCCCAGGCCCCCAGCCCCTGACAGGCCCCAGTGTGTGATGTTCCCTGCCCTGTGTCCAAGTATTCTCATTATTCAGTTCCCACCTATGAGTAAGAACATGCGGTGTTTGGTTTTCTGTCCTTGTGATAGTTTGCTGAGAATGATGGTTTCCAGCTTCATCCATGTTCCTGCAGAGGACATGAACTTATCCTTTCTTATGGCTGCATAGTATTCCATTGTATATATGTGCCACATTTTCCTAATCCAGGCAATCATTTATGGACATTTGGGTTGGTTCTAAGTCTTTGCTATTGTGAATAGTGCTGCAATAAACATACGTGTGCATGTGTCTTTATGGCAGCATGATTTATAATCCTTTGGGTATATACCCAGTAATGGGATTGCTGTGTCAAATGGTATATCTAGTTCTAGATCCTTGAGGAATTGCCACACTGTCTTCCACAATGGTTGAACTAGTTTACAGTCCCACCAACAGTGTAAAAGTGTTCCTATTTCTCCACATCCTCCATATCCAGAACCTGTTGTTTCCTGACTTTTTAATGATCGCCATTCTAACTGGCATGAGACGGTATCTCATTGTGGTTTTGATTTGCATTTCTCTGATGACCAGTGATGATGAGCATTTTTTTCATATGTCTGTTGGCTGCATAAATGTCTTCTTTTGCGAAGTGTCTATTCATATCCTTTGCCCACTTTTTGCTGGGGTTGTTTTTTTCTTGTAAATTTGTTTAAGTTCTTTGTAGATTCTGGATATTATTAGCTCCTTGTCAGATGGGTAGATTGGGAGTTTTCTCCTATTCTGTAGGTTGCCTGTTCACTCTGATGGTAGTTTCTTTTGCCGTGCAGAAGCTCTTTAGTTCACAATTGCTACAAAGAGAATAAAATACCTAGGAATCCAACTTACAAGGGATATGAAGGACCTCTTCAAGGAAAACTACACACCACTGCTCAACGAAATAAAAGAGGACACAAACAAATGGAAGAACATTCCATGCTCATGGATAGAAAAAAACCAATATCATGAAAATGGCCATACTGCCCAAGGTAATTCATAGATTCAATGCCATCCCCATCAAGCTACCAATGACTTTATTCACAGAATTAGAAAAAACTACTTTAAAGTTTGTATGGAACCAAAAAAGAGCCCACATTTCCAAGACAATCCTAAGCATAAAGAACAGAGCTGGAGGCATCATGCTACCTGACTTCAAACTATACTACAAGGCTACAGTAACCAAAACAACATGGTACTGGTACCAAAACAGATATATAGACCAGCAGAACAGAACAGAGGCCTCAGAAATAATACCACACATCTACAACCATCTAATCTTTGACAAACCTGACAAAAGCAAGAAATGGGGAAAGGATTCCCTATTTAATAAATGGTGCTGGGAAAACTGGCTAGCCATATGTAGAAAGCTGAAACTGGATCCCTTCCTTACACCTTATTCAAAAATTAATTCAAGATGGATTAAAGACTTAAATATTAGACATAAAACCATAAAAACCCTAGGAGAAAACCTAGGCAATACCATTCAGGACATAGGCATGGGCAAGGACTTCAGGACTAAAACACCAAAAGCAATGGCAACAAAAGCCAAAATAGACAAATGGGATCTAATTAAACATTTTTGATCTTTTAAAAAATTGTGAAATCCAGAATAGAATGATGTTCTGTTATAGAGAAGGTTCTGGATAAACTTTATCTATTATTCCAGGTAGACTTTATCTATTATTCCCAATTTAAAAATTTTATTTTGGGAAACAGTTAACTAACGGAATAAATCAATCCACTTACCATATACTCAATCTTAATAATAACAATTGCTACCATTTATTTTCTGTTTGCCATATGCCAGAAATTAAGATAGGTGCTTTACTTATCTCATTAATTCCTTACAATATATCTGTAAGGTAAATATTATTTCCACTTTACAGATGAGAATCCAAAGCCCAGAGATATTATACCAAGGTTATTCACTAGCAAAGACAGTTTACATCTGAAAGATTATTTTAACAAAATTAATTGGTGTTGTAAGCCATAGATTTCTCCCACTGGTTTTCTAAACCCTAATAAAGAAAACTAAGCATCACACAATTGGGCCATGGAAAACAGTAGCCATAGAATGTAAGCTGAAACATTAATGTACCCAGAGACACGTTTTAGCTTAGCCAAATAGTTATTGCTGCAAAAAAAGAAACCAGTGCCTGGGAAAAAGGCTTTTTTTTTTTTTTTTTTTTAACCACTTGTCATTTCTGCTGGTGCCAGGTGGCAAGGCAGAAGACTCTCTTAAGACTTGGGCTTTGAGATGCATTTTTGCCCCTCAATTCTCATGCACCACATCTCCGCAGTGAGATTTCAACTGCATCTCAAACGGTGTTGTGAACACCAGCTTCAATGGGAGTAACTTGGAGCTGCAGACAGTCTGGTTAGGGGGATACATGAGAGGGTAGTATAGGAACACATCATGTTGGCCAGGCTAGTCTCAAACTCCTTACCTCGTGATCTGCCTCCCAAAGTGCTGGGATTACAGGCATGAACAATGCACCCGGCATGGTGGTGCGCGTCTGTAATCACAGCTACTTGGGAAGCTGAGGCAGGAGAATTGCTTGAACCTGGGAGGCGGGGGTTGCAGTGAGCCGAGATTGCACCACTGCACTCCAGCCTGGATGACAGAGTGAGACTGTCTCTCTAAAAAGAAAAACAAGCAAACAAACAAAAAACTCAGCAATTTAGGAAATAAAACTAGATGAGTACTTGATGCCAGGCATTATTCCATTCCCCTAAGCTCATCTCTTCCAACCTAGTGTTCTCACTGTCTGACTGGCTTCTCCGAAGTCACCAATTCTCGTCCAAGGGAGGCCCCTGCTTTCCTTCAAATCCTATCTGACATCCCATCTCTCAGCTCTCCAGCACAATGAAGACCTCGTTCTGCCTGTGTTTTGTAGGACTTGCCTTAAGTGCATCTGGATCTCACCCTTGGCAGACTCCAGATACCTAAAGAGTGATGCTCTCTGGGTTGTCACTTCATGGAAATGTCCCTGTGTTCACTCTTCTATTAACTAGCAGTTACTATAATAGTTATCCCTCCCTGCTCCTGGCATTACTTAATTCTTTTTTTAATACCTATACTGCTTTTTTTTCCTTTTTATTATTTTTTATTTTATTTAGAGGCAGAGTCTCACTCTGTCACCCAGGTTGGAGTGCAGTGGTGTGATCATAGCTCACTGCGGCCTCAAACTCTTGGGCTCAAGTGATCCCCCTGCCTCAACCTCCCAAATAGCTGGGACTATGGGTGCACACCACCACACCTGACTATTTTTTATTTTGTAGAGACAGAGGTATCACTTGACCATGCTGCTCTGAAATGGCTGACCTCAAGCTATCCTCCCACCTCAGCCTTTCAAAGTGCTAGGATTACAGGTGTGAGCCACTGAGCGCAGCATTTTTTTGGTTTGTTTTCTTATGTTAGTTCTTCAAATGCTGAATTAAACCAGTTCTTAAGATGAATCAAATGTATCTTAGACTCTTCTACTCACCCGACTTTCACACAAGCAGTGCTGTACCTACCTACAGCTAACAAACATTTCACACATGTGCACACACACACATAAACATCTTTATATTAAATATCCAAAAAATAATAACTGTAATAACTATACCTGTCAACTATAAATGACACTGATACACACACACACACTTATTTATGCTATATGAAAGCATTTTCTGACATGAAATATGAGATCTCTTTGATACACTATAATGCTTTAGAATAAATGTTCATTTCAGGGAAAATGCCTTCCTGAGTTATTTATTTGAGACTAATAAATTATTTGAAAATTATAAAAGCTGAAAAGTTACTTGCAATAACAGCTTAACCTGCACACGTTGCCCCGTTTTCCTTTCTTTAGGCCGTTCACATGCATTTCTAGTTAATCCCACTGAGGTTTTTATTTATAACGAAATGCCTCTATCCATTATACATGACTGAATGATTAAAATAAAACTAATCTTTCCTCCTTTATTCCTCCCTTTCTTCTTTTCATCCTTTTTTTCTTCCTTCTTTCCTTCTTCCTTTCTTTGTATTACTGAAAACTCCTGGTGGAAAGACATTTTAACATTCACCAGTAAAATTAAATTGGTTATTCTAGCCGTCTACTTAATATCTGTGAGTTCATAATAATATGACCATACACATTAACTTTTCTTGTTTGGATAGCAATAAAAATAAAACAACTATGGGGTATCTCAAAACTATATTCATGCATTTTATTTAAAATAAGAAGAAAAGTTTTCTTCTTCAGGTTTCCTGCCTGATAAATCAACGAAAGCTGCCACATAATCAACTGAATAGATTGTAATGATAGCCAAAATTAAGAAGTTTGATATCACTCATTTCAAATTTATAATAATTTCAGTTCTTCTGAAATGTTATAAAGGCTCCAGAGAACAGAGATTCAGAATAGGTAATTCATCTTTACCACTGACATTCTTAGAACATATTTTTTTGGAGTGTAAAGACGTACCTTTCATGCTATAATAAAGCGCATTTACTTTGATGTTGCTTCAAGGACAAAATGATGCCCTCAGGCTAGTAAAATTTCCTGGGGATTCACCTATGCAAAATGAGGGTCAGACTTTGACCCTGATGCTGCTTACAAATGACAATAGCAAAAAAAGGTAACCTAGTACACATTGTAAAGCATGGGGATATATCATCAGTAACATATATCTAGAAATTACAATTAGGTAAAAAAAATGAAATCCATGCAAGCCAATTTGTAGAAATAGAGAAGTATCTCCCTAATTACTGTTTATTTAAAACAGATTATTCTGACACTGTAATTGACTTTCCAATTTTGTACATAAGAACTTTATTGCTCTGCTTACAATTTATGTCAAAGGTATATGTCTTCTTTAACTAGCAGTTAGCTCTTTACTACATAAACAAATTTCCCTCCTTTGAACAATCTTAAATATAAACAAATATATTTGACATGATTCTATTGAAATCATGTTACATATAAAGTTATTGAAACACCCATAAATATGTAGAAAATAAAATATTTAGAGAGATCACAATTTAAATGTTTCCTAATAGGAGGTGAACCAACATTTTTATTCACTTTGCAAAACCATCAGGAGGTAAGGTTTTTATCCAGTTGGTTTCCTCAACAATGAAATCTTCTTGTAAATCACCTGTGTAATAGTAAAATGGAGATTTTAATCTCAATGTCCACTCCTAAACTTATTTACAGCCAGACTAACATGCTCATTAAATACAGACTAGTTATTTTGATCTCATAGTTTATACAGTTATTCAAGTTTTCAAAATTATAAAAACCAAAGGCATAAAATTAAAATACAATTAAACCACAAAAAAATAAAAAACAGATAAAAAGTCATATCTCTGATTTTCAGATGACTTTTAAAGATTTTTAAATTTTTGAGGTCATTCACAGGAGCACTGGTCAAATCCAATACATCAGTTTTCAAAAAGGTGTTGAAGGGTCGTTCCCTAAATCATAATCATAACAATAATAGGAATGACTATCATTAATTAATCCCAACTGATATTTTAAGCCTTGAATACTCATCATGTCCAGCCCTCACTACAATCCTGTGAGGTGGTATGATTTATTGCTGAATGTCTTGCTCAAGACCAAACAGTTGGAAAATGGCAGATCACTGGTCTAAACCCAGGTTAGCCTAACCCTAATACTTTTCCACACTCCATATTGCTTCTGGCGGCCCTCAGGCAATGTGTTCCTGGTGGCCACAGATCAATAGATTATCCAAAATTGAACAAGCAGAGAAAAGTGAAAAAGGTATATTGCTAACTTGTGCTTTTGATTACCATTATTTTTATTTCACTTTCATCTTTCTATTCCGAAGACTAATGTTTCCTACCAACAGTGGAAAAAAAATGTAATATATACTGTGAGTTTATCACCTGCTTGGCTAATGAAATGCCTAAACTGAAATCTGTGTGTTTATCCCTTCGGGCATGTCAAAAGTTTGTTTGGAAATAATACAATACAAAGAAGGATCATCTTGTCATCTTTTAAAATAATTAAAACTTGCCTTACTATTTCAGGTTTAGACGTTTCAATCATTGATCAAGAGAATTCTCATGTCATATGGATACAGATGTCACACTTCTGCTTTGTAATTATATTGCAACAAAAGTCCTATTTCTCTCAAAATAATACTCAACACTCTCCCACAAGCCGTAATGGAAGTTTCCCATTTGGATTATTAAATTCCTTTTGCTACAAGACATGACACAGGACATTAAGGAAAATGAACGTAAAGTTATGTTTTTTCCAGTAACGGTTAATAAACATATTTTTATGAAGAACCAGAATAAGTCAGACACTAAATTCCCCAATGCTCCCTGTCCACCATCTTGGTAATCCTCCAAACCTTCGAGTAGGTATAAATTCTTGCTAAATTTAGCTCCTGCTCAGTAAAGACTCAAGACTTGTTTAAGATCTTCCCACTCTCCAGCACACTCAAACACACATCCACATAATGCATTTTTTCCTAAGAATCATGTAGATGTAAACTGTATAGAAGGATAATATTGGAAAATTTTTATCTAGGCTCTAGACTCCTGGCAGAACCAATAAATAATTGAGTGGATGTTCTGTTGGAAGGTTTTTTAAGCTCATGCTTTGCTAATGCAACTGAAGTGATTATCACAGTGCCTGACACAGATGCATACTAAATTAAGTATATGCTAATGCCTTCAGGCCCAGAAAATAGGGTAAGCCAGAGAGAAAACAAAAACACACCTATGTAGTTATTTTTGTCCCTGCTTTCTTTCTTAGTAATACCAGCACCTACCCCAGAGATTTGGGGAAAAAAACAACAACAAACTGTGACACTCCAGTCCAATTCAAGCTGCCCCTGTGTTTTATTTGGCTAACTTAATGTTATATAATACTTTTGAATTAGCTGTCAATATTTTAAATGCAACAACAAGAAGAACATCTTACAGAAAAATCCACATTACAGTTCTTTGCAAAAATCCATCCAGCCTGGACCCCAAATCTCCCATGTCAACATCCAGCAGGCTCAGAACATTGTCTGCCTTCTGTTAGACAGGGCAGAGTCCTGACCTGTCAGCCTCGGTCATTTCACCATCCATCTCACCTCTGTAGGTAACTGGCTTTTGCCCAGTTATACTTGCCAAAAACATGACATCTGTCTGTCATCTATATCTCCCCTCTTCCACCTGAATTCCTTTAGCCTCCTTCCACACACACAGTCTTCTCCCTCCCTCCAGACCCAGTGCCTCCCACAGAGCAGCCAGGGAGCTATTTCCAAAGGGCATACTGTCAAATCACTGCTCTAGTTAGAATAATTCCAGAGGCTGGGTGCACTGGCTCACGCCTATAATCCCAACACTTTGGGAGGCTGAGGCGGGCGGATCACGAGGTCAGGAGATCAAGACCATCTTAGCTAACACGGTGAAACCCTGTCTCTACAAAAAATACAAAAAAATTAGCCGGGCGTGGTGGCAGGTGCTTGTAGTCCCAGCTACTCGGGAAGCTGAGTCAGGAGAATCGCTTGAGCCCAGGAGGCAGAGGAGGTTACAGTGAGCCAAGATTGCACCACTGCACTCCAGCCTGGGCAGCAGAGTGAGACTCCATCTCAAAAAAAGAAATAATAATAATAATAATTCCAGAATCTGATGAAGTTTAAAGTCTTTGGCCTGATCACACAGCCTTGCTGGAACTGGTCTTCTCATTAGAAACTCTCTTCTCCTAACATAACCCTCTATATTTCAAGGGCTAATCCACAATTTTGCATTGGTTGCACTATATATGTAAAGCATTTAGAAAAGTATGTGACTCTTAGTGCTATGTAAGCATTTGTTGTAGTTGTTACACAAAGAAATTATTTTACATTATTCTTCAACATATATCTATGATTATTCTCTTCAAGTGAAAAATATAGTTACTGTCTTCAAGACATGCATATTCTATAAGCAACTGCCAAAGATTCTCTCTCTGCATAAAAGTCCATCCCTTAGAAGAGATGGATAAAATATCCCCACAGGCCAAAGATTATTTTTATTTATTTTTCCTTTTTTGTGTTTTTTTTTTTCTTTCTAAATTGAGATGGGAATAGAAGGGCAAGGAAAGTTGAAAGCAAGGTGGGAGAAGAGGTACCAGCAAGGTTAGTTTAATTGGATTCTAGTAAGAACTTATTTTGAAGCGATTATACACATTACTCTTTATATGTCTGTGTAGTGATAATTCTGTAAATATATTCATCAGATAGAGTTCTTCGCCTTTGACAGAGTCCCCCATGGTAGGAATGCAAGCTTCTTTCCCAGTAAGAGAAGACCCTCCTAGCGCATCCACCAGACTGTGCTGCTGGGTTAAGTGCTCAAAACAAAAAAATAAATTAATGCAGAAAGGAATTAAGACGTGCCTTCAGTTATACAGCATATTGTGTATGTACCTGTGTCAAACTGCTTTCACTACTAAACAATGCTTTGACTTTTAGGGCACAGATGTCATTGTTTAACTGTCCTGTTACAAATTGCCTCTGTGAAATCAAACTAAGATTTCAGCTAAAGCAATGTTTTTTTACGATTGTTATACGCTGGTAATTGTAACCATGTGAAAGTGCTGTGGTGATTGGGGTTAAGTGCTGACTGGAGTGCAATGGTGCAATCTCGGTTCAGGGCAACCTCTGCCTCCCAGGTTCAAGTGATTCTCCTGCCTCAGCCTCCCTAGTAGCTGGGATTACAAGCACACACCACCAAACCCAGCTAATTTCTGTGTTTTTAGTAGAGACGGAGTTTCACCATGTTGGCCAGGATGGTCTCAAACTCCTGACCTCAGGTGATCCACCTGCCTTGGCCTCCCAAAGTGGTGGTATTACAGGCGTGAGCCACCATTCCCAGGCTTATTATATTTTTAAAAAACATTTTATTAAAAATGGAGCTATATGAGCAGAAAAATATGTCTGTAGATATGTGTCCCAGGGTCCCACATCTTAGTCTTCCTTCCCTCTAATTGTTTTAACAACGAGAGGTTGTTTATCTGTGGTTCATGAACACATAACAGCTCACAGAACACATTTAGGAGGTCAGACGCTTGAAGCCCCAAAATTGAAAACAAAACTTCGTATGTATGTGCCTTTGAATTGTTTTGCTGTTGCTTTTAGGAAAAGGATGCTATAAATACTATTAGAATTCCCTAATAAACTCTGAAAGGAGAATAACAACTACAATTTGGTTAATAAATAAGATTAGCCAGAAGTCCATCAAACTTTGAACAGTTATTCACTTATGTCAAAGGGTAAAATGACAGCCAGCATTTCACGAGCCTGCCACAAGAGCTGGCCTTGCTCTGTCCACGGCTGGTCAGCTCCAGCCCAGCTGCGTACTAATGGAGCTGAGGTTCATAGCTACAACATCAAGTGACCTAGCAGTTAATAATAATAACCTCAGATACCACTGTGTCTAAAACCAACATTCAATCTTTTTCTCCCAACAGTTTTGGGTTGGGGGAGATAGAAAAGTAGAAAGGATATCAATACAGAGAAGACTTGATGAGAAAGTGCCCAGGAAATCTACTGAAGAGATATTTTATATGTTATATACTGGTTAATTAGGCTTGATTTACAGAATTAATTTCTTCTGTAACAAGTACATTTTTAAATAAATATGGTAATAATCTTCCTTCACGAATTCATATTTAAAAGAAATTGGGTGGGTTATACAAGTTTCTTTAGGGGAGAACATTTTAATGTTCAGAAAAAAACCTCCCTATCCTTTACCCTGTAAAAAGTAGATTTTGTGAATTCAATACTAACTGATTTAAGATTAAACTGACTGTATGTTCTATGGGGTTTTTGGCTGTTTGATTGGTTGTGTTTTTGTTTGTTTTGTTTGTTTGTTTCTTTTTAGGATGGGGGTGAAGAATGAAAAAAATTTACAATAAGGCTTTTCCTTCAAATTGTTAGTTGATAAACATAATTTCTTAGTATTCTTGCTTCACTGATTGGAAAGGCCGGTAGTTAACGGCCTTTTATTACAAACTTCCTTTAGTCAGCCGACCGGCAATTAGGCACAGGCATGCTCTGTGACCCCTCGCTGCCTCCCCACCGGCTTTGATTGGAACTTTGCTCAGTGACACACGTCTAATAGCCAGGAGTGGCACGAACTGAACCATCAAGACTCTGATTTATTCCTTAACCCATATCCTTGGCCAAATAGGGGTGTAATGAGCTATTATGACAACTGCCAGTATAACCCAACTTTGTGTTCAGGATGGGGCAAAAATGAAGCAAAGCAAAACAAAACAAAACAAAAGTATGCTTCTAATACTAACAAAATCATGAAGACAGCATTGCTGGAATTCCAGCCTGTGAGATTAAGCAGCATGGTGGCTTGGAAGCAAACTAATTTTGCAATGAGTTTTGTCACTGTGTTTTCCCTTACGGGAAGTTCTTGATTTTGCATAGCAGAACTAAACAGAGAAAACACCTGTTTGGAATGAAGACATTAAATGACAAGCGAGATTCTTCTCTGGTAACATTCTAAGCTGAATCATCTGAAATTATGAACATTCAATCGAGAATAACTCAACGTAGAAAAGAGTTGAGAAACGATTACCTGCACTTGTTTTTAATCTTCCACGGATGGCTATAGAAAAATAAAATAGCTGTGACTTACAGTGCCTGTCCTAACAATACAACCCCCAGGGCAGCATAAAACAGGCCGACTAAAATTCCTACAACCCAAAGTTCTACATCAGTGGTCTCCAAATGTATGTTTTACACATCGCTTGGGGCTCTTGTTAAAATGCAGATTCTCATTTGGTAGGTCTGAGTTGGGACCAGTTTCATCATTTCTAACAGGCTCCTAGGTGAGCCCACTGCTGCTGGTCCCTGAACCCCACAAGGCAGGCAACCAGGGGCTCCATAACTCCCGTTGTAGCCATTTATAGTTTGATTAATCCTCATCATGGTCTCAATATGCCACCTCGTCTTGCATTTAAAGATATTCTGAATTTCTTTTTGCCTCCTTCTCACCAGACTAGAAATATTATAGGACATTTGGAATGAACTCAGAAGAAGATAATTAAATAGTCTTCCTTGGAGACATTTAAGAATTGGAGTTCATGAGTTTTTTTTTTAGATTTATTTTTAAAAATTTATTTTTGCTATTATTGTAGAAAATATGAAATATAGAAAAATTAGAATTAGGAGAGAAAAACCACCAAGTATCTCACCTTTCAGAGGTGGACTCTAAACTTACTAATAATTATTTCTCATGAAAATCAGACATATTTACATATTTTGGACCTAATTATTTTAATTTAACATTGTATTATATACATTTGCTGTGTCATTAATTTTTCTCCTTAAAAAAAGAGTTTTAGTATTTTAGTCTAGGGAGGTACTATAATTTATTGAATGATTTTTCTTCATTCAGGAATTATATTGCTCCCAACATTTCCTTATTTAAAGTATCACAGAAATAAAATAATAGAAGTTTTAAAATATCTATCATTGTTATAGTTTACTTTCATAAGCCTTTTAAAGGGGACAGTTGCTCTTCACCCACAAGGAAGTTCTCTTATGCTTTTTTCTTTCATTCTCTAAAAGAATATTCTCAAGAAGTCAAGCCCACTCTTCACTATCCCTGTTGTTCAGGTTTAAAAAACACAACTGCGTTAACATCTGTATTAACCTAGGCATATCTTAATTGAAAACCTCTAATACCTCCTCCATTTTTTTCATTGTTATTGAGTACATTGTTTTTTCCTTTGGTTGGTGGGGGGGGATGGATATCTTTTAGCTGTTTATTTGTCTTTTTATGTTTCAAAAATAACCCATTCTCAGTTTAAACAATTGGTACTCTATTATTAAGCCATTCTTTTAGGATACAAATCACCATAATGAAAAAAATAAGTTTTATTGCCTACCCATCCTCTGACTCAAGGAGCTATCTCATAATCAAATTTAACATCTCTCCTATTTACTCCTCCCCAGACACACAGAGTCTTCCCCTCCCAACTCTTCCTGCCTACGTGAACCGGGTAGTTTTTCCATAAATACAAACTAAATTACCTGGTTATTGTTGTGTGGATGACATCAGTACAGCCACTCTTAGCTTTATATCAGACTGGCTTCTGTTGGTTTGGTTTTAAGTGATGAAAATACAATTTAAACTAGCTTTGAAATGGGTAGTAGTAAAATTTATTGTCTCCTGTAACTAGGAGAATCAAAAGAAACATTGTTTTCAGCAATTCTTGGATTCGGGGATTTTATTTTATTCCTTTCAGTCCTACATCTCTCAGCTTCTACTTTTCTCTGCCTGGGTTTTATTCTTGGGCAGGCTCTTCCCACTGAGCTACAAACACAGCCATCTGAAGTCCTAGGCGTCCATGTTGCTTGGCACCTGCATTCCCGGAAGAAGGCAGTGCTCCATTTTTGGTAGTCCCAGCCAACCACTTCCCTATCAGAGGGCATGGATTGACCTGGCCTTGGTCACATTCCTATTTTTGAACCAATCTTTGAGGTTAAGAGATTCAGCATTCTAATTGGCTCTCTCCTGGATTATGTACCTGTCCCTGAAGTCATTGAGTACATTTACCATGACCTAAAACACATGAGCTTAGACTGAAAAAGTACAGCTCCCTGAAAAAGAAATTAACGCACTATTACTAAAATAAGAAAACAGATCAGCAGGAGACAAACCAATAGGCATCCACTGTAGGTATAGTAACCATGCATTTCAGTTTGCCTAGGACAGTCCTGGGTCATGGCTGTTGTCCTGGAATCCTGAATAGCTTAGCATTTGTCTCAGATGTTTTCATTTCCAATGTATTTGTAATATTAGTGGAAATACAATCAGTCAGGGTAGATTAGCTAGATCTCTACTTTATACTTCCAACTTCTGCCATCATCTCAGATAATAAATACCATGTGTAGATCTATTATTGATTTGCTTTATTGTTTGACTATACTTGTATATTTTGCAATAAACCCTTTGGGCAGTAATGGGTTCAAAATATGAAAGAGCATATTTCATGAAAAATGAATGATTGAATTTCTATCTATCAAAAGAAGTTGATGATACATGTGTAACTGGCACAAAATGATTCAAAGTACCTACCGTCTTCTTATCGCCACAGTAATATCACTATAAAATGGTTATGGGAAACACAGAAGACACCACTCTGTGAATAAGCACCAACAGGTATTTCAACTGTTGGAAGTTAGGTGGGAAAGACTGTGCTTAAGACAGAGGCTTCATATGTGCTCTTTCAGGAAGTAAGCCTGTTATACCCCTCTGAGAAGCATGACTTTTCATTTAGATCAGATAACTTTTTCCAAATTAATTGTGCTCATTTTGAATTCCACGTTTTCTTGGACATGTACAAAAGTGATAACTATTAATACTTCGGATCCTCTTGCAAAAAAAAAGAACTTAAACAATAAAACTGGTATACCAGCGTTGTAAGATGTTCAGATAAAAGTCAGTTAATTTGAAAATTAGTTCATTTTTTCTAGACATTTATAGATGGAAGTTATATTGTTTGTGGCAAAACATTTCATACTGTTATAAATGTCATTATAATTTCAGTTGAAAAGTTCAAAACTAAAGAGCAAATAACTTTGGTGAAATATAATATGATAAAAGTAATGTCCTTACTAAATTAAGAAATCTATAATTTTAAAAGTTATGTTCATACTAAATTAACAATATCAATGATATTCTACCAAATGAAATGTAAGCCATACTTCTTAAAATTTACAAAGGCTTTTACCAAATTACACAATAATAAAGCTTTTTTTCTGTTGAAGCTGATGTTGATCACACACACACACACACACACACACACACACAGAGAGAGAGTTTAGCATGGCAGTAAATCCTTGATCTTTATTGCTGCCATCACTATAGGATTCTCAAAATGTTTGAGTCTTTTAAGAATCACTTCATAAATCAACCTAAGTGTTCTACAGTTGTATTGAACTTTTCATAAATTACTCATCTAAATTTTGGTTACATTTTATTCCAGATCAGTTGGAGAACTTTAAGCAAATGAAGCAACAAAAAAAATTTACAATTTAGATTTTAGCAAACTAAAATTATTGATAACAATGTTTGTAAACAGACATGATTAAGTTTTGAGGGATAAACGGTATACATGATTTGATTTTGAGGTTTTAAACTGTGCTTTGGAATATCTCAACTTGATGGATATAACCTCAGATGATCCTGAATTTTTGTACTGAATGAATATATATTCTTTACCAGGATGAAATTGAGAAGTCCTGGGATTTAAATAAGTCTATTTAATTTTAGTGAAACATTCAAAGGAGTCAGGAATAGGGACAACTTATATGATGAGTTTTGACTTGTAAACATATGATACTATTTATGTGAGTGCAGTGCATGTGTGTGTGTGCGTGAGACAGAGAGAGAAAGAAAGAAGGAGAGAGAGAGAGCTAGAGAGACCTTTATTTCTGCAAAGAAACACAGTTAACCGTGACTGCTTCTGGGTAGTGGAACAGGGGAATTTGAGAAGTAGTGAATTTTTTTTTTTTTTTGCATCTTACTATTTGAAAATTTTATCTTGAGTGTGCATTGCTTTAATAATAATAAAAATGTTTGTTAATTTAAAGACATAGATAAATATAATGTAATATTTGGAAGGATACTGTTCCGACACCCTTTATAGGTATTAGAGAGAAGCTTAGAGATCTTCTTAAATTCATGTAAATAATTTTAATGGCGAGAAATTTGCATGCTATGCCTGGTCATGAGAGCGATGTCTAGACATTAGTCCAGGTTTTAGGTATTGTCAAGGCTACCATTCTAGTTAATACTAATAAAGACAGACATATCTTGTTCATAAAGCGAGTATTTTTGTTGCCAACTTATTGAGCTGCCATGTCAGCCACACAGTCACAAAATCCAAGTTCTTCCCCGTTGAAAAAAGGAAACCTATTAATCTTGAAAGTAGGTAATTGACTAATTTTAATGCTGGAGGATTAATAGATGTTGTCTTTATATATTTCACCACGGTTACAATCTGAAAGGAAAGAATGAGCAGAGTAGCGACATTCGTTGAACTTACCTTGGCAGCAAAGAGCATTTTCACTGGCAGTGATCATGTACTTAGCTGATAAAGGAGAAAATATGTGTGGGAGACCACATGTGAGTATTAGGAGCCATTATTTTCTTTGAAATCTTCTTGGCTCCAAAGAAACTGCTAATTGTCTTTCAAACTGCAACCCAAGCCACTCAGACGATGCTTTCTCTGTAAGACATTTTAGGTTGGCAACAGATACAGATATAGATGCAGAAGCAGATAAGGATATTTTGCAATATTTAGGCACTTGATGCGAAATAAATAAAATACCCAAACAGGCCACTGGCTGGTATCGTTCACACCAGCTTCTTTAGTACCATGACACAATCATAATTTCTTTCAGGACATAAACAGCTTTGTATCTGCAACAGCATAATTCTAGATACAGCTTTAGGTTCCAGAAGAAATTTAAAGTTCATCTCATTTACTCACACACTCCAGTCTAGGAGAATGTATTGTTTTCCCAGCTTTAAGGGATATCAGGTCTCTCAGTGACACCATCCCAAACCATTTTAGTCAGAAACAGGTGAA
Source organism: Gorilla gorilla gorilla (assembly GCF_029281585.2). Classification (NCBI taxonomy): domain Eukaryota; kingdom Metazoa; phylum Chordata; class Mammalia; order Primates; family Hominidae; genus Gorilla; species Gorilla gorilla. The sequence goes on along the minus strand of NC_073232.2, from coordinate 17,727,727 downwards.
GCGGAGAATGTTATAAAATAGCCATCCTGGATGAATTTTATGAGCCATTGACAACCATGACACAATCTAAAACTATTTTACAAAACATTTACATTTCTCAAGAATGAGGAGCAGGAGTTCAGAAGGTTTCTTCTGGGAAATTTGCTGAGAAGCGGTCATGAACTTTCCATAATGTCAAGAGTCTGACCTCCAAATGTGGCACAGGCTGACATTCTGACAGTATTCTCACTTGCTGAGTCATTGTGCAATGGAAAATAAACAAATAAAGGTAAAAAGTAATGACAACTAGCCCAACATGCGAAGTAAGACAAGATCACGTGCAAAATTGCTTTAGCCTTTGGTGTGCATAAACTCAAATAAGATATGGTCCCCTCTTCCCTTTTGAAGTCCAGGTTAGGCATTTAGCTAAATATAATCTCTTCTTTGTTCTAAAAAACAGGAGTCCCCAAACGTAGTGAAACTCTGTTTTTATAACAATTCTCAAAAATAAAGAAAACTCAAGACCAAGAATAGAATCAGCTCATGTTTGTGTCTTCAAAGGAAGAATGTCCTCAAGCAGAGGCTTCTGCTGAGCCATGGGTGGGGTGAATGTTGTGATGAAGATGAAGTATGAGGTTAAAATGCCACCAGCAAGGATGAGACCTGGGAAGGTGTGGAAAATCGAATTCTAAGACAGCCTTCAAGATTTCTGCCTCTCGTCACTTTGCATGTGGGCAGGACCTGTGAATCTGGTGAGGCATCACCTCCATGACTGAGTAGTTCAATGGCAAGGGTAAGAGGATAGTTTAATATAATTAAAGTCCTTGACCAATTGACTTTAAGTTCATTAAAAGGGAAACGATCCTGGGTGGGCCTGACCTAATCAGGAGATCTCCTTAAAAGACAGTCTAGCAGCCAGAGATCGAAAAAGCCAGAGAGATCTGAAACAGCAGAGAAGCTGGCCTTGCAGAAGCAAGTTGCCATATGCGGACAGGGCCAGAGGTAGGGTCTGATGGGCGAGCTGAGGGCCTTAGTCCGACAAGCAAGAAACTGAATTTTACCAGCAACCTGTGGGCTTGAACGTGAGCTCAAAAGTTCCTATCAGACCACAGCCCAGGCTGACATTCTGCTTTCACACTTGTAGGACCCTGGGGAGGGGACCAAGCTAAGCTGTACCCAGACTCTTGACCAGTGAAAACTGTGAGATAATACATTTTTTATTATATAATGTATTAGTCCATTTTTGCATTGCTATAAGGAAACACCTGAGATAGGATAATTTATAAAGAAAAGAGGTTTAATTGGCTCACAATTCCACAAGCTATACAGGAAGCATGGTGCCAGCATCTGCTCAGTTTCTGGGGAAGCTTCAAGAAACTTACAACCATGGGAGAAGGCCAAGGGGGAGTAGATTCATCTTACATGGCAGGAATAATAGAGAGAGAGAGTGCAGGTGCTACACACTTTCAAACAACCAGATCTCAGGATAACTCACTCACTATCAAGAGAACAGCACCAAGGGGATGATGTTAGGCCATTCATGAGAAATCCACTCCCAAGATCCAATCATCTCTCACCAGGCACCCCTCCAACATTGGGGATTACAATTCGACATGAGGTTTGGGTGGGGACACAGATCCAAACTATATCATATAATCTGCTAACGTAGTGATTTGTTGCATACACCAGAAGATAAATCCAGGGTGAATATGGGGCTGAGAAGAATTAAGAATATTTTGGAAGCAGGCAAATATTTGTTCAGTCTCAGGCCTAATTCCTTCCAGTTAGCATCCCTTTACTAGCTGGAGCCATTACATTCTTTATGGAGAAATTAGTCCATTTAGTCTACTCTTTTTTTAATCTTTTATAAATTTGCCTTGTTTTTAGTGTGCAAATATCTTTACACCATTGGACAAAATAGTCATTTCTTTATTAGTTCTTTAAACACTCTTGCAAAAAAATAAACCACTATCCATCAAGACACAGGAAAAAGGAATGCAGCGATTTAGGAATGCTGTACTTGCTTCTCTTCAACTTCAGCAGCAAAAGCAGGAAAGTTCTCAAACTCTTCCTGACAATAGTTATATTGTCTTAAGCAAAAAGATGCTGGGGAGCATGGGGGCCTGAAGCACAGGCCTTCACATTCTTCTTAAGGTGTTTTTTCTTCTCAGTTCAGGCATAATGTTTTTGGTGAAACCATGCCAGGCATGAGAGCAAGCTCTTTACCCAATTCTGTACACAGGGTCATCCAAAAACAGTGATTTCGACTAGGTTCCTGGAGTCCACTGGGTCCACCATCAGCAGGGCCTGGCTCATCCACTCCATTTCTGGAATTATGGTTTGGCCAAAGATCTTGTCCATCGCATATTCCTCCAGATAGAACACCCATTGAGCCTACTCTTCACATTTGTACAATGCAATAAATTGTGGCCAATAAGATTTTGAAATGTGAACCCACGTATTCTGTTCTCCACATTTTGGTCAAGCCACCCTGGACTCTGCCTCAGGCAGAGGCAGAAAAAGTGTCAATTCTGAGTTCTCAAATTTCCAACTGGGCTTTAAAAAACATATGGCAAGAGCAATAATTTGAGAACAAATATTTTGAATCACAAAATCCTGAGTTTTACTTTAGTGTAAAACCTTGAAATTTATATAATAAATAATAGATGTGAGACATATATTTGATGATAGAAGAGCCAGTTCTTTTTTGCCCTAGACAGGTTAACTATTCCATGGTCTGGGAAGAAAGAGAATTCTGCTGGAAAGCAAGGAGCATTCTGGTTAAGTGCCTGAGAAAGTTCTTTGATCTACCCCCACCTTCAATAGGGTCTCGATTCAAAAGGAGCAGATATTAGGCCTCCCAAAAGGTTTGAGAGAATGATGAGGTCAGTTGTGCCTCAATCCCTGGAAGGATATTTGGGGTAAGGAAATATCCTTCTCCTGTTGGAGAAGGAAAATGTCCCACAGAGACTCTCTCATTCATAGTAGCAGTAGATCAGAACAAGCATGGGAGCTGGGGACAGGGGCTCACACCTGGAATCCCAGCACTTTGGGAGGCTGAAGCAGGAGGAGCACTTTAGCCCAGGAATTTGAGAGCTGCCTGGACAACATGGTGAAACCCTGTCTCTACAAAAAATACAAAAATTAGCTGGGCTTGATGGTGCACGTCTGTGGCCCAGCTACTCAGGAGGCTGAGGTGGGAGGATCACTTGAGTCTGGAAAGTCGAGGATGCAGTGAGCCATGATGGTGCCACTGCACTCCAGCCTGGACAACAGAGTGAGAACTTGAAAAAAAAATGATGGAATACTATGCAGCCATGAAAAAGAATAAGCTGATATCCTTTGGAAGAACATGCATGGAGCTCGGTATGGTTTGGCTGTGTCCACACCCAAAATCTCATCTTGGCTTGTAATCCCCATATGTCAAGGGTGTGACCAGGTGGAGGTAACTGGATCATGGGAGCAGTTTCCCCCATGCTGTTCTCATGATAATGAGTGATTCTCATGAGATATGATGGTTTTATAAGCATCTGGCATTTCCCCTGCTTGCACTCACTCCGTCCTTCTGCCCTATGAAGAAGGTGCCTGCTTCTTCTTTGCCTTCTGCCATGATTGTAAATTTCCTGAGGCCTCGCCGTTCATATGGAACTTTAAGTCAGTTAAACCCCTTTCCTTTTCATAAATTACGCAGTCTCAGGTATTTATTCATAGCAATGTGAGAACAGACTAATACAGAGCTGGAGGCCATTATCCTTAGTAAACTAACACAGGAACAGAAAACCAGATACCACATGTCCTCACTTATAACTGGGAGCTAAATGATGGGAACACATGGACACACAGAGGGGAACAACACACACTGGGGCCTACCAGAGGGTGGAGGCTGAGAAGAGGGAGAGGATTGGGAAAAATAATTAATGGGTACCAGGCTTAATACCTGGGTGATGAAATAATCTGTACAACCAACCTCCATGACACAACTCTACCTATATAACAAACCTGCACATGTACCCCTGAACTTAAAATAAAAGTTACATATAAAAAAAAGGAAAGAAAAAAGAACAAGCAAGAGGTCTGTGAGGGTGCAAGAGACATCCTCGGGTTGCCTGGAGCTCTAGAATAATCCTGGAATTCTTCCAAAATTACTCATGCACAGAAAGAGACAGGGGACAGATTGCATTCACACAAGGCCTTGCCGACTCTTTGTCACCAGGTGATCTCCAATGCCTCTTCCAGATCTAATATTCTATGATTATAATAGATACTCGATAGAGTACAGCTACTCTGTAAGAGATACCCTAAGCAAGTTCTAGGAGTGAAGCCAAAGTTAGGTGACTGGGGCAAAGAGTAGCTCATCCTCTTCAATCATATGGTATGTATCACCCTATTATGGCTCTTAGCTGTTTGCTCCTCGCCCTGAACACTCAGTGGAAATTTTGGACTGTTTAGGTTTCCTTCTCCATGTGCCTTGTGTTTTATTTTCCTCTGCACTGTCATCAAATATATTGCGACACTTCTTAGTTGGCAGTTTGGGGCCTTCTCTTCTTTCTTTCCATGCCCAGCTTCTTTCAGGAAATCCACAAATTCCCCCATCCCTTTGGCAGGAGGTGAGCCACATAAAAACCTAAAGGCCTGTGATCCTTTCCCATTTTGATACAAATTATTAAACTGGGTCTTCTTTCAGTGGTGGAGTGGGATTAGCAGTCTGTGGCTGGGCAGTTAGAATGCACATCGAGGCAAACTTGTTAAAACAGTGGCCCAAATCCCAAAAGAGACAATTGGCCTTTTGTGAAGCAATTCGCAAGTATGACATTCTACCCTTAAAACTGACTATGTCCTGTTATTATGTGATTAGCAGAGTCAAAGGCAGCTGTACTTTTACCTAGCTCACATTATTTTAGGACTTTACAAAGCAGGCTTTGCATGTGGTTCTGAAACAGGAACAGTGTCCCAAGATCTATCAGTAACCAGCCCAGTGTGCTAGTACCACAGCGCTCTGCTAAGAAACTATCACCACGGGTACATAGTGGTCACCTACACCCTAGAATAAAGCTTACACAATGTCCACTGATATTATGAATAATAAATATTAACTATATACTACAGTAAGTAAATATAAAAATGTGCAGAGTTACATATTTCCTGGTTACATTTTTCTTTGCAAGTACAGAATGAAATATTCCACTGTTTCAGACCACACTCAAGAGGCTAAGTTTTAACAAGACAGAGGCTTTAGAAAGGTGTTTTCTCAGGTTTGGGCAATGCAGTGGGGATAAAAGGAAAAAAGTATGTATGCCTGGAGTCCCTCTTTACCTTTGTGTATTCTCTTGAGAACATCCTTGGAGCATGCATTTTCAAACATTTATTTCCAGCCAGGCACAGTGGCATGAAGCTGTAGCCTTGGCTACTCAGGAGGCTGAGGCAGGAGGATGGCATAAATTTGAGTTCAGCCTGTGCCACACAATGAGACTCCATCTCTGAAAAATAAATGTTCAACTTAAAAATGATTATTTACACATACACCAACCATTACGCTCAACTGGATGGGACCTCTTGTTTTTCCAAGCCTCTTTAGCTCTTTTTCATACAGCTCTTAAGATCCTTTGAAATTCCATCTAGTGGTATGAATATTTTCTTTACCTGATTTTCAGCAACTTCAGTGCAACGACGTTGTACCTAGCGTATCTTATTTAATGTATTGCTATGGAATGTCTAGAAAAATTCATTGTAATATTTCTTGCTCAGCATATAGTTTTGAATGAGTGCGTTTTTACTGAAATCTAAACCAGAACTATTCCATGAGCTTTATTCTGGAGGTCAGTATTTCTCACTAAATATGTCTTTGGCCGGCTCCCACACTAAATGCCTCATGTCAAACACTGCTAGCCAATATACCAAGGAAGCTGAGCACAAATGTTCTGACAGTTCTCCATAGGTTGGATCCATGCTAGGGCCTCCTCTGCCTTGTTCTGCATTTTCCAGCAGTGGCCCCTTATTAGGGATGATTACCACTTTGCATTAACAGTGTGCTAGCAAAACAAAGTAGAAAGTGTGCGATTAAAATATTAGCAAAAGCTAGTAGGTATCATCAAATGTAAGTAAAATGCAGAATTTGGGTAGCAAACACCAGCAGCTTACTCTGCAGGGGGCCCTGGCGGCTTTCACTACTGGGTAAACAGCAGCCATTGCTACCATAGACTCCAAGGAGAAGGAGATAATGCTACTCCTTGCTCCCCCAGAATGAGCTACTGTTACACTGCCCTGGGATGAGGGATGTCACCCCCCCAACCCCACACATGTCCCTGACTTCAGAACTGTGGCTTTTTCGTGTGTACCTGCACTTCAGACCCTGGCTCCATGCACACCTGTGCTCCAAACCTGGCTCTGTGGCTACTGCACAGGTGCCAGCGGCTCAAACAGTCAAACAGTGCCACCCTTGCAATAAGGAAACCTGCAAGCTAGACCGGATATCAAGAAAGATTCCTTCAGACAAGACATCCCCTGTGGAAGAAAAAGACATTAGGGAGTCCCTAGCAGCCTTTGTCATTGAAGATCCCTTACTGCTGCTGTGGATGCCCACAGCCTTGTTTGTTGAAAACCCTTGCAATCTTCACCAGTTCTGATCTCAGCTGACAAAGATGCACAGGGAGTTTGCCACAGCCCCTTCCCAGACCTAGAACTGCCACACCTCACTCTGCTAGTGCCCTTGCACCCACCCTCAGGTGGACTTTCTCCAACAAAGCCAGTTCATAACACTTGGAAAGGTGCACTCAATCAAATATGCAAATATCAATGCAAGGCTACCAGAAGGGAGACATCAAGAAAATATGACATAGCCAGAAGAACACAATAACTTTCCAATGACCAGTTTCAAACAATGGAGATTTATGAATTGCCAGACAAAGAATTCAAAATAAGTATTTTAAAGAAGCCCAGTAAGCTGTAAGATAGTACGGACAGATAAGTCACTGAAACCAGGAAAACAATACATGAACAAAATGAGAAGTTCAACAGAAAAATAGAATATAAAAAAAAGTTCTTGAGCTGAAGAATATATTGCATGAAATAAAAAAGCAATAGAGAGCAGCAGACTTGATCAAGTAGAGGAAAGAATCTAAACTTGAAGATTTGCCATGTGAAGTTACCCAGTTAGAAGAGAAAAAAAATACCAGAATGAAAAAGAGTGAAGAGAGGCTACATGAATTATCGTATACCATAAAGCAAACAATATTTACATTTTGGGAGTTGAAGAAGGAAAAGAGAGAGAAAAGGGTCACAAATTTTGTTAAAGAAGTGATGGCTCAAAACTTCCTAAATCTGGATAGAGATATGGACATCCAGGTTCATGAAGCTCATAGGTCCCCATACAGACTCAACCCCAAGGACTTTAGTAAGACACATTATAATTAAACTGTCAAAAATCATAAATAAAAAGAGAATTTTGAAGGCAGCAAGGGAAAAAAAACTCATCTCATACAAGAGAACCCCCATGACACAGTGAGAAAACTTGTAAACCAGGAGAGAGTAGGATAATATATTCAAACTACTGAAAGGAAAGAAACTGCCAACCAAAATACTTTGCTCAGCGAAACTGTCCTTCAGAATTGAAGGAGAGGAAAAACTTCCCCAGAAAAACAAAAGCTAATGAAGTTCACTATCATTAAACCTGCCTTACAATAAATGATAAAGGAAGTTCAGTTTCAAGCTGAAATAAAAGGATGTCCACTAGTAACACAAAAATATATAAAAGTATAAAACTCATGGGTAAAGGAAAGTATAAAGTCAAGTTCAGAATATTCTAATATGTGTTGATAATGTGTATATCACTTACATCTAGGTTAAAGGTTAAAGTACAAAAGTATGCAAAATATCTATAGTTACAATAATTTCTTAATGAATACATAATATACCATAAAAAGATATACACTGTGACATCGAAGACATAATCTGAGTCAGGGGGAAGTAAAAAGGTAGAGTTTTTGTACATGATCAAAGTTGAGTTATTATCAGTTTAAAATAGACTGTTATAACTAGGCCTTATGTAGGCCTTATGGTAATCAAAAGGCTAAAACCTGCAGTAGATACATAAAAGATAAAAGAAAGGAATCAAAGTATACAACAGTGAATAATCAATTCACAAAGAAAAACAGCCAGAGAGGAGAAGGGGAACAAAATAACTCCAAGGCAGGCAGAAAACAATTAACAAGATGGCAATAGTAAGATCCTACCTACTAATAATTACTTTAAATGTAAATTATCAAATCTCTAATCAAAAGGCATAGAATGACCTAAGAGACAGTATTTTTTTAGGCCTTGTGTGGTGGCTCATGCCTGTAATCCCAGCACTTTGGGAGGCCAAGGTGGGTGGATCACTTGAGGTCAGGAGTTCAAGACCAGCCTGGCCAACATGGTGAAACACCTACTCTACCAAAAATATAAAAAATTAGATGAGTGTGGTGGCCCATGCCTGTAGTCCCAGCTACTCAGGAGGCTGAGGCAGGAGAATTGCTTGAATCTGTGAGGCAGAGAGAGGTTGCTGTGTGCTGAGAGACTCTGTCTCTCTCCATATATATATATATATATATATATATATGCACACACATACACAAAATATGCAAATATCAATGCAATATATATATTTTATTAGTAGTAGTTTTTAAAGCCCAACTATGTGCTGTCTACAAGAGACTTGCTTCAGCTTTAAGGATACACATAGGCTAAAAATAAAACTGTGGAATAAGGAATTCTATGCAAATGGAAACCAGAGAGAGTTGGGATAACTGCACTTATATCAGACAAAACAGACTTTAAGTCAAAAACCATAACAAGAAAAAAAAGGTCATTATATTAAGATAAAGGGGTCAATTTATCTGGAGGATATAATAATCATATATGCACCCAAAACCAGAGGACCTAAATATATTAACCAAATATTAATGGACATGAAGGCAAAAACAGACAACAATGCAATAATAGTAGGGGGCTTCACTATCTCACTTTTGGTAATAGATAGATCATCCAACGAGATAATCAATAAAGAAATATTAAACTTGAACTACACTTTAAGCAAAATGGACCTAATAGACATACACAGAACATTCTGTCCTACAGCAACAGAATACATATTCTTCTTAATCACACATTGAACATTCTCTAGTGTAGATCATATGTTAGGTCACAAAATGAGTCTTAACAAATTTAAGAAAATTGAAATTATATCAAATATTTTTTACCCCAATAGTATGATACTAGAAATTAATAATAAGAGGAAAAACAGAAAAATCACAAATAGCGTAACTTAAGCAACACTCTCCTGAACAACCAATGGGTCAAAACATAAATTAAAAGAGAAATTACAAAATGTCATAAGACAAAAATGGAAACACAACATACCAAAACATGAATCCAGCTAATCAGCTCTAAGAGAAAACTTTATAAAATAAATGCCTACATTAGGAAAAAATTATATCAAATAAACAACCCAACTCTGCACCTTAAGGAACTAGTAGAAGAAGAAAAACTTATGCCCAAAGTTAGCAGAAAAAGGAAGTAACAAAGATCAGAACAGAAATAAATAAAATAGAGATGAGAAAATCAATAATGAAGATCAGCAAAACTATGAGTTGATTTAAAAAAATAAAATAAAATTGCTAAACCTTTAGCTAGACTAAGAAAAAAAGAGAAAAGACTGGCTGGGTACAATGGCTCAGGTTTATCATCCCAGTACTTTGGGAGGCTGAGGTTGGAGGATAGCTTGAGGCCAGAAGTTTGAGACTGGCCTGGGCAACATAGCGACATCTTGTCTCTACAAAAAAAAGAAAAAAAAAATGTTAAAACTAACCAGGTATGGTGTTATGTGACTGTAGTCCCAGCTACTTGGGAGGCTGAGGCAGGAGAATTGCTTAAGCCCAGGAGTTCAAGGTTGCAGTGAGCTATGATTGCACCACTGCATTTCAGCCTGGGTGACAGAGCATGACCCTGTCTCTCACACACAAACACACACATACACACACACACACACACACACACGACAAACATATATAAGTGAAAGAGACATTACAACCGATACCACAGAAATGCGAAGGATCATAATAAACTACTATGAACAATTGTACCTCAACAAATTAGATGACCTGGAAGAAATGTATAAATTCCTAGACATGTACAAGCTAATAAGATTGAATCATGAAGAAATAGAAAATCTGAATAGACCTATAACTAGGAAGAAGATGGAAACAGTCATTAAAAATCTTCCAAAAACAACAACAAAAAGCCCAGAACCAGATGACCAAGCATTTAAAAAAAGAACTAACACCAATCCTTTTCAAACTCTTCCGAAAAGTTAGAGAACACTTCCAAACTCATTTTACAAGGCCAGCATTACCCTGATACCGAAGCAGACAAAGACACTACAAGAAAAGAAAACTACTGACCAATATCCTTGATGAACATAGATGCAAAAAAATCTCAACAAAACATAAGCAAACTGAATTCAACAGTACATAAAAGGATTATACAACATGATCAAGTAGCATTTATCCTTAGGATAAAAGGATGGTTCAACATAAGTAAATTAATAAATGTGATACGGCACATTAACAGAATGAAGGATAAAAATCATATAATCATCTCAATAAATGCAGATGAAGCATTTGACATAAGTTGACCTTGTTTCATGATAAAAACTCTCAATAAATTTTGTATAGAAAGAAAGTACCTCAATATAATAAAGGTTGTATATGAGAATAAATGTTGTATATAATAAAGGTTGTGTATGAGAACATCATACTCAACAGTAGAAGTTGAAAGCTTTTCCCTTAAGGTCAAGAACAAGACAAAGTTACCCATGCTTACCACTTCCACATAGCATAGTACCAGATGTCCTGGCCAGAACAATTAGGTAAGAAAGAAAAATAACAGACATTCAAATTAGAAAGAAGAAGTAGAATGATGTGAAACCGGGTATCTGAGTTTGAATCCAATCCCAGCCACTTATTAACTTTAGGACAAGTCACTAAATGCTCTTCTATTTTCTCATTTGTAATATGAACATAATCAACATAATGAGACTTATTTCACAGTATGGTTGTAAGTATTCAATGAAATAATGTAGATAAAGCATTTAGCATCTAAGTGCTTTATGGCTGGTATCATGGCTGGTATCACAGTAAACACTCAATAGTCACTTGATTATTTCAGCATAGTTAGTAGCTTTTCTCATTTGTATTTTTTCCTCTTCACTCTATTATATTAAAAATTACTTTTTAAAAGTTGTTTTTTATCCTGTCTTTTTTGAAAAAAAGAAAGTTAATTTTTTCTCATTTTTAAAAATTTCCCTTTCTCAACACTATCCCCATATTTTCCTAGTCCAATCAATTAAAAAAATAAAAAGACAATGCTAATAATATTTTTCAAATAAACCTATTTCATTTATTTAAAATTCTAGTTTATAATTTTATGCTCACAGACAGTAATTTCAGTCACCGTTCATTGAATATTTGCTATCAACCAATCATCATGCTAAATAGTATGCATAAAGTAACTCATTTCATTCTTTCAATGACCTATCTGGGAAATTGCTGTATTTGTTTTAGTGATAAAACTGAGACTTAAACATCTTAATCACCTGATCAGAGTTACTCAAGTAAAGTAGAATTCAACCCAAAATTTGGCAGACTCCAAAGCCTTCAAGGTAATCATTCTGTATGCCTCCCTGCCTCGCAAACATTCTCCCCAGCGCCAGCTAGATCTTTTCAAAGCCTAAAACGGATCATATCACCCTGCTAATTCAAGACTTGTAAAGCCCATCATGGAAATCATACAATCCAAACTCCTGATCATAGGTTACTATGAACTGGCCCCTACTTATACCTCGAACCTCATCTTCTGCCGTGTTTTCTTGTCTTTTATGAGGCTTGCTTGCTTGCTGCTGAATAAGCAAGCCTATTCTTTTCTTCAGATCACGGCACTAGCTCTTCTCTCTACTTGAGAGACCTGCCCAATAATCTTTACAAGATTGTTTCCTTTTCATTATTCGGGTCCTAATTTATATATCTCTTTCTCAGAAAGTTCTTCCTTGACCTCCTAATCTAATATAGTCACCATCATTTTACCCTATTTACATTTCTTAGGAGCCTATGTTACTATCTGATATTTTTTCTAACTTCAGTATTATTTTTCTCTCCCAATACAATGAAAATCCCAATTTCAGGGAATGTATCTGCCCTGGTCAATACTTTAGCTATAGTGCCTAGAACAGGGCCTGCTATATGATAAGTACTCAATAAATATTTGTTGAATTAAGGAATACATCTGTGACTGTTATGGTTGTTTCTACAAATTATGTTGAAAATACTTATTTTTTGTAAGAGTTGACATGGCATTAATGTGGAAGTGAGATCCATGACTTACTATTTCATTTTATAAGTGTTGTAAGACACACACACACAAAAAAGATTATATTTGCACTTTAATTATCATTTTAATTACAAATATTTTTAAAACAAGAAAAATGAGATCCTTTGATGCTGATCCATGACATAAAAACATAGTGCTTTTCAGAAAGGAAAAAAGTCATCCATCTTGGATGGAGCTGAAAGCACAGTCAGACTGAATGGGACAGAACTTGGAGGACCAGATGTGGGAAACCTGGCTGGGTCTGAACTGGAAGAAGCGCATCTCGTTCTCACTAGCATTTGACTGTCTGGAACTTAGTCATGGGGACTCACCTGACACAAGGGACGCTGGGAAACGTATTCTAGTCTGGTACTTCTATGAAAAATGGAAGGAAGGTAAACATGGACTTTGGCAAACAACTGTAGTCCCCTCCCCAACGCCAGCTACTGCACTTATCGTATCTTACTCTTACGAGCCATAAGAAGATGGAAGTAAATAGAAAATATTTTTTAATGTTACATAATAAAATAGACTGTGCATGACAAATCTATTTCATTAACCTACCGGAAACTGTAATCTTATAGAATTAGGGTTATATAGAGACCCAAAAATAAATGATCTTAGAAGTAATATCATCAGATTGAATTTGTTTCATTAGACCTCAGTTATGAAAAACTCCAATGTTTCTTCCAAACCAATAGCAATGATGTAAAATTTAGAGATAAAAAATGTGACCTTCTAAACTCTACTTCTTTCATTCTTCAATGCAGATTTTACCCTCCACAAATCATACCAGCTCACTAAATTTAATGATCCTAAGAAAGGATTAAACTTCTTTGATTGCTATAACTTCCAAATTCAGGCCACCTTCATCAAATACACAAAATGTTACGTGCTCAGAGAAATCATGCTGCCACTTTCCTAAGAATGTACATCAATTCTGTTTTCCAGATAAGCACTATAAGAACTCAACGGAAAAGAGCAGTTTTTTCAATGACAATGCATGACAGAAGCCAAAAGGTTTTAAAGCAAACATACAAATGCGTCATCTAATAGTCCATCAACCAGCCCTTGTCACACAGATAAACCTTTTATCTCACTTTCCCAGATTTTAATCACCAGACTGGTTTGCATGTTTCTTGTGTCACTGTGGCAACCAACCTAATGGGGATTCTTTATGCCCTGAGAAATCAACTCATTTGGGCCTAAATGAAACATTTCGCTGTCTTGTTTTATCTCCTGCTCTATTCACATTAACATAATAGCTTTTAATTGGATTCTATTTGTGATTGGAGTCAGCAAAGGTGGTGTTCTCTCAGAGGAAATTGACTGCAAGGCAAGCTGCTGAGCCTCCATCTGGGAGAATTTTTTGAGCTGTTGGCCACGGGGCAAGATGGCGTCAGGAAGTGTCGCCTCAAGAGGCAACAGATAACTCATTTTTCCTACTTAATGGAAGTCCAACAAATTTATCATAAAGGCTTACAGACTCAAGTATCTGAACTAGTGTATTGGTATTCAAATGTATATTCTCAAAAATAGAGCACTTATGAAAGGACACGAAAAACATGGGTAAATAGTTGCATGATTTAAGAGATAGAGGGAGGGAACACCCCTAGGCCTGATACACACCACAGATCCATAGATAAAAAGACTGCTGTGTATGATTACATAGAAATACAATACATTTACATACCAAAAGTAATATAAATGAAATAACAACAAACTAAGGCAATATATTTGTAATTTATTTCACAGCCAAAGGGTTATTAGTCTTAATATATAAAGAGGTCTAACAAATTAATACAAGAAACTGAAATAATACATATAGATATGTAATATAAAAAGAAATTTATTAAAAAGGTACAAATGTCCAATAAACACATGAAAAAAAAATCCTCTTCAGGACTGGAAGATGTTTAAACTAAGATAGCATGTCTTACTTTAAAAAAAAAAAATGATAAACAAGTTTTACAATTTTTCCAGAGAACAAAGTAAGCATACTTTTCAACATTCAATCTACTTTTCAAAATTATCTCTAGCAATGAGGCAAGAAAAAGAAATGAAAGGCAAGTAGATTGGAATGGAAGAAGTAAAATTATCTCTATTTGCATATGACATAATTGTGTATATGGAAAATTCTAAGGAATCCACCAAAAACTATTAGAATGAAAAAACGAGTGCAGCAAGGTCATAGAATACAAAACCAACATACAAACATCTAATACGTTTCTATAAACTGGCAATGAACAATCTGCAAATGGAATTAAGGAAACAATTCAATTTATAAGAGCATCAAAAAGAATAAAATACTTAGGAATAAATTTAACAAAAGAACAGCAAAATGTGTACATTGAAAAAATTCCCAAAAGAAGCCGGGCACCGTGGCTCATGCCTGTAATACCAGCACTTTGGGAGGCCGAAGCAGGCGGATCACGAGGTCAGGAGATCGAGACCACCCTGGCTAACACGGTGAAACCCCGTCTCTACTAAAAATACAAAAAATTAGCCGGGTGTGATGGAGTCCCAGCTACTCGGGAGGCTGAGGCTGAAGAATGGTGTGAACACGGGAGGTGGAGCTTACAGTGAGCCGAGACCGCGCCACTGCGCTCCAGCCTGGGTGACAGAGCGAGACTCCGTCAAAAAAAAAAAAAAAAAAAATCCAAAAGGACCTAAAGAGGACCTAAATAAATGAAAAGCCATCCTGTGCTTATAGATTAGAAGATGTCATATTGTTGAGATGACAACACTCCCCAAATTGATCTGGAGATTCAACACAATCACTATCAAAATTCAAAATTCAAGTTGCCTTTTTTACAGGAATTGAGAAGTTGATTCTAAAACATGTATAGAAATTTGAGACCCAGAATAGCAAAGCAAAACAAAACGAGCATCTTAACAAGGAACAAACTTGGGGAAGTCACACTTCCCTACTTCAAAACTTAGTACAAAGCTACAATAATCAAGATACTGTAGTACTGGCATAAAGATAGACATATAGGTCAATAGAATAGAAGAGAGTCCAGAAATAAATCCTTACATGGACAACTGGTTTTTGAAAAGGGAGTACCCAAGGGACAGGTTTGTGTCCCATTTTAAAATAATTATTTCTACGTTTTTTCCAGATGCCAATACAAAATTCTCCTCACTTGTATCCAAGTAACAACAAAAGTCAATCATGGAAATTAACTCATTTAGATAGGTGCCTTTCAATCCACCAACCTCTCCATTACATCAGACACACTCAGAATAATCCCCGTATATAATCACCAGAAAAAGAAAAATTAGGAATATCTTTATTAATTCCTGTCCCACCAAGAGATGAAAAGCCAGCTGGAAGTGGTGGCTCCTGCCTATAATCCCAGTGCTTTGGGAGGCCAACACAAGAGGATGACTTGAGCCCAGGAATTCCAGACCAGCCTGGGCAACATGGTGAGACCCTGTCTCTACAATAAATGAAAAAATTAGTCAGGCGTGGTGCTGTGCACCTGCAGCCCAGCTACTAGGGAGGCTGAGGCAGGAGGATCACCTGAGCCCAGTAGGTTGAGGCTGCAGTGAGCTGTGATCACACCACTGGACTCCAGCTTAAGTGAAAGAACGGTACCCTGTCTCAAACAAACAAACAAAGATGAAAAGCCAACAGTGTAGCAAAACTTAGAAGTGAAATAGTTATCAAAAGTAATTATGACACTTAAATTCAATGCTTTATTTCTACATATACTGAACGTATTTGCTTTTGTATTTAACTCAGTTGTAATTTACGGATCTCATATGTGTCAGATGCTATACTAGACACTAGGAATGTAAAAAGGAACATTATTTACTCCCCACCCCCAGTAGGCTCACGGTAGTCAGGATCTGAGAATTCATGAAGAACGTCCTGATTTCTGTCTCTATCAAGAACAAGATATGGTGCTTGTTTCTTCAGGTATGAAATCACATAGGACACAGTCCCTTCCTTTAAGGAATGCACAGTTCTCTATAAAAGTGGATGAACAGATGGGAAAAAAAGGAAGGAAGGAAGGAAGAGAAAGATGAAGGTATATCTAGATTTGTGTAAATAAGTATAATAAAATTGTATAGATGGAATATAAACAGCTTTGCAGGATTTGGTCAGTTTTATGGAGTTTGAACCTAATCCCATGGGCAATGGTAGGCCTCACACCTAGAAAAGACAATTTCCCTTTGATCTGATCTATGGTCTCAGAGAAAATAAATACCATTGAATGGATGTCACTACAAGTGCAAGTGACATTATTCTACCCTGTAAAAAATAATAGCAGCTATTAGAAAGATTTTTTCCCCAAGCTTTATTTGCAGTTATAAACTAAACAGATACTTGTAGAAAATGGCCACTTAAAATGTTAATTTTATGAATGTTTGCAATAATCAAAGCTAAAAGGATTAATGAGTCTAAGAGAAAGATGATACGGAAAGAATGGCAAACTAATTCAATGTTTTTAAAAGGATGAAAAAATCGTTTCTTTTTACAAAATAAAAATAATAACAAAGTCCATGAATTTAAAAAACATGTGTTTATTATGTTTCACAAAAGAAATACAAATTTAGAGTGAAGGGTGGGAGGAAAATGAGGGTTGAAAAATTACCTGATGGATACGATGTTCAATGTTTGGGTGATGGGTACAGGAGAAGCTCAATCCCCACCATCACACATGTAATACCCCTGTAACAAACAAGCACAGGTACCCCCTGAATCTAAAATTTAAAAGTAAAGGTATTAATTTTAAAAAAAGAAACAAAAAATTAGAAAGTGTTGAGAAAAATGCAAATGCTGAAAAAAAAAAGTTAGAAAGTATATTATAAAAAGATGAGAGCCAGCCTCTTAATCAATGTCTCTAACTGAGCCAAAGCTGAATGGAAGCTGTTGTGGGTCTCATGGACTCGGGGCTCCTCTCTTTCTGCTTTCTCACAGTAGGCTGTGCAGGTGTCCCTTTTGACAAGTGTGTGAGACAATATTTGTGATATTTCCAAAGAATGTCATTTTTTTTAACTTTGATTTTAGGTTCAGGGGTACATGTGAAGGTTTGTTACACAGGTAAATTCATGTCATGGGGGTTTGTTGTACAGATTATTTCATCAGCCAAGTATTAAGCCTAGTACCCATTCGTTATCTTTTCTGCTCCTCTCCCTCCTCCCATTCTCCACCCTCAAGCAGACCCCGTGTCTGTCATTTCTTTCTTTGTGTTCATGAGTTTTCATGATTTAGCTCCCATTCACAAGTGAGAATGTGTGATATTTGGTTTTCTGTTCCCGTGTTAGTTTTCTAAGGATACATAGCCTATAGCTCCATTCATGTTCCTACAAGACATGATCTCATTCTTTTTTATGGCTGCCGTTATTATTATTATTATTATTATTTATTTATTTATTTATTTATTTTTGAGATGGGGTCTTGCTCTGTCACCCAGGCTGGAGTGCAGTGGGCTATCTTGGCTCACTGCAACCTCCGCCTCCCAGGTTCAAGCCATTCTCCTGCCTCAGCCTCCCGAGTAACTGGGATTACAGGTACCTGCCACCACGCCCTGCTAATTTTTGTATTTTTAGTAGCCACGGGGTTTCACCATCTTGTCCAGGCTGGCCTTGAACTCCTGACCTCGTGATCCACCTGCCTCAGCCTCCCAAAGTGCTGGGATTATAGGTGTGAGCCATCGTGCCCAGCTTGCTGCCATTATTAGAAAGTCAAAAAATAACATGCTGGCAAGGTTGCAGAGAAAAGGGAGCACTGTTGGTGGGAGTGTAAATTAGTTCAATCATTGTGGAAAGCAGTATGGCAATTCCTCAAAGAGCTGAAAGCAGAACTACCATTTGACCTAGCAATCCCATTACTGAGTATATGCCCAGAGGAATATAAATCATTCTACCATAAAGACACATGTACATGAATGTTCATTGCACCATTATAACATCATTTGAAGTTTATTTTTAGCATAGTTAAGTCTTTCTAAATATTCCTTGCAAATTGACATGCTCCCCAATGAGTACGTTTTGTGATGCCCAGGTCCTCTGATCATACATGCTGAATTTACACAAGTCTTTTTGATAAGTATTGTGCAGGCAGGCTCAATAGCTATAGCAGTCATTATGATGTTATCATACAATATCCACCCATTCCTAACTTATCATCCATGATGAGCCACCAACAAACTGTAACCTAAGCTCCTCTCTGAACAAATTCATTAAGTTCAAATCTAGAAAAATGGTGACAGAAGATGGGATTTTCTAACTATTCTAAAAAAGATGTCTCGTTCTCTAAAATTGTAATGATTGTCACCAAAGGACTGAGAATGTGTTTTCAGACATCTGCAACCCAAGGGCCTGTTTATATTGATTAAAAATAATCAATTAAAGGTGAGAGAAATATTCATAATTGTCACCATCTTTTTGAGTGTCCATTATATACATGACACCAAGGTAAGCACTTCATGCACATTTGCAGTACATTTCGTTTGCTCCTTAAAACAACTCTTTAAGGAGATATTACGTCCTAGCTTCATTTTGCAGAAAAGGCAGCAGGCTTGGAGCATTAGCTGACTTGCTGAAGTTTGCACAGATAAGTGGCAGAGAGGAGATTCAAACATAGCCCACCATCTACCACCAAACAGGTTTTTGGAGAATTCAGGTTAATTCCAAGTCATTAATAAGAGTTGTTTATGGTTTTTTTTTGTTTGTTGTTTGTTTGTTCGTGTCAGACTTTTGCCCATCTTGGCCTTGATGTTATCATCTGGGAAATAGGCAAAGGAGAGGAAACATAACATGGAATTCCTCCAAGTGGGACCCTCAGAGCTGCAGAATTCAAATCACCATGTAGCTGCTACATGGTGGTATGCACCATACTGCAACAATTTTCCCTGTTTTTGTTTGTTTGTTTGTTTTACTTTTTGATCTCCTAATTCAAAATTCTGGAGAATTTTAAATCTGGTCATAAACAGAAAGATTATAGGCAGTGTCTATGCATACAAGGCTCAATAAGACCATACAAAAATTTGTTCTAATTTTATTTGCACATCTGTGAAATGGCCCTATGAGTGACCCTGCACAGTGCCTATTACCACTGCTGTTTTAAGAAGACCTTTGATAACTAAGTCTGCAAATATAAAAAAGGCCTCTGATCAATTTAGGAAATGTGTCTTCTCCCAAGGGTTCTGAGTTCTACCTCCTAAAGCTGTTTCCTTTTCCACCTGATAGTGTAGCAAAAGTTTTAAGATGGGTTTAACTGTCCTATAACTTTGAGGTTTTATCTTTCTATACAGATTTCTCCTTCAGGAAAATAGTCTTTTGTGAACAACAGCACACCTACCTATTTAAAAAATAGGTTAAATGTTTCTTCCTGCCATTCTACACTCCCTTCCCTTAGGCAAAAATTGTTCCCAAATGCAACGTACTCTCTATTCCTAATAAACTTGCTTTTGCCTTTGTCATGCTACTTTTATAGAAGAAAGGGGAAAAAAAGAGGTGGGATAGGGAAAGTACAGATATTGCTGAAAGGTGAATGCCACCCCTACTGCTGCATCTCAAATATTCGCTTGGGTTTTTCTCTAGTGAATGTTCAGCTACCCCTCAGCTCTCAAAATCTAGAGGTCTTTGCAGTGATTCCAACACATGAAAATTGGACACATATGTGTGGCTTCTGTACATCCACAGATTTTCCACTGGAGAAAAATTACTTGAAACTAATAGGAAAAAATAAGCCTGTTGAAACTTCCTTTCTTGTTCAAGCTTTTCATTATTGCTATAAAGCAAAATAGAGAAATGTAAAATCTAAGATTTGACCTCAAAATCTTTATTATCATATGAATTCTAACTTTAAAGAACATACCTTTTTAGATACATTGGCTGTTTTCCTTTTCTTCTCACCATTACTAAGAGTTTTAAGGAGTTCAAGAGGAGAGAATTGTTTTAATCAATTCAGATAATTTTTTTAAAAGATGATAAAATTGAGTTCATTTTTGTCTTTAGATACTTTTGCCATTTTTCTACCCTTTGTTTTTTATCCTTTTTGGTGCTGAAGATTTTTGTATCCTTTTCTGAAAATTAGTCTCTTTATAATTAAAAAGCAAGTCGGAAGTTCTTTGAACTTTCGCTTGTTTTATTTTGTCAAAAAGCCTTTTCACCTCCCAATATCACTGATAAATCAATGGGTCCAGAGGTATTGTAGCTCCTTACCCATGAGACTATGTGGGTTTCTAGGCTGTAAGTTTGGTTTCTACGATTGGGATAGAATAAAAGTCTGAGAGGGACGTAGGCTAAGGGAACTTTAAAGTTGACCTAGTTCTTGAACAGTAGTGTGCTTTGACAGCACATGCAAAGAGTGGAAAACAGGGTTCTCATGACTAATCAAACTTTGCCAAAGTCTCATCAAAACAGATCTTGGTAAACAGGTCTTAGCAATGAATAGTACTAGATTACAAAACCAGTATGCATGTATTACCAACGGTTGAAGGAAAACACCAGGATAAATGCAACAAGATGTTTTCTCCCAATGAAAGCGTCATCTCAGTCTGAATCCCATGTTGTTCCCATGTAGGAACTTTGAGTCAAGGGGTGCATTCAGAGATCCTTTGAGAACTCAATTGACGGCACTAACTATCTTGTCTTCCCATTTTTCTGGCTACAGATTACTACTGAGACACCTAAAAGAATCCTAGATTTGTCTGTCATTGTAATGGTGCACATCCCAGAGGAAAGAATGTAAATACCAGAAAATATACTGTCCTCTTCCCATTTCCCATTCATTTGTTTCTGACAGGGCAGTAAACACCATCCTGCAGGTCATGTTTTCATTATATTGAGTCAAGCAATAATCTCCAAAATGATGTCTATGTCCTTTCAGACAACCACAAGGTTATAAAACCTATTGAGCAACTTCATGTATGCCAGACTCTGTGCCAAGCACCTTGCATACATTTTCTCATTTGAGTCTTAAAACAGTCATGAGAGGGAGGTATCATTAGCCCTGTTGACAGATGAGAAAACTAAGGGTTAACTTACTCACATGAAGTCACGGAGCCATTGTTAGTCATATCGAAGGACTCTAAAACCTGTACTCTCAATCACTACAATCTCCAGTCTTCAACGAGTCTAAGGTCTAGTTGAAGAGATAAAATATTGCCACATGAAATACTGGCAAAAGAATAATAATAATAAAACACCAAAAATCCAAACATATACAAAGATTATTTTTTCTTTTTCCTATATTATCTTTTTTAAATAGCATAAGTAAATAATAACTTGGAAATGAAGTATAGAGTGACCATTACTAAGAGTTTTAAGGAGTTCAAGACAAGAAATTTTAAAAAATTATTTAAGAAAAATTTTTAAAAAGAAGATAAAATTGATTTGGTTTTTGTCTGGCAGGTAGCATTTGAAGATCAGAAGGGTTTCCAGTGTAGGATTTTGAGGCCATCTTCATAATATACAATGTAAATACTTCTGTTTATTAAAAAGCTTCAGGAAAAATAAACCATTGTTTTCATGGGTGCTAATGTTAAGTAGGAAATCAGGTTTCTATAGGGAACCTTATTTTAAAGTTCATAAGCTTTGACCAGGTAATTCCATTTCTAGAAATATTCACCAAGGAACTGGAAGACATTCAGAAGAAAATAATTATTTATTTATTCAAAACCTTTTGATTGAGTGCTCACCATACCTGTACTGCGAAGTGTGCTAGACCCTATGACACAGCAGTAAGCAAGACTAGGACGTTCCTCCCAGACTTTCTGAGGGTATTATTTACAATAATGAAAAATTGGTTTCCAGTGAAATGTTCAACAACGCAGGGATGTTTAAATAAACTGTATTATGGCCGTAGAACTTAATACTAAGGATCCATGAAAAATCATATTTTCAAATATATTTAATAGCAATGGAAGATATCCACAGTAATGTACAGGAAAAAAAAAAGGAAAAAAAATTTGCTTCTGGGACTATGTAGCTTTTCAAGTCAAATTTTGGGGCTTTTCTAATTGCAGTGTGAATAAAAATCTGAGAAGGATACAAGCAAAGTAGTTTTTTTAGTGTTGCTTGTATTATGATCCTAATTTTAAAAATATTTATATGAGTATTCCAATATTAAAGTATGTACTTATACCTATACTCAAATGAATGTGGTTATTTCCTAATGGCAGCATTGTGTCCAACTTTTATTTTCTTTTTTATATGTCTTTATGCTTTCTAAAATGAGCATGTTTGACTTTTATAATCAGGAAAAAATATTTTGAACTAAAATAAGAATAAGAATTAAGGCAACCTCCTCCACATATTTTACTGTCCTTCTTTCAAATAGTATCAGGAAAAAAAAAATAATTGTGATATTTCCTTACACTGGAGAGCTCTCCCAAGAGGATCCATATTTTTAGTTCCTGTTTGTGGAAGTAAAGCCTGTACTATGAAAATAAGGCAGAATCCTTTTAAATGACAAGATTCAGTTAATTCCATGTCTTGTTCAGTTGGTCTTATATCCAGGAACTGGAAGCACAGGTTTTGTCTCTAAGATAACCTGCAATGAATCAGACCATTCAGTTTTTTTCTTTCTTTTTGAGACAGAGTCTCACTTTGTCGCCCAGGCTGGAGTGCAGTGGCGCGATCTCAGCTCACTGCAACCTCCGCCTCCCGGGTTTAAGTGATTCTCCTGCCTCAGCCTCCCAATTAGCTGGGAATACAGGCACTTGCCACCACGTCCAGCTGGGGTTTTTTTCTTTGGTTTTTTTTTTTTTTTTTTCGTATTTTTAGTAGAGACGGGGTTTCACTATGTTGGCCAGGCTAGTATCGAACTCCTCACCTCGTGATCCACCCACCTCGGCCTCCCAAAGTGCTGGGATTACAGGCATGAGTCACCGCACTCGGCCTGACCATCCAGCTTTTATGGCTCCACGTCCATCATGTCTGGGCAGTTCTAGCTTGAGACAAACAGCCCTTCAGTGAATTTACAAGGTAGATTGCAAGAGCTTTGCAAAGTTCAGAAAACCACAAGTCACATAAAAAATAGGGCTGAGAAAGTAGTCTAGGCTTTCAAAACTCTCTCCTTAAAAGCAAAGTGACTAATACCTAAGATATTTCTATAAACACACTCAACACATAGTAGGCATTTAATACACATTAGTTTCCATTCCTTTCTTATTTATTTAAATCCTATCTGAAAACAACATGTATTCATAAACTTTTATAGCTGAGTCAAACTGTCACAAAAATGGAAGGAATGTTTGCATTACCATTGGATAATGTTGTTGGGGAAAGTTTGTTTCATGAAATGTTGGGGGTTTGTTTTCTTCTAATGACCTAATAGTCAACACAGTAGAAGTGTATTACATGAAACTAGACTAGAAATATATTACATGAGACTTGGAAAAGATAACTCATGAGTTAGGATTTATCATTGGCCAGTGGAATTTTTTTTACAATAAAATAAGAAAACCTGAGCCGAGGATCCATTTGTGGAAAATACATGATGTGAATAATCCGAATACTGCTTTTAAATTAGGGTTAGAAGTCCTGCTTCAAAGGAATTTCATTACGCCTGGTTCTCCTTTTCATATTCAAACTTTGGAGCCAGGATTGAAATCCTGGATTTTTCAGGTGTCTGCATTTTAAAAGATTTTGTTTATGTTAAGGCTGGTCACTTTAATAGGTATGTTTTAAGGAAAACATTACCTTTGTGTGACCTTTGGGATTTGAAGGTGAAAATTCAGTCACTGGAAAAAAGTCATCCTCATTGTCACGGGTGAAATCTCTAACATTAAAGACAATTGTGTCTCATCCTGTGAGTGTCTTCATACAGCAATTAAAAAAAAAAGTTCAATCACAGCTGGGACAAAGTCAGTTCTGATGGATCAAGATTATTAACTAGAAAAACATAGCATGGTCAAAATAAGCATGTTAAAATAAATAAACTAGTAGCATTTTATGAAAGCAGCAAAACATTTTCAGTGATCCTTAAGAAAGCAGGCTTCAATCCCCCAACCGCTCCCAAGTCTTAATTTGTTATTATAAGCTAAGCACTTTACCTCCAAAAGGAAGAATACAATTGTGCCAGTTATCATATATGAGAATTACACAGGACATCATGTTAATGATCATTTATTCCTAGCTACTTGAAGAATAATACCCAGTAATTATAGCAAATGTAAGTCAAATAGTAATAGCATACTTTAAATAGTATAGTAATTATAAGTTATGTCCATGCATCCGGGACAAGGGTCTTTTATGCTTGGTATTAAATCTGTTCTGCAATTTATTCTTAATATCATCGCTGGGGTTGAAGAAAGGAAGCTTGCCTGTAGAAAGGAAACTTGTCGTCCTTTCACATTTCCAATAAGTCATTTGAAGGAAACGGTTCTTTGCATGCCTTGCTAAACCCAATTACCACCAAGACATCATAAACAAATATTCATTGCATTTATAGCTGCTTCTTTATTGCACAGTGCAAAATGTATTGTTAAATTTAAACCATTTAAAAGGAGTAAGCGCTCAGATTTCTGCATTCATTTTAAATTTAATTGAAAAAAAATCAAGCATGTGTTGCAGTATTTTCTTATTTAGAGACTGCTGCTAAATGAACAATCATATAATACTCTCAAGTATAGCAAATGCTGGACAAAAATGTGGGCATCTCTGGCTTGGTATTTGGTAACATAGAGATCTACCAGTGGCTTCAGTGGAAAGATGCTAAATAAAAGTTTCATAAAGTTTTAGGATGAAGTGGAACTACTTAAAAATAACTTGATTCTCCTGAATCCCACTCACTAGAATCAGTTGATGTGAGTCTTCTGAATGCTCAGAGCACACTTTGAAGCATTCCATACCACTGCTGCTTTCTTAACTCTCTGAAGCTAATAGATCCATTAATGACGTATGTCCATAATTCCAGTCTATGGTGGGGGATGGGGAGGACTCTAATTGGTAATCCAGAAAAGAAATTCTCATAAGAAAATATCCTCCAAGGCCCTTCAAAATTTGATTCCTACCAATCACTCTAGGCCTGTTCAACAAACGACACTCTCAGTGGCATCTCCAGCCATAGTGAAAGAATCTCCCTCCAGCCTTTCTCTGCTGCAAAAGTCACTCTTGTAACAGATACCTCTCCTCTATTTCTTCATCTGGTAAACAACAACCTGTCACTCAGGTTTTAGCTATGTGTCACCTCTTCCAGGAAGTCTTCCATGCCCACCTCCATCCATTAGCCTCACTGATGTGCTCTGTTAATATCCTTTACTTTTCCCTGATGGTGATCTGCATCATATTTCATTGCAACTGCTTGTTTATTTTTCTACTAATCCCTTCTCATAGAGGGCAGGTGGTATCCAACATTCCAACTTAACATCAAGCTTCTAGTGCCTACCACATGGACTGGCCCAAAGCACGGGCTCAGTATATATTTGTTTTATTGATGAATGACCCCAGGTCTAGCTTCTCATACTGCTGTTCAGAGCAAAGCTTTGGGAGTGGAGGGAGAGAGAAGGGTAAGTTTGCAGGCACGGGCCAAAATTTATTAGGGTATACTGGGAAAGAGTCTACCTTGGTGCAATTAAGTTTGCTCACTTAATTTTCAAGTAGATTCCTTCTTACCTTCTCTGCTTTCTCTATCCTTCCTTGACTAATTTTGTACATTTCAGCTTCCCAGAACCTTTTTTCTTTTTTTGAGTTGGAATCTTACTCTATTGCCAGGCTGGAGTGCAGTGGTGTGATCTCGGCTCCCTGCAACCTCCGCCTCCCAGATTCAAAGGAGTCTCTTGCCTCAGCCTCCTGAGTAGCTGAGACTACAGGCGCATGCCACCACACCTGGCTAACGTATGTATTTTCAGTAGAGACGGGGTTTCACCATCTTGGCCAGGATGGTCTTGATCTCTTGACCTCGTGATCCACCTGCCTTGGCCTCCCACAGAGCTGGGATTACAGGTGTGAGACACTGTGCCCAGCACAGAACCATTAATATATGTTCATGTTTATTATAAAATTCCATGAAGGGCATTTTCCAACCTTATTTGCTCATGAAATATTTTGTTCTGAGAGCACCCACTGAGATTTCAGAAAAATGGTATTCAAGGAACACAATTTGAGAAGTTCTGTCCTGGGTCACCATTTTTGTGATTTTATATTTTAACCCCTACATCTATAAAATGGGGATACAAATTGTCTGCAATGATGTAATAGGAAAAAGAAATGTGTTATGAGTCAAAGCATCTATTGATCTCATTGATCTACTGCATGATAAAGACTCGCCTTACACCACTCGAAAGAGAAGCATCTCTTGAATGAAGAAATAGAAAAGATCTGCACAGTAGCATCTCATAATGAATTTCAGTCTTTCTACATATTTCCAGACCCCACTTATCATCAAATAGCGTTTATTAAGCATGTGGTTCATATGTCTGTGTTAATAATTAAGTAAACAATCTCTGAATTAAGAGATAAATGAGTAAATGATGATCTTCCTACAATTTCTCTCTCTGATCACCTTTTAGAACAAACTTCATAAAATAAAGTATAACCCAATAGCAAAAACATGGAATCAACCTAAATGCCCATCAGTGATAGACTAGATAAAGAAAATGTGGTACGGGACCAGGCATGGTGGTTCATGCCTGTAATCCCAGCACTTTGGGAGGCCTAAGCAGGTGGATCATTTGAGGTCAGGAGTTCGAGACCAACCTGGCCAACACGGCGAAACCCTGTCTCTACTAAAAATACAAAAATTAGCTGGGTGTTTTGGCTTATGCCTTTAATCACAGCTACTCAGGAGGCTGAGGCAGGAGAATCGCTTGAACCTGGGAGGTAGAGGTTGCAGTGAGCTGAGATCACGCACTGCACTCCAGCCTGGGCAACAGAGAGAAACTCCATCAAAAAAAAGAAAGAAAGAAAAAGAAAGGAAAAGAAAATCTGGTACATATATACCATGTAATACTCTGCCGCCGTAAAAAGGAACAAGATCATGTCCTTTGCAGGGACACACATGGAGCTGGAAGCCATTATCCTTAGCAAATTAACACAGGAATGGAAAACCAAATATCACATGTTGTCACTTACAAGTGGGAGCTGAATGATGAGAAATCATGGACACATTGGGGGGAACAACACACACTGGGGAATGTAGGAGAGTAGGGAGTGGGAGGAGGGAGAGCATCAGGAAGAGTAGCTAATGGATGCTGGGCTTAATACCTAGGTGGCGGGATAATCTGTGCAGCAATGCACCATGGCACGTTTCCCTACGTAACAAACCCGCGCATCCTGCACATGTACCTCTGAACTTAGAATAAAAGTTGGAAATTAAAAAAAAAATTAAAAAGAAACTGTAAGCAAGAGAAGAGTGTTATTGAGAAGGCTTCCACATTCCATCTCTTCCCAGTCTTATGTACACATCACTGATGTACATTAACCGAAATGCAGTTAATGAAGAAATTTACTCATTTCCTTTTTTTCCCACCCAGAATTTTCTTTTGAGAATAACACTGCTACTAGAACAACCAAACAATATCACAGTGAGTGGCCAACTTCTAGAATTCTGATATTAGAAGAGCAGAAAAGAAAAAAGAAAGGGTCAGATGAGCTGATGTTATTATGTCCAAGAATAAAAGGTGTAACAAGCATAAAATTACAAACCTATAATGTTATTAAGGAATTTTGGAGAATCAGGCTAAATTCTCATGGTCCACGCTGAAATGATGGCTTTGTGTTTCGTAATATTTCCATCATCCACTGTGTATGAGGAGACCGAGAAAAGAATTTCAGAATTTTTTAACCAGAAGATTATTGCTGACCACTCAGTGGTAAGGATGAAATAATTTTCATGATTGAGGTCAGTTGTGCTCAAATTAAATTTTATAAAATAGAGGAATAGGCTGGGTGCGGTGACTCATGCGTGTAATCCCAGCACTTTGGGAGGCCGAAGGAGGCGGGTCACTTGAGGTCAGGAGTTTGAGACCAGCCTGGCCAACATGGCAAAACACCATATCTACTAAAAATACAAAATTTAGCCGGGCATGGTGACACATGCCTGTAGTCCCAGCTACTCGGGAGGCTGAGGCAAGAGAATCACTTAACCCCGGGAGGCGGAGGTTGCACTGAGCCGAGATTACACCACTGCACTCCAGCCTGGGTGACAGGGCAACACTCCATCTCAAAAAAAAAAAAAAAAGAAAGAAAGAAGGAAAGAAAAAAAAGGAATATAGAGGAATAATTTGAAAATAGAAAGGGCTACAAGACTTTCCATGAGCCTTATATTTGGCAATCGCCAAAATAAATAAAATTAAGTGAAATTAAATTAAATAGAATGGGTACAGCCAATGTTTTTGACCTTGTTACTTTTAAACTTAGCCTATATCCAACATCTAAACATCCGTTTAAAGGATGAAACATGAAGTTAGTCTTGTAAATATGGTCTGTGTATGGTCTGATACACAGATAGCTAGAAACATCTGGCAGTTTTGGCTATACGATTCCATGGTTAGGCTTTCCCAAAACACAGAGGAGGTTAACAAATTCAGACTCCAAACATCCCAAAGACTATCTAACCACTCTCATTTAATCTGGCTATTTTTATATCTCATGGGTTCAGCCTTCACCTGGAAATGAAGGAAAAGTTTCATGGGATTTAATTCTTTGTGACTATTCTTTGTAGCTCAGTGAACAGAGTACATTAGGCTTCATTTGGTTAAGAGATCTGAAAAAAAATTGACTTCGGGAAAAAAGGGGACTGGTTTATCATAGAATGCATGGAAGGTTTGGAAAGTTAAACTACAGAGAGAGCAAAGATGCAGCTAAGATTCATGAGTAACTAGAGCTAAAAACTCAAAAGGTCACCTGTAGTCACATTGATTTGGTTCTGTCTGCATGTCAACTTGTGTCTAACCCTGCCAACCAGCTTTCCCCACAGAGCAGGAAACGTGGGGCCATCTTATTAGTTGTCTGCTGCCATGTAACAAATTCCCACAAACTAAGCAGTGTAAAACAATTTTTATAAATAAAACTCTGAGTTCCTGTGGGTTAGAATGACGGCTTGGCTTATCTGGGTCTTCTGCCTGGAACTTCATATGCCTGCAATGAAGCTGTCAACCAGGGCTTGATCCTTATCAGAGGCTTGGCTGGGGAAGGATCTGCTTCCCAGCTACCTCTGGTCGCTGCTAGAGTTCATTTCCTTGTGGTCGCTGCATTCATGGAAGCTTGCTTCTCAATGCCAGGCCATGATGGATGGGGATTCTCAATGCCAGGCCATGGTGGAGTCTTGTATAATTAATGGAATCACAAGAGTGGCATCCTTCTCCTTTGCCATGCCCAGTGAAGGTTAGAATCAAGTCTCAGGTTCTGCTCACGCTCAAAGTGAAGGGATTATGCAAATGAACACCAGAAGCAGGGATGTGGGGGTCCCCTTAAAGTTCATCCACCACAGCCACTAACAACCTAGGAATTGTACACATTTTAGCTCTACTACTAGAAAATAATGGTCTCTCTCTCTCTTCTCTGTTTCTGTGTGTGTGTGTGTGTGTGTGTGTGTGTGTGTGTGTGTGTGTGTGTGTGTGTGTGTCTCTTTCCTTTAGTTCTAGTTTGTCCTGTTTGGAAAATCCTAGGGAAAGATTCTAACTGACCATTACTGCACCAGTCAATGGCAGCCAAGGATGTGCAGCTCCCAAATTAGCGAGGACGACAAGTCATGGCAAAGTGTGTTTTCCAGGAAATGGGGAATAAGGGTGCAAGTTCCCAAGCCCCAGTTCTCTGAAACCACATTTACACTATTTTAGAAAACCTGACCCATTATATGGCTTTGTGTGTCTTTGGGGCTTGAAGATCTAGTTTTCTTCACAATTTCAGAATGAGGGAAGAACTTCCTTTTACCTACAAACCGTGTCAGATAGACCACAATCTTTGGTCTTAGGATGAAAAGGGAAATATTTTACTTTTATTTTTAATTTTATTCATTTATTATTTTTGAGACAAGTTCTCGCTCTGTCACTCAGACAGGAGTGCAGTGGCGTGGTCATGACTCACTGCAGCAGTGACCTCTTGGGCTCAAGCGGTCCTTTCACCTCAGCCTCCCAAGTAGCTGGGACTACAGGCATGTGCCACCACACCAGGCTATTTTTTTTTTTTTAATTCATAGAGATGATGTCTAGCTATGGTCTTGAACTCCTGAGCTCAAGCAATCCTCCCACCTCAGCCTCCCAAAGTATTGGGATTACAGCTGTGAGCTACTATGTCTAGCCAAGGTAAACATTTTAAATCCAACAAATAAAGTCTGAAATAATTTTTCTATAGCGAAATAAAATAAAATGCCAAAAAGGTAAACCTCCGAGTGTATTTATTCCTCTTTGCCATCATTTGAAACAGAAAAGTATCTATCTACCCACTTTCTTCTTAATAACAAGTTAGATATAGCCATGCTGCAATAAACTCATGCTGTAGAATTAGAAAACTAGAATTAGAAAATACTGCTTAGTTTCTCACATTTGCCATGTCACATGCAAACTGCAAGACTAAAACTCAAGTTTTTTTTTTTTTTTTTTTCCTGAAATGGAGTCTCGCTCTGTTGTCCAGGCTGGAATGCAGTGGCATGATCTCAGCTCTCTGCAACCTTCACTTCCCAGGTTCAAGAGATTCTCCTGCCTCAGCCTCCCAAGTAGCTGGGATTACAGGCGCCCGCCACCAAGCCTGGCTAATTTTTGTGTTTTTAGTTGAGACAGGGTTTCACCAGGTTGGTCAGGCTGGTCTCAAACTCCTAACCTCAAGTGATCCACCCACCTTGGCCTCCCAAAGTGCTGGGATTACAGGCGTGAGCCACCGTGCCCGGCCCCAGAAATGTTTTATGGTATTTTTTTGGTTCTCCCTGGCCTAACTGGGCCTACACAAAAATAAAATAGTACTGTGAAATTAATAATTAAGGATGGAGAGAGGAAAACATAAATAGGATGATATAGAACCCCACCACCTAGGAACCAGTCAAAACCTTCTTTCTGTATTTCAAAACAATGTTATGAAAAACAGTAGCCCAATTTGACCTTTTTTATAATTTTCAGTTAGTCACGTTTAATTTTAGAAATCCAAAGCTACTGAAGACCTTTTTCCTAACCTTAATATGTTCAGTTTTTATATTTAACATATGAAAAACACTAAAACAAAATTTTACTGAGCTTTTAATAACAGGAAATACCCCCACCACAGCATGTTTGAAATTAAGGTGGCATTTGATAATTCGATAAAGAGGTACAAAATATTTAGATCTGTGATGCAAACTTTAAGAAACACTATAAAATAAAGAGAGCGAAGGATTCCCAGAAGAGCTGTTTTTGTTTGTTTGGGATGTGAAACCAGGAAAGTAAATTGCCAAATAAGAACAGAAGCATAAATTAGATCAAGAGACAGCTAAGACATCTTTATGGAAAGAGAAAATTGATGAATGTAGCCTGGGAGCAAGGAGATGGAGTTAAAGTGCATAGCTTGTCTTCTATCAAGCAGTCCTTAAAGACAATGAACAGTAATGTTCTAAAAAAATGTCACTTCTCAGGATATCCATTTTTATATGCATTTGCCAAACAAGGGTGAAGTGTGAGGGCAACCCTTTATTGGATTGGCCCATCTGTCAGATAAAACTAGACTTCCTGGAACCAGGACCTCAAATGTCAACACGATTGACCCAACTCCTAAGGTTTTTAAGTTAACACTCCCCTCGAATTTGACAGTGTGTTTTTTAGATGAGATAAAAACAAAACAAAACAAACAACAACAACAAAACCCATCCTTTGAATATGATAAATCCAGTGAAAATGTATTCTGATCGATTTAGGCATATTCCAAACATCTTTCTTTTTTAACTTTTAAGTTCAGGAGTACAAGAGCAGGTTGTTACATAGGTAAACTTGTGTCATGGGGGTTTTTTGGTACAGATTATTTCATCACCCAGGTATTAACCCTAGTATCCATTAGTTATTTTTCCTGATCCTCCCCCTCCTTCCACCCTCCACCCTCTTAAAGGCCCCAGTGCATGTTGTTTTCCGCTGTGTGCCCACATGTTCTTATCATTTAGCTCCTGTGAAAACATGCAGTATTTGGTTTTCTGTTCCTGTGTTGGCTTGCTAAGGATAATGGCTTCCAGCTCCATCTATGTCCCTGCAAAGTACATGATCTCATTCTTTTTTATGGCTGTATAGTATTCCATGGTGTATATGTACCACATATACTTTCTTTATCCAGTCTCTCATTGATGGGCATTGGGTTGATTCCATGTCTTTGCTATTGTGAATAGTGCTGCAATAAACATATGCATGCATGTGTCTTTATAATAGAATGATTTATATTCCTTTGGGCATGGACAACACATGGAGACATAAATTCATATAGAGTTAGTGAACGGTTTAAACAGTTCTCTGAAGGAAAAGACAAACAATCCTCTAATTTGTGTGATGTGAAAATTTAGTTTTGTGGACTTCATGAAGGAGATATAGTAACACAGAAATCTTCACTAACTTTTGATTAATGGCACCTTTAACCATCTCCCAACTGTTAGTCCTATGAAGTTATTATAGTCACCTTTTAAAATAAAAATAAATGGCGGTCTACAATTTCATAAATAAGATACTTAAACAATATAATGATGATGACGGTGATGTTGGTAGGTGCTTCTCTCCCCTGACCACCTTCTAAAGCAGCAGCATAGAGAAGGAGATAGAAACAAACTTTGGAATTCACTATAGAAGTCTGGATGGGAACCCCAGTGATTTAGAATTAAAATCATTCTTTAAGTCTTAGGTTTTCTTTCATCTGTAACACAAGTGAACATAAAAATAGTACCTACCAGCTACGGGGATTTTCTGAAATAATATGTATAAAGTGCCCAACACAGAGCGAAACTTAATAAGACTAAGTTAGAATTATTACTATGTACCATGTATTCGTTTACTACAGGCTTTTTGTTTGTGTCTTGTTTAACCCCCAGAGCAACCCATTCTTTACAGATGAAGGAGACAGATTCAGAAAGGAGAGGTAACGTGCACAAGGCCAGATGAATAAGGAGCAGAGTCAAAATTTAACCTCAAGTCTGTCTACCTTCAGTGTCTATTGTCACCCACTTAACAAAATAGGAGAAAAACCTTTTTTTTATTATTGTTGTTTCCCTGCAGGCCAGAGAAAATGGTATTCCAAAGAAAAGAAGGAAAGAAATATTATACTGTATGGCGCTTCTGATAGACGGTTGTAAAGCTAAGTCTGATGTCTGGATCTGGCAAAGAAAATTCCAACCATGAAATCACTCCCTTTCTAGTCTGTTTAACACTGTCCTGCTTTTCTCTAGGACATTAAATTGTGATTCATGTATTCATTCAATAATTGTTAAACATCCCTGCTGCACTCAATATTGGGCTAGGATCCATGTGGATGCAGTCTGACAGAGGATGTCGACTTGTCTACAAACTGCAGGCATAAATTCCAAATTGACAGAGGAAGCAGAGAAGCTTCAAGAATGAATATTAGGTTGGTGTAATTGCAGTTTTCACCAAATTAATAGCAAAAACAGCAATTACTTTTGCACCAACAATATAATTAAGTTGAATTAGAAATCAGAGTAGCAGTTCAATCGGAGAAAGAGGTGCCACCTAACAAATTCTTGGGGCATGTTATGTAGTAGATAAAAACAAACAAACAATTCAAGACCCATGAGGGAATTTATGATAGAAACTGGAAGTTTCTCAGCCAGTATCAATGCATTGATATTAGAGATGCAAAAAAGAGATGAATAAGGAAGTATCTTCTTCTTAAAATAATATGCAACATTGTTTTACTAGTCAATAAACTTTCACGTCCATACCCTAAAAATATACCCATCAAAATAGATATTACCAGACAGACAATGACTAACTATAGTTACAGAATTGGAAACCTATTACAAAAATCTTAAATGTATACGCATCATTTGTATTTTGAGAATAGAGGGCTGTATTCTGTTAGCATATGAAGTCCTATGTATACGCATGCTATTGGATAATCATCAGGATGGCACATATGTTGAATTAGATTGATTGACAGTCTAGTGCTAATTTGGTTTAGCACCTTTTCCCAATGGATATTACAATGTGTCTCCTTGTATAAGAGTCATCTATTAGTCATAATAGCAAACTATAAGGTACATAGAATGCAGGGCTCCCTACTCGGGTTCCCTTCTTTCCTGTCTCACTTTCCAGCAGCTGTGATTGCCCCAAACTCAGCTCTGGTTCTTCAAGCCAGAAAGTGCACGAGTTTTCCATTGAATTCTAACGAGTCAGCAGTACAGCATGTCTTAGACAGGCCCGCCAGCAGCCTCAAAGCCATAAAAACAAGAAACTCACACCTCACTGTTCCCTTTGCCTAGTGTCAGCTTGCCTTCTGGATCCACCTGCTCTGGGCCTCTTTCCAAATGCCCTCATATAGGCTTTTTTTTCCCTTTATGTTTTATCCAGAATATATGATTATCTGTGAGAGGGTTAATCCAATTGGAGCTCACTCAACTATAAACAAAAGAGGAACTCCCAGCTCGACAGTAATAAAGTGAAAATTGCACTATTAGTATCATTTAAAGACTATCAAAGTAAAGACTCTCTCCATATTTTTTTAATTTTTTTTACTGTAAAGGAAATACATTCTTCCACCACAGAGTTTCTGTAGAAAGTTCAAAGATCTTCAAAAATAAGAAAATCATTTTGTAATTTCAGACTGATTTGTTTTAAAAACCCAGTAACTACAAACTTTGGGTAATAATTACTATGGCTAATTTAGGCATTATGAAAGAGTCTTAGGCCTCATCTATTACAAATATCTTGCGAGGATAAACCAGAATGCAGGGAGTTCTAATCATCTCATTTGCCTAATCAGCTTACTAGTAAAGAAGTTTGCCATCAAGAAATATCTACCAGTATAAGGAGGTTTTGAGATCATGAAACATGTATATATATACATACATTATAGACTTTATAATCTAAGATTGACATTTGATATTGAAATTAAGAAGTGAAAGATAGATGCTGAAAAGGAGATGCAAGAGGAAGAATAAATTTAAAATGTTGTCATGCTATTTTTTTGTTGTTGTTGCTAACTTTGGAACACTTCAACCAGTCTCAATTTAGCTTTGTCTTAGTAGTTATGGTACTAAACAGAATTACAGCATTCTAAAACTTGCCTTATATCTGATAGGAAATATGACCTGATACATGGAATTGTATCTCTTTTTGTAAAACAAACCTAATTTTAAATTATTCAGAATCATTCTTCATCATTCCATAAAGCCCTAGTAAAATAGCACGTTATTCAATTATAATCAGTGATTGTATTTTTCACTGCAAATAAATCTAGGGCTGTAATAAAGATAGATGTGCTAGCACTGTTTGCACATAGAGGATATAGTGAAGCACCTATTTTTACCTCTTAAGTCATTCGAAATGTCATTTGAGAAACAAACCTTAAAATTTAAATTTAAGGAATCAATAAAAATTTACAAAATTACCTTAAAAAGATAAAATTAACTCTAAGCCAGCAAGATTGGATAGTAAGAGGATGATATATATTAACATGCCGATAGAAAGAATGTGTGGACGGAAAGGTGTTACTCACTCCCGAAGCAAAAAAAAAAGGAATCATAAAAGCATACCTTAGCAAGCCAGGTGTAGCTGTTGTCCCAGCTACAGTCCCTCCAGACTGACGTGGGAAGATCACTTGAGCTCAGGAGTTCAAGTCCAGCCTGGTCAATGTAGCAACCATCATTCTCAGCAAACTATTGCAAGGACAAAAAACCAAACACCGCATGTTCTCACTCATAGGTGGGAATTGAACAATGAGAACACATGGACACAGGAAGGGAAACATCACACACCGGGGCCTGTTGTGGGGTGGGGGGAGGAGGGAGGGATGGCATTAGGAGATATACCTAATGTTAAATGATGAGTTAATGGGTGCAACACACAAACATGGCACATGTATGCATATGTAACTAACCTGCACGTTGTGCACATGTACCCTAAAACTTAAAGTATAATTAAAAAAAAAAACTTAGCAATGCCCACTCAAACTGGGTGACATTTTCAGCAAGGAAAAGATATAATTTAATTTCAAAAATATTGCATTTTAGAAAAACTACATTTGGCAGCCCAAGGTGATGTCAGGTATATTCCTACTGGAAAGAGGGTATACCTAAAAATCTCATTTATTCATTTACTCATCCATTTATTTTACAATCTTCTACTGAAGGCCAACAAAATTCCAGGAACTGGAAAAGACAGTGATAATATGGTGGAGAGGTCAACAGACAGAACCAACATCATTAAGCTTTCACTTTAATTGGAGCGATAAGCAATAATTGAATATTCACACCTAGAATATAATTAGTTAGTCATCATTTCTAGGAAGGAAATGTTGAGATTACAAAAATTTCAAGAAATAGGCTTATGGTGGGTTGGAAACATACCCCAAGATCACACTATTGTAGATTGGTGGGGTGGGATTTGATCCCGAGCATTCTGGATCCGGAGCCCATATTTGTATATTACACAAGTGTTAGCAAAGCAAATATGCATAGATTGTAACTTTAATCTGCTTCTAGATAGGTCTCTTGGTTTTCAAAATAAATCTAGCTATTGGGCCAGCTCTTTCAGGGTTGTCTAGTCTCTGGTCCTCTACCCATACCATTGATTTAAATCTTCTTTTCCGTAAACAAATCTTGGAAGCCAAGTTTGAATTCTGTTACTGTGGCCATGCTGGTTCGTGACCTAGCCTTGATACTATAATGCAGAAAGTCCATATTGAAGCGTTTACATTCATAAAGTGTTTTCTCTATAGTGGTTTGTGTTTCTGCATACCGATTCCAATATTATAAAGGCTGGGAGAAGGGAGTTCAATTGCACAGTACATTGGAATGAGTAAAAACAATATATTCTAAAAAATGCAGCACACATTGTTGCTTTTCATTCCATGTGTGGAACTGTGATACTAAAATGATTCTCTAAAAAACTCGAAGGGAATGCAGCCCATTGAGTTTCTTAAGAAAAGGACAATCCTTCAAGATTCACTGAAGTCTGATGTATGACAAGCTTCATTTCAAACATGTTTTAAAAACATGATGTAACTCTAACAAGTCAGACTTTGTAACTTGGCAGAAACCAAGTTTTTGAAATGTATTTATGTATGTGTTGGGTGTAAACTGTTATTGTACTGGAAAACTTCTTGAAAGGGACTTTCATAAGTCTCATCTTGTCTCTCTCAAGTGGCTGTTAAAAATAGAGTTTATTGGCAACTATTTTTTTCTGTTGTTAGAGAAGGATTAGCTTAATCCTGGTGAAATATCTCGGCATTTTACTATATTCAGTTTTATACAACTAAAACTTTTATTATGCACAATGCTAAAATAACTTCACATATCCTAAGTGAATCAAAAGTTATACATTTGTCAAGTCTGTTTTTACAGACCTGTGAAAACCAAAACACTCTTCTCTAAAAGAGATCATTGTTTGCTTTCCTACATACATCTAAATTATTTTAATTTTGGAGTAATGCTTATTTCCTTTTTCCTATAAAATGTTGGAAACTTCCTCTATGTTCTTAATATAGTTTGATAGGATCAGTCAAGCAAACATTCTGATCTTCACTAAAGTATGTAATTTATGAAACCATTTTACTTGAAAATAACCCTATTTAGATTTAGGACATTTATTTCTACTACAGCTGTTCTTTCCCATTATACAAAGTCCATTTATGGCTTTTTGTCCCTCAACCCCAAATCTGGGCCAGTCCAAAGCCAAGTTAAAAGGCAAAATGTGTGCTAATGCCCCATCTACCCGTTCATTTTCCTTTTTTTCCTTCTCTGATTTTTCCCCTATTCATTTTTCCTTCTCATTTTCAAATATCCACTGCCCTTCTGAGAACAAAACATGAAATCTAAAATAATCTATCTTTGTCACTATTAGAACAATTTGAATTTAGGCCCATGTAGTCCCTTTCACTGAAGTATTTATCTTTTTTTTTTTCTGAAACGGAGTCTCGCTCTGTCGCCCAGGCTGGACTGGAGTGCAGTTGCGTGATCTCGGCTCACTGCAACCTCTGCCTCCCAGGTTCAAGCAATTCTCCTGCCTCAGCCTCCTGAGTAGTTAGGATTATAGGCTCTTGCCAACAAGCATGGCTAATTTTTGTATTTATAGTAGAGATGGGGTTTCACCATCTTAGTCAGACTGGTCTCGAACTCCTGACCTCAGGTAATCCACTCGCCTCGGCCTCCCAAAGTGCTGGGATTACAGACGTGAGCCACCACTCCCAGCTTGAAGTATTTATCGTTTAAACCTCATCTCTACTTTTGAAAAAAGAAAGTGTGTTCTTGTTGAAGAATTTTGAAGAGTTATTTAGTATGCATATAGCAGCATGCAACTGGTAGCTCCATGATCTGGAGCTACCAAGGTCAGTGACACAGAGAACAGGAGAGATGGAGGAGTCACAGCAGCTCTTAACTGCCTCCAAAGTCATTCCTTGCCTTCCCACTCCATTGGCCAGGCCCAGACACATGTCTCATTCTGATGACAAGGGCAGTGGGAAATGGGGGCCGCATGTGGCTGGTTACTATCTCAGCTCCTTTGACTACCCTTTGATCCTTTCTTCCTATGCATAACATGCCCATAACCTCCCTGAAAGAGATAACCCCAAATCCTGACCATTCACAGCACCCAGCTCAAAATCTAGACATTGCTCAATGGTGTCTTCATCAAACCTAGACATGACTCTTCTTGATCTGGAAATGTATGAACTAAAACAAACATGCTTTCCCCAAACTCTCACACTTGAAAGCCCGTGAAGAAATGATGCCAGGAAAACCACAATGGACACTCCCATTTAGAAAGGGGAAAAGCAGAAGATAGAAGGCAGCTGCAGTCCACAGTCACAGCTCATGGCAATTCTGAGATGCTGCTGCAAGAACATTGTAAGGCCTCCTGCTCTGAGGGTTCAAAAAGTGCCTCAATTATGTTCATTGCTGTTTCCCAGGCTCCACTGTATGGGAGCTCCCTTCTCGTCCATTTCAACTTGGCCATATACGAAGTGAGCACTGAAGAACATGCCCTCTCTGAAGGCTGATCAGCTTTTTCCTCATACTTCCAACTTACGGGATTTTGAGGACACAAGAGTTGTTTTCAGTTTCATCAAAAGTTATTTGAGCCAGGCACCACTGGCTCATGACTGGAATCCCAGCACTTTGGGAGGCTGAGGCAGGAAGATCACTTGAACCTAGGAGCTCTAGACCAGCCTGGGCAAAATAGTGAGACCTCATCTCTATAACAAAATAAAGTAGAAAATGAGCTGGGCATGATGGCATGCACCTGCAGTCCCAGCTACTCAGGAGACAGAGGTGGGAGGATCATTTGTGCTTGGGAATTCAAGGCTGCAGTGAGCTGAGATTGTGCCACTGCACTGCAGCGTGGGCAACTGAGCGAGACCCCATCTCTAAAAATAAATAAATAAAAAGTTAAAATAATAATAATTTTAAACGTTGTTTTATCCAGGCTCAATGTTTTTGGCAATTCATTTTTCTCCAAAACTAAGTACGTTTATGATCTTCTTAGATATGGAAGCATTTGACTGCCGGCACAAGATGTTTGGTGTGTAGTGACTGCCTACCACAGTTAGGCATAAGTTTAATCCTCGCAATAGCCCTGACATTAAAGCATTGCCATATTGACCATTTTAGAGATGAGGAATGTAGGAACAGTTACTTTGAGAGGAAGAGTATCCTTCTTATAACACCTTAAAATACACCAGGTAGGTAATGCTGACCTTGTCAATACGATGTTATTTTTTATATACATTGGTGTGTTGGATTGGTCTACAGAGGTTAACTACAGAGGCAATGAGACATGAAATTTGAAAACTGAACTCTTTCCCAAAAATTCAGTACTTGCAATGGTCACTATGTGTATGTCATACACATGATTTTTGTTTGTTTAACTCCACATTCATTAGGCTTTTTGTCGGTTTGTTTGTTTTTAGGCCAATCATTGAGATGTTATATTTTTGTCAGCTAGGTGCCTGTCTCTCTGATTTGGGGCTCACCAGGAGAGACTGGATAGCACTTACTTGTTAAAACACTTAAAACCTTGCATTGCACAATTTAAGTTTAATAAGAATCTTTTGCTGATTATGAGAAGCATAACTTTTAAATCTTTATTCTTGGTTGTCTCTGTGGCCTAATCTGTACAGGCACAGTTGAATGTAGGTAACATCTACTTGTTCTGATTCCTCATCAAGAGTTGTACAGAGCTTATGCTGTGGGACTGACGTTTCCAGGTCACAGTCGAAAAGCATCGCCAAGGCTTTTAGTTATGTCTGATTCTACAGGGCACATGTGCCACCTTTCCTTGGAGTATAATTTTGTTTTAGAAATGCATTGCATTCAAGACACCTTAGAAACACTGATTTAAATCCTGTCCTGCCAATGCTATTTGGAGGATACAGTTACATCTCTGAGTTCCGTACATGAAACTCTACTTGCTTTCAGCGAGTTTTTTGGGTTTTTGTTTTTGTTTGTTTGCTTGTTTTCCTTTAAGTACTGGGGTACATGTGCACAACATGCAGGTTTGTTACATACGTATACACGTGCCATGGTGGTTTCCTGCACCCATCAACTCATCATTTACATTAGGTATCTCTCCTAATGCTATCTGTCCCCCAGCCCCTCACCTCCTGACATGCCCCGGTGTGTGATATTCCCCTCCCTGTGTCCATGTGTTCTCATTGTTCAACTCCCACTTATGAGTGAGAACATATGGTGTTTGGTTTCTCTGCTTGTGTTACTTTGTTGAGAATGATGGTTTCCAGTTACATCCATGTCCCTGCAAAGGACATGAAGTCATCCTTTTTCATGGCTGCATAGTATTCCATGGTGTATATGTGCCATATTTTCTTTATCCAGTCTATCATTGATGAGCATCTGGGTTGGTTCCAAGACTGTGCTATTGTGAACAGTGCTGCAATAAACATACGGGTGCATGTGACTTTATTGTAGAATGATTTATAATCCTTTGGGTATATACCCAGTAATGGGATTGAGAAATGCAAGTGAAAACCACAATGAGATACCACCTCATGCCAGTTAGAATGGCAATCATTAGAAAGTCAGGAAACAACAGATGCTGGAGTGGACGTGGAGAAATAGGAATGCTTTCACACTGTTGGTGGGAGTGTAAATTAGTTTCAGTGAGTTTTATAGTAACACAACCCTTGAAAATTCCCACCACTTCTCCTCCTGCTCCTTCTCTCCCTCCTTTTCTCCTCTCCCTCCTCCTTATTTTTGAAAATTTGATTGATACTGAAGATCTCAGACATTTCCAAAAGCAGACTATCTCTGACTTGGGACGGAAGGTGGCAGGGCCCGGGTTCAGAGGATGTAAGTGAGGCACTTGCTAGGGGCATGCGATTTATTACCAAAAATACTCAGTAATCCAGTTAGGAACTATGTAAATGCAATATATTTTAAAAATAATAATTAAAGTAAGACCTCCATGATGAACAAACTACCAAATTTTAGAGTAAACATGTGTTGTTGTTTGTTTGCTTTACAATCTCACATTACTGTGACACAAGAAGAGTCAGCTCCAATCAACCCTGGCCTCATGGCCAAAGAGGCCATCAGGGTCCGACCAGTGGGTTTATGGAAGTTGACAAAGGAAGAGCCAGGAGCTTGGGCAAATGGCGCTTTCTATATATCAGGTTTTTTTTACTGTAGAACTTATATTACTGTTTTTATTTGTTTCAAAATATAAGAGGATATTTTAATAAGTCCATTTGCTCAGGATCTGATACAGCTTGACTAGGCACTGAACGATGGCTGCCTCCTTGTCTTCTTGCATTAGAGTGACTGGTCACCCATTTAGCCCTTTCCCCAACTTTAGTTTCTCACTCTTCAAAACTATTCAGACTCCTCTTCCAACCAAATCTCCAGCTCTTTTCAGAGTGAAGGTTCAAGTGAGTGAAGGTTCAAGTGATTCTGGGGTTTAGATGCAGAAACACTCAGCAAAGACTCAAAAGAAATGAGGACTTGAGATAGGAGGTATTCGCAGCTGAAATCAGATCAAAAGGAGTGATTTTCATGAAACTCAGGACTACTAAATTTCTATGTCTATTTCAGCACATTATGTACAAAGTAAAATTGCTGTGGGCCACACTGGAGTGTCGCCTGCTGTTTATCTGCATTGCTTCCCTGAGAGAGTGCTTTCCTGGTCCCAATCTACTCACTTATTTACAAATGGAATGTATGGGGACAGCTCTGTACACTGAAGGCTGCCTGTTCTTATTTAGGAAAACTGTCTGTTTTATGCCAAAACCTAGAAAAAATGCAAAAAATAAACAATACAAAAGTTAAATTAATCAAATAGGAGACTGGCTTACAATACAAAATAACCAACAACTTAGCATAAGTTGAAGTTTTAGATATTTCCTGCTGGATTGATTAAAATGACAACGATCTCAATATACCAAGAGCATTGCATTTGTCATACATAGTATCCTAAAAATATCTTTATGGCTCTAAGTAGGGATATAAGAAATTGATAAGAAAATTATGAAAGTGGGCCAATTGGAATGGCTATATACATATATTAAATGAGATCACATATACTAAAATGCTCTCTTAATATTCCAATATAAACAACATCATTATAGCCAATAAAATCAGTTTCATTTCTCTGATTAATTCAAGAATTTAACCCACAAATAGTTTGATCTTTGTGTATTGACCAGTTGTTTGAATATTTTCATAACCAATTATTTCTTTTTAACAGAATATATAAACTGTAATCTATTCAATGATGCTGGGGAGATGTTTTTGAACTTTTTCCCTTGGTACATTTGCATTTTCAATTTGTAAAATTCTTTGACTTTATTCTCTTTGGAGCGTTCTGTTTCACTAGGTTTCATAAATGTTTTCTAATTTCTGAGAGAAAGGCTCTTGCACACCCAGGGTTCTCATTAATTGTTCTCATTTTGCTTAGTGTGTTTCTATCAGGATAAAAGAGGATACAGTAAAATGTGTTTCCACTGCTCGACAAAATCCCTGATAAAGAGAAACTTCTGCGGTAAACTTATACCTTGTTCCACACATTCATTAAAATGTCTACTGATAGCTATTTTGCATTAACATATGTCACCAAAGACTAATCCAATAGTTGCTTAACCAGAACAAGCCTCCATTTCCAGAATCAACATTACCCTTTCCTCAGTGGGAGGCTGTAAGCTGCTAAAGACTCATAGTAATTAACGTGAGTCTATACGTCAAGTCTAAATAGACTCAGAGTAAATTGCATAGCGTTTGGTGAAATATGTTACTCAGGGTT
This sequence comes from Gorilla gorilla gorilla, assembly GCF_029281585.2. Lineage (NCBI taxonomy): Eukaryota > Metazoa > Chordata > Mammalia > Primates > Hominidae > Gorilla > Gorilla gorilla. The sequence goes on along the minus strand of NC_073232.2, from coordinate 17,684,030 downwards.
CCTTTTCCAAACTGTAATGACTGTAATTCAATTAGGCTTATTGCCTGTTATTCAAGATGATACTACTGTAAAACTGGTCCTTTTTCATTACAAACTTCAGAGTTAAAGAATCTGCTTTTTTTCTTAAAGAAGCCCTCTATTATAGGAACAGGATTTCATATATTTAAAAACTTTTTCCACTGTTTACTTGATCACTGGGGTCAGATAAAGGAGCGAGAGTCAGAATTAGTCTCTTGACCTTGGATGGGGGAAGTGAAGAGAGAGAGAAACCCCAGAGGAAATTCACTGTGGATTTATTTGTATTTCCCTAGTGCAGAAATTACAGGAAGATTAGCAGTGTTAAGAGAACTTGTGGAAAGAGGAGAAGTGTCATATTTGTAGTATTATTTTTATTCCTAAAATGCACTACAAGTAATCCTGAAATATTTTGATACAGGGTATTTAAAGTAGCCTATGAATCAAATATTTTCAATCTCAAAGTTTTTCACCATTAAAAAAAAAAAAAACTTTTCCCAGGCTGAGCTAACCAAAAGGAGTTTATGTATAGTTCCCTTATCTAACTGTGAAAAATATCTACATATATGGTCTATTTTTAGATTAAAAAACAATTATACAGGTTCAAGGAATTTTCATGCAAGTTAAAAAAAGAATCAGATCTGAGTAGACATGATTCACAGGATGGGTTGGTGTTATCTCTGCAACTGTAGACAAATTACTAAAACTCAGTCTTGTACATCAGAGGATTTTTGTAAATGAGTTAGTACAGATAAAGTACTTAGGATAGTTCCTGGTACATTGCAGGTATCAAAAAAAAGTTAGCTACTTTACTTTTATTATTATTACCATTATGATTATTACTATTTGGAATAACATTGGAAGTTTGTCTATCCTGTGAAGTCCACTTCAGTTTTCATCTCCATAGAACTCTCAATGATAGTGGATTATTTTCCATTAATTTGGTGACCATAGTATACAATTTAACACATGATTATATAGCTAATTCTCTTACTATGACATCTTACCTGTGAAAATCTTATAGATGTAAACAGACTTCAGCTTCTTCTACTTAGCAGTGGAAGCTCTGGGAATGCCCCCTCGGACTTCCCTAAGCTGGGAATACTCTTCTGGGTACACACACAGACATATGCATGCACCACTGTGTGTACCCCTAACTAATGTGCTTAATGTAGAGAAGTTGAGATGATGCCTTGTGCTTTTAGTATCCCTTACAGTGCATAGTGCCCATTAAAGCCTTAAGAAATATCACATTCAGTTTAGATTTGACAACATTAGGACCAACACTATTAGTACATATCATTACAGGATCTTGTCATTTAGACCTATTATATGAATTTATACAAAACACTTAGAATATTAAAGAATAAATGTCTTGGGAGGCCAAGGCAGGTGGATCACCTGAGGTCAGGAGTTCGAGACTAGCCTGACCAACATAAAGACACTCTATCTCTACTAAAAATACAAAATTAGCTGGGAGTTGTGGAGCATGCCTGTAATCCCAGTTACTCTGGAGGCTGAGTCAGGAGAATCGCTTGAATCCGGGAGGCAGAGGTTGTGGTGAGCCAAGATTGCACCACTGGACTCCAGCGTGGGTAACAAGAGCAAAACTCTGTGTTAAAAAAAAAAAGAAGAAGAGAAGGAAGGAGAAGGAGAAGGAGAATAAGGAGGAGGAGGAAGAGGAGAGGAGGAGGAGGAGAAGGAGGAGGAGGCAGAAGAAGAAGAGAAAGAAGAAGAGGAAGAAGAAGAAGAGGACGAAGAAGAAGGAGAAGGAGGGGAAGGGGAAGGGGAAGAAGAAGAAGAAGAAGAAGAAGAAGAAGAAGAAGAAGAAGAAGAAGAAGAAGAAGAAGAAGAAGAAGAAGAAGAAGAAGAAGAAGAAGAAGAAGAAGAAGAAGAAGAAGAAGAAGAGAAGAAGAAGAAGAAATGGCAAGAGCAACAGTCTTCCAAAATTGCTTAGGAAATGTCCACATTATCCACATGTCACCTTGTCATTATTACTACTGAGCAATGGAAGCCTTAAACTGTCTGTTGCTTTAATATTCTGATATTCCTATTATTTGGGTCTCTCTAACATAGTATCCAGCTGACTTAGCTCAAGTCACTTATTCTGAAGTTGCCATGAACTCAAATGGAGTGGAATTTCACACTGAACCAAAGAGCCCCATTGTAACTGCCCCTTGACATTTGCACTTTGTGTACAAGCACATTTTAGTTCTATTTTCATGGCAAAAATCAGTCAACTTTACATGGCACTTCAGTCATCTTGTTAAAAGTGATACATTACATTAGTTTGTTGAATTTATCGGATGTCAATCAATTTGACTTGTTTCTTTATCTTCACCACAGTAAATAAACCAATTCTTTTTCCTTTCGACCACACTTCCCTTCTGCTCGCCTAACCCCAGCTGACACCACCAGGCACAGGCATCAGGTTTGGAAAAACTTGGGCTCAGATTATTCATCTACCACTCACTAGCTCTGTTTTCTGAAACACATTTGTGAGTATCTGCTTCACAAATTGGTTATGAGTATTTGGTGAGATACAGAACGTTAAGCAGATAGCACAGTACCTAGCATGTTACAAGCCTCCATGACCAAGAAAAGAAATTGCTTTCCAACATGAAAAAAATAAGCTAATTTAGGTGGTGGGTAATTGGAGGACATTGCTGATGGTTGTGGAACACATTGGCATAGATCTGAGGACAGTTATGGGGAAGACAATTACAGAAAATAGTGTAGAGAAATCCATGTAATGTTATTTTTTTAAGTGGAGCAAAAAATTAAAGAATCAAAAAAATGTAAAGACCAAAACGTTTATTGTGGGCAAATAACTTTAAGTTAGAAGTGAGTCCTGGGTGCATAACTGCCTCATAGAGATAATCCATCCAGGCCCACAGTGGCAGTGCTGAGTTAATGGATTGCATTATCCAAAGCAACGGTTTCAATGTTTCCTGCTCCTGATGGAAGAGAAGAATGAGCTCTTATTTCCGCATATAAAAGCACTCCAGCCTTCTGAGACTAAGATACATCTTTGAAGTATCATATTTTATTTTCAAAATTCAGGCATATTTTATATGCTATTCTATAATATATCTGTGTTAATCTTAAAGTTTTTTTAAACAAAACTTGGGGTATGTTAAAAGCTCCAGGAACTCTAGAAAGTCTATCCCCTAGTTTTGCAAATCCCTTGTCATGCTGCTCTCTACTTCAGGATGGGATACAATTGCACCAGTCCAAAGGGCAGAGAGAGACCCCCAGTACTGCAGATAATATTAGGTTGCCACAAAAGAAATTGCAGTTTTTGCCATTAAAAGTAATGACCAAAACCGCAATAACTTTTGCATCGACCTAATAAAAGCGTTCATAAAGAAATAAGTTTCTATTTGAGGTCTTCTGCAAGTTCCTTCAAGGAAGATATTTCTTTTTTAAGTTTATTTTTTCTTTTTATAGATTTTAGAGGGTACAAATGCGTCTTGTTACATGGATATATTGTGTTGCAATGAAGTCTGTGCTTTTAGCCTAGCTACCACCCAAATAGTGTCATTGGACCCCTTAAGTAATTTCTCGTCTCTTGTCTCCATCTCACCCTTCCGCCTTTCTAAGTCTTCAGTGTCTATTATTCCACTCTCATTTTCCACGTGTACACATTATTTAGCTCCTGCTTATAAGAGAGAACATGTGGTATTTGACTTTCTAGTTTTGAGTTACTTCACTTAAGATAATGACCTCTAATTCTATCCATGTTGCTGCAAAAGACATGATTTTATTTTTTGTGGATGAGTAGTATTCCATGGTGTATGTGTGTGTGTGTGTGTGTGTGTGTGTGTGTGTGTGTGTGTGTGTGTGTCACATTTTCTTTATTCAGTCATCTGTTGATGGACACTTGGGTTGATTCAATATCTTTGCAATTGTGAATAGTGCTGTGATGGACATATAGGTGCAGGTATCTTTTTTATATGATTTATTTTTCTTTGGGTAGATACCCAGTCGTGGGATTTTTGGATCAAATGATGGTTATGAACTTTTACTTCTTTGAGAAATCTCTGTCCTGTCTTCCATAGAGGTTGTACTAATTGACATGCTCACCAACAGTGTGTGAGCATTTCCAGCATACACTTTTTTAAAGGTGGTCCTTTATATATATAAATATATGTATATAATATATGTAATATATATAATATACTCCTGAAATAGTTCTGGACAGTTTGGATCAACTCAAAATTACCCATGGATTAGACTGCAGTTAGGGAAAGGGATGACATGCTCACAAAATAAGTTCTCTAAAAGTGTGTCGACTGTTGACAACTATGCCTACAAGCAACTGTGGGTCAACACATTTCTTTGGATGAAATTGATGTATCTCTTTGGACTACTCAGAAGATAGAAGCAACTCTGCCTAACACATGGTGTGAATACCTCTGGTGCACCTTCTGGCTATACTGGTAGCTGTTCACTTCTTAGAAAATTAGGTTGTTCGGCCAGGCATGGCAGCTCATGCCTGTAATCCCAGACTTTGGGAGGCCAAGGTGGGTGGATCACCTGAGGTTGGGAGTTTGAGACCATCCTGACCAACATGGAGAAACCCTGTCTCTACTAAAAAAAAAAAAAAAGAAAAAAAAAATTAGCCAGGTGTGGTGGCACATGCCTGTAATCCCATCTACTCAGGAGGCTGAGGCAGGAGAATTGCTTGAACCCGGGAGGAGGAGGTTGTGGTGAGCCAAGATCACGCCATTGCACTTCAGCCTGGGCAACAAGAACAAAACTCCATCAAAATAAATTAATTAATTAATTAAAAAGAAAGAAAATTAGGTTGTTCTTTAGTGAAACTAATGGGAAAAAGTACTCCTTTTTTGACAGTTGACAGACTTATATATCCAAAAATACCAGTCAAAACCTATGCCTAATTATTTTATAAATTATGTTGTGCTATCACAGACTTCTCTTGGAGTCAAGCGTTTCCAAGCATTTTCACTCCTCCCCAGCCTGAGGCTGAGGGAAACACACCAACTGCCACCAGTCTTGTCTTGTTCATCGACCCTCACTCTTGTGGGGGGTTCGTGTTTATCTCCTCATTGGTTGGTGGTCCCTCTCAGTCTGCCTTGGATTAATATAATAGGACACCCAGTTTAATTCCCATGATATATGAAGATATTTCTTAAAATGCTATCTTCCAGGAAGGTGAGGGTGTGAATCTCCAACATGCTTTTTGCCTGTACTCTTCTTGCCAAAACAAAAGGGAAAATCATTTTTTAACAACTGGAATTATTTTTTATTTTCTAAATGAAATATTATAAGCAATTTTTGTGTGTTAAGAATATAAACTTCTTCTTGAGCCCTGGATATAGAATTCATCCTTGAAAATGCTTAGCACTAGAGAGTACTTCTAGACCTGCCTTAATGACCATCTACGAATCACCTCTTCCTCACACTCACACAAACACACGTGCACACGTGCACGTGTAATCACTGCCATGGAATTCCCCTATTTCCAGTCTGATGCTTCTATTTCCTATAGTAGAACAGATAATTTATTTCATTCACTAATAGAGGACCTAAAATACAAACGCCCTTGGAAGAGATAATAATTGGCCTAAAATCACACTGAAGACTGAATGATAATAATAGGTCTTCTCTCTGCCCACGTGTAACAGTTATCATGCTTTGGAATGCAGTTAACAGAAAACCTGACTCAGCCAGATCAAACAAGGAAGTAAGGAAAATGTTTCATCTCATACAACAAGACATCCAGAGATAGGGAGGTTCCAGAAATTGGTTAGGTTGGGAGCTGAGCAATGTCAAACAAGAACAAAGTTCTTTCTGTCCCCCTGCTCTTTCATCCTCAATGTGCTCATCTTCACCCGCAGGCTTGCCTCCTCATTGACAGACAAACTGCTGCAGAAACTCACATGGTCAAACAACAATTTCAAATTTCAGAAAGGGATAGCAGGGCTCATTCCTTCCATGGTTCCCCTTTTAAGAGTGAAGAAACTTTCAGGAAAGCCCTCCCATATTTGCTTTGGATTTTATTGGCTGGAATGATACCGTTGACCCATCTTAAACCAACCATCTACGAGGAGAATGGAGTTGCCATGATTATCCTTGACCAGTGGTTCTCAAACCTGGAGAATGCATCACAGTAGCCTGGAGGGTTTACTAAAACACAGGTTGTGGGCCCTACCCCTTGGGTTACCAATTCAGTAGGTCTGCAATGATGTTCATAGGTTTACATCATGAGATGTTGATAATGCAAATTTAAGGAACCACAGTTTGAGAACCACTATATTAGACCTGTTGATACGAACGTGCTGGAGCTGGTAAGATTCCCGCTTTCCCTGAAGCATGTGGTCACCTGAGGCCTGAGTAGAATCAGGCTTCCTTTAGCAAGGAAGAAGAGGGAAGTAGCTTTCTGGTATTTGGGTAAACGTTCCCAGGAGATATTGATTAAAAGAGGCAACCTACCATGAGAGAAAAATATCAGACTGGAGTCCAAAAAATCACATACAGTCAAAGCTTTAACAAGAATTCATGGAATATTGATACAATAACGCAGGCATTCACTAAGGTCTCCAATTTCCTTGGAGCAGAGAACTCCTTCATCCTCATTCTCTGACGTTTGCTGAGGCCCTAGACTGCTTAGTTAAATTCCATGCCACTTAGTGCCTGTGGGAAATGCATTTTTGGAATATCTAAAATCTTTTCCTACCTTTTGCTATTCTCATGGATGACGGTGCCAATTTTACTCTTCTCTGACCCAATTCTAGAGGCTTATGGAAACTCCAGGAGATTATTTCAGACCCCTCTACCTAATACATACTGAACACATTTCTGTCTCTCTCTAGGTTCTTTTGGATAGCCTGGTCTCTATTCAAAAAGGGTACAAAGATTGTTTCTGTTCTCAGATCTTCAAATCTGTCATGGGATTCTGTTATCTACTACTCTGCCCATCGTGAAGTTGGCCAAGCCGAGAAGAACGGGCACAAAAACTGGGTGATATGGTTTGGCTCTGTGTCCCCACCCAAATCTCATCTCTAATTGTAATCTCCATAATCTGCATGTATCAAGGGAGGGATCAGGTGGAAGTTAGATCATGGGGGCGGTTTCCCACATGCTGTTCTGACAGTAAATGAGTTCTCATGAGATCTGATAGTTTTATAAGCATTTGGTAGTTCCTCTCTTGTTCACTGTCTCTCCTGCCACCATGTGAGAAGGTCCAAGCCTGCTTCCCCTTTGCCTTCCACCATGATTGTAAGTTTCCTGAGGGCTCCCCAGCTATGTGGAACTGTGAGTCAATTAAACCTGTTTTCTTTATAAATTATGCCATCTCAAGTATGTCTTTATAGCAGTGTGAAAACAGACTAATATACTGGGCTTTTAAGTTCTCTTTCTCCTTGGATTTTCTCTCCTTCTTTCCTTCCTGGGAAGCCTTTAATCAGTCAGAAAAAATAAAGACCACTTTTTCAATTCTTTTCATCTTATGGCTGGATCTATATTTTGAAACTCAAAATATAATCATTTGATATTTTTATATCTGCTGTTTTTCTGTGTACCAAACTTTTCTATAGTAAACAGGGCATAGAAGAAAACAGCAGAAACATAAAACAGATACATAAAACATGTAAAAATTGTGCCATAATAATAAAATTGATAACTATGGCCTGTTTCTTGATCCCCAAGGAAGCATTCTTTCAATATGCCATACCGTGGTCTTCCTAATATATTTTGGAGAGCATTGAGCCTAGAGTTTCTGATTCACCATTGGAAAAATATTGGTAAGGAGAAAAAGGAGAAACTTTCAGTCAAGACCTGTACAAAATTTTTACTTCACTTTGCCATAACACATTAGCACTTTTTGATACCTCAGCTTTCAGAAAAAGTCTTAGGGCCCAGAGATAGGATGGATCCAGGAGTCCACTCTGTACTTTGGTCCTTGACCGAAGGTGATTCATGGTGAAGAGGACATCAATAGGTCTCAGAATGAGTTGTAATATGGGTTCTGATAGATTTGGTTGGGATTGTACGAGTCTGATAAATTTTCATGCAGGAAGGCCAAGGAGTTTTGTAGCAGCTTAGCATAAGTTGAAGCTTTAGACATTTCCTGCTTGATTGATTAAAATGACAATGATCTCAATATGCCAGGAGCATTTCATTTGTCACACATAGTATCCTAAAAATGTCTTTATGGTCCTAAGTAGGAATATAAGCAATTGATGAGAAAATTATGAAAGTGGGCCAATTGGAATGGCTAGATACGTATATTAAACGAGATCACATATACTAAAATGCCCTATGACTATTCCAGTATAAACAATTAACATCATTATAGCTATAAAATCAGTTTTTATTTCTCTGATTAATTCAATAATTGAAGCATTGGGGTTCAAATGAAAATTCAAGTTAAAAATATTGCCTTGTGCTCTATTTTGGATTATTATTATTTAAAACAACTCATATACTATGAAACATACAGCTTTAAAATTATTTCATAAGCCTTATATAAATATAGTGATATTTTCTTATACAATTTCTTAAAGCAGATCGCTTTATGAGATACGCATATTCGTGAATACTATGTAATACTTCATTTCACTTTGTCATTCAATTTCACCTTCAGACATATTTTTGATTATCATAGATAAATACTCTTATATATACAAATGCTACTAATGCTTCAAAACCAAGTAAACAGAGAGGAAATTATATATTTTTATTTTTAAAAGTCTCATAGACTTGAACTTTAATAATGACTATCATCTATAATTCTTTAAAGGAATTTTTTTTTCAGATAGTTTAGAGAACTGTTTAGCACAGTGGGCAAATCCAGACTTGAGCAAATTATTACAAGTACAAAGGTTTTGTGCATTTCCTTAAATGCTGACACTTCATCAAGAGCTTGCTACTGTCAAGGCAACTGGAGGTGGAAGAAAAAGTGAGACGGCAGGCAATTAATGAAACAATTCTAACATCGGCACAGATCATTTTCTATTGAATACTTTTTTAAAAGGCAAAAATGATATCCCTGACTAAATGACATGGATAATTACAACAATTATTAATCCTATTTTTAATATAAATAGACACAATGCAAGCTAAAATGCTTATCAATGGTTATTTAATGCCAAGGGTCTTTGAAACCAAAACACCTCAATCAGCTTCCCAAAACTCACCTAGCATTTGATAGAATAACAGGTAATGAGAATCAATAATAATTTAATTGTACATTTAAAAATAACTAAAAGACTATAATTGTATTGTTTGTAACATAAAGGATAAATGCTTGAGGGGATGGAAACTCCATTTTCCATAATGTGATTATTACACATTGCATGCCTGTATCAAAATATCTCATGTACCCCATAAATATATACACCTACTCTGTAAGTACCTGCAAAAACTGAAAAAAAAATTTAACTCGCCTAAAATTTCCATGTTTTTCATTAACCAAAAGATGTGCAGTTAAAGTGTTTCAAAGTAAAAAAACAGGAAAAAAAGTAGAAAAATATATGTATTTATTTCCTTTTTTCCACTGCTAAGTTTAAAACACCTATCCCCTCCCCCAGCTGGGAATTTACTACAGAGGCCAACTGGTTAATTTATTTCATCTTTAGATCCTAAAGATGGCATGAGATTTCAAACAATACATTGACTTAAAAAGAAAACTTCATTATAACAAGTGTTTAAAAATGCTTTTCTGTATCAGTTGCCTAAAAATGATGAAGTGTTTATATTAATAAGATATCTCTCTGAGAATTACGTGTTTTCATTCTGGGAGCTTGGTATTCTCAGTTATTTTAATGTATTTTATAAAATAATATATAGGCCAAAAACAAAGAAAATTTGATCAATGTTAAAGCCAAAATCACTTAGAAATACCACCCAAATAAGATGCTAAGGTTTTTTTAATGGCAGGGTCTGGTTTTACAGCAAATGCTTTCTTTAAATATTTTATTTTGGGGGTATACTCTGAAGTTTTTGGAGACCCCAAAATATTAGGAAATCCTATCAACATACACTAGCTACTGTTCTCTCAATGATATAAAATAATTAACTGAAGAAATGTCTTCTAAATAGAAACATTTTCTGTAACATCCAGTAAAACAGAAAAGCAGCGCGTACAAATTTGATACTCACGGTCAAGCTTTTTTTCTGTAGATTTCAAGATACTTCCTTTCATCAGAACAGTTCCCAAAATAAGTGTCATCTCCTACAAATCTGCTTCTAAACGCGATCTTTTGTTTCATCCATGCAATATCGTTAACATTTCCAATACATTATTCGTCTTAAACAGCAGCTCTGCCTTCCAATTGTACTCTCACCACTGAATTGAAATATTCTACCACTCCCTTCCATAAAATGCTTGCCTTTTGATCATCTAGAACAGCTCTCCCCCAAAAGAAATACAATATAGGTCACATATGTAATTTCATGTTTTCTAGTAGCCACATTAAAAGACAGCTTTATAAAGAAGTTAGAATTAATTTTTATAATAGGTTTATTGAGATATAATTGATATGCCATAAAATTTACTCTTTTAAAGTGTACACTTCAGTGGGGTTTAGTATATTCAGAGTTGTGTAACCATCACCACTGCAATGGACTGAATGTTTATGTTCCTCCCACAGATGTCATATGTTGAAATCCTGACTCCCAGTGTGAGGGCATTAGGAGGGGCTCTGGGAGGTGATTAGGTCATGAGGGTGGAGCCCTCATGAATGGGATTAGTGCCCTTATAAAAGAGGCATCAGAGAGATCCTTTGCTCCTTCTGCCATGTGAAAACACAGCAAGGGATGACTATCAAGGTATAAGAAAGTGAGTAAGGCCATGTTGAATCCTCCAGCCCCAGGTGAACTGTCCCAGGTGACAGCAGTGGAGGAGAGGGGCCTAGCTGTCTCAGCCATCCTACCTGGCACTTTGGACACTGTAGGGCAGAGCTAAGCCATTCCTGCTAAGCCCCTTTCAAATGCTTCACTTATAAAATAGCAACAACAACAACAAAATTGTTGTTTTAAGCCAGTAATTTTGGGATGTTTTGTACACAGCAATAAACAATGGATGCAGAAGTCGGTGCAAAGAGGTGATGTGCTGTCATAACAAAATCTAGAATATGTGCCCTTGGCTTTAGGAGTGGGGAGCAGAGACACCAGAAAGCAGCAACGGACTGTTTCGTAGAGCCTGGAAAGGTAGTGAGAAAATTGCTCTGGAGGCTGGAAAAACAACAACCCGTGTTATGTAGTGGCAGAAAAATTAGTGAAACTGCTGCCCACATTAACTTAGACAGGAAAGGTACCCTAAAATCTGTACATTTGGATAAAAAGATTCCAAGAAGGGATGGTAAAAGTGTCATTTGTCTTCTTTTAGCTGAATATAAGGTATTGTAAGACAGAAATAAGGCTAAAGAAGGAACTGCTTAGGGTCCTTTTTAAAATCAGAATTTAATGGGAATATAGAATGCTCAGAAAGTCTCTCCAGTTAGCAAAAGACCTTCAAGGAAGAAATTACTTCAAGGAAAGAAACAAATAGAAGCCTGCCAATAAAACTTGGCCTTGGGGTCAATATTAAATCAAAGATGAAGCTGGAAGTTCTCTTATAAAGACCTCAGAGTGACCTAAGTCAGTGATTCATAGTTGCTCTTGTCTGGACAAAAGGCTTCTAAGAATCTTAACGGCATTATCGCATGTCATCCCAGCTCACAGCCAATGTAAGGAAGTGCCTGTCTAGAAGAGGTTTATGACCATAATTGTGACACTTATAATTATGTTTGTGACAAATAATCTAACATATCTGATCATAATTTGATATATAGGAAGTCCACAACATTTTAAAGGAGATTTTTAGTGGATAAACTAAGAAACAACAAGAAGGTTCCATAAAAGATGAATATAAGGGCATTAAAATATTTATGTGTAAACATTTTAATTTACTAAACTAACATAGCAGATAAAGTCACATAATCAAATGTGGAGACATATTACAAACATACTTTTCCCTGTTTTGAAGTTTCTAAGAAATATCTTCTGTCCCTCATAAATAATTATTTAAGCATTTATTAAATTAAATATGAAAATTCTACACATATTTAATAGCTGTGTGTACACATCTGCATGTATCTATCTATATATGTATATTTATGTCTGCACCTGAGTTAGCCTATCTTTTGTTATTATGAAACTATCAGCTGGGTGAGGGAGTAGGAGGAGGGTGGATGACAAAAGATTACTTTAGGGGAACAATGTACATTATTTGGGTGACGGAAACCCTAAAAGCCTCGGCTTTACCACCATGCAACCTATGCCTGTAGCAAAATTACACTGGTACCTCATACATTTATACAAATAAAAATAAATAAATAAATAAATACAAGCTAAAAGAAGAAAGAAAATATAAGCTCTTTGATAATAGTAAGAAAATAATCGACCTATTTGGAATGAAGACTTCATTTATACAAAGCATATTAGTGGTTCCATACTAACAAGTTAACATAACGACACTGTTTCTTTCTCTGACTGCTGTAACTTGCTATATTAGCGACTAGTCATCATTTAGAAGACTATGTAGTGACACCAGGTAAACAGAAAGTAAAAAGTTGATATAAAGGTCAGCCATTATGAGCATTACCTGTTGAGCCATTTGTGGTTTATTCTCAATAGTGTCAACACAGAACTGGAATGTTATGCTTACAACATGATCCCCTATCTGTCATCTATTTGACATAGACATGCTGGTTTTAAATAATACCTTGAGCTTTACTTAAAAAAAAAAAAACAAAAATTTCAATGACCATGTCTAATTTCTAAAATGGTATTTCTATTCATTTGACAATTCCCTTCAGATAATCTGATCAAGATAACTACATAACAGCATTTTAAATTTCCAAGGTACAAACATACCTCCTTCGGCTTCACTTGTTTATGTACTTATGATATTCACACACATATTAAATGATCTTATAAGGCAGTTTATTTATATTCTTGTTATCCATGAATACACATATTACATGGAAGTGCTGAACCCTGTCCTTTGGATGCAGTAACAGGGAAGTTTCAATCTGCATTGTTCAGTTTCTGTAGTTTTTGAATGGAGTGGGGGGCACCTCCATGTTTGCAAATGCACATATTTGTGAAAAGGAGAAAGTGATTGGGGGAATGAAGAAGAAATATTTTCTACTAGGAGGCTGTTATACTTTACTTTTTAAGCTATTCCAGCCATACTGGACACAAATCAGTTCCAACTTTTGAAGTTCATCTTCATCATTCATCTCCCTAGGGGATATGAAAGTGCCAGCATTTGTTAAATTCCTTTTTGTGTGATGCCACTGCTGTTCCCTTATTTGATTCTATTGCCTGTCAGAAACATTTTGTAAGCTAATTGGAACACCCTGTTATTCTAAATCAACTGAAACTTCTCAGTTTATATTTCAATTCCATTTCTAGGCAAGCCTCTGCTAGCCCCTGGTTTCCTTCTCTTCTAGGAACACATGATTTTCTCTTCCTGAAGCATGGGACCGATATTATAGCTTACCCTCCAGGGCAGGATAATTTGCTCATTGTGGATTAGTTGCCTTCAGCAGGTAAGTCTCACCTGGGTCACATCCTTTAAGGGTATATCCATGGATAGAATTGCCTGAAAACTTTCACTGGAATGTGCAAATTTCTGCCCTGGCTTGTCTTGCTTTATGTTGCACTTTCTTTCCAGAGCTAATTTTCACTCAAAAGCCAACACTATTATTAGTGAATCTGAAACTTCTTTGCTTTTTATTTCATTCTTTTTAGTTTTTCTCGTCGTCAGACAAGTTGTGCCCAGAGGAAAGTAAACTGTCATTATAGAAATCTTTGACCCCATTATTGCACAAAATCTCTAAAGAAGTTTGACTTAATCTGTCCAGCATAATTTCTTCATTTGGTGAATAAACTGGATAATTAATAAATAAGTGTGTATGGTGGGATAGGAGGAGTGTTTTGGTGTGGCATAGAATGTACCTTAAAGAAGACACCCAACAAAATATAAAGTATTTGCCCATCTATTGTCCAGCCTAATATCATCTACTCCATATGGGGACTAAAGTTTATTGTAGAGAATTTGTTGCAGTCTAGCACATCTTGGCGTTGAAAAACATTATCTTTTAATCAATAATAGCAGTAAAAAATTGGTATTATTATAAATGCCCCCTCTTCATATTTAGTTAATAATGTTTAACTTGAAGTCCATGGTATATTGAAGCACATACATAAACTCTGCTTATGGCTTCAGGAGATACATGAATTGCTTGAAATTAAATGCAAGTGTTTGCACATACGTGCATTTTGGGGGGAAAAGTGGTCAAAGTTCTTATGCAATTCTCAAAAGAAACTCTGACTCTTCCAAAATATAATAATATCTCATACTTTAGGTTAACTGTTTTTTGAAAGATATTGAAAATATAGTTGCAACATGATAGTTTAAAAATGATTAAAGATCATACTGGGTTTTCCTTTTTATTATCTCTACATAATGGTCTGTAGCTTTGCCTCCATATTAATTTCCCATATTCATTCATCATTTAATCATCACATAGAATCATTATACAACTGAATCTTACGTGCCGTGCTTCTTTTTTTTTAGACGGAGTCTTGCTCTGTCGCCCAGGCTGGAGTGCAGTGGTGCGATCTCGGGTCACTGCAAGCTCCGCCTCCTGGGTTCACGCCATTCTCCTGCCTCAGCCTCCCAAGTAGCTGGGACTACAGGCACCCATCACCACGCCCAGCTATTTTTGTATTTTTTTTTAGTAGAGACGGGGTTTCACCGTGTTAGCGAGGATGGTCTCGATCTCCTGACCTCGTGATCTGCCCGCCTCAGCCTCCCAAAGTGCTGGGATTACAGGTGTGAGCCTCCGTGCCCGGCCTGTGCTGTGCTTCTTAAAACAAACTAAAAGTGATGGTCACTATGACCTGGATGGAATCATTTGAAAGGGAATATGAAAGTGAAAAACTGCAATGACAGGCATTTTGTTGCTTGAAATGGGAAGAATTTGTTAATAATTTAGAGAACACGAACAATTTCTGGCAGAAAAGTATTTTACAATAAACTGAAACTAAAGAGTATATGAAAAAATCAAACTTTTAAAACGCGTAGGCCAATAAATTAGAAGTTATCCAATATTTTTGCCCAAATTTAGTCAGGTACATGAAACTAATTTCTAACCTTCATTAATATTTTTCACAAAAGTTGTATTTCATAGTGTGTTTACAATTCCTAACATCACAGTATGTCTTTTTTGTGCCAGGTGTATCACGTTCATTGAGTAATTATGAACACTCCATTATAAATCGTGTAAAAATATTGAACATAAATTGACCAAGTTATTTTTAAAACTCAGAGGCGAACTCATTTCAACTGTAATTTTGTGATTGCTATTTTCTGAGATAAATATTCATAATATTTTGCTAATTCTTAACAAGGAAATGGCAACATCAGTCCTCTGCCCACAAGGAATGGAATTATGCAAACAACTTTCATGAGCAAGCAAAGGGATTCTCTTCTAGATCCTTCAGAGGGGAACATGGCACTGCTGATTCTTTGATTTTAGCTTTATGAGACCCATGTCACAAAGCTATGATTCACATTCATTGAATTA
Source organism: Gorilla gorilla gorilla (assembly GCF_029281585.2). Classification (NCBI taxonomy): domain Eukaryota; kingdom Metazoa; phylum Chordata; class Mammalia; order Primates; family Hominidae; genus Gorilla; species Gorilla gorilla. Next base: position 17,668,407 of record NC_073232.2, on the reverse strand, counting down.
TAGTCACATTCTCTCCAGTGAAGCCTGATTCTCAGCACTTTGAATGCTCTCTCAGCCCTAGAAGTCATGCTTGTGTGTTTCTTCTATTCCTATATTCTTCAGAGTAGATTATGCTTGTTAGTCCATCCCTCATTATTCCAGTCCCCTATCAATGGTTAGTCATTCCTTATGTTAAACTTTCCCTATTGAAGTTGCTGTATTGTTCCTCTATCCTGATTAGACACTGACATGTTTAGGCTTTATGTCCCCACCCAAAATCTGAGCCTCAGAACTGTAAGATAAATTTCTTTTTTCTTAGGCCACTGAATCTGTGGTAATTTATTATGGTAGTGATAGAAAGCTAATCCCAGTATATTTTGCAAGTGGGAAGAATGTGAGTCATTGTGTGCTAGAGGGTAGACTATGGTTGCCAGCCTCCAAGATGGTCTTTCAATGATCAATGCCTGCTGGTGTCTGCATCCTTGTGTTCCACCTTCCCTCAGTGTACCAGAGATAATGTGTGTAACCAATAAAATATAACTGAAGTGATGATATGTTACTCTGCTGGTAATCAATTTATTGCGTCTCAGCTCCAAGCCACCTTTTTGCCTGCTCTGTGGAAATGGATATGAGCCCTTTAAGTATTCCTTCTTTGCCACCTGCTATTATGTCAAGCTTTCTCAACAGAGGGTGCAGAAGAGACTTTTCCAAAGGAAACGTTTTTTCACTTCCTGGTGCTAGTGAATTCACTTGGTAAGCTCCTGAATCACACATGGCTTCTGTAGTGCCCAGCTCCTGCAATAAGGATAGCTTCTCCAGCATCCAACTCCAGCTGTGCTCAGCTCCTGGGGTACATACAGCAGCTTAGCAGGAGCTCCTGAAGAGTGGATGACTTCTGTGTTTCCAGTGAGACACCTCCTCATGAACAGCTTTCCCTAGAACCTTGGGAGATTCCCAGAAAGTTCCAGAGTGTATATTTCCAGTAGGTTCCACAAGTGCAATGCCATAGAGACTTCTCTGACATTCAATGAACATAGTCACACATGCTCCAATGAAGACTGATTCTCAGCCCTCAGAGGGGATTCTTCTTTGAATGCTCTCTCAGCCCTAGAAGTCATGATTGTCTTTTGTTTCTTCTATTTGTATATTCTTAGAGTAGATTATACTTACTAGTTCATCCCTCATTATTCCGGTCCCCTTTCAATGGTTAGTAATTCTTTATGTTAAACTTTCCCTGTTGAAGTTGCTGTATTTTTCCTCTATCCTGATTAGACTCTGATATGGTTAGGCTTTGTGTTCCCACCCAAAATCTCATCTTGAATTGTAATCCAAAAGTAATCTCCACATGTTGGGGATGGGACCTCGTGGGAGGTGATTAGATCATGAGGGTAGTTCCCCCGTGCTGTTCTTGTGATGGTGAGTGAGTTTTCATGAGATCTGATGGTTTTATAAGGGATTTTTTCACCTTTGCTCTGCACTCATTCTCTTTCCTGCTGCCCTATGAAGAGGTGCCTTCCACCATGATTATAAGTTTCCTGAGGCCTCCCCAGCTATGCAGAACTGTGAATCATTTAAACCTGTTTTCTTTATAAATTACACAGTCTTGGGTATTTCTTCATAGCAGCATGAGAACAGACTTATAAAGACCCAGGCCCAGTTTTGTCGGGGTTTGGTTATAAAAGACATTGTAGCTTCCATCTAGTCACACATTCTCTGATCACTGGCTGGTAGGGAAGTTAGCTGCCATGACCTGAGCAGCAATTCCAGAGGGCCACGTACTGAGGCACCAAAGCCTCCAGTCAACAGCCACATGAGTGCATCCTCCAGCCCAGTCGAGCCTTCACATGAGACAGCAGCCCCAGCTTACATCTTGACTGCAGCCACTTGAGAACCCCTGACCCAGAACCACAGAGCTAAGCTGCTCACAGATTCCTGACCTCCAAAACTAAAGTAGAAAATAAAAATTTGAGGTTTTAAGCCACCAAATTTTGGGATAATTTATTATATAGCAATAAATAACTAACCCACTTGACTTAAGGCTTTTTAAAAGTAAATCAAATTATTTTTTATACATGATCTTTACAATGAAATTTGTCATCTAGAATTTTGATAAGTCAATAGAACACATTTATTCCACAACATGGTAAAATTGTGACTTGGGAAGCGTATGGAACACAATGTAAAGATCACAGGCTCTGTGAAATCACTATCAAAGTGTGGCTAGGGGACAGTTGTTTTACCCCTCTGAGCTTTAGTCTCTCAAAATGTGAGTAATGCCATCTACCTCAAGCAGCCATTGGTGTGAATTAAATTGATTAATGAAGGTAAAGAACTTAAGGTGTTTGGCAAATACTAGACACCCTTAAAATTGATGCAACAAAACTCTAATTCACATTAAAAAACAGAGCAATTCATTGCAGTTTGCTTAAAAATAATTACACCTGAAGCATATATTCTTGTGGATTCACCTTCCAGGCATGTTATTCCAGGAACCTCATCCCTGCACTCTGTTAACTGCTGCTTTATTTCACTATTATTCCCACTAGACAGTTAGCTTCATTAGAACGGATATTACATTCCTCTATTCATGATTACAGCCTCGACACCTACAACAATATCTAACATATGATAACCTAATAATACTAGCTGTTAAATAAATGAGGGCTCTATGACATAGAACAATATTCCTGAAGAAATTTTAATGACAACTATTCATGGAACTGAATTTAAATTATCTCAGCTTTAAAAAATTTGTAATATGGCTGGACACAGTGGCTCACACCTGTAATCCCAGCACTTTGGGTGGCCAAGGCAGGAGGATCACTTGAGGTCAGGAGTTCGAGATCAATATGGCCAACATGGTGAAACCCTATCTCTACTAAAAGTACAAAAGTTAGTGTGGTGGAGCATGCCTGTAGTCTCAGCTACTCAAGAGGCTGAAGCAGGAGAATCACTTAAACTGGGGAGGTGGAGGCTGCAGTGAGCTGAGATTGCACCACTGCACTGCAGCCTGAGTGACAGGGCAAGACTCCATCTCTATATATGTGTGTGTGTGTGTGTGTGTGTGTGTGTGTGTATGTAATACCATCATATTCTGTAATTAATAGTGAATGCTGCTAAAAGTATACTTTATAATCATTATGGGATTAAAATGCAAGAATACTATGTCCTTTAACAGAGTGTCAGACTTCTTTCCATAATAAGCAACAATTTAAGAAACTTTCTGTGGTATACTGTTCACATTTTTAAATTCTTTAGCCCTTGAAAACAAAGTTGGGCATTTTTCTAATCAATAACTTTTGTTGCAATAATTACTGATACTTATAACATAACACCTTTTTAAGTTGAAAATTTCTTTTTTCACCACTGGTTATGAAGTATGTGGCTAATGATGTCACCTCTTTCATCACATGGAATTTAACACATTCGAAGTCAAGGACAATGTGTTCCATATTTTTAATGAAATTAGGGTGTCTTCATTAAAAGGCAAATCCTTCATTTCAAAAATCTGAATGATTCTTAAAACAGAGTGCCAGATGGCTAAATTTAGGTGCTGAAGAAAGTCTAATTCAGAAAGGCTTTCTGGCACCATTCCCAAAACTTTTTCATTTGATTATGGATTGAATATATTTTCTTTCATTTCAAACTCTTGCCTCTCTGTATGTTATTCTGAGATAGGCAAACTAATGTTGGTGGGCAAACTGTCCTCAAAAAACTATGCCACTCTGCTTAAATGATCTATTTGTTGACATACTGAAAAGATGGCCTTATGCTTTATAGTTATCAAGGTCACATATGCCCCTGGTAAATTGTACATAGGTGCTGTGCTTCATAATAAATGGAGATCCCTGAATTACAACAGGTAAGCCACAATCCGCAGACACTGTAATGGCTGGGAAGTACAAATCACATAGACCTCTTAGCTATGCCTTGATAAGTCTTTCAGTTCTTGTTTTTATTTTTGTTTTGTTGGTTTTGTTTTTGCCATGTTTGTCTTACTTTTTTTAATATTTCTTGTGCATCTTCATCCTAGCTTAGCTTAAATATAATTGTTAAATGAAGTTTACTTTTTTACTAGTCCTCACCATAAATTCATGGATCATTTTATTATTCAGACTTTTTCTTTTTTTAAAAAAAAACAACCATTTCTTCTTATTTTTGTACAAATTTGGGCATAGTCAGCAACTCTGCTGACTCTCTCTTCCCATTTAACCTAATCTTACCATAGCACTCCTCACCCTATGACTTGCCCATTGCAATAAACCAGAAAGCAAAAAAAGGTCAAGCACGTGTGTTTGAGATCCAACTCTAGTGTTTGTAGCAGCTCTGCAGAACCACAGTTTGCACATCTGTAAATTGTGCAATAACAACTGCCCTGCCTGTTTCACAGGGTTGCTTAAAGAATTATATGAGCTATTGCATGTGAAAGTGTTCCATAAGCTGCCATTTGCTCTGAAGCTCACGGGTATAATTATTCTAGTCTAACCTACTTATGTTTGCCCTCTTTTCTGCAGTTGCATCTTTGTGCATAAAGATTCTCTCGCCAACCTGTGCAATTGATTCATCTTTAATTCAACCTTCTAAATTCAACCTTCTAAAAGAAATCTTCTCTGACCTTCCAACTCTACACTAGTGTAATTTACTAACTGTATTTATCACTTTCAAATTCTTCATTAGGTCTTGAATCATAGAATATTGTTACCCATTGGCATTTATCATCCCTGCCAACAAGACAGTGGGTTCCATGTGTTAGACTTCGTGTCCCATTGCTCCCTGCATCTCAAATGCACATCCCCTAGGTCTTTTGCACATGTCTGTGTGAGGGGCGGAAACACACTGTATGTTCATTTCGCTCAGCTCTTCCTCTCGCCACTCAGCCTGCTAGCTTCTCCCTGGACACCATGACTGATGATCCTCTTTCCCTCTCCCTCTCCAAGACTTGTGATATGAGACACATCCTTGTGACACATGCAAATATTGAGAATTAACTTCAGTAATTTAAAATCTTTAATGTAAATTTTCTGTTAAAATATTTATGTTAAATATAAAACTCTAAATTTCTAAGTTAAATTTGTAATTTTTATTTTTCAGAATTCATCTATATCTACTCAAAATGAATTACTCTAGACAATGATCAAAAAAGAATACATTTTCCCATAGAACTGATGAACTGAATTATGTTTTTAAAAAACAGGCCCAGGCACAACTTGAAAGACAAACCCTAATCCAAACTTAGGTGGAGATTCTGCTAAAAAGTGTTTACCAACAAATGCAGTTGATTTTCAGGTCCTTAAAATATTTTTCAAGCCAAATATTTGATTGACATTGACGGAGAATGTAGCTTACTCTACCAAAGCGTTAGCATCAGATAGAGCTCCACTTAGACCGTGAGTGAAGAGGTTGAGAAGGATGGCAGTTTGCTGAAGTTTGACAATGTTGTCCTAGGATTCATCTTCCTTTATTCACTTTTAAATAGTTAACTGACAATAGACCTAGGTGTAATCACATCATGAAAAATTAAAAAAAAAAAACTTGCCACTGAGTTATTAATTATCTTCTAAGCATCTATTTTGTAGCCAAAGAAAACTGTTACAATAACTTTTTGACATTTTTGTAAGCATCTTCTGAACAAACCTGTTAATTTTGCCACTCAAGAATTGAACAAGGCCGGGCGCAGTGGCTCAAGCCTGTAATCCCAGCACTTTGGGAGGCCAAGGCAGGTGAATCATCTCAGCTCAGGAGTTAGATACCAGCCTGGGCAACATGGCAAAACCCAGTCTGTACCAAAAATACAAAAAATTAGCCAGGCCTGGTGGCACACACCTGTAGTCCCAGCTATACAGAAGGCTGAGGTGGGAGGATCACTTGAACCTGGGAGGCAGAGGTTGCAGTGAGCCGAGATCATGCTACTGCACTCCAACCTGGGTGACAGAGTGAGACTCCATCTCAAAAGAAACAAAATGACAACAACAAAAAACTTACTCCCCACTACAAACTTAAAATATTATCTTTGAGAAAAATTAAAAAAAAAAAAGAATTGAACAAGCACACTATACTTCACCTTCTTGGTGTAAGATCTCTTGCTAATCACAAAATTATGCAAGTTATTTTTGATGGTAATTTATCTATCTGCTCCTCAAATTATATGTTCTCAAAATATTCCATTAACATAAGTTTGTATAAAGTGCCTTGTTCAAGTTTGCATAATCCAAGCAAAGTTCACAAAACACTTTACAAACTTTGTTTAATTAAACACAATACCACACCTTTGCTTTAAATGTAACAATCGTAATTTCTTGCAGACAATTTTTAATGAGTTTGCACTTTGCTATACCCCTCATATATTTTCCTCTCCTTCCAGGCACAGGTGATGAAACTGTGATCAACATTATGAAATTGGATCACAATTATGTCTTTAATCAAAACAAACCAAGCCTTATGCCATAGGTGTGGAAATCCATTTTGCTATGCTATCCAATTGTAGTCGTATTTTGTAATCAGTGCTTTTGGCCAAACTCATGGTATAAATTATCTGGAAAAATGAGAAGACGTGTTCTGTCTCATGCTGTTGTCAGGTATGTTTCATATTTAGGTATAAACAGTGAGAGAAATTAAAATTTCACAACAGTTGAGTCATTTCTGCCACTATGAACACTTGTAGTTTATTTGTAGTTTCTCATGATTTTTATTAATAGCAAAGCTGTTGTATGGTTTGGGATCATTTCTGCACTTAAATGATTACACTCTCACCATGTTGCCCATGCTTATTTCAGTCAGTACTAAGCAATAATTCAATTGCTTTTCCCAGAGAGCAACTCAAAGCTCACATACTGATAGAATGACCGTTCTGCAAAAAGCAAGGAGTTACATGGGGAAAATACCATAGTATAAGACATGATCACAAAGTTACTGATATCTTAGGCATCTCACATCTAAAATGAAAGTTTCCCTATTTTAATTAATACCTACGAGGTGTAATAGTTTGATACCCTAAATGCTCCCAACCGAGACATCCTTCTCAAAACTCTGTGCAGAGGTGTCTAAAAACCTATCAGAAAGCCAGATGTTTCTCTTTCCTTTACAATGACTTTGCGGAGATGATGTCTTAAGATGAATTTAGGATGATATCTAGCTAAGTGGAAGGAGTTCCTAACAGTCCAGCAGAATTTTCCAAGTTTCTACATTCAAGTACTTGAACATATTGGAGAGAAATCTCTACCACATGATAAAAACAACATGGAGAAAATGTTTTAAGGTTATAGTCAACTTAGCCATACCTATTTTTTCCAGCCTTTGTTTCCTACTCTGATATATTGCTCTCTAAATCTTTGAGGAAAAGATATTACATGAAATTAAAATAATTAATATCCATAAAATAAATATCAACATTTTAATTCAGCATATCCAACTGAAGTTCCCACGTGTGTAAATACATCTTCTGAACACCATTATGGAAACAGTCAATCACTGGTGCTGATATAAAAAAAAGATTGACATTTTATATGGATTTTTCTCCTACTTTATTCTGCAGCTCTTTCTAGTCTAGAAAATATATCTATTAATACACAATCTTTTAAATTGCATTCTTAGTTTAATATTAATCACAAATTAATGGTGTGTAGTCACGTGTCCACTCTCTTGGAGGGAAATAACCATATGCTTCAATAACTAAAACTTCTATTTCCACAAACTAATTAAAAGGCCTTGTGGCACAGTAATCAGAGAAACAGGTGTTTCATTTAGTTTCTCTCCCTTCAAGGTTGAATAGTTGCAATTCAAACTTCCCTGCGATTCCTTTAAAGTCAAAGGAAGTCACATAGTCCTATACTGCCTATCAGAGGACAATATCCTCCTGTCCTGCCCCAGGATTTGGCAGAATATAAATCAAGAAGAGAAAGAAAACAGTTTTATAGCACAATATGTTAAATTATGAGTGAGATTTTTCACGGCAGATTTTGGGAAATTTAGCTCCTCAAAAGAAAAAAAGTTCCAATCCTGTTTTCTTTTCTCTTTGATGTATTTTGTGTGTGTGTGTGTGTATATGTGTGTATATGTAAGTGTGTATGTATGTATGTGTGTCTATGTATATATGTGTGCACGTGTGTGTGTATATATATACACATATATGTAAATACATAGGTTGATTCCATATCTTTGCTATTGTGAATAGTGCTGCAATAAACATACAAGAGCAAGTATCTTTTTGATGTAATGACTTATTTTCCTTTGGGTGTATGCCCAGGAGTGGGATTGCCAGATTTAATGGTAGTTCTATTTTTAGTTCTTTGAGAAATCTCCATACTGTTTTCCATAGAGGTTGAACTAATTTGCATTCCCTCCAACAATGTATAAGCCTTTCCTTTTCTCCACATCCTCACCAACATCTGTTGTTTTTGACTTTTCAGTAATAACCACTGTGACTGCTGTAAGATGGTATCTCATTGTGGTTTTATTTAATATATATATATATATAATTATATATAATTTGTACATATACACATATGTACACAGACACATATATATTAAAAACCCGAATACATATGTGTATATATACATATACACGCATATACATAGACATACACACATATATACACATATACACACACATATATACATATATGAAAAGATGTGGCCCTCTCTAAGAGATAGAGTCCATTCTTCTCCCAAATGTAATTGGCTAATCAAAACCACACCTCCTAAGACCTGTTCTTGTGAGTACAGGGTGCATTACATACGTTTTTATAATACACACAGCAACTTTGGAAGGCTTCAGCCTCATTCCTGCTATTATTTAAACTCTGACATATTGCAATAAAACATTTCATCAGGCACTCCAGTTCAGGGAATGATAGGCATCAACACTGTATTGGTAATGCAAAATAAATGGATCGGGGTTGAAAATAATGAGTTTGGTGGATTACATCTGTCACCGTGAATTATTATTGTTGAACATAATAGGGCAAAGCGCTACAAAAATAAAGCTTGTCTTCTCTAGTTAAAGGTGAGACAACTACCTCTAATGAGATACAGAAATTCAAGTGTGAGTTATTAATTATGCACACAAAAGGTTTATCTGCTTGCTCAATCTTACTTTTTTTATGTATATTACTACAGAACAAAAGGTCCCCGTTGCTTAAACTGGTGATAGTTCATAGTGCTTTCTTGCCAGAAACCAGAGAAGACATTCCGTTTGGCCACATTTGACCGTGCATAAAGAATAAAAAAATAAAAACTTGGATATGTGGCGAGGCACCAGCAATAGCAGACCCTGATTCAGGCACTGATTCTTCCGCCAGCCTCCTCTGTCATAAAAGCTTCCTACTTCTGGAATTCAGGTTCATTGTCTGTAAAAGTAAGGCCTTGAACTGAACTGTCTTCAACTCCAGCTTCAAAACATTTCTGGACTCTACATAAAATGAGTATGTGTATCATTGGGTTATAATTGGGATAACTTGATAGCTTTTTTTTGTAAGCAGAAAGCTTGAAGGAGAACTTATTTGAGTAATAGTCTAAGTTGCTTCTCTTAGTAAGGTCCCTGTTAGTGAGTAAAGAGGATGTCCACTGTTCAAAAGAAAGGCCTCAATAGAATATTTTATTTCTCTAGGCAATGTTGCCTAATCAGAGCCGGGGAAGTGCTGCTAGGTGTGACTGTATCTTTTACAAAAATGTGATCACATTACTTTGTTTGCTTAGCAAATTGTTATAAACGTTGCCATGTATTTAACAGTTCTGTAATATGACTACAATATGAAATTTTATATCCCATGACATGGTTTGTCATCACTTGTTGAACTTTTTTATTGTTAGACATTCAAATTTTTTCCAGTTTTCTAAATATCCCTAAAATGAATATCCCTGCACCTGCCTCTTTATGCATATATCTGATTCCTCCATTGTAATGGAATTGTAGGATTAGAATGCAATATTTTGTAATTTGCAACAAGAAAATGTAATTGTTGTTTTCTCCCTGGATGAGAAGAGTTCCTGTGGTACAATGCAGTTCTAGTATATGAATCTGCTGTGTGGACCTACTCAGAGGGGCATCAGAGAAGTTCAACAGCCATTGAAGAAGGACTGTGGTTTCTTTGAAATGAACCAGGTTGTAATGTTTATAAGGGAGCCAGAAAGTATTTGAAACATTTATGTACCAACTACAAATAACCAGTATTGAGGAGCTGTCAGAATGGCAGAAGAAATGCGCAGTGGCTCATGCCTGTAATCCCAGCACTTTGGGAGGCTGAAGCAGGCAGATTTGAGGTCAGGAGTTCGAGACCCGCCTGGCCAACATGGAGAAAACCTGTCTCTACTAAAAATTCAAAAATTAGCCAGGCATGGTGGCACACATCTGTAATCCCAGCTACTCAGGAGGCTGAAGCAGGAGAATCATTTGAACCTGGGAGGCAGAGGTTGCATGCAGTGACCCGAGATCGCGCCACTGCACTCCAGCCTGGGCGACAGAGCAAGACTCCGTCTGAAAAAAAGAAGAAAAGAAAAGAAAAGAAATACACATGGAGGAAAGTAGAGACAATCAGGTAGAAAAGTAGAAATACTTGTACCTTGGTGGGAAATATAAAATCATGGAACCTAAGAATCTAACTTTTTCTCTTTCTGCTGCTGCTCATAGATGAAAAATCCTGAAAACAATGGAAACCAAGGAGTCAGAATGAAGGTCAATGCCATTGTTTTCAATAAGCCTCACAAATCAAGCATGGAAAAGAGATTGCTGGTGAGTGATTATAAATGTGATGTAAAGAGGAACTATTGATAAGTGTAAAAAGCTTTTTGGAAGAGTTTTTCATGCTAAGGTTCTCAGAAGCTTTGAAGCCTTTCATAGCTTTTTATGCTTCCCAATATACTTTGATAACTAGGTAACATGTGGAGTAATTTTTCTCAAATCATAGAGAAAATTTGGGTTCCACTAAGGAGGTAGTGAGCAGTTATAAAGTAGCAAGTAAGTAGTGTAATTTTATAACTAAACCAATTGTATTTATGTCTTCAAATTGTAATCAAAATTATAAACTGAAATATGTATAACACATTAATACTACTTATATTAAGTTATGCAAATTAAGTTGTAGTTTATAGGTGGAAAAGCATGTTCTAATTCATCACATGGACAGGCGTACCTAACTGAAGACTTGTTGCTGGGCCAATGATCTCATCATATCTTGTGGTTGTACCATGGTAATACATGTGGATAAAACAACAACAACAATGTATTGGCTAAAATAAAATAAATTGCATTTACATCATTAACATTTAGTTTTATTTATTTTTTTAACAAGAGAAACTTTGCTATTACAACAGAAGAAATGTGAAAAGATTAGGCAGGAATATTACTCCAATGCTGAAATGGAAGAGATCCCCAGAAAAACTGTCTCTTCATGTGACTCAATGATATGGCTACAAGTTTCTTGTTTAGAGCTAAGTTTACAGGGACTTATTATTTTCAGTCTCATAGATCAAAGAAAAATAAGGTTCTAGGTGGAAGAAAGTCAAGGAATAGGACTCTTGACTAACCTCGACTTCATTCAGTTTTAAAAAAAAATTAAACACTCTTCCTCCTCCTCTCTCTAAAAGAAAAAGAAACCCTCAAAACCGTATCATTGCTGTGAATTCACAGATAACCTCTGAAGCCAGAATAATACTCCTTGTCCACAATAAATCCTATATATTTTTTTCAATATATTCACCTCATCACCCCACACCCCTCCACACACACAAACACAATCACAGCTATTATGTGCCACCATCCCACATTCTTAGCAAAAAAAAAAAAATCTGGAAAGAAAAAGCAAGTAGACACAAGAAATATACGTTAGACGGGAGTAGAGGTCTGGGGAAAAGCTCAGATTCCCTTACTACAGTTTTGCACATCTTGAGACAATGGTGCAGTACTTAGGGTGTTCTGAAGGAAAGAAAGTTTAAGGGAAAGGAAGAATTATCAAGCCAAATTGTCTTTTAAAAATAAAGATAATAGCAGATATGCTTACATAAGAATATGCCCAGGGGCGCCTTAGAGCCCTTTTGGACGAAAACTACGTGATTAAACATTGCTAAGCAAAAACAGTCAAAACAAGAAATACAAAAAACACAAAGCAAGAAAAGACTAGATATTTTAAAGTTAAAAAAAAGTTCTTGAGACTAAACCCCTGGGAAAATTTTTATTGCAGACCAATATATAAATGTTTTTTATATATATAACATTTATATATATATATCTGTGTAAGTATTATACATATATCTATGCATCTATATATAATGTAACTCAGTGTAGTAAAATAATGTAAGCAATGAAATTACAAAGTTGTTTATAGAAGATGGTCAATTGGTGTACTTTAAAACTGAAACAGATAATTTTAACATATCATGGTTCTTAATGTTTTATATTTATTTTTCATTTTTAAATGATATTGTGGGTACTGATATCCTTTGTGAAATGAATCCTACTTTTAGAAATTTCTTTATCCAATTCAATTACAGTAAAATTAAATACTTAACTATTTTGAAAATAGCATGCATACTATGATCCATTGATATAAAATTATTTCTCAGTATCTACTGATCTACTTCTCCTCCTTTGTCAAGGTTTATAATATTTACATTCTGTTCTGCAACAATCATTCCCCTAGCTGCAGAGAGAGCTGCAATAATGCTCATCAAGCATCAATGCTGCATAATTCAGGGTGGTAAGATTTGTGGTGATTTGTTATTTTTTTCTTTGTATTTTCTACTATTGTTTTGTTAAGAAATCATGAACAAATGTATTTTTTATAAAAGAAGGAAATAATTTTTTTAAAAAATGAGCAAAAGATTCACATCTCAATAACAAGTTACAGATGTATTTAAATAAGGGCTTCATATTTGTGATTATAATTTACTTCTATATGTATTGTGATACAAGTAGCACCAATGAATGTAGAAGGTACTGGAAGACCTACAGGAGCAACTAAATGAGCCTTGAGAAGCTGTAGGTGTTGAAGATGGGTTTTGAAGGGTGAAGAGTCTATAGCCACAGCACTGTGAATGTACCCAATCTCTAGTCTCAGAAGCTAAGCAGGATCCAGCCCGGTTAGTACTTGGATGGAAGACCACCTGGGAATACTGGATGCAATGGGCTAAAAAATAAGAATAAATGAGTAAAGACTGAGACTGAAGAGAATCTTTCTGCATGACTGAGAAGAGGAAGACATAGGAGGACAATATTACTGTCTGTGCAAAGAGCAAGAGGGGAGATCCACAAGAGGAGTCCACACAACTGTGAATTGGTGCACCAGCACCGAAGGGAAGGCAAGTATGACTCAGAATCCTAAAAAATGAGGAAAAAGAGACCCACACCTCGATGTCATGGGGCTCCCAGTCTAGTAAATGAACACACCTCAACAGGCAAGTATGTCCAATGAGATAAGCCCTCTGACCGGAAAAAAATGGGATGCTTATGGGGATGTGTAAAAAGGTCCCCTCATCCTATTGTGAGGTCAAGAGAGGCCTCCTGGAGGAAGAGACATGTAAGCCAAACTTAACCAGGAGAAATTAGTGACAAAACAGAGCAGAAAAATTCTTTTCACTGTGGGTAAAAAGAATAGGAGAAGACAAACCCAGAGCAGAGCACGAGGGATTGCCAGGACCAGACAGGGAGCGTGTGACTGAGTCATGAAGCGGGCTCGGAAGTGTAGCTCCCTCCTCACTCAGAACTGGCAGTCCAGCTGTGGGCCTAAGGTTTCTCCACGCAGGCCAAATTCTCTCCCTTCTTGGTGCACTTCCTAAAGAGGCTGAGGTCAACTCTCCTATCCCTTTTATTTAGAGCCTATCTTCCCCGTTGACCTAGAAAAATGGTGACAAACTTTATAGTTGTTTCTTCCAGGAGACGTACAGGGTCTTCATACATGGCCTGACCTAACTCCCAGAGTTCCCAAGAGAGGTATGCAGACTGGTACCCTGATTGTGACATTAGTCACAGCCCTCCCCATATTTTGGCTTACAGATCTTATTTCTCCCTCTCTCCTCTCATAGGTTACTTGAGGACATGGCATTCCCTCTCCCTCTTTTTGTATAAATTTAGGGAATACAAGTGGAGTTTTGTTACCTGGATGAAAGAGGTGAAGTTCGGGTCTTTAGTTTAATTCTCACCTGAATAATGTACATTGTATCCATTAAGTAATTTCTCATCCCTCATGCCCAGTCTCCCACCCTTCTGAGTCTCCAGTGTCTATTATTCTACTCTCTGTGTCCATGTGAACACATTATTTATCTCCCACTTATAAGTGAGAACATGCAATACTTTACCTTCTGCTTCGGAGTTATTTCACTTAAAATAATGACCTCTAGTTCCATTCACATTGATGCAAGAGACAAGATTTCATATATTTTTATGGATGAGTAGCATTCCATGGTGTGTGTGTGTGTGTGTGTGTGTGTGTATCACATTTTCTTTATCCAATCATCCATTGATGGACTGGTAGGTTGATTCCATATCTTTGTTGTTGTAAATACTGCTGCCGTAAACATACAAGAGCAGGTATCTTTTTGATATAATGATTTGTTTTCCTTTCGGTGTATGCCCAGGAGTGGGATTGCCAGAGTTAATGGTAGCTCTATTTTTAGTTCTTTGAGAAATGTCCGTAATGTTTTCCATAGAGGCTGAACTGTTTACATTCCCTCCAACAATGTATAAGCCTTTCCTTTTCTCCACAACCTCACCAATATCTGTTGTTTTTGGCTTTTTAATAATAGCCACTCTGACTGGTGTAAGATGGTGCCTCATTGTGGTCTTAATTTGCATTTCTGTGATGTCAGTGATGTTGAGCATTTTTTCATATGTTTGTTGGTCATTTGTATGTTTTCTTTTGAAAAAGTCTGTTCGTGTTCTTTGCCCACTTTTTAATGGGGTTGTTTTATTGCTGTTGTTGAGTTATTGAGGAGTTCATTGTAGATTCTGAATCTTAGGCCCTCATCAGAGGAATAGTTTGCAAATATTTTCTCCCATTCTGCAGGTTCTTTGTTCACTCTGCTGATTATTTCTTTTGCTGTGCAGAAGCTTTTTAGTTTAGTTAAGTCCTAATTGTCTATTTTTGTTTTTGTTGAATCTGCTTTTGAGGTCTTATTCATGAATTATTTGCCTAGGCCAATGTCTAGAAGCGTTTTTCCTGGGTTTTCTTCTAGTGTTTTTGTAGTTCCAGGCCTTATATTTAAGTCTTTAATCCATCTTGAGTTAATTTTTATATATGGTGAAAGATAGGAGTCCAGTTTCTCTTTGTATATGGCATTTTCTTATTCATAGGACCTTGCTCCCAGTGAGTTCTAAATAAATGTTTGTTACTTGTCATTCAAGACTTCTGGCAAGCAAAAAGATCAGATATATCTGCTTTTCAATACAAGGAATTTACGTACCTCTTAATGTTAATACTTGCAGGTAGTAATCATATTTATTTCAGCTCTATTTATTCCAAAACATAAATAACATTATCCCTTTGTGGTAAATGCACTTAAATGTTCGTGAAGTCATAAGCTATATAACTGCAGTAAGCTTTTCATCATACACTTCTCTTGAGTAATACATATGTTCCTGAACTTCTTTCCAAAGTTGTAGAAACAGAACTAGACAGACTTGAGGCAAGTCTGAGTTTCTTGGTTTTATCCATTGGTAACATGCAGTGCGATCTAGTGTCATGCTTCCTTACATTTGGAGATAGTGTTACCTGATTGCCAGGAATAGATCTCAACTAAGTCATTTCCCATTCATAGAGACAAGGCAGGTGAATTCTCTTCAAATTAGGCCATCTAAAAAGGTATATGTTATTTCAATATTAATTTAATAACAAGCTACCCACAGTAATTACCTCTTTAGTTTCACATGAGTAACTTTCCTTGTCTGGACTTGGACTAACGAGTACATTAAATCTGCTACAAAGACAATCTACTCAGTGTAGTACTAAAGACAAGGTGGAAGGAAGGAGCTTTTCTGGATAGTTTTATCCTGAAAAGATCAGCGCAGGAGTGTGGCACTGAGAACACACTGTATCCTCGAATGGAAAGCCTACAATAGCCAGCAATGTTATACATTTATTTAGAACTATATATGTATCAAAGAGTTTTCACATACACCATTTCACTCAATTCACTCATCAAAAGGCCAGAAGGCATCCAAATAACCCTCTAGGTGCATCACACAGCATTTATGTTCTGCATATGAAAAAAAAAATCTTACATGAGTTTTGTCTGCCTTAAAAACGGAAGAGAGCTAGCAAATGAAAAATACAAAATCATCCTCTTGCCAATTTCTACATAAAGGCACCATTTCCTTCAGTTATCTTACAAAATACCACAAATGGGCAATTCAACCCAATTATTTCCTTGGGATAAAGAAATAAAGTATTGACAGATAAATGCATTACTACTATCTTGACTACAAGGTATTTGAATTAGTCAGGGAATACAAAGAACCATTCTTCTTTGACTCAGTTCTATCAATGGGTTTAACATTGGCTAAAAGAAATCTTTATTGAGTCGTGTTTATGTAGTAGAGATAGCACTTCACAGAGACCATTTATACCCATCAAAAGGTGGCTGCCATGATTCTCAGAATAAATCTCTTTGTCTTATCAAAACATCTAATCATAATTTTTTTCAAATAGGAAACCATTTGAGTATCAAATTCTAAGACTTTAGGGGAAGAAGTTTTCTAGATGGCAATATCTTTTTTAGAAAGTTCTCATTTGGCCAGGCTCATGTGGTGGTTCACGTCTGTAATCCTGGCACTTTGGGAGGAAGAGGCAAGAGGATTGCTTGAATCCCAAGTTTGAGCCTGGGCAACATAGCAAGACCCTCTCTTGCTATTTTTCTTAAAAATAAAGAGAGAAACACAGTTCTTACTTGTGCTTCATCTGAAATGGGAAGTACCATAGAAAGAAATGCCATAACAAAATCCCAGGCCAATCATTCACGCTGTGAAAGAACACTATGTGGTTTGCTGCCTATTTGAAGGGAGCAGTTCTTCACTAGTGATATAAAGACTAGATTGCAAAACTTGGCTCCAGATGTTGGGCTCAGCCTCCAGGTCTAATGTGGTGGGAACTTTATCAATCAAATCCCTGTACCGAGCACAGGCACGAAGCCATAGCTATGTTGCATAGCTGAGGTGTTCTTTAAAAACAAAATTAAAAAAAATGCGAACATCAAGCCCCATGGGCACCTGGGCAATCTTCAGGTGTGCTGTGCCCCTCCCCTGGGTGTGAGCCTCTGGTTTCATTCCTTCCTGAGGCATCTTTTTATCTCTAGCTCATCTTTCATCAGTGCCTGTCAGTGGAATATCACAATTCCAGATTGGGAAAACAATTCTTTTGGAGCTAGGGAAATACAAAAAGATTTTAGTCATGGAAATCCCCTCTACTTTAAACCAATATTTTATTCATGTTTGGAAAATACCACTTTGTTGTTGTTTCCATTCTAATCTGTTTCAGTATTTCCTGTTTTAATTCCAAAACCAAATGTATGACAAACCAGGAGGGTCTTGGGCCAATTCCAAATCAATAAAACCAGAAAGTAACCACCAACTAACCAAATTACTGCTCATGCCGGATTTTGTGCAAAATTTTAAAAGGTGGACATAAAGTGCATAAGATAATCAAACTTCGAGTTTCAGATATGACGTGTATCAAAGTCAACCAGAGAGAGCCCAGTCCTTTCTATATGGTGGATGACATTTATATGTAATCTGAGGGCGATGATGAATGTATCATAGCGAAATATTTTGTTGATTATAACATAAAAGAGAGAGAAGAAATTGCCTTTCTGACTTGCATATCTACTTTTTCTTTCTTTGTTTCTTCCCCCTTTACTTTGCAATTGGAGGAAATGTTGGTCAAGTTTGAATTGGTGGAGCCAAAAATTCATTCTAGCCCTGCGATTCTGTAAGTCTGTAATAACAATAATCATAGAATTAGAGAATTCTCTTTAAATAGAAGGAGACTGCACTCAGCATTCATTTATTAGGCATCTATTCTGGGGGAAGGGGACTAGCCCGACCCCATTTTACAAACATAAGAAGTGATCTGTAGACTTGATGATTGCTCTGAGATCACTCAACCAACGAGTCTCAGAGTCCAAGGCAGATCTTTTCACTCTGGGCCAAGCCTATTACTCTCTCACAGTCTCCTAACCATATCACATCCAGGGTCAATATGCAGACATGATAAAAAATCATCCATATACTATTTGATATTTTCGGGGGGATCATTTGTAAATAAACAAACAAATTGCCTAATTGCTAGCCTGGACTAGGGACAGAGATAAATTTAAAGAAAGAAAGCTATGAACCACAAACACTCTTATTAAAACTGGAACCAGGAAACATGACCCATTAAACTGTCAATTAAATAAATTATCAAGTCAAATAACAAGATCTTTGTCTGCAGATGATGGTAGGGAAAAGGCTGAAAGGAAAACTGGCAAATACATGTTCTCTTAAGGCAATTGAGAGCTAGGCCCTGAAATTATGAGAATTTGCAAAAACTGTCTAAGAGAAATAGGATGCTCGTATATATACCCTTCTTTAGATTCATAATGATCTAACGACTTATGATGAATTACTATATCACCAGTTAAACATCAAATGTATTTCCTTAAAATGAATGTGTTATTAATTGTATTTAATTTTCCAGGAAGAATGCAGAATATTATTATTAAACATCTCATGCATTCCATATATTTCCTGTTTATAAATTACTTTCCCAAATTATATATCATGTTTCCCTTATTGTTCCCAAAATTCAGCATTACTATCTCACTTTTTTCTCATTTTCAGAAATTAAAGTTAAGAAAAATTAATAATCTGTGACAGAAGTTCTGCAATTTATAGCAACTCACACAAGAGCCTGCTGAAATACGTTATTGCCTCCCTTTAATATTCTGATGTGCCCAGCAGGAAAAATAGAGTCAACACCCACCTCCCCACACTGGCTTAAATAATTTACCAATGAACTAACAGCACATTTTTAATCCTACCCTTGTCTCCTAACATGCCAATTTTCCTTGTGTCAGTTTACATTTATTCAGAAATGCAAACTCACTTTGAAATGCACCTAATTGGAAAGGTAAGTGAGCTACTAATATTTTCATACTGCATTTAAAATCTAACTAAAAAGTCTTTTTAATTTTTCATGAAGATGTTCCATCCATAGCTATGGCTATTGACAAATTTATTGAAACATCAGAATACTCAGAAACAACTCATTGAACATATCACAGATTACAGCAGTTTTGGAAAACATGGAGAATAGAGGACATATTTGAACAACACAGGTTTATCATGGGGTTCCACATTTCCATATATAGGTAGGGCAGGTTTCCACACATAGGTTTGAGGCACAGTAATAGGGAGAGAGCAATGAAAGTAAACAAATTTACTTTCACTTTACAAAATAGGTGTTCCAGTCACCAACTTGAAGGCTTGAAGACCAATTCCAAAGCTTGAACTGGTCTTCAAGCCTTCAAGCTGGTGACTGGAACATCTATTTTGGACTCCAGAAACACTACTGCTAGTGACCCCTACAACCACACATTGAATTATACCATGCAGCCTCCCAGTTGTACAGCCTAATCCTTCCATGGGCCATAATAAAAATGCTACTCTGCCTTTAACTTTAGTGAAGTTAATTAATTTGTATTAATAAAAATGCCTTGGCAAACCCAGATGAAAAGTTTCATACAGATGTAATCAACTACTTTTCTCCAGATAATTGCCACTTGGGCTGAGAAATTGAAAGCATGCCAGCTTAAAATGCTTTTAAAGACTTCGATCAACTTTCTCTCCCCAAATGAAGAACTAAAAGTCACAGGACAGACTGTAGGCTGCAGACTCCATTCTTAACATTGCCCAGCAACATATATTTATATTACCAGCATTTGTCCTCCAAATTTGACCTGGAGTTGGCCTCTGAATTGGTACAGGGAAGGAAAAGCACACGGACTGTAGAGCCCAGGAAAGCTAGAAACAAACTGTCTTCTTAAATTACCCAGATTTGTAACCAAGCCTAAAATAACACAGCCCTGCCAGCCTTCAGCCCTAAGATCTGAAGCTCACTCTCAGAAATAATAAAACAATACTGTTGTCTTGGCCTTATTTGTTTTATTTCATTGTCTCTATGTCCATTTCCAAAGAAATGGATAAAAGCCCCTATTCCCTTTCTTAATTTGCTATAGAATCTTGTTTTAAAGTAAATGTATACTTACCAGAAGAAAAAAATATTTTCTTTCAAGAAGCAGTGTTTGAACAGTTCTAGTAACTCACAGAATAATTTTGAATTAGTTAAATTTAAAAAAAACCTAAGCATGTATTTATTTAGAAAACTTTGAGTCATTAAAGTTTTAAAACACAACAACACAGGTGTGGAGAAATAAAGATATTTGATAAGAGATTTTGTGTTTCTTTCACAGTAAGTAGCTTTGGGTTTCTGTCTATATTACTGGCTCATGCATGACCTACTTATTTCAGTAGTCAAATTGAATTGGATCATTCCATTAATCAACATACAAAATGTACATAGCTTGACCCATTTGGTAATTTCATGTAGATATATCTTAATCTGTTTATTTTGTAAATCTGTTACTTGATTTAGTTAATATCTCTTATTACAAGGAGAATAAGATCAAAGCTACGTAACACTGGAGGCTTTAAATTATTCTATCCTAAGTATGCATTGTGCGGGAGGCCTTACATAGTGATGAGTTCATTTAATGGCATCATTTTTGTATTCAAGAACTAAAAAACTTTAGACAAGGCCCAGAAGAGATGAACCTTAAAAGAAATCTCACTTTCTAAAAAGTATAATAAAAAGCATATTAGGGAAAAAAAGCTGAAGCTAAGAATGATATTAACAGATACTAAATCATAAAGTGTTTTTTGCTGAATTGCTTAATAATCAAAAATTATTTTATTATCTTGTAATAATTTAATAATCAATAGAACTAGGTATTTCAAATTGTGATAACGTTACTTGGCTCATAGGTAGGAAATTACTATTGAGTTAAAAAAATCACCTTAAAACTATGCTATAGCAACATTAATAAAACGGTTTTTGGCTTATAAAAAACAAGCTCTTCTCCTAAAAATGCTGTGAAGAGAGGATTTTTCCCATTTTACAAATCCTGTGTTTAAGGAACCTACTCAAGGTCACCCAGCTAGGAAGAAAACCTTCCCAAGTTATATCTCTGCCTTTACATTTTTGAGATCTGTTCCCATAGCTACTTTTAAGTTTTGGGATAATTTTTAGTGATCCTAAACATTTCTCATTTCCAACCTCACACACCCATACGTCTTGGAGACAGGCACTCACTAGAGGCTTTGTGAACTTGCTTACTTGGGGAAATTACCTAACCTGCCTGTGTTTCAGATTTCTCCTCTGTAAATTAAAAATAATTATAAAACCTACCTCCTATGGTTTATAGGAAAAATTTTAAAAACTTACATATGTCAAGATCTTAGTAAGTCAACAAGGATTAGCAATGGAGGAAAGAGCAAATCACAGGAAAATATCACCCTTGTAACTTTCCAATTTCCGCCATTTTTCTCCCTGGATTTGGCATGCCCCTCACAGAATCTGCCGTGCATGCAGTGCTTGAAAAGAAAAGGAAACCTTGGTTGACCTTGAGCAAGGGGTCAACAATTAACTGATCCAGAAGTGATAACCTTATGTAGGGACAGCCAATCCTCAAAGTGGGTTGGTATCTACTGAGGCAGTTTTGCATAATAATAATGATCGTAATCATTAGACCAGTTGGCCTCTATCATTTAAATGAGAAAACAGGGTGAGTAAGCCAGTTGATGGACGAATAAACCATTGGGGATAAAAGCATGGGTTTTTAAGTTGAAGAAACCTAGAATCAAATTTGGTTCTGCCTAGCTGGGGTCCTTTGGGATGAACGGATTCATTCATCCAGCTGAGCCTCAGTTTCCTCCCACATTCCCACTACCCAGCCCTAATTCAAGCCACTCTCTGCCCACCTAATTGGGCTCCATGTTTCCTGCCTAGAGTTCCCCAAACCCATCGCTCACACTGCCCTGGCTAATTTTTGCATTTTTTGTAGAGATGGGGTTTCGCCATGTTACCCAGACTGTAGTCCCAGCTACTCAGGAGGCTGAGGTGGGAGAATCGCTGAACCTGAGAGGCAGAGATTGCAGTGAGCCATGGTCGCACCACTGCACTCCAGCCTGGATGAGAATGAGACCCTGTCTCAAAAACAAACAAAAAAAAAGAGGGTGGGGGTAAGCATTCATTCAGTGGATATTAAAGTAATACATTATCAGAAATGAATAGGGAGACACAGTAGGAGTGTTACAGCAGAAATGAAGTGGTTTCCATAGTCAACAGGGCGAAAAACTAAGAGTAACAAAAGCCTCTTCCCTTCTTAACTCGATTCTATTTTCCTAGTATACAAGGTACCTTGGAGGAACTATTCTTAGAAATCCACAGCAGCACACTTAAAGACTGTCACTGGACTGAATTTGATTGCAGCAACTACTGTTCATCACTACAGAGTTATCGAAAAGGAGAACCATGAATAAAGTTCTTGTTGAACTGGAACTCATTCAGTGAAAAAGGGAGGCTCCAAGGCTGGTAGAAAAGCATCAGTAAACAATTCTTCAAATTTTAATTCACAAAGGGGACTGAACCTAAGACAGCAGATGTAGACAGACCCACAGTGAAAAGGGTGGAGGCAGCAAGAGTTAGTGGACTCTTGGTCTAGGCTATGGAAAGATTTATGCAGGTCCAAAGCCGATAGGAATGAATCAAGTTTGCAAGATCCACATCCTTGGGCACCATGTATGCACTGTGAAAGTCAGTCACCCCAGGAAACTAGTGTCACCAGTGTTATTTTTTCAGGAAAGTAAAATAGTCTGTGCTTAAAGAGAGCCCCTTTTAGAATTTCATTCTAAAACACACTCCCCCAGAGCGGTCCATTGTGGAACACTTGACACTTCTTAAATCGACTAGCAGCACTTTCTCTTCCTCTGAGGTTTGCATTATGACCTGGACATGTAGGATAAGTCAAGAGAGCTGGTTATGGGTACATGTTTCTTTTTCTAATGAATTTACAGCCAGCACGTAACATTTTTTAGATTAACTACAGGCCCACGGCCTCTCCCCAGCCTCATTCATGCTATAATTATAAATCCACTGATGTCATTCATCCCACATGCTTCCTTGTTGCTACCTTGTCTTTCAATGCCACTGACTATTTCTGTTGTCTTCTGGTAGACCTTCCTGTCACTAGACCAATTACCACCATCTATTCAGCTTTTCCTTCTGACCCAATGGACTCCTTGTTCTCCCACCGATGACAGTCTTAGAAGGCAACAGCCAAACTGGCCGTTAGCTTCTGACCTCTCTATAGACAACCTTATTATGGTAATTGCAAGGCTGGAAATAGCAGACACTAGGCCAATTACACCTGTCCCTGTCCCAATTCAGCCTGGGTTTAAATTACTCAGATGGGGTGGAGAGCATAATTTGGCTCAGCTGCATAACAACTTTTTCTCTATTCTTGTGAAATTTGGAGACAGACATTTCTCATTAGGCTTGTCATTAGGACATAATGGCCCAGTATTTCTTTAAATGACATAATTCTTTATCAAACAAATCAATGCACTATATTAATAGATAACTTTACCGTGGTATTTTAGAGCAAGCAAATCTTTAAAGTGTTAAAGATTTAACTCCTCAAAATATAGCAAGACATAAACTGAAAACAATATACTCAATGTTTTCCTCCGCAGCCATTTTTATATGAATGATATACATAGATGTATGTATCTAAAATAAATAAGTCCTTATAAATGTTATATTTGCATGTGCTTAAATTTTTAAAATTATACATAGTTAAATCTGTAAATTGATAGCTGTGGCATACACACATAATTATATTAAAAATATATATGTGCACATTATAGCTAAAAGAATTCCTTTTTTAACTGCATTATATAAAACATTAAGAGAGGGAAGCTTTTACATTCATTTTAAAACTAAATATTAGTGTTGAGCATCCTAATAATACCAATGTCTTATAATATGCCCCTATTAATTTAAATTGAAATTAACGGAATATATTCTTGTATTAATTTTAGTTAATTCTTAATAGAATGGCTTTATTTGCTTTCAAGTCGTGTATTTCCAGAAGGGCTTCCCTACTTGAATTATCCTTGAAAAGAAATTTGAGATGCAGAGATGTTAGAGCTCTGAATTGCTTCAGTAATCTCGTGAGTCTCATAGAGCTCTCTGAGGATGCTCCAAGTCTAAAGCACATTCCTTCTAGAGATAGGAATTCCTGGGACCCTAAATCAAAAAGCTTCTCTATTCTCGGTCCTGGAATCACTATTGGTTTTTCAGCCAGTCTTTTCTGTACTGCAAGTAGCCACTTAAGTTACGCTGAAAAGAACAATACCAGGCTCTATAAACCCTCTGCTGTCTTGAGTGGAAAGGCTTAGTCTCCATCATCCCAATGAGATATTAAAGTCAGAGTCCTTTTCTGGGCTCCAGAATCTTTCCAGGATGAGCTAACTAAGGTCTCCCCCAACCAAGAAATCAGAGCACAGCCTTATAATTTTACCATGGAGCATCTTCCCTCAGGCCCATGTGGCTCCCCCTTTACTGAGGTCTGCCATTGCTTTTACATCTACTGGATCTCTCATTCCCCGACTAAATCAGAGGTGAAGGTGGAAGCCACAGGGCTCTGTTCCCCTAATCCATCACTGCTTCCTCTCTCTCAGGCTGTTTCCTAAATTGGGGGTGATAATCACGCCAAAAAAAAAGAGAGTCATTGTGAAATTTAGAGAAGTATTTACAATTCTTAGAGTTCCATGCCTCACTTATAATGGGAATCTTATACATTTTGGCATCCTACAGGGTTTGGAGTCAATCAGACCTAAGCTCAACTCCTGACTCCAAAGTGGACAGACTGTAGGAACTTTGAGTCAGTCACCTAACTCTCTTTAGGAGTCAGTATTAAATGAGATACTGTATACAAAGTTGTTAGGACTCCCTTGATCTGCCCCTAGATACGTCCCAATGGTTCTTGCTCTTTTATTTCTTTCCTCTTCCTTTTCATTCCTTCCTTAGATAATCAAGTCATAAACCTATCCATTGTGTAAGGACCACATACAGTCATATAGTTGCTGTATGATAAACGTACCTGATAGCAATAACTTAAGCATACCCTGAGAATAACCCTGAATATGTACGGCAAATGCACCTGAATATGTGTTCCAAGCCAGGGAATCCTGGAGTGGCCAACCCGGAGATTCATTCCTTGTCTGTGAAGAACATTTGAGCCCTTCTGCCTGTCCAGTGGAACACAGGCCATACAGGGGATTGAGGCCCTGAGTTTTGGGTTGGATGAAGGTTGCCAGATGGAGGTCATTAAGGGGAGGATGTTAAGTGAAAATGTTGTATAGACTGCATGTTGTTTGCAAGTGATGATGGTTTTCCTTCCCAGCCTGCTGCCACTGGACCGTACGTAAGGTGGTTCTCCTATGCAGCCCACTGCCACTGGACTCTCTGCCCTATGTGTTAGCCCCTGATAAAACTCCATGTCTCATTTGTTGGCTCTGGGTCTCTTCTTTCATGTCTTGAATCTGTGCCTTCTCTATGTGAGTTTGTAGGTGCTCAACTCAACAGTTGCATTTCCATTTCTCGGAGGAATGTCAGGTCTTCCTGCTCCCCTTGGTTGGTCTTTGATATGGTTTGTCTGTGTCCCCACCCAAATCTCATCTTGAATTGTAGCTCCCATAATTCCCAAGTGTTGTGGGAGGAACCCAGTGGGAGATCATTGAAACATGGGGGCAAGTCTTTCCTGTGCTGTTCTCATGATAGTGAGTAAGTCTCATGAGATCTGATGGTTTTATAAAGAGGTGTTCTCCTGCACATGCTCTCTCTCTTTGCCTGCTGCCATCCATGTAAGACACGACTTGCTCCTCCTTGCCTTCAGCAATGATTGTGAGGCCTCCCCAGCCATGTGGAACTGAGTCCATTAAACCTCTTTCTTTTGTAAATTGCCCAGTCTCGGGTATGTCTTTATCAGCAGTGTGAAAGTGGACTAACAGTCTTGCTCTGTGCTGCCTTGGCCATCTCTTTTTCCACATCTAAGACGTCCAACTTAGCAACTCCTGACACCAGGCCCTGGCAAGCAATCATCTCCTACAGCCGAGGTAATTTTCACTCACAAGGTCATCCCTGATGAATCATTAGGTCACTTGGGTTAATACACTGACAGTGGTTATTGTACTTTACAAACTTCCAGTGGAATCTAAAGACACCACAGCAGATCACAGGGGCTTCTTTCCCTGTATTCACTCTCAGATTCTTCCAGAACAAACTGGAGTCCACCTAGGGAACAAGACTCTTCCAAAGGACTCTGGCCTCTCCCCCTCCCCACAAATTCATTCAGTCCTTCCTTATTAATGTCCTAAATATGCTTATTTTGAGTTTATGGAGATGCCTTTCCAACTCCGGACAAAGACATTCTAGCAGCATGTCTGCTTTGGGATTTTTATACCAGTAGGCACCAAATAGGAGCAGTGACAGAGCTGTCTCAAAACCCCTGTGATTGTGGAGCATACAAAGCAGCGATTCTCAGCCCGAGAGCACCTCAGCATCACCAGCGGGGCTTGTCAAAGCCCAAGTGGTTGAGTCCCATTGCAAGTCCTGGTTCAGTTGGTGTGAAGTGGGGCCTGAAGATGCATATTTCTAAAAGTTTCCAGATGACGTCGGTGCTGTGGTTCAGGAGCTGCTGTTGGAGAACCACTGATATAAAACATGAGGGGGTCTTTGTTACCCTTTCTTCGTTATATGGTTTCTCCTCTGAGTGTCTCTGCTGCTTTGGTGCTTCAGAACATAAGAAAGGCCAAAACCTTGTTGCTATGAAAAAGGCTATTTCTTGGCTACCACTTATTTCTGCTTTAAGTGGCATTAAGTCCTGCTCAAGGCCTGGGGGTGTACAAGAAAAAAGGAAGGGAGAGGACAGCAAAAATTATGAAATGTGCCTCGGACTTTATAAAGCAGTGGATAAGACTTCATGGATAGCAACATTTATGAAAATTCAAACTTATTTCCCTAAACCCAGATTGAAAATAAACACATAGGATTGGAGGAGAGGGAAAGTCATTTTTCCTTTAACCCAACAAAGTACACTATGTTTTTTTAATCCTCTCTCTCTTTTAGATGAACAGCACAGGATTGCCTGGCCAGAGCTTGTCATCTGTGCTTATCTCATCTGGGCTGTCTATAATTAGATTGCAAGCCCCTTTGGGCAGTAGCTGTGGAGCTGTAATCAGATTTTGTACAGTGCCTGGCACAGTCTCTTAACCAGAAAAAGGGTGTACAATAAATATTTATTGATGATGATTATCTTTAATTCCTCAGGAAGCTCAGGCAATTCTAGGCCACTCTACTTAGTTGAATGATAATGGAATTGATAAACTATCATGGGAGGAGAAGCAGGTCTGGTAGATTTCTCAAAGCCAACCCACCATCAGATATTCAAAATAGGGAAGTATCATTTAGTACCCTAGGGGAATTAGAGGTTTAATGCACTACTTTATGCCAAATGTTTAAGAGTGGCCTGAGCACTGGAAAAGAGGAAACACCATAAACCAGGACTTATCAATGAACTTTCTGGCACTTCCCTTTAGGGGTGCTGAAGTTTGTAATATTAGAGATTTTTCTCTTCCTCTATACAATTTTCCAGTAAGTTGAATAAATTGATCTACATGGTAAGCATTACTTTGATTTTTGTCAAGCATTGTCATCCACCAGATGACTTTTCTTTGTTAAAAATCATGAAACTGACATAACTTGAAAGACGATACATGTTTGGCTGCCACAGTCTCTTCCATCTGAAAAACATTTCATACCTTTAAGAATCAAGCCTGACACAAGCAGTGAAGTAATTGGGGATTTTTTTTTATGTTCAAAAAGAGAAAAACAGTTTAACGGCTCCTGAAATGCCTCCAAAAGACATGTGTCTAATTAAAAACACACGTACAACCAGTAAAAGAGCAGGTACTATGTTACTTACTGGGGGAAGTGAGACGAGAAATTTCAGGATACAGAAAAACCTGGAAGACTTCTTTTTTCTAGGCATACTTAGGTGCAAAAGAAGGCTGCACTTAAAAGGTACACCCAGGTAAGATAATAACTGCATCAAGGCATACACTCTTGATTGCTAGCCCAGCCAGTGAGAATATTTGGCTGTCTTCCAGATACTCCATTGGCAAGAACTCTGGAAAGCAACAGATTTTGTGAGCCTTTACCCTACTCTTCAATGCGAATATGGGGTTAAAGAAATACATTGTGTAAGAGGTAAAGGGTGAGAGACAGAGACAGAGAACTAGGAGTTCAAGAAGAAAGCAGTGAGATTGCCCAACGTGAGCTTGTCCGTTCAATACATTGTTTGGAGAAGACATAATTCATTGTTTCTTGCAGATGATTCCTCTGGAATTCTTTTCTTGGCTTCTAAGCCTCCATCACCTCATGACCTTAAATATTTCACTTAGCGCCTCGTTCCTTTGCCTTTGTGCCTTGCTCCTCTCTTCCATACATGGAGCTTCTGTTGATTGAAAAATGGAGCTATGCGGCCATTCAGACAATGACGACACTTCACCTGGATCTCTCTCACCAGAGCTAAGGTTCAAGCATCTATTTAGCACAAAGAAAGGTTTGCTCCTATAGTTAGGGACATGGTGTTCTGGCGATTTTTCTCTTGTGTTTGATCTCTTCCTGTACATTTGGAACCAGAGAGTCAAAAGTCCATCCGATGACTTATATGGGATTGGAATTTTGGCTTTCATACACTGCCTTGAGTTTCTGGGAAGTGGAGTTTAACACCGTAGAGGCTGAGCTGCTTGCTTGCTTGCTTGCCTGCCTGCCTGCCTGCCTGCCTGCTTGCTTTCTCCCTTTCTTTCTTTTTCTTTCTTCCTTTCTTTCTTTCTTTCTTTTTCTTTCTTTCTTTCTTTCTTTCTTTTTCTTTCTCTCTCTCTCTTTCTTTCTCTCTCTTTCTTTCTTTTCTTCTTTCTTTCTTTCTTTTTCAAAGCCTTGCCCTGTAGCCCAGGCTAGAGTGCAGTGGCATGATCTTAGCTCACTGCAGCCTTCTGCCTCCCATTTTCAGGTGATTCTCCTGCCTCAGCCTCCCAAGTAGCTGGAATTACAGGTCCGCACCACTGCACCTGCTAATTGTATTTTTTAGTAGAGACAAGGTTTCACCATGTTGGCCAAGATGGTCTTGAACTCCCGACCTCAGGTAATCCGCCCACCTTGGCCTCCCAAAGTGCTAGGATTATAGGAGTGAGCCACTGCACCCAGCCAAACTCTACTTTTCCTAGGTGAATTCCTAGCATGTGAAAAATAAAGGAAATATGAGAAGTTCGTGTGGGTGTCATGGAGGATGACCCAAGAAAATGATGTAAGAAATGATATAAAACTGTTCCTCTGAAAGAAACTGCCCAGCGTTCAGAAACACCTTTCTGCTTCCTGCAACTGGAGCCCTGCTCAACTGAAGGAACACCGTGCTGCTAGCCAGGAGATTTGAATGTTAGGCATGGCCGTTGACCGACTCTATTTCCTTTGGCAAATTGCTTCAGGTCTCTGATTCTCAACTGCCCCTTTTATAAAATAAGCAATTTGGAAAAGATGACTGCTGGGATCCCCTCTAACTCTAACAGTCCAGGAAAGCAGTAAAGTTCATTATGGTTCCCGAGAGTAAGGATTCTGCTCAAAAGATCTGTTTTGAATCCCAGCCTCTCTGTTCATAAGCTGTGTAAACTTGGCCTTGGGCAGGTTTATCACCTCTCTAAGCCCAAGTTTCCTCACCTAAGAAGTGGAGATAACCATAGTACCTTCCTCAAAGGGTTACTATGGGGATTAACTAGGATGACGCATGGTTGGTGCCTGGCACCTTGGTCATTTGCTTTACGATTATTCTGGGATCCTAGAAGCACCCTTTCAGATACTGTCAGTTGGGAGCAGTGCAGCAAGGGATTAGGAGCACAAATGATGAACAGTCTGCCTGGGCTGGCGTTCCATCAGTCACTGAGATGGCGACAAGGTGTCTGGTATTAAGTTGACAATGCCCATTCCCTATTATCAGTCTCTTATCACTAAAGATACACTTGTCTTTGGGAGGGGCAGGGTGGATTTGCAGAATTTTTCATTTCCATCTTTGCACTTTATATATTCCAAATTTTCTACAATTACTTTTAAAACAGAAAATAAGGCCCCTTTTGGTTGGCTTTAAATACCATAATCAACTAGATCAGGGCCCCATCACTAATGTATGCATAAACTTCTATCTTACAGACACTACTCATTTCTTTGATTGAAGTAAAAGTTTGCCTCCTCCTCATTCAAATTCTTATCATGAAAGCAAGTCTGGCTTCATGAATCATTGCAACAGAAATCAAACATCTGCTGTTTATGGAAATATTCTGAGGCCTCCAGGCCACACAGTATGTTTTCTCCCAGCAACATGAAATTTCTCCCCAGCGCTTAATTGCTGTGGGGTAAGAACTTGTCAGCATACGATGACAAATAAATTTCCCCGGAGAGTCCATGTGGGAATCTTAACAATTGTGAGTTCAGTTAGAGGCTCTAGGAGCAGGCACCATGGCCTGCAAAACAGGGACTCTCCTGTGTCTTCTGCCTGAGCTAATGACCAACTCTACTTGATACAGATGCAAGCTCATCTCCCTGCTAGAGGGTGAGATAAAGGGTCTTAAATAATACCTCTCAGCACTCCAGATTATTCTCTACAGTGGTTTTCCTTGTTTTTTTTTTTTTTTTTTAATTTTGGAGACATGGTCTCACTCCAGTCGCTGAGGCTGGAGGGCACTGGTCTGATCTCAGCTCACTGCAGCCTGGACCTCCCAGGCTTGGGCGATCATCCCACCTCAGCCTCTGGTAGCTGAAGTACAGGCATGTACCACCATTTTGTACTTTTAGTAGAGACGGGCTTTCACTATGTTGCCCAGTTTGTACAATAAAGGATTCTTAGAGAAGAAGGGAGAAAAAGATTCTAGGAAGAAAGCCAGAAAGAGGAAGTTTCCCAGAGCATAAGGGAAGAGATGCCAGTGGGTGGGAGTGTGGAGTGACAGAGCACAGCAGAAAGAAAGGGAGGAATTATTTACCCCAGGGAAGGACACTTTTCGTTAAAACTTTCCTATTAATTTATATACATACAACTTGACAGTTTATAAAAATGCTAACCTATATCAACATTTTTCCCCACCAAAGTGTTCCCAAGGGCAAAGGTAAGTGAATACATGTTTCCATGCTTGTGTCAGGGGCACACAGCAAGGGAAGGCAGAATGGGCATGGCCTAGATTAGATCCCAGAAGCCTTCAAATTCCTTATAAGACTTGGGAATGTATCTTAAAATAATATTTTTTTTATTATTTGATAATAAAAGAATGGAACCAAATCCTGCTTGTCTGATTCTTTGCCCAGTGCTCTTTCTTATGTCTAACACTGCCTCATCTTATGAATAACTCTGACATTACAGAGAAAGACTGTTGTTTGTTCAGTTCAACACTCAATTCCATAGGTGCTAGCAATTATGAAAAAGGCTGTTAGTATCCAGCGGAGAAAGCAAAGGATCCGTAGGTGGTAACACCCTACTGAGAGCAGAAGGGGATGAATGCATACAATTTTGCAGAAGCACGTTGGGAATTCCGCCATCTTCCCATAGCACCCCTGCAAGCTACGGCCGACAACCTGCCAGACTAATCAGACAATGATCACTACCCACCTCTGCTGATTCATGTAGGAACACATGATATGATCGTTAAAAATCTACCATGTATCTCTGGAGACTTTGATGCTCAGGTCAAGAAACAGAAACCTGGGGGCACAGGTAATGTCTGAATTCCTCTTTCATCATAAGACCTGACTTCAGAAAATATGTTAGAGTTGTTAACAATCAGTTCAGTCGATGGTAGAGTAATAATCACCATTTTTTTTCTAAATTAAGCCCTTGTGACTTATACTCAATGAAAAAAATACAATATATATAGGAAGAGAGATAATCCTTTCTCATGTTAGAGTTATGGTTTAATGGAAAGTATACTGACTGACAAGAGGAGTTTATTTTACAAAGAACACGTGGGAAATTTTTTGTCAGAGGCTCCGAGATGCCGTCAAAAAGAAAGGACACTGAATTCAAGGAACAGAGAGTAAGAAATCCAGAAAAAAAAAAAAAACAACTAAAGACAAATTGTATGGACAATATGACTGCAACAAAGTGGAAGAGCAGCTTCCAAAGAGGTGATTATCTTCGGAAATTTGTCAGGAACAATCTATGTATGCATATTAAAGACAAAGTAAATACAGAATTTAGGTTTCTAAAATGGGAAGTAAATATTACTATTTGTTTAAAAGAAAAAGATCTACTAGGAAGTAAAGCATAGTGGGTAGTAACATGATGAAGGTGTACACTTGTGCGGAATCTACCATTCTGAAAGTGAAAGACCATTGAGATTAAAATTAAAAATTAGAGAAACACTGTTATGGTGGGAGAATAAACCAGGCAGCCCAGATTTATGAAGGCCATGCATCATGCTTACTTTAATTTTATTCTAAAATATGAGATACCTGAAACATATGTAAGTGTATCTCACCCCAATAGGAGGCAGGGCTAAATTGGTCCTTCAGAGATGTCTTCAGCACGGACAAGAGGTCAGACCCTGTCATCTCACATATTGGAGACAGGCCACCTCAGGAAGGGAGGGTAACTTCAGGTAAGGCAGCTGTCTGCAGCTGAGAGACTCCTGCCTACAGCACTCTCAGCACCAGGAAGAGGGGATCCCTCTATCCTGAAGAGGGTCTGGGCAGTACATCACAGGGGCTGCTGCAATGGCTAAAATGTTTGCCAAGCATGATATATTTTCTCAACACTCCTATGGAGGAGTACTATGGTAAACGGTAATTTAGAAAGGGGAAACTGAGGCACAGAGTAATTTAGAAACTTACCTATCCAAGGTGACCCAGTCAATGGAGGTGGCAGCTCCAGGATTTGAATGGAGGCCATCTGACTCTGAGGCCTTTGCGCTTCTCTATACGTGATGGTGCCTTTGGTCATTGCCTGCTGTCATCATCAGTCCACACAGGAGCTGTTATTATTATTTTACTTTATTTATTGTTTATCCCAATCCCCATTCCTATTTTCTTCTTCTATACATGGTTCTGTGCTAGAGAGGTCACACTCTTCTTCTTCTTTTTTGAATTTGGCACTCTTTTTAACACCATTCCATGTTAACATATATGCCTCTACTTCATGGCTTCAAACTGCTTAATAATTCATCTCTTTCAAAAACGTTTATAGTCTCTTTCAGATTTGATTTTACTATGTCACGTTTTGGGGGTTAAGGGTAGTATTCTGATTTGTTGAATGTATAGACTTTTGATTGTGAGGAATTTGTTCCCGGCATCTCTTTAAATGTTGGATTGTGAGCTCATCTTCAGTGGGATTTTGTTCTGTGGTAAGTCCCAACTGCCTAGGTTGGGGGAAAGTCCCTCTGCAGCAACTTTGCGTGTGATGCTTCCAGATATCTCGGGAATAGCACCGGGTTTTGATCAAGTTTATGTTAATTTCTTAGCTAGAAATTCAGACTCCAAACCTACTTAAGGAACAAGACTTGGGTTGTGATTTCTTATAAGAAAATTTTGCTCTGCCTGGAAATCAGCAAGAAATAAGACCTTTTTTTTGTTGTCTCTCTCTGGTGGTGAGTAGATTTTTTTCTATTTTCCATTTGCTGAGTGTGTAGCCCCTGGCTGTAAGCTGGGGTTTCCGTAACAGCTCCCTCTTCACAAGGTCTTGTCTGCCATTTGTGCATAGTCAGTAGGAAAACAGTTTCTTGCTTTGTATCTTTGTATTGGAACCAACTTCTCGCCTCCCAATTTGTTCACCTACTTAAAGAGCACTTGTAGTTCCAATATCTGACACCTATAAAACCCATCTTTCACGTAGGCTTAGGTGGTGTCTTAAAATTTTTTTGCTATATTTTATTCAGTATTTCTAGATATAGTTGCTGGAATGTGTGTCTATTAGTTTAGACAATCACATTGCCAAAAGCAAAGTCCTCTCATCTGAATCATGCATTCTTACTCTATGGGTTCAATTGGGTGGGAATGGAAATGTTCACCTACCTGTGTGCCAATGGACTCTTGCTTTTAACAGCTTTATTGAGAAATATTTCACATACCATAAAATTTACCCTTTAGAGTAAATAATTTGATGGGTTTTAGCCCATTTATAGAGTTGTGCAACAATGACCGCAGTCAATTTTAGAACATTTTTATCACCACATAAAAGCCAAACCCATTAGTATTCACTGCCCCCTTACTCCTACCCAACCCAGCCTTAGGCAATCACTAATCTACTTTCTGTCTCTTTGAATTTGCCTATGTGGGACATTTCGTACAAATGGAATCATACAATATGTGCCCTTTCATGCCCAGCTTCTTTCACTTAGCACTGTTTCCAAGGTCCATCTATGTTGTAGAATATATCAGTACTTCATTCCCTTTTATTCTTGAATAATATTCCGGTGTATAGCTAGACCACATTTTGTTTATCCATGTTGATGGACATTTGCATTGCTTTCACTTTTTTATTATGAATAATGTTGCTATAAACATTTATGTACAAGACTTCATGTAAATACATGTTTTCATTTCTCTTGGGAATATATGAAAAAGGTAACTTTTAGATCATATAGCAACCCTATTTTAACTTTTCGAGGAACTGGCAAACTGTTTTCCAAAATAATGGCACCATTTTACATTCTCACCTGCCACGTAGTATGAAGGTTCCAGACCTTTCTTTTGATGCTAAGATGAAATGCATCCTATAGAATCTCATGTTAGGTTCGTTCTACAGAGTCTTGTGTTAGGTAGAACATAAGTGTTCTGATGCTTAGATCCTCCCCCTTACTGGATCATTCTCCTTGGATGTTCTACAAACACGTCACATCCAACAAGTTCTAATATCATTTCTCCCTTTCTCTAAATGTGCTTCTCTTGTATTCACTATCTCGCTCACTATAGAAATCTGGGAATTATTCTAGATGCCCAAATTTCACTCATGCCTTCACTTTTAACTAGTCAGTAATGCCTGCCTTTTCTTTCCCCAGAAAAGTTCACAAACTCATAATCCTTCTCTGTGTCACAGCCTCAGTTCTTTTTCTCACTTAAACCATTGCCATGGCCAGTGGCCTCCCGGCCACCCACCAACCAACCCACTGTGTGTGTGGTCATTGTACACTGCAGAATGCAAATCCAATCATATCTTTCCCCTGCTTAATCTTTCTCGTGCTTCCCTGTAAATTACAAGATAATAAGCAAACTCCACAGCAGAGTATCCAGAGCACTTTGAGATCTGGCCTGCTCCCTTCTCTCCAATTGTACAGCTTGCCATTCCCATCACACAACCTCTGCCCCTACCATGCCTAGCTCCTTCCACTCCCAAAGCTAACTCTGCTAACTCAAACTACAGTTTTTGGAGTACATTTATCCAATTTGATCACCGTATTTGAAGGATGGCCAACTTTTATTCTCATTTTATCAGTGATGAAACAGGCTTGATGAAGAGGTCTGCCCAAAGTTATACAAATGCTAAAGAAAAAAGCCTGGTGCTCATTTCCAGGTTTTCTGACTTTAAGGCACTTAGTGTTTCCCCACACTAAGCATAGAGCAATCACTGAGCTTTGCTCCCTCCTGAATCTCACTGTGTTCTCTCTTACCTGGGGTCCTTTAGCATGTCACCCTCATTCCCTCCACCTGTGCACTCTCTCTATTCCCTTGACTACCACATCATCAGACTTTACCATGCAAGTTCATTTTTAATTATATGTTACTTTGTGCTTTTTCATAGTCCTATGCCATGACCCCCATCTAGTTGAGGCCTGGCCTTCAGTTTGTGCCCAATGATAGGTCTTGGTAGGAACTCAATTACCATTGCTTGACTGATTGTTAGCTTTTTCCCTGAGCAGACTTCTAGACTTTAGCTATAAGGATTCCCTATAAAGCACAACACTATATATCATCTCACATTAGGACATTTTTACAGTTTCCACTCAACATATTACAATATACTAGTACTTTATATTACTAAATATGTTTAGGTTTTAGGCCTTAAAACATACTACTAATTATTATTTATTTACTGACATCAGGAAGTATTTATTGATTCTTAATGCACACAATTTTTTAAAGAATGTCAAGGAATTACAGTGACAATTAAAGTGGACTTTCACACTTTGAGTTCACACACCATTTTGCCAACCCCAGAAGCAGATGGTTCTTGATTTTCTTTAAAGAACTCTTGGCTTGGCATCCTCTGATAGTATCTTAAGTCTCACTGGAGTATAAGTCAGAGGTAAAACTTCTCATCAGTCACTGCTTTTCTATTGTCTTATATAGTACTTTTATTTGTGCCAAGTGCTTTAATATTTTGGGGCTTTGTTCTCTTTCCCAAAAGCTCTGTGAAATAGATAGCTCAGTTTATTGATGTGTTATAGAAAAGAAAAATAATAATCTATTCATCTACAATCAGACTGCAGATTAACACGGAGTCAGAATTAGAATCTGTAGCTCCCAAAACCTGTACATGGCCCAGTATGTTATAATTTTATGCTGTATATGTTTTCTCTTTTTTGATTTTTCTTGATGTTCATATCAAAGGTTTTAATCACCTCCCAGTTACTAAACTTTCTATTTAAAAAATGTAGGAACATTTATGAAAAAAGGTCACTGTTAAATCTCTAAAACAGGTACCAAATAAAAAGTTATATTGGATTGTTTATTATTAAACTTCCTGCAATTCTACAGAATATAACTGAATTGTAGCAGAATTTACTCATGGATATTCAAATGATGCAGAACAAAAGATCTTGACTAGTTTATTCTCTCCTTTGGAACAATTGCATGTTATAACCAGTATGTTATATAGAACCTTGAACAATGAAGTCTGTACTAACCTAAAATCATTGTCATAACTTACACATTCTTGCTCATAGTACAGGTCTGACATCATTTGATTGATTAGCACTCCAAATTTAGGTAGTATGCAATAATTGCATCAATGTTGAAAGTATGGTTCTAGTTAGCTGCTCAACCTCTTGGTTATCTATTAGTTGAAGAGACAAATAAATGTTAATTCAAAAGTTATTTCAGGCCACACGTGGTGTCTCATGCCTATAATCCTAGCATTTTTGGAGGCCAAGGCAAGAGGATTGCTTGAGCCCAGAAGTTTGAGACCAGTCTGGACAGCAAAGTGAGATCCCATCTCTATATTATACAATTAAACTTTTTTTTTTGAGGTGGAATCTTGCTGTGCCACCCAGGCTGGAGTGCAGTGGCATGATCTTGGCTCACTGCAACTTCTGCCTCCTGGGCTAAAGTGATCCTCCTGCCTCAGCCTCCCAAGTAGCTGGGATTACAGGTGCATGTCACAACACCCAGCTAATTTTTGTATTTTTGGTAGAGACAGGGTTTCACCATGTTGGCCAGACTGGTCTCGAACTCCTGACCTCATAATCCACCTGTCTCAGGCTTCGAAAGTGCTGGGATTACAGGAGTGAGCCACCACACCCAGCCTAAATATTTTTTTATAATTTTAAAATAATGCAATCTAAGTAGTAGATGACCAGCTAAATAAGTTGTCTGATTATTGAAATCCTAACTTTCAAACGCATCCTTAATTATTCCTCTTTGAGTCACTTTGAAAAATCCCTTTTAGCACCAAGACCTGTATGAAATCCCCTAATTTTTGATCTATGAAATATTTACAAGAATTGCTCAGAAACACCTGTGTTCTCTCTCCTTTCTCTCTATCTCTTTCCCCCTTTCTTTCGCACACACGGAATCCATCATTGTTTCATCATTACCTCCAAACAATCCTCTTGCTCATGAGCAAATGGCATCATGTCAGGTAGAACTCACATATTCAAGAAACAGAACTATGCTGCCTCCAGAACTTTAACTTTAAAAAAAGAAGTCTTTGTAATTAGGTACATATTCAACAACTGACATTGGGAAAATGGGAGGCAGTTTCACCAAAGAAGTCCGTTAGAGTAAGTTGTTTTGTTCCCTTCCAATGACAAGAATACAAATAATATTGACTTGTGATTATGGTGAAAAGGGTGTTTTGGTACTTGATCCAGCTATGATTGCTAACTTGAAACTTTGAGCTGTTGAATCAGATGATTTTGGTCAGTGCTATCCAATAGGAACTTAATGCAAGCTGCCAGTGCAAACCCCAAGTGTAATTTTAAATTTTATAATAGCCACATTTAATAAACCACCTATTATTAAGACACATGCATGCATATGTTTATTACAAAACTATTTACAATACCAAAGACTTGGAACCAACCCAAATGCCTATCAATGATACACTGGATAAATAAAATGTGGCACAAATACA
Source organism: Gorilla gorilla gorilla (assembly GCF_029281585.2). Classification (NCBI taxonomy): domain Eukaryota; kingdom Metazoa; phylum Chordata; class Mammalia; order Primates; family Hominidae; genus Gorilla; species Gorilla gorilla. Next base: position 17,629,962 of record NC_073232.2, on the reverse strand, counting down.
CCAGGGAATACCATGCAGCCATAAAAAAGGATAAGTTCACGTCCTTTGCAGGGACATAGATGAAGCTGGAAACCATGATCCTCAGCCAACTAACACAGGAACAGAAAACCAAACACTGCATGTTCTCACTCATAAGTGGGAATTGAGCAATGAGAACACATGGACGGAGGGAGGGGAACATCACACACTGGGGCCTGTCGAAGGGTAGGGGGCTAGGGGAAGGTGAGCATTAGAACAAATACCTAATGCATGTGGGGCTTAAAACATAGATGACAGGTTGACAGGTGCAGCAAACCATAGCACATGTATACCTATGTAACAAACCTGCACGTTCAGCACATGTATCCCAGAACTTAAAGTAAAATTTAAAACAATAATACATTTTAAAAAATAGGTGACACTGGTTTTAATAATACATTTTATTTAACAAAATATATCCAAAATATTGTCATTTCAACATGGAGTAAACATAAAACATATTGAGTTATCTTTCATTTGAAGTCTGTGAAATCTTGTGTGTAATTCGGACTTACAACACATTTCATTCGGACTAGCCACATTTCAAATGCTCAATAGTCACTTGTTGCTAGCAGCTACTGCACTGGACAGCACAAATATAGATCTTCTCTTGCCAGCCTTCTATGGAGTAGCAACCAAAAGCATTCCTTATTCAAGATTTGTAATGTATTTAATTTGTCCACAGTTCTCATTACAAAGAGATGCCCAGTCATAAATCAACCAGTTAGCAGCTGCAATAACAAACCAAAAAGAGGCCAGCATGGTGGCTCACGCCTGTAATCCCAGTACTTTGGGAGGCTGAGGTGGGCGGATCACAAGGTCAGGAGATTGAGACTATCTTGGTCAACATGGTGAAACCCCATCTCTACTAAAAATACAAATATTAGTTGGGCGTGGTGGTGCGCACCTGTAGTCCCAGCTACTCCAGAGGCTGAGGCAGGAGAATCTCTTGAACCCGGGAGGCGGAGGTTGCAGTGAGCCGAGATTCTGCCACTACCTCCAGCCTAGTGACAGAGCAAGACTCCGTTAAAAAAAAAAAAAGAAAGAAGAAAAAGAAAAAGAAAAAAAATTTGCTTGTCTCTCTCTTTTTGCTTCCAATAATAAGGTTTTATCCTCCATGCCAGCCAAAGTACTTAGCTAAAAGGATAACCATCAAATGACTCATTTCATCTGTTTTCCTCCTCTGAAGCAAACAAACAAAAACAATGGCAGAAACCAGTCTCTGCTGTCTTGCAACCACCACCTGGGTATCTCCCTTTTGTCATAGAGATGCATGTCAACAACTTGAATGACAGCCACGTAGGAGAAGTGGGGAAGAGTGGAGTGTGATTCACCAAGCTCAGCGCCCAGGGGCAAAGATTGAAAACCCATGATATGAGCTAGCACAGAAATCACATTGGAAGGTTGATTCCTTAAGTATGTTCCACGTTCCATCCTTCGTCCCATTCAGAAACGTTACTCCCAAAATACACCTAACTGTGCAATCCAATATTCTGTGGAGGGAAAAATACTTCCTGATTTCATGCTCTACCGCATTCAGATGGATAGGCCTGTAATTTTACCCAAAGTGGAGCAACCACAAATGCTCTCTTTTTTTTCCATATATAAATGTTTAATCCCTTCTAGAAACATGCTGTGCTGCAAACCAGAGTGATATCTCATCATCATGGGTTCCACAGGTTAATTACACACTGCTAAAAAAAAATAAAAAAGAAAGAAAAAAAAGCCTAATTTATTAAGTCATGAATATAAGACACTTCCAAGAAAAAATAAAAACTCTGTATTCCTATTGCTAAGTAAGGAGATAATAGAAAACTTAGATGTGTTTGGGTGGTTGTGATCAGACATAAATTTGGGGTGTGGTGCAATTTTCATATAAGTGGGTTGTTGTATCTGGTTTGAGTTAGTGTTAGGCAAGTCATTTATCTTCACTCATCATTCCAAACATATAAGAAAGACGAGGGAAGGAGGCATAGGAGAAATAAATTGTAAGAGAAACTTGTGAGTTAAAGAAATTGGCTGTACTGCGTTGAAATCTAATAGAATGGTGCAGTGGAATTTGGTTTGCTCTGCTTGCAAGTTATACTTGTATTGCTTTAGATATATAACCTATGAGCTACTCTGCTAATGTCAGTTTCCTTGAGTGGTAATACATCTATCTGTTGTCTATTCTGATTAAATGGGGAAGTATGGTCTCAAATTTTTTTTAGTAGTATAAAGGTGATCAGAATGCACTCATACTTTCTTGAACAATAAGTGCAATACACCAAATTTAAATGAAATTTTAGGGCCAGGTGTGGTGGCTCACACCTGTAATCCCAGCACTTTGGGAGGCCGAGGCAGGTGGATCACTTGAGTTCAGGAGTTCGAGACCAGCCTGGGCAACATGGTGAAACCCTTTCTCTAGTAAAAATACAAAAATTAGCTGGGTGTGGTGGTGCATGCCTGTAATCCCAGCTACTTGGGAGGCTGAGGTGAAAGAATTGCTTGAGCCCAGGAGGCGGAGGTTGCAGTGAGCTGAGACCACACTACCGTACTCCTGCCTGGGTGATAGAGCGAGACCCTGTCTCAAAAAAAATAAATAAATAAAGTAAAATAATGAAATGAAATGAAATTTTTGGTGGTTTTAATTATGTCAGAACTTGATCCTTTTCATCTTAATACAAGAGTTGAAAACAAAAACCAACTTTCATATAGAAAGATGTCTTAATGAGTCTGAACTCAGAATCAAGACACTTGGTATGACAAAGTATTAGTTTCTGATTAGTGAAAACAGAGATGAAATTGGGATTGCCCTAGAAATGATAATGGCAAACAGTTACATAAGCACATGCATCTGGCATTTACTATTATTCTAGGTGCTTTGCATTATATTAGCTTTAATTCTTACAACAGCCCTCTGATGTAGGTACTCTTTCTTTTTCCTTCGTTCTTTACATATGAGAAAATGTAGGCACAAAGAGGTTAAATAACTTTTTCAAGTCCACCCAGTTTTTAACTTGGAGCTGAGATTCAAAATCCAGGCTGGAACTTGAGGCTGGCCCTCAACTGCCTCTGTAACGTGTGGTCATTATGCCCATGAGTGGGCAGAATAGCATTTCTACAAAGTCCTTAGGTTGAAAGTTATATTGCTCTTTAGAATATCTTCTTCACTTTGCCCCAAATTTCTATTAGTAGGGTCCATCCTTCCAATAAACAACTACCAAGGATTCCCTAATTAAGTGCAAATGGTGTCAGACATTAATGTTTCTATAGCTTACACTGTAGCCCAAAATGTTTAGTAGCTATGACGACAATTTTTAAATATTTCTTAGCTATAAGGCATAAAATCCTGAGGAAGTTCAATACAGGAGAGATAAGTTTCTTGGATCAGAAGAAGGGGATCCAGAAAAGTATGGAATCAACCTGGGGATATCAGGAAAGAAAAGTATATGTAAGAAACAAAGCAAGAAAGCAAAAAAAATGATAATAATACATGACCCTGGTGTATCTATATTCAGCCGAAAGTGAACCCTGTCCAAAGCCCAATGAGGTATTAAAAAGTCCAACCCAATGAAGAGTAAACAAAAATTGACAGCTAGATGTTAATGTAAGCATCCCATTTTTACATTTCTCTATTAATTACTCTGCAGATATAATAATAATAATAATAGCAAATATATTTCAAACATATATGGACCAGGCTGTGTTCCAAACATTTTGCTAGGATTATTTTATTAAATGCTCATATAACCAACCCTGTACAAAAGTTAGTATTAGTTTCATCATTTTAAAGATGAGAATACTGATTTATTTATTTATTTATTTATTTCGAGATGGAGTCTCACTCTGTTGCCCAGGCTGGAGTGCAGTGGTGAGATGTCGTCTCGCTGCAACTTCTGCCTCCTGGGTTCAAGTGATTGTCATGTCTCAGCCTCCTGAGTAGCTGGGATTACAGGCACCCACCACCATACCCAGCTAATTTTTGTGTTTTTGGTAGAGACGGGGTTTCACCATGTTGGCCAAGCTGGTCTTGAACTGCTGACCTGAGGTGATCCACTTGCCTCAGGCTTCCAAAGTGCTGGGATTACAGATGTGAGCCACTGTGCCTGGCTTGAATTATAATATTATATTATATTATGATATGTATTGATTTTTAGCATAATCAAAATTCTATGTGGTATGCAAGATGACTAAAAGTGAAACAGCAGACTTAGTAAATAATAGGAAAAATGTTTAAGGGATCGTTAAGATTCCCCATTTCTCTTCAATATCTTTCTAATATTTGATCTCTTTACAAACAAGCCACTAGCCTGCACTTGTAACTATGGCATTACTTTTAAAATAAATAATCCTTTTATTGGAAAGCTTTATAGTGTAGAGAGAGGTAGAGGAAATTTGCATGTGTTATATATTTTCAGTATCCACCTTCTCTTTCCCCATCCTTAAACACTGATCAATAATCACAATGCATTTAAAAGTTTGTGCTTTAAAATTGAGTGTGAGAGTTAGCTCCAACTCAATATCCTGCAACTGGTTCATGTAGATGATCACAGAATGCAGCTCACAGATAGATGGTCCCCCAGGCTCAAAGGACAGAGGGTCATCTTGTAGTTCCTTCTAAATAACTTCTCCTGAAAAGGAATAACCTCCCCTTTTAAGTTTAGCTTCCTGTGGAAATTAACTCTGAGTCCCCTGGAAAAATACTACTACTGCAAAGCAGGATTAATTTTTTATATTCCAACATACTGGACCTTTACTTCAATGGTTCTTAATCTTTTTGGTATCATTCACTCCATGGAGAAATTCATACAAGCTGAGAAAGATCTCCTCCAAAAAAAGCACGTAGACTCATACACAAATTCCATAAACCCAATGAAGCCTTTATCTGCTGCAGCCTCTGTAAAAGGCCCAGATTAAGAACAATTGAGTTCAATCCAAAGGCTAAGAGATATTAAATGTGAGGAGTGGGGCGGGGGCATGTATCTTTGAAACATCTAAATTCATGGGACAAGAACATCCTTAGCTCCTACTTAGATGCTGGATTCTATCATGAGACACATTTATTTTAATAACCAACTAGAACAATGAATTATCTTTCAAGCACTTCACCATTGGCCTTCTCTTTATTTTATAGTGATGTGTCCTTTCGCAGTGAGTCTCTCTCTTAGGAATATATACAAGAGAATGAATCAAGTTCACCTGTAATATAAGGGGAAAGGGATGTTGTTAATTAACAGCAGGGCAATTCAAACTTCTTCTTAGCCCTCGGGAGGAATACCCAGGTGCGCTGAGACAGATATGCTTGGAGAAAGAAAAGAGATGCTCTATAGTCAAACACACAGCACCAGGCCTTCTTTCATGAATTGATTTTCCCACTGGGTGACATCCTGGCAATTTCTGTTACCCAACCAATGATGTAACTAAGTAGATGAAGCTGAAAGCTGGGTCAGATAAAAAAAGAATGTTTAATCTAACAAAAGCAGCCTCAGTTTTTGCCGTGAAGGGAAGCTGATTTAACAGGCAGTAGCAGATTAAATAGGAAGCAGAACCAGGGAGAAAAAATCATATTAAACCATTAAAAAATGAAGATAGAGGGATGTCACAATGCCAATTATTTGGAGAAAAAGCACAACATTACCATAGAACTTTCAACAATAAGATAAATGATATCTGCTTAAGATGTACAAAAATAGGTCTTTTGTTCGCAGTATATATTTTAAATTAAATGCTATTGTTTAATTAATAGACTGTAACTTTATGTATTAAAGAAAAGCATAAGGTCATATGACTATTTTAGGCCACAAAGTTACTTACTCTGAATCTCAAAAACAGGAATAGCCAATGTGTTTCAAATTATGGAACATTAGCCACCTATACTCAAATTATCAGGGGTATTTTTTTTTTTTAATTCAGATTCTTGGGCTCCACTGACCTATCCAAAACTGAATTAAAAACTTTATGGGTAAAGTTTGGGAATCTTCATTTTAGCAACTTCCCAGGTAAGAAATGTGCTAAAATATGAGACCCATTAATTTGTACCCTCATTTGGAAGGCTCCAGGAAACACCATCATAAGAAAGTAGTCTCCAGGCCGGATGTGGTGGCTCACGCCTGGAATCCCAGCACTTTGGGAGGCTGAGGCGGGCAGATCACCTGAGCTCAGGAGTTCAAGACCAGCCTGGCAAACACAGTAAAACTCTGTCTCTACTAACAATACAAAAATTAGCCAGGCATGTTGGCAGGCATTTGTAATCCCGGCTACTCAGGAGGCTGAGGCAGGAGAATTGCTTGAACCTGGGGGCAGAGGTTGCTGTGAGCTGAGATCACACCACTGCACTCCAGCCTGGGCAACAGAGCGAGACTTCATCTCAAGAAAAAAAAAAAAAAGGTAAGTAGTTCCCCGTAGGAACACCCTTTTTTCCCCCATTGCTATAGAATAGGATTCATCTCTCTTGTTCATTCTCCTTCCTCCCCACCACTAAAAGCTCCTTTATTATTTGGTAGGTCTCACCCATATCTTATTCTTCACCCTAGTGATAGCCCAGAATGGTTTCTGAAGGGCTCTTCACCTCCTCTACACTCTTATCTTTTCTTTACTGCTTCTAATTGGTGAGATATTTCTCTCTGGTTCACTCCATCACAGCTCCCAGGTTCCCATGGCAGAGCTCTATCTCATCCCCACTGTCAAAACAGCTGGCTTGATGACATTGAAATAAAAGGAATTTTACTTTCATCTTTTTTATTTCCAAAGACACACCCATCTTTCCCCCATGTATCTTTTACCTACTAAATCTAAGTGGAAAAATAAAAAGGGAAGGGGCAGGGTTGTAGAAATGAATCTTTTTTAAAAAAAATCTGTTCTGTTTATTATTAAGGCTATAGTCAAATTCCCAAGGATCAGAAAGAGATTGAAAGCAAAGGACATAACAAAGTCAAGGGAAAACAAGAGGTCAAATTCTTGTATCACTCAGAATAAAGAGGTAGCCAGAGATTGAATGCTGGACCAAGAATAGCCATTCAGGACTTCTGTTGGTAAGAGGTCCCTCACCTCCACATCCGACCCTCAATTTCTCGCTTCAGAGTCCCAGCCCTCAATTCCTGCTCAATCCGTCACACCATCACCCAACTCCAAGCTTCAGTTTGCAAGTTGACTTGGAAGAATTTGAAGCCATCCAACTCATTGCTCAATAGAGAATAGCAAGTTAGAGGTAGGAATAAGCCTTCTTTTGAGTAGAAATGCTCTATTATCACAAGATGAATGCTAAACCTTTTCCTATAGAGACTCTTCACTGACATTCTATAATTTCATTTGTAACATGTCACAGTCAGATTCAATCTAAGCTTAACAATCTTTTGTTAGTCAACTTGAAACATAACCATTGTTTATTCATTTAATCAATTAGATTCTATTTACAAAATTAAGACCAGTTCTCTGAATAATCACACTGTTTTATCATAACCAATTTGTATGTGTTCAGCTGCCTCTAAACATAGAAGCCAATTGTGGCTTCTTAAAAACCAATGGGCTGTGCGTTTAAATAAATCTTAGTTTAATTTAATCTCTGCCACCCATTCACTGCATAACTTGGAAGATGTTTTTCAGTCTTACTATGTTCAAGTTCCTACATCCATAAAGCCATAAAGTGAGGATGATAATATATCTCTTGAATAAGTTCTTGTGAAGATTTAATTGACAAATATTTATTGAATTTTTCTATATGTCAAACACTAATGACACATAGACCATGCCCTTAAGTAACATGAAGTCTGTCTGGGAAGACTCACAGGAAAGCAATCAATTCTATTACCCTGTGGTAAGTGCCCTGGAGATGGTGGAGGTGGTGGTGACTAAAGAGCAGAAACATCTTAGAACAAAACCTGAATTGTTCTTGGGGAGAAGAAATGTTCAGGGCAGGTGTTGTGGAGGTGATGACATCTAAAGAAGAAGCTGGTATTTGGAAAGAGGGATGGGACTGGGGGTGTGGTGGGAGGGTGGCTTGTCAACACAGAGAGGACATCAAGAGCAAGTCCGAGAGGCAAGCCAGACACCATATGCCAAAGATTTGCAAGCAGGCAGTCTGACCAGGGAGGAGAGGTGCAGTGAGAGTGTGAGGAGCAGGGAGGAAGAGTTCGACTCCAGACAGTGGACAGGTAGGAAGCCATCAGATCCAGAAGAACATTTCCTGTGCCAGGATGGGCTAGACTGCTAGACTCATGTCCCAAAGACATGGGCAGGATGGGCTAGACTCATGTCCCAAAGAATGGCATCAGGCAGGAAAATGATCATCCTCAGATTCTCTGCTTAGGAAGATCACTCTAACAAAAGTGAAGCTGAGCTGTCAGAGGCAGTATCTGGCACTTAGTGGGTTCCAATGGGGGACAGCTGGCACTGTTTATTAAATCATTTGCCTCTTGTTGATTGGGATAACACAATTGTTCTCTTTAGGGGGTACTTTTTTAAAATTTTTTTTTGTCAGAAAATATATTTATTATTGGTAGTGAGTGAAGTAAAGATGTCAGTATTCACGATAGACGTTATATAAGCCAAGGTTGCCTTTATATTGATAAAAATACCTTATTTCACTTCTAATCACACATATTAGTCCTGTAAAAGAGGTACATCATCTCTCCTTTTTGTTTCCTTGCTTTCATGATCACCAAAAGTTAAAATGAAATCACTCTTATGTAATCAAAGGTAAAAAGAAAAAGCAAGAAAACCAACATGCCACGGCCTAGACAATTCCACCCAGCACTGCTGCCCTGAGAGCTATGTTTTCTGGCGCTCTCCTCTCCACACTCCAATTACTTTAGCCCCACACCCCCACCTCACCCCATCACACTTTGTTACGGTGGAGGTTCACCAAATGATGGGGCTTGCTTAGAAGATAAACATTTTATGTTCAGTAGAATTTGAATAGAAAGTACCAAAAGGTGGAGAGGGCCGCCCTTCTCTTTTAGTCATCATAAGAGGGGTTTACTAATACTGAAGAGCATCCTTTGATGACTGATCCTGATCTAGGTTTTGGCCGCCCTTCAAATTGCGGCCAATGGAAATGTGGTATGATTCTGTTGGATCCATTGTCCGCTGTCTCTTTTGAGTGGTCTTCTCATTAGTGCTCGTCTCTTTAAATGGGTTATTTTCTTACTAGGAAAAAAAATATTCCCTCTCTGAAATTAACGTTGAAGGTGTTTTGCTTATTCTAAAAGTTGTTGATACTCTTTTCTCAAGCATGCTCTGTTTGGCATGATTGACATAGTGCATATACCGGCTGGCCAGAGTGGAGCATTTGAAGGTCTGGTGGGTGTTCTCGTAGTAACACTGAAGAATTTTGGCCTGGAGGTCAGCATAGACTGGATGAGACTCATACACTTGAACCGTGCCTCCACCTTTTCAGCAATTTTCTGATATTGTTCAGTGGTGATTTTGTAGAACTCTGAGCTCCTCTCCTCCAGTCTAGCCAGCTCCACTTTGCAGAATGCAACCTGCTTCTTTAGCACTCGGTCTTTCTCTTCCAGCCGCCTAGCCAGGTGCATTGCCTTAGCGCCTTCCTCCTGGCTTGATACCCTCTCTCGAGGGATGGCTCTGGTTAACTGCCCATTGGCAGCAGCCCTCTCTCTTTCCAGCTCTGTGGCTTGCTTTAGTTGTTTCTGATCTTCAGTTTGTTTCTTGGCTTGTTCCAATGTTAGCTCCTCAGCTACTCTTCTTTTCAATTCTTCATCAGAAACCAAGGCATCATAAGCATCAGAATACCACTGAGACTTTGAACCAGATGGAGAGGATTCCTTCATTCAATCAATCACATTTTCTGAAAGCTCAATGCCCTTCACCACAGTGATGGGTGATGTTCTCATTCTTGTCCACCTCGAAGGTGACCCGATGAGTGCTCAAGGTCCCACCCGTGGCTCCTGTTCCTGCCCCCACAGAGATCTAGTACAGAAACACAAGCACTTCAGTTCCCCCGTGCCCACACTCGCGTGGAGGGGCCTGGATTCTTTTCCCCCAGAGCAGGAGCAAGGCCATGACCTAGGGGATACTCTTCAAGTGAGCTTTGTCTTCCTGAGGCAGTGTGTACATTGTGTAATGCATTGTAAATTATGTTATTGGCATTCTACTCATCCAATTCTGAATAATGTCAGAATTTAACATCTGAGAAACAGCTCATGACCATTGATGTTGCTATAAACACACCTGGGGTTAAGGCACTGTGGGTCTGGTTCCTTGCTAAGTCTATGGTGGTGAGGACTGCCTGCAATTCAGATTGGCATTTTAAGTACTCGACTGTTTTTAGGAAGAGGGAAGACAGTTGACTGATCGCCGTCATTACTCATTATGGTAACCTAAACTTGTCACCTTCCTCCTGCCAGTCACAGGAGTAACACCTGAGGCACAGGCCTGAAGCAGAACAAACCCACACAGACCCAACTCCAGGTGGAAGCCGAGGGCCTAGAAATGCCAAAGTTATTTTCTTGTCTCCTGGTGACGCTACGCAGCTTTGCTTTGCTGTTAATAAAAAAAATTGCTTTTGGTTGTCACTTTTTAAAATTTTAAGACTAAAATTGAATGCCATCTGCCAGAGCTTTGCTTATCGTACAGGAGAGAGGAGAATGGTAAGGTCATTTATTTTTCCTAATGTTCATGAGACATGAGTTTGCAGCATTGAGCATCTTGATCACCAATTAGCTTGAAAACATTCATCATATTTTACCAATAATCTCTCCAAGAGAGACATGTACTCTGATCCATAGATGAGTCACTGGCCATCTCTAATACACAAATGAGAAAGTCAAATATGAATGCTACCTGTTTCCTTGTGAATCACTCCACAATCAAGTAACTGCCAGTGTGAAAAAACCACAACAGTCGAGATCCTTCCACCCATGATGTAAGATTTATTTGTACAAGTCTGCTTAATTTTTATATTCTATCCATGCCTTAATATTCATGAGATTATTTTGAAAGTTCTCATTTTCTGGTCTTTGTTTCTTTTTTCTCTTTTTTTTTCTTACTTTGGTTATCATTTAAAAGTGGCCACATTTATTCAGAGGCATTCTGCAAATGTGTGTCAAGTGCTTTTTAAAATATTTTAGCACCGTGATAAGTGTTATAAATGTAGCAAATAAATGCAAAATGTTTAATGAAAAAAGATACCTATGCATGTTGAAAAGATCCAAAGAGATGTGAAAAGATCTGTATGTGCTTTTTTTTGCTCATTCTATTATTATTATTATATAGTTGTCCGTGCTGTTTATTAATGAGTACTACTACTAATGATAATATTTATTCAATGCTTCCAGTGTCCTATAAATGTACAAATACCTTACATCTATTATGTTGTTTAATATTCCCAACAAATCTATGAAGTACTGAGTATTATTAGCCACAGTTTACAGATAAGGAAACTACAATGTAAAGAAACGATATGACTTGTTCATGACCACATAATTCCGATGTGGTAGAGCCTCTGATTCACGGACTCCATGTTCTGTTCACTTACCCCTTTTGTGCTGCCACAATGAATACGAAAATAAATGAAATATATATGCTGACATCAAGAAAAGAAAATTCCAATTGCAGAGAGAAAACTATACATGCATAAAATACTGAATTGTGATATGAGAAAATATAAGGGCTGCCATTAAGCCACTGCCAGTTGAATAGAGCAGAGTCAATAAAAATTCAAAGGTGGGTACGATTCCACAGACTGGAGAGGCCCAAGAATCTTGATGGCTTTGGAGATTTTGAATTGGTTATACATGGGTATAAAAGGATGGAGAATCCTGCAGGCCCTGGGAGGAAGAGGGCATACCATGGGAATGTCTATGAAGAGCATTGAGAGAGTGAGTCAGCCAGTTTGGCTGGGGAAAGTGGGAAAGGATTGAGAGACACAGGTCAGTTTGCAAAAGGTCTCTCATGTTAGGGCATTTGCCTTCAGCCAATGGGAAAACCAAATGGACACAGAAAGAGGCTTTCTGATGTCACTGAATGGGCAAGGGTTTCAGAGCCAAAAAGGCATAGACCCAATCCCATACTCTAGGTGTGACCTCAGGCAAATGACTTACTCTCGCGACACTTCAGTTTCTATAAAATAGAAATTAAAATTAAAATACTTACCTTGCAGGGTATTTTGTGGATTAGAGATCATTTGCATGCAGTACATAACACTATGCTTGGCACATAGTAATTTGTCAGTAAATAGCAGCTCTCTCACTCATTTTATTAACACAATTGTCACATTGATTCCATTGTTTAAAATACTTTTGATCTTCTCACTGATAATTTCCCTCAGGCAGAGACTATGTATTCATTGCAAAAGAAAATCTGATTTGTTATTTTTTTAAATGTGAATTTACTTTTTCCTACTATAAATGTACCAAAAATTCATTCATAATCCAAGCACCCTAACATTAGCATTTGGTAAGTTTTCTTTCATTCGCTTTGCAATGGGTATTACACGTTGTTTTAATACCCGTGATCATAGTATTTCAATCATCAATACTCATCAATACATATTTCATGTATATCATACATACAAATCAATACATATTTCTTGTCATTAATTTTTATTGATCTATTGATTTTGTTAGATAATATTACAAAGATTGATAATGTATTTTACCAGATTCAATTCCAAATGGGCTTTTTAATTGTTACAAAATGTCAGATTTAACTCAGAAGTTAGAGATTTTTCATGTGAATGCAAAATAACCCACATATTTAAAAAAAATTCCTATAAAGCACAAGTCACTGTTCTAGTCCTCAAAGGGAGTTTCTAAACTAATAAGGTACAGTTCCTGCCTTCACTCTCACAGAGCTTCCTACAGAAGATAAAATAAAGTTATAAATAAAGTTAAAAATAGTATAAAATGATGTCCTAAGGGACCTGAATACAATTTCAAGATGTTTCCAAAGCTGTTATTTCACCATTTTGCACATTATTGAATATCTTGTAGACCATCCCAAAGTTATCTTAACTGAGGGGGTCATAATTAATTGACTGTATAAATCCAAGCGGATATGCTAGAAACCTGTTACTTTATTTTATAATCATTCTCCCTCCATCTGGAATGAGAACATATATGCACTTCCCCACACATCCACTTTGCCTGTCATTTCTGGCCACTCCGTGAACATTTTGTAACCTGTGAGAGAAAGAAGGCTTTGAAAAACAGGACCAGGTTCTTTTTTTTAGGGATATACAATGTTGACAGAAATATACTCCAGAGGAATTTAATGCAGCTTTTTTTGGTTCCGGGCACAGCTCCTTTAGTGCATCAGTAAATGAAAAATGAGCACGGGAAGCTCCTGACAGTAGGAGAGGACCGCAGAGAGCCCTCGCCTCCAAACCAACGACTGGATTCTACTGTACAAACAGAGAAATGTCTGTGAACTCCTCACCTTTGAAAGGTAAACACTGAGAAGGAAATACTCCTCCCACGTGCTTTGAAGCATTCACCTTGTAAAAGGAAAAAGGACTTCTTTAAAGAGTTCTTCATGCAGAGAAAAGAGGAAGTTCTTTGAAGTCCAGGCTAATTTTGGGTCACCATGAAACCAGCCATCCTTCTATCTACAAGTTCCCCTGACCCTTTGGACCGAAACAATAGAAACACAACCAGGTTATTTCATCAGTGTGAACAAAAACTAAAAATAAAAATCTCCAGGAAACGTACAAAAACCGTAATCCCCAAGAGGCAGCTCTCTTTCACCCTTTTCTCTTCCCTTCTCATTCCTTAGCTAAAAGGTAAGCCATCCATTGGGGACAGAGTAATAAATAGATTTGTATGATAGGAGAGGTATACCTGTGCCATGTACAGTGGCTCACCCCTGTAATCCCAGCACTTTGGGAGGCCAAGATGGAGGATCACTTGAGCCCAGGAGTTTGAGATCACCCTGGGCAATATAAGGAGACCCTGTCTCTACAAAAACTAGGAAAGACAAAAATAGGCCAGGCGCAGTGGCTCACGCCTGTAATCCCAGCACTTTGGGAGGCTAAGGCAGGCTGATCACGAAGTCAGGAGTTTGAGACCAGCCTGACCAACATGGTGAAACCGCATCTCTACTAAAAACACGAAAATTAGCTGGGTGTGGTGACATGTGCCTGTAATTCCAGCTACTTGGGAGGCTGAGGCGGGAGAATCACTTGAACCCAGGAGGCGGAGGTTGCAGTGAGCTGAGATCGTGCCACTGCACTCCAGCCTGGGCAACAGAACCAGACTCCATCTCAAAAATAAATAAATAAATAAAAAAGATATATCTTCGTCAGTGTAAGAGATCCAGATAATGTAACATCTCTTTGTTTTTGATTAATTCAGTACTCACAGCCAGGATCCAAGCTTTAAGTAGCCCTCTGATTTAACTTCAAATAATAAATTAAATAGCTATATTGAAGGCTCTCTGGGAAGAGCTCCAGGGAGACAACTGTGAATTTCTCAGAAGAATGGGCCACTTGGAATGTCCTGCTGATTCCTCGATTTCTCTGATTGGCGCACCAGACCCCAGCCCAATAGCTTCTGAGCTAATTCAATCCCTGCTGTTATATCTCCTGCAGAGATGCTGAGCTACAATACTGTTACATTCTTCTGCGTAGTTGCAGCAAGGAGGAAAGGACCTTAGGCCATCTCCATGACCAATGAATAGGTGTTGAATAGGTGTAGGTTATTTGCACCAGGAACTTTGAAATCAAAGTTTTGGAGGAATATAAAAGCTAAACATTTTTATTTTGTGACATCTAGTTATGCAATTGCCACGCTTGCTAGAAAGGATACGTTTATTGTGACAAATAGGGTATCGGTGTGGCTCCCTCCCCTGCTTTTCTATGTCTATGGCAAAACCAGTTGGTCAGGCTGGCATGGAGCTACCGAGGACAAGGTCGTGGAACTGTTTGCCATGTGGGCCCCCAGCTGTGACTCCCGCCAAATGACTGGCAATACCCAGCATACCCCGTAAGTCACGGCTAGGAAGCTCTCAGTGCACAGAAATCTGGGCAAATAGAATTGAAAACTGGCATGATTTTTATTAGTTTGTAGAGACTTAGGCTGTATAGTCCATGATAAGTTAATATCTCTTTCTAAAAAAAAATACCAAATGCTATATATAAATAATTAATTAGCTACATCATAGGTTGCCTCAAGCTTGAGAACTTGAAAGAAAAATTCTCAAAACTTTCTTCAATGTTTAGCATGGTTTCAAATTTTGTAGGTCATCTTCCCTATATTCTAAATCTAGGAAAAACACTCTGAATATACACAATATAGTTATAGGACAAATAAAAGTACACACTTTAGGTAGCAGATAGGGAGGGTGTATACAGATCATTCCATCTCAAGATGTGGTTCAGATTGTAGAAAGGTTCAAGTAGAGTTAAACAAATTCAACAAACATTTTGTTCTTGATTAAATGCCAGACACTTATCTCTGCCTTTGTGGAAATTACAGGGGAGGAGTTCGGATGAAAATATACATATCAAGTCACAAAGGCTGCCAAAAGGTAAGTACAGAGTACTCCGTGGATGTTTTCTGAGTCTTTAAGAATAACAGAAAGGGATTTGATTATAAGGCAGTTGCTCAGAACACTTCCCGTTTGAGGAATGCCAGCTAACCACAGCAATGACTTAGTCCTGTATGACATTCTCATTTGTCTGTCTTAATCTCTTACATCTAATTTTATTTTTGCTGTTGTGAATTTGAAATCTTGATTTCACATATTTATTTGACGTTTTATATCATTTTCACCCCATAACATCTATTGGAGATAGGTATTTTTACCCAGATTTTACAACTTAGGAATCTGGTTTCATAATTTTCTCTCAGTAAAGTAACTAAAAATGAGTAGAACCAAAACCTGAGCCTGGTTAGTCAGAATCGAAGTCCTGTCAATTCTCCTGTATATCATACCGGTCGCTGTATAGGCATTCCCAAAATGACAAATAGATCATATTCACATATTTTACTTTGAAATCTGAATTTAATCCCTACAGAAGTCACTTTTAAATGACGGTTGAGTTCCTGACTAGTTTAGGAAGGGTGATTTAACCCATAATGTAAAGGAATTACTGTAGACTTGTTAGACAGAACTCTGGAATAGGGGAACAAGAGATTTGTGATGACAGCCATTCAAACAACCAGAGGCATTTGCCTTTTTACGAAAGGTGATTAGCGTGCAGAATGAAGCTATAATTGGTGAAATTGCACGTTATATTTCAGAAGGAAGTAGAAAGAAACAGCCAGTGTAGGGAGAAGATCCTTTAGGATGGGAAGTCAGCCTTACCTAGAAATCTACCACTGAGGTCACTTCCACCTGAGACACTTTTGATTTTCATAGCTTCTTTTCTCCCTCCACCTAAAAAAAAAAAAAAAAAAAAAAAAAAAAGTGAAAAATAATGCATGTATAATAAAGTATACAACATATCAATATAGAATTCAGTGAATTACCATAAACTGAAAACCAGTGTAAACACCTCAGTGTTCAAGAAATAAAACAGTGGTGGTGATCTACAGTACTTCCTTTCTGCTGCATCTCACTCGAAATTCCTGCTGACCTGTACTGGAAAAAATACTCTGCCTATTTTTGTAGTATTCACTCCCTTGCTCTTCTTTATAGCTTCACTACCTATGCATATATCCCTAAATTCTTTAATAAAGTTTTGCCTATTTGTTAAATTTTCTATAAATAGGATCACATAATAAGCATTTTTTAAAAGTCTAGCTTCTTTCACTCAACGTTGTTTGTGACATTCAACTATGTTGTTGAGCAGAGCGTTGATTCATTTGTTTTCATAACAATATAAATGTCACTGGACAAGCACATCTACTATCATGTTGATGGTTTGGGGGTCATTTTCAGTTTTGGACAAGGAAAAATAATCCTGAAGTGATCATTCTTGTTTATGACAGTCACACATTTTCCTTGGGTATACACCAAGAAATGGAATTGCAGATCACAATGCTTGATTTAAATGCTTAATTTAAATTACTATAATATAACAAATTTACATTGATTAATGTAAATGTTTAATTTAAATAGATGAGGCCAAAATGCTTTTTAGTGTGCTTGTACCAATTTTTACTCCCACAAGCAATGTGTTAGAGAGTTAATTCCAGTGTTTCTATCATTGGCAACACTTGGTACTTGCTGTTTTCACTATAGCTATTCTGGTGAAAGAGTAGTGTTATATCACTGTGGTTTTAAACAGGATTTCCCTGGTTCCTAATAATATTATAAAATGGATAAGTTTACTGCCCAGTTGGGTAGCCTCATTATAAAAGTGCCAATTAAAGCTTTTTAGCTATTGGATCCTATGTCTTTTACATTCTTGATTTTTTGGAGCTCATTATATTTTGGATATTTGTCAGTTACATGTGCTGCAAAATCTTTCTGCTCTGTGGCTTGCATGTTTACTTTCTTGTGTCTTTCAATGAGCAGAAGTTTTTACATTTAATGTAACCTAAATTCTCAATCTTTTCCTTTATTGATAATAATTTTCATTATAGTTTAAGAAATCTGTATATAACATAAAAATATTTTTCATATATGATCTTCCAGAATTTATAGCTTAATACAATTCACCTGCCATCAATATTTGCATATGGTGAAAGATTGGGGTCAATTGTGATTTTTTTTATTGACACAGTATCATTTATCAAAAAGACCGCCACTGCTCTACTACTCAACGTTGCCAAGAACAAGTGTCCAAATACTCATACGTTTATTTCTGAGCTCTCTATTCTGTTCCAATGGTATAGCCTTTATATGGTTTGGCTGTGTCCCCAGGCAAATCTCATCTTGGATTGTAGCTCCCATAATTCCCACGTATTGTGGGAGAGACCCAGTGGGAGTTAATTGAATCATGGGGGCAGGTCTTTCCCATGCTGTTCTTGCAGTAGTGAATAAGTCTCATGAGATCTGATGGTCTTAAAAATGGAAATTTTCCTGCACAAGCTCTCTCTCTTTGCCTGTTGCCATCCATGTAAGATGTGACTTGCTCCTCCTTGCCTTCCACCATGACTGTGAGGCCTCCCCAGCTACATGGAACTATAAGTCCATTAAATGTCTTTCTTTTGTAAATTGCCCAGTCTCAGGTATGTCTTTATTAGCAGCATGAAAACAAACTAATACAAGCCTTGTGACAATACTTGACTGTCTTAGCTACTGTGTCTTTACAAATATGTCTTGATATTTACTAGAGCAAATCCTCCCATCTGGCACTTCTTCAGATAGTTCAATTTTTGATCTTTCTTTTATTTTTACAATTCATTTAGAATCTCTCTCTCTCTTTCTCTCTCACACACACACACTCATAAACACAGAGTTTGTGGTTTGATTAAAATTGGAGACAGTTGACATTTTTGACATCTTTTGATGATATGTACCAGTATGTATTAGATCTTTAATTTTTCTCAATAGATTTTTTAAAGTTTCCAGCAAGAACTTTCACATATTGGGTCAAACTTACTTTGATATATTTCATGTTATTTAATGCTATTGTAAACTTTATATTTTTAAAATTTTATATTCCATTTCTCATATATTGACTTTTAACAGCTTTATTAAAGTGTATTTTACATAAAGTACACATATACTTATACATTTTAAATATACACATATTTAAAATGTATATTTAAAATGTATAAAATTTGATAAGTATTGACATACATATACACCCAAGAGACCATCACAAAATCAAGATAGTGAACACATCCATCACACCCAAAAGTTTCCTTGTGACCTTTTGTAACCCTCCAACCTTTCCCCATGACCCTCTGCCCCCAGTCAAGTACTGAACTGCTTTTTGAACTACAGATTAGTTTTCATTTTCTAGAATTCTATTATTAATGGAGTCATACAGTATGTACATTTTTGTCTGACTTCTTTCACTTGCCATCATTATTTTGAGATTCTTCCATGTTGTTGCATGTGTTAAAGATTATTCATTTTGTCATTAAGGGGTATTCTGTTGTCTGGATATATCACAATTTCACTATCCATTATCTGTTGATATGCATTTGAGTTGTTTCCAGTTTGAGAGTATTACAAATAAAGCTGCTATGAACATTTGTGGACAGTCTTTGTTTGGACATGTGATTTAATTTTTTCATGTATAAACACCTATAAGTGGAATGGCTAGAGTACATGGTAGGTATATGTTTAACTTTTTAAAAAAAATCATCATACTGTTTTTGCATATTAGTATCATTTTGTATTTCCACAAGCAGTGCACGGGAGTTTTCATTGATTCAAGTTCATCCCCTGTCTTTTCTTTTATTTATTTATTTTTAAGACGGTGTCTCTCTGTCATCCAGTCTGGAGTACAGTGGTATAATCACAGCTCACTGCAGCCTCAACCTCCCAGGCCCAAGTGATCCTCCTACTTCAGTCTCCTGAGTAGTTGGGACCACAGGCATGCACCACCACACCTAATTAGGAATCCCTATATCTAGGGATGGTCCTCAAGCTCCTGGGCTCAAGCAATTCTCCTGCCTCAGCTTTGAGTTTGCTGGGATTACAGGCATGAGCTACTGTTCCTAGCCAATTTTAGATACCGTAATAGGTCTAATCAGCGGAATTGTATCTATTAATAATTGTGGCTTTAATTTGTAATTCTCTAATAATTAATAATGTGGAGCATCCTTTCCTTTTTCTTATTTCCCATCTGTATATCTTCTTTGGTGAAATAGCTGTTCAAGTCATTTGCCTATTTTGTTTTATTGGATGTTTTAGTTTCTTATTGTTGAAATTTGATAGTTTTTTATATATGCTAAATATAAGTCTTTTATCAGAAATATGATTTGAAAAATCCCTTTTTCCAATCTGTGGCTTGTTTTTTCTTTTTTTAAATTTTTTAAAATTATGCTTTAAGTTCTGGAATACATGTGCAGAACATGCAGGTTTGTTACATAGGTATACACGTGTCACGGTGGTTTGCTGCACCCATCAACCCATCGTCTACATTAGGTATTTCTCCTAATTCTATCCCTCCCCCACCCCCCATCCCCTGACAGGCCCTGGTGTGTGATGTTCCCCTCCCTGTGTCCATGTGTTCCCATTGTTCAACTCCCACTTATGAGTGAGAACATGTGGTGTTTGGTTTGGTTTTCTGTTTTTGTTTTAGTTTGCCGAGAATGATGGTTTCCAGCTTCATCCATGTCCATGCAAAGGATAAGAACTCATCCTTTTTTATGGCTGCATAGTATTCCCTGGTGTATATGTGCCACATTTTCTTTATCCAGTCTATCATTGATAGGTATCTGGGTTGGTTCCAAGTCTTTGCTATTGTGAACAGTGCCTCAATAAACATAAGTGTGCATGTGTCTTTATAGTAGAATGATTTACAATCCTTTGGGTATATAACCAGTAATGGAACTGCTGGGTCAAATGGTATTTCTGGTTCTAGATCCTTGATAGTTTATGGTTTATTATTTTTTAATATATCATGCTCTTGGCATTGTAGCTAATACATTTTGTCTAACCCTAGGTGCTATGGACTGAATTGTGTCTCTCCCCAAACCCCACCAAATTTATGTGCTGAAACTCTAACTCCAAATGTGACTATATTTGCAGGTAATTAAGGTTAAATGAGGTCATACAGGTGGCATCCTGATCCAATAAAAGTAGTGCCCTTATAAGACCAGTCACTGGAGTCCTCTCTGTTTCTCTCTCTACCAAAGGAATGCCTTTCCCTTTTCTTGCCTATTGCATTGACTAGAACCTCCATTACGATGTTGAATCAAAATGTTAAGAATAGAAGTCTTTGCCTTGCTTAATCTTTGGGGGAAACAAAATCAGTGTTTTACCACTAAGCATGATGTTGTCCATAGGATTTTTAAAGGTGAAGATTTTTTAATGACAAATTCAATTTATTTAACCAATAAAGGCATATACAGATTATATATCTCTTTATTAGCGAGCTTTGGTAGTTTATGTCTTGTAAGGATTTGTTTCTTTCATCGAAGAGGTCAAAATTAATGACTTAAGATGTTTCATAAGGTTTTCTTATTTTTCTTTTAATATACGTAGAACCTAAAGAGATGTCATTTTTCTTATTCATTATATTGATATTTTGTGTCTTCTCTTGTTATTTCCTAATCAGTACAAATAGAGGTTTATGTAAGTGTTATTAATCTTCTCAAAGGACCAGCATTTGGTTTTATTTATTTTTCTCTGCTGTTTTTTTTCCTATTTTTTTTTGTTTCATTGATTTATTTCTGATTTTGAGCTTACTTTAAGTTTTATTTCCTTTTCCTTTTCTAGTTTCTTAATTTAGAAGCTAAGGTCACTGATCTGTGATCTTTCCTCTTTTCTAATGTGTTGCTCAATGCTATAAATTTCCCTCTAAATTATGCTTTGGTGGCATCCCACAAATTTTTATATCTTGCATTGTCATTTTAATTAAAGTAAAGGTTTCTTCTATTTCTTTTTTGATTTTCTATTTGACCCAAGAGTAATTTAGGAGTGTATTCTTTGGTTTCTTAATACTTGAGAATTTTCCAAGGATCTTTCTGTTCATTTTTAGTTTCAATGCTGTCAGAAAATATAATTTGTATGACTGCAATCCTTGTACACTTTTAAAAGTGTGTTTATTCCCAGCATATGATCTCTTCAGTAAATATGTTCTAGGCCCCTTGAAAAAACAGTGTGTATTCTCTTGTTATTTGGTGGAGTTTTCTGAAACTGTCACTAGGTTGATTCGTTGACTGTAGAAATATAGTCGACTTTATATAAATATAAAGTAGATTGGTTGACTGTGAAAGTGGATCCTTAGTACTGTTAAAGTCCTCAATTTTACTCATTTTTTCCACTTATTCTCTCAATAATTGATATATCTGACTAAAATTTATGAACTTATCTATTTATTTTTGCAGGTTTATTTATTTGTACTTTATATAGTTTGAAGTGGTTTCAATAGGTTCAAAAAATGTTTATAATGTTATATCTTCATAAATTGATCCTTATGTCATTATAAAATTATTCTTTAAATCTTTAGTATTTATTCTGGATTTTGTTCTTTCTGATATTAACATAATCATTTTCATTTTCTTCTGACTAATGTTAATGTTGAATTTTTTCCATTACTTTACTTTTAGCTTATTTGTGTTTTTATGTTAAAAGTTGGCTTTACATAGGCAGAATACAGTTGAGTCTCGCTTTTTAAAATCTTACTTAATAGTCACTGCCTTTTAATTGGGGTATTTATAACATTTACATTTCATGTGGTTATTGCTATGGGAAGATTAAGTCTCCTGTTTTTTAATTTGTTTTCTACTTGTATCATCTATTCTTTGTTTTCCTTTTTCTTTTTTTTTTATTTTGCCTTTTTTTGTTTTTTGGTTTTTGTTTTTCAGACGGAGTCTTGCTTTGTCACCCAGGCTGGAGTGCAACGACGTGAATTTGGCTCACTGCAACCTCCACCTCCCAGGTTCAAGCGATTCTCCTGACTGAGCCTCCCAAGTAGCTGGGATTACAGGCATGCACCACCATGCCCGGCTAATTTTTTTTTTTGGGGGGAGATGGAATCGCCCAGGCTGGAGTGTAGTGACTTGATCACAGCTCACCTCAAATTCTCGGGTTTAGGTTATCCTCCCACCTCAGCATCCCAAGTAGTTTGAATTACAGGCACATGCCACCACCCAGCTAATTTTTTATTTTTTTGTTGAGATGGAGTCTTGCTATGTAGCCCAGGCTAGTCTTGAACTCCTGACCTCAAATGGTCTTCCTGCCTCCGCTTCCCAAAGTTCTGGGATTACAGGTGTGAGTCACTATGCTCAGCCTGCCTTCTTTTA
Organism: Gorilla gorilla gorilla; assembly: GCF_029281585.2. Taxonomy (NCBI): domain Eukaryota; kingdom Metazoa; phylum Chordata; class Mammalia; order Primates; family Hominidae; genus Gorilla; species Gorilla gorilla. Next base: position 17,607,190 of record NC_073232.2, on the reverse strand, counting down.
GATTGAATACTTTTAATTATTCAATTTTATTATCTTTCTTGACTAATTAGCTAAAACTCTTTGATGTTTTGTTTTTGTGATTGCACTACAATGTATAGCATGGCTCTTTAGCTTATCACAGTCTAAATTCAAGTAATACTATACTGCTGCCCTTTAAAATACAAGAACATTACAAGTGTCCTCTTACTTGTTTCTTTGTACCCTTTTTACTGTTGTTGCCATTTGTTTTACTTCTACATATGCTATCAATCATACAACACATTTTTATTTCTTCCTTGATCAATTATATCTTAAAGACATTAAAATAACAGGAAAACATTTTTAAATTTATCCTCATAGTTAACATTTCTGGTGCTTATTATTTGTGTGTGTGTGTGAGATACAGATCCAGATTTTTGACTGGTATCATTTTCCTTTTGCTTGAAGGATTACTTTTAGCATTCACCATAGTACAGATCTGATAGTAATAAAGTCTTACAGATTTTCTATGTCTGGAAGAAAACTTAATTTTGCCTTTGTTTTTGAAGTATAATTTTGCTGAACATGGAATTCTAAAATGGCAGATTTTTATTAATTTGAAGTTGTTACTCCACTGTCTTCTCACTTGGATTGTTTCTAAGCAGAAATTTGTCATCATTCTTATCATAGATTCTCTGTAACTATATTTTTTTCCTCTGGTCACTTTTAAGATTTTCTTTTTACCAGTGGTTTCCAGCAACTTGAATGTGATGTGATTAGAGGTTGTTTTCTTAATGTTTCTCATAATTAGGATTTCTTACACTTCTTAAGTTTCTGGGTTTATAGTTTTTATCAAATTAGAAAAATTTTCTACTTTTATATTTCAAATAGTTTTCCCGCACTCTCTTCATCTTCATAAGAGACTCTGATTGCATGTATATTAGCATATTTTAACTGTCCCACTGACTATTGGTCCTTTATGCTTTCTTTTTCAGCTTTGTCTCTGTGTTTTATTTTTGATCGTTTCCATTGCTGTGTTTTCAAGTTTACCAAGATATACTGTCTTTTACACATCTTCTGTTGGTTACATTAAACATTCTACTATGCATGCTTGACTTATCAAAGTCTGACAGAATTGATATTTTTACAATTCTTTCTAGACAATGCAGTGACCTGAAAACCTTTTAACTTTATCACCTCCCCAACTTATATGACATTGTTGTCATGTATTTGATTTCTACATACATTTTAATACTCATGAGACATAACTATCATTTCAATCAGCCAATGTTGAATATATACTCCCATTGACTCCCTTGTTTTCTCTCTGTTTCTTTCTTAATTTCTGACCTCACTGTAGAGTCAATTTCCATCTAATTAGAGAAAAATGTTTAGTATTTTCATTACTGCTGGTCAACAAATAATGAATTATTATCATTTTTGTCTTAAAATATATTTCATTCCTAAAGGATACTTTCACTAGGTATAAAAGTCTGGATTGTCAGGGTTTTTTGCAGCAATTTAAATATATTATTCTATTGTCTTCTGGCTTTCTTTTCTATTGAGAATTCAGTCATTAGCCCATTATTACTCCTTTAAAAGCAGTATGCCTTTTTCCCCCCTTCTGGCTTCTGGTGGTAAGATTTTTTATAATATACTTAAGTGTGGTTTTCTTTTTAGTTATACTGCTTGGAGTTCATAGGGCTTCTTGATTCATAATCTTTTTAATCTTTTTTTTAGCTGCATCTTATCTTCTATTTAACCTGAATCTAATTTGCTATTAAAACCATGTATACACATTTTCAATTACTTTATTTCAATTCTAGAATTTTCATGTGAGTTCTTGTTAGACTTTCTAGTTCTCTAATGAAGTTATTAATTATCTTTCATCTTCCTGATTATAGAACATAGGGGAGCTCCTTTGTTGTTTATGTTTGAATGTTCCAGTATCTGGGGATCCTACGGGTCTTTTTCTGCAAGTTATTGGGTCTTTTTGGATCTTTCTGCAAGTTTTTCTTCATATTATCTTGCTTCCTAATATTATGATTATTCTAGACAAAATTTAAGACCAAGATCTATTTTATCTTCCTTCAGAAAGGTTCTATATTTCTTGAGTGTGCAAGATACCTGGAAGCGCTAATACTGCAGGAAACCCTTACTCTAATATTAAGTGTTGCAATGGTACAAAGCTGAGCTTCCCTAGTTGTAAGGCCTACTGTTTGTTTATTCATATTCTTAGGACACAACCCTCAGAGTCTCAACTAAAGTAAGCATGGTTCACCCATACCTATAGCTTGAGCGAGCCCTGCTAATCAATACCTGTTGCCTTGGCCCTGAAAGATTGTCAAAAGTGCCACTCAATCTCTCCATACTTGGAAGGGAAGAGAAAAAAACATCAGGGTTAAAGGAAAACCCCCAGATATTCTAGTTATTGCCCTAAACATTCATCCTCCTCAAGATCCTGGTCTAGTAATTTATCTCTAATTTGTCATCTCTTCAATAGATTCAAACAGACTTTTTAGAATATTTTTCCAGCTAGTCTAATTTTTCTCAGCCAGGGGGTTGGTTTGAGCTATTTAATGTGTCATTTTCAAAAAAAAAGAAGTAACTTTTTTTCACTTGCCTTCAGTTTTAAAATCATTGCTACGGCAATGAGGACTAAGAATATTGGCAAAGTTTGTGGCTGGTAGTGAACAATCGTTGGAATATGGGGTCATTTATAATTTGAGTGTATGTTGTTTTGATTCTACCCAAGTGATTAAACCCAGAGATGTTTCTTACTTCGTCATTAATTTAATTGACATAGATAAATGCAACCTCAAAGACTGGTCTCTCTGAACTTCCAGAAACTCTTCTCTGAAAGACTTATTTGGCCTTTAGCCGAAATACTTATATTGCAATTCCATTGTTTTATGTCTGTAAGTTCTCACTCCTTGAGTAGTTTGCAAGGCACTTTGGGGTTAAGAATATATCCTAAATTTCTTTATATCTTCTGATCCTTAAGGTAATCTATCTCATTAAAATGATAGATACTAAACAAAAAATTCACTGAATGAGGTTTGAATACCTCCAATACATTCAAGACGAAGCCCAAGCTTATTTTGTTGGCATTGAAGATCTTCATGAGCAGCCGCTGCCATATTCTCCAGCTCTATTACAGGCCTGCCTACCCAGTGTCTGACATAAGAAGTCTCTCTCTAGTCCTGCTGAACTGCCATGCTGTCCCCTAACCCATGTCACTCTCATAGCTATACCTTTGTTGATGCTGTTCTCTCTGCTTGAAATGGCTTACTTGCTGTCCTGCGCTCTCTCTCCACCACTTTCCATATCTGGCTTCTGCTAACTTGTACTTAGCCATGAAAACTCAGTTTAGACATCACCTCCTCTAGGAAGCCTTCCCTGATGTACTCAAGATTGGGGTAAATACCTGTTCTAGGTGTTCCATCTTACTCACCCCATTACAGTCCTTTCAACACTGTATCATAGTCATCTCTTTAATTTGTATGTCTCCCACACTTAACTATTAGTTTCGCAAGAGACTTACTAATTCATTGTTTATCTGATCATTGTTTTCCCAGCTCCTAGGTCCTCAATAAATGTTGACTAAGTGACTAAATAGAGGGGTAGATGAAATGAATGAAAACAGGCTAAAATAAGTCAATTTTTGAAAATTAATCAAATAACAGATTATAAAAATTTGCAAATGAATTTTTTGGAACATAGCATCAGACCTCAAACAATTATAATAAGAAATAAAAAAGTCATGCACATCAGGGAAAATCCTTAAAGAAGAGGAAAAATAGTAAATACAATGTCAATCTTTAAAAGAAAGGAAAAGAAATATTGGTCAGCCTAAAACACAGTGCCAGGGAAGTTACGAAGATAAGTCATCAAAATGATCAATTTGCAGTCACCCAGAAGAACATAACAGACTGGGTAGCAACCAACATGGCTTTTAGAGGAACAAATCATGCCAGACCAATTTAATTTCCTTCTATGATAGAGTGACAGGCCTTGTAGATAAAAAGGATGCAATAGATGTAATCTCTCTAGACTTCTGTAAGCCTTTGATTCTGTCCTACCTGACATTCTCATCAACAAACTGGGGAGATCTAATCTAAACCACACAACTATTCAGGGGATGCACAGCCAACCAGACAGAGGCATCCAGAGAGCACTTGTCAATGGCTTAGCATTTACCCAGGAGAACATTACTGGGAATAGCCTTGTCGTGGTGCCTAGGATCAATTGACTCTTTTACAGTCAAATGAAAGGTTAAAGTATAAATAGAGGTGTGTATATAATAAGCGATATGTTTACACAGCAACATCTGCAAATTTATTTGAAGTTCGAGTAGTGTTTCTGCATAGAACTACTTGGCATACAACAAATGGATCAGTAAACAAATATGTGCTTTGAGAGTGACTTATGTTCATACTGAAGAGACTGTTTTACCTAAAAATTGCAGCCCTAAGTCCATAATAGTACCCTGGGAAGCACTGTAACACCACCACCAGCAGCTCTGCCTATACTGTTTTCTTGAGTGAAGTCTCTGCTCATCAATACTCTGATATCTCCTTCTATCATGTTTGTTCTGCATCATGTGGATTGCTGTTCCATCTTCTGCCGTCCTCTTCCCAGCATCCTCCACTGTCCAAATGATAATTTCAGCCTGACCTTCCCCCTTCCCATTCTATCTCACAGTATCTACCTTCGCCCGTAACATCTGACCATCCATTCTTACCCATGTTTTCTTCCCCTGCTCAATATCCTGTAGGTACGGGTAGATGAGATAGAATGAAGGGAAACTCAAGCTAATAAAAAAGTTAATAAAATTTAGAGATGAGATAGACCAGAGACCATCAGGGTTACACAGGATTTTTTTTTTTTTTTTGAGACAGAGTCTCACTCTGTTGCCCAGGCTGGAGTGCAGTGGCACAGTCTCGGCTCACTGCAACCTCTGCCTCTCCGGTTCAAGTGATTCAAGTGATTCTCCTGCCTCAGCCTCCCTAGTAGCTGGGATTACCGGCATGCACCACCACACCCAGCTAATTTTTGTATTTTTAGTAGAGATGGGGTTTCACCGTGTTGGCCAGGCTGGTCTCGAACTCCTGACCTCAGGTGATCCACCTGCCTTGGCCTCCCAAAGTGCTGGGATTACAGGCGTGAGCCACTGCGCCCGGCTGGGGTTATTATTATTTTTTAAATTAAAAAGTAAACTTTAATGTCGAAAATTCAAACTTGGGGAGGGCAGAAAGATCACACACAAGGCTGTCACTTCACACTTGGAGAGTTGCACAGCCATTACTTTCAATGGCAAAAACTGCAATTACTTTTGCACCAACCTAATACAAGAAGCATGACGCCAGCATCTGATTGGCTTTTGGGAGGGCCTCAGACTGCTTCTGCACAGGGCAGAAAGTAGAAGAGGAGTGGGCATGTACAGAGATGACCTCTCAAGAGAGAGAAACTGAGGAAGCCAGACTCTTTAACAACATGCTCTCAAAAACTAATCCATTCTCAGGGAAGGGAGAACTCACCCCAAAGGAGAGCACTAATTTATTCACGAGAATCCTGTCCCCATGACCTCCCTCTAGGCCACACCTCCCAACACTGCCACATTGGGAAACAAATTTCAACATCAGTTTTGGCAGAGACACCACATCCAAGCCATAGTGCACAGTGAAATAAAGCAGTATTTGGCTGTTAGATGATACTGTGATTATCACTATTGTACAGAGATGACTTCCCTTTAGGGGTCATAAAAGGCCTCAGAGAAGCGGTACTGCTGCGATTTTATGATTTTGTGTAACTCGTGGACTAAAGATAAAGCAAGGGCTGCTCTGCCCTCTGGGGAAAGAATCTTAACTCTAAAAGGGCCAATTAGATTAAACATCCTTTCTTGAAAGAATAAACTAACAACTAAATGGAATTTGTATTTTGTAAAGAAAAGCAAGTTAGGTTTTGCTTAAGATGAACTTAGAATCCATTTCCAGGTCTTTTTCTTCATAGAAACCATTAAGCTAGACTCTAGAAGTAAATATAACAGGTGGTAATAGTGTATATGAGGTAAAATAGAGAATTGTGGTTTTATTGAGAAAATACAAGCCAGAAATAGTTCTAAAGCACTTCTTCATTCTAGACATCTAATCAAAATTTCAGATGGCGGAATGACAGAAAAAAATCCTTTCATATCTTCAATTTGTTTTGTGTATGTAGATTATAACAGGTGATCATAATAATACCTATCATAGTCTTACTGATTTCTAAGTTGCAAAGTTTCATCCACATACTTTATCTCCTTGGATTCACAGTATTTCTGAAAAGTAAATAGAAAACATTATTCTCATTTCGCAGGTGAGGTTAGTGGGATAATAGATACAAAGTCACATAATTGAATACTGGTTGAACTTGTACCCAAACCAAGACCTTTGATTTCTAGGAGATGATTATTTATTATAATTTTTATACAGCTGTTGGTATATTTTGAATACATACTCTCCGTCAAGGTTGTGAGTATCACTCTCATGAGGCTGTTTGCAAATTCTAAGAGTTCATTTGTAATGAATTGGATATTTATTTGTACTTAATAAAATAAATTTGAGGGTGTGGAAACAGTGGTTTTCTGCCATTCAATTAGATGACTCAACCAGCCCGTTGCTAGTGAATTCTGAGCAAATGAGGTCTTGAGATGACAAAAGGATGAGTCAAAGATGGAGGCTGAAAAGGTGTCTGCAAAGTCCAGGACCTGAAATTATCAACTATGAATTAACGTGCTTTGGAGGAAGAGTTATAGTTCATGTTGTAAATATGCTGATGCTTTTATTCTAAGTATATTTTAAGCAATTCACTTGAATTCAATGAGGAAGCCAGGGCACAGAGAGTGATATGGTTTGGCTGTGTCCCCACCCAAATCTCATCTTGAATTATAACTCCCATAATTCCCACATGTCATGGGAGGGACCTGGTGAGAGGTAATTGAATCGTGGGGACGGGCCTTTCCTGTGCTGTTCTCGTGATAGTGAATAAGTCTTATGAGATCGGATGGTTTTATAAAGCGCAGTTCTCCTGCACATGCCCTCTTGCCTGTGTCATGTAAGATGTTCCTTTTCTCTTCCTTTGTCTTCCACCATGATGGTGAGGTATCCCCAGCCTCGCAGTGGAACTGTGAGTTCATTTAACCTCTTTCCTTTGTAAATTACCCAGTCTTGGGTATGTCTTTATTACCAGCATGAGAACAGACTAATACAGGGGGTTAGGTTGCCCATAGCCTCCCAGCTAGTAAATGGATGAACCAGGATTCCAACCCTGGCTGAAGAACCCAGGCCCTTAAAACGGTTTCAACAATAATACCAACCTCACAAAGTTTCTATAAACATCAAAATGAGTTGATAGATGTAAAATGCCCAGCACTGTACCTGGCACATAGTAAGCATTTAATAAATATTTAAGAAATATTTTATTACTAATAATATTATAGTCTGCTATCTCTCAAAACGTAAAATATGAAGCCAGTGACAAATAAAATCAGAACAATCCATGTTCCAGAAAAATTGCATTAAAAGAGAATGAGGAACATTTACTAAAATGGGGGATTTTCAAGGATAAATCAACTCAGAATTGAGCACCAAAGAGTTTTAATGCTCAGAAGAAATGCATACAAGATACTGGGGCATAAAATGTAAAAGAATGATTAACCAGAAGAAAACTAAACTGACTACGGACTAGCACAGTAGGAAAACCAACATATCCAAGTTGGTGTGTGTGGTCGCGTGCGGAAAGCAAAGCAACGCAGCACGTTCGTGGTCCTTCTCTCCCCATAACTCCCCAGTATCCTCATCTTGTCTTCCGAGTTCCCAGGTATGCAGACAACCAGAAGACCTTTGTTCTCTTTTGACCCTATTTTTATTTTTATTTATTCATTTGTTTTCTGAGACAAGCTCTTGCTTGGGGACCCAGGCCGGAGTGAAGTGTCACAATCTTGGCTCACTGCAGCCTCTACCTCCCGAGCTCAAGCGATTCTCCCACCTCAGCCTCCCAAGAAGCTGGGACTACAGGCAAATACCACCAGGCGCAGCTAATTTTTGTATCTTTTGTAGAGACGGGGTCTCGCCATGTTGCCCGGGCTGGTCTCAAACTCTTGGGCTCAAGGAATCTGCCCGCCTCGGTCTCCTAAAGTGCTGGGATTACAGGTATGAGCCACCGCATATGGCCTTGACCCTATTATTATTATTATTATTAAGAAAGAGTTTTGCTCTTGTTGCCCAGGGTGGAGTACAATGGCACAATCTCAGCTCACTGCAATCTCCACCTCCCGGGTTCAAGCGATCCTCCTGACTCAGCCTCCCGAGTAGCTGGGATTACAGGCGCTGGCTACCACGCCTGGCTAATTTTTTTGTATTTTTAGTAGAGACGCGGTTTCACCATGTTGACCAGGCTGGTCTTGAACTCCTGACCTCAGATGATCTGCCCGCCTCGGCCTCCCAAAGTGCAGGAATTACAGGCATGAGCCACAGTGCCTGACCGGCCTTGATCCTATTATTAACAAAGAGGAAAAATCAAGCCATCCAGTGCAGAAAACCTACAGGATGAGCAGGAAGGTCAAATCAGCTGGGTCCCTGCTCAAGTTCCTGCTGGCGTATGTGAGTGTAGATGTATCCTTCCTGATGAATATCAGTTTTATATTCCTGGTTTGGATTTCCAGCAGGATGAAGGATAGGCGATCTCTCAGCCCAAGCATCACAGAGCAGAGAACTCGTGTTTGATCTTTTGACCTTGCTTTGTTGTCAGGGATGGAATTGTGTTGACAGCAAGGCTGGATGTGTGAGCTTGAAACCTGTGCAGAACCAGCAGACCCCCAGGCTCAGAGGATCTTGCACTTGATATAGTGCTCTGCTCTCACTGTCTTGAAACTCTTAATAATTTTGTCTTTTTCTGATGTTTTATAAGTCACATCCAGTAACACAATGGGGAATAGGCATGAGCAGCAAAAATACACACAACATATGCTTCCTCTGTTCCTTGTCGCCTTATTCATGTCAAACATTTGTGTTGCCCCATGACCCACAGAGTGTAGGAATTCAGAGAGACTCGATGAGAGCACAAGATCAGTGTGTTGTGTTGCTAGAAGGGGCATGTATCAAGAAGTGAAATTGTAATCCCAGCACTTTGGGAGGCCAAGGTGGGTGGATCATGAAGTCAGGAGATCGAGACCATCCTGGCCAACATAGTGAAACCCCGTCTCTACTAAAAATAAAAAAATTAGCCAGGTGTTGTGGCACGTGCCTGTAATCCCAGCTTCTCGGGAGGCTGAGGCAGGAGAATCACTTGAACCCGGGAGGGGGAGGTTGCAGTGAGCCTAGATCGCGCCACTGCACTCCAGCCTGGGTGACAGAGTGAGACTCCGTCTCAAAAAAAAAAAAAAACAAAAATATATATATATATGAGTTAGTTCTGTGCAGTGCTTCCTCTGTTCTGGTAACAATAACCGCATATGCATACATGAGCTACAAAACATGCATTGTGTAATTTCAGCCATTTTGCATACTAGTTAAATGCTCTTATAATTTCATGCAAAACTAGCATCATACAATATTAAAATGAGTGGTGAAATCCATACTAGTAATTGACATTTTTAAATTTTCTTTACCAAGAATGGTATTAAACAGCAAATAGGAAACACCATGACTCTCGAGAGAGGGTGAGTTCCTGGAGGAAAAGAAAAAGCTTTGTCTTATAATGCCTTTCACAGAACTTTTCTCCTGCTTTTTTGAACAAGAGGCTTTGCATTTTTGTTTTGCTCTGGGTCTGCAAATCATGTGGCCATCCCTGGTTGGCACATTCTATGTGCCTATGAGCAATGTGTTTCTGAGATACCCCTTTCTTGTTGGAGTTTATTCCTGCATGTCATGAGTCACTGCTTGGCACAGGGGACTTATGTGTTTGGGAAGCCAGGCCACTTATATTCCCACTGTGCTAGAGCCTCGGATCTATCATACCTGTTACCTCATTCCCTAGACATCCCACACCTTGGCTGGGCTAAGTCTGCTTCCTCTGTGTTCGCCAAGATCTCGGTGAGCTTCCCTAAAAAGCACTCTTTATTCCATTTGGCTTCGTTCCTACATTTTCTCTTTCTCACTGCACTATTAAGTAGCTCTTGGATGATGAAGACAAGGAACTGTGTCCTTCATCTTATGTCCAGACCCTGAACACAGGCCCCTGCAGATGACAGTCACTCACAGACTAAATGACATCTCATCCTCCCAGTGCCCACCTCCTTCCACCCTTCATACACCTCCTCACGCGTGTACAATAAATAAAACCCTTTTCCCCCTAGTGTCTAATTGTAGAAGATAGAACTGTTTTGTTGTCTCTTCATTATCCCACTGGACTAAATACAAGGGCAAATAATCTAATTCTACCTAACATGCCCTGGCAACCGACAAGCCTCTTCTTCCTTCTCATAGTGCATTTCTCAAAGGGAAATGCAGCATATAAAAGACTGTGTCAAGTTTTACAGAACTGAATCTGAGTCCCAGTTTGGCTTCTAACAAATGCCTCCAGCCAAACCATTCAAGTTATCTGAGCTTTAATTCCTTCATTTTATTAAACATGTGTAATAATAGCACCCCGATGTGAAATATGCATGCCATTTCTGTAACATCTTCCACACAGTTTGTTGATTCATAATACATAACTGACTTTATCATTGTTATCCCTGCCTTCAGGGAGGTTAATATATTTTAGGTTCTACATTGGTGTTACATCTTCTGAATGAATAGATTAGAAGCAACAAAGACCAGAGAAGGTTGTGAAGCACCAGTTCCTGAACCTGAGCCAAGGAAATCAGTGGGTCAAAGCACTATTATGATGCACCCTGCTTCTCGGATTCAGAAGAGTCCATGGATGAGCTGGACCCTGAAATAAGTAAATAACTGCTAGTCTTTTATGAGAAGTAAGGGGTAGGCATTCCAGGCTACAAGGAAAGCATAAGCAAGAGTGTGCACATGACTGTGTTTATCCATCCCTATGACAGTCTATGCACAAGGGCAGGCAGTGAGCAAAGGGGGCAAAGGGATAGGTGACCCAGGAACTTGTATTAAGTGCCAGCTTTGAGAGCACATGGTTCCTATACTTTTGGAGTTGAACAAAACAGTCACTACTAACCCTTGGCCTGCTAACTGTGCATATGTGTCAGTAGAGAATGTCCAGTATATTTGCTTAGACTCTGTGGTCTGAATCTGAGCACAGGTCACTTACAGGTAGAGACTTCACCTCCTTTAGGCCAGGTTTCCTTTTATAGATCAGGCCAAAAGCCACTTGCTTAATTGCGTCAAAGACTAATAAACATCAGTGTCCAGTGAGACCCTGATCTCCAGGCACTCAGCCTCTCTTAGTTGAAAATAATAGTTCTCAGAGAAGGGCATTTTTAGGAGGGATCTTTTCTTCCTCAATATTTAGTGGACACCAACTTTGAGGGCAAAGGACAAGCAAGGCATCGTCCCTGCCCCTAAGAAGACTCAACTCACCGTCTTTCACATAATATCAGAACAAGACACCAATTTTATTCACCAGCTAGAGAGTGGACTTCTTAAACTCAACACTGGGACTTATGTTACCAAAGTAAGGGCCGTGTGTGTGTGTGTGCACGTGTGTGTATGCACGCGTGTGCAGATGAGAGCAGATGAGGGAAGAATGATCAGAGTTTGGGCAGAGATGAAGAAACAATGACAGCTAATGAATCAACACGTGGCTGGTGGTGGCAATAGCTTCAAGGACTGAACACAGAAGCAGAAACTATTTTTAGGTTATACCTTTTATTGCTGATGCTTTGCAAAAAAACATAGATTGCCTTCATACATCACTGGCCTTTTTCTCTGGCTTTTCTCTTCCTTATCTGTGAGTAATCTTTGGAACAACAAATATTTAAGACCCATCTCAAAGTTTTTCCAAGATTGAGCTTTGATGTGATTGGCTGCTACTTACAAACACAAGGAAGCTCCTTATTTTATCAGCCATTTATTTGATCTTCTTTCTTAGCCCTCTCCAGGACAGCACTCATAAGGAGACAGTATTCCTGAAGGCCGTTTATGGCCATGTGAAGAGAAACTTCTCTGCAGACTCAGTTCGCGTACACACGTAGTTCCTGAAATGGAATGCCAGCAATGTTGCCTAAAGCAACCCGACACACACAACAATATGTGTATTCATTGGAACATTAAACAGTGAGACAATCCTACAGCACAATCCTACAGGCTTTCAATCTGTAGATTACCAGCCCTTAGAGCCTAGCTTCGGCCCGCTCCGCACATCACCCTCTGCCCCCAGAAAATGCATTTTACTGCACATTTTGTGGCAAAGCTTATGACAATTATCACCCAAATCCATAATTAGCAAGTGGTAACATATAGGCAGATAGATCCACTTAAGGTGACATCTCTGACAGATTGACATCCCCCCCACCCACTCACCTTCAAAAACCCCTGCAAGGCTCTTCATTTTAAATGTGACCATGCTCAAACACAATGCTGGCAAGCCTAGTCTCGTGTTCGTGGAGGGGGGAGGGGGTTATAAAAGCGACATGTTCACACAAGCATGGCAGAGCCCATGCATAAACCATTTGGTTTTGCAATTAAAAACAGGTTTGACTTCCTTCTGCAACAGTAAGACAACGTCAAAGCAACAATCATCCCGAAAATTTTCCCTTGTGAATTCAAATGAACTGTGAGTCTTGGGGTTCTCTTTGTTTGCATGTGCATGCCTTGAGAATGAGTTTCTGGAAGGGTTCAACATGTTTCTTTCTGGGGTAGTGCCGTTGAGGTGTGTGTTGAATCACTGCTACCAGATGGGTCTCGGTTACACTCACCATTCCGGGTTCCTTAGGTACAGGGTTAGCGCGTTTTGGATTTGTCCCATCGGGCTTATTACTGCAGGTAAACTAACTCTCCAAGACCCATCCCTTTGCCCTAGAAAATAATCACTCGTCTTGAAGATCTGCCTGCAATCCACCCTTATAGACTGGACCTGAGTTTCAAAGGGACTAAAAACACAAATGTGCTCCCTACTAGGAAGTGTAGTAAATTTGACTACAATGACGGCTAATTATATCTTTATTGTTGTCATTCTTGAATGATGGATTGAACGATTAGATCCTATGATATTGGGAGAAATCTCTACCTTAAAGCTAAAATCCTGCACTGTACAAGGAAGGGCTGAGGGGGATGCTATAAAAGCCGATCCTAGTTCCAGGGAACTCACCCATTTTCTACAAGGTCGAAGATTACTTCCATTTTTCTTTCTCTCATTCTTTCTCCATTCAATGCAATGTAAAGAAATATTGCCCATTATTTCAGTGTTTAGTGTTAAAATATGAGTTCGAATTTTCTGCCATATTAAAAAAAAATGCAAAGTAACTGGTCCTTATCCATGCATCAAAACTGTCAGAGCCTGGGCGACTCTGCGTTTGAAGAGATCGGAGGAACAGAATTGGTTGACAGCACCCTCGGCCCATCCTTTGATGTACAAGGAAAGTTCTGTGAAAAGACAACATATTAGCAATGTCAAATTTTGAATGATGATGATGATAATTAATATTAATTAAAAGAGAGACAAAAAAGAACAATTAATCTCAGTACAGTATACTTGATCTAAAAGTTATCGTGGAATGAATTTGCCTCTATTTACTTTATTAAAGCCTCACCAACTTCCTCTTAAGAAAGTTTAGTTTATTGGTGTTTCTCTGGAATTATCTTATCTTAAAATATCACCATCAAAAGTTATTCAGTAAAATAATTTCTAAAATGTAGGTCAACTTTTATTGCATCATTCTGAAATTCATAATTTGAGATAAATATAAAACCTTCACAATGTGTGAACTAAGTAAAAATATTATTGACACAAAGTAAGTAAGATACACTAATATATATGAATAATATGTGTAATTGCATTTAAAAATTCAAAAATTCCTTTAACCTATTTTGTCCTATATTTTACCTTTATATAAAAGCATAATTCATACACATAATTGTATATTTCCCCAAAATACATGTTTTGCTTGCTTTTGACCTATGGACTAGATGAATAGGAAAAGAGAAATGAAATTTTTCTAAATATGAATTTTTATTTTTGCTCTGATAAAAATTCATTTTCTCAACAAATTATTAACAATAAATAAAAATATTTTCAATATTTATTAATTATACATATTGGAAATTTTTAATTGATGTTGGACTCTCATTTGCTGGACTGTTTGTTTTCTAACCTTATACATAAAAAACAAAGCATAAAAAGCAGTTGTAAATTTAGTTTAACTAAGGCAAAAATAAATTCAACTTTTAACATCACAAAAATAACACAATTTTGTAACAAAGTCAGACTCCTAAAAATAAATATGTGATAATGAAAATAATTTTATAAAGCTTTATGTAATTTGAATTTTCCCCTCCATTTATCAAAACACTGCTTCTTACTGAAAACATTTTTTAATGAGCAAAAAACTACTACCACTTAATTCAAATATTGATTGGAGAAGACAGACTATCTGTGCTTTCTACAAGCTTATAAATTTTACTAGAAGAGCTACTTATTTAGGTTTTTTTAAACTAATTTAGAGTTAATAGCTCTGTTTCCTAACAGCAATGTATCTGAAGTGTTGTAAAAGAAAGAAGGGAATTAAGGGGTTATTAGGTCTTTAAACTCAAGTTTTCAAATGCCCAATAAATGATGCAATTGTGAATAAAGAAAGTTTTAAGTTGGAGATGGTTAAATAAAGAAATATTCAGAACTCACATAGAATTGTGATAAATAGTTTTTGTGAGAGCTTAAATAGGCCAAACATAAAGGATTGCTTCTAGGAAGGGGGCTGAAGAATCAGAAAGTTAGTAACGAAAATTCTTAGATCTTAATCACGAGCTTGTATTTCAGTAAATTGAACACCTTTTGTGTAAAGGATAGACGTACAGAAGTCATTATATCATTACGCTAATTTGTCACCTATCTGCACTGAAAAATCATATTGTGGGATTTATTCCCAACAACCAGAATTACATGGTAGTTTTTTAAAGTTTGGAATTGTTTAGTTTAGGTTGTAAGCAATACATTCATCCTTATGAGCTGGAGAATCGACTTTCCCAAACTTATCATAAATTGCATTTCTGAGGAGGTTTTTTAATAGAAACAGAATGAAATGAAAGCACCTGCTCATTGAAACCACATCACTGAAGCTGCTTATAGCACATCAAACATGAAGAAGCAGGCAAGTCCTCCCTTTTCTCCCTGTGGGTTAAAGTAAGGCACTCAGTTTATAAATGGGATCTGTCTCTCCTCTTTGCATTTCTGCTCGTACACGTCCCATAAAAACATGACTGAGAGCACAGACCTACTCCACAGGTGTGTCGTGGAAGCCGCTAGTAAAAAATGATTTTAAAACATTTGGAAACTGCCAAGCTCTTGAGCAAATGCTTATTAAAGACCAATAAAATTGTGAAAATTGAGAAGAAAACATACAGTAAACTTTTTTGGTGTGCTTTAAAGAAGGCAGTTTCATCTCCAGTCACGTGGGCTTGGCTGTGGTAAACCCAGGCAAGAAAAACAAGCTTGTCCATGATTTCCTAATGAAGGGCTAAAGAGAGTTGAGAACAACAGTTCCATATTCACTAAGTCACCCATGTAGATATAAGCCATTTTCACCCGTAGCCACCATAACCCAGAATTTTACAAGTGATTGAAAATTCTGCAAACACTCCCAGACAGTGTCCATATTATCAGTAATAAATGAAGTATGAGTACCGTCAACTGAAATTCAAAATGGTCATTGGGTCTCTTTCTGCCAGACACCTGGACCATGAGGCAGGTGTAAGAGAGAATTTGGTCATTTTAACAGCCAGTCTGGGATTGTTTCATCGATAGCTACTGTAAGGAGAATCAACGTTGCATGGTCTCATAGTTCCTAATACTGCAGATTGATGATATGCTCCTGAAAAGCTACAGTTCTGCAAGGACCAAAAGGAAAGATGAATTTTCTTCCAGTTTTATAGCATTTGTGTAGAATGTTTCATTCTTTATTTTAAAAATTATTTTTCCCAACTCAGTTGATTAGTACATTCTTGGAAATGAGATCGTCATACAGAATTAGCTGATTCTGGACTTTCCTTAATGACACTATTTTCAAATCTGCTTGATCCTAAGAATCTCCCGTGCACTGCCTAGACCTAAAGAACAAACTCTGTAATGAAAATTCTGAACATAGGTGTTTTTTAAGCACTCCATTTTTTAAAGACACCCCAGGTGAGGATCAAACAAGTTTGGGAAATCCAGTTTAAGTTTAATTGGAACAAATTTAATGCTGACAACACAAAATACCCAAGAAGAATAGAGAAAGGAGTCTTCATTGCATAGCTCCAAGAAGCATGGTGATCTTTCTCCTTAGAGACTTTCTGAGTTCTGTTATGTAGATATAGATTAGTACAATAACCAGTAGATGGTGTGCCATTTAAACACTCAAGTACTATAAAAACTTTTTTTTTTGAGATGGAGTCTTACTCTGTCACCAAGGCTGGAATGTAATGGCATGATCTCGGCTCACTGCAACTTCCATCTCCTGGGTTCAAGTGATTCTCCTGCCTCAGTCTCCCGAGTAGCAGGGACTACAGGTGTGTGCCACCATGCCCGGCTAATTTTTATATTTTTAGTAGAGACAAGATTTTACCATGTTGGCCAGGCTGCTCTCAAACTCCTGACCTCAAATGATCCACCTGCCTCGGCCTCCCAAAGTGCTGGGATTACAGGCATGAGCCACCGTACCTGGTTCACAAACATTTTCAAAAGCCATCTCAAAAGCTTTAGAGGAGTATCTATGTTAAAAATTGTAACTCAAGAACTTCAAACATAGCAGTCAAAAAATTGTTAAATAATATTAAGCTAAAGGAAAAAAATTATCTTCTGATGATATGTAATTATCCAATAGCTATTTGACATTTTTTAGTGTCAATCCCAACATAATGAATTGAATATGTCATATGGATTTGAGTCTAAGCAAAGTGTATTCTTGTAGAATAGCCTTGCAAGAATGCCACTTCTAAAGATAAGAGCTTGTAACATAGATTGCTTTGAGGGAGATGAAATAGCACAGTCACAAAAATATACTGCTTTTTTTTCGAATTATTATTTTTATATTGAAAATACTATTCATTATAGAGCCAAAAATGCCTACAAAAATAGCATATAAAAATTATTTTGTTTCACCCTTTGACTGAGAAAACTGCAACCAACTACACCACACACCTCGGTGATTAATAACTCTGATTTATTATAGAGAACGTGAAATCATCCAAGCCTTCTATCCACTAGTTTGCATAATAAACAAGTTTAAAAAACAGCATCAGTACAAGTAGGAGGTCAGTTCATAAAAATTTCATGTAATACAAGTTTCTCTAAACTAATAGGTCTCATAAGTCAAACGCGGCTTCTCATTCCCCATCTCTACCAAATATGCATAAAGTGGAGGTAGTGGGGTGTAGATGAACAGATTTTTCTCTCAATATGGAATTAATATTCTAGATATTTTGCCCAGAGAAGTCTTCTGAATAAATTTTTACTAGCATTCCTCATAGTAATTCTCTGTTTTTATGAATCAAAAAGATAGTAATATTTAATAAATCGATAGTTTCACATCACCTTCTTCCAAATGGAGAAACTGAGGCCCAGGGAGCTGACTATGGTCACAGGAGCTGTCAGGTATTTTCAGATGAGTGAAGCTGATCAATATCTCAGAAAGACCTAGTAACGATTATGCAGAGAATAGAAATTACTAGAGTTTTATCTGCGTATCTGAATAAATAGTTGCCATTTTCATAAAACTTCACAAGGGAAAAGCCATTATGAATGATTTAATGCCAAAGAAATGAAATAAAATTTTCATCTCCAGAAATGTTAGTGATTTGACTGCAGTGGTATCCTGTGCAGTAGATCATTTCTTGTCCTTTTACTTAGGTTAAATGCCCCAGAGGAGATCCTAAGAGCTATACGATATTTCACTTTGGAATCAGATCTATTTGCTTTGGAATCAGATACTTGGAATGGTTAGCAGGTGACCTGAAAACTCCGTGATAAAGTCAACCTTGGCCATTTGCTTGTATGTCACCTGTATGTCATCACTGAACATTTCCAAACACTGGCTTTAAAATTTAGAGTCTGGAAAAACGTACACATGATATTCATGGGTTGAAGTCAATTGCATTGATTTAACTCTGTTTCCAAATGGGGAATAAAAGAAGACATAGCTGTCTCTCCAATTTTTTCCCCTCTCTCTAGACAGAGGGGTACATTTTTAGACCTCCCGAGAGCCTCATTCATTGTGAACATAAATTTTCACCCTCGAGTTATGCCTGCCTCTTTCTCCTTTGCCAGGATTTGGCTATGGGAGAGAGGGAAGAGAGACCAGAACCACAATCCAAGAATCTTCTTCTTCTTCTCTTCTCATCTTTCTAGCCTCAGCCCTACCATGCCCTAGTGTGAACAAGGTCATGTGTAACTCTGGTGAGAATTTACAGACAAGAATGTCGTTTCCCCTGGGTTCACAAGGAAAACAAACCTAGGATTGCTCCTCCTGTGAATTTGTGAATAGCCCAGTTTATGACACATCACATTATTAACACAACAGGAGGGCTGAATCCCAAATGGGGCCCAGCATCGCCTCCTCCTTTTGTTGACAGAAAAAAAGTTTAGTTACTAGCAACCACCCAGCCCCTGCCAATGAGAAGCTGTCCTGCTGTTGCTGGGTACAAACTCACGTGAGAAAGAGGTCAAGGCATACACCACCCATCAGGCTGCAGAGACCTATTGAGAAGCCTATTATTATAAGTAGGAGACTGCTGCAAGGAGAAACATCAGCATAAGATACAGTCCAGACTTCTCATCTCACCAGTAAATGAGATTTACACATGAGAAAATCTTTGCCCCAAAAGAAAAAAACCTGACGTGCGAGGGTTATACGTCTTAAGTAATAACTGAAGCAATAAATACATCCTATGTGATTGCTCAGAAAAGTAAGATCACAAGTTCCTAAGATGACTGGGATAGAAATAAATCAGATTTTGAGTAGTTCAACATCTGAGGGAGTTCGGAGGTGGATAAATAATTACTTCTGATGTAAGAATTTGCTCTGACATCTCGTTTGTGACTCTCCTTAATTCATTTAAAATAAGTTCTAACCAAGGAAAAACTGAGAGGTGAGATCATCATAGAGGAAAAGGCAATAGAAACAAACATTAAAACATACTTTCTTGCGTTAGGTTTTTAAATTTTGTTTGGTTTGATTTATTTCTTCCCTGTCAGAATGTTCGATGTTGAATTTGCTGACTTCTATAGAAAAAAATGAAGCAGGATGTCTCAGAAGTCTCTGAGTGCACTGAATAATTACACTCTGTTTTTCTTACTATACCATTCCAATATTACAGCAATGGTAATTCTAACAAGTCAGTACAGATTCATCAAAACAAAGTTAATGAAGAAGTGGAGACTATATTCAACTTGTCATTTTTTTTATGTTTCTTTGTTATGTGTAGCCATTTTAGGCCAAACTTTCTCCACTATTATCTGCATGTTACTTACATTGATTTAATGCATTTAGACAATTTATCTACCATACATTTTCACAATTCAGGGC
The DNA here is from genome assembly GCF_029281585.2 of Gorilla gorilla gorilla. NCBI lineage: Eukaryota > Metazoa > Chordata > Mammalia > Primates > Hominidae > Gorilla > Gorilla gorilla. Next base: position 17,587,569 of record NC_073232.2, on the reverse strand, counting down.
TGACAGGAATTGTCAGGTTAAAGCTGACAATTGAAAAGTTAAAGCTCGCAGATGAAAACCTACACTTTTGCCGCTGCCTATAACGCATGTGTTGCCAAAGTCATTTCGATGGCTATTTATTTTAAGAAAATAGAAGAGCTGATTACCCAAAATTCAAAAGAGGAGTGGAGGAAATGAAGAAGTGAAGAAAGAAGGAATGGGAAGAGGGGGGAGGGAAGAAGGGAGAGAAGAGGGAGAAATGGAAAGAGAGCGATGAATAAAGACAGGAAGGAAGGAAGAAAGAAGAGAGAGAAAGAGAAAGAAGGAGAAAAAGAGAAAGGAAAGAAAGACAAAGAAAGAAAAAGAAAGAAGAAAGAAAGAAACAAACAAAGAAAGAAAGAAAGAAAGAAAGAAAGAAAGAAAGAAAGAAAGAAAGAAAGAAAAAGAGGGAGAGGGAGAGGGAAGGAAGGAAGGAAAGAAGGAGGCAGGGAGGGAGGGAGGGAGGAAGGAAGAAAGGAGAAAGAATGAAAGAGAAAGAATGAACGAACAGAACAGTAAGTGTCTATTGTTGCAGAGCTCTGTCTTGGCTTGTCATGGAGATATTTCACTTGACTGAAATAAGAGTGCAATAAAGTTATAGCATCAGTTACCTCAACGACAAGCCTGCCACCCACACAACCTTGCCATTCAAATGTCTTGCTCATTTTTCTCGTTACATTATTATGATCAGCCTCTTAGTCAAGTCTCAGTTTGACTAACCTATTGCCATGGGCTACTAGTTGGTCAATTTTCATCGTATTTAACAAGAGCAATGAAATGGCCCAGGACACTCCTGTTGTTTCCATTCCTCTCACAACCTTGATGAGATAATCCATCTTATCAGCTGTGTCTGAGATTGAGAGGCCCTTTAGGACCACAGGCTCTTTTTCTTTAGTACTTCCTTTCATAACGAAGGGATATGTTCTCAATGGCAACTGAACATTCAAAATGCAACAACGCATGTATTAAAGAATGTGTTTTTCCTTGTTCACATTTACATTTGGAAGAGGGACATTCCAGTAGCTTGGAAGGAACGGTGAATTAAAGTAAAAAATAACCTACCTAACATGTTGCTTACCATATACCAAATGCAGTTCTGAGAACGTGGCTCACGTGGACTCGTTTCGCCTTCATCACAGTTCAGTGAGGAGGGTGCTAGCCATAATTACCCATTTTACAGACCAGAACAGGAAAGCACAGAGAAACCAGTTGCTGTGCCCAAGGTCACAGAGCAGGGAAGTGGCATGGTCAGAGTTGAAAGCCAGGAAGTTTGATTCTAGATCCACACTCTTAACCCCATGCTCCACTGAAAAAAATAAAGGTACATTGTTTAGTAAAATTGTAAAATCGGATCCAATAGAAACTTTAAATACAAAAGAGTTATGGGAAAAAACAAAGTCGAGGAATGATTTTCCAAAATCCACATTAAACTCTGAGAATCTGAACCCATGTATCAAATTTTCTATGTCTAAAGCCTCCTTTGAAAAAAATATGGGCCAGGTGCAGTGGCTCACGCCTGTAATCCCAGCACATTGGGAGGCCAAGGCAGGTGGATCATCCGAGGTCAGGAGTTTGAGACCAGCCTGGCCAACATGGTGAAACCCAATCTCTACTGAAAATACAAAAATTAGCCAGGCGCGGTGGAGCGCTCCTGTAATCCCAGCTACTCAGGAGGCTGAATGGGGAGAATAGCTTGAATCTGGGAGGCAGAGTTTGCAGTAAGCCGAGATCGCGCCACTGCACTCCAGCCTGGGCAACAGAGTGAGACTCTGTCTCAAAAAAAAAAAAAAAAAAAAAAGAAAAAGAAAAAGAAAAGAAAACAAAAAATATGTTTCATAGCCAAGAAGGATTGAGTCCCGGTTTCCTCATTCATATAGGGGAAACGACACAGCCCTCGTTATACAGTCTTTGGTATGATTATGATAATGTATGCAAAGCCTATGGCACAGAGTTTGATGTATGTTCGATGATCGATAAATAGCAGCTACTATTTATAACTGTTATTGGGCCTTTTCCCCCTGTGTTCCCCTGATACATCCTATCAGATGTATCTTGCATTTAGGTGCCTCCTCTCACTTCACAAAGCACATAAATGTTCCCACTTTCCCACCAAAACAAACCGCAATGCTATGAAATGCTATATTGAACAGAACTCCAATTGGGAAATAGCAAATATATCAGCTAGTACTCCATGGACTTAATAATCAGGTTTCAAAGTGAGCACTTGTATGTGATGGTGAAAGTTATTTTAGAAAGATCTGTTAGAGCAGATACAGAGATGGAAACTTGGATAGGCACATTGGCTGAAAGAAGACAGTTACACTCATGTAGTTATAATTAGATAAGGCGCCTCCAAATACATGCATGAATCAGCCACTGAACTCCTTAAGGTTGGGAACCATTGAAGCATGTGTCTACAGAGGATTCCTCTCTTGCAGACTGATTCTCTCTCTCTCTCCTGCCTTCAGAGAAGGAGAGCAGGTAAACAAAGCACGTGAAGGAATGCGGTTCCCAGACTTGCACAGGAAGTGGCCTGGACTGGTCTAAGTGCTCCTGTACCCAAGTATTTGTCCCATTACCCTGGCCAGGACTTCCTGTTCCACTTTGTTAACAGATTTGGAGTCCCACTGTCAGGAGTCACAGAGCAGAAGCCCTAGATTTCAAGGAACAATCAGACAGGGTGTTTTACATACTGTTGATGCATAGACTATAAAATTAATTACAGTGCAAATGGCAAATGGTTACACATAACCTAATTCACACATCCTGACTTCTGTTTACTACTACCATTTACCAAAACTGAGACAGAGATAATTTTTATGTAAATAGCCAGTGACCAACAGAGATCTAATACAGTGGGCACACATGTATGTGTTTGTAAAGACATGTACAAATTCAGACACATGCATTCATACATGTGGGCACACACATATACGTATGTATGCATACATGATCAAATAAATGCTCTACTGGAAATCTTTGCAAAATTATAACACTAATAAATGAAGTGTAAAGAAATATGCATTACTGATGCAAAATGTTGATTTGCCAAAATGAAACCTTGCAGAGTTGCAAACTTAAATGAAATTTTTATCAACAGCAATAATTATCCTGTGCAGTAGAGATCTTCTGAGCTATTCATAAAAGCTTCTGAGGAATTTTTTTTGAAATAGACCTTACTCAGAGCAGTTTTGGGGTCACAGCAAAATTGAACAGAGGGTATGGAGATTTCCCATATGCTCCCTGCTCCCCTACACCCACAGCCTCCCCAATTAACAATATCTCCCACTAGAGTGGTCCATTTGTTACATGGATGAACCGACATTGACATACCATCATCATCCAGAGTCCAGAGTGAACATGAGGGCTCACTCTTCATGGTATACATTCTGTAAGTTTGGGCAAATGTACAATGACATGTGTCCATCACTGTAGTATCATACAGAGTAGTTTCTCTACCTTAAAGTCCCCTGTGCTCCACCTGTTCCTCCCTTCCTCCTCCAACCCCTGGCAACCACTTATCTTTTTACTGTCTCCATAATTTTGCCTTTCCCAACATGTCATATAGAATGCAACCTTTTCAGATGCATTTCTTTTAGTTAGTAATATGCACTTAAGGTTTTTCAGTGTCTTTTGGTGGCTTGATAGCTTATTTCTTCATAGCACTTAATAATATCCTGTTGTATGGATGGATCACTGTTTATTTATCCACTCATCTACTGAAGGGTATCTTGATTGCTTCCAAGTTTTGTCAATTATGAATAAAACTTCTGCGAACATCTATGTGCGGTTTTTTTGTGGACATAATTTTTCAACTCCTTTGGACAAATACCAAGGTGCGTGAGTCCTGGATCCATGGTAAGAATATCCCTATAATCCCAGCACTTTGGGAGGTTGAGGTGGGAGGATTGCTTGAGCCCAGGAGTTTGAGACCAGCATGGGCAACAAAGTGAGACATCATCTCAAAAAAATTTTCTTAATTGGCTGGGTGCAGAAGTGCACACCTGTAGTTCCAACTATTCAGGAGGCTGAAGCGGGAGGATTGGTTCAGCCCAGGAGGTCAAGGCTGCAATGAGTCATGATTACACCACTGCACTCCAGCCTAGGCAACAGAGCATGGCCCTGTCTCTAAAAAAATTAAAATAAAAAAATTAAAAAAAAAAAGTAGAGGGCTGGGCACAGTGGCTCATGACTGTAATCTCAGCACTTTGGATTGCTTGAGCCCAGGAGTTCGAGACCAGCCTGGGCAACAAAGCAAGACCCTATCTCTAAAAAAAAAAAAAAAAAAAATTAAGAATATGTGTAGTCTTGTAAGAAACCACCAAACTGTCTTCCAAAGTGGCTGCAAATGGACCATTTTACCTTTCCATCCGCAGTGAATGAGGGCTCAGTGTTCTGGATTTTAGCATCTCTAATAGGTGTGTAGTGGTTTATCATGGTTGTTTTAATTTGCATTTCCCTGATGACAGATGATATGGACCATTTTTTATATGCTTATTTGCCGTCTGTAGATCTTTGGTGAGGTGTCTGTTCAGAACTTCAGCCAATACCATTTACTTTATCTCTGACAAATAAGTGTATAGAATTGACACAATAAACCAGCAGACACTTAAGACAACCCTGCTGAGACAACCTCAGAAGAGGGAGAAGTCCTGATACAAATCCTGCCTTTACTTTTTGAAATTTGATTTAAAAAAAAATAAGGTAGTAATTCGAGGGATCTCCAATCACAAGGCTTTGGAAAGGACTGGAAAGTCTTAATTGGCTGCTGATAAATGTTTGATTAGAAATATCCTCTTTAAAATGTTTAAATTTACTCACCTGATGAAAACTTTCACACATTGATTTTGGCTTCTCATTATGAAGCTAATACTGAGGACAGTTTTTCCCGGTATTTTATTTCTCAAATTTTCACTGGTCATTTTTCTCAGGGCAATTTGCCAAGAGCAGAATTCTAAACAGCCAAAATCCCATCTAATCCTTTACTCACTAGTAGTAAAAAGTACTATAATGTGGTATAAAGAGAGAGTGGGTTGGTGGGGGAATTAGGTGATTTGAAAGATAACTTTGGAAAGTTTGTAAACCAGCATGATTGTGTGGTGTGTGTGTGTGTGTGTGTGTGTGTGTGTTTGTGTGTAGTTAACACTGGATTTAGACATCAAGGCACAGTTTACAACTCCTAGGCTGATAATCTCATCTGGCCTGAATTCTCATCTTTACACTTCACTGATTTCTGATTTCCTGATTGGCCTCAGGCAAGTCACTTCCAGTTGCCCACAGTGGTTACAATGGCCCTGCTCAACCAGTCTGTGTGGATTTGAGCTCTCTCTCAACTGCTTATGAACCGTGTAACTTTGGGCAAGTTACTTAACCTTCTTGTGCCTCTGTTTTCTCATCTGTGAAATGAGCGTAACAGTTTCTAGTCCACAGAGCTGTGACGGGGGGCAGGAGGGAGTGAATGAGATCGTGCGTGTACAGTATTGCTTGGACCATCATAAGTACTCAATACATATTGGCCCATTGTTATTAGCTGAGTCATAGTTTCCTCATATACTGCATGAGAGGGTCGGACCAAGTGACCTCATGAATTCTTTGGATCAGTCTTAAGGAAAACCCTATCATATGGAATGTAGCTACCCAATCTTCCAAAATCTCTGCAGCCACAGAGCCCTCATCACCACACTGCTGGTTGCGCAGGCTTCACTGATTCCTATTTTACACGCAATTCTAACAACTGCCTTTATTCAATTTCTCAGACGACAGCAAATCAGATGCCCAAATTAGGAAGGAGAAAGAATGCCGAAAGAAAAACGCCTTGGGAGCCAGAGTGATTGCAAATTGTCTGGCATTAGGGAAAGACAGACTAAACAATTGTTACCACAGAATAATGTGCCTGTGCACTACCATGACACCAACGGCACTAAAAACTTTTGAATTACATTTAGTATATTGCTTACGGCAGTGATCAATTTTAAAGCTATTTATATCAAAAATTATTAGCATGTTATAGGTTTGGGGATTATCAGTTTCTGGTTGTTTTTCTTAAGGAAAAATGTCCCTGGTTGCTGTTTAGGTCTCTCCCAGACTTGCTGGCCCTCTCTGGTCTCTCCTGGTGGGGCCTCCCTGCACCACACCGACTGGGTAGGGCTGTGCACAACAGTTCTCTCCCAACAGGAAGGTTGACATGGGATTAGAGAATAACAACCCAGGTAGCCAGCACTGATACAGCAGTGCTGTTGTGTGTATGTTTGACTTCAAACTCCAGCCACATTCATGCTTACACCTCAGTAATAAGCGAGAGTTTACCATTAGAGTTTACTATCTATTAGTGCCATTGAGTAACAACTCCTTACTATCTGTTGGTGTTATCAGAGAGTAACAACCCAGGTAGCCAGCAATGATTACAGCAGGGCTGTCCTGTGTACATTTGACTTCAAACCCCAGCCACACTCGCGCTTACACCTCAATAATAGTGATCTCTTTCCTTGGCCCTCACATCACCTGCTTCTTTTCCAACCTAGGAGGTAATGTGTTCAATTAAGACTTTAGTAGACCTAGATAAAGGTCTGAATCCTGTCTCAATCACTTGCCTACTATGCAACTTTGGGCAAGACATTTGTATTTTGCACATCATTTTCTCATCTATAAGATGTGGATAGTAATGCCGTACCTCCCAAGGCTCTCGAGGGGAGTCAATGAGACTGTGGAGGTCAAGCACAGAGCCGGGAGACAGGAGGTGTTCAAGGGGGAGTAGCAATTCCTGGTGCCCATTTTAATTGCGTCTAGGATTTTGACAGGCCTTCCCAACCACAGCTCATCACACTACGTAGGACGCAGAGTGGGTGAAGTATAGGTTTGGAGTCAGATAGACCCAGATTGGAATGCCCATTCTATTGGTTGCCATCTGGGTGGCCATGGGCAAAGTATTTAGGCTTTTTGAGGCTCAGTTTCTCCCACTTGTATACTGGGGATATCACCACTCTCCTGCAAGATTTGTTGTGATAATTTCATCAGAAACATATTTAAGAGGAGTCTCATAGGAGTGGGTGATTAACATTTAAAATATCTATATTGAGGCCGGGCGCGGTAGCTTATGCCTCTAATCCCAGCACTTTGGGAGGCCGAGGTGGGTGGATCACAAGGTCAGGAGATCAAGACCATCCTGGCTTGATCTCTACTAAAGTGAAACCCCATCTCTACTAAAAAAATACAAAAAAAATTAGTTGGGCATGGTGGTGGACGCCTGTAGTCCCAGCTACTCGGGAGGCTGAGGCAGGAGAATGGCATGAACCCAGGAGTCAGAGCTTACAGTGAGCCGAGATCATGCCACTGAGCTCCAGCCTGGGCAACAGAGCCAGACTCCATCTCAAAAATATATACATATATGTAAATATATTTATTATATATATTTTATACATATAAGATATATATATATATATACACACATATAGAGAGAGAGAGAGAGAGAGAGCCTGTACTCTTCAAAGCAGTTTCACTGACATTATCTTATTTTATTCTTACAGAAACCCTGTAAGGTAGTTGGGGCAGGTATTTTCTGCCCATTTAAAGAGAAAGAAAGAAGCTAAGTGATGCTAAGTGTTTAATCCAACATCACATAGCCCATAAATGTGCCAGGGTCCAAACTAGAGTCCAGGCTTCTGCCTCCCACACTAATGATTTTCTACATAGTTAAGATCATTTCTGCACTGCAGATTTCCATTGTAAACATAGAGGAGAAGGCAAAACACGTGAACACATCTTTCCTCACACTCTTCTAGCAGCTTTAGAATGTCTGCAATGACCTTTTCAGCAGCAGGTGATAGAAAGCCCCATCACCAACTAGCTTAAATAGCAAGGAAATGTACTATTTCACATAACTGCAAATTGAGAGAATGAAAGGAGAGCTCCAGGCTCAGTATGATCATCAGCACAATCATGTCAACGAAGACTGTGTTTCTTTCTGTCTTACCTCCCTGCAGGCATCAATTTCACCTTAAGGTTGGTCACCCTCACGGTCATCAGGTGGCTGCCCATGGCAATTAGAACTACAAAGTTCTCTTGTTCATGTCTGGCAGGACCAAGAGAGAAAGCTCTCCCTCAAGCACTGGGTGTAAGTGCCCCCATCAGTCTGTTGGGTCTACTACTATAGACCTACCCCTGGGCCAGTAAGAGAAAACAGATAAATGCCTGCACTTACTGCCCCAGATTAAGCATGATCTGCTCCCACAGTGGAGAACGAAGTCATCTGCTCCTTAGTCATCAGAGGGAGGGGTGAATGCATAAGTAATTAGGTTCTTAATTAATGAGTACAGGGGCACAGGTGTTGGGTGGATAACCAACAGTATCCACAATGTGGGGCAATAATAAAATTCATTACCGAATTATTGCAACACATTTCCATTTTTAGTCCACCTGCATTCTTCTTCACCAAAACATTGATTTCAGGTGATTATTGAAATAAAAATTGTGAAGACAGCAGGCAAAGACATTTGCTCACAAATTAGTTTTATGTCTTTTATGACTTTATTATCTTAACTTAAAATCAAGCATGAAGCCCTTTCAACATTTTGTATGAAATAGAAGAAAGGCGATGAGCATTTTTATAAACCCAAGTTTTATTGAGAGAAATCAACCTGGAACAAAGACAGATTTGATATTTCTAAAAATAAAATTTAATGGTACAGAGCCGTTTGATTGAGAAGAAATATATAAAATAAAATTGGGAGCATGATATGATGGGGAAAATTTAAGGCTAAAAATTAGGGGAACCTCTGTTTTTGATCCACCTCTGTCACCGACAATTATATGTCCATGAGTAACTCACTAAGAATAAAACTAAATCAGTGGTTGCAAACTGGCAGCCCACAGGTCAAATCTGGTCCAAGACATGATTTTTCTTTCTTTCTTTTCTTTTTTAGCCAGCACTTAAGATTCAGTTGTATCTCAGATAACCCTATTGTTAGTAGCATAAGAAAATTTCTGAAAGTAAACACAGCCACCAAAACTCTAGAGACCAGATGCCAAAGGTTCAGTCACTTACAATGAAAAATATACATACAAGTTATCCCAGAGCCAGTAAAAATGCATCATATTATCAAGATATCAAGAAATAAATATCTTCACTCAGAATTACTGTTGGTCCATTGTGGTTGAAAGATTGTTTACGTAGTTCAAGTCAAAATCTTTATATTGCCTGTATTATAGGACCCAGGTCTGTTAGAAGAAGAAGAAGAAGAAAAAAAAAAATAGTGTTTTAAAAAGACGGTTCCCCAAATTGGTTACTCTGGAGGATTTAATTTAACTTCATGCTGAAGTAGAATGAAGTCGATCCTGCCGAAGAGTTCACGTGTTCTGAATGTGGAAATTAGCTCTTCCGTGGAATCAGAAGGATTCGCAATTTGTATAAATGAATGTTTCTTTTACTCAGTTTACTTGCAAAACAGTGCCTGACTCAGTTTCACCAAGTAATAGTGAAACCTTTGTCGAGTTGGAAAGTACTCGCCTTTCAAAGAAGAACCACAGAGCTCTTTTGAGACCATGAAATGTGTTTCCTGATGAGCGTCTCAGAATCTATGCTAACATAGGTAATGCATTTTTCTTTTCACCGCCCAGAACTCATTTATCCTGATTAGAAGTTTTTGGCACACCTTGAATATTACATAATCAGACATCAGTACAGAAGCTTTTAGCCTCTTGTCACTGTTCAGGCTAAGCCATCGCCAATGTTGTAACATCATTGATATCTCCAGAAGATAACTCAAAGTTGTCTACTGGCTATATAATTTGTCAGACATTAATAGTGACTAGGGCTATCAGTAAACATACAGTATTTTTTGTCATCTTTTCCTGATAGTGGTTTTGATAAGCTTTAAAGTAGCCTCAGCTTTAGCTTCCTTAAGTACTGGGATGTGTGTGTGTTTTAAACAGGTGGCTTAAAATGTCGGATGCCATCATCTTCTCTAACTGTAAGCCAAAGAATTGCCACATTTTCTGACTTCTTTTGTCAGTTTTTGACATTTGCTTTCCCTTGTTGGAAAAAGTTGTCTTTTCAATGTGTTAGTGCTTGATCCATTGAATGTAATGAAAGCTAACCTCAAGGAAATTCTCAGGAAAGTCCCCAAAGAAGGGAGGTTCTCCATTAGCAGGTAAAACATTCTCCAAAGATCCTCAGCAGGTTGCTTTTTGAAAACCTCAGCAATTTAGTAGAAAATAGCACATAAATTATATGTTAAACTTTTATTACTTAAATGCAGTTGATTTCTAATGGAGGAGGGGGGAAGATTTTCCCTAACTGTGGTTAGGAAGCTGAACAACGAAATGAGATTAATTTTTAACAAACGAATCAATCGGTACAGTGAAATTTCAGAAATCTTCCACTGAATTAACCCATGTGATCTTTTAAAAACTAATCTTGGCCAAGTGTGGTGGCTTACGCCTGTAACCCCAGCACTTTGGGAGGCCAAGGCAGGCAGATCTCTTGAGGTCAGGATTTCGAGACCAGCCTGGCCAATATGATGAAACCTCATCTCTACTGAAAAATTAAAAAAAATTAGCTGAGTGTGGTGGTGCCCACTTGTAATCCTAGCTGCTCTGGAGGCTGAGGCATGAGAATCGCTTGAGCCTGGGAGACAGAGGTTGCAGTGAGCTGAGATCATGCCACTGCACTTCAGCCTGGGCGACAGAGCAAGACTCTGTCTCAAAAAAATAAATACATAAAAAATAAACAAAAACAAACAAACAAACAAATGAATCTGATAAAATAACACAGGTTTTAAAAAAAAACTTTACTAACCCTCTTAGATTAATATTTCAAAGCTCTTTAACATCTGCCCACTTTACCTCTACAGAATTTTCAACATAACATCTTTGCATAAAACATCCATTCCAACCAACCGGTTCTACTCCCTGCCAAGCAATCTTGACTGTTCCTTCTCATTGCCACTGTGCCCTGTGTGTGTTTCCTGGCCTTAGCTGCTTTCATTTTTCTCTCTGATTATCTCCTAGGCTAAATTCAAGTCATGTTTCCTCCACGAAGTTTGTGCAAATGACTTTCTCTCTGAATCTCTAGAGTACTGATGGTCCATCCTCAACAATTTAAGATCTCTTAGATTATTGCTATCATTTTATGTCTCTATTACTATTTCCAATTGACCAGGCACTTTTATTTTATGTGCTTCAAGGAGATTTTCAGTTCCCAAAGATGTCTTGTACTTGTCATTGTGTCTCTCCAATACCTTACCCAATGGCTTGCACAAGGCTGACTGTCTCATGCATTCTCTAATCTGTATAGTCCAGCTGATCTAGTTAAATCATTTAACCTGAATCAAAAGACTAAGTGATGGACTGTTATGGAATAGTGGTAAAAATTTTAATCATATTTGTAGTCCAGATGCCTTTAATAGATAGATTTCCAGATCTGCCACTTACTAGATAGTGACTTATCTTGGACAAGTCATTTCACCTTTTATAGCCCCAGTTTTCTTCATCTGTAAAATTGAAAGAATAATAATGACTCTCTTGCCTATTTCACTAGATTACTGAGAGAAGCAAATGATGTAATGTCTTTGAAGGTGTTTATACAAAGTCAAGTACCTTACAAATATGAATGATCCTAGTTGGGCAAATGAAACACTATTTTTAGAAATCCCATATGAAATGCAGTGAGGAACTCCTAAACTGATCAAGACTGGTGGTCAAGATCATTTTAAGGCATATTATGATCAATTTTAAACAGTGCTGTGCGTCAGATTGCTATCCTTGCCTTACAGGTGGAAGTTTGATGTTATCTAGAAGCAAATGGTTTAAGTAAAATCACTGACAGCACCAATATGAGATGTCTTTACTGTTCCAGTTGGTAGCTTTCAGTCTATTTAGCACCACTGCTTCCTCCTAAACTTTTCTTTAAGCCTCATTAAAGTTCTGATTCTTAGGGATTAATATAAGCAGACACTGATAATATCAAGCTCTCCTCTCTATAATTCCAAGAACCCTTGGAATTAGCATAAATTACATTCCTGAATCCATCATTTGGTTCCATATCTCTTCAAAGTCTTTTCTGACGCTTCTCATCACCCTCAAATCCATGTCCCTTTCTCATAAGCTCAGTTCTTTGCCATTCCATCATTACTAACTTCCTGTAAGACATCTCCACTTGGATGTCTCACAAAAATCTTGAATTTAAGAAAATCAAGGGGCTAAGGCAAGCAGACTGCTTGAGGTCAGAAGTTCAGGATCAACCTGGCAAAATGGTGAAACCCCGTGTCTACAAAAAATACAAAATTTAACCAGGCATGGTGGTAAGCACCTGTAGTCCCAGCTACTTGGGCGGCTGAGACAGGAGGATCACTTGAGCTGGGGAGGTCAAGGCTGTAGTGAACGTATTCAGGCCACTGAACTCAAGCCTGGGTGACACAACAAGCCTCTGTCTCCAAAAAAAAAAAAAAAAAGAAAGAAAGAAAAGTACGTAAAAGAAAAGAAAAACTAAACAAGAAAAGAAAAGCTAAACTTGTTGCCTGTTCCTGTCTCACCCCTCCTGTTCTGAAACCCACAACTCTTTCTGTGTTGTCCAGCTCAGGACACGCAGTGTCATCCATCCCATGGCTAAAACCCAAAACCTGGGAGTTAGTCTTGCCTCACTCTTTTTCAAGCCTTACTCACTGCTGCGATTCTGTCTCCTGTCCATCTCATTAATTCGCACACACTCCTGTGTCTCCAATGAGACCTTGGCTTGGCTCATTGATTGCTTAGATTACCGCCTGCACCGCAACAGTCTTCGAACTATCCTCACCTTCAGTTTGTCTCTCTCCAATCCATTGTCACTTCTGTAACCAGAGTAACCCCTTTAAGATGCAAACTTAATCCTATCAATTCCTGGCTTAGGATCTTTCACTGGGTCCCCATTTCCCTCTGTAAGGGGGCCGTAAGATGAAATGTACATCCAGACTTCTCCACATGACAGCCAGAGTCTCCCGTACCCAGGTCATCTCTCCCCTTCCTTTAAGCCTTAACTTAGTTACCAATGTCTCCTAGAAGATTTTTCTATAAAGTCACATCCAATAATCAACTGGTTAGTGCCCTACAATTGCCCAAATGAACATTCTCCCACTCTTATAATTGAGTTCAACTTGCCTAAGCACCCTGTAAGCTTGAAACCTCCTTCATGACAGGACCATTCCTTTCACCAACTTATCTCAGTTACTCTTTATCCCTAAACACCATCTCCAGGGTTAGGTGCATGATATACTCTCAGTAAATAAGAAAGACAATGTACTCTCCCTTCCTCTTGCATATTTCCCTTTATTTCCAAATATTCTACCTCTTCTGCTCTGTTAGATTTCATGAATCACTGCCAGCCATGGTGGCTAACTCCTGTAATCTCAGCACTTTGGGAAGCCGAGGCAGGCAGATCACCTGGGGTCACGAGTTCAAGACCAGCCTGGCCAACATGGTGAAACCCCATCTCTACTAAAAAGACAAAAAAAAAAAAAATTAGCCAGGCGTGGTGGCAGGTGCCTGTAATCCCAGCTACTTGGGAGGCTGAGGCACGAGAATTGCTGGAACCCAGGAGGCAGAGGTTGCAGTGAGCTAAGATCACGCCACTGTACTCCAGCCAGGGCGACAGAGGAAGACTCCACCTCAAATAAAAGAAAAAAAAAAAGATTTTGTGAATCATGTTTATTTCAGGAAATCTTCCTAATGCCGTCTGCTCCAGTCAGCCCTTATTCTGCCTCGCCTTTGAATGTATTCATCGAATGCGTCTCATGTAGCACTTTTTGGAATGCTTTAGAAGAAGATTGTGAGGTTCAGGTCTTGGTATGTAGTGTGTCCTAACATCAATGATAAGCTGCATGGGTAAGCAATCAGGGGTAATCTTCAGTTACCCCTGATCTCCTACCTTCGTAGCAGTCATTTAATGCTTATTCAAGGCTATTTAGAATGTGCCATCACCCCTTCCAGTGTTCACATCCCGACCTCCTGTGATTCATGGTTCATTATGCATCTTTCTCTCTTCACTCTCAGGTAACACCAAAGGATGGTTCATTACTTTGCCCCATTGCAGAGATCCAGAGTGCTCATGGACAGGGCCAGAAAGTCTGAGTGGATGTGCCCTACTGAGAGCCAGCCTTGACTTTAAGAGCAAAGATGTGCTTTCTCGGAGATCTAGGGCTCTTGCTTTTATATTCGACAAGTTGTTTTCAACACTTCAGTCTTTTCAGCTGTTGGGAGAAGGACTGTAAGATTCCTGCCAACTCTACACAAGAAATATTACAAAAGTGCTCATCACCAAAACAAATGACTGATGTGACTGTTGATCTATGAGTGTCAAAATTAACTTACCACAAGAGAGAAAAACGTCTTTAATATGTTTAAAACATGTTCTGAAAGGCGACAGAAAGGATGGAGCCCGAGCACCTAATATTGTCATTTCACTGTCACACAGCCTGTGCCCGCAGCATGAATTTTCCTAGGAAATGTCATTCTGATGCCTTTTATGTAGAAGAAACTTGAATTGTCAAATACTCACCAAACTAGCACAGTCTTCCAAAAACCAGGAAGACCTGGAACCAAACAGAAAATGAATATTCAGCCAAGCATGAAACTTTCAAAGAAAATAAACTGCATCTATCCCTATTAAACTCTTTGTTCATTCTAAATAAAAACAATTTAATTAATTCACTTAGGCAATTCCACACCAAATATCTAGTAATTGAGGGAAACCTACATATGAGAAAAGAGGGAGTAAACAGTTAAGGAGAGTGGCCTGAAAAACCTGTAAAGTTGATTCCATTCAATTTTAATTGTATACAGATAGTCACTGCCTCAGCCACAATATCAGATGGTGTGGTCTGTGTTTTAGATATTCTTTTGTTCCAGCATGACTATCTACATAACATCAGAATTGCCATCTGATTGAGCAACTACAACTGCCACAGAGAGATTTCTTTTTATCTTACTTTAGTAACAATACTCTGTGTGTGTGTGTGTGTGTGTGTGTGTAATTTGGAGTAATGACTCTTCGAGATATATTTTACAAATTTTAAAAATTAATAGAAACTGGCCGGGCGCGGTGGCTCACGCCTGTAATCCCAGCACTTTGGGAGGCCGAGGCGGGTGGATCACGAGGTCAGGAGATTGAGACCATCCTGGCTAACACGGTGAAACCCCGTCTCTACTAAAAAATACTAAAAATTAGCCGGGTGTGGTGGCGGGCGCCTGTAGTCCCAGCTACTCGGGAGGCTGAGGCAGGAGAATGGCGTGAACCCAGGAGGCGGCGCTTGCAGTGAGCCGAGATCGCGCCACTGCAGTCCAGCCTGGGCGACAGAGCGAGACTCCGTCTAAAAAAAAAAAAAAAAAAAAAAAAAAAAAAAAATTAATAGAAACTTACCAATCCTAATTTCTTATTTTCATGTATTTGCACATTACATCAGTCATGTTATTCTCACTTTTAATCTACATAGTAGATTTATGCTGCAATATGTAGTTACCTTCCATATTTCCTAATTTGGAAGTGTTTGAATTGCTTAAAACGTGAGACTTTACAAATGGTTCTGCTATATATATATCTTTATTCAGATTTCTCTTTTGCATACCTTCCTAATAATTGAATGAATGGATCTAGGTCTAGAAGAGTGTCTAGCTCCTTTTACATCATTGCAGGTTTGTGTCTAGCAAAATTAAACCAATTTATAAATGCATAAATTCCACCAATGGCAGTCATATATGAATGTATGTCCCCTAGATCCTCGCCTTCAGTGATTTTTTTAAAAAAATTGTCTATTGTTTTGCTAGCTTAATTGGCATACAAAGATACCTAAAATTTGAATAACTTTCATTTATTTTACTATTAATGAGTGTGTATATTGTGTTTGCCATGGTCCCTTACTACTTCATTTCTATGATGGAAATCTACAGACCACAACCGTGCATGAAGTGCTGTGTCAAGATCCTAAAGGTGACCAGGGCATCACTGGTACCCTCAAAGGGCACATAGTATAAATGAAGGATACAAACATAAAAGGAAAACCACAACAAAAAATAAGTTACGCCGAAAAAAATGAAATACTATATAGCAATAAAAAGGAATGAGCTGCTGACACGTGCAACATCAGATAAGAACTTCAGAAGCATGAAGCTAGGTAAAAGAAGGAAGACTCAAAAAGCCATATACAGCACGATGCCACTTATATAACATTCTGGAAAAGTCAAAACTATGTTAACAAAAAACACAGGAGCAATTGCCAGGGACTGGGAGAGGGGAAGGGGGCTGACTAGGAGTGGGTGATAGAATATTCTGTATCTTGATTATGGCATGATGTCAAAATGTGTAGAGCTGTACACCTTAAAAGGATGGATTTTACTAAATATGATTGATATCTCTACAAACCTGATGTTAAAAAGGGAGAAGTGAAATGGTTGACGGTATCTGCTGAGAATGAAGATTCTCAGATCAGGCTGCTGGAATTTGTATCTCTTTCCTATCCCTTACTGACTATGTGGGTCTACACAATTATTTAACCTCTCTGTGCATCAACTTGTTCATCTTTGAAACGGGTATAATAGTGCCTACTTCATGGTATTATTAGGAGAGATAATCAGTGCAACATATCTGGAATATGATAACAGCTCAATAGATTTTGTTTCTTTTTTTCTTTTTTCCAAGTGCTACAACGGAATTTTTTGTTTGTTTGTTTGTTTGTTTGTTTTTTATAGAGGGAGTCTCGCTCTGTCACCCAGGCTGGAGTGCAATGGCACAATCTCCACTCACTGCAACCTCCACCTCCTGGGTTCAAGAGATTATCCTGTCTCAGCTTCCCGAGTAGCTGGAACTACAGGTGCCCACCACCACACCTGGCTAATTTTTGTATTTTTAGTAGAGATAGGGTTTCACCATATTGGTCAGGTTGGTCTCAAACCCTCAACCTCAGGAGATCCACCAACCTCGGCCTCCCAAAGTGCTGGGATTACAGGCTTCAGCCACTGTGCCCAGCCTACAATAGAGTATTACACAATGAACAATGAAATATGGTAACATTGGGGCAGGGTGCAGTGGTTCATGCCTGTAATGCCAGCACATTGGGAGGCCAAGGCAGGAGAATCACTTGAGGACAGGAGTTCAAGACCTGCCTGGGCAACAAACGAAGACCTTGCCCTATAAAAAAATAAAAATAAAAGAATTAGCTGGTGGTGCATGCCTGTAGTCCCAGATACTCAGGAGACTGATGTGGGAGGATTGCTTGAGCCCAGGAGTTCCAGGCTGCAGTGAGCTATGATGGCACCACTGCACTACAACCTGGGCAACAGAGTGGGACCCCAGCTCTCAAAGAGAAAAGTAAATGGGCAAATGGTCAGAAAAGCCAATTCATAGAAGAAGGAATACAGATACCCACAAGTAACAGAAAGATAACTTTAGCCTAACTACTAATCAGAAAAATCTATATTAAATATAAACAGCACTTTTGTTTACAAAATAAGCAAAACTTTTCTTTTCCTTTCTTTTTTTTTTTTTTTAATTGAGAATGAGACCCAGGGTGGAGACAGATCCAACACTGAAAGATAAACCTTTATAGAAAACTACATGGCATGTGTACCAAGGGCAGGAAAGTATTAAAACTCTTTATTCTTATCATTTTTTAAATTTTTTTCCTAGAAAAGCATCAGCAAAAATCAGAGGGATCTATGTGTGAGCGCAATTATTGTGTTATATTTATAGGAGAGAAAAAACTGGCAACTCCCTAAATATTAGAGGAAAGGTTAAATAAATTTTGATATATGCATACTGTATTGTAACAAATATATATCTGTTTTTTGGAAATTACTAAATGGGCACAGGAAGATAGACAACCAAAACACAATCTTTTTGAAGTGGCAGAATCTGCCTCTTGAAGGAAAATAGAAGTTTCCCAGGTGCAGAAAAATGAGGACTTGGATTCCAGGCAGAAGAAGATTCTGTGCAATAGAGGTCAAAAAGCTAAGGACTCTCATGGCCTGGGAAGGTCACCTAATCCAAAGCAGTTAGAGTATAGAGGTCCCAGGAGGAAGCAACAAGATGCAAAGTGAAAAAACTAGGCAGCCCCAGGTAGTAAAAGCCTGTACAGGCTGGGCGCAGTCGCTCATGCCTGTAATCCCAGCACTTTGGGAGGCCAAGGCAGGCGGATCACCTGAGGTCAGGAGTTCAAGACCAGCCTGGCCAACATGGTGAAACTCCTTCTTTACTAAAAATACAAAAATTAGCTGGGCATGGTGGTGCGTGCCTGTAATCCCAGCTACTCGGGAGGCTGAGGCAGAAGAATCACTTGAACAATCCGGGAGGTAGAGGTTGCCATGAGCTGAGACCACAACATTGCACTCCAGCCTGGGCAACAAGAGCTATATCAAAAAAAAAAAAAAAAAAAAGCTTGTACATCAGGCTAATATGTCTGAACTCCTTTTGCAATCACAAACCTTTAGAGCTCGTAAGAAGAGGCTTAACACAATTGTTTGACTTTAGAAAGGCACCTTCAGCAGGTAGGAAAGTCTCGTTTTCCTCCTTTGGACATTTAACAAATGGAATTAGATATTTTTAAAAGAAGCTTAAAAATGAATAGCGGGGGTTATCTACCAAGCTCAGTATACTAAGAAGGTGGTTACAAATGCAGCGAGAGGCACAGTGATTTAAAACACCTCCTCGGGAACTCACAAATATTTGTTGAATCCACTGTTTTCAAAGAAAGGCAATTCCATTATTGCCAAAACCCATGTTTGTTGTTTGGTTTGGATGATTTTCTAACAAAGACTTGCTTCCCCTACTTTGATCTGTTTTTCTCCCCTTCTTGGCTGTTCTGTCCCACTTTTCGAGCCTAGTTTCACCTCTGGTATTTCTCAGTCGTATTTCTTTATTCTCGATAGGTTAATCAGCTAACACCTCTGCCGTGTGGTATCCCAAAACAGCAACCCAGTTAAGCTGAGCCTTTCCCCTTTACTTTCCAATCTTTGAATCATCATTTTGCAAAATGGCAGTCACTGCTTCTAAACAGTGATCAAGGCTTGGGGTGGTTACACCCTGGGCGAAATACAAGTCTCCTTGGCCAAACTTTTATCAGAAGGCGTTGCAGAAACTCATTAAGGCACTTGAGTCAAACATCCAGGTGAATCATTCTAAACCTCCACCCAGTTCAACTTTCCCTCTGGTAACAATTAATTACATTTTTCCCCTCTCCCATTCCCACCTCCACCAGCACTCAATCACATGTTCCACCGGGCCACACACTCAGTCTGAGTTGCAAACTCACCTGAGGTTCACTTGCTTGGCACTTACAGGAGACAGATAAGAAAGAAAATGTCTATGGCTTGTCTACATCGTGCCTGGCAGTAGGAAAAAAAAGTCTCAAAACCTAGCCCTAAGAGTCATGCAGCTTGATCTTAAACAGCACATGCTATTCAGCTTCACAGTTTAATGCTCTAATAAGGAGAATGTAAGGAAAATACTTCACCTGAAAATATTCAAGTGATAGTGTGCTACCTTATTAATTATTCAAATACTTGTTCTAACTTGCATTATTAGGCCCAGTCTGAATACAGAATTGATGGATCTTAGAAGTGAAAGTATTCACAGAATGTGCATGGGCTCTCCAATTAATGAGACTGGATTTGAATACCTGCCCTCTCACCTATCAGCTGAGTGACGTTAAGCAAGTCCTTCTACTTCATAGAGCCATGATTCCATCTATTGGGATAAAAACCATGTCAGAGGATAGCCATGTGGATTGATTGTAACAATCTATTCAATGCTAGACAGGACTACCTCTTTCGGAAATAATCATGAAAACAATAAGCAAACAACCTGATAACATTTACCCTTCTAAACATTCTAGCTAAATCAGCTAACTCGCTTAATCCTGTGAAAAACCTCATGTGGGGGATACTACCAATATGCCTACTTTACAGATGGGGAAACTGAGGCACAAAAAGGTGAATTTCTTCATTCAAGATCATGAAGATATGAATTGAATAACCTGGATCTGAACCCAGAATCCATCCACGACAATGCCTCTGAATTTATCCCCGTCTCTCCTTCAAGAATAAGAAGGGGTAAACGGACAGTCTCAAAAATTCAAAGTCATACTGAAGGTCATTAATTGAATCGGAAGCTAGGACCCATAAGCCTAAGTCTGCCAATCCTATTCTAGTGCAATTTCCCTAAGAAACAAAACACAGATGAACAGGAGACAGAATAAAGCACTGAATAAATGCAGACAGTGGGTTTTGAGTAATGAATGAGAACGTTTCACTACTGCTCTGTGGCTGTGAGGAGTCTGTTACAGTGACCAGTTAGCTGCTAATTACTTATTTTGAAATAACCATATCAAGTCCTTACCCTGCTTAAGGATCAAATCTATAATACTCTGGAAAGACCCTATCTCAGGAGCTCTAAAGAAGAGGAAATCGTCTTCCATACTGACACTGTGGCTTATACTTTCTTTTTTGTTTTTGTTTTGAGAAAGGGTCTCTTTTTTCACCCAGACTGGAGTACGGTGGCACAATCATAGCTCACTGTAGCCTCTACCTCCTCGGCTCAAGCAATCCTCTAGCCTCAGCCTTCTGAGTAGCTGGGACTACAGGTGCATGCCATTATGCCTTTTTAATTTTTTATAGCTTCGGGGTCTCACAATGTTCCTCAGGCTCATCTCAAACTAAGGAGCTCAAGTGATCCTCCTGCCTCAGCCTCCCAAATTGCTGGGATTACAGGCATGAGCCACTGCACCTGGTCATAGCCCACCCTTTCTTTATGCCATGCTGACGTCATAATTGGAGTTGGCCCCTGCAACACTCTCAAGTAGGCAAGACTGGATTTCGGTGCCATGTCCCACTCTCCCTCCAAGTGTTCCCCACTCCCACTCCCATCCCCACCCCTGCCCTCATCATAATGGTGAAGTAACGAATCCCTGAAGGTAGAATGACAGGTAATGGAGTTGACATGGCATAGTTCCTGACTAAGCCCCTTAGAGTCACCTCTTAGAAACAGCTGCCTACCGGGCGGATCATGAAGTCAAGAGATCGAGACCACCATGACCAACATGCTGAAATCCTGTCTCTACTAAAAATACAAAAATTAGCTGGGCATGGTGTCACACGTCTGTAGTCCCAGCTACTTTGGAGGCTGAGGCATGAGAATGGCTTGAAGGCAGAGGTTGCAGTAAGCCGAGATTGTGCCACTGCACTCCAGCCTGATGACAGAGCGAGACTCTGAAAAAAAAAAAAAGAAAGAAAGAAACAGCCGCCTACCCCACTTGCCCATGAGACAGCTCATTTACTTCAGTGTTACTTGTAGACCCAGTCTAAGCCTTCTAAGTCTCCTAGCCTTTAGAGATCATGAATGCATTTACCAAGTGAGGCTTCAATCTCTAAGTTCACAGGGTTTATCCCATGCCCACCTGAATAGTTACACTGGCCACAGGAGCCAATGAGGATAGAGTCAACCGTAGTTGAGGAGATGGACACGAGGACTTGGTATCTCTGCCTTGCCTGCTCCTGACCTAAGCCAAGAGAAGCCGAGGAAACCATTCCAGTTCTGATTAGGGAAGAGGTAATGGAGGTCAAGAAGAGATGCATCTGACTTAGTTGAACAATTCAGTGATGGAGCTACCAGGTGTTAACAAATGCGATAAGCACGAGTCATAGGAAAAACTTACTGGCACGATATGAACAATTAGTTAACATGTGTGTATCCTCTCACCATGTGCCAGACATTGTTCTGAGCTCCTTACCAGATTATCTCATTTAATATCCTTACTTCAATCCTTTGAAGCTGGTGCTATTATCACCATTTTACAGATGCGGAAACTGAAATGTAAAAAGGTTAAACAACTTTTACCAAGCTTACATAGCAAATGAGAGAGACAGAACACAATCCCAGCAGTCTCCCAGAAGGTAGAATTCCTGAAGGTAGAATGGCAGGTAATGGAGTTGACATGGCATAGTTCCTGACAAAGCCCCTTAAAGTCACCTCTTAGAAACAACTGCCTACCGGGTGGATCAAGAGGTCAAGAGATCGAGACTACCCTGACCAACATGCTGAAACCCTATCTCTACTAAAAATACAAAGCCTTTCTCCTTGAGTACTTTATTCTCAACAATCAAAAGCAAAGATTGGTAAGCTTTATCTGTGAACAATCAGACAGTAAATGCATTAGGCTTTGCACACAGTATAGTTCCTCTCACAACCACTCAACTCTTCCATTGTAAATCGAAAGCAGCTATCGCCAATACTTAATAGGCTTTTCTGTGTTCCAATAAAACTTTATGTTTATATGAGAAAAATGTTTTTACAATTGACTTTCTTTGTATTGTATTTACTTATAAATATGAAAAAATAAAAAACTTTATGTATAAACACTGAAATTTGAATGTCATACCATTTTCACATTTCTTCAAATATTCTTTTAATGTTTTTCAATGATTTAAAAACATACAAACCATTCTTAGCTCACAGTCCCTATGAAAACCGGTGTCAGGCCAGATTAATCCACAAACCATAGTTTGTGACCCTTGATCAAGAGGATTGAAAGAAAATAAAAGCAAAGACATTTGGAGGGAAATATTAATCATAATGTTATCTCTGCCACTTTTACATTGCATTTATATCAACCTGAAAATGAAGCTGTCCATCCTTCCTTTTGATACCATCTGAACTCACACAGTCCAACTCCAGAACCTGGTTCAAATGTCCCTATTTAGCAAGCTGTGTGGCGTTGGGCAGTTTACTTAACTCTAAGCCACAACTTCCTCGTTACAACAACAGTAGTTATCCAACTTAATTGGTTGTTGTAGGTAATATGGTTTGGCTCTGTGTCCCCACCCAAATCTCATCTCAAATTGTAATCTCCGCGTGTCAAGGAAGGGACCTGATGGGAGGTGACTGGGTCATGGGGGCAGTTTCCCCCATGCTGTTGTTGTGATAGTGAGTGAGTTCTCATAAGCTCAGATGGTTTTAAAGTATTTGGTAGTTCCCAAACTTGCTCTCTTTCTCTCTCCTTCCACCTTGTGGAGAAGATGCCTGCTTCCCCTTTGCCTTCCACCGCAATTGTAAGTTTCCTGAGGCCTCCCTAGCCATGTGGAACTGTGAGTCAATTAAACCTCTTCTGTTTATAAGTTACCCAGTCTCAGGTAGTTCTTTATAGCAATGTAAAAATAGACTAATATAGTAGGCATTAAATTAAATAATAAATGTTAAGCAATTATCACAGCTCCTAAGCAGTGTAAATTCTCAATAAATATTAACTCTTATTACAACTACTATTATTAGCAGTACTAGTATTATAAACATCATAATCACCCCAGACTTAAAAATCAAAAAGAGTGCATCCCCTGGCATGCACCTCTGCAATTTGCTATTGACAAATTCTCTCCCTAGAGGGTGAATTTTAAAGGTCCTCTAAATCTCCTTTCCCCGGTCCCCACTATACTGTCACTCTATCACAACCCAAACATAGCCCCACAGGAAAAAATATATATATATATCCACCTTACTCTATCCTCTCACTGTTCTAGAAAAAAAGTCTCCTATGTGTAGCATCTAACAGAGTTCTTACTACTTTTCTCAAGCTTACTGTCCTACAATAATCAGATTCATTCTAATCTGCAATTCTGACTGACATTTCACTCACCTGTCTTTAGTTTTTTTGGTGCTTATTTGCAATGTTCATGGATCACAGTAAGAGCAAGAAGATACAAGACCTCTGTAATATACCCTCTCTGAGCAACCACATTGATATCTCATTTAATCAGGCTACATGTGTGTAGAATGCTACTTCGGGTTGGTAGCAAAGGCAACACATCTCTTGAAGCACATTGCTTAAACCACTGAGAATAGCTCTCATCATCGCTGTTAGCCTCATTCTCTAATATTTATTGAATGTTTACTGCATCTCTGGCACCGTTCCTCTAATCGTTTCTGTTATGGCAGCATTTGCTGCTACAGATGAAGTGGACAAATAGGATGTTGAAGATGACAAGGAAGTTACTGCTATCAATGTGTGGGCCAAGGAAACCATGACTATGCTAAAAGTCATGAGGCTGCCTCATTATCTCTGACTCTGGTCCTTTTCTTCTCAAAAGAAACTTGTGGGCAGGGAGCCTCAGTAAAGTTCACCATTTATCGGCTGGCAAATCAGCTGAGCATGACCTGGTTATCTGATCCCCTATTTCAGAGGACAGATGGGTTATGTTCTCAGAAGAGCATGACAGTTCATCAGGGAAAGGAGTGAGCGGCGGTTCCCCGAAAATGCCTTACTCGTCATTTCAAGGTTTCCATTTCACTGGAACCAAATGTTAGCTCTGGTGGTCTGGGACAGCAAGAGGGATCGTGGCCCTTTTGAGAAAGAAATGGGCTTTTCATAATTTTGAAAGTGTGTTCATATAAAATAAAATAATCATAGCCCAGATGATTGGAATAATTCAGTATTTCAATGGGAAATGTTTAGAGCAAACCCAGATTATTCAGTGTACATTAACAGACAAACGCCCACCCTCCTCTCTAGGGCTAACCCCATCATTTCAAACATCTTCTCTACAGTTGTTGTGTTAAGAGCTTTTCCTGCTTCCCAAACCAGTTTGTGTGTATGTGTGTGTATATATATGTATATATATTATATATGTATATATATTATGTATGTGTATATATATATATGTGTATATGTGTGTCTGTATATATACACATATATGAATATATAATATACATATACATATGTATATATAATATACACATCTACATATATATACATACTGTATATATACATATATATACACACATATATGACAATTCTGTTGATAAAATATTTTATTTGATTTCTTTTCTAGAACCACAAAATTATTCAATGAATTGAAGACTTGGTAATAAACCTAGTGGCCTAGCCAATGTCTTGATTTGATTGTAAAATTGAGCACCCTATGGAATGAACAGAGAGATGATTTGACAGAGTTTCATTCTTTTTTCCCCAGAAGATCAATCTCAGGCAAAAATGTGAAGAGTTTACCTCTCACACATTCCCATCTCTAAGCTTCCAATTGTATTGGTTCCTTCTCTCTCCTTTCCTCATAGTTACTTTCTTGGGAGTGGCTTTCATGCGTCCAGATTCCTCTTAGTTAACACAAATAAGATAATGTTGTTGTCTGCACTCTTCCTTCCAGTACAATCTGATATTTTATTGAAAACAACAATAATGATGAACAGAAAGCAGGAAAATCTAATAACAGCATCTTACACATTTATAGCAAGACAGTGGGGATGAAATTTTTCAGCAGGACTCTTCCAAGGATCTCTCACCTCATACCAGTAGGCCATCTCCTGATTTACTTGGTCTATGTGCATGATGCCATTTAGTTCACAATCCATTACACAACTTTGGGGTCATAATAGGAGAGATTAGTAAGCACCGCAAAGAAAGCTCTGAAATCTTCCAAGGAATTAACAGATAATTGAAATGCAATTTACCATTCCATGTCAGAAGATATAGGAGATTTGTGGGAAAGTCTTCTCATTTTCCTTCTCTCTCTCTCTCTCTGTCTCTCTCTCTCTCTCTCTCTCTCACACACACACACACACACACACACAGAGAGAGAGAGAGAGAAAGAGAGACTTTATGAAAGAGTAATTGGAGTAGAGAATACTGGTGCATACAGACAGCAAAGTATGTGTCATTATTTGTTCAGAAACATCTTTGTTCCTTACTTCATTATCAAGAATAGTGTCTAAGAAATGGTTAGCACATAGTAGCTGCTCAATCAGTGTTTGTTAAATGACTGAAAGATGCTTGCATATACCAAGTACTTGAAAGCAGCCTGAAGACACACTTCTTTGCCCTGGGTGCCTAGTGAGTTAGGATCTAAGGAAACTGTCATCCAAAAAGTTTAAGTGTCAGGATACCCAGGATGTCAACAATTATTTCTTCTGTACATTGCTTTGTGTGTCATATTGATTCTTATTTCTCCACCTGAAGATAAGTAAATTTTAAAAATATAAGCCTACCCAAGAGAAATGAAAACTCATGTCCACACAGCATGTCCACCTGTACACAATGTTTATAGTGGCTTCATTTGCATTCACCAAAAACTAGAAAAAAAAATGTTCCTCATATGCAGAATCAATTAACTAACCGTGGTACCTCCCAACATTGCAAGTACACTACGAAAATATGCAACAACATGGATGAACTCAAAAGCATTCCACCAAGTAGAAGAAACCAGACTTCAAAGGCTGCATATTATACGATGACCTTTATAACTCTTTTGCCAAGGCAGAGCTGTAGAGACAGAATTGCCTGTGATTGGGGGCAGGAGGAGACATTGACTAAAAGTGACGGGGGGATTTGGAGGGCGTCATAGACTTGTTCTGTGTCTCAATTACGTGTGATGGTTGCTCAACTGTAAACATTTGTGAAAAGTCATGCCAAAGCATGCACTAAAAAGAATGACTTGTAAATTGTACCTTAATTTATTCTAACAAAAGGAAAAGTATAACACTTCTCTGCAGCTCAGTAAGGTAGATATTTTATAGGTATTCAATTTTTTATCTTGTTAAGATCCACGCTTTTTAAAATTTGGAGCCAGTAAAGGGAGTATCTCCTTTGAAACAGGAGTACTGTGGAAACCTGGTTACCACTGAAGGGACTTCTGTTTGGAGGCATTATTGAGAAGACCGAGAATCTAAGATTTTAATAACTTCTGGATCCCCGAATATTCTAATCCACAGTGATTATACCTGTTACCTGACAAGAGTGTTATAAGGATAAATTAGTTAATGTATGCCAAGAACTTTGAAGATGAAAAGGCTCAGATGAGTTTTTGAATACCACTGTTAGCACTAAGACCAGACTTAATGCAAAAGCATTTTTGAAGCAGGTACCTGGACAGTTTTTCTATCACTCGGCCTCATTGATTTTCAGCTGGCTTCTACAACAGCTTTAGAACTGCAACAGAGACCTCTTGAAAAAGAAGGCGTCTGTGCAAATGCTGTAAAAACCATGGTAAGGTCGTAACTGGGCTAACAGGAAATTTCAAATCAAAGAATAAGAATCTAGAAGTCAATATCTTAGAAGTAAACAGAGCAAACCATATTTCCAATGATGGAAACATCTCACCTCATGGAGTTGATGTGTTTCCAAAATGCACAGCATACAAAGACGTATTCTACCAAGAGTTTAAGTGGTGAAATAAAGCATCTATCAGTAATCACAACTGAAAGTATGTGATGGTTAAGTTCAGAGTTTATAAATTAAATTATTTTTAAGATGGCCAGGGTCTTCATTGGTGAGGTCTGTAGCTATGGACTGATGCATGCAGATGCCGGCATTTGTGTCTCATTTTGTAGTAACAACAATTGAACACAGGTAACTGCAATCTGCAGATCATCCAAATCCCCATGGCATGCTTATCCTCCCACATGGCTACACTCATTGTTTTGATCTTTATCGCTCTTTATTTCCCCATTCTTCTCCGGTCGAGGTTCAAAACCAAGGAGTTGAAGGAAAAAGGAAGTGAAAAAAGGGTCATGGCTAAGTATGTGGTAGGATACCCTAGCCTTGAGTCACTGAGACTTTCCACTACAAGAGTGCTGCAGATGGCCAGGCGCAGTGGCTCATGCCTGTAATCCTAGCACTTTGGGAGGCCGAGGCGGGTGGATCACGAGGTCAGGAGTTAGAGACTGTCCTGGCTAACATGGTGAAACCCCGTCTCTACTAAAAATAAAAATAAAAAATAAAATTAGCCAGGCATGGTGACGGGCACCTGTGGTCCCAGCTACTCAGGAGGCTGAGGCAGGAGAATGGCTTGAACCCAGGAAGTAGAGGTTGCAGTGAGCCCAGATCGTCTACTCCAGCCTGGGCGACAGAGCAAGACTCTGTCTCAAAAAAAAAAAAAAAAAAAAAAAAAAAAAGAAGAAGAAAAAGTGCTGCAGATGAACCTCAGGTACACCATTTAATTGAAAAAGAAGAGCACAAGAATAATCAATTTTTTCTTCTTAAATGATCAACAAAATAATTGAAAGAAAGGGTACCTACACACTTCTGATGGGCAATATGATATAGTGCAAAATTATACTGGACCAAGTATTATGAGACCTGAATTCTGGTCCCAATTCTGCCGTGAAAAAAACTGTTGAGGACATTGGATAAGGCATGTGGTCCTGCTGGAACTCACTTTCTTCATCTGTGAAATGAGGTTATTGCCTGAGGTAAGCTCTAAGTTTTCTTCCAGTTCAGATTCTATTGTTCTTTTTTTAAGGCTAAAACAGCTATTTTTGAATATAGAAATAGCTCCAAGATTTGTCTTTCCATTTTCCAATTTATAGAGCAAGATAACAGGAAAGAACACCACTAGTGATACTGCAAATATTAGGTCTGTTCTTCTTATTTAGAAAGGGAATCTCAGACTGAGCTTAAAGTAAACCTGTCATTGAAAGATGTTCCTGAGTTTCTGAGTACACTTGGAGAAATAATAAAATGGCAAAGAATAAAAAATCTGTTTGCATAATGGCTGAGGAGACTCTTGCAGGATGATTCTTCCTTGGGGAGAAGAGAATCATCATGAAAGCACACTTAGCCCAATTACAAAGCCTTTGTTTTAGAGGAGCAAGTGATTCTGACTCAACTTGGTGTCTGGTACTTGGATTTCCCTGCCATCTTTGCCCCTGTAAGACTCATAGTCAACCAATGGAATGTAGGATCTCAAGCAGAGAGAGGCATCCCATAGCATTGTGTGGTTTAAGCCCATTGAGAACATAAGTAGATCTGCAGGGTTAGAGAAAGGGCAGGACTTGGTTGAACTGAGTGCCTGGAAGCCATATCCAGGCAGCCAACTGTCACATTGAAACCCAGCCTTGGTACACAACAGTATACACCGACTTACTCTACCAAGAGTTTAATTGGTGAAATAAAGCATCTATAAGTAAGCACAACTGAAAGTATGTGATGGTTAAGTTCAGAGTTTATAAATAAAATTTTTAAGAGGGCCAGGGTCTTCATTGGTGAGGTCTGCAGCTGTAGATTGTAACTGTAGCAGTGCCAGAGACCCAGTGAGCAAGATGTGCCCAGCCAAGGGACAGACTGAAGCTGAATTAAAGTAACCAATCTCCTGACTCCAAGGGAAGGGACACAGATGAGTTATGTTGTGTGTGCAGGTGCAATGTCCCCAGGAACTTCTAGTTACGGGGGGCAAGTGGGGAAGGGGAGAGGAGGTAATTGGTGCAGGGGTTTTTTAAGGAAATAGGAATAAAATCCAACAAAATTCAGGTTGTAGTTGTGATTTTGTTTCAATTCACAATATTGCCATAAGACTATCAGTTTCACAGAAGAAACCATAGAGAAAAAGCTACAGGCCTCAATCAAATCCACTGTGTAGGTATTGGAAAGAGGGAGGCATGCTTCATGTAAGTAAAGACTTGAAAGAAAATTACAGAATGTCTTTTCTACTTCTCAGATGAGGAAACATTGAACGCTAGCAATTTCCTTGCCTCTATTTAGAACCTGAGGACACTCTTAACCTTATTCTTTCTCACCTAATTTTTCCTCTACCCATCTATAGCATCCAATATAATGGCATTTGAATTTTTTTCTCTCGCAAATGGTAAACACAACTGTCTCCCATTCAATTAGTATTTGGGAGATTGAGGATTTGGGATAAACTTAGTCCCTAAATTCAAAACTATTCTAAATCGTCTATTTTGGGGGAAAAAATCAATGACTGCAAAATACAGTTACAGACCTATTTATTATATTTACAGAGTAAAGAATCAGAGAAAACCCACTGTGCTTGCTTAGAAGGAAAATTAAATCATAAAATTAGGATTGTCTTCCATACAGCTGTTGTGTTGTTTTAGAACTGTAGCTTCTGTGTGTGTGTGTGCGCGTGTGTATATGTGTGTGTGTCTGCGTGTGTATGTGTGTGTGTGTGTCCCTCTTTTGCTGTCTCCACATCCTTCCACCCTCCCATTCTTTTATTCTCCTATATTCTATGTTTCTCCAGGAAAGTCTTTTCCTAATATCACCTGGCCACTCTAAAGACGACTTCTCAAAGATTCTGAGGCATCTGCGTGGCCCAGGCTACCTCTTTCATCCCTGCACTAAGTCACCTGGTTGCAAGAAACCCTCTGTCCTCAGGACCTGAAGTAAAAGTGCAATATAAATGTTCCCCCTCCTGCAGGGCTGTCTGAGATTCCCCCAGCCAGATGTCACAATCCTTTCTCTCATTCATTCCTTTGTATTTTATTCAATTTTTTTCCCAACAAATATTTTCAGCCCAACTGTTTATGAGACAAAATGGAAAGTACGCTGTAGTTTTCTTGTGGCTTTCACCATGGTCTACTCTATTGTCCTGGCTGGCCTTTACTGAGGTGCTACTGTGTGCCAAGAACTGGGCTGGGCACTTCATGTACATTCATTTATTCCATCTTCACAACAAATCTGTGAAGCCTGGGTGTTATTCACTTTAAATAGATAAGCAAACAAGCTCAGAAGGATTAAGCAGCACCATAGTAAATAGAAGAGTTGTGTCTGACTCCAACACCTGTTATTTTTCTAGTACATAAAATAGATAACATCAGAGCTACTCTGATTGAAGCAAGATTGTGGAATCCAGAAACCACATAGATTACCATCCCTTACTCTTGAGGAAACTGTGTCCTTTCTGGATTCCACAATTTGAAACAATTTTACTACTATATTCCTTTAATCCCTGCATAATTTGAATTTCCTCAAAGACAAGAACAATACCTTATTGATTATACTAATTTCAACACCACTTTGCCCTGTGCCATGGACATGAAGGGTGCTCAGCAGAGATGAGCTGAATTCCTCAGCACTCCATCACATACAACATTATGCCAGAGAACAGCCAGCATCCTCTATGAATTCCCACAGCCACCAAGTTTTATCATTGCTGTCTATAAGCACAAGAAAACTCTCCTTCAGGTAAGAGGTTAGGACATAACTTTCTTGGAGTAGGGCTTTACATCATTAGGGATTGCCAGAGGGCAAGTCTCTACAGGAATCTTTGTAATTATTCCAATAAATGGAATGTAGGAAGAGCTCATTTCTACTACTGCTATTTTGTAGTCATCTGGAAGGCCAGTGGGCACACAGTCATGCTCCACTAATACCTATTAGGGAAAGGCAAGCTGGCATAAGAAAAATAGCTATCAGGATAAGAGACAAAGGAAAAATTCTACCTGAATGGTTTTTGGAGTTTGGGGGAGTGTCTGAAGCCAGCTTGTATAGGGCAGAACTCTGGTTTCTGGCAGCACATAATCCGGTTGTTGTCATGGGGCAGGGTAGACAACATCAGAGACTCTAATCTCCCTGGGGAACACACCCCAGGGATGTGTTCTGAAGATGGTAAGAGGCAGGAGTACAAGAAGCTTCTACGAATGAACAGGTTTGGGAAATGTTGCCTCCTTCATCTTCTCTTTGACATTCTCAATGCATTTTAAAAATTGTAAGTCCAAGAAGTCTCACCCATACTTTCCAAATTTCCTTAACCACAGACACCTTTTTCGAGGAACACCAATTGCCACCTTGCAGAACACAGACTTCCATGGGACTCATTTTGATGACTGTTAAGTAGCAAAATGCCACTATTTAGTTATGGCTACACTTTTGTCATTGGTCTCAGTCTAGGAACATGGAAGCAGGCACAGGTCTAGTTGAGGCTTGGTGTGAGGCCAGAGTAATCTAAGACTGGGATGGGCAAACTGTGGCCCACAGGCCAAATCCAGGCTGCCTCGTGGCATTATAAATGAAGTTTCGTTGGAAAACACCCATGTCCAAGCATACTGACTACATCTATTTCAGCGCTACATTGGCAGAGTTGAGTAGTTGCGACGGAGATCATAAGGCCTGCAAAGCCCTAAAAGAAGTGAATATCTATCCCTACACAGAAAATGTTTGTCACTCTAGGTATCTAGATGTCAGGTCTAGGATATCTCATTCCTATTTAAATCGTGTTACACAAAAAAATTGAATTTTAAA
This sequence comes from Gorilla gorilla gorilla, assembly GCF_029281585.2. NCBI lineage: Eukaryota > Metazoa > Chordata > Mammalia > Primates > Hominidae > Gorilla > Gorilla gorilla. Next base: position 17,555,557 of record NC_073232.2, on the reverse strand, counting down.
AACCATGCTATTAACCTATTCTATCTTCTCTTTCTTAAGTTCAAACTCTCGCACATATTTATTTTTTGCCATATTTCCAATGTGAGATCCCACACACAAGTACTATGAAAATACTGGCTCTTACAACTCACAGATTTAGCTAAATAAATGACCCAATTCATATCATCTTCTTCTCCCTTTTCCTATGTCTACTTTTGTTGAGATCTTATTCTCCTTATTTCTAGTTAATACCCCTTACTCCCTGAGGCTTTTCATTTCAAAGGAATATTCTAGAGAAACCTAGTGATTTCCACCAGACCTGACACAAATAAGACCCTTTGCAGTGCCCTCCACCAATATGAAATGTGTGCTCCAAAGCCGCTTTCTCGATATGGGGAGAGAATGGCATGATAACGTCAGCCCAGTGCTAGCACTACTTGCCTACTCTCTACTTTAATGTGCTGAGGCAAGACTTTAGCAAAATAAATACAAGTTGAATCCTAATGATGTTTGTTTTTTTCAATAGATCTCTTGGGACCATCTTTCTATAGAAGAGAGTCCCAGGATGAGACTGTTCCTTTAAGGAAGTACATGTATTGTACTTTCTTTTTCCAATATTCAAAATTAAGCCCCTCCAAATGGCTTACAAACCGAAGTTTATAACGTCAGCCTACACAAGTTCAGTGCAAAAAGATCTACAGCCTGCAGGCAGAGCGAGGAAGCTCTTTAAAGATGAATCATTTTCATAAATGAGTGCAGAGGGAGGTCAGGCCAGGGGACAGGGAAGGTTACATGTGTGCCTGAGATAAGGCCTCATCCATCCTCCTCTTACTGTCAGGCCTTGATGGGTGAACATTGCCTTGAGCTCCCATAAAACATGTTGTTTGCAGAAAACTTGCAGGCGGTTCATAAAAAAGTCCAAACTGTTACCATGAAATTTATCTTCCACTGTGGGATCTGTTTATAATAGAAATGAAGGATCTCAAATAGAAATTAAGTATCTCAGACTGACTTATATTGGCTGGGAGGACTGAAAAATTCAACCTGCTTCCCAATCATCGCACTAAAAACGTCAAAGTATTTGTATTGATGACATCTTGACAAGATACGAGTATGTTCAAAAGAAAAATAATGTCCATTGTGTGCACAGTCCTTATCCCTGGGGTAAGAATAGGCTAGGTGAGATTTTATGGGGAGAATTTAATCAGACAACTGAACTCTTCATCACATTTTATTTCTGAAGAGTGTCAAGGATCTGTTATTTACAATTTTTCCATCTGTATGGTCAAAGTGAAAAGGGCATCTCAATTTTTTTAAGTTGTTGGGAGATGTTTATTATCTCAAAGCCAAAAAGAGATTGGGGGCAGTGGTAATACTGGCCATAATTTGAGTTATCTCCATATAGAAATTGAAGGGGGGATGCTGGGACAATTCGTGTAGATAATTCAGACCCTAAAGCTTCCAGAACTTGAAATAAAGAGATAAGTGAGGAAGATGCACTAAATTTTGCTTGTCTTTGTTTTCCCAGAACTGTGCTTATAATTGACTCAATTTATCACATCACATACACATGCACCTGTACGGTGGTGTGAAGTTGCTGAAAAGAGTTGTAGTCATAAATTTTAAATTGATGAACTTTAGCGTCTACATGGAAGAATATTATGCAGAAAACAATTTATAGAATCCCAGCATGTTCTAGCTGGAGGGACCTTGGATAGGACATAGCTCAGGATCTCAACCCCCAACCACGGACAAGAAAGACAAAAGTCTGCAAAAATAAGGACTCACAAGTGCTTCTTCTAGTGTGACAGTAGTTGTGATCCAGGTCTTCATTCCACCCAAACTCTTCTTCTCCATTCCTTCTCACCAGGGTGGATGTGTAAGGTCAGACTACAACGTGGGCTGAGAAGCACTGTATCTAATCCAATACCTTCAATTTAAATGAGACCTGGCTTTAAAAAATAGTGACAACTCAGAGATGTCCCACTTCAGTACCTTCTTTGTCCTGCTTTTTACCTGCCTCCAATCCTGCACCTTGGACACCCAAGCCACTCTTGGAGGAATCACTGTGGCCTTCCCTCATAAAAGGTCCTGTGTGCTCTACCCAAAAAGTATTCAACTCCTCCTCATTTAATTTAAAATTAGCACTTTATATCCATGCTCTCTTCCCCTCTCTCACTGTCAAGAAAAAATGTGAAATGGTTTGGCTCAGTGTCCCCACCCACATCTCATCTCTAATTGTAATCCCCAGTGTTGGAGGAGGGACCTGGTGGGAAGTCACTGGGTCATAGGGGCAGTTTCTAATGGTCTAGCACCATCGCTCTAGTGCTGTCTGGTGATGGAGTTCTCAAGAAATCTGGTTGTTTAAAAGGTGCAGCATTAGCAAATAATGGGCACACACAAAAAAAGGTGTGGAGCACCTCTCCTCATTCCTCTCTTCCTCCTGCTCTGGCATGTGAAGTGCCAACTTCCCCTTCGCCTTCTGCCATGACTGAAGCTGGGCAGATGCTACCATGCTTCTTGTACAGCCTGCAGAACCATGAGCCAATTAAACCTTTTTTCTTTGTAAATTACCCAGTCTCAGATTTTTCTTTATAGCAGTGTGAGAACAGACTAAGACAAGATGTCTAAGGACTGAATAGTTCTAAGACTTAATGTTGCCCTGTTTGTGATAATAGCAAGTCAAAGTGGGTAGATAATTCCAGTCAAGTATGTTGTTCGAAAATAATGGACTTATAACAATGGAGTTTTAGGCATCATGACAAGCAGAAGAAGAGTATATTTGGAAATAAGGTGGTGTTATGGACTGAATGTTTGTGACCCCCCCTCCCCAAAATTCATATGTTGAACCCCTACCCTCCATAATGGGAGGGTATTAAGAGGTGGGACCTTTGGAAGGTAATTAGGTGATGAGAGTGGAGGCCTCATGACGGGATTAGTGTCCTTATAAGATGAGATACCAGAGAGCTTGGCCCTTTTCTCTGCTGTCCACCATATGAGGATACAGCAAGAAGGCAGCCATCTGCAAACCAGGAAGAGAGCCCTTGCTAGATGCAGGATCTGCCAGCACTTTGATTATGGATTTCCAGGCTCCACAACCATGAGAAATAAACATTTGTTGTTTAGCCCTCCAAGTTTAGGGTAATCTGGTATAGCAGCACTAACTGACTTAGACAGGGAGCTTCTCAGCACTTTAGGGACCCATTTACATATATAGCTTTCCACATATTTTTGTCAGTTCTTGTTTTATATTTCAGGTGTTGAAGTTAAGTAGTAGCTTACAATTTAAAATATTGGGTTGGAGGAATTTAGCAAATGTCATGCCCCTGAGGTTATTTAATTAATATTCTCTGAAGTAGACAGCTTGAATATAAATAATATGCTAAGAGGTATTGTCTATACTATTGGACAATTGTTATTTGCAGTTTTAAATCATGAAATAGAAATGACTTCATCTGTCCTTCAGTCTTCTCTACTGTTCTAGCAGGATTCTGTGATGACTCAGACAAGTGAACTACTATCTTAATCCCAAAGACTTCAGTGAAAAGATTCACCCCCTGTCTTTTCCTCTCGTTTCAGTGTTTAATATCACTTGCCATCATGGAATGATTTCCAATCTAAACCCTTCCCATGACAAGGTTTTAATAGTTACTAAGCACCACAGAAGGCCTTGATGTACTCATTTAATAAACAAAAATCACTTGAGCAATTTCTACATCTAAACAGTATATTAAATAGCAGAGATAAGGTGTCTTATGCATGTAGCCTACAACCAAACAAAGAAATTAAAAGGCAAATGTAACTACTCTTTTAAGTCGTGGTATATATAATAGTTAAAACTTACATAATGCTGATTATCATAACAAAAACTACTATGCGAAGAAGTTTACTAAAAATAACTAATTTAATCCTACAACACTATAGAGTGTTATTATCCCTATTTTATAGATGAGAAAACTAAGACTTAGGTTAAGTTACTTACTCAAGGACACAGAAAATGGAAGAGCTGAGAGTTTATCAATTAAGTGAAATTTTAAGTTTTCTAAAATATTTTCAATATTTCTCACTTCCGTGACCTCATGGAACCAATAACCCTTATTTAAAAGAAAAGAAATCTATTCTGCATGTAAATGTGCCAAGCAAGTGTCTCCATTTGTTATCAAACTATCTTGGTCTTAGCTCAACTTCCAAAATGATAGTTTTAGAAAATAAAGTTAAGAAGATCACTAAACTGGATTATAGTACCACTATACCAAGCACCTTGGTGTTTTGCCAATTAAGCTTTAGTGTTGAATTGTTAATATACTAATCTTCTTTGACCTAAAACAAAACCACCAAAAAAAAAAAAAAAAAAAGAATCTCAAAAAGATACTCTTTCCTGCTCAACCCAATGTGCCATGAGCTATATTTCTTCCCATGGTCACCAGTAGGCACCAGACCTAGCATTCCTGAAATTTTTTGTCCATTTAGAATTATTTAGATAAAATTGGTTTAAGCGACTCTTTGTGCCCCTTTACTTACCATTCTCCAGGCTTTTGTTGAACACCGATTATTCAGTGCAAAGCAGAGTAGAAAATAGAGGAATAAGCCCTATGCCTACCTTGCCCTCAAACTGTTGTATAGTCAATAAAGGAGATAATATATATACATAAATAAAAAAAGATAAAGTAAAAAGTGGGAGTAGCCGTAAGAGAATAAAACTTCCAATCTGGAGAGGATCAAATGAGGCTGCGTGGGAATGAGGCTTTTGAGTTAGACCTTGGAAGTGAAAAAAAAAAAAAAAAAAGAATGCACATTCTATTAAAGTTTAAGAAAGCAAAGAGAATATTTGATGTACAGAGAGAACAAAAAGCTGTTGGATTTAACCAAAAAGGTACGTCGTATAAGGTCTTATGACTGTCACACAAAGGCATCTGAATTTCGTTTTCTTAGAGGACGGAATTCGTGAAGGGATTTTTAACAGGAGGGGCAAACATCAAAGTTTTGGTTTAGTATGATTGGTTCATCCCGAGCCAGCTCTCAACACTTCTTGGAACAAGAACATATTCAATTCATATTTGAAGACTTGTTTAGTGTATACAGGTTGTTGAGAGGAGAGACTGTTAGGGCAATTCAAGTGATATTTTATTAGAGCCTAAACTAGGAAGCAGAAGTGCAGAGGAGTAACAGATGAGAATAATTTTGTAAAGACACAGTTGATATAATTTGACATCAGATATCAAGATGATGGAGAAGAATGGGAAAGAATCAAATATAAATTCACCACTATCATGAGGATAGTAGTAACATTATTCAAAGTAGAAAATATTAGATATATTATTTCTAATTACTCGATAAACTTGTAAATATTGTTCTTAACCTTCTTGATCACAATTTGCACACACATTCCACCTGTAATAAAACATCATATGATACAATGAACTGAAATAGAGGCAAAGATGGCAGGACATGTTTTGCCAAGGACATTTTTACAGATCAGTATTAAAATTCTCCAGTGGTTAAAGATAATGATTTGTAGAATGAGGTAGAGAAAAAGCTTACAGAGCTATCAGCTTATTATTCAGAAAAATCACTTTGCTTTAGCAAGTTGCAATCATGCTATTGAGAAAAGATAAACCAAAAAAAGTAAAGAAGATTGTTAAAACAATATAAGATGATTGGGTAATTAGACTTAATTCTAGCCTAAGAATCATATATTCTAGAAGAATGTGGGAAATATAATTTCAAACAAAGATAACCTTGTCAAGATGGAATAAAGGCATTCAAATTTCCTTCTCACCTAAAACAATAAAAAACTTGACAAAATATATGAAATAATGGTCTGTGAGCCCTTGGATATAGGAAAATAAAGGGCAATTATTATTAAAATATGGGGAACAAATAAAACGAGCCTTAAAATTGTCCAAGCTTACTTCCTCGAGAGAGTTTGCAGGCCACAGTGGAGCGAAGGGTAACTCAGATCAAATTTGGCATATTCCATGAGTGGTGAAGATGGAATTAAGGGGAGTCAAGGCAGCTAGTATTTGAAGGATAAAGCATCAAATAGGAGACAGCTACACACAGAGCGAATGCCGGGATCTACAGTGTTCCCCTCGGACATTCAACTTAGTTCTGATCAGCTTATGCATGTGAAGTCCAGGAAAAGAATCACCTGAAAGAATCAAGAGGTCACAGTGCCTGGCACTCACCCAAGGCTGGGAATAGTGTCTATTTCCAAGAGCCAGATTGGAAAGCCTCGAGATTCACAGGGCCCTCAGTAGAGTACACAAATCGATCTCTCCTCAGTAGTGGAGAAGATTTAGTCCTAGAGTAAGCACTGCTCCAGTTCACCTACCAAATCTGAAAAGCAAGACCCAAAAAGGATCGAACTGTTTCTAAGTAACTTGTCTACATCCCAGAACAAAGCTTAAGAATACCCCTAGAAAAGAAAATTATCCAACACCTAATAAGGTGAGATTCACAATGTCTGGCATTCAATCAAAAAGTATCAGGCATGCAAAGAACACAGGAAAAAGCCATCAATCAGACCCATAACAGACACAGATATTAAAACTCGTAGCTGACAAGGACATTAAAACCATTGTTACAAATCAATTTCATTCGTTCCAAAAGTTAAATAGAAAGATGAACGGTATAGAAAAGACTCAAGGCCAACTACTAGAAATGAAAAATCAATGTGTGTGAAAAGGAAATCTCACTAGATGGGATTAATGGCAGATTAGATATTATGGAAGAAAAAAGTAATAAACTCTACAACGTAACAATGGAAACGGTCCAAAACAAAACATAAAGAGAAAAAAGAATTTTAAAAAAAAGATGTATCACTGAGCTATGAGAAAATTTCAAGCAATCAAATATATATATATCCTATTTGTAATTGGAGTCTCCAAAAGAGAAGAAGGGGAAGAAAATTAATTGAAGAAATAATGGCTGAAATTTTTGCACATTTAATGAAAACTATAAACCCGTAGATTGAAGGTTAACAAATCCCAGATATTAGGAACATGTAGAAAACCACACCAAGGCACGCGTATAAAATTATTCAAAACCAGTGCTAAAGAGAAAACCTTTAAAACAGCCAGAGGAAGAAAGACACATTACATACAAAAAACAAAACAAAACAAAACAAAAAAAAAAACAAAGATACAGGTGGCAGCAGATTTCTTCTCAGAAACAATCCAGATAAGAAGACACGCTTTGAAATATTGAAAGAAAACCAAAATGGACAATGTAGAATTATTCACCAAACAAAAAAAAAATTCCTCTCAAAAGCAAAGGTAAAATGAATTCATCTGCAGCAGATCCACATTACATGAAATTTTGAAGTATGTCTTTCAGACAGAAGGAAAATAAAACCAGATGGAAATATAAATATATACAAGAGAATCTAGAGTACTGGAAAGATTAATGCTAGGGCAGGTATATAAGATTTTTTCTTATTATTTAAATTTCTATCAAAGATAATCAACTAATTAAGCAAAAATAATATAAATGTAGCATAATAAACATAAAATACTGTACAATTATTTTATGTACAGATGGAGGAGGGAGAAACAGAAGTCTACTATTGTAGCATTCTTATACTTATGTATGTGGAGTGGTACGTGATTACTTAAAGATAGACTTCAATAAGTTAAAGATGCATACAATAAATCCTAAAGCAACTACTGAACAAGCACAAATAAAGAGATACAATCATACGTCCACAAGGGAGATAAAATAGAATCATAAAAAATATGTAATTAACCCAAAAGAAGGCAGAACAGGTGAAAGAGAGAGAGAGAGAACAGATGGGACACATAGAAAATAAATTGCAAGGTAATGTATTTCAACCTAATCATATCAATAATAACATTAAATGCAAGTAGTGTAAATGTCCAATCTAAAGGCAGATATTATATAAGGTTAAATAAAAAACAAGACCCAACTGTGTGCTGCTTACTTTAAATATAGATAAGAAGTAAAAGGGTTGAAAAAGATATTTTATTCCAACAGTAATAAAATGAAATCTGGCTATATTAATATCAGACAAAGTGGATTTCAGAGAAAAGAATGTTACTGGGGATAAAGAAGGTAATTTCATAACGATAAAGGGATCAATTACTAAGAGGTCATAAAAATCCTAAATATTTATGCAGCTGAAAACAAGCAAAAACGGATAGAATTGCAAGGAGAAATAGACAAATCCATAAGTAAGAGAGTGACTAATTGTTAACAACATTCATTCAACAAAAATATACTAAAATCCTCCAAACACAAGACATTGTGCCAGATGCGAAGGAGACTACAAATGACTTTAGACTCCTCAGGTACATAACAAAAAATTTGTGTGATAATCTCTACTCACTCTTCCAATTCTTCTATGATTTTGTTTTTTACAAGTTCACAAATCCTTATCAAAATAATAATAATAATTAATACCTCTCAAATTTGGCATGATCTAGGTGCCCAGGTGTGATACTCAGTTTTATGTATCAGCTTTCCTGGGCTACAGGATGCCCAGATAGCTGGTTAAACATTATTTCTGGATGTGTCTACAAAGGTGTTTCCAGAAGAGATTACAATTTGAATTGGTGGACTCAGTACAGCAGATCACCCTCACCAATGTGGGTAGGCATCATCCAAGGGATTTAGCTCTTGACTAAGACAAAAAAAAAAAATAGAGAAAGGGAAGATATTCTCTCTCTCTCTCTCTCTCTCTCTCTCTCTCTCTGTCTCTCTCTCTACTGCTTGAGCTGTGGGATCAATCTCCTGCCCTCATGTTTCTTGGGCCTTCAGTCCCAGACTGGAATCTATACTATAGTCTCCACTCTCAGGCCTTCAAACTACATCGCCAAACTTCCTGGGTCTCCTTGCAGATGGCAGATCTTGGGACTTCTCAGCCTCCATAATCATGTGAGTTGATATCTCGTAATATATTCTAATGGTTCTGCTTCTCTGGAGAACCGTAATACACCAGGATACAAAATTCAAAGTACCAGATTTCTTTGCCTTAAATCTCTTTTGAATGTAGGCAGCTACAAGTAAATAACAATAAACAAAAACAGGGCCATGTGGTAAGTACCCTAACATGGGTATGTTAAAAGACCCAACTATGCCTAGGGAGGGGAGGTAAAACTACAGAGAAAAGGTGGCATAACCTGAATGTGGAGTATGAGGGGAACCCCTTCCCATGGAAGAGGACCCTGGGGGAAAGAAGGCCAGCACCTCCAGAGCTCAGGAGCACCATAGAATATTCAGCAAATGTTAAGAATCCTAGTCCATCTTGAAAACTGGTGTACAAAGAAGCCTGAATTTCCAACAGGATCACCCATTCAATCATGAAGAGATTTCCAAGTCATGCGAAGCAACTGTTTTTCCAATCCATTAGTAATGGGGAACAATGAAAGGGTTTATTTTTATTATAAACATAATTTGTGCATTTATGAGAAATATTAAGTATAAAGTAGTAGTTTCCCTTACGTATCTACTCAAACTTCCTCCTCTCATGATAGAATTTTAAGCAGAGGAGTAATAAGCATTTATTACATTAGCATTTTAAACATATCACTATGGTAGCCACATAGGTGGAGAGGAAAATCAAAACTGGAAACATACTTGGGGTTGTAAAATCAAGAGAGTCCCGGATTGCAAAAGGATTAAAATCAATTAGATGATATAGGGCCTATTTCAGGTAAGTTCTTTTGGAGGATATCAGAGGAGATTTTTTGCATATCAGAAATGACATTCAGCCAGGTTTGGTGGCTCACACCTGTAATCCTAGCACTTTGGGAGGCCAAGGTGAGAGGATTGCTTGAGCCTAGGAGTTCAAGACCAGCCTGGGCTACCTAGTAAAACTCCATCTCTACAAAATTAAATTAAATTAAATTAAATTAAATTAAATTAAATTAAATTAAATTAAATTAGCTGAGTGTGGTGGTGTGCACCTGTAGTTTCAGCCACTCAGGAGGCTGAGCTGGGACAATCACTTGAGCCAGGGAGGTCGAGGCTGCAATGATCCATGATCTTGCCACTGCAATCCAGCCTGGGTGACAAAGCAAGACCCTGTGTCAAAAAAAGAAAAAAAAGGAAGAAAGGAAGAGAGAAAGAAAGAGGAAGGAAGGAAGGAAGGAAGGAAGGAAGGAAGGAAGGAAGGAAGGAAGGAAGGAAAGAAAGAAAGAAGGAAAGAAAGAAAGGAAGAAAGAAAGAAAGAAAGAAAGAAAGAAAGAAAGAAAGGGAAAGAAAGAGAAAGAGAAAGGAAGAAAAGAAGAATAAGAAGAAGGAAGGAAGGAAAGAAAGAAAGAGGAAGGAAGGAAGGACATTCAAGACGTGTTCAAATGCTGAAATGGGAGAAAGAGTATTTTAGTTAAAAGGACTGGCATAAGAAATGATACAGAACAAGGAAGGTGCCACGCATATCTCAAAAGCAGCAACCACTCCAGTGGGGCTTGAATAAAGGGTCCTGGCTGGGCCATAATGAGAAAGAAGGCTGGGAAGGGGAATAGGAGGAAGTCCACAAAGAGCTTCAAACAGCAGTCTAAGCTGTAGGAATCCCTTGACCATGTCTGACCAGCAGATAGGACCCGTGGTTTAGGATGGGTTAGAAAGGAGGAGAAGGGAGCCTGGTTATGAAACCTCTCATTAATGAAGAACCAAGTTAACATGGCAGCACTAGGAGCACACAGGTGCAAGAGACGTCATGGAAGCAATGCGTTCGGGGAGGCGGAAGAAAAGTTGTAGAATTTCTGGAAAGCTAGAGAGCCTCAGGCTCCAAACTATTAAGGCCCTTTTCGAGTTTCCTCTTGTTATCCATGAGTTCCAGACTGGAGTTAGAAATCTGGGCTTATTCATGCTAACATGTCCCATAAAGATACAAAAGGAGATACACACATTCACAAATAGACATATACACAGATATAAAGATACACAGATAGACTGATACCAAGGTACATCGACTCGTAGATCCAGGTACAACGTATAATTGGAAGGATACCTGTTTGTTATTCCAGATCTCAACTGTGCTTCGCAAAGAGCAAGAAAATATTCCAAAGTTTGGCTCCAAACATTTCTAAAAACTGGGTGATAGGTCAGAGAGTAAGTGGGAAGAGCAAGAGTTCTCACTTTTTCCAAACCAGTTCTCCCATTTCTCTACCACGTAACATTACCAGTATAACAGGTTTGCCGGTTGATTGAACAGAAAAGCACTCCTACTCCTTCCCAAAATGCCCCAAGTCTGTTTAAGTGCACACAGGACCCTTAAATTTTAAGCTGTCTTCCTAAATACACACAAACAGTGCAGTGAGTGATATTACACTTGTTGAGTCAACCATGCTAGGGCTTTGAGCCTGGGTGAAGTTCCAGGTATTTCGAAACCTCAGGCTCAGGCCACTTAAACTAGCCCTAAGGCTTTTATAAGAGCTATAATCCCCAGCTAAATACAAGCAGCAAGAACTTGATTTTGCACATTTCATGAACGCTGATCACAAGTTAAGTCACCGGGCTCTGGGTGATGCAATGACTCTTGAATAACTAGGTAGCTGCTTTGGGTATGTTAGTTAATGCTACATGATAACATAGTAATAACAATTAACTCAATCACATTCTAAAGGAAGTGCTATAAGGATCCTACACTGTGGTTTAGAAAGCAGAGGTAATTACAGCTCTACCCTATAATTTTATGGTTTATCTAGCCCTATAAGCATGCCACTTGATGAGAACAAAAGAGGTGCTATGCAACTTTCATTGAGAAACCAGGGAGCCTTGTGAAACACTGAAGATTTACCCATAAAAATCTGAATTTTTAACTTGAAACAAGAAAGTTAAGATCTTATCCATCCCAGTTTTAATTAGAGAGATAAAAGGATGTGAAAAGAAACAATGCAATTGGCAATTAAAGCTCATCTATGAATAAAATTCTTTGTTCTCCAAATGTGGTTTAGAATTGAGTGAACAGCTTCCTGTTTAGAGACTCCCATACTGGAAGGCAGAGAAATGCCCTGTGTTCCAGTGGCCTCTGTCCCGTGGTATCTGGCTATCCGCCAAAACAACTGCCTCTCCTGTTCTGCAGTTCTCACACAATGATGAAAGGTCTTGACTCCAGACTTACAACCTGGGTTTGCAAGCCACCTCCTTGCCAGCTCTATTAGGTTAAATAAATGACTTACCCCATCAACCTCAGGTTCCACACCTGTAAACTGGGACTAATAATTTATTTGAAAGATTATTGGAAAAGCATGTAAAAATGCTTTGTAAAATCTAAATACTAAAAAAAAAATAGCACTACGCCATATACTTGTTACCTGATACACTATGAGGGTGGAAATGCAACATATTATAGAAGAAACACTAAAATGTTTGTATTTAGAAGTTTGTGCAAACGAAAACACAGATGTAATACTTTCTAAACCAGCATATTTTTTAAATGTGCTACTATCCTTACTAAAGTAGCAGCATTTCAGTTGGATAGTAATGTAGATTCTATTAAGCAAGGACGTATGAAGAAAGAGTTGCATAGCTAAGTACAAAAATATTATGTAGTCAACCATGGTTACTGCCTAGATGATGAAACAAAATATGCCCAAACTGAAATAAAAACATCACTAGTGTTGTGTTCTGTAATAACCTTTCATATCCCAGGAAAGGAAGTTAAATAGGATTCTCTCACTGGTCTTAAAATATTTGTCTATCAGGTGGAAATATTCGTAATAATGTGTGGAATACTTTCTGAATGTCATTTCCTGTTATAAAGAGACAAAACTAAGCCTTGATGTCCACTTTCCCCAAACATCTGACCAAAAAAAACGTTTTAAGCTTATTAACAGAAACATGAAATGAAAACTTGCAATAAAGAAAATAATGAGAGCTATCTGGGGCTGAGACCCTTTAGAAATTCTCTTAGGGCTTTGGAGACAGTACCACTCTCTGCTCAGTCCTGACTCCAAACTGCACCTCTCCCACTCCTAAGCCGACTTGGATGAAAACCAGCCCCACTGTAGGCCTGACTGTGTAAGACCCTGAATTGTCATTCCAGGGCATGTTTAAGTCCTTTTAATAAATTAGGTCAGGATGGTATCCTCATAATTTAGTGTTGTGAATAGTACAAATAAAGGCTTCAATGACATCTAATCAGAACATTTTCCTTCTCTTCTCTAAGACCCTTATTCCACAGAGGTCCAGATTTCCCCAGTCTGTCAGTCATTACAACGACAAGCTGTCTTAGCGCATTTGAAAGCCATTGAGTAGCTAATTTGCCAATATAGATTTAAAAGAGATGAGACAGCTTATGGTTGTGGTCTCTCTCTAGCTTCTCCCACACAAAGAAGTCTGGAGCACATGGGGGATTTCTTTTGCTGAAGGCAGACCATTGTTTAAACATTGATTGCCTCTTTTTTCTATCATTCACTTTTTCTCTCTCCCTGTACACGGCCGCCACCAGACACAGATTTCATTCATGGCCCATCGGCTGAAAGTTACCTGCTCAACACACTGATAAATGAGCCATTTACAGGTCAGAGCGATGGGAGAAAAAAAATAATACTCATATATATTAACTAAGCCTTGAGTGAATTTTTCTCATCTACTCAAAAGACTTACAAGCTTTTTATTATGCCAATGAACTCTGGCATATACAACAGAAAATGAACTAACTCTTGTTAAAGTAATTTCATAATGCAAAAGGAAAAAAAAACACCTGTGCAAATGCAGGGCATTTGAGAAATATATGGCACATCTCATTTGGGACTAAAGAGACCCTGGGACAATTTTTCCCAGGCTGCTTTACACAGAGCAAGTGCACGGTGATACTGGTCCAGGGAAAAAGAACAGATTTTAGAGTCAGACCTAAGGGCAAATCCTGACTTGAGTACTTATCAATGATTTGCCCAATGTCACACAGATAATAAGTGTTGAATCTAGATTTAGACCCAGGCAGTTTGGCTGCATAATCTGTGGTGCTAATCATCACATTCTAAAATGAATATTTTCTAAGTCCAGGAATCTATTATACTGTAGCCCTCATGAACATAAAAAACAGAAAAACATTGGAATGAACCTGAATGAGAAGAGTTGATTGTAAGCCTAACAGAGACTCTTCAGGCCATGGAAGTTGGGTTCCCAGTCATGACTCAAAGAAGCAGAACTGGACAGTAGGTCTGAATTCCAGGCAATGGCTGGAGAACTTAACAGAAAGAGCTCTGGCTTTTCTTTAGGTCCAACCAGCCGTGGAATAACCTTGCTCTAGGGGCTCCACCCCTTTCTCCTGTTTCCGTCTTCTGGTGGGAGCCTCCTACTCACTTTACTGAATTTTTGCATTCTGTTCCCACAATTCAATTCCTCCATAATTCATTCTGAGATTCCAAGGGAAAAAATCAGCTATGATGCCCTTGATGGGTGGTCTCCATCCCAGAACCAGCCAAGTCTGCCTGAAGAGGCAGAATCCATGCCACAAACATGGCTGCCTAATTCTTCTTCAGTAGAAACTTTAGAGAGAGGAAGTATCAATAGGCACTTCAAAATAGACCTTTCCCATTGTGAGCTTGCTGTCCTCTTATCCTTCCCATTCTGGGAGGCTGAGGAATGCAGAGCTTGAACTCAGCCTTTAGAATCAGTGAGCCTAAAAAATAAATCCTGTCTCTCCCATTGCTGGCTGTGTGACATTAGACGAGTTACTAAGCCTCTGCAGAACAGTTTCCCCTTGTGTAAAATGGCGAGAATAATAACTCCTTCATACATTTATTTTGAGTATTAAATGAGATATTATATATAAAATACTTTAACATAAATCTCGGCACATAGTGTTTAGTAAATGTTATTTATTTTTTAGCACTATTCACAGCTCAAGAGGCTTCATCCATGTACTTACCCTTTTGAGTTTTAAGGCCACCAACTCCTTTGTCCTCTTTCCTCCCAAATCTTTGCTTTTTCTTTAACACCCAAGTAGAAAAGGCATCCAAGTAATCAGAAAGGACCAAGGATAAATGACCAGGCAGGGAAGCCACTAAGTAAGTAGGCATTTGCAGTAGATACTGCTGCTCATCATCCTGCTTGGTTATTCCCTTAGTAACAGAATCTTGATATTATTTGTGTTGACATGGCACCTAACGCTACAGCTGATACTACATTTTCCTGACTCCTTTGCAGCAAAGTATGGCCTCACCTCCAACATCTGGCCAATGAGCTGCAATGAAGTACTTTGTGGGTTTCCAGAAAGCTGCTTCAAGGAGCTGGCTACAGGTGCATCCCATGGCCCACCCATCTTTCTTCCCAACCTACAACATGGACATTTGGCTCCTGGTCCCAGAGCCACTTTAGGATATGGAAGCTGTCTGCTGAGGACGATTTAGTGGGGAGGGGTGGGGAAATAGAAGTAGCCTGAGTCTCGGAAATCTATAGAACCTCCTACCAGCTGTAAACTACCTACCTCCAGACTTCTATTTTGTGAGACAGAAACATGTATCTTGCTTAGGCCACTGTTACTTCAGGGTGTTTGTTGCAGAATATAATCCTAACTGGCCACTTGCAACAACATGGATGAACCTGGAGGATATCATGCTAAGTGAAATAAGCCAGGCACAGAAAGACAAATATTGCAGGATCTCACTTCTATGTGGAATCTAATAGTCAAACTCATAGAAACAGGGTAGAACAGTGGTTACCAGGCGTGGGGAGGAGAAGGAAGTGAGGAGAAGTAGTCCAAGGGTACACACTTGCAGTTATGGAGGATGAGTCAGCCTAGAGTTCAGCTTGAGGACTAGAGTTAATAATAATGTACTGCATACAGCAAATTTGCTCTAAGAGTGAATTTTAGGTGCTCTTACCCCACACAAAAAGGGTAACCGTGGAAGGTGGGCTGATAAGGTCATTTGCTTAGCTGTAGTAATCACTTCACTATCTACATGCATATCAAAAACGTCATGTTATACACCTTAAATATATACAATTTAAGTATATATGTGTACAATTCTAACTGATGTAATGAATCTGGAAGTCCTCAATTAATATCAAATAATTAAAATATTAAAGATGATGCATTTATCAAGACAGAATGGGTACATGGAAATGATATAAAAGAAGAAAAGGTATATGGAATACTTGCAATCAGAAATAATATCCCTGAATAAAAACCTGTATACTACAGCAGAATTTTTTCTTTTTTTGAGATGAGATCTCACTCTGTTCCCCAGGCTGGAGTAGAGTGCCATTGACAATGATAGTTCGCTGCAGCCTCAACATCCTGGTCTAAAGCAATTCTCCAACCTCTGTCTGCCAAGTAGCTGGGACTGCAGGAGCGTACCATCATGCCTGGCTAATTGTTTTGTTATTTGTAGAGATGGGGTCTTGCTGTGTTGCTCAGGCTGGTCTCAAACTTCTGGGTTCAAGCAATCCTCCTGCCTCAGCCTCCCAAAGTGCTGGGATTACAGGTGTGAGCCACTGCACCCAGCCAAGAAAAATTATTATGACCTGGTACTCCACACTTGGATACTCAGACACCTACCTGATCCACTAAACTTCTGAATAACCCTGACTGAATGACTTGAACTTTCTCTGTCTTAAGATTTTACTTTTCTGGATGGACATCATAAGCCTTACCTGACAGAGGTAATCTGTGAATTACTTAGGACATCGCTCACAATATTTTACTAACAAAATCATACATTTCCTTGGATCTCTGACCAACAAGTTTCTTTCAACCACAACTACCAAATTCTCAGGTAAGTGTATACAAATGTATTAATCATATCTTTGGAGGGCACTAAATCATTGATACCTGTACATAAAAGAATGGACAATAGTCCACAACCTTATTAAAGAAGTAACAATACTACCAACCTGTGCTTTTTGTGGTTTTATATTTTCTTGGTCCACATGGCAAGATGTGAGCCCCTAGATTCACTTCCAGCTGCAGACCTCATCTCAGTTCCTTGTCTGTCCACTCCAAGCTTGCCCAAGTGTGGCCCCTGCATAGGCGGCATTTGCCCTTTGGGTAATAAGTTCTTCCATGTTACGTTATTCTCATTAGGCCACAGGAATGCCCAAGGCAGCATTACTAGCTTGAACCAAAACTCTGGCAATTAACAGAAATCTGATGACAATGATAGTCACATGAAGACAGACCATGGCATAACTCACTCTTTTAGGAGTTTTCAGATTATCATCTTGCAAAATTCTCATGATACATAGGGTTTCATGCCATAAAGACAAAGGCTTTTGTTTTCCTTCTGCAAAACTTGGAATGTTATTCTTATGTCTGTTGGCTCTGCCTGGGGCCCTAATGCAAGTGTAGCCATTGCACGTTAACATCAAGTTCCTGACAGTGGGCGCGAAGGTGCACGATGATTGCCTTGAGAAATATAAGCAGTGCACCCAAGTGTCCAATAGGTATTGACTTGCCTTTCTAAGCCATAGGTTTCCATGATGTGTTTGGCCTAAATGGGAGCCTTACATGTATTACATTTTCTATATTTACTAAAGATCCTTTTCACTACAAACATCATTAGCATCGTATACAAATATTTATTGATGTTCACTTGCATCCAAGGCACTGAGACAAAACATAGAATTAATGGTTACTGCCTCTAAGATGGTTACCGTATAGCTCAGAAGAGCAGAGGGTGAAAGGACACTGGTGATTTTTCCTAGTTCATTTTAAAACTGGAGACTCTGACACCAGGATGGTTGATTCACCTAAACTTACAAAAGCAGGGAAAAGTATCAATTAAAAGAAATAAAAAGATCATGAAGAGCCTCTATGAGATTCTTGTTGCATTGGGAAGCTTTGGTAGCAACACATTGTCCCTTCAGTGAAATAAACATAATATTGCATTAAAGATTATTTCCATAGAGAGCTGTTGTCATATACATTACACACAATATTTGTTTTAAATTTGGCTTCCATTTTAAATATAGTTGAATATAAATTCAATGCTCTTGGGTAGTGGAATTAGAGGAGGGCATGGGGAAAGTGTATTTGATTATTTCTGTTATATGTGTGACCGCTCTCAACAATACCTTCTCATTATAGGGATTTCTTAATTTTATTTTAACAAAATGTTAAGTAAGGGAACTCAAGGTGACCATGAAAACAGCTCCGCCTGCAGTGGAGTCTGGAAATCAGCTTAAGTGTAACCAGTGAAAGAAAAGGGCTGAAAAAACTGACCAAATCTGACTTTATATTCCACAAAGACCTTGTTCAGGAAGAACAAACAGAATTATCAGACAAATCCTAATGTCCAGAATTCACTAAGTATTCAGAGAAGCTGCATAGAAGACAGTTCCATTGGCCCAAAAGCCAAAAATGATGGCATAAAATAGAAGAGAACAAAAAAGGAGGGCTTTAAAGAAGATGCCACAGCAAAGCAAAGTTCCATCAGCACTTCAGCCTCCCCAAGGGAATTTGATCACTTCTAATTCAACAATCATAAGAACTGCAAAAATGGCCTTAGAAGTAATAATCTTGTAAGTATTTGCATATGTGTACTTATAACACCTAAATTTTGAGTGTTGGTTGATAATTTATCCAAATCAACTTCTCTGAGATAAATTACAAGCACTTACCTTGTGTTGTTAACATTATTTGGCTCTTTACTTGTTTTACTCACTATTTTGGGGGATGTGCTTTTCATTTCTTTTGCTTTCTTTTTTTTTTATTTTGTTTCACACTTGATTCTGACAACATTCTGATCATCAGGTGGGTAATAGCAAAAGTAATATAGGAAAGACAAGCTGTTGGGGGGCTGGGGCCATTGGGAATTCTTCAGGAAGGAGGCTTCAGTATTTGGATGTGGCTTTATTTCATTGCCAATGGAAAGAGCAAATGAAAATTTGGCAACTTGCCCCATTCACCAAAATGAAGCCATTCTTCTTTCTTTAAAAAAAAAAAAAAATCCACCTGCTTTACAGTTTGGAGATTTCTCAAAGAACCTAAAATAGAACTGCCATTCAATCTAGCAAGCCAACTACTGGTTATATACTCAAAGGAAAATAATCCATTCTATCAAAAAGACATATGCCCTTATATGTTCATTGCAGCACTATTCACAATAGCAAAGACACAGAATCAACCTAAATCCCCATCAACAGTGGACTGGATAAAGAAAGTGTGGTACATACATGCCATGAAATACTATGTAGCCATAAAAAAGAACAAAATCGTGCCCTTTGCAGCAATGGAGCTAGGTGCCATTATCCTGAGAAACCTATTGTGAAAACAGAACACCAAACAGGGCATGTTCTCACGGCATGTACTCACTAAACATTGAGGACACATAGACATCAAGATGGGAACAACAGACACTGGGGGTCACTGGATGGGGGTGAAGGGGCTGAGGAACCACCTGTTGGGTTCTATGCTCACCTCCTGGGTGACAGGATTGTTTGGACCCCAAATCTCAGCATCATGCAATTTACCCATGTAACAAACCTGCATGTGTATTTTAATCTAAAATAAAAGTTGAAATTAAAAATCTACCTGCTGTAATCAAATAGCTAGGTACCTTTATCTAAAAGATGAATACCAGTGCTTATATTGTTGCTTTTTGCTTATGATTTTAGTCCCCTAAATATCAGATATTGTAGAGTAAACATAGTTTCACACACTGGACTTTAAAAGACACATAATGTCCACAACTTTAATATAAATATGGTGTCATGTAGCCACGAGCAAACATCCACCTTAAGCTGCCAACGCTTCACACAGCTCAGTCCATCTCTTTAACTCTCTCTGATCTGACACCTCCCTTGAACTGACTGACTTTCCTCCAACCCACGGAAAGAGCCCACCTAGCAATTGTCCATGCTGTATGTCTCAATCAGCTGAAATAGATATCACTACTGGTAGCAGAGATACACATTAAATAGACAAAGGAGGTTTTCTTTGCACGACTTGTAAATTGCCACCACTGTCACTGCTCCTTCTGCTCATTAAGTGGCTATCCTTGGTTCGGTCCCTCCCACTATGCAGTCTCTCTGACAGTAAAAGTATCTTCTCTCGCAGCTACCATTTGAAGGAACCTATTGGTCACCTGGAGCTTTATCTGCTCACTGATTCATTTTGGATCTTGCCTCCAAGGGCACTCTATTCCCTGCACTGATCACTTACTATTACCAAGATTCTTCTCTCACCTCTTCCTTGAAGCTGAGTACAAAGTCCTGGTTTGTCCGTGAACCTGCAGATGTGAAGCTGCAGGTGCTTATCTGTACGGAGGTTACCAGAAGTCAGTGCAAATCAGGGCTGTCCCTCTAGCAACAAAAATTAATATGTAGCAGAGTTCCAGGCCCCAGCAATGCTTCTTCCCAATTGTATTTACTCATTTTTATAAGGTGTGATTTTAATTCCCCGTGTTTCATGATAAACTGTACCAACGCCTCTCGGTGTTCAAATGCAATTTGTGATTCCGTTACGTGAAAAGACACTATATTAAATAAAAATTAGTCTTAATATCAGGCCCCTCTGTTCTCTAAGCGGGAAACTCATTGCCGAGCAATTCTCACTTACAGTAATACATCTTTGCTTTGAAAACCATGATAGCAGAAAAGTGCATAAGGGAGAAGGAAACTGTGCTTCAAAATGTCAAACAACATCTGTTTCCCATTTCTGAGAATTACGGAGCTTTCTCTAGCCCTTTAACCCCTTAGCCCACATTGTATCTGTCCCTTCATAGTTTATGGGCTTTATCTTCAGAAGCCTTTCAGTAAGTGAAACCTGATATAGAAAGTGAATCTCTTCTTTAGGTTCTCTCTGAGGATTAGGGACGAGATTTATTAGAACAACACTGCTCGTGCTACGATGCTTTAAGGTTGTGTCAACATTTCAATTATAAACCCCTGCTTCCAGGGGTGTGCACACAATCTGTTAGAAAAATAATTGTCTAGCTTCAAATTTGGAAAGTGGGGTAGTGATTTGCAGATCCACATTCGGCTTATGAGACTTTTTAGAAGACACATAGGATTGCCCTTTCTAAGTGTAGAAAAGTCCATCCCAGAGACTGTATTTTATACTTCAGATTGTGCCCCAAGGCCCAAGCAAGAATGTCATGCTGAGATTGTAAGTAAAATTGTCGGAGCTAAAAATTCAAATATGATCATGCGAGGAAAAGGCAAAATGGGTCAATGCTTTAACATTTCTTCTGAGAACAAGGCAGAAGTTATTTTGTCGTGCGTAGCAATAGGTCAGTCACATCCTTCTTTCGAATGTAACGTTAGATCAACTGGTCATCTAGGGTTTCTTTTAAGTGATCTGCAGCAAAACTTTCTGCCATCTAGACAAACAATGGCTGAGAGGTCTGACCGAAAAGCACTGGGGAATCAAGGACAGTCGACAACAAAGCTGGGAACGTATTTGAGATTATCTCATTTATCCTCCTCCTTAGTCCTGTCTCCCTTCTCCCTCCGCTCTGTGCCTTCAGGCCGCCCTCCTCGTACTGTGGCCTCAGTCTGTCCCCCCCATTCACTGCCTCGGTGCTAAGACTCCATCTCTTCACCATCCCTGCCACCTGCCATCACCCTCCATCCTGAGCACCTGATTGGTCCAGAACTACATATCACGTTGTAAAGAACCTGCTGGGTTCTTAGTGATTTCCTAGCAGCTGCTAATTTTTACATGATTGTCTGTCCCAAAGACGTTTATAATCTTTTCAAGGAGCAAAGCTGATGGAATTTAGGGCATCCTACAGGCACAAGAAAAAGATGTTTTTAAGAACAGGTCCTGAAAGTATTCTTCAAAGAACACCACATATGAACAGTCACTAAAACGTTTAAACAATTTCTCAGTTGTTCTATACCCACGTGGAGACTCGGTCATAAACTACAAGTTCCATAAGAGCAGGGTTTTGTAGTTTTGTTTTCCACTAAACACCTGGCACATAAAACATTGTGGATACTCAATAAATATACAGTGAATGAAGGGATAAATTAATTAATGAGCATATCAAATACCTCTTGATCAACTCAAAGCCTTCCTTATAAATCACCTACAGATACATTTCCTCAATGCAAAAAAAAATCTATTGTAGTAAAGAAATGACTGCTGATATGTTGGCATCTCAAGTGAGGTGATACAAAAGATAATTTCATAAGAAATAAGTGAGTAACTAAGAGAAATAGCCCAGAGCAATGATCACCCTTTTTTCTGGCTTCGAAGTACCGCTGAAACCTTTACTATGTAGAATTTGAAACTGAAAGAAGATCTAACTTTTCTGTCACACTGAGAATCTCCTGTTTCTCAAATATGAAAAATATCTCAAATTGGTATTTTTTAAATATGCAGTGATTTGCCAGTTCAGCCAAATAGATTGTAAGTGCTATGAAGGCAAGCTGATACAATTTTTTTATATACCTACAAAGGTCCTAATGGTGGGCTGCCCCCAGAATGCGTTAAATAAAGGCATATTATGTTGGATTGTGTCTTAAGAATCAAGACTCTCTCTCTTCACCCCTCCTCTGTAGCCAACATTGTATCTAAACTGCTAATGAGCCTCAGAATCTGCTTTGATTTTCATCTACTCTCCCTTCCTCTGCCAAGGTTCAGAACATGCAAGAAAAAGAGATAAAAGAAGATGACGTGGAAAGAGAAACATCCTGACAGCCAGACCTTAGGTACTTAGATGATATAATAGGAGCATTTGAAGAAACTTCATGTATGGCTTATCTATATTTTCTAAAATAAACCAGTATTACCTTCATGAAGAAAATGACATATTTGTTTGTTATAATGAAGTCTCATGCCACTGTTGGTTGAGAAACATATCTTGGCCACTGAACCACTTCTGGTCTGTTCCTTTGCTCCCTGTCCCTTGGAACAACAGGATCAGAAGGTCCCAAAGGCATTTCCACCATGGATGATATTCCAAGCTATTGCACCTATTTTTTTTTTTTTTTAGATGAGTTCTTGCTCTGTTGCCAGGTTGGAGTGCACTGGCATGATCTCAGCTCACTGCAACCTCCACCTCCTGGGTTCAAGTGATTCTCCTGCCTCAGCCTCCCAAGTAGCTGAGACTACAGATGCATGCTACCACGCCCAGCTAATTTGTGTGTTTTTCAGTAGAGACGGGGTTTCTCCATGTTGGCCAGGATGGTCTCGATCTCTTCACCTCATGTTCCGCCAGCCTCAGCTTCCCAAAGTGCTGGGATTACAGGCGTGAGCCACCGCACCCGGCCTCTTCTGTTATTTCTATGTGGCCTTTCTGCAGAACTAAAAATACACTGAAGTTCCCCACTTCAACTCTCTCTCTAATTCTGTTTCAATTAGCAGACAGAGTTCTGATTCCTTCCATGGAAACTAAGGGTGTTCATCTCTTGGAAGTTGCATTCTGCTAGCGAATTGCGAAGACGGACACCCTCTACGCAGCACAAAAAAAAAAAATGCATTGTGCTCCTAAGTGTTTGTGCCTTTAGTATTAATAGCAATTTGTTCACAAGAACAAGAAAAAAAAACCTCCATGCACTGGCACAACCAGAGTCTGATTTCATTCCAGCAACTAACAACGACAACGACAACAACAAAAGCAAACCCTTTTTTTTTCGGTTTAATTAAATTCTTTCAAGCCGTGTGGAGCAATACTGCTGGGTAGATCTTGTAAGAAGAGATAATTAAAACACAAACAAACTAGTTCTTTCATCTGGAATGGCAGCGACTGCACAAGCTTAGGACAGCTAGCCCTAACAAAATCCCAAAGGATTCTTAGTATGCAAACCCAATCAGCTTTAGAAACAGGTTCAGCAGTTTGTTATAGAGCTAGAAACCCCTTCACACTGGGAATCGGGCAGGATATCTCTGGAAAGTCAGACTTTTTCTGAGACATCACCAAGGAGCTGGACAAATGAAATGATGCCTTTGGCAACGGGCTCTCAGCAGACTCATGGGTCTCAAAAAAGAGCTTTCTCATTCTGCAGTCTTGAGCTGAAGTCAAGCAATCACGAATCTCTAGGCCTTTTCAAAGGAGAATTAAAGTGAAAGGAGAGAAAAATGTTTCATACTCATAAATGTATTTTCCCCCAAATGCTAGTAGAAGCTGTTTTCAGAATCTACATGTTATATGTTCTGATTGGAAGTGATATCTAAATCTCGCCACACTGTCTGTGATGTTTCTAGGGGACTGTCCATAAAGTTGACAACCTTATTAAATGTAGTAAAGTGTATTGACCTTGTGAATTCTCTGTGATAACTTTGAGATAACACAGCATTTGGAGTGAGATCCACCAAAATTAGAACTGTGCCTTCTCATGTGACCTTGGCAAAGTCACAGTACTTTCTGAGCATTCATCTTCTCTTGAAGGTAAGGACAAGGATAGCTGGTCTTAAAGCAGATGTTTGTCATGCCAAACTCCTGTGGTCCAACTGACTTCAGTGCAGCTGTGACGGACAGTTCTTGACTTGTTTAAAAGTGTCCTATCTTGAGCCTGACATGGTGGCTCACACCTATAATCCCAACACTTTAAGGGACAGAGTTGGGAGGATAGCTTGAGGCCAAGAGTTTGAGACCAGCCTGGACAACATAGTGAGACACACCCCCTATCTCAAAAAAAAAAAAAATGGCCAGCACGATGGTTCACACCTGTAGTCCCACCTAGTTTGGAGGCTGAGGGGGGAAGATCCCTTGAAATCAGGAGTTGAAGTCTGCAGTGAGCCATGATCACACCACTGCAGTCCAGCCTGGGTAACAGTATGAGACCCTATCTTGAAAAGAAAAAAAAAATGGTGTTTATCCTTGGACATAAGCCCTTGTATCTGTGACTTCTCTGCCTCCTGGCTTTCTCTGAAGGTTTTGGAGGCTACTCCGTTCACGCACAAGCACAGCCTATTCCCCCTATAGGGGCAACCTTGAACCAGCGCAGGACAGAAATCAGGGGACAAATGCCCTGCCTCCCTGTTCTCCGGTAGGACAATTCTGACGTGGTTTTTCACTGGCCTTTTTTCCTGTACCTGTTCTAGTCTATACTCCCTCACTTCCAATTCTTGGGATCAATTCTCAAGAGAATGAACTACTGGCACCCAAGGGTCTTGCTTTGTCACCCAGACCCAAGTGAGTTCTGTCATCCAGGCTGCAGTGGTGCAACCCTGGCTCACTGCAGCCTCAAACCCCTGAGCTCAAGCGATTCTCCCACCTTGGCCTCTTGTTTCAGATTCTACTTTAGAGGAGACAAACTGGGATGTTTCTTAGTCCTTTCTCCATACTTGTTGCATGGGTTAAATAAGATAACAAGTGGAAAGACTTCTTTGCAGACTCTAAATGTATGGACAAATGTTAGTTAAAATACTAAAAGTGTTTCTAGCTATTGTTGGGATCTAAGGTTAAACTGAAAACACTGATTGTTACTATTTTGTGAGTTATTTCTATTACAACATGTTGTACTTGTCAGATTTATAATAAACATGTTTGGGGCACCAAAATACGTGGCACTACAGAAAAAAATGAGTGAACAACTTTGGTGGATGGAACTACCCACATCCTATCAGGCTTCTGTAACTTCATTCTTGTTTTTTGTTGTTGTTGTTTGTTTTGTTTTGTTTTGTTTTGTTTGTTTATTGAGACGGAGTTTCACCCATGTCACCCAGGCTGGAGTGCAATGGCATGATCTCAGCTCACTGCAACCTCCACCTCCCAGGTTCAAGCGATTCTCCTGCCTCAGCCTCCTGAGTAACTGGGATTACAGGCACCCCCCACCATGCCCGGCTAATTTTTGTATTTTTAGTAGAGACGGAGTTTCAACACGTTGGCCAGACTGGTCTTGAACTCCTGACCTCACGCGAACCACCCGCCTCAGCCTCCCAAAGTGCTGGGATTACAGGCATGAGCCACCACACCCGGCCCTTCATTCTTGTGTGGCAGGTAACTGCCACACACTTCATTCTTGTGTGGCAGGTGCCCAGAAATTCTGTCCTGGCCTCATTCTCCCATCTAATTCCTACTTATCCTTCAACTCTCAACTCCTTCCTTCATTCATTCATTCATTTGCCAGTGTTTCTTGAGCATTGCTATATGCCAAATTTAAGTATGCTTGAGCTGGAGTGCAATGGTGCAATCTCAGCTCACTGCAACCTTCACCTCCTAGGTTCAACTGATTCTCCTGTCTCAGCCTCCAGAGTAGCTGGGATTACAGGAATGTGCCACCACGCCCGGCTAATTTTTTGTATTTTTAGTAGAGACAGGTTTTCACCATGTTAGTTAGGCTGGTCTCGAACTCCTGACCTCAGATGATCTGCCCCCTTCGGCCTCCCAAAGTGCTGGGATTACAGGTGTGAGCCACAGTGCCCGGCCAAGTCATTACTTTTCTACCACCTTTATTGTGAACCCATCTAAACCATGCTTTTGGAGTACTGTCCTCATGTTTTTTTGGCACATAACAGAAGCCACTAAAAAATTTTAAGGTGAGTAATTTTAGCTATTACCTACAGCCTCACTCCCACACTAAAATGAAAGTAAGTCTGAGGCCATGGTCTGCCATATATGTGGTTATTTATTACATACTTTTTATTAGCAAGTATATTGGTTTACAGGAACTACCATCACAAAGTAACACAGACTGGGTGGCTTAAACAACAGAAATTTATTTTCTCACTGTTCTGGAGGCTGGAAGTCTTATTTTAAGGTGTCAGCAGGCTTGAATTCACTCTGAGTTCTCTCTCTTTGGCTTGGGGATGGCCATCTTCTCTCTGTGTCCTCACAGGGTTGTCTCTGTGTCCTAATCTCTTCTTACAAGGACATCAATCCCATTGTTTATTTGGATATGACCTCACTTTGCCTTAATTACCTTTTAAATGCCTAATCTCTAAATACAGGCGCATTCCGAGTTCCTGGAGGTTAGGACTTCAATATATAAATTTGGGGGAGGGACACAATTTAGCCCAAAACAGCAAGTAGAAGAACAGTGTGGACGCTCTATTGTGTAAGTTTGCTGAGGACCTAACTCTCCATCCTTCTAGATGCTCTGACCTCACTGCTTGAAAGATCCATTGAGAGCTGACACAGGACCATTTCAAAGGCAGCCTGCTGTCACTCTTGTTGGCACCAGACAACCAGAAATCCTTTTAAGGAATAGAGTCTTAGAGAATGATTTAGGAACTTTAGGAGAACATTCCTAACGATAAAGTCTAGACTTCATTGGATTCTATAACTTATTCTCATTAGCGTGAAGGGCATCTAAAGCATTTTGGCAAATCCACATAACTTTAATTTCCCCAAGAGCCTGTTTCTAACATCCATCATGCTAATTACAAACCTACTCGTTTCCCAATAAAACCCATCCCTGCTGTTTACTTGGCTCAATAGCAGAGCTCAGGTCCTGACTAAGATTTTTTTTGAAGACAGGGTCTCACTCTGTTGCCCAGGCAGGAGTGCAGTAGTTCTATCATAGCTCACAGCAGCCTTAAACCCCCGGGTTCAAGCAGTCCTCCTGCCACAGTCTCCCAAGTAGCTGGGACTCTAGGCATGGGCCAGCATGCCCAGCTAATTTTTTTTTTTATTTTTTGTAGAGACAAGGTCTCACTCTGTTGCCCAGGCTGACTAAGAGATTGATGGCTGAAGTACACCATACTGGCTTCCCATAGAGTATAGCTTTTCTGATTCAATAACCAGATTTCTGATTCTATAACCGATTCTAGCTAACCAGCCCCAAAGTGTGAATGTTTAATTACAGTGACCAACAGCCGCCAGAGTTGAAGCTTAAATGAACCAGCGCATTCATAAGACCCAGTAGGCACATCTTTGCATAGGTGCATCACAGAACACCACTCTTCAGGCATTCTTTCCGTCCTAAATTCTACCAACCTGCTGCACATCTTGTCGTTTTCGACCATGCTGTCCCTCAACCTGGCAGACTCAGCTTTTCGCTGGTACTTACTCCTACACACCTTCCCAAGCCCAGCTAAAATATCTCTGAGTCAGAGATTCCATTCCTGAATCCGTGGCTAAATGAATTTGCCTATTGTCGTCATTCATAGCACCCTGTACTTTTTCTCAGCATGCATAAGACAACTTCCATCAATTATTTGTTTGTTAAATGTCAGTCAACCATGAGGGTTCATGAGAGCAGAAGCTATGTCAGTTTTTCTCACCATCGTAATCCCAGGGTCTGACATTTATTAATTCTCATAGTTGTCCGCTAAGTCAATAGATATTATTTGAGCACGTACTATGTGCCAGAAGTGAAAAGACATGTCCCTGTCTTCATGGAACTTACTGTCTGCTAGAGAAGAGGACGTCTAGACATGTATAAAGACTGCCTCTGACCTTAGCCCATGGGGTGGTCAGTCCTGTGACCCTCTTATCTAAATCATGTCTATCACATTGTCTGGTGTTTATTTACTTGCCTCTCTCCTCCACTGGACAGTAAGTTTGAAAGGGGAGACATTTTTGGGTTTGTTTCTTTGTCCTGACTATTTGGCTTGAATGCTAGACACTTGGTAGGTACTCAGTAGGTGTTTGTTAGATAAAATCCAGTCACATATCACAGTGCTGGGATATCTGGTCATTGCAATAAATCTATCAAGAAAACACTGAATTGCTGGGCACAGTGGCTCACGCCTGTAATCCCAGCACTTTGGATCACTTGAGGTCAGGATTTCAAGACCAGCTTGGCCAACATGGTGAAACCCTGTCTCTACAAAAAAAAAATACAATTAGCCAGGCATGGTGGCGGGCACCTGTAATCCTAGCTACTCAGGAGGCTGAGGCAGGAGAATCACTGGAACCAAGGAGGCGGAGGTTGCAGTGAGCCGAGATCACGCCACTGCACTCCAGCCTAGGTGACAGAGTGAGTCTCAAATAAATAAATAAATAAAAGCACTGAATTTTGGAATGATATGTCTCACCATCTTTTTTTTCTTTTTATTGACTTTTTTTTACATTTCCACTGGAAGTGTCCATTCACAAATGCAGACATAAGGAGTAAATTAATTTAAGTGAACCAAGACACTAACATTTGCAAAAGGCTTCCAAAAGTATCATTTCCATTGGCAAATGCATCCTGACAGACTCTGAATGAAAAATTTGGACTGGGACATACTTAACTTCAACTGTAAAGAACGTCTCCTCTTAACAATTATATGAATTTCAACTAACGTTTGTGGACTTTTTGGAAAAATTGGCACCAGGCCTTGGGGACACAACCTGTCTATAGCTTCAATCCACTGTAAAGACATGAAGACATATTTTTAAATTATTAGGGAAACATTTAAGCCCTTATGGAGATACTCATATTTTCTTCCTTCCTTCTTTCTTTCCTTCCTTCCTTCCTCTTTCTCTCTCTTTCTTTCTTTCTTTCTTTCTTTCAACATTTATGCCCTTATGGAGATACTCATATTTCCTTCCTTCCTTCCTTCTTTCTTTCCTTCCTTCCTTCCTCTCTTTCTTTCTTTCTTTTCTTTCTTTCTTTCTTTCTCTTTCTTTCTTCCTCTCTTTCTTTCTTTCTTGCTTGCTTGCTTGCTTTGAGAGACAGGGCCTCGCTATGTTGCACAGTGACTACTCATAGGTACAATAACAGTGCATCACAGCCTTGAACTCCTGGGCTTAAGTGGTCCTCTTGCCTCAGCCTCCTAAGTATCTGGGATGACAGGCACTCATATTTTCTGAATCTCTAGCCTGAAAACATAATCTATCAGTGGACTTTTGTCTCTTTGATGTAGTTTTATTATAAGGCTTTGCACTTTAATTAATTTGATTGCAATTTTTTTAAATGGGAAATTCCTAGACATTGAGACTCTTTAAGAGAGAAATGAGATTGAACATTTAAGTAAATTCTGACTTGGAAAATAATGGCTTAAATAGTCACTATGACTTTAACTACTAAGTGAATCCCTCACTATAATTTTTTGTACCATCATAAAGTTTGCAAACACTTTTATTTTAATTTCAGGATGGCTTAGCAAATAGATCTGGAGTGGTTTTAGGGACAGGCGGTTTGCCCAACTGCCAAAACTTACCTGCCAGATCATTTGTTAATGCCTGAAATTATACCATTAAAAATTCATCCCTTTGGTCTTAGCTCAGTTCCCTGCTAAAATGCAAATGTCCCTGGGAAAGACAACACTTAAAATAGTGAAGTTCATTTATCCCTAACTCTTGTCTCAATGTTTAAATAGAGAAAAGAAAAGATGTGCTACTCAAACTACATGAAAGAAAAGGCTCTAGTAAAAAAAAATAAATAAATAAATACAAAATCTGGATGTGCTAAATTGACAGGACACTTTTTCTTAAACTTTACGCTGAAGCAGATTTGGAACATAAGATTGAGCTGGGCAATGCAATCTTACTAGGCCTACATGTGGAGAATAGGAAAAAGAAAAAAAAGACGAGAAAATCTTTCTTGAAACACTTCTTGACGTTTCTCTCATTACTGACCCAATCGTAATAAACAGCTGATTATCTCAAAGTAAACTGCTTCTGATGTCTGTTGCTTAATAGTAAGCTGCTATAGTTAGCATTACTAGATAAATC
Organism: Gorilla gorilla gorilla; assembly: GCF_029281585.2. Lineage (NCBI taxonomy): Eukaryota > Metazoa > Chordata > Mammalia > Primates > Hominidae > Gorilla > Gorilla gorilla. The sequence continues at coordinate 17,525,171 of NC_073232.2, read as the reverse complement.
AATTTGTTCCTGGCCAACACTGGAATTACAGAACCCAAAAGGGCTATAGGAAATTCTCCTAGGTAATTGATACATTTAGCTGAGTCAGTGCTGAATTAAATACTTGATGATGAGATATAAAACCCAGGAGCCAACCAACCACATATGACCAAAAGAGAATCACCTGTGATTGCCTCAGAATATCAATGTACTGAATATCCTATTCAAATTGCATCTTGAGGCTTGAAGAAGAAAGCTGAGTATAAAGTCACTAAGGGCTGGGCGCAATGGCTCATGCTTGTAATCCTAGAACTTTGGGAGGCCAAGGTGGGAGAATCACTTGAGCTTAAAAAATTAGAGTCAAGCTTGGGCAAAACAGTGAGATATCATCTCCAAAACATTAAAAAATCAAAAAATTAGTCTGGCATGGTGGCATGCACCTGTAATCCCAGCTACTCGGGAGGCCAATGCCGGAGGATTGCATGAGCCCAGGAGTTAAAGACCAGCCTTGGCAACACAGTGAGACCCCATCTCTATTTATTTAAAAAATAATAATAAAGCCACTAAGATGATTAGAAAGGAAGATACCTGTAACCTCATTAGAGGACTTTCCCTCGATTCCATTCCCTCCCCTAGCTAAAAAGGGACAATGTCATATTCCTTCCTATGCGTGTGTCTTTTCCTTCCCTTGCAGATAGAGATGGCCACCATGAACGCTGGGTGCTCTGCTGAACCTGCTCCACACCCAGTCTTCTCCAACTGAGGCCAAGTCTCCAGACTAAGGCTTCCTAGGGCACGACCATATGTCTGTGCCTCAAGGTAATGGTTAAACCGAGTATAGACCACACGAGTTATCAGCAGCATGGAACACGAGCACTAGATAGCCACTCTGCACCCTCAGTCTCTGTTGAACAAGAAATGCTTACTGTGGTGATGCCTCACAGTAAGGTAATACAGTTTTAAATTTTCTGCTGTCAAGACAAATTGATTGTTGGTGTAAAAGCTCCAGACTTTGAAGATGCCATATTCATGAAAATCTATTATTTAAGGAACAAGGCTGAGAAACTATATTTCTGTATCATAAAAGCCTTGATTAAGATAAAGCTATTACTTAAACAAACAGCTTAGGCTTGAGAATAGAAAAATTAATATACACATTAGTGTCATTAATACACAGCAACCTGAGACTAAGCCTTCACAGCGGCGAATGAATTACATCAGGTCAAAGTGATCCAATTTGCCATTTTGCTATCATAATGCCAAGAGAATAGCAGGTCTCATGCTTCTAGGTGCCCACTAGGTATTCTGAACACTTATTTAAGCCAGTCACAAATTAGACCACTTAAGTTCTCATTCAAGTTTGATTTAACTACAGTTGAGTGGGAATGATTATAATTTCTTACTTCCCAAAACCATCAGGTCTAATAACATTCATAAATTGATTTTTTTACACTTTGTTAAGTTAATTCAGGCAACAGCCACTTTGTAATGACATCATAGCATTTTTAAGGTGGTAAAATCATTCTGTTCCAAAAGAAAAATAAAAGAGTAGCCCTCCTCCAGGTCCCAGGGGCCTTTCCTTCTGCCTTTTAATCCAGAGTAGTTCTACTTTCTAATGCCCAAAGCACCCACTTCTCACCTTCCTCCCATGGCCCCACCTCCCCATTGATGTTTTCATATTACCCCTGCCCTCTCCAATCAAAAGGAGAAACTTTAACAACCCAGGACTATTTTAGACCAAGACTAAGGTTTGTATGCCCTAATATGCCACTCCTTCTAGAACGTTTGGAGTTGAAAACACTCTGGACCCCACTGGCCATCTCCTGGTGGGAACTGGGGGGATTCATGGATACACAGGAATCCCATCACATGGCAGCCATTGCTAGAGGAGTGATATGGTTTTGCTGTGTCCCCACCCAAATCTCATCTGGAATTGTAGTTCCCATAATCACCACATGTCTTGGGAGGGACCAGGTGGAGATAATTGAATCATGTGGGCAGTTTCCCCCATCCTATTCTCGTGATAGTGAGTAAGTTATCACGAGATCTGATGGTTTTATAAGGGGCTTGCCTCTTTGGTGAGCTCTCATTCTTCTCCTTCCTGCCACCAAGTGAAGAAGTACATGTTTGCTTCCCCTTCTGCCATGATTGTAAGTTTCCTGAGGCCTCCCCAGCCATGCTGAGCTGTGAGTCAATTAAACCTCTTTCCTTTATAAATTACCCGATCTCACGTATGTCTTTATTAGCAGCATGAGAACGGACTAATACAAGGTGTTTTCACAGAGATCATTTCATCTAATACTCAAAATGACTCTTTTCAGTCACCCTAAACATCTCTCTTTTTGGAGGTTAAATAAATTTGCTAAAAACACATATCCAATAAACACCAGTTTCAGGACTCCAACCTGAATCTACCTGACTCTCACTCTACTGCTTACAGACTTTTTGCTATGCCAAGCTTAACTCCAGTGAATCTCTAATGGGAGAATGTTAGCCATGGTCCAAAAAAGTGAGTGATATTGTTGATAGGTTGAGTCCCCTGAGTGGCATTAAGTCACCACCCCTGCATCTCTGCTTGAGGCTGTCTTTCCCTGCTTGTGTGTTTTCTTTACCACTTTCGAGCTTCAATGCTTTTCCCATTCCAAGCTAGACCTGTGTTTTTTAAATCCATCATTATTCAGTCATTCTTTAGAGTGGAAATCCTCTCAAGACCTCAAGGCACCGTATAGAAAAATATTGCATAATGAACAATAAACATTTTGATTACCAGGAGGGCACACGTAAGAAAGCTGCGTTCTTTCTTTCTTCTAGTCCTAGGGGAAGAAGGGGAGTTTTAAGAAGCTGAAATGGGCTCTTTTCCCATAGCTCCCACCAGTCTCCCTCTCATTCCTACTGAATATGAAGCCTCCACTGGACAGATTTTCTTACTTGGTTCCCCCCGCTGCCAACCTAGTAAAATGTAGATCTATTGCTTTACCAACATCTAGAGGATATTCCCCTGTCCCCAACCATAAGTCTTCACTGCTTCTCCAAATTAATTTAAAACATCAAGGAAACAACACCTGAGGCCTCCAGAAGGCAATTAATGTGTCTCGTTAGAGCAAGCTGTCTGATGCCACCTACCTGACTGTTTGAGTTGCCTTGTTGACTGTCTCTAGCCTGATCAGAGGCAAAGAAAGAAGGGACATTAAACCCAACATGGACCACAGTGCATAGAGACATAAGCATGAAGATGAGTGGAGTGAACAGTAGAGACGGTTCCAACGTGTCTTCAGTAACCAAGCATTATGGTTCAATTTTATCTCCCTCCCCACCCCAAAAAATATGGGTACACTAGAGTCCTAATCCCCAGTACCTTCATATGAGACCTTATCTAGAGATAGGGTGTCTCTACAGAAGTAATCAAGTGAAAACGTGGTCATTAAGGTGTCCACAATATGGACAATATGACCATCCCTATGATGCATGTCCTTATAGAAAGGGAAAATTTGGACACAGAGACAGACATGCATAAAGAGAAGATGATGTGAACAGTCACAGGGAGAAAGAAGATAGTCATTTACAACCCAAGGAGAGACGCCTGGAACAGACCCATCCCTCACACCCCTCAGAAGGAACCAACCCTGCCAACACCTTCATCTTAGACTTCAGCCTCCAGAACCAAGAGACAATTACCTTCTGTTGCCTAAGCACCCCAAGCCTGTGGTACATTGTTACAGCAGCTCCAGCAAACTAATGTACTGAGACACTAAGTTAACATAACTGGACAGTCGGTGAGTGCTCTCAAACCCTGAAATTATATTATATTCCCAATGCAAAAAGAATAATGGAGGGTGAATCCTCCAGCCCGTTAAATAGTGTTCCTATCCTAGGAGAATGGGGTAAAGAGTGTAATTTATCCCAAGATCACAAGTTAGATGTTAGCTCCCCTATCGAGGGGCAGGGGTATAACTACGGAAAAGAGTTTGGAAACCAAAATCCACTTAAAATAAAAGCTTGTACATTATAAGAAGCATATATTCCTACATCAATGCTATAGTTTGATTCCGCGAGAGAGTGGGTGAGGGAAAGACAGGAGGAGGGCAGGGGATGTACTCAGACTGCTCATGGGGTCAAGACTTCCTAGAGGGCCCAGAAGACAGCAGCAGGTTGGTTTATAACTGGCCTGGGAATGGGAATCCCTCCAATGGCAATTTAATGTTTTTTTCTTCCTCTAAATTGTGTGTCACTTCAGTTAGTATCTAAGGTGGGCTGGTAGGAGGTGGGGCAGATAACCCAAGTAATGAATTCAAGTACCTTGGAGAAAATCTTTTACTGTTATTTTACCAGCAAATTATTCTTCATGTGGGAATCTCCTTTGGGAGCCAGAGTCTGCGGAGGAGAGAGGTAAAAAGGTAGCTCTACTCTCTATGTGAGTCCCCAGGCCACTCTGTGGAAAGGTGCTCTGGGATTACAGTGTGGACTGAGAGTCACAATCCCCAGTGTATTTGTTGGACAGTGACCTTCATTAGTTTCAGAACCTAGTCTGGAAGTTGCTTTCTCTAACAAGGATGATATTATTGAATTGTGTCTTAAGACCATTGGCTGCAAAGTATGTTGTATGGAAAGTAATTGCTGGCCGGACACAGTGGCTCACATCTGTAATCCCAACACTTTGGGAGGCCAAGGTGGGAGGTTAACTTGAGTCCAGGAGTTCAAGACCAGCCTGGGCAACAAAGTAAGACCCCCTTCTCTACAAAAAAAAATCAAAAAATTAGCTGGAGTGGTGGTACACACCTGCAGTCACAGCTACATAGCTGAAATGGGAGGATCTCCTGAGTCCAGGAGGTTGAGGCTGCAGTGAACCATGATCATACCACTGCACTCCAGCCTGGGCTGCAGAGTAAGACTCTGTCTCAAAGAAAAAAAAAAAAACCAAATCAAAAACAAAAAAAAGTAAACAATAAACAAAAAATAAAACACAAAGTAATTGCTAAGCAAATAGCAAACAAAGAAACTCTGATGAATCCTTCCAGTTATTCCTCTTACATATTCACTTTATGTAAAGGGGTGTATTCACTTTACACAATGTGATACTTACCCCTCTCTCTGTTCTTATCCTTTGGGCCCTGTATTTGTTTCCTGGGGCTGCTATAACAAATTAGCACAAACTTGGTGGCTTGAAGTAACAGAAACGTATTATCTCATGGCTCTGGAAAACAGAAGTACCACATCAAGCTGCCGGCAGAACCCCACTCCTTCCAGGGGCTCTAGGGGAGAATCACTTTGGGTGGCTGCAGGTGTCCTTGGCTCAAGGCCACATCACTCCAATCCCTGCCTCCATACGCACCTTGCCTTCTTCTGTGTGTGGGTCTCTATCTAATCTCCCTCCACCTGTCTCATAAGGAAACACATAAGTACATTTAGAGTCCCCCGGATAATCCAATGCAAGCTCTTCTAAAGACCCTTATCTTCTGCTCAAGACCCACATCTTCTCAAGACCCTCATCTTCTGTTATATAAGGTGATATTCACTCTTTTGCCATATTCACAGGTTCTGAGAGTTAGGAATTGAATATAACCTTGAGAGACCTTTTCTTTTTTCTGCCTATTACAGGTCCAAACCACCAGTCTCTTAGGTTAACTTTTGGAAGCTTATCTTTTAAAGGTCATCAATGTAATGTTTATTTCAACGCTAGTCCCAGACCTCATGCAAAACTGCATTTAAGACTTGAAAGATTGAGACTTCACTGTTGACTTGAGTCACAGCCCTCCTTTTTTTCCTGTTTGTTTATAATATTTAGCCAGCTTTTTTTTTTTCAAAAAGTAAAAATATTGGTTCTCAACCATCTTGAGATCTGATAAGGGTAGTAAGAGAAACCAAGTCTTCAATCCTCATTTGTACTCTTTCTTTTAGATTAAGCAGGGTTCTGGTCAAGGATATAAAAGCACATTTATAAGATGGCTTAGCCTTAGAAAAATTTGTACAAAGCTGTGTATTTTTCTCCTCAGTTGCCAGGACTATAACTGAGCTCTACATGTAAGTGTGCACTTTCCATGTTTTCACATACTGAGGAGCTTTAATGTTCATATATTATTTTTCTCTGAAAACTTATTATTATACACATTTTTCTCTCTTTTGCTATTTTTTTGTTGGCCTCAGTCACCCCAATCCTCTTCTTTCTAAAACCACACAGCACCAGAGAACAAACCGAAGAGAAATAAGAACTTCTAAAAGTACTCCGGAAAAAAAAAAATTAACTCAAAATTCATCTTACAGTTTTGCAAAAGGTGATATTTGGGGGAATGATAGTTACTTGATCTAATATTTGAATAAATACTATCTGGCATTGAGCATAATTTCAGATTTGTTACCAAGAAATGAATACATATGTATATTTTTTCTGGTAATTCAGAGAATGTTTTAAATATGATATAGATATGTAAATGTATTTAGAAGTGTCATTCAAGACCAAGAATCATTTGCTACACTTGGAGTGGCAAGGCTTTAGAAAGTCAGTGATGCTCAACCCTAACTGTATATTAAAATCTTCTCAGAGCTTTTTTAAAAAATACCAGTGCCTGGACTCCACCCCAAAACAATCGAATCAGAATTTCTGGGAGTAGGGGTGGTGTTTTTACTGTTGTAATTCCAAATCCTGCAGATGATTCTAATTGTGGAGCGTATGTTGGGAATACAGATTCAGTATTCCTTGTACTGATGAGGAAATCAAGACCTACGGAATGAGGTGATCTGCCTACTTTCTGCCTATGGATGTGACCAAGAATACCAAAAGAAAAGGCTGCAAATAAGCAGCAAGAAATAGTAAATAATTTAAGATAAAATTATTGTAGAGAGGAGCAAGGGAGACTGCCAGCAGCAGCAGAAATGGCTCTCTGGCTGCCAAGGGTGAGGATTGTGAAAATGTAAATCCTGCTTAAATCCTTTATCGCCCGACTGTGTGCATACCAGCAAGCCGGCTTTAGAAAAATATATCTATGAAACTGCTTCCTAAAAGTTTGAGGTTTGCGGGAAGCCCGGCAAGAGAGCAAACTCTGAAATTCCAGAACTGACTAGTTAAGGAAATAAAAGCTGAGGAATCTCCATAGAAAGTAATTTCACCGTGTTAACTATCTTTGTGCTTATTTGTATTGTTTTTAAGTATTACTGTAATTTGTATATATTCTTATGAGAGTTGGTGAGTTGAAATATTTATCATCTGATGACAGTTATTACAAATTTCCTGTCACCATTTTCCATAGTCTTATTGTCATCATTCCTGCAAACAAAAGAAAAAAACTAAAAATTATTTTAAATTGGTTAATGGCAATTTTGTTACACGAACTTTTTCCCTTGAATGGAACAAATCACTTGATTATTACTCGATTCATATCAAAATAAGCTGTAAATTCCAGTTTATTTTTCTTTTCCCAGGTTTCTCCCCTGGCCCGCTATTCTCAGGAACTTTCATCCAAGGTTTTGATGTGCTAATTTGCTCATCAGTACCCACTAGCCTTCCTTGGTTTAATTAATAAATATTTCCTGTTGACAAAGGAAGGGGAAACAGAAGTCTAATTCATGAATTTGATCATTGTGTTTCTCCCCACTGTGACCCTCACTTGAAATTGGTCTGGAGTCTTATCAGCAGCTCCATTTTAGGCCTTGTCATTTACATATCAAATATATCATTGTAAGCAGGCTGCACGCAGCCCTGGCCTGCAGACAGTTACAGAACCAGCTGCCCACTGGAGGGGCAGGGAAACATCTGTAAACCCACTGTGATTACAGGAGAAGAATGAGAACAGAGGATTGCCCTACTCTCCTCTTCAGAGCCTCTCCTCCAGAAATCCAGGTCTTCTGGTACCCTGTTGTCATACACTTGGCATACGTATTTCTTTACTTATGGAATTTTTAATCTTCCGTATTTACTCTTCTGAAATTAGAATGATAACATAAGATGCTCTAAACCTTCAACTTGACTTTCTTGTCTTCAAAACCTCACCTAGCTACTAAGAATACTTTAGCAGATCCTAATAGGGACATAACTCAAAAGCATTATCATTACAGAGAATTAGGATACATCAGAATGATCTGACTTCACTATATTAGCTGACTTCAATATAGCTTCCCTTGAAACCATTTTGTTTTCTCTCAGTTAAGGACAGGCTGATGGTGGCTACTGACTCAGATTAAGTCCCCCCGCCTCCTTTTTTTTAGAACTTAGGAAGCTGGTTTACAAAATTACTAGCAGCACCATAATTCTATTCCCATTCTTCATGTTTGATCTGCCCACATTTTTCAATCCACCCCCTTCCTAGAATTCACCTGTTATTGTTTACATATACAATATGTAAGATTGTTTGTAAGATTCCTCAGATGTAATATGCACACCTCTGGCAGGGTGAAAGATGTTTCAAAGATTTTAGAATTGTGTTCCTAAGCTGTTTTATTCGTATGACCCACATATCTGAAGAGAGCTTTAGAGATGTGATCTCAGGCACTTGAAAACACAATAACCAACCAAGAGCCAGCCCTAAGGCTGATGTCTAGCTTTTTTCTTTTTTCATTTTTCTTCCTTTTTTTTTTTTTTTTTTTTTGTTTGTTTTTTTGTTGAGATGGAGTCTCACTCTGTTGCCCAGGCTGGAGTGCAGCGGCGTGATCTCGGCTCATTGCAACCTCCACCTCCCGGGTTCAAGCGACTCGCTGGACTCAGCCCCCTAAATAGCTGGGACTACAGGTGCCCGCCACCACACCCGGCTAATTTTTGTATTTTTGGTAGAGACGCGGTTTCGCCATATTGGCCAGGTTGGTCTCAAACTCCTGACCTTGTGATCCACCTGCCTCGGCCTCCCAAAGTACTGGGATTACAGGCATGAGCCACCGCGGCCGGCCTGATGTCTAGCTTTTAAGAGGTCCATGCACAGCCCCAGAAGCAGGAGTAACAGGAAAATAATGCCATGGACTATATTGATTATTTGCTTAGAAGTGGCAATATTAGAGTGGAAAGATACATGTCAGTTCTATTCACTGTGCTGAATGAATTAGGCAGGAGTATTGAAAAAAAAATACTGTGGTTCTTTATCTCAGGCACTATTATCTAGTGCATTATTATGTGGCATAGTGGCAAAAGCACTCCATTTGGAGGCTGAAGATCTGAGTTTTATTTCAATTTTGCCACCAATTAAACATCTGCCATTTGAGCAAGTTCCATTCTATGTGTGGACATCCATTTCTCCATCTGCAATATGAGACACTCAGATTACACGAACATGCATTAAACTGTGAACCTCAGACATGTTACCAAGTGCTCCTCAAAAAAGATTTACGGACCAAGAAGCAGCTTCTTTGCTCCTTCTGGAATCTCAGCCTGGTTCAGCCCACCTGCTTCCACTCCTGCCTCCACCATATCCATCAGGGTGACCCAGAAGTCAGTCCTACAACGTGTCCACCTCTGGCCCCCAGACTTTCAGCAGCCGCTCCTACACAAGTGGGCCCAGTGCGCGCATCAGCTCCTTGAGCTTCTCCCGAGTGGGCATCAGCAGTTTCCAGGGTGGCCTGGGTGGAGGCTATGGTGTGGCCAGCGGCATGGGAGGCATCACGCCATCACAGTCAAACAGAGCCTGCTGAGCCCCCTTAATCTGGAGGTGGTCCCCAACATCCAGACAGTGCACACACATGAGAAGGAACAGATCAAGACCCTCAACAAGTTTGCCTCCTTCATCAACAAGGTACGGTTCCTGGAGCAGCAGAACAAGATGCGGGAGACCAAGTGGAGCCTCCTGCAGGAGCAGAAGATGGCTCAGAGCAACATGCACATGTTGGAGAGCTACATCAACAACCTTAGGCGGCAGCTGGAGACTCTAGGCCAGGAGAAGCTGAAGCTGGAGGCGGAGCTTGGCAACATGCAGGGGCTGGTGGAGGACTTCAAGAACAAGTATAAGGATGAGATCAATAAGGGTACACAGCTGGAGAATGAATTTGTCCTCATCAAGAAGGATGTGGATGAAGCTTACATAAACAAGGTAGAGCTGGAGTCTCGCCTGGAAGGGCTGACTGAGATCAACTTCCTCAGGCAGCTGTATGAAGAGGAGATCTGGGATCTGCAGTCCCAGATTTCGGACACGTCTGTAGCTCTGTCCATGGACAACAGCCACTCCCTAGACATGGAAAGCATCATCGCCGAGGTCAAGACGCAGTACGAGGAGATCGCTAACCACAGCCGGGCTGAGGCTGAGAGCATGGACCAAATCAAGTATGAGGAGCTGCAAACCCTGCCTGGGAAGCACGAGGATCACCCGCGGAGTACAAAGACTGAGATCTCCGAGATGAACCGGAACATCAGCCGGCCCCAGGCGGAGATTGAGGGCCTCAAAGGCCAGAAGGCTTCCCTGGAGGCCGCCATCGCAAATGCGGAGCAGCGTGGGGAGCTGGCCGTTAAGGAGGCCAACACCAAGGTGTCTGACCTGGAGGCCGCCGTGCAGAGGGTCAAGCAGGACATGGCGCGGCAGAAGCGTGAGTACCAGGAGCTGATGAACGAACGTCAAACTGGCCCTGGACATCGAGATCGCCACCTACAGGAAGCTGCTGGAGGGCGAGGAGAGCCGGTTGGAGTCTGGGATGCAGAAGGTGAGTATCCATAGGAAGACCACTAGCGGCTATGCAGGTGATCTGAGCTCAGCCTGCGGGGGCCTCACAAGCCCCGGCCTCAGCTACGCCATGGGCTGCAGCTTTGGCTCTGGCGCGGGCTCCAACTCCTTCAGCCGCACCAGCTCCTCGAGGGCCGTGGTTGTGAGGAAGATCGAGACCCGCGATGGGAAGCTGGTGTCCGAGTCCTCTGACGTCCTGCCCAAGTGAAAGGCTGTGGCAGCACCTCCCAGCCTGCCCCTCCTGCGGCTGCCCTAAAGCCCGGGAGGAAGGCCGCAGGGGAGCACAGGGAACGGGAGACCCACCTGAGGCTCAGCCCACCTGCGGGCGAGTTTACTGCCTGGTGACCCCCCTTGCCCGTGCCCCCAGCTACAAAACAATTCAATTGCTTTTCCACCCACCGCCCCGCCCCAAAATAAAACCTCAGCTAGCTCTGGGGGAAAGAAGAAAGAGAGAGAGAGGAAGGAAGGAAGGAAGGAAGGAAGGAAGGAAGGAAGGAAGGAAGGAAGGAAGGAAGGAAGGAAGGAAGGAAGGAGAAAAAAGAAAAGAAAAAAATTGTGTGGCCAGAGAGTTTTTGAGGATCACAGTGTTACATACATATGTACGCTTTCTCAGAGATTCACAGTAAACTTTAGCATACCAAATGCCTCCATGAGACATTCTAATAAAGCTTTACAACAAACACCAATTTAACTGTTTAGTGTTTCCCAAATATATTTTACCAAGAATCCTATATGTGTTCTAAACAGCTTGGGCAGCACTGGACAAGATTTCCTAAGGGCCTTCCAGCTCTAATTGGTCCCACCCCTGGTCAGGTTTGTCAGGGTTGTTTATCAGGGACCTAGAAGTTAGTAGTTCAAAGGGGACCTCAGGTGGGGTGCCATGGCTCATGTCTATAATCCCAGTGCTTTGGGAGGCCAAGGCAGAAGGATTGCTTGAGGCCAGGGGTTCAAGACCAACCTGGGCAACAGAGCAAGACCCCATCTGTACAAAGAACTTAAAAAATTAGCTAAGCGTGGTGGTGCACCCTTGTAGTCCCAGCTACTTAGGAGGCTGAGGCAGGAGGATCACTGGAGCCCAGGAGTTGTAGGCTAGGCTACAGTAACTAGGGTCCCACCAATGCACTCCAGCCTGGGCAATAAAGCAAGACTGTGTCTCCAAAAAAAAAGCAAAGGGGAACTCAGAAACCAGACAGCCTGGGTTCGTATCCATGGTTTTCTACTATCTAGCTTTGCAAACTTAATCATGTAAAATTAATTTATCTGTACTTTTAGTTCCTTCATCTATGAAATGGAGACAATAATATCATCTGTTTCATAGAGTCATTGTAAGAATTGAATGTGTTAACGCAACATATAAAATGCTTAGCGGATTACGTAGCAGCTTGTAAGTGCTGTGTATGTTAACATTTGCAACATCCAAAACGCTTATCTGATGCAACAGCCTAAGAGAAGAAAGAGCGAATGAAAAAAACTGACGTTTGCTGGGGATCTACTAGTTTTCATGCCAGATGCTTTACATACATAATCTCATTAAATCTCCACCATAAAACTAAGATCGAAATATAGTCTTTCATTTTACAGGTGAGTAAAACAAAGCTCTGAGGTATTCAAGAATCTGCCTGATATCACATGAAAAAATACTAAGACAAAAAATTGAGTCTCAAATTCAAGCATCCCTGACTTCAAAACTTAAGTTCGTTCTAACACATCACACTGCCTTCAAGAGTGAAAAGTAATAAACTTTCTACCATTTTATAGGTGAAGAATGAGGCATATAAACTAAAATATTTCTCAGGATCACACAGTAAGGTTTGAATTAGAAAATAATCTACACCATGTCATTCACCTCTATAATGTATTTATTACTGGACCCTAAAAGCAAAAGGAAGTGTGAAAAGGGAAAAAGAACGTATCTCTTAATTTTGATGAGGGTACAACTTTAAAAATTTAGATTACTTTATCTTTCAATTAAGCATCTCCTGCACGTATTATGTCACATTTTGCAGAGATTTCGGCCTTCCCTACCTGACTCAGATTATGTTTTTAGAGAAGCATAGGTCTGAGGTAGACATTTAAAGGTCAAATTAATTCTACTGCCTCCAGAAAGAATGGGATCCAAATAATTCTCAAATGATAATCCCTTACCCTATTCTACTTTTAAATATTCATAGATGAAAATTCTGTGACTTTCGTTTTTAAAAATTCAAATATTAACAATATATTTAAAATGTTACAGTATGCAAGGACCTTCGAGACATTTGTGAAAATAAAACCACATTAATCAAAAAAATAAAATGAGAAAAAAATAGAATAAGAATAATTGATTTACCATGATGGACTATAGTTTGTGCATTAAGAACTGAAATTCAGGACTAAGGACTTGGGGGAGTGATTTATTGGATATTAATCTTCTGTCTTAGCAGGCAAGGCACAACTTTACTTAGACATGTCTGCTGCATCTAAAGTTTTAAAATATGGAGTCAAAAATATATCTCTGCCACATATCCCATCCTGCCATTCTACCTGGTTCACCTTATCACTAAAACTTGTTTTTTACAGCAATGTCAAAGATGATAGAGCTTAGAGAGATTTCCATTTTGCAAGTAAAAAAGGGCAGACAGGTGGTGCAACAGCCTGCAGTGTGCTCAGAGGATGCAGCCAGCTGCCTAAATCCCAGCATCAGAGCCTGTCCGGGGATCACAGGGCATCTCATTGATCAGGCAACTTGCAAAGAACCATAGGGATGCATGGGCGATGTGTCAGCACCTGAATTTTCCGTTTGGGATCAGTGAGTGAGAGAAGGGATGGGGACAGGCACTCTTGATTCAGCTGAAAGAAAGCAATCTATTTCTTTGGGAGTTTATAATAATGTGAAATTTATACAGTGGGTAACAGAGAACGTATTTTAACCTACAGAGTAGATAAAGGAGGTGTATCTGCATAACCTAAGTAGAACCTCCAACAGTTTAGATTTAGAAGAGGGGTGCAGAACTACAGGGTGTTCTTTGGAAGGCCTGTTCCACCCTTTTTTTTGGTTTGCAGATATGCATTCATTAGGATGTGTGGGCTGTCCCCATACGATTGCAGAACAGTGCCTACCTGGAAAAGGAACATATTTTAGCCAAGTTTGTTCTTTGGAAGCTAGGTCTCCATTCTCAGAGAACCACTATTTTTTGGAGTGTCATAGAAACTAACTCACCAAAATGCAAAAAAAAAAAAAAAAAAAAAAAAAAACAGAAAAAAGGAAAATTCCTAAGATACTGAGATGTCTGTGATGCAAATTCAAAAAGAATTCTTGGCTCTGGCAATTCCTGCCCTTCTACTTAAGGTTATAATTAAAGGCAAATGTAAAGCAAGTTGGTGGTTGCTGGGAGAACAATGTGCTAGAAGGACATTCTGCAATCTTGTTTACTGCATTTAACGTTCAGGGTCTTTCCAGAAGCTCAACCTCAAAGGTCCAATTGAATGAGAGTGAAGAGGATAGGAGTTCTTCTTGCAATTTTCCTAGTGCTTGTTTCTTACCAGTCTTATCTCTGGTGTAAAAATGGCCACATCCATCATTGAAGAGAAATATTTCCTATTTGTCTGAGCAAAGAGTAGCTCATATTTATAAATTGCCAAACAGAAATAACCATTCTGAATCTTACCCAGGCATTGGAGAGTAAGAGGAGCTAGGAGTACTGATTTCCTAGGCTCTGTCCTTTAAGAAAATCTAGTGTGTGTCATCGTGTTTGTTTTCATTATCTTAAGTTCTAAAATATCCTGTACACCCCTCAGATCATCCACTTCATTTTTTTCAACTTTGAACTCATTGTTAAGATTCCTAAGCATAAGGCCAGGCGTGGTGGCTTATGCCTGTAATCCTAGCACTTTTGGAGCCCGAGGCGGGTGGATTACCTGAGGTCAGGAGTTTGAGACCAGCCTGGCCAACATGGTGAAACCCTGTCTCTACTAAAAATACTAAAATTAGCCAGGCATGGTGGGAGGAACCTATAATCCCAGCTACTAGGGAGGCTGAGGCAGGACAATCGCTTGAACCCAGGAGGCGGAGATTGCAGTGAGCCGAGAAGCCTGGACAAAATAGCAAAACTCCGTCTAAAAAAAAAGAAAAAAAATTCGTAAGCATAAAACCTGTTACTCTTAAAATACCACTTCCAATCATTGCAACACTTTGTGACTCCTTTTAACAACAATAAAACTTACCAGCGCAGTAGCCAATCAAAGAATATGTATATTAAAGGATGATCTGGGTGTTAATAAAAATCTCTAATTTCCCCTATCTGTGTATACAAGGGCCAGCCTTTTGAGTCATTTGTCAGTTTTTTTGTTTGGGTTTTGTGGTTTTGAAACAGGGTCTCACTCTTTCTTTCACACAGGCAGGAGGGCAGTGGCACAATCGCAGCTTACTGAAGCCTCAACCTCCTGGACGCAAGCAATCCTCTGACTTCAGCCTCCCCAGGAGCTAGGACTACAGGTGAATGCCACCACGCCCGGCTCATTTTTGTATTTTTTGTAGACATCGGATTCTGCCATGTTGTCCAGGCTGGTCTTAAACTCCTGGGCTCAAGCGATCCACCTACCTTGGCCTTCCAAAGTGCAGGGATTACAGGCATGAGCCACGGAGCCTGGTCTTTGTCAGTTAAATAGTGCTATTTCAGGGTTACGCACACACACACACACACACACACACACACAAAACCCTGCCCCAAATCTCTCTCTCTTTCTCCAGCTTTCTAAATAGGTATGCAATAAAGAACTCTCCAAAAAGCCCCTTTTAGCATGCAGATATGTTTTTCCCCTAGAGGTGCTGCATTTAGCCCATTACTGAGCATTAATTCAGATTAGCTTCTCAGATTAGCAGAACATCGCCCTGAGGAAAAGGCACATCGGACAGGTGAATTTCACAGGGCAGGGACTAAACACTCTCTTCTCAGGGAGTATGAGGGAGAGCAAAGGAGTTTTTCTAGGCAGGCAACTCTCAGCCCAGAAATCCCAGTCAAGCAGAGAATCCTCTGGCTGTCAAGCTCCCCGCCCCAGAGTCCAGCCCTGGGCATGGTATGAAATCTCTGAGCCTGAATCCGCCGTCCAGAGAGAGCTCTGCATCTGGGGGATGAGAGTGGGGACTCTGTGGCTGAATCCTGACTCTGCCACTTCTGAAATTAAACTTCCTGTGCTTCAGTGTCTTCCCATTCTCACCTATAAAATGGGAATTATAAAAGGATTCTTTCATTGGACTATTAAGAGAATAAATGAAACCCATGTGAAGTACTTGGAAGAGAGCATGGCACGTACAGACTAACTGTTAGCTGTGGTCAGCATCAAGAAGCAATAACTAACCACATGTTCCCAATTGTTAAACCACACACCCCTTTGGAAAAAGGTTGAAAGAATATACAATGAAAATTAATGAACATCTCTTAATAGTAGAAATTATGGTTGCTTCTTTTAAGTGTTTTTTCCTTATGCATTTTCCTAAATTTCTTACAATGAATAAGATTAGTTTGACCAAAACAATTTATAAAAGCCTAATTAATATTTTATGTAAAAGGATGATGATTTGTATCTTATTTATAATAACAAAAATAAATTGGAAACAAAAAAGGTTCTATTAATAGAGATTTGTTTAATAAAGTATGATTCACTCATGTAATAGAATTATGCACCTACAGTTTTAAAACATATCATTGAAAAGTGTTTATTGGCATAAGAAAACACTCATAATAGGGCATATAAAAATTTTTTAATGCTAAATAAAATGCAATGTCTAGTTTACCATAATATATTTTTGTACAACTATAAAAGCTATATAAAATATCAAAATGTATATATTCCAAAATTGTTAACCACGATGATGTTGACATCACAGGATTGCAGGTATTCTTAATTTCTTTTGTATATTTTTTATAAATTTTTGAAATCTTCAATAAAAAATGTCTGTAGCTTATAAAATGGAAGGCAAGACCAAATATTATAGAAATAAATACTCGCACCTGTAATCCCAGTACTTTGGGAGGCCAAGGCGGTGGATCACTTGAGGCCAGGAATTCAAGACCAGCCTGGCCAACACGGCAAAAACCCATCTGTACTAAAAATACAAAACAATTAGTCAGGCTTGGTGGTATGTGCCTGTAATCCCAGTGACTCAGGAGGCTGAGGGACAAGAATCGCTTGAACCCAGGAAGCAGAGGTTGCAGTGAGTTGAGATTATGCCACTGCACTCCAGCCTGGGAGACAGAGGGAGACTCTGTCTCAAATAAATAAACAGATTAATCTTCAGCGCTTTGGTCAGTAGGCTACAGTGGAGAAGCTGAGATTCTGGCAAATAATTAATAAATAGAAAACAGCTTGTTGCTTTCAACACTGTTCCTCTGCCCATAGTTGGCAGCAACCAACTCCCACACTGGATATATAGGGACGAAGGAAGTATAGAAACTAAGAAAGGAAACTTTTGGAAGAAACTGCAAGATGCTGGGCAAGAGACTAGAGCTGAGCCATAAGTTCCAGAGGAGAATTTTCCTACATCCATCCAGGACAAACGTAGAAGAGCAAACACAACGCAGTCTACTACTCAGTTTATGACATATGGCCAATCAAATACATGCATCCAAATCAAAAGCGCCAAATGGATTCTTCTGCCAATTCTTACGATTTCTGTGGAATTTAAAGAGTGAAATCAGAGAAAAATAAAGACAAAATAACCATATTGAATAGTAAGACAGCAAGTGACTCCAGGGTCATGAATAAACCCAGAACAGCCAGTCCCTGGTGGCCACTTTAGTGACAGAGGGCAAGGGGGCAAGATCATCCCCAAAGATCTGCCCTTTGGTGCTCCTTGCAGCCTCTGCCCCTCATCTAATAAATGAGAACATGTTAAAGTATTAGGAATAGATTGTGTTGACTTTCCAAGAGACAGTGTCATTTTTTAAAGTAGTGCTCAGTTTACAAGCAAATCTTAACACCATGCAACAAATTGCTAATAATGGCATTCAAAAGTCAAAAATGACCACAATGATCTAGGTCATGGACATGGAGAGTAGAAGGATGGTTACCAGAAGCTGGGAAGGGTAGTGGGGTGGGGAAGAAGGTGGGGATAGTTAATGGGTACAAAAAAAATAGAATGAATGCAAAAATAGAATGATAGCACAACAGGATGACTATAGTCAATAATAACCTTATGGTGCATTTTTAAATAGCTAAAAGAGTATAATTAGATTATTTATAACACAAAGAATAAACGCTTGAGGGGATGGGTTCACCACTCTCCATGATGTGATTGTTGCACACTGCATGCCCATATCAAAACGTCTCATGTACCCCATAAATATATACACCTACTAGGCACCCACAAAAATTTAAAAATTAAATAAAAATTTTGACCGGAACCATGGCTCATGCCTGTAATCCCAACACTTTGGGAGGCTAAGACAGGTGGATCACTTGAGGCCAGGAATTCAAGACCAGCCTGGCCAACACGGCAAAAACCCATCTGTACTAAAAATACAAAACAATTAGTCAGGCTTGGTGGTATGTGCCTGTAATCCCAGTGACTCAGGAGGCTGAGGGACAAGAATCGCTTGAACCCAGGAAGCAGAGGTTGCAGTGAGTTGAGATTATGCCACTGCACTCCAGCCTGGGAGACAGAGGGAGACTCTGTCTCAAATAAATAAACAGATTAATCTTCAGCGCTTTGGTCAGTAGGCTACAGTGGAGAAGCTGAGATTCTGGCAAATAATTAATAAATAGAAAACAGCTTGTTGCTTTCAACACTGTTCCTCTGCCCATAGTTGGCAGCAACCAACTCCCACACTGGATATATAGGGACGAAGGAAGTATAGAAACTAAGAAAGGAAACTTTTGGAAGAAACTGCAAGATGCTGGGCAAGAGACTAGAGCTGAGCCATAAGTTCCAGAGGAGAATTTTCCTACATCCATCCAGGACAAACGTAGAAGAGCAAACACAACGCAGTCTACTACTCAGTTTATGACATATGGCCAATCAAATACATGCATCCAAATCAAAAGTGCCAAATGGATTCTTCTGCCAATTCTTACGATTTCTGTGGAATTTAAAGAGTGAAATCAGAGAAAAATAAAGACAAAATAACCATATTGAATAGTAAGACAGCAAGTGACTCCAGGGTCATGAATAAACCCAGAACAGCCAGTCCCTGGTGGCCACTTTAGTGACAGAGGGCAAGGGGGCAAGATCATCCCCAAAGATCTGCCCTTTGGTGCTCCTTGCAGCCTCTGCCCCTCATCTAATAAATGAGAACATGTTAAAGTATTAGGAATAGATTGTGTTGACTTTCCAAGAGACAGTGTCATTTTTTAAAGTAGTGCTCAGTTTACAAGCAAATCTTAACACCATGCAACAAATTGCTAATAATGGCATTCAAAAGTCAAAAATGACCACAATGATCTAGGTCATGGACATGGAGAGTAGAAGGATGGTTACCAGAAGCTGGGAAGGGTAGTGGGGTGGGGAAGAAGGTGGGGATAGTTAATGGGTACAAAAAAAATAGAATGAATGCAAAAATAGAATGATAGCACAACAGGATGACTATAGTCAATAATAACCTTATGGTGCATTTTTAAATAGCTAAAAGAGTATAATTAGATTATTTATAACACAAAGAATAAACGCTTGAGGGGATGGGTTCACCACTCTCCATGATGTGATTGTTGCACACTGCATGCCCATATCAAAACGTCTCATGTACCCCATAAATATATACACCTACTAGGCACCCACAAAAATTTAAAAATTAAATAAAAATTTTGACCGGAACCATGGCTCATGCCTGTAATCCCAACACTTTGGGAGGCTAAGACAGGTGGATCACTTGAGGCCAGGAGTTCAAGACCAGCCTGGCCAAAATGGCAAAACCCTGTCTCTACTAAAAATAAAAAAATTAGCCAGATTTTGTGGTGCACACCTGTAGTCCCAGCTACTGGGGAGGCTGAGGCACAAGAATTGCTGAAATCCAGGAGGTTGGGGTTGCAGTAAGCTAAGATCATGTTACTGCACTCTAGCCTGGGCGACAGAGTGAGACTCTGCCTCAAAAAAATAAATAAAATAAAATAAAACAAAATAAAAATGTTGAAAGTCAAAGATGGAAAGGGCAAAATTAACTTTCCCAGGGCTCTTTGAATCAAGCAACAGGTTTGAGTCCCAATTATCAGTGAACCTGTGTCTTACAGCCACCTCTCCATGTTAGTCTGCCTGTGTGCGCCTGTGTGTTGCCTATTCTTCAAAATGCAAACGGGAGGGAAGACTGTGGGTTTGTGAGAGGAAAGATTATAGGTTCCGGTCAACCCTGAGTGGGAATCTAGACCCCTCCTTTTCTTCCTGGGTCACTTTTAGCAAGTTCCTGAACATCGCTGCCTCTCAGTTACCTCCTCTATAATACAAGGGCTATCAAGCCCAATGCTGATGCTAGACATGGAATGTCAAGCACCTGAAACTGTTGGTGCAGTCAGGAATAAAACTACAGAAAAGTAAAAACATCTTTCTCAGAGTCCTACAACATGTCTCGGTTTAGTACTTTTGCGCTGGGAATTTTCTTGTTCAACTGGACCTTTGGAATGAAAAGGATACAATCTGCATTTAGGGTGCCTTCCAGTCCCCTGAACAGTCCCCTCCGCTGAAATTGTGCTGAAGCCCAGGACCAGCCGGGAGTCCCCTTACCAAGACCACCTCTTAGAAATTGAGTCAAATTGCATATGACCCCATATTTTAAAAATGACAGTTGCCTTAGAAACAAAACTCACTGATACAGGGAACACTTATTCCATCTCCAGTATTTCAACTGCTTTGGTACTAAAAGTATGTTTTGCTAACGTTTTAAAGCCTAACACATTTAATCCAGGAGCCCAAATGAACATCAACTGTCCAATTAAACGAATGTTCTCAAAATCTAAAATACTCCTGGTCACAGTGTTACAACTTAAAATAGACAATCAGGCTAATCTTACAGGCCCCCAGGTTTCTAGTGGCTTCCCTTTGCAGGCTGATTTCTACAAGTAGCAATTGCTTTCATCGATGTTTCCCCACTGTGTGTCTTCATGGTAAGGATTCCTGTGCACCTTGCAAATTCAAACACTCCATCTGGATACTTTTGTCACCTACAGAAAACACAAAAGCATTTCTCAAAGTAACAGAACTCCACTGCTTTGCAAACTTCCTATTTCACAGCACTGAGTGGGAGAGGCAGAGAGAGGAGAGAGAGAAAAAAAAAAGTATACCGAGTTCCTCTGAAGCCCCCTCCTGACATTTCCAGACTTATTAGCCAGTTTTCACACTGACTTCAATCAACCTCTTTAATCCTCTAAGGAAAGAGCATTTTTAATTCACCGATTGGCTGATAAGCTTGAAGCCAAAAAATGATTTACACGTAGATGAATTGTGCTTACAAGATGGAACTTCGAGCATTAGAAGCGGATCTGAATTTCCTATCTGTCATTTTATTTGCCACATTCATTTTTTCTCTGCCATTACCCTTGCTGATTGTGATCTTTCAGCGCTATTGGGCCCCTGCTTCCACAGTTTTTAATCTGCCTTTAATCCCATAGATTTTAAATATTCCCAGCACCGAGAGACTGGAGGCAATTAACTGCCCTTCTGATGCGCTTCTTATCAGTTGCCTCCTTGTATCTCTCAGAAGCAGCCTCAAGACACTTCCAGGCTGACAAATACTACCAGCATTTCAGATGAAGCATCCACTGCAAATGGGAACGTGAAGTCCAGCTGTGCACGCTGATGCTGAGCGATCGCAGTCGTTTTTGGAGGAAGAAATTGGGAAGAGAAGGCTGGGGAGACAGGCACTGGGTGCCAGAGCTCCCGGTGCGCAGGCTCAGAAGCAATGCCCTCGTAATGGCTTTTTGGACTTGGGAGAAAAAATAATAATAAAGGTGCATTGTCTAATCTGCTTAATCTGACTGCTGTTTTTAACTAGAAAATCATTTTCAGCTCTCTGGCTTTAATGAGGGATTCAGAGGGGCTGTCAAAAGGAGACATCAGGTAGCATAAGCTCTTTGAATCCGGCTCACGCCTCCTCTCTGGGCCTCGTTTCCTTTTGTGCCCGTTTTAAATGGGTTACAATGCAAATCTGCCCACTGGGTTTCCCCACCACTAGTCGAGAAATTTCTAACACCTTTAAACTGATGTTCATTCGAATTTGAGCAAATTTAGATTTTCAAACAGAACTTTACACCTCAATTTCTGCATTATAGGCTAATGTGCTCTAAGGATCACTATGGACCCTAACCAAGGTGACACAACCCAGTCACCATGAAAGAAAACAGTAATTGTCATTAAAATGCACATGTTCATTTACTACACTTACATACGCTCTAAAAAAAGGCCAGCTTCCCACTTCAGAGCCTACCCAGGGCCCTGAGGGGAACAGTCCTAGATACAGAAGGAGCTTCCTTTGGTCTCTCGTTGAGGATAAGTCAGCTTGACTCTATCACCTATTCCTGGTTAAAAGTTTGAGCCTAGTGCTATTTTGAAATTTAGTGTTAAAATGAAAAAAAAAAAAAGAAGAAGAAGAAGTTTAAAGCTATAATCCAAAAGATGGAGAGAAAGGCCCTCCTTCGCCCACTGGACATCTCCACATCTCAGAAAACCGAGTGACTGGTTCTCTTCCTTAGACAACCAATCTCCTAAGCAGACATATCTGCTTATAACAGTTTGACATATAGCAATTTGACTTCCAAGTGATCAAGCTATTTGGGCTTTTCATAAGAAAGCTGTGTGTACTGTTTTGTATTGTCTTGCTGTGTATGTGAACGCATACATTTCTTGTAAATTCTTCTTACCATCAGGTCAGATTGCCATTAGTTCACCCAATGTTGAGTGCCTTTGTCGGTAATTCCTTCTACCACAAATTCAGCCACACGCATTTTGGTTTGTGCTGACATCTCTCCTCATAGCTGTGCCATGAGTTTTCTTGTGCAGAAGTAAATGTAACCCTCCCTCTGTGTGGAAAAAATGATATATGTCTCTGACTTTATTCAATTTAAGGGTTGGTCCCCAAATCTAACCGTATTTTCTTTGGGTGAAAAATAGGCATTAAATAAGCAGGCAATCATGTATCCAAGAAGAGTTTTCTGTCTTTTGGAGGCTGCTCTATATCTTTTGGGAACAAAAATTATAGAGGATGATGTCAAACAGGGAGAGAGGAGATGGCAGGGGAGACAAACAATGCATTAAGTGCATGTGGTTAATTGATTAGCTGCACTTTCTGTACGAAAAGAAAAATGCAAGCCTTTTCATTCAACCTCTGCCGTGAACCAAGCACATTGTAAATGGATGGATGTTACCGTGTGGCAATGCTATGTTGAGAGGTTGTTTATAAACAATGCCCAGCAACATAAACAAGGGAGCATCAAGAAAAGCAAATGATGAGGGAGAGGCCACAACTTCGTTATATAACAAGAGGAACACCGGGTAGCAGCTCTCGCTGTGTTGTTTTGCTGTGACTTGCAGCTTTGCTTAAGCATTTTAAAGATTCTTGCAGGTCTTTTTCAAGCTGCCAGCTCTAGCCTACGAATTATGGTAATGTGCCACTTCTGAGCCCTCGGCAGGATTTGCAACAGAGAAATCACATCAGCCTATGCTGATTAGCAATTCCATTCCATCCAGAGATTTATATAAAAAAACTATCTTACATTTTGCTTTTTAATAAGAATGATCGCTATCTCAAATTGAGTCCCAGCAAATTTTAATAAAGGCCCAAGGTTGAGTGGCATTTTGCATGCTGATTTAGCTGTGATTGCTAGCTTTTGATGAGCTCTACCCTGGCATGTATAGCTCTCCTCAGAGCAGGTTTAAAGACCAGGAGTAAGGAAAAGGATAAAAATAAAACTTCCAACTAAAATTCGAGGTCTTTTCTTTCTGTGATTGATTACAGAATAAATACCAACATGCATCTTTGGATTCAACCTAAGAGTGAAATTCCCTACAGTTAAACAGCTGTTTTTTTTAAAATGACTTTTCATATACCAACCTGTCAAAATATGTTAACTTTGATGACTGCAATTATTATTTTAAAAAGATGTTATCCATCTATTTATCTATCTTCCACCCTGATATTTCTTCTTAAATCATATGCAGAGCCACAAACAAGTAACATTTTGGTTTCCTGATAAGTAAAATGTCAATAAATAAATATCTCTTGAGAGGTAAAGTTCTCCTTTGTTGGAATAGAAGGCACATTAACTAGTCTGAACAGGAAAGCTGGAGGTTAACTGAGATTTTCAGCCTATGTCCACGGTTGGAAAAGACTTCTCCAAGAAGGCAAAGAATATGTGGGCACAGTCCCTATGGTTGTTTCAATGTTTTATGTAACTTAAAAAACTAACATGTCAATGATTATAGTTTTATGAGATGGTGTTAATAATTGTTGTTAGACACCATTTATCTCTGTTGTCACTGATTTCATCGTTATGTAGATCTGTCTACTATAATTCCACACTACCATGAAGGTCCCCTCAAGCAGTTAAGGGAACATCCTGTTCAAGCTTGCCTGCCTACCGAAGAAAAATGTGATTGGCCAATACAAAGCAGAATTCAAATGAAGCCGAAGAATACAAATGTGATTTGGTTCATTGCCTAAAGTTCACCAAATTCCACCCAACAGATAGGCCAAGAGTTTCCAAAGCAGAGATTCTGACTAAGAAAAAATAAATAAAAAGACTGCAGCTAAATCACAGAAACAACTAAATCTCAAAACGCATACAACCATTTTTAATAGAATTTTAGCAGTAAGAAAGTATTGTTCTAATAGCCAAGCACTTCTTGGTTACAGCATTTTTCCCACAGAAATCCTTGTTTGGTTTTCCTGTTTTTTAGGGGAAAATAGAAAAATGAGGTAACATAATAATGTTCATCACAAAAGACAGTAATCACACGAAAACTTAGCTAGTTAGTATTGTCAAGAAATTTTCCAGATAATTAAAGCCTACCCCTTTACACGTCTTTGTTGCTTTGCATTAGAAATATTCCTTATAAGTATTTTACATTTGTATACTTTTTTAAACAAAACAAAATCTACACTATTTAATCATTTTTGTTTCAGTTGCTCTAATGGACATTTTTGTGATACACTAAGTATTCTAAATACATTTATAAATAGTAAATAATGATTACATTAATATTAATGGTAAATAATGGTAACATAAATATTAGATATTATCATTTACCTTTTCAATAAATAATGTATTGAACATCGATGATAAGCCAAAACCACTGCTTAGTCCTGGAAAATACAATGATAAACAAGACATAAATCTGTCTTGTAGACAGTAAGATTGATTACTGAATTAGCTTACCAGCTACCTGAGGTAGACATTAATAACATAAGGTGGTCAGTGCTATGACAAGGGAATATGCTGGGCACTATGGAGAAACACTGTCTGATGAGAAGGTGCTTAGGACAGGATTCCTAGTGATATAACCTCAAAGCTGAGTCCTAAAGGATAAAAAATAGGCCAGGTGCAGTGGCTCATGCCTATAATCCCAACATTTTGGAACCTCAAGGTGGGAGAATGGCTTGAGGCCAGGAGTTCAAGACCAGCCTGGGAAACAGAGTGAGATCCCATCTCTACAAAAAATAAATAATTACCCAGGCTTGGTGGTGTGCTACTGGGAAGGCTGAGGTGGGAGGATAACTTGAGCCCAGGAGGTCGAGGCTGTGGTGAGCAATGAACACACCACTGCACTTCAGCCTCAGTGAAAAAGCAAGACCTAGCCAAAAAAAAAAAAAAAAAAAAAAAAATCAATAGGGATCAATGCTAGTAAGCTAAGTTAAAAAATAGTTGAGATCCTGGGGTTAGAGAAAGCAGGAACACAAACAAATCCTGAAAACTGTTAAGTAGCAGTCTAGTGGGAACTGTTCACAGTTTTCAAAGCATTCAACAAATATTTATGAGCACCTACTATGTGCCAGCTACCTTTCCACATGCTGGGGTTTAGTTATGAACAATAAATCTAACTCTAGCCTCATGACCTCATGAACTCTACATTTTAGTATAGGCAGCACAAAATTGAAGAAAGAAAGAAAAGGAAAGAAAGAAAGAAAGGAAGAAAGAAAGAAAGAAAGAAAGAAAGAGAGGGAGGGAGGGAAGGAGGGAGAGAGAGAGAGAAAGAGAAAGAGAGAAAGAGGAAGAGAGGAAGAGAGAAAGAGAGAGAGAGGGAGGAAGGAAGGAAGGAAACAGAAGAAAGAAAGTAAAAGAAAGAAAGAAGGAAAGAAAGAAGGAAAGAAAGAAAGAAAGAAAGAAAGAAAGAAAGAAAGAAAGAAAGAAAGAAAGAAAGGAGGGAGGGAGGGAGGGAGGGTGGGAAGGAAGGAAGGAAGGAGAGCGAGAAAGAAAGAAGGAAAGAAAGAGAAAGGAGGGAAGGAGGGAGGGAGGGAAAGAAGGAAGGAAGGAAGGAAGGAAGGAAAGAAGGAGAGAGAAAGAAAGAGAGAAAGAAAGAAAGAGAAGGAGAGGGAGAAAGAGAGAAATAAAGAAAGAAGCAGGAGAAGAAAAATAAGAAGAAAGCAAACAAGCAATGCTATGTAAAACAGAATAAGTAGAATAAGTATTACAGAGAAAATTAACTAAGGAGGTGGGAATATCTTAGATTGTGATATGTTTGGCTCTGTGTCCCCACCCAAATCTCACGCTGTTCTCATGATAGTGAGGGAGTTCTCACAATATCTGATGGGTTTAGAAGTGGCAGTTTCTCCTGGACTCTGTTTCCTGCTGCCTTGTGAAGAAGGTGCCTGCTTCCCCTTCGCCTTCTGCCAGGATTGTAAGTTTCCTGAGGCCTCCTCAGCCATGCAGAACTGTGAGTCAATTAAACCTCTTTTGTTTATAAATTACCCAGTCTCAGGTAGTATCTTTATAGTCGTGTGAAAACTGACTAATGCAGATTGAATGACGAGAAAAGACCTAAAAGATTTAATACAGGAAATTGGTAACAACTAGAGAATGTTAAAAGTGATCAGATATCCATCTCAGAAATTCTCCACAGCTGCTCTGAGAAGAATGATTTGGATAAGAGTAAGACTGAAGAGAGGGAAACCAGGTAGGAAACTGTCACCTGCCCTAGCTGAGAAAGGAAGTGATCTGCATTGAGATAGTGGTCGCCAACTGAGGTGGGGGGTGCCATGGAGAGGACTCAAGGCGGAACCTACAGGAGCTACTGGGGAAGAGGAACTGACGGGATAAGATCATGAATCATGGAAACTCAAGGGCAGCCCTGAAGCTTTGGCTTGGGCCAAAGTGTTGGAGAGCACCGCAACACTCCAAGCAGGTGTGGGGGAGGCCAGGACAGGCTTTCAGTTTTGATCCCATTGAGTGTGAGTGTTAGTGTGAGTGTGAATATGAGTGTGAGTCAACATGAGCATGATGTGGGAAAGCCACGTGGATATGACACATGTGTAGTTGGGGAAGTAGATCAGAAGTTCAATGGAAAAGTCTAGAAACATCTTCCCCGGTGCTAAAAGGCTGTAAATTTCTTTCTTTCCTATTTATCTCTCCTTCCTCAATGTCAGCTGCCACCTCTATGTAAATTCATCCCACAGCCTGCTTTTTATTTAAGCTTTTTCTTCTGCAGGATACCCTCTTTAATACATCATTTGACGGGGGTATTTGATAGGTAAACATACCAATCAAAATTCTAACCATTCAGTGAAGGACTTAAACGTAGAAAACAAAAACAAAATGATGAGAAGAGAATAGAGTTTCTTTAGGGTTTTATTGTGGGGGGAAGAACTTATCAACAATAAAAGCAAAGAAAAAAGCTAAGAGTATTTTGAGGCAACTCAGGAAAAAACTGATTTAATAATTGATTTAGTTAATCCGCATATTAGATGATTAATAATAATCAATAATTAATATTAATAAATCAATTATTAATATTAATAAATAATATGTAATATATAATATATGATAATGATTAACATATAATATAATTAATTTCACTAAAAACAAAAGAGGGGCCAAAGGAAACAATTATGAGATGTTATTTTCTCCCATTAGATTCCCCAAAAGTTAAAGGAATGATTAAGAAAACAACAACAACCTCCTATGTTGGCAAAGGTGAAATGAAGCAGAACCTTCTTACACTGCTAGTAGAAATGTAAATTTATAGCAATTTTGGAAGGGAATCTGGCAAATGTATCTAGTCTGTCTTGAAAGATGCTTTTTAGTTATTCCAAGAACTTGACCTAAGGAAAGAATCAGTAATGTACATAAACCTTTATGTATAAGGATGTTCATTGCAGCTTTGTTTATATTAGAAAAAAATTGAATATTCCATTAATAGACAATTTCTTAGATCAATTACAATACATAAGATGGAATCACATAATGCATAAAAGTTCCATTTAAAAATATTTAATAATGCAAGGAGGAGTGCTTGCGGTATATTCTCATTTTTAACACAATACTTATGGATTACATAAAAAATGAAAATAGAAATAAAACCATCCATAAAACATATCACGTGGCTAACCATTTTATATACTATTTGATCTCCTGCCTCTGTTCAAATAATGTCTTACTGTGAATAGATGCCAAAAAGATATTTGGTTAAAATTAATATCTATTTCTAATTTCATATATGAATAGAATAAAAATTCTTTAATATACTTGATAGTGAAATATTAAAGAAATCTTTATTGAAGTGACTATTAATATTTTTCTGAAAGTTTGAGAAAAGGAAATTGGATAAGAGATATGCTTATTGCTGAAAAGATAAAATTATCATTTAGAGATGTATCTCACTACCCAAAATCAACTCAAAAAGCATTAGACAAAATTAAAAAGCTTAGTAAGATGAGTGTAAAGCTTAGTAAAAATACATGCCAGTTAAAAATTACCAATAATAATAATAATAATAATAATAATAATAATACAATAGAGATGGGACCTTGCTATGTTGCCCAGGCTGGTCTCAAACTCTTGGATTCAAGCAATCCTCCCACATTGACCTCCCAAAGTGCTGGGATTCCAGGCATGAGCTACCACACCCAGCCAAGAAAGAATTTTCCATTCACAACAGTGACTTCAGATACAACATATTCATAAAATAAATAAATAACAGACAAATATTCCAGTGGTAAAATGGACAAAAAGCATGGCAGCCAATTTGTAAAGAAGAAACTTAATTGCCCAATGTTTATATAAAGAGTATTGGATATCACTAACAGAAATATTAAAAATAAAACTATAATTAGATACTATTTATTTCTATCCAATTAAAGTATCATTTGAATATTTAAAAAAATTGATGGTTGTTAATGTTGAAAGAGCAGGTAGAAATTGACAACAAAACAGAAATAAATGGCTTATAAAGTAACACAATCATTTTAGAAAGTACTTTTGGCAATGTTTTAAGTATACATTCCTTACAATAAATATGAATTAATTTTTAATCAGAAATCAATAAATACCACATAATTCACCTGTCTTAATGAGAATTCCAAAAGAATAGGTTTTCTCCAAACTTTGAATTCCCACTGATTTTTCCTTCCTTTCTGCACTTACTTAATTTAGTCTTGTTTTATAGATATTTGCATCTTATCTTTCTCCTCAAACAGCATTTTATTTAACTTTGTATATTCAACACTTAGAAAGTACTTTGCACATAGTAGGTACTTATTTAATGTTCCAGAATTGAATTCCAAGTTTTTAAAAAATTATTTTTAAAATAATCTAATTTTTGCAACCAAGAAATGAAAGCATATTATATTTTACCCAAGATTTTGATAAAGAACACACTTTTTCAAACAGACATAAACTCAACATTAATCACTCTTTTTACATTTTTGTCATATTTAATGTATTTCAACAATTTAAAAACTATATACTGTGACCCAAACATTAGCACATGCCACACACAAATATGGCCTTTATAAAATGTCTATATATATTAATATGGATATCCATATGTATACGTATTAGAACTATAACTATAATTGACCCAATAGGTAACATTATGTGGAAATGATATATTTTCAAGTGCTAACCTAGCAGTTAGTAGTCTTTATAAATTTAAAATATTCACCTACTCATAATTGCTGCATTAGATGATGTTGGTGTCGATGGACTCCCAAGAAGATTACATTGCTTAACCTCCTCCCTTCAGACAATTATGGTATTATTTAGCTCATTCTGTAGATAATAAAACCAAGGTCAAGAGAGGGGACATGACTCCCCCAAGATTGTTCAATTAGTTAACAGGAAACTTAGAACTGAAATCAAAAACCAAATTCTCTTCCCACTAAACCATGAAGAATCTGATACACTCACTTGCCAAGTGCAGAAAATAAAAATATACAGCCGGGTACGGTGGCTCACACCTGTAATCCTAGCACTTTGGGAGGCCAAGGTGGGCAAGTCACTTGAGGTCAGGAGTTCGAGACCAGCCTGGCCAACATGGTGAAATGCCATCTCTACTCAAATGTGGTGTGGTGATGTGCGCTTATAATCCCAGCTACTCGGGAGGGAGGCTGAGGTAGTGGAATCGCTTGAACCAAGGAGATGAAGGTTGCAGTGAGCTGAGATCCTACCACTGCACT
Source organism: Gorilla gorilla gorilla (assembly GCF_029281585.2). Classification (NCBI taxonomy): domain Eukaryota; kingdom Metazoa; phylum Chordata; class Mammalia; order Primates; family Hominidae; genus Gorilla; species Gorilla gorilla. Next base: position 17,494,999 of record NC_073232.2, on the reverse strand, counting down.
CCAGCCTGGGTGACAGAGTGAGACTCCGTCTCAAAAAAAGAAAAAAAAAGAAAAAGAGAAAAGAAAAAAATATATACATACTTACTGCCGGTTTCTTTTTCCAAGCTTAATAAACTGTGTATATGTATTTGTAGGTATGTGAGACAGAGAAATGCCAGGGACATTAATAAGGAAATAGAGAGCATCAGGAACAAGAAACAAAGGTGATTCCCGAGTTTATCATCTGGGTTCCTTAATAATGAGCATCATACCACATTGTCCAGAAAACTATTTGGAGAACTGAACATGTGAAATCAGAAATCACCTGAACAGATCTAAAAAATTCTGTAGGAAAAGAGTATACAGAGTAAACGAGAGGCCGGGCACAGTAGCTCACGCCTGTAATCCCAGCACTTTGGGTGGCCGAGGCAGGTGGGTCACGAGGTCAAGGGATAGAGACCATCCTGGACAATATGGTGAAACCTCATCTCTACTAAAAATACAAAACTTAGCTGGGCATGGTGGTGGACGCCTGTAGTCCCAGCTACTTGAGGGGCTGAGGCAGGAGAATAGCTTGAACCCGGGAGGCAGAGGTTGCAGTGAGCCGATTATCGTGCCACTGTACTCCAGCCTGGTGACAGACTGAGACTTCGTCTCAAAAAAAAAAAAAAAAAGTAAATGAGAGAGTTGCAACGTCTGGGAGCAGCCCCATACATGGATACAGGGGAACAATGGTTTGAGCTGTGACTTCAACCTCCCCTGCCACCACCCCCCAAAAAAAGAAGAGAAGAAAAAGATGTATACAGTCAATCAAGTTCTCTTTCTAAAGAATATTAACTGAGGACAGGGAAGGTGGCTCATTCCTGTTATACCAAGATTTTGGGAGGCTGAAATAGGAGGATTGCTTGAGACCAGGAGTTGGAGATCAACCTGGGCAACAGGCTAAGATCCCATCTCTACAAAAAATACAAAATATTAATTGGGCATGATGGTGTAAGCCTGTAGTCCTAGCTTCTCAGGAGGCAAAGCCAACGGTTATGATATGGAGAAGTCTTGATGGGACTTTTCTAATCAGCAAATATGAATAAAGAGAATCTTGAAGCCCAGAGGATTTGAAGATGGGAATAACAATATCACATAAGAAATTCAGTTAAATCTGTGAGGGAGACAGAGATTGTAGCTGCCTCAGTCCCCCTAGTTTTTCCAGCCTATTTCTAGTCCATGTTTCCCAATAATGTACACAGTTGAAACTAAGACACATAGACTTACCCAAAATGGAAGACAGTCTCTATTTTTTGAAAATGAAGGGTCAATATTGACTTGGAAAATAAATTAGGAATAGAATGGTCATTGGTAAGGAATGAAGCAAAGGGATTCCAGAGGTCATGCGATTATGAAATGATAGGGAATCTGTTTTCTACCTTATGCTGTCAGTGTTTCCTGGTTTTTACAATACATGTATATTATAACTTTTAAATTCAATACATTTAATTCCAAGAAAAGAAGTGGCATAGAGGACACAGAAGCCAATGTAATAAACTTGGAGCCTAACCAAAAAAATAAACGAATTAATTAAATAGAGAGAGAAGGAAGGACTGAGGAGAGAGTAGGCTCAAAGCAAACTTTTGTTGGCATGGAAAGATGTACAATGGTCTGAGAGCAGATGGGGAGGAGTTAAGGGACAAGAGAATTGAAAGAAAGAGAATTCTTGCCCCAATATATGATGTTCACCTCCCTGTGTCCATGTGTTCTCTTTGTTCAACTCCCACTTATAAGTGAGAACATGCGGTGTTTGGTTTTCTGTTCCTGTGTTTGTTTGCTGAGAATGATGGTTTCTGACTTTATCTATGTCCCTGCAAAGGACATGAACTCATTCTTTCTTATGGCTGCATGTCAGGAGGTGGGGGACAGGAAGAGGGAGAGCATTAGGACAAATACATAATGTCTGTGGTGCTTAAAACCTAGATGACGGGTTGATAGGCGCAGCAAAGCACCATGACACATGTATACCTATGTAACAAACCTGCACGTTCTTCACATGTATCCCAGAACTTAAAGTAAAATTTTTTAAAAAAAGAAGGAGAATTATTGCGAGGAGCTAGCATCAAAGCATCAGAGACACAGTGTCAGGACAGACTTAGAAAAAAAATTAAAATGAAAGGACACCCTCTACCTCCACCTCAGCAAAACAAGAGCAAGGTAGGAGGATGGGTATAAAGACAGAAAGGCTTTAAGGATGAGACAGGGAGATACTTGACCTTGTTGTGTGGGTTTAATTTTCTTTGTAAATGAAAAATAAAGGACCAGGTGCCGTGGCTCATGCCTGTAATCCCAGCACTTTGGAAGGCCAAGGTGGGTGGATCACAAAGTCAGAAGTTTAAGACCAGCCTGGCCAAGTTGGTGAAACCCCACCTCTACTAAAAATAACAAAAATTTAGCCAGGCACGGTGGCAGGCACCTGTAATCACAGCTACTTGGGAGGCTGAGGCAGAAGAATCACTTAAACCTGGGGGGCGGAGTTTGCGGTGAGCCGAGATCATGCCACTGCACTCCAGCCTAGGCAACAGAGTAAGACTCTGTCTCAAAAAAAAAAAAGAAAAAGAAAATGAAAAAGAAAAGAAAGAAAAAAAAGAAAAAGAAATAAGGCAGGTGAGTCACACACACACACAGAAGATGGAGAAATTTTAGATATCAATGGAGGATGTGAGGAATAAACAATAGACGATCACCAGGCTGCTCTCAAAGCCCCGTTACAGTTGATTCTAAATAGGATCACAACTGTACCTTTCTGTGGCCTGACCCCAGAGGCAATATATCCAGCAGGCACAGAGCTCACTGCCTACAATAATTTTAGGGGTCTAGAAAAATGCTTTAATTCCTTTTAAGATCAGAGGATAAAAATAAATTTTTAGGGTAGAAGATTAGATTTACCTTTATACCAAAGCAGTCATAAAATATATCTTTAAATTTTTTTAATGCAGGAAGGGACCCATGAAGGTAAAAGTGCCTCGGGCCCATGGAATGATGAGAATATATGTTCTCAGGGCATCAGAAGGCAAAGTCAGCGGTCGAGGTGATCAGCGGATAAAGTTAGTATATGCAAAGGAAAAGAAGATGAAGGATGCTAGAATTTTAATGAGGGTACAGTATTATCCAAGTGGCTGTTGGTGTGGATTCTGAGGCAGATATACATAGTCAAGAGAGGATAACTGCTAGGGAAAAAGACTGAGTAGAAGCAAAAAAGATTCATTGGTACAGAGCACTGGAAAAGATAACCGTGAAAGGGGCTGTGGTTGGAGATGGGAGCATCAGATGCAAGATTTGAGAAGTTGGGAGGCACCTTATGATAAGAGGGCTAAGGACACTCACTGGTAGAAGCCAAAGACTCAGTGTGACAAGGTTAAGACAGGAGAAGGAACTGTGAGGTCTAGGAGTAAACATGAGATAAACAAGGAATCCAGGAGGCCTCAGAATTTGCGAGCACCAAATCAGGTATTCCCAAATGAGCCCTCTTACGCTAATATTGCAAAATTAGGTCTTTGTGTAGCAAGGGGAAGAAAACTGAACTGGCAGGCAGATGACCCAGTTCCAGGTTCCATTTACCACTCACCAGGTGCAAGCTGGACAGATAAACTCTCTGAAATGTGTCGCATCTAGAAATGTTTTCATTAATATCACATTTGCCTAAGAGCAATAGGCTGGGATTTTTTTTCAATCTTTTGATATATTTTCAAGCTCTAATTTCTGTCACTCCATAGGTCTGTCATGCAGTAAGGATTGCAATACAGGGGTTGCTTGCATCATAGTTGTGAGTCCACAGGGTTAAGTGGTAGGCAAAGCTTACAAATGGGTATAAATACACAGGTATAAGAGGAAAGGATATTCCTTCTTCTGTTCAAGAAGAGAAACCTTTTTGTTATCATTACATCAATTCTCCCTTTTCAGTAATAAGCCGTGAAAGAATATGCCTCCACTTTTCCATTTCTTGCCTTTTGAAGTTAATTTCCAATCCTAACTGTAAATCAGAAATGGTGCAATCTTTTGATATGTTACAGAGCAATGAAAATTTAATTTATATAATATCTTCCCTTTTTTCAGTGCCTCGTTCAATTGAAGCAGAAGCAGCTGTGAATGATGGCCAAGTTAAGAATAAAAAGTAACATCAAAGTGATGTCTGTAATTATGATTTCAAACAGCATGGGCCACTTGGGAAGATTTGGGTGAAATATAAAAAGGATGTGATTGACTAACCGAAATAGAATATAGACATATAGAAAGTGAGGTATTTTGTAAATTTCTGAATTACTTTACCCATATACAGTCTAAAGGACAATTTTAAAAGTAAACAAGTGCACTGGGTATTAAATTTTCATATGAGTGTGTGTGCACATGCATGCTAAACTGGGGGGCATACTGTTCAGTTACAAGTGCCTCATATGGGTTCCCAGCTTCAAAATTAAGTGTGCTTTTTCATTCCTGAAAGCACCAAACAAAGGAAGGATGCTAGCTTTCAGAACGCCCCAGATGGCACTGAGGTGGGAGTAGAGCAGTGTATTTGTCCATTCTCATGCTGCTAATAAAGATACACCTGGACTGGGTAACTTATAAAGGAGAGAGGTTTAATGAGCTCACAGTTCAGCGTGGCTGGGGAGGCCTCAGGAAACTTACAATCATGGCAGAAAGAGAACTAATACGTCTTTCTTCACATGGTGGCAGCAAGGAGAAATGCTGAGCAAAAGGAGAAAAAGCTCCTTATAAAACCATCAAATCTTGTGAGAACTTACTATCATGAGAACAGCAGCATGGGGGTAACAGCCGCCATGATTCAATTACCTCCCACCTAGTCTCTCCCACGACAGGTAGTATTATGGGAACTATCATTCAAGATGAGATTTGTGTGGGGACACAGCCAAACCATATCAAGCATCATATGGGGACATAAGTGAAAGAAAAGGAATCAAAGGACCAGCTAGGGAGGGGCCTATCACTCTTCACAGGCCAAGTCTTCTTTACTCTGCAAAGCATCTTGAACCACTATTAACCCTCTGAGTGTAGATCTATAAATTCCTAAACTTGATGTGAATTTGGAGAACAATGCATGTCACTGGATGGAGGTGACATTTCTATGAGAAAAATGAGCTTTTATTGGAAGTGAAATTGGGCCATTTTAGATGGGAGCCCTCGATGCCAATAAGCTCTCACTGTGCATATTAATAGACTTCTAGAAGAAGAGGGGTCAATTTTCCTGCCAGCAGAGTCATTTGTTTAACATGAAAAGGTCTTCCAGAGCAACTGCGATGGAATTCCTCAGAATGCTGGCTTAAGGGATGAGCAACCCAGACCTATTTTGTTTCAATGAACCCTTAAAGCCTCAGAGGAAGGAGATCCGTACCCTCATCTGGGGAGGCAGGGAGTGAAGTCAGACCCAATGGCAAAGCCACCAGCAAACACAGTTTAGTGTCTGTGACACCCAGGGACACTTTGTGAAATTAAACGACACATCTGGCAGAACCAGCCCCAGCTCCTGGGTGCTGCCAGAGGCCACTGCTCTGAGCCCTGATAAGATGCTATCAGCAGGCCCCTCTAAGTATGTTAAGCACTTTAAGCAGATCACTGGGCAATTACCATAAAGAGTGAAAGATACGGCCTCTACTGATGGGAGAGTAATATGGAACACAAGGCCATTGATTTTTTTCTGCATCTTATTTCTGATTATAAACTTGTTCTGCAGCCACCTGAGGTTAGTTGGTTTGCCATCGTACTGGAGAGTTACTGAGAATATATTTGGATACAAATATTTTGGGAGAGAGTCCTGCTTTTTAATTTACATGGGTGTTTGTGGGTTTTGGTTTTTTGTTTTGCTTTTTTGTTGTTGTTTTGTAGAGATGGGGTCTCTACAAAAGAGTGCGTTTGTTTTTCTCACTAAAGTGCTAGAAGAACTTTCTAGTATTAAAGGCTTTATCCAAAGGTTCTTAGGTGCCATATAGTAACTACTATGTATTACGTGCCTACTATATTCCAGGCACCAAATAAGCATTACCTAGATAGGATAATTCAATTCTCACAAAATTATACCTAAGGCAAATATGCCATCCTTACACTGCAGATGAGAAAAACCAATGTCCAGAATGATTGGGAAACTTGCCCAAGCTCACCCAGAAAATAAGCAGTGAAGAAGGGAATGAGACCTAGTAGATATTAGTATAGCTCTATGCAATTTTATAGGTAATTTTACCTGTATTCTATTAATTATTTAGCAATTACTCATTGCAGAGATACTGGAGAAGTAGAAATCAGAGTATTCAAAGCTTAGTTGTATAGAAAGATAAGTGAAGAAATACAGAAGACAGAATGATGACACAAGTTTCTAGCCTGGACCACTAACAGGATGCTAATGCCTTTAACCAAGTCCAGGGAAGAAAGAAAATAAAGAAAGAAAGAGCAAGAGGTGTGAAATGACAAGTTCCATTTCAGACAGTTTGTTTTAATTTTTAAAAATACACTTGTAAATTATTAAAGTAATATAAATAAAAGAAATATTATTTTAGACCAGGTGTGGTGGCTTATGCCTGTAATCCCAGAACTTTGGGAGGCTGAGGTGGGAGGATTACTTGAGGTCAGGAGTTCGAGGACAGCCTGGTCAACATAGCAGGACCCCATCTCTAAAAAAATTTAAAATTTTTCTAAAATTTAGTGCCTATTTAAGAAATATTATTTTAGTATATTTATTAGTTATTCTATATAATATAAAACATATATAAAATGTATATATTATACACTTACAGAATACATATTTTCATATATTTATTATTGTTACTAAAGTAATATAAAAGAAAATTGAGAAGTGGGAAGAGGAAAAATAATAAATTATCCACAATGTCACCATTTCAGCCCAATTGTCCTCCATTTTTTATTCCTATATTTTTATATACATCTTTCTGTTTACAATTGCAGTGAGAGTGCATATCACATGATGGTTTTTTCTTTTCGTCATGTGATATTTCAAAAATGCTACATAATCTTCATATTTATTACTTTTCGTGTATCCCTCCCATCCCATCCAGAGGATATACTATTACTGACTTAACAGTTTCTTTTATTGTTTCGGCAATTAACTGACTTATGACTTTCTGCTATTTTAAATCACTTTGTGTTGAATAAATTCATGTACTCTCCTTAAGGGGCTCAGATGCCAAAAAATAGGATTCTGGGTAGGTCAGATTTTGTTTATTTTTGATGCTGGTGAATTCCAATAAAAGGTTTATTGGACATGTGAATTCTGAGTCCAGCATTCAAGAGAAAAGTCAAGACTAGAGACACAGATCTGGGTGTAGAGACGCAGCTTTTGGAGAAAGATGCAGCCAAGGCACGGTAGGAGTTCGAAAACATGACGGCTACTTCTTTGATCCTTCTCCCAGTGAGAGGGGCAATCTATATCCCCCAACCATGAGTCTGGCAGGGTTTGTAGTTGCTTTGAAGGAAAGATTTTGATGGCTGGAGAAGAAGTGTGTCTTACAATGGCAGGGAGCAGAGGACACTGTGGAATCTCCAAGTCTCCATCATGAAAGACTACAGGATATGCACCTGCTTCTCCTGGTGTGCTCACTCTGGAAGGTCCCAGTTGCCATGCTGTAAGAAGACCTAGTCACATGGAGGAACCACAGGTAGGTGCTCCGGTTGAGTCTCAGATTAGACAAGACTTATGTCATCCCAGTCCAAGACCCAGACATGTGAGTGAAGAAACTTTCAGAAAATTCCCGTCTTCCTCCGTTGGAAACATATCTCAGCCATTCGACACATTCCTGACCAGGTCCCATAGAACACTGAAGAGATGTAAGGCATCCCTGCTATGCCCTGTTCAAATTCCCGATGCACAGAATGCCAAAGTGAAATCAAATGGTTGATGCATCATGACTCACAGCTTAGGAAGGTTTGACAGGCAGCAATAAACCGTAGGCTAATTTGGTACCCGGAAGGGGTCTCCTCCATAACAAAAGGTGAAACTTGCAGCATTGGTTTTGGAGCACAGTGAAGGACAGAAGCCAAACAGTCATCCCGGAGGCTATCAATGAGGGCTTGAAGGAGGATAGTGAAGACATTGGTGTTGGGAGCTAAGAAAGGAGCCATTGTTACATAGCAGCAATGCCTTCTGCAACACTGTCCCATGGAAAATATGCTTAACAAACTCAACCACGAAGATAAAGGAGAATTTCAGGAGAGCGTTGAAGGGTTGCCTACATTTTAGCCCTCTAAAATAAAATGAGAGAGTAAGAGAGATAAACTAAAGAATGAATTACTCCATAATTTGGAGAAAATGTATAATTCAGAGGAAATGTAAATAGAAGGAAATGTAACTGATAACAAACTTGAAAGGACTGTAACAGAGAGCAGAGTCCTCAAAATAAGAAATGAACTGGGCACAGTGGCTCATGCCTGTAACCACAGCGCTTTGGGAGGCCAAGGTGGAAAGATTACTTGACACTAGGAGTTCTAGACCAGCCTGGACAACAAAGCAAGACCATGTCTCTATGAAAAATAAAAATAAAAATAAAAAAATCGCCAGGTATGGTGGCACATGCCAATAGTTTTAGCTTCTCTTCTCAGGAGGCTGAGGCAGGTGAATCACTTGAACCTGGGAGTTGGAGGTTTTAGTGAGCTATGTTCTCTACACTGCACCCCAGACTGGGCTACAGAGGAAGACCCTGTCTCAAAAAGGAAGGGAAGGGGAGGGGAGGGGAGGGGAGGGGAAAGGAGGGCCAACCTCAGGGCAAAGATAAAATCCAAGGCCTTTTCAAGAAAATATGGCCTCAGGGTAAGGATGAATTCCTTACCTACAGAATTCCTGAGAATAATAAAATGGTTATATTATGCCACTAAATTTGAGGTGGCTTTTCGTGCAGCAAAAGGTACCTGAAACATGCACAAATGAAATTCTCAGAAGAGAGGCACCATGGGTGGAGAAGGAAGAGCTAAGGCCTGAGACAACAAGGAGAAAAAAGAAATAAGCAGAATGAGAAGAGATATTCTTAAAGGAATCAATTGCTCATTATCACAAAATGGAATATAACTTCTTTCACTGGGCATAATTATTTTGAGAGTCATCCATTTTATTTCATGTATTTAAGTGTATAGGTGTACAATGATTTGGTTATCCATTCACACTTTGAAGGACATTGGAATTCCTTCCAGGTTTTAGAGATGAAGAATAATGCTGCTAAAAGCATTCATGCACAGGTTTTTGTGTGAACCTAAGTTTTTATCTAAGATAAATCCCAAGGCATGATATTGCTGGGTCATAAAGGATGCATATGTTTACCTTTGTAAGAAACTGTCAGACTGTTTCCCAGAGCAGCTGGACCCCTTTGCATTCCCACCATCCGTGGAGGAGGATTCCTGTTGCTCCACGTCCACCATCACTTGGCACCCTCAGTGCTTTTCGTTTTCGCTGTTTTAAGAGGTGCATAATGGCATCTCATTGTGTTCATTTGTATGTTCCTAATGACTAATGATTTTTTCATTGGCTTACTTGCCTACCTTTTATCTTCTTGGTGAAGCTTCTCTTCAAATCTTTCATGCATTTTTAAATTAGGTTATCTATTCCCTTATTGTTGAGTTTTGAGAGTTCTTTACTCCAGATTTGTATCTTTTGTCTGATACATTATTTGCCAACATTTCCTCCCAATCTGTAGCTTATCGTTTCAGTTTCTTAAGTGTGTTCTTCAAAAAGCAAAATGTTTTTACCTTTCATGAAATCCAACTTATTATTATTTTTTTTTTTTTATGACGAGAGGGCTTACCTACAATGTGTCAGAATGAGGAAATGGGTCAGAACGAGGCACAATCTCAGCTGACTGCAACCTTTGCCTCCTGGGTTCAAGCAGTTCTCCTGCCTCAACCTCTCAAGGAGAGGAGTTGTTGAATCTATTCTGTATCCTGTTTGTGGGAGTAGTTATGAGAATCTATGCACATGTTAAGACACATTGGACTATACACCAAAAAATGTGAATGTAAATTCTTAAAAAATCTCTTTTACATCTACTAATATACGGTGGAGAGAAGACTGTACCTGACATAAATCAGAGCTTTCCAATGCATAAAATCTTATATTTTAATTAGAGAAAATATGAAACAGAACATATGTGTATAAGCGTGAAAGTGACATACACTTATATCCTAACTCTCTGCATTGTTTAACATAATTTATGTGCTGATTTTATGCTAATTTCAGCAGTTGACCAATAGCAAAAGAATTTGTTCTTTCAGTAATTTGCCCAGCAAAAAAGATGCTTAAGTATTACAGAGACCAGTGTTTCATTTGTACCAGGTATGATGGAGCACAAGGAAAATGACTTGTGGAGACGAGTCCATTGCAGATTACATAACAACAAATGAGTTCATAGCAGGGCTCTAAGTGCCCCAAAACATTTAGGACCATTCGAAACTATTCAGATTATTGACTCCACCTCCAGATAAACAAGATCAAACAACCTGGTCTTTTTTCCTCTGCCTTTGTGACTAACCAAAGCCTGAAGTTCTCAGCAGTACTTTCCTAATTGGCTTCATCATTTTGTTATTGTGCTTAGGGCAGTTAACATCTGCATTTCCAATGGACCATTCTGACATTTCAGTTCCCTTTAGATGACCCTAAATGGTTTTCTATGTTTCAGCATAACCAGTGAATCCACTCTTCGGGGTAATTGTCACTTAGAAAAGGTAAGTGCAAGGTTTTTTGTTTTGTTTTTGTTTTTGTTTTTGTTTTTGTTTTTGTTTTGAGACAGAGTTTCGTTCTTGTTGCCCAGGCTGGAGTGCAGTGGCACGATCTCGGCTGACTGCAACCTTTGCCTCCTGGGTTCAAGCAGTTCTCCTGCCTCAGCCTCTCAAGTAGCTGGGATTACAGGGCCACCACGTCCAGCTAATTTTTTGCATTTTTAGTAGAGACGGGGTTTCGCCCTGTTGGGTAGGCTGGTCTCCAACTCCTGACCTTAGGTGATCCGCCCGCCTCGGCCTCCCAAAGTGCTGGGATTACAGGAATGAGCCACCGCGCCCAGCAGTACAAGTTTGTTGTCGTTGTTGTTGTTGTTGTTGTTTGTTTTTTGGGGTTTTTTTTTGGTGTGTTTTATTTTGTTTTTGTTTTTTTTTTTTTCCTTACGGACCTTAGAAGGTGCGGATATTGAGGGTTTCTGCATGTACTGGGAGACATATATTCATTCTCATTCTGCCATGAAAGACGCAGAGGTGATACTGGGAGCTAACCAGAGTAAATTTCTGACACTTTACTGTTTACGCTGAGCATTTTCCCATTTGTATGGCTTTTCTTACAGGATTTCCTCCTCTGGAACTCTCTCTCTCACGGGTCTCTGTGCCCCACACCACCACACTTGATTTCACAAGCTACGATGAAGTATCCCCTCTGCCCCGAAAGGCTGCTACATCGTTGGTACCACCATTATTTTAGCACTAATTACGTTCTCCTTCATATATTGTTTATTACACATTGATCTCTAGCTCTGTTCCACTGCAGCTTCTGGTAGAAAAAGATCATGCCGTATTCAGTTTCTCTCTCTCAAAGGGCTTTGAACATCTGCAGAAGCTTTCATCTAGTCTGTAGCTTGTGTTTTCATTCTCTTCACTGTGTTCTTCAAGAAGCAAACGTCTTAGCTGTGGTGAAGCCCACTTTATCATTTTTTTCTTTCATGGATAATATTTCTTGTGTTATATCTAAGAACTCTTTGCCAAATCCTGGGATTCAAGATGGGGAAAACATCTATGTACAAAAGGTTAACATGAGGCAATGCCGGGAGGGGGGAGAGTGAGGATTATTTGATATTCTCTTTGTGGTAGGGGTTAAAATTTCATAAAACTCATAGAACTGTAAACCAAAATATTTATTTATCACTTCCTGAAGTGCTAAAAGTATATTTGCTTGATTTGTTTGTATTTTTTAATTTTTATTTATTTATTTATTTATTTATTGAGACAGGGTCTCACTCTGTAGCCTACCCTGGAGTGCAGTGGCACTCTCACTTCACTACAACTTCTGCCCCCGAATTCAAGCGATTCTCCTGCCTGGGCTTCCCAAGTAGCTGGGATTACAGGCACCCACCACCACGCCTGGCTATTTTTTGTATTTTTAACAGAGATGAGGTTTCATCATGTTGGCCAGGCTGGCCTTGAACTCCTGAACTCAGTTGATTCGCCCGCCTCGGCCTCCCAAAGTGCTAGGATTACAGGAATGGGTCACCGTGCCTGGCTGCTTTGTTCGTATTATTAAGGAAAATATTTTTGCTAAATTATCCTAGGAACACACTTTTCTAAATACAAGTCACATTCTTGTTACCCCAGCAAGCTAAGGGAATGGAGTAAAATACCGTCACTCAATCAGCAATATAGATGAAGGATCTACTCTGTACCAAAGTACTTTTCTTCCTCTCTTCAAATGACGCTCAATGGCAACTGGCTGTGTCTCCAGTGACATGTGAACCATAATGAAGAGTGGAATACAAAACTATGACTCATCTTTGGAGGCTCTCCGTTTTCCCCCTTACTTTTGAGTGATAGAAAACATATCCCGGCCGGGCGTGGTGGTTCATGCCTATACTCCCAGCACTTTAGGAGGCCCAGGGGGGTGGATCACCCGAGGTCAGGAGTTCAACACCAGCCTGGCCGACAAGGTGAAACCCCGTCTTTACTAATAATGCAAAAATTAGCTGGGCGGAGTGATGAGTGCATGTAACCTCAGCCACTTGGGAGGCTGAGGCAGGAGAATTGCTTGGACCCAGGAGGCAGAGGTTGCAGTGAGCTGAGATCGCGCCATTGCACTCCAGCCTGGATGACAAGAGTGAAACTCCGTCAAAAAAAAAAAAAAAAGAAAAACAGAAAGAGAGAGAAGAGAGAGAGGAGGGAGGGAAGGAGGAAGGGAGGGAGGGAGGGAAGGAGGCAGGGAAGGAAGGAAGGAAGGAAGGAAGGAAGGAAGGAAGGAAGGAAGAGAGAAAAATATCCTATCCTATGGTCTCTCTATATTTTAGCTTCTTCCTGGGAAGGAGAGTGGCTTGGACACAAGAAGACAGAGAAAGAGAGTACTAACTTCTCTTCCTTCTGCCTCCTTTAAAGGATGCCTCAGAAGGAATGTGGGCTCTCTCTTCCCCAAGGTGCCTGCAGAACGTACAGCGGGATACTTCAGTTCTGATCTACCTCGTAGAGGACATGCATCCCTATTATCTATCTCCTGGCTTCCTGCACACCTTTTAGAATTATATTTGCAATGCCCTACTGGAGATGTCGACATCCACAAAGCAAGAAATGCTGACGGGCTCCCAGATCCTACTTATGAAAAGGAATTTTATTGCCCCTGAACTCAAAGCTTGCTGGCTCTCCACAGTAAAGGCTTTCTCCATTTCCATGACTGTGTGCCATAAGGAAATAGAATGAGATTTACGAGCATTGCCCCAAACTTGCCACAGCAGGGTTAAAACAATTTTGTTTAAAAAAAGATTAAAAAGCAGAAGAAAAGGTCTTGAGTGAACACAGATTTGCCGATGATTCAATCACCTTTTATTTTAAGGCAAGGTATCTTTCTTGAGAGAGAATACATGAACCATTCCTCCGATTCTACCATCACTTTATTTTGAGGAACAATGGCCCAGATGGAGTGCCATCACGGGAACACAGACTACTCAGAAATGTCACATTGACTGACGCGTATGATTGACTTATGACATGTACTTTGCCTTAAGGTCTCTGGGCTCCTGTGCAAAACCTAAACTCATAACAATTAAGCTAAGTCCTTTAATTAGTAAAGTAAATTAAAGATTCAATCTTCAATCAATCTGGAAGAGACTTCAGAAGGGCTATGTAGTAGGCACTTATACCTTACCCCTAGTAAATTATATACAGTTCTCTGCAGCATTGTGTATGCCACCCTTTCCTAAGTGGCTTCAGCTGTGAACATACAGCTCTGTGATAATATAAAGCCAATTAGACTTAGACAGTAATGGAGTGAAATTCCAATTGCAAACTTTTTACAGCCTAGCAAAGCACTCCCTAAAAACTTACAGAAATTCCAGATAGATCTAGGTCTCTGCTTAGCAACGGTTAACAGTGCAGGGACTAACACACCAATTTCCTTCTTTTCTTCTATCGTGATTTTGCACGTCTGAGAGTGGCAGGAAAAAGTGGCATTCACTGCCAAATTGTTTCTAAGAACAGAGAGTTTACATGGAAAGCAAAATTAAAAATAAATAAGATAATACTACATTGCAAGGAGCTTGAAAAAAACAAAAGTAAGCAAGCTGAACTTTTATTTACACAAGCATCAATATGTTTGATGCTTTTGTTTTCTTAAGAGCAAAATCGTAGTTACTTAATATCATTTACCTCACCAAACTATATATATAAAAAGAACATCCAACTTAATTTACCTGAAATGTACATCCTCAGAGGTTTTATCACTAAAAAAATTAAAAATTGAGGGGCCAGGCACACTGGTTCAATTCTGTAAACCCAGCACTTTGGGGGCTGAGGCGAGAGGACTGCTTGAGCTCAGGAGTTTGAGACCAACCTGGGTAACATGGAGACTCTGTCTTTGCAAAAAAATACAAAAGCTAGCCAGGCATGGTGATGCACACCTCTTCTCCCAGCTACTCGGGAGGCTAAGGTGGGAGGATTGCTTGAGCCCAGGAGGAGGAGGTTGTGGTGAACCGTGATCACACCACTGCACTCCAGCCTGGGCAACAGAATGAGACTCTGTTAAAAAAAAAAAAAAACTGAGAAATTCACAATAAACAACAGTTGAACTCAGCTATCAAAGGAGGCCCAAACAATAAAATAAGTCATTTATTCTATTCTTTTGCCAATCCATTGCATGTATGAAAAAAGATGAAGCATAGGGGAGAAAAGTATGTACAAGGTCAGATAACATGAAAGGCATAGAAATTACGTTATATTTAAGTATTCATTTATTCAGTAACTATACACAAAGTGCTTTCCAGATGCAGGGTCTTTCCAGAGTACTGACCCAGAAAGAGAGCTTTGATTCCCAGGCTTCTCCACTATTCCACACTGAGTCAAAGTATGAGATTTTTGATCAGTAATTGTCCACCTTGGCCAGGCGTGGTGGCTTATGCCTGTAATCCCAACACTTTGAGAGGCCAAAGAGGGAGGAGTGTTTGAGGCCAGGAGTTCAAGACCAGACTGGGTAACATAGCAAGACCTCATCTCTATTCTTTTATTAAAATAATAATAATTCTCATTCCATTATAAAGATATATGTACATGTATGTTCATTGCATCACCATTCATAATAACAAAGACATGGAATCAACCCAAATGCCCACCAATGATAGACTGGATAAAGAAAATGCTATATATAGATACCACGGAATACTATGCAGCCATAAAAAGGAGCAAGACTGTGTCCTTTGCAGGGACATGGATGGAGTTGGAAGCCATTATCCTCAGCAAACTAGCATAGTAATGGAAAACCAAGCACTGCATGTTCTCACTTATAACTGAGAGCTGAACAGTGAGAACACATTGACACAGGGAGGGAACAACACACACTGGGGCCTCTCAGGGGAAGGCAGGGGGTTGGAGAACATCAGGAAAAATAGCTAATGCACGCCAGGCTTAATACCTAGGTGATGGGTTGATAGGTGCAGCAAACCACCATGGCACATGTTTACCTATGCAAGAAACCTGCACATCCTGCACATGTACCCTGGATCTTAAAATAAAATAAACTTAAATAAATATGGTTTAATAATAAAAAATAATGACAATAATAATAACTGTCCACCTGATGAGCTGCACAATCTAATTATCAAGCCAAGCATGAGAAAATGCTTTATTTCTATCTTTTAAATATTTGCCATGCAAAACTTGACTGCTAAACTGGAATGAATGAACATTGACTACATTTTTATGCATCTGAAAACTCTACCATACCCCTAAAGATAGAGGGAAACACCCCTGAATATTGCAAAATCAAAAATAGGAATTCCTGCCCTAAATAAGAAAATGGTTATGGAACCTAACTAGATGGCTGCAGTACATATAGGGAAGAAAATCATTCACCAGTAAATCCCAGTCTTCGTCCTAATTTCCATGTCAATGAAATGATGGAATAATAAAATATACCCAGATGTCTATATTCTGCTGCTACCAGGTTAGCCTATAGAGATGTGAAACTAATCTTTTTAGAACAGCCTCGACAACAGGAAAAGATTACCCCAGAAAATATTCAGAAAGATCCTGCTAAAATAAATACCAGTTTTTCTGAAACTGTTGTTAGATGCTAGAAATAGCAATGGCCTCCCACCCACAAAAATTCTATCAAGGAATCTGATGGGATGTGACAAACTCCAGTTGTCTTACATGTCTCCCACGTGCATCTCCACCTAAAATTGCCCCATTATGAATTGGTTCTTCTTCCCTTGTCTCTCCTTATCTCAGTGATGGCATCATTTACTGGTAACTTCAATCAAAATATGGGTGTAATCTTGAACTCCTCTCTCCCTTTAACTCCTTATCTAAACTCTCACCTACTTTCACATCCATCATAAAATTCTGTGAAATTTAATTCTACCTCTCAAGTGTGTATCAAATCTATTCCACTCCCGCCTCCTCCTCCCACTGTGGGTCCCCTGCCACTAGCTGAGCAACTACCTGTCTCATTACAATGGCCACCTCTTCCTAACTGTTCTTGTTGTGAATCTTGTCACTTCATGCCTAAACTCCCCACCATGCTGCCCACCTCACACCCAACTCTTTTTGGTGCCGCTGTTAAAGATTTTGTTTTTATTTTTCTTTTTTTTTTTTTTTTGAGACAGAATCACTCTGTCACCGAGGCTAGAGTGCAGTGGCGCGATCTTGGCTCACCGCTACCACCACCTCCCGGATTCAAGCTGATTCTCCTGTCTCAGCCTCCCGAGTAGCTGGGATTACAGGCACGTGCCACCACACCTGGGTGGTTTTTGTATTTTTAGTAGAGACAAGGTTTCACCATGTTGGCCAGGCTGGTCTCGAACTCCTGACCTCAAGTGATCCACCACCTCGGCCTCTCAAAGTGCTGGGAATACAGTCGTGAGCCACCGTGCCCGGCCAAGATTTTAAAATTCTAATTATAAGCCGAAAGCAGGGGCTCACCCCTGTAATCCCAGATACTCAAGAGGTCAAGGCAGAGAGTTGTTGAGCCCAGGAGCTTGAGACCAGCATGGGCAACACATGCAGCAAGACCCCATTGCTAACATATTTATTATATATTTACTTATATTTAGATATCTAAATATATATATTAAAATTCTAATTATAAAAGTAATGTATATACTCACTGTAGAAAATTTGGAAATTATCCTAGAGCATAAAGAAGAAAATTTTAAAATTCCCAGTTATACCTTCCAAAGGTAACCACAGATTTTTGAAAATCTCTTTAAAAATAATACAGTAAAGATGCCTAAATAGTGACCACAGAAACTACTGGTTCTACTGCAGTGATTCTCTAACTTGATGACTCATCTAACTTATATGAAAATATAAGATTGGGACAGAAAACAATTCTTTCTTTTCTGCTCAGAGGACTTTAAGTTTGTAATACATCACCTTCAGTCTTCTCACCCTGTCAATTGTGTGTATATTCCAAGTGTAGTCCTACTTGCTTGAAATAAGAATTGCATTGCGTATGCTTTATAATTTCAGAATTATTCTTATCTGGAGGGACAGAATAACTTTTTAAAAATCGGTTAAAAGACATTAAGGAAGACAAAGTTGAGATTGCTAAGGAGAAAAATTAAACTAAAGATGTCTACTGCAGTTAACAAATGATCCCCAAATCTGAATGGCTTTCAAAGACAAAGGTTTGCTCCACACTTCATGCCTGTTATGGGCAGCTGCAAATCTGCTCTGTAGGACTTCACTTCAACACCAGACTAATGCAGTAGCCTCTGTCTGAATATTGACAATCGCTTAAAGGAGGGAAAAGACAATATGGTGAATCATGCCTGGCTTTTAGAACTTCTTTCCAAAAGTGTGTCACATATTATTGGCTGCAGCAGGCACATGGCCAAATTCAACACCAATAGAATAGAAAAGTATAATTCTGCCTTGGGAGAAGCAGCAAATATTGGTGAACACACAGACAACTCCACCTGCCTGAAACTACTGTGGTCTAATCTGTTATGGAAGCTCTTGACACCGCAATAAGACAAGAAAAATGAATACGGAGTGTAACTTTTGGAAAGAAGATAAAATATTATTGCCAACAGATGATTTATCTAGAAAACCTAAGAGAATCAGCTGAAAGTTATTATAATAACTAAGAAAGTTTAATAAGATAGCTAGTAATAAAATACACAAATATTAACAGCTTTCTTACATACAGTAATAACAAGTTTAAAAACGAATTATAGTTCCCTATTTTAGATGGGGAATTAGAATTCAGACTCCAAATTTTATTTAGTACAATATCTTTTAGTACAAAAGATTATATTAGAAAGTATATAATAAGTTTATTATATATTATATTTATATTTTTGATAATATATACCATTGATTTTAAGCACTTTACTTTTATGTTACTTATTGTAACTTTTTAATCTCTATTTTATACATGAGAAAGTTAGGCAAAAAGAGATTAAGTAACTAGCCAAAGTTTACACAGCTCAGAGCTGGTGAAGACAGGATTCAAATCTATACACTATTGCCCCAGCTCTATGATCTTTAGGCTATGTTGCACTGTTTCTCATATCTACCTAAGAAAACATACACACAGTGAAAGTATTTCATCAAGTTAAAGAGATTATTGTTTGTAACTTAATATCACAAGATAAATGTTATAATAGCTCTGATTAGGTATGTCCCTAACAAGATAGTCAGCTTAATTTGAATCATACCCTTCATTTTACTCATATTGATAATAAGGCAAAAGTAAGTTATCCCATTAATACAGGAATAACAGAACTAAGAACAGGCTACATCCCTGAGTATATTAAATTATTTGCATTCTTTTTATCAAAAGTCTCCACCATCTATGAATCAATAAACTTTTTTGTGTGAAAAAAAAGTACTTATTTCTTACTTTTAAGTTCAGTGGTACATGTGCAGGTTTGTTACATAGGTAAGCTTGTGTCATGGGGGTTTGTTATACAGATTTTGTCATTGAGGTACTAAGCCTAGCACCCATTAGCTACTGTTTTTATCCTCTCCTCCCACCCTCCACCCTCAATTAGGCCCTAGTGTGTGTTATTCCCCCCTCCACGTGTTCATGTGTTCTCATCATTCAGTTCCCACTTATAAGTGAGAACATGCAGTATTTGGTTTTCTGTTCCTGCATTAGTTTGCTAAAGACAAAGGCCTCCAGCTCCATCCATGTTCCTGCAGAGGACATGATTCCATGGTGAAAAAAGCACTTTTAATTTTACGGAACACTTGGGATGATGATAGTGAAAGAGTTGTTTGTTTGCTTGTTATTAATTCCTGGGAGGACAGAAGGAAATGCTGTAGTAAAATCCACAATGGGGTGGACCCAGGCTTGCTGCCAATTGTGGCACCATTCCCACTGGGAATCTTGGCAAAGTAAAAAGGGATCCAGGAGGAACTGGGGTATGGAGGTGTTGTGTCAGGTCAGTCCCACCTGTCTTATTGCAGGGTTCAGGATAAATTCCACAGTATCCACGGGCATAGGCTTTCTTCGGAAGATGAAAATGTATGAGGCTGAATCAGCAAGAGAAGAGAAAGCAGAAGTCCTCTGACTCCTCCATCCTCCTACAGGAAGATGGAGGACCCAAAGGGCTTTTGGTTCTGTGGTGTGGGTCTGGGTTCCACTAGAGGACTACTGCTCCTTTCATTCAAGCTTTTTACAGGGCAGAAATGAGAAAGCAGCCTGGTCAGTGGGGCAATACACCAGCTACTCGGAAATCAGCAGCTTAGAGTTCAGTTGCCAGCTGTTTAGGAGATTTGCCTGGTAATTCCAGCTGCCCAGCACCTGAAGTCCATAGGGTAAATAGGATTTTGTAGCATACTTGCTTCAGGAGGGACCTTGGGTCCAGTGCACAGCTGAGTTTAAATGCAGCCCCTTCCCACTGGGAGAAGGGAACATCTCTGTGTCTCAAACAACTTTCTTATCAATATAGAACTAATTCTTTTCAGAAAATTGTGTTTACTGAATCACAGGTAGAAAGGGAACTTGAAGATCTTGGCTTGAAGATATACCAGGTCAGATTTTAAAAATGTGTTGCCCAGTAGATTTCAATCTAACGAGAATCCCTAATTTAAAACATAGTCAGTCTTTATTATTCTGCAGTGTTTCAAACAATATATTAATTGCCTTATATCCATTATTTTATTTGACCCTCCTAATAACAGTATGACAGAGAGTTTACAAAGATGAGTAAACTTTAGCTCAGGAAGACAAAATAACTTTTCTAATGTCACACATCTGGTATGTAGCAAGGTGAAGATTGGAACTTAGACTAGCAGGAGTCTTAAACCAGTTATCTTAACCACTACTCTGCTCCATTCATCTCAAACTGTTGATTACCCTTCTGGAATTATTTATAAGCTGAACTCACTACTTAATTATTTCCATGTTTGGTACATATCATAGTACCAAGCCCTTTCACATAGGCTTGTTGAGTGAATAAATAAGTGACAAAAGATAAATGAAGAAAAACTAGGATATCTTAAACTTACTGAATATACTCTCTCTAAATGTGTCCGCTTTGTTTTTGCTACTTGTAAAAATTGCTTTAATATTTAGACTTAAAAATAATTCAGAGTCAGACACGGTGGCTCACACCTGTAATCCCAGGACTTTGGGAGGCTGAGGTGGGTGGATTACCTGAGGTCAGGAGTTTGAGACCAGCCTGGCCAACATGGAGAAACCCCGTCTCTACTAAAAATACAAAAATTAAACAAGCATAGTGGCATGCACCTATAGTCCCAGCTACTCAGGAGGCTGAGGCAGGAAAATCACTTGAACCTGGGAGGCGGAAGTTACAGTGAGCTGAGATCACGCCACTGCACCATAGACTGGGTGACAGAGTGAGGCTATGTTTAAATAAATAAATAAATAAATAAATAATATTCAGAGAAAGCAGAATTTGTGTCAGGTCAGTTGCCATAAAGTAAATTTTACCCAGTGCAACACTATCAATATCAGTGCAACAATGCAGGGGTCAAATGTTCATATATTTAGTACAACATGCAAGGGCATAAATGAAGACAGGAGGAATGGGAACAAGTTTTTTAAATCCTCTAAATTAGACCTGTTAGAAGGAAACACACCTGAAATAAAAGGTAAAGTGATCTAGTGTAAACTCGTTTTATGAATGTGAATTTTGGCAAAATACCAAGGTATTTGGAAACTGATCAAATTCCTTTTACCTCCAGGAAAGAACAGTAGGGAGGTATAATATCTTCATTAATCAAGAAGAACATATCCAAAAAGCATCTGAAAATATCCATATTTTCTTGGATTATGCATGCAAATAATGGCTAGGAAAGTTTTTTTCTCCTATAATATTCTGTTTTACTTGGTGAGGGTTGAATGGAGGAACTAAGAGGAACCACAGATTTCTAAAGCAAATACAATCAGAGAGGGTAAGGCTGGACCCAGTGGTTCACACCTGTAATCCCAGCATGTTGGGGAGCTGAGGTGGGAGGATCACTTGAGGCCAGGAGTTCTAGGCCAGCCTGGGCAACACAGCAAGATTCCATCTCTACAAAACAGAAAAAATTAGCTAGGCACGGTAGCCCATGAGTGTAGTCCCAGCTACTCAGAGGCTGAGGTGGGAGGATTGCTTGAAGCCAGGAGTTCCAGCTTAGCCTGGGCGATAGAGTGAGAGCTTATCTCTAAAAAGAAAGAAGGAAAGAAGGAAGGAAAGAAAGAAAGAAAGAAAGAGAGAAAGAGAGAAGAGAGAATTAGCAAATATAAAATATAGTGAGTTTCTGGAGAATTTCATCATGAACAAACATGGAATTCTAATCTTTATTACCAAATGAAATTCTTCCTGGGTCACCCAAGGAAGTTGGACATTGGATGTTGGGTAGACATGGCTTAAGACTCAACTGCTTTATCTATTAATCCTGTGAGTAACAGATAATAATAAGGGTAATGAATCTTTTCTACTTCAAAAAGATGTTTTGCAGATAAACTAATTAATGATGATAAAGTGTTACATCTTATTAAGTTTATTATGATCATTTTCTCATGATGAAGAGATAGATTTTGAAATGTGGTGTTCAGTAGGTGGCGTTCTCCCCTCTGGATCTATAACAAATTTCAGCTGTGTTCTAGAGACCATCTCTGACACCTTGTTGCTTCTGACTGTCGAAACAATAGTATTTACTACCATTTTCCTCCAGATTCATGAAACACTTAAGGTCATAGCTAATATTTGATTATGACTTGAATATCATTTGCATAAGCTTTGACATTTGCTCCATAAGTAAAATAGTATGTCATCAAATCTATATTTTCAAGTATATTTCTATATATTATATTAATTCTAAATTGTATTAATATAAATAAAATAAATATATAAACTAAATTTATATTTATCATATAAAATATATTTATGTGAATATATACATATAACAAAAATATAAGAGTAGCCAGCATTTAGTTAGGTACTATTTAATTGCCTTATATTATTTGATTAAATGCATTCAACAGTCCTTTTTTCTTTAACATTGATAGAAAATTAATTTACTTTTTTTCCATTTCATATGAGCAGGAGCATTGAGTTCAACTTTCTTTTTAAGTACTTTGGACTAGTAAATACTCAAAACAATGCCACCAGACTCCCTAAATACCTTGGTCATGGGCTGTTTCACTTCATCAGAACTGTCTGAATAAATCTGCAAAGCCAATTTGTTTAAAGATGCATCTGTCTCCAGTTTTCATTCATCTTCATCGAATCCAACCAATTTATCCCAATTTTTGGTTTAACACAATGAATGGATCTAGGGTCTTTGCATCTGCAATGAGCTCTTTAGCTTAAGCACATCTGATGTGGTTTGGATGTTTCGTCCCCTCCAAATCTCATGCTGAAATGTGACCTCCAGTGTTGGAGGTGTTTGGGACATGAAGGCAGATCCCTCCTGAGTGGCTTGGTGCTGTCCTTATGGTAGGAGTTCCCAGGAGATCTGGTTGTTTAAAAGGACCTGGCTCTCTCTTGCTCTGTCTCCTGCCATGTGCTGCACCACGCCCCCTTTGCCTTCTGCCGTGAACATAAGCTCCCTGAGGCCTCACCAGAAGCCAGACAGATGCTGGCACCATGCTTGTACATCCTGCAGAACCGTGAGCCAAATGAGTCTCTTTTCTCTGTAACTCACCCAGCCTTAGGTTCTTCTTTATGGCGATGCAAAATGGACTAATCCAACATCTCTAGGGAAATTTTTTTAAAAATTTCACTTTACAGATGAGTAACTGAGGAGCAAAGATATTAAGCAACTTGCCCACTGTCACATAGTAGACTGGAGCCAAATTTGAACCCAGATTTGATAGTCTGAATCTAAACCCAGCCTCTGAACTGCTAAAACTCACTCCCTCCTGTACCGCCTACACAAAATCCAATAGCCATGACAAAATACAAAACACAGTTAATTTTGAACACAGAATATAAAATTTACATTTCTTTTATGACAATGATCATGGAAAATTGTGATTGATATACGCAAAAATGTGGTGATATTTTGGAACTATTTCCCTAAAAAAAGTTATAGTTAGATTGTTTGGATAACAAATAAGCTTTTTGTTTATGTAGACAACTATATGTTCTCCTACTGCTAAATTTATAAATGATGTTTTTGTTTTCCTTGCCTATTAATTCAAGGAGTGTCTGTATAAGGAACAGCTTGGGAGGGAGGAGCAGCCAGAAATGGATTATTGGCTTCAGAACTTCTGGATGAAGTTTCCTGGAGATAATGACAATGCCAAGCCTCTGTACTTTTCCTCCCCAGGTGGGGAGTTTGGCCCCAGGACATTGTTCAGGTGATGGAACTTATTGGCAAGTGAACACAGAGAAATGAGTGCAGACAATTTCAGAATGCCAGGTGCCACTGTATTATCACCTTGAGTATTTTAATCCTACTAGCATCATTTTGACCATCAACCTTTATATATACACTACTGAATTATTATGTGACCTTCACCAATAAAACTATAACACAAATTTTGATTCAGGTTTTATTTGTCTTTTTCCCCAATATAGAATATGATCAATAACCAAAAAAAAAAAAATCCCAAATATATGGGCTCTGGCCTGTCACAAGAATATAGGAATCACTGTAAATTGTTTTAAAAAGATAACACTTAGCTATAACTGCAGATTTTTTTAAGTTCATGAAGGGGTAGGCTTCATGAAAGATGTACCAGAAAAAAAAATAATGGTTCTTGTCCTCATATAAAACTCACTGGGGCCTGATTGACAGTGGAGGGTAGAAGATCAAAAAACTACCAATTAAGCACTATGCCCTTTACCTGTGTGACAAAATAATCTGTACGCTAAATACCCACAACACGCAATTTACGCATGTAACAAACCTGTACATATATCCCCTGAACCTAAAATAAAAGTTGGGGGGAAAAAAAACTTAATTGCAGACTCAAATAAATTGGAAAAGTAATCCCAACTTTGAAGAAAACCAGGAAACCCTGTGGTTTCTGCTTTTTTTGTCGCTTTTTCAATGATGACTGATAGAATTCTTGCTGTCTATAACCGAAAAGCCTAGATCACACTGAAGTAAGGCGGGATTCCGCAGTTCAGACATGAACCTCATCTGTTTTTTTTTTTTTTTTTCCTTTCTCTTTTGTGCCTTCTGCAGGGCTGGCTCATCCCACAGCACCCTACATGTCCCCAATACTGCCACCCCTCCTTCCAGACTACAAGTTTTCTTATTTATGGCCACAGGAAAGGGGCTCGGTTTTATCTTTAAAATAAAAATAAACTAGGCATGGTGATGCACGCCTGTGGTCCCAGCTAGCGGGAGGCTGAGGCGGAAGAATCACTTGAGCCCAGGAGTTTGAGGCTGCAGTGAGCTATGATCGCATCACTGCTCTCCAGCCTATGAGAGAGAGTGAGAATTAATTAGTTCAAGTTAACTAATTAATTAAAAATAAATAGGACTCAATCAAAAAATGTAAAAGTTGGAGAAAAGAAAAAATAACTGAAATGCATTTTAAAATGCAAATTATATAGATAGGCGGAATATGTTGCTTTTCAAGAAATAGGTCAGAATCCTATAAGAGCCATAATTGTGGATAACAAGGCTGTAATGAGTCACTAAGGAAAAAGTCAGAGATACTAGGAGAAGTTTCAGGTTTTTGCAGGGGGAGTGGTGGTCGATTTTGCAAACAGTCTCTCTTGGGAAACATCATTTTGGCGGCTGCCATGCAGCATTGCATTTCTTTTTCTTTTTTTTTTTTCGATTTTTTTAAACTTTTATTTTAGGTTCAGGAGTACATGTGCAGGTATGTTACGTAGGTAAACTGTGTCATGGGGGGTTTGTTGTCACGGGGGTTTGTTACGTAGGTAAACTGAGTCCTGAGGGTTTGGTTATTATTTCATCACCCAGGTATTAAGCTAGTACCCATTAGTTATTGTTCCTGATCCTCTCCCTCCTCCCACCCTCCACCCTCCGATAGGCCCCAGTGTGTGTTGTTCCCCTCTATGTGTCCGCGTGTTCTCACCATTTAGCTCCCACTTATGAGTGAGAACAGCAGCATGGCATTTCTTTCTTTCTTTCTTTTGAGACGGAGTCTCACTCTGTCGCCCAGGCTGGAGCGCAGTGGTGCCATCTGGGCTCACTGCAACCTCCGCCTCCCGCGTTCAAGTGATTCTCCTGCCTCAGGCTCCTGAGTAGCTGGGATTACAGGTACCCGCCACCACACCAGGCTAATTTTTTCTGTTTTTAGTAGAGACGGGGTTTCTCCATATTGGCCAGGCTGGTCTCGAACTCCTGACCTCAGGTGATCCACTGGCCTCGGCCTCCCAAAGTGCTGGGATTACAGGCGTGAGCCACCACAACTGGCCGGCAGGGCATTTCTTACTGTATCTAGGATTGGTGAGATGGCCCCTGGATATGATCCTTCTGCTGAGGTAAAAAAAAAAAAGAAAAAGAAAAAAAAAAAAGTGGCTGGGCTTTGAAATAGTGGGTCTCACATAGGGTTTTAAGGTGCATAGTTACTGAATTGTGACAATTAACTCTCAGCAGGTGACACGGGTTAGATAAATCACAATGTTATATACTCTTTAACATTGTATTTTGGAATGATATATGTTTTGTACCACTACAGTGTTATAACGACATTTTATCAAACTTATTTCAAGTTTGTCAAAGGCCATCTTCAAACTTGAGCTTGACAAAACACCCTGAAGAAATTCTAAAGGGACAATCAACAGAAAATTCTGAAATTTTTTTTTTAATTTTTTGCCTTGAAATGGTAAAGTCCCATAACAACAGCTTGAATGGATTAACTTTATCCCAGTCACATATACAAGTCACTTATCTATAAATCACTTATGTAAAACATGTATACTTGGAATGACTTGAAAGAAACATGAAATCCGTCTCCATTATCTCACCTGTAAAGTGGAGATGATAACACCAGCTCTAACTCCTTCGGATGAGGAAAATGTATGTGGAAGTTAGAGCTCAGAAGAAAAAGCTGTTAGACCACGCTTGATTCAAATACTTCTCTTTAAAAAAAATTTTTTTTAAATTTATTTAGAGACAGGGTTTTGCTCTGTTAGCCAGGCTGGAGTGCAGTGGAGTGATCAAAGCTCACAGCAGCCTTAACTCTTGGGGTCATGTGAGGCTCCCACCTCAGCCTACCCAGTGGCTGGGGCTAGAGGTGTGCACCACTACACCCGGCTAGTTTTTTCTACTTTTTGTAGAGACAGGGTCTCTCTGTATTGCCCAGGCTGGTCTGGAACTCCTGGTCTGAAGCCATTCTCCCACCTTGACCTCCCAAAGTGCTGGGATTATAGGTGTGAGCCACTGCCCACAGGTGTGAGCTACAGGTGTGAACCACTGCACCCAGCCTTTTTTTTTTTTTTTTTTTTTTTTTTTTTTTTTTTGATTTGGTGAAGCTATCATCGTCAAGCTAAGCTAAGATACAGTTTCTGGAGGAATATACTGAGTAACGAGAGAGAAGGAAGAGACATATGCATAGGGTTAGGGTTAGAGCTAGGGTTAGGGTTAGGATTAGAGTTAGGGTTAGAGCCAGGGTTAGGGTTAGGGTTAGAGCTAGGGTTAGGGTTATAGCTAGGGTTAAGGTATCAACACAGAGAGTCAGCCTGAAATCAGACTGCCCTCTGCACCTCAGAGTCCTATCACTCTGAGAAACATTGAAGTATCGCACAAATTCAAAGCAGAAATTCCCATTCTGAAAACTTCAAGTTGAATCTGCAGAAGAGGGACACTTAATGCTCCACCCATTTTGGATGTCCCCCCCTTCTCTGCTGAAATGCTAACGGACCAGGGAATAGTCTCACATTCTCTCATTGTTCTCTAATCCACCAATCCAGTGGAATAAGCACATTCCTCCCTCGGGATCTTTTCTTTTTTTTTTATACTTTAACTTTTAGGGTGCATGTGCACAACGTGCAGGTTAGTTACATATGTATACATGTGCCATGTTGGTGTGCTGCACCTATTAACTTGTCATTTAACATTAAGTATATCACCTAATGCTATCTCTCCCCCCGCCCCCCACCCCACAACAGGCCTGCCTGGGGACATTTTCATTTGCTTTTTTTTTTTTTTTTTTTGAGATGAAGTCTTGCTTTGTCACCCAGGCTGGAGTTCAGTGGCAAAATCTCAGCTCACTGCAACCTCCACCTCTCGGGTTCAAGTGATTGTCATGCCTTAGCCTCCTGTGTATCTGGGATTACATGCACCCACCACATAATTTTTGTATTTGTGGTAGAGGGGGGTTTTCACCATGCTGGCCAGTCTGGTCTCAAACTGCTGACCTCAAGTGATCTGCCCACCTCAGCCTCCCAAAGTGCTGGGATTACAGGTGTAAGCCACCATGCCTTGCCACATCTTTGCTTTCTTCTGGTCTCTTCTTAGGTGAAACTACCATGGAGGCCTCTCTTGACCACTACCTTAATGTAACAGACTCCACTTTCCCCACCCTGCACAGCATGTCATGCCCACTTTCCCTGACTTCCTCAGATGCTTCTGGCTTATTTAACAACCAGCAGTCACTTATCAGATGATTCCTGTGTGCCAGGATGTGCTAAACAATTCATACACCATGATTCTAAATCCTCTCCATGGCACTAGAAGATAAATATCTCCATAGTACAGAGAATGGCACTAATTTTAGAGAGATTAAGGAACGAGCCCCAAATCACGGGGCACAACCACCAGGTAATCCACCACCAACCAACATCAATTAACTGAGCATCTACTATGTGGAAGGCATTTTGCTGAGTAAGAATACAAAATTGGCCGTGCTTCATCTCTGCTTCTGAAGGAGCTTCCAATCTTAGTTGAGAAGAAAAGCCAGAACAAAGCTTATCACTATATGTGACAAGTGAATGCAACAGACAAGAACTGCAAGAATTCAAAAGAGGGAAGAATCTGTGTAGAACAGAGGCAGGGAGACTTCACAGACAAGATGAGACTTGAACAACTGAAAAGGAAAAGTATCATCTTAATAAATGGAGGGGCAACCCAGGCAGGGGAGAGTTCACTTTTAAAAATGCATTGGTTCGTAGATAGATAGTATATTAAACAGGCTCTAGGTAAAAGTAGATTTTTTAAAAAGCAACTTAAGTAAACCAGATATCTGTATTGCTTTTTAAAGATATTCAGAATAAATCTAAAACACATATAGATGGAGGATGTTGTGAAATGATGCATCTGTGTAAACTAGAAAAAATGAATGGGTGAGATAGCACCTGTTGTAATCCTCTTTCTGTTGTCTTGGGGGAGAACTCCTGTAAAATTCCAGATTTTTGTGTAGTAAACTGGAGTTGCTGACTATGATTTGTATATGTGTACATTTCGTCTTGTCACAGAGTTCTAAGAAGAGTTTTTCCCCAGACAAGCACTGGTAAATGACATTTATTGTCTCCATGATTTGAGTTCAAAATTGGTTCAGTTTTACAAGTTAAAACACCATCCTTCTAACTGCCAACAATACACACTCAACCTGGGATTTGAAAATCCTAGTGGTGTTTTTCTGCTTCTTACCTCATTATGACCTGCAAGAAAGATCCTGTGATGAAAAGTTAGCTGACAATTCAGTTTGTTATGCCTGTAGCAAAAATATCCAGTGCCTTCTCCCATAGCTGTGCTGCTTTTGCCTTTCAAAACAAGTGTTTCACTTGTTTCAGATAGCAAAGTTGCAAAGTGTTTCTTGAGACAACCAAAGACTAGATCAGTGGTTCTCAACCTTGGCTGCTCAACAGACTGTCTGCGGGGTGAGACTTGGGTATCTACAGATTTTTAAAGCTCCCAAGGTGAATCTGACGTAGAGCTAAGGTTCAGAATCACTGTTTCCATTTTTCTGGTGGTTTCAACCCTGCATCACCTGAGAGATCTTACAAAAACATCAACATCTAGATGCCACCCGGCAGAGATACTGATTCCATTGGTCTGAGAACAGCAATATTATAAAACTCCTGATGTCTTTCTAATAGGCAACCAGTGTTAACTCTTATTGATACTAATTTCATATTGTCGTTTTCATCCTGCAGTTCTTTATTATAAAAGTGTTGGTCAATTATAGTCAGGCCCTCAGTAATATGAAAACCCAAAAGCAAAGGGCTAACGCTGGCCCCAAGGTTGGGAAGGAGAAGGGGACTCCATCTTTTGACCCTGGAGTCCTTGTCAAAATGTGTTTTTCAACCAATTAGACAAATTATAATACCTAGACCAAGGCTAACCACAGGTCAGATATTTATGGTGAACATTTGGCAAGGGTAAGTTCTTTGTTTTTCAGAACTTTCAGGTTCAGAAATATCAAGCCTGCAAAAAATTTTCCCTAAACTCTTGTTTGGGCCAGAAGAGAAGGGAGATGGGATTTTTGGATTCTCCTTATTTTGCAACCTTATTTTTAAAAATAGAAAATAAAAAACCTTTCTTTTAGGTTCTAGGGTATATGTGAAGATTCATTACATAGGCCAATTTGTGTCACCAGCGTTTGTGGTACATATTATTTCATCACCCAGGTATTAAGCCAGTACCCAACAGTTATATTTTCTGCTCCTCTCCCTCCTCCCACCCCTACCCTCAAACAGAACCCCCAGTGTCTGTGGTTCCCTTCTTTGTGTTCTTGAGTTCTCATTGTTTTGCTCCCACTTATAAATGAGAACATGGAGAACACGCAGTATTTGGATCTGTTTCTGCATTAGTTTGCTAAGGATAATGACCTCCAGCTCCATCCATGTTCCCACAAAAGACATGATCTCATGCTTTTTTTATGGCTGTAAAGCCTTCTTTTTCTCCTCTCTGCTAATGGCACCGGACTATCCAACAGCCTGCTGATACTTACATTCTGATATCAACTCCTAATACTCAGCATGTCCAAAACCAAGAGTATCTTCTACTCCCACTAGATCAAGTCCACCTTGTAATTTCATTATCCCTAGAAGTGGCACCACATGGCACCACAATATTTTTTCTGCCCAGACTCAAAGCTCGGTGCCACTTAGTGTGGCTTTTCTTGTTTTCCCGGTCAAATCAGAAAACGCATAGTGTAAGTTATTCACCTTACAGATCTAATGTCCATTTGTTCCTTTCCAGCTCTACGATCTACACCACGCTAAAGTCTCTTTCTTTTCCAAATGTGAATTATTGAACCTTATCATCTGATTTCTCCCTCACTTCCCATGTTTAGTGTCTTTCGTACGTCACCGGCACACTACACTTGCTTAAGTATACTTTTCGCCTTGTCACTTTCCTGCGTATAAACCTCCCCTGTCGGGTGCGGTGGCTCACATATGTAATCCCAGCACTTTGGGAGGCCGAGGATGTGGATCAAAAGGTCAGGAGTTCGAGACCAGCCTGACCAAGATGGTGAAACCCCATCTCCACTAAAAATACAAGAAAGAAATCACCGGGTGTGGTGGCAGATGCCTGTGATTCTAGATACTCAGGAGGCTGAGGCAGGAGAATCTCTTGAATCTGGGAGGCGGAGGTTGTGGTGAGCTGAGATCGCGCCACTGTACACCAGCCTGGGTGACAAAGCAAGACTCTGTCTCAAAAAAAAATACCTCCATTTTCCACCACTCCTAAAGGAAGCCTTCTTTTTTTCAAGATACATCATCCATGGATTTTACGATACTCTTCATATCTTATATTCCCAACCAGTCCCATAATCATTTCTTTCCTTATTTCTCCATTATCCCTAGACTGGCCTCCACACTCCCTTCTCTGCCCCCAGATCCTCTCTATGCTTACCTTCCTGAGAAGGTAAATATAAAAGCCACTGTCTCAAGGGGCATTGTCTTAAAGATCAGGGCAAGGATTTACCCAGGCTGAAGTTAATGCTTAGATGACTAACCCTATCAAGCTTATTATAAACTACATTTTACATTTGGGACAGAATCAAGAACACCCATGGGAGCCGGCTGGAGTTGACACCCGTTTCCACTGGAACCACCTACGTGTTTTCAGTTCTGCTGACCCAGATTCTGGGACTCTCATCAACTTCAAAAGCTGCTTATTCCAGGGAAATTCAGAGGAACAAGAATCAGAAGAGAGTCATGCTCCAGAACCATGGAGCCCTGAAAAGTAGGGCCTCCCAAAAATACGGTAAATAAAGATTAAAAATCAAAGGGAAGTACAGCTTGCGTCACATGAGTGGGCCTGCGATCTCAGTGAAAGACAGTCGAGACCCACGAAGCATATACAATATCATGAAGCACACGACACGAGCGTTTGTAATTTGAACATTTATAGGGGACACAGAAAGTATCCGTTGTTTGGAATTAATTTTACAGGTCACTGCTGTTACATGAAATCATTCTGGATGGCTCCTCTTAGGATGAAAAAGTTTGAGTGGCAGTTTCCATGGGGTTTCTGCGGAAAGCCAAAAGCCTCTCTGGAAAAGAAGCACTGCACAGCACATGATGGCTAGCAATGTGAAATTGCCCTGTGGCCCCGCACCTTGTGAGAAGGTCCCCAGATCATTCCTACAAGGGTTGTGTGTTTGTGTTTCCATTTTCAATTTGGACCTGTCAGGGTATGCCAGCCAGGGCCAATTTTTATCTCCCTGTGATGTCAGATCTTTGTAGGATTTGTGTTTCTTTTTGATATTGAATCACCCGGTGTTGTATATGGCTGTTCCTATTAATAAAATGTGTTCTGCTGACTTTGGGGATCTATTTCTTTTCATTATTTTCAAAAGAAACATTGAATTGCTTTTCCGGAGCACAGTTTTCAATCCCTTCTGCCTTTTTCTTGCATGTACGCTATTGTCATTGAGGTTACGGAGCTTGGGAAGAAAAGAAATTTCAAGAATAGAAGTGGAAGTCATGTTATGAATAAAATGTATGTGATGAGTTTTTTCACCGACAGAAAGCAGCTTTCCTGATGCCTCCCACAGTTGAGAACATTCTCTGGGCTCCCTTTACAGCATGCTTGGTTCAATCGGAGCACCTATTATCCTGCATAAAATTTCCCTCCTTGCCTCACTCTGTGTTTCCCACTGGGCAGGAATGTCCTTTAGGATGAGAACTGGGTCATTTATCTGCATTTTCATTGCCTGGAACAGCACTCTATAACTGTTTGTGGAATGAATCAGAGATATAATTATGTGCTTTTACACGTACAGAAATTGGAACACATATTTATATAAGGATATAATGAAAAAAGAAAAAAAATGGAACTATGGTAAAATGAAAAGGAGATGCTAGAACAGAAACCAGTCCCTGAGGTGGGTAAAATATTAGAAAAGGCTATAGGAAAATTTGAGGCAGTTGGCTTTTACTTCTCAGAAGCACGGACGAGTTCATACAAGAAAAACTAACATGACAGGGACTTTCTTCTGTAAGGCTAGCTCAGATCATACACCTAGTGCCCCTCCTGTAGTGACAAGTAAAGGGACCTGAAGTTTTTCAGTCAAGGGAGGAAACTGTCACGGGGAGTGAACCAACGAAAATAGTTGAAAAGGTTGAAAGTGAAAGGGTTAGGGTTTTTATTGGAATGTAGTATGTGCACTAAAGTTTATCTGTGGACTAACTTTGGATTTTACGAAAATCAAATAAAGCAGACTAAATCGAATGAACTTTTTGGCACCAGCTATAAATACTGTGGTGGTATTTGAAAATAGGTATCTTAGGACCTCTCCATAAGGAAGCAGAGATCTTTGCAGGAGCTCCTTTGAAATACCCCCTCAGAATGCAGGGTTTGAAGTGTTCTGAGGAGAAGTTGTACATAGTTTTTAGTGGGTGCAGACTCTGGAGTCAGACGACCTACATTCCCATCTTAGATCTGCTGCTACTGGCTGTGTGACTGCAGAAGGTTTTTAATCTCTCTGAACCCAGTTACTTCACATGAAAGATGTGGTACCCATCTCATTTGGCTTTTGTGAAGATTCAACAGATTGACATGTAGCAAGCAGTCCACAGATACTGGTTGTTTTTGTAATAATCATTCTTTCTAGTACTGTTTCAACTTATGTTCTACAGAAGACCATTAGCTGCTATTCAGTAGCTCCCTAATGAGGCTACCGATGCTGAGAGACTGCTGGTATATCTGTAGGTCTTTACTTCTGACACCAGGGGAAAAGAGTCTTGTCTTCCCAAAAATGTTCTTGCATGGTCCAAAGGTGATGGGTCAGTAAAAAAAAAAGGAAAAAAAAAAGGTGATGGGTTTGATAGAGCATGAATCAGAATTAATCTGATTAGTCTGATGATGAATTGATTTGATCAATAATTCATATTTTGATGCAAAATATAAAATATAAAATTTCAAAACAATGGAGGGAATTAAAGGGTTAAAAGACAATAAACCAAATTGTTAACTGATTTTATCTCTGGGCGAAGAAATCACATGTGATTTTTCTCTTTCTTGTTTATACTTTTTTATTTTTTGAGATGGTGTTTTGCCCTTGTCACCCAGGCATGAGTGCGATGGTACAATCTTGGCTCACAGCAACGTCCACCTCCTGGGTTCAAGAAATTCTCAGCCTCCCAAGTAGCTGGGATTACAGCCACATGCCACCATGCCTGGCTAATTTTTTTTTGTTTGTTTGTTTTGTTTTTTTAGTAGAGACAGGGTTTCACCATGTTGGTCAGGCTGATCTCGAACTCCTTACCTCAGGTGATCCACCCACCTCGGCCTCCCAAAGTGCTGGGGTTACAGGTGTGAGCCACTGCACCCCGGCTGTATTTTGTATATATTCCACACTTCAGTCAACATGAAATCCTAGGGGACAGGAGGATGAATTAATTTCAAATCATCAAGCTTATCTCAACAGAAGTTTGATTTTTTTTTCTCCATTTACTGTTTTTTTTCTTTTTTTTTTTTCCATTATCTAGTGTTTTAAGACTGTTATCACTCCAGGAATGAATCCTCATACTTTATGTGTCAGACATAAAAATTCCCCAACAATGAGATTGCCAATTTGAGAGCCCAGGCATACTTAGAACACTCCTAGGGAACGTCCCCTAACATGTTTGACTTACCTGGAAAAATCATTGACTTTCTCTATACAGGCTTAGAGCAGGCTGTGATATTCTTTGTAGTATCTAGACATGACCACAATCACATTTTGTTGGTGCCTTGCAGGAAGGAACATATCTGAGATAGGCAGTTAGAAAGAAATTCAGGCCAGGCATAGTGGCGCAGGCCTGTAATCCCAGCACTTTGCGAGGCCGAGGGGGGAAGATTGCTTGAACTCACAAGTTTGAGACCAGCCTGTACAAAAAAATAAAAAATTAGGCAGGCATGGTGGCACATGCCCATAGTACCATTTACTTTGGAGGCTGAGATGGGAGGATCAATTGAGCCAGAGGAGGACAATGCTACATTGAGCCATGATCGTGCTACTGCACTCTAGCCTGGGCAGCAGAGTGAGACCCTATTTCCCCCAAAATAAAAAATAAAATTAAAGTCCAGGTGCAGTGGCTCACGCCTGTAATCCCAGCACTTTGGGGGACCGAGGTGGGTGGATCACAAGGTCAGGAGATTGAGACCATCCTGGCTAACAGGGTGAAACCCCATCACCACTAAAAATACAAAAGAATTAGCTGGGCGTGGTGGGAGGTGCCGGTAGTCCCAGCTACTTGGGAGGCTGAGGCAGGTGATGGGCGTGAACCCAGGAGGCGGAGCTGGCAGTGAGCCGAGATCGCACCACTGCGCTCCAGCCTGGGCGACAGAACGAGACTCCGTCTCAAAAAATAAAATAAAATTAAATTAAATTAAAAATAAAAAAAGAAAGAGAGAAATTCAGATTAGAGGCTCAAAAGTATCACTGGGAAATTTTAAAAGCCTGGTAAAGCCCATCACATCCTTTAATAAAGCTATGTGTCAAGTAAGAAAGACTTCTTTCTGGCAGCATCCTTTCAGGTCCCAATAATCTAGATATTAAAGACCATTCCCATAGTCCTGATAACCATATAATTTGATCCATGTAGCTGACAACTTTACTATTAGATGACCTTGAATGTCCTCCAAGGGTCCTTAGTCTCATCCCTTAGAGGATTTGTGTTTAAAGAACATGTCTAGATTGTTTTACTGATAGGAATTCATAACACACCATCATGCTTTATTTTAAAATAAGACATATTTTGCTTATAAATCAATATCATTCATTCCATTAATTCTAGGCACATTTTCCCCATGGAAAGTACGAAACATATGGCTCCAAGATGAACTATGGTCAGAAAAAGAACCAGCATGGAGACTACTTACAGAGATAGAATCCCAATTTGAAGAGTTCATTTTTCCGTGACTGTGTGGCTCAAAAGAGCAGCAAAAGATGCACATTGTTGTCTGAGCTAACCGTGTATCTACATTATGGGCAGCAAGTACCAGCACTGACGTGGTGCATGTCTCCTCCAAGCTCTGCCATTGAAGCCTCAGGGCCCAGCCCAGCATGGAGCGGGGATCTTAGCATTTGAGGTGAGACTCATTTGCCCTCCCTTGTCTTCATCATTATGATTAACCACGTAGTCATGAAGTTTATATTTTTACTCTTGAACAATAAATACATTGAAGCATGGAAAAAACTAAACATCTAAAATACCCAGTGCTTAACTTTAGCTCACAAATCCCAGTAAAGGGATTTGTGATCCTAAAGGGAATTCCCTTTAGGATTATGGAATCTTCTGACTAGCTGACCATTTACCACGCCCCCCCACCACTGCCCCAGGTAGCTAGAGTGAAGAGCATTCCAGCATCATATTTATTAATGCCACCCGATGGCTTAGAGCAGGGAATATTATATATACAAGGCATAGTTAATAAGAGATGCAAAGGAAAGAAGGATAGGTTTGTGAATAGACCATGTTCTGTATGCCCATAAAATGACAGAAAAATGCCAAAATGGAGCCAAAGGTCAGCAAAAAGGACAAGATGAAGGGTTCAGAATTCAAAGAGAGGCACACTCAAATGAAACACGACATTTATCCAAAGGAAGCTGGGTGACAAAACACACTGAGTGTGGATGGCTACCAAAAAAGGAAAAAAATCAGTGAGGTCGGGAGTGGTGGGTCACGCCTGTAATCCCAGCACTTAGAGCGAATCACTTGAGGTCAGGAGTGGTGGGTCACGCCTGTAATCCCAGCACTTAGAGCGAATCACTTGAGGTCAGGAGTTTGAGACCATCCTGGTCAACATGGTGAAACCCCATCTCTACTAAAAATACAAAAAATAGCCAGGCGTCTGGTGCACACCTGTAATCCCAGCTACTCAGAAGGCTGAGGCAGGAGAATTGCTTAAATCTGGGAAGCAGAGGTTGCAGTGAGCCAAGATCATGCCACTGCACTCCAGCCTGGGCAACAGAGCAAGACTCCATCTCAAAAAATAAAAATAAATAAAAATCTGTGAGATCCCAGGCAATTAGGAGTGCAGGGGTAATTCAGGTACCTGGACCTGAGTCCCAGCCTGACCTTAAATGGCTGTGTCTCCTTGTCCAACTCACATAGCTCTGTTCCTACACTGTTTCATGCTATGTAGGAAGGAAAACCTCGAAGTCAGTAAGATAAGGACGACTGGGCAAGGTAGCTCATGCCTGTAATCCCAACGCTTTTGGAAGCCAAGGCAGGATGATCACTTGAGCCCAGGAATTTGAGACCAGCCTGGGCACAAGAACCAGCAAGACCCCTGTATCTACTTTAGAAATACACATATAGGAGGGAGCCCACAGGTGTTAGTGAATCTAGCAACGCCCTAATGAGTAAATCCTCTGCAATTGAAACTCCTCCACAATGGAGTTAGCCACATAAAATGAAACATCACAAGTTGCAGGAGAGACTGAACGCCAGCTCAGTGGAAATGCTCTACAATCTTTATGTACGTGCAGCTGGCCGGCAATGCGCTGCCACGAGAGGCTTCCAGGTGAAGTAGGTGAACCGACTACAGAGAAAGATGTTAAGCTGTTACCTGGCCTTTCCAGCCTCACTGCCATGGCCATGTTTTCTTCTTCTTACACTTTATATTAACTACTAATGCAATAAAAATAGGAAAAAGACACTGATCATTTCCACGTGTAATGAATTCATTCATTCATGACATTTCATCATCAATGGTGTCAAAGAACCCCCTCAGCCAGACATCTGCCTTTAATTTCTAGCCATGGAATTCAAAGATTTTAAGCTTCATTGGAGGCATTTCTGACAATAAGCAGATAGACAACAGGAGTAGGTTTGAGGAATTTTCAGTGCAATAGTAGTTATGAGCTTAACTTTTTTTTTTTTTTTTTTGACAGGGTCTCGCTCTGTCACCCAAGCTGGAATGCAGTGGTGCAATCACAGCTCACTACAGCCTCAACATTCTGGACTCAAACAGTACTCCCACCTCAGCCTCCCAATTAGCTGGGACTACAGGTGCACACCACCACACCTGGCTATTTTATTTTATTTTATGTATTTACTTTTTGAGATGGAGTCTCGCTCTGTCACCCAGGCTGGAATGCAGTGGTGTGATCTCGGCTAATTGCAAACTCCACCTCTCAGGTTCAAGTGATTCTCCTGCCTCAGCCTCCTGAGTAGCTGGGATTACAGGTGCCCACCACCATACCTGGCTAATTTTTATATTTTTCTGTAGAGACAGGGTTTTGCCATGTTGTCCAGGCTGGCCTCAAACTCCTGGACTCAAGCAATCCTTCCACCTCAGCCTCCCAAAGTGCCAGGACTGCAGGCAAGAGCCATTGCGTCTGGCACAAGCCTAGCTTTTAAGGGAACTGATTTGTTTTTTGCTGGGGAGTACAGGGGAGAAGGACACTCTGAAAGAAGATCCCACAGTGTCTTTGCTTTCTCCTTGTGAGGACACCCTGGCACCTGACTGGCTCCAGATAGCCTCATCCCAAAAATTGTTCCAAGCAGAAAGTGTGTGGTCTGGCTTGGTATCCTAGAGGGGAACACCCAGCACTCCCTCCAGAAGAGCCTTCTCAACTCTGCTCCTTTTACCATCTGCTTTCTTGACTTTTAAGCTTTTCTTTGTCATTAGCTTTCCAGAAATATATTCTATGTCTTCTAACATAACTGGCCTATTTTAGCCTATGTTAAATTGTAATTTTCACCACAATGCCCCTCTAAGAACCCTATGACATTTGTATTTTTCCCACTCCTATAATCAAAACTCTTAGGCATCACAGAGAAACATTAAAACACATCCTGTATATTATTAGAGGCATTCCCATTTTTAGCTTTGCTACCTGAGTGTCCATTGAGAAACATTTTGTCCTCATTAGTGTGGAGAATACAAATAATTATGTCATCAGCGTCTATGTTCAAGGAGCTGAAACACTAACTGACTAAGCCTTAGAATGAACCAAAACAAACAAAACACTATTCATTGCCACTCATCTCTTCCTTAGAGTTGAAACCTAAGCTAATTAATTATCGACAAGTTACAGGTCTCAAACATAGCTTATGTCATGACGTTAGCCCAATAGCCCATGTGTAAAATAATGTAACGTTCTAAGAAGAGAGTTAGGAAAATCTCCCACAGCCAAAATAGAAAATATATCAACTTTAGGCTTTGTTTTAATAAGACTTACTCAGTATTTTGTTTTGGTACTTTGTAACCATTTTCATCTAAACAACTTATTGTTATGTTTCTGTATTTATCGCAGTAATCATCAAAGGTCTGGATACATTTTTGGTTGGTTGGTTGCTTGGCTGGTTGGTTGGTTTAAAGGGGGAGAGGTCTAGGAGTAGAGGAAGTAATTATTTTAAAATTACTCTGGAAATTATTCCTTAGAATAAATATTCTTAGTAAGGTAAGTGTTACCAGTAAGGTGTTAAAACATAAAACCCAACAACTTGTACACCTTTGGTGGCTGAGCTGTTCCTCCAGAAGTGAGAGCACTGTTAAGAATACTCCAGGTGGCCGGGCACGGTGGCTCACGCCTGTAATCCCAGCACTTTGGGAGGCTGAGATGGGCAGATCACGAGGCCAGGAGATTGAGACCATCCTGGCTAACATGGTGAAACCCCATCTCTACTAAAAATACAAAAAATTAGCTGGGCATGGTGGTGGGCGTCTGTAGTCCCAGTTACTCGGGAGGCTGAGGCAGGAGAATGGCTTGAACCCAGGAGGCGGAGCTTGCAGTGAGCCGAGATTGTGCCTCTGCACTCCAGCCTGGGCGACAGAGCGAGACTCCGTCCCAAAAAATAATAATAAAATAATAAAAATTAAAAAAGAATACTCCAGGCCTCTAAGAGTCAGTCCAGATGTGTAGGTATAAAGTATCTTTTTATAGATATAGGTCTCAAGTATATTTTGGTCTGCAAGTATTGAATAAATTATAAGAAGGCTATAACAAAATCAGAGAAAATGGGATGGAAAGGGACATCCAAAATGCACTTTTTCTCTTCTGCTGCCTTGAGGAATACTGCTCTTAAACTATTTCAGAGAGCTGGGCCTCTACATTGTGCATATGCCGTCTGAGGAAGCTAAGCTGTTTCCAGTCCACCAGCAACATATGCAAGTTATTATCATCACTTCCTGCTAATATTTGGCTTTATAATTAACTTTAATTCCTCCTTCTGTAATTTAAGCAAACTTCTCTACTTGTCTTCAATAAATATAGTGGCTTTTGTCCAAAGTTCTCTATATTGCAACACTTTTTGAGTTCAGCAGAGCTAACTTACTTCTCAATAGTCTTTTCTTTTTATGTAAACAATTCCAATTCCTTTCACTTTTATTTAATAATCCTATTTCCCAACACTTGAACCATCACTGCTTCACTCCTTTATTTTTTTTTCCATCTTTGGCTTAGTGTTAAATTGAGGAGTTCAAAGTGTGACAGTTTCAGTAGAGAATTATTACAACCTTAGTTTTGATACATACCAAAATTCAATAGGCAGATTCTCGGGGTCACGTTGAAAGTCAACAATGAATATTTGGGCTCCAGATTGATTACAAAAGCCGTAGGATATTATGCTGGCCCACAAAGTCAAACATTCCCAGAAAGGAAGGTTTAAATATGTCATATAATTTCTGGTATCCACAATATTTGAGATATTTAGAGGAACATTGAATTTAAGACAAAGTCTGCGCCCTCATGAAATTTATAATCTATGCAGAAAGGATTGGCAAATAACTAATACAAGAATAAGTGCTAAGGAAAGGGATTTGCCAAGTGATTAACCAAAGATTCAGAGAAGGAATAAATAATTTTGTATGGAAAGGAGTGGCAGGAGAGGGAGTGGGTAACACTGTGTCTTACATACCACCAATCATGGCTCAGTTCCATACCGCATGGCAGGGCAGCCCAGGAGAGGCCACCACTCAGAGCTGGACACGTCACCTGGGGTGGAGCAGTCATGGTGAAACAGAGCCAGCACCAGGTGCTGGGGAAAAAAAAGTCTGGTCCAACAGGCAGAACATGATACATAGAGAGAACTGGAAATAACAATCGATGGTAATCCAGACTGCCATTCTCAGGGATAAGGAAATAGAGGAACGAGACAGCACATTAAAAGAATGCAGAGGGAGAAAAGGATTCACCAAAAGGAAAGGAGGATTCTGACTCACAGATGGAGAACAGCAGGAAGGCGAAAAGGAGAAATAACCAGGCACAGTGGCTCACGCCTATAATCCCAGCACTTTGGGAAGCCAAGGCAGGAGGATTGCTTGAGGCCAGGAGTTCCTGGCCTCAAGAGACTGAGGTGGGAAGATGAGCCCAGGAATTTGAGAATGCAGTGAGCTATGATGTGCCACTGCACTCTAGCCTGGGCTACAGAGCGAGACCCTATCTAAAAAAAAAGAAAAAAAATAGAAAAGAAAGAATTGAAAAGAGGAGAAATTATATTTGGAACTAGAAAGAAGTAGCAAAGCCATGGAGGACCACAGGTGCGACGTTGGGGCAGAAACGTAGTGGAATGATAGTTGTGCATGTTCCCCACAAGGTGTGTCTGGCACAGGGACATCACATGTATTAACTCAACCTTCACGGCAATGTCATTTAGTAGGTACTATCACTGCCGTTTTACAGGTTAGAAAGCTGAGGCACACAGAGAGGGCAAGTAACAGGCCTGAAGTTACACTGCTGGTGAGTCGCAGAGCCATGCTTCAAACCTAGCCTCCTGGCTTCCGAGCCCAGCACTTGGCCACGGCGCTGTGTAGGCTGGCTGGGGCTTGACTGCTTCCTGGATGTTTATGGAATACTTTCAAGAGAAATATTTTCCTGAGAGCCGACGCCTCCTCTGAAACCCTGCAGCCTTCTCAGCAGGAAACAATAAGGTTTTCCCTTATTCAGCCTTAGTGAAAGGCACGTCACAGGCCCAGAACTGCATTTTGTTTCCAATATTTCAGACACATATAGGAAGGATAGAAGCATAAGAAAAGGAAGGGGTTGGGAGAAACATCATCTCACTTTAAATATTTCCTTTATGAATGAGATATTTTGTCTGAATAAAAAGAAAACAGACAGAAGACAATGAAAACAATATGTGATATTGAAAGGCCAGTTTTCTAAGCCAAGCTAAAATTAAAATTTTAAAGCCAAGTTAATCCAAAGAAAGAAAAGGCAGTTAAGAGCCATAAGAATACATCCACCACCTACCCAGCACTTTAACCACTGAATTTCTTTTCAGTCCCCTTTCCTGCAGGGGAAAACTGTCAAAACCAAGAAGTTAGAGAAGGAAACAAAAAAAAGGAAAACTGAGAGGTGGTCTTTGACTAAGTGAGGTTAAAGTGGAAGGCAGTCTCGCACTGACTTCAAGAAAAGTTAGAACAAGAAAAAGATGTTAAACTGGTGATAATATTTCAAATCCACCACTTAGTCATCATTTTACTACAGAAAAACACAGTTAGGTTCAAATGTGTTGACACAAATTTCAGTTTTGCCACGCTGAGAAAAATGTAACTATTCTCTCTAAATCATGTTTACTTTTTTCTTTTTCTTATATTTTTTTCTTTCTTTTTCTTTTTTTTTTTTTTTTTTTTTTTTTTGCTGGTGAAGGTTTTACTTCCTATAAAGAAATTGGAGCTGGGCACGGTGGCTCATGCCTATAATCCTAGTACTTTGGGAGGCCCAGGCAGGAGGATTACTTGAGTCTAAGAATCCAAGACCAATCTGGGCAACAAAAAGAGACCTGGTCTCTAGAAAAAATACAAAAATTAGCTGGGTGTGGCTAGCAGTCCCAGCTACTCAGGAGG
This sequence comes from Gorilla gorilla gorilla, assembly GCF_029281585.2. NCBI lineage: Eukaryota > Metazoa > Chordata > Mammalia > Primates > Hominidae > Gorilla > Gorilla gorilla. The sequence goes on along the minus strand of NC_073232.2, from coordinate 17,452,231 downwards.
CTAAGGTGGGAGGATCACTTAAGCCCAGAAGGTCAGAGGCTGCAGTGAGACATGAGTACCCCACTGCACTCCAGCCTAGGTGACATTGCAGAGAAAGAGAGAGAGAGAAAGAGGGAAGGAAGGAAGGAAGGAAGGAAGGAAGGAAGGAAGGAACTGGGATTGACATGTGGAATGACTTTCTAATTTTTTCAGTTGCTTTCCTTTTTATTAAATTTAATTTTCCTGGTGGAAATGTAGTAAGCGTCAAATATAATTTTTTTTCAGAGACTTGAAACTCTAACTGAATTTTTAGAAATGGCTGAGGCTGTGTCCATCTGGGCCAACAATTTCAGCCATTTGGGGGATCCGTGCAGCACGACAGGTCAATTCTACAGTGGTAATCAGTGTCACTCATCAAGACAGACAAGTGATCGATTGTTATCTGGCAATCTGCCATGGAAGTGGGAGATACTAACCAGATATTGCCCAAAGAACTGTAAACTGGTTCACTCATAATTTAGAAACATGAAGCATGAAATGAAACATAGAGTTCACAAGAAAGTACAAAACATCATATTGAATCAGCCTATGGACCCATCCAACCCAGGATCCAGTGCTTGCCCCTGTTCTAAAATATGCCAGAGCAGGCCAGGCTTGGTCACTCACACCTGTAACCCCAGCACTTTGGGAGGTCAAGGTGCGTGGATCATCAGGTCAGGAGTTCGAGACCAGCCTAACTAACATGGTGAAACCCCGTCTCTACTAAAAATACAAAAAAAAAATTAGATGGGCATGGTGGTGCACACCTGTAATCCCAGCTACTCAGGAGGCTGAGGCAGAAGAATCGCTTGAATCCAGGAGGCAGAAGTTGCAGTAAGCCAATATTGCACCACTGTACTCCAGTCTGGGCGACAGAGTGAGACTCTGTTAAAAAAAAAAAAAAAAAAGAAAAAAGAAAAAGCCAAAGCAGATGTTCCTTCCTTCCAAACCCCACCTGTAATGAGATCACATCAACACCACCATCTCAGACCCAACCAGAAGAACCAAGCTCACCCCTAACCTTGGCCCCACCATTCCAGGCTTGCCTGCCAGGGTGGCGGGTTAGCACAATGCCCCTTGACTGCAGCCTGGGCTTCCACACCTCCAGTAGCTAACTGTTTTGGCTGGGAACGTAGCTGTTAGCCTTCAGCAGAGCTATTCATTTGCTGGACATAGAAAGTTAAAACTATGCTCTATGTCAAGCCTTTAATGGACATTATCCTGGACAATTGTGTGAGTCTCCTAAGGTGTCCTCAGCCTCCACTTTTCCACTCTTCCCCAAGCACCATCGGGCCATCAATCCCTGACACATAACTTCACAGTGACCTTGTGAATTTAAATCAGATTGCCTCACTTGCTCCCAATACTTGTCAGAGACCAGTTAAGTGGTATAGAGAAAAGTTAAGTCTCTAAAGGAGACAAGGTAGAATGGGAGCATTGTGACTTAAATTAGGCTGATCAGGGAAGACTTCATTAAGAGGTGAGATTGAAGCCAGGCACAGTGACTCATGCCTGTAATCCTAGCACTTTGGGAGGCCAAGGCGGGCAGATCACCTGAGGTCAGGAGTTCGAGACCAGCCTGACCAACATGGAGAAACCCCATCTGTACTAAAAATACAAAATTAGCTGGGTGTGGTGGTGCATGCCTGTAATCCCAGCTACTTGAGAGGCTGAGGCAGGAGAATCTCGTGAACCCGCGAGGCGGAAGTTGCCGTGAGCCGAGATCATGCCATTGCATTCCAGCCTGGGCAACAAAAGCGAAGCTCCATCTCAAAAAAAAAAAAAAAAAAAAAAAAAAAAAAAAAATTGTGAGATTGAGCAGAAACATGGAGCAAGTGACAGAGTGAATCGTGCAAGATGTCTGGTAAAGAACATTCAGGGCGGAGGAAACACTACGTGCAACGGCGCATCTTTCTCTGGAGGTGAGAACTCACTTGACATGAGGGCAGTGAACAGAGTGGAGTGAACAATGGAGAGATTGGCAGGAGATGAGGTGAGGAGGGAAATGGGGGTGAGGGACTGCAGATATGAGAGAGACTTGCAGAACAGACAACAGACTTTGGCTTTTGGCTTTTTTTTTTTTTTTTTGGAGTGAAATGAGAGCTTTTTGGAGTGCTTTGAGCAGAAGAGTAACATGATCAGATTTATGTAAGAGAATTACTCTATGGAGAACAGTTGGAAGAGGGGGCAACAGTGGACATGCAGTTGCCAGTTAAGAAGGAAGTTACTTCAATGCTACAGAAATGTTGTTGGCTTAAATAGAGAGAAGGGTAGCGATGATGAAAAGTGTCAGAATACAGATATGCTGATAAAGATAAAGCTGAGAGATTTTTGCTAATACAGGTTCTACTCGATTATTATAGGGTGGTTATGTCCAGATTGTCAAATCAAGTTTAGCCTAAAGCTGCCTCCTTACATATTTTAAGTTCAGCCTAAAGGTTTCTCTGTACATCATGAACTATAGCAAGCGGAGGTGTAAACAGACTGTAGCCTACTCTTGTGCCAATCGCTCAGTTTTGGCCAATCAAATGTAGCCAACTGTTCGAGCCATGTTCAAATAAGGCAAACGCAGAGCTGTAACCAATCCAGCTGTTTCTGCACCTCACTTCTGTTTTCTATTGGTCACTTTCCTTTCTCTGTCCATAAATCTTCTTCCACCACGTGGCTGCACTGGAGTCTCAGAGCTACTCTGGCTTGGGAGCCTGCCTGATTCATGAATCGTTCGTTTCTCAATTAAGCTCCTTTAAATTTAATATGGCTAAAGCTTTTCTTTTATCAAGATAAACCCATGGTAAGCTGAAAATATTGGAAGTCAAAAATGCATTTAAGACACCTAACATAGCGAGCATCATAGCATAGCTTAGCCCACCTGAAACGTGCTCAGAACACTCACATGGAGCACGTTCACCTACAAAATCATCTGGCAACACAATCCACCGTCAGTTGTTGGTAATCACGTGGCTGACTGGAAGCTGCGGTTCACTGTTGCTGCTCAGGATCATGACAGGTTATTGTACCACATATTACTAGCCTGGGAAAATATCAAAATTCACAGTCTTGCACCACCATAAAGTCAGAAAATTATAAGTCAAATCATTGTAAGCTAGGGACCATCGGTGGATGTAGGGTGAAATAAAAGAGTAAATGACAAAACATGTGAATGTAACGAGTTACCACATGTACCCTAAAAATATGTACATCTAATTATACACCAAGTTTTAGAGTAATTAATCATTTTTTAATTTTTTTTTTTTTGAGACAGGGTCTTGCTCTGTCTCTTGGGCTGGAATGCAGTGGTGTGATCTCGGCTCACTGAAACCTTCACCTCTGGGGCTCAAGTGATCCTCCCGTCTTGGCCTCCCAAGTAGTTGGGACTACAGGCATGTGCCACCATGCCCAGCTCATTTTTTTTTTAAATTTTTTATAGAGACAGGGTCTCATTATGTTGTCCAGGCTGGTCTCAAACTCCTAGGCTCAAGCGACCTTCCCACCTCGGCCTCCCAAAGTGCTGGGATTATATGCATGAGCCGCAATGCCTGACCTAATTAATTAATTTTTTTTTTCTTTTTTGAGACGGGTCTCGCTCTGTCGCCCAGGCTGGAGTGCAGTGGTGCAATCTCGGCTCACTGCAAGCTCCGTCTCCTGGGTTCACGCCATTCTCCTGCCTCAGCCTCCCGAGTAGCTGGGACTACAGGCGCCTGCCCCTATGCCCGGCTAATTTTTTGTATTTTTAGTAGAGACGGGGTTTCACCGTGTTAGCCAGGATAGTCTCTATCTCCTGACCTCGTGATCCGCCCACCTCGGCCTCCCGAAGTGCTGAGATTACAGGCATGAGCCACTGCACCCAGCCCTAATTAATTCATTTTAAAAAATTAGGAGTAAAGGATGACTCCAAACCTCTTTGTTAGATTAACATGGAGAATGAAGGTATCATTGACTGAAAAGAAGACTGGGAGGAGCAGGTTGAGGTGGGAGAAAGGAGAATCAGTCCATTTTTTTTGCATGACATATTTGAGGTATCTATTAGACATCCTAGTGGACATAAGGACTGGGCAGTTAGATATGAAGTCTGAAGTTTAGAAGAGAGGTCTAGTTTAGAGTTATAAAAATGAGAAGTTGTCAGGTTCTACAGGTATTTAAAGCCATAAGATTGGATGAAATCCCTCAGGGAGTGAATATACTTAAAACAGAGATCAAAGGACTGAGACCCAGGAGACTCCAATATTTAAGGGTGGGGTTAATAAAGAGAAACTGAAGGTGGTCTCATAGACCAATGTGAAGCAAATGTTTCAAGAAGAGGTTCAACTGTGTAAAATGGGCTGATAGGTTTGTTAAGTCAGGTCTCATAGACCAATGTGAAGCAAATGTTTCAAGAAGAGGTTCAACTGTGTAAAATGGGCTGATAGGTTTGTTAAGTCAGGTCTCATAGACCAATGTGAAGCAAATGTTTCAAGAAGAGGTTCAACTGTGTAAAATGGGCTGATAGGTTTGTTAAGTCAGGTCTCATAGACCAATGTGAAGCAAATGTTTCAAGAAGAGGTTAAACTGTGTAAAATGGGCTGATAGGTTTGTTAAGTCAGGTCTCATAGACCAATGTGAAGCAAATGTTTCAAGAAGAGGTTCAACTGTGTAAAATGGGCTGATAGGTTTGTTAAGTCAGGTCTCATAGACCAATGTGAAGCAAATGTTTCAAGAAGAGGTTCAACTGTGTAAAATGGGCTGATTGATAGGTTTGTTAAGTCAGAAGAGAACAAAGAATTGACCATTGAATTTAGCAGCATGAAGGTCCTTAATAACCTTGGCAAAAGCTGTGTTTTTCTTTTCAGTGTGTCTTTTTATTTATTTATATTTTTTAAACAGTGTTAGTGTAATATAATTTACATATCATAACATTCATCCGCCTAAAGCATATAATCCAATGGTTCCTCGTATGTTCAGTGTTGTACAACTGCCACCACAATCAATTTTAGAACATTTTCATCACATTAAAAAGAGAATCCATAACCATTGATAGTCATTCTCACTCCTCTCCACTGACCCACCCATCCTCATCCCTCTAGCCCCCAGCCCCAGGCAATCACTCATCTATTGCCTCTCTCTAGATATTGGCCTATTCTGGACATATTATTTTATTCCTTCTACCTAACTGTAATTAGATATCCTTTGACCAACATCTCCCTATATTCCCTCCCCACTAACCAAACATGCTTCTGATAAGCGTCATTTTCCTCTTCACTTTTAAGAGATCTACTTTTTTAAGTTCCACATATGAGTGAGATCATGTGGTATTTGCCTTTGCGTGCCTGCCTTATTTCACTTAATGTCCTCCAGGTTCATCCACATTGTTGCAAATGACAAGATTTCATTCTTTTTTATGGCTGAATAGTATTCCATTGTATTCGTATATCACATTTTCTTTATCCATTTATCCGTAGATAGACACTTAGGTTGATTCCATATTAACTATTGTGAATAATGCTGAAATAAACATAACAGTACAGATAACTTTTCGGCATGCTGATTTCATTTCCTTTGGATGTATACCCAAGCACTTCTTGGTTGAGTAGTGGAGACAAATCCTGATAGAATTAGTTCAAGAAAAAAAATGAGATGGTAGAAAGTAAAGGCAGTGAATGTAAAAGATGCTTTCAAAGAGTTTTGCTACAAAGAAATGCAGGGAAGCGGAGTGGGGTCAATGGAAGGAATTTTTTAGACAAGAGCTATTTCAGCAGGTTTGGTAATAATGGGCATCATCCATTAGAAGGGAGAGAAACGTGCCAGTGCTGGAGAGAGGTGCGGAAGTGACATTCGTGTGCAGATCAGAGGGAATGGGACCTAGTGCACAGTGGGGATTGACCTCAGGCTGAAAGAGGAACAGGTGAGCCTTTTGTCTACACAGAGTGTACTTGTGGGAGGGTAGTAGTTTCAGGGGAGACACTGGAAAGTTCCTTTTGAATTGTTTTTATTTTCTTAATGGATTAGGAGCCGAGGTCACCAGAGCTAACGTGTTGGGTGAAAGAGGAGATACTGTAAAATAGTGGTTTAAGGCCAGGCGCGGTGGCTCACGCCTGTATTCCCAGCACTTTGGGAGGCGGAGGCCGGTGGATCACGAGGTCAGGAGATGGAAACCATCCTGGCCAACAAAGTGAAACCCCGTCTCTACTAAAAATACAAAAGTTAGCTCGGTGTGGTGGCACGTGCCTGTAATCCCAGATACTCGGGAGGCTGAGGCAGGAGAATCGCTTGAACCAGGGAGTGGAGGTTGCAGTGAGCTGAGATCATGCCACAGCACTCCAGCCTGGCGATAGAGCAAGACTCTGTTAAAAAAAAAAAAAAAAAAAAAAAAAGATAGTGGTTTAAGAGACTGGGCGAGTAGATGGACTAAAGAAATGGGGAAGGGCACCCGGGAGCGCCCCCTTGAGGTTGTGGACTTAGTGACCATTGCGCTTGGTTCGTGTTCCTGTCTCAGAGGTCACCACATTTGGTGTTCGGCTTAGGTGTCCTTCTTGTCCCCCTGACCAAATCTTAAGCTCTTCGAATAGAGATCCCTTAGTCATTTCTGAACTTCCAGTGCCTAGCAAAATGCCTGATAAAACATTTGTTGCATTACGATCTGATGAAGTCTCATCACACATCCACAAGTCACGTTTCTGCCCCTCCCATCTTGAGGCTGCATAAATCAGGCTAGGAGCCTCTCCAGGTTATGGCAGTGTTGCACAGAGGCTGGCATTTAGCAATGCTCAATAGACGCTCGGTTAGTAAATAAGGGAAGGGTGGGGGAGACACTTCTTAGGCTCTTGCTATTGCGTATTCTTGTGTATCAGGAGACTCAAGTTCCTAAGGCTTTCTCCAGCCTAGTCAGGAAAATAGCCTGTCCTCCGTCTTCAAAATAACAATAGATCTTTTCATCTTGAGATCCACAAGCACACTGACACAAGCTTCAAACAAAGAACCATTTCCCACAACCCATGATCATCCCCCACCACAGTTTGTGGACAGGTAATCTGAAGCACACAGAGGTCAAATGAGCCTAAAGGTCACAGATCCAAGCTCCTGCCCTGGAGCTGCCAAATAGAATCTATTATATGCTGATCATCAGTTTGCATTTGAACACAGGATAAATAAAGTCAGTCTATAAAATATAACATTACTATAATCAGACCTCCCCAAAATAATATTTTTTCAAGTTTTCTCTCTATGTAATATATATACTTATGTATACTCTTTTTTGTTCCACAAAGAATTTGAGGAGGCTTATAGTTTGACATTTTTCCCCAAATAGAAAGAGCAAAACAAAGAGCAAAATTTTGCAAGCATCGAAGATTCTCCCAGGATCCTGATGCCATGCCTATTTGTCCAGCTTGCTGTAGTCATTTTGTATAACTCTGTTTACAATGACCAATCCCTCTTCTTAACTTTTCTCTGCAGAAGTAAAGTTTCCACTGTAATTCTCCCTAAACAGGTGAAGAAAGGGGGGTTGGAGGAACTTCCATAGCCTTCCGATGAGGCATAATCAGAGCCAGATGCCAAACTTTCTGAATCAAGAATGGACTCACATGCGATAAAAACTAGTGATTTATTTATTATAGGGCTCTAATTAATAAAATATGCTTTTAACCTATAGCCAACAGGGTGTATTCCACTAGTATGCCCATAAAATATGGCTGGCAAATTGAAAGTAGCATAATGGCTAAATCACTGTAATTTTCACCACATTAAGAAGCCCCAACTTGAGTTTTACATTACATCTACCTAATATCAACCCTACTGGGAGCAAAAGCAAATATATAGTCAGCCCAACAAGTGATCTGTCTCAAATTTTGGCTCAAATAACCACTCTGTAAATTAATTTACCAAAATGCCTATTTTGGGGACAGACAAGATCATCCAGGGACATGCTATTCCTCAATTGCCCCTTAGGGAATCCATTTAATTATAACAAAACGAGGCCAGTTAAATGTGGCTTCAGTGCTTGTCAACAGTTCCTTAATATTATTGTCATTATATTAACACTTAATAATAATGGTGGTCAAATTTTAAAAAAGGATTTTAAAAATAAGAAGGGTGGTGATCATGATAATGACAGGCATCATAAAAGATACCTTTGCAAGGTATTTTGAGAACTGATGTATTGAGGTGCATTCAGGCTATTTAGTTTTTCACAATTGTTAGATGTATCTTTTGTAAAACCTCAGATCGAGAGAGAGAGAGAAAGATCTTAACTGACCTTGGTGATCCACCACCCCTCATATATAGCTTTAGCAGGATATCTGCGGACCTGTGCTAAGCTCTCTCCTGCTCTGTTCCTTAGGGGGGCAGCAGCTGCACCGCCTACAAGCACAGCGTCACCCTCGGCAAAAGGCTGCCTGCTTCCACCAGCCAGTGCTAAACTGTGCTAAGGGAGAATTAAAAATCATTGCCTTTTGGTGCAATGATTGCTGTGCAGAGAGCAGCCAAGATGGTCTCACTTCCCAGCACTAGAGATGCCCGCAGCCAGAGGAGAATTGAGAATGATTAACAGGCCAAGTAAAATTGTGTTTCCAGGGTTACACTTGGTTTTGAAAGCTGAAGATGCCCTGATTGTATCCCATTAACCAAATGTGAGTTTGCTATGTTTTCTCTGCTGTGAAAATACAGGTGTTACCATCCTAGGAAGTCATCAGCATCAGAAAGTTGCCCTCTGAAGCCCTGCTTTCAGGGACTGAGATCCAAAAACACTTATTTGTAGTCCCATTCCTCCAGCATCCCCTCTCACAGTCTCACAAGCCCTATGTGAAGTATAGACTTGAATAAACAAGACTTGATCCAGGAGACAATAAAGTCCTTCTTATGCATATTCATTCCTGAACTGTAATGAGCATCTTTCCTGAGTTGGACACTAAGAATGCCTGTGAAAACCCAATGTGCCTGAGAGCAAGGAGGAAGCTTTCTGATGCTAGAAGAAATAAGAGTATGATCTCTAGTAAACTGGGAAAAGGCATCCATTCAAAGCAGACAGGCAGGTGCATAAACAAGCTCATTAGGGTGTGCTAGTGCCACAGTCCTATGTGCTTAGCCACTGTCTTTGAGGTTCCAACCAACAACAAGTATCAATCAATAATCAATAGTCAACAAGTATAAATTGACCAACACTTGTTAGGTATCTATTTTGTGCCCAGAATATTACTTGGTTCTAGAAAAGGATACAAGATAAATATGAGACATTTCTCCCACCCTTTCCATATTTAAAGTGTACATAATTCACATAAAAACTTCTGAGTATATACTGTAAGCAAAACTAACATGCAGAGTCATTGGAAATAAAAGCTGTGCTCCATCTGTAGCCCAAGTTTCAGACACATTTAAATCAGCTATTGGATTAATCAAATCAGAGCCACCTTCATGGTGACCTGATGAGCTGACTCCTTAGACATCACGACCATTGTAATCTTTCTTAGTGTGTGGACCAAAGTAAATACCATCTATCCTGTGGCGCTACTGGGATCATAGAATTGTAACGTTTAAAGGGACTTCAGAGCCCAAGTCTTTACCCGACATAAGATTCCACTCTTGAACAAGCCATTCTTAAACATTTCTAGCAAGTATCACCTAACCAAAAAGTTCACTGCCTTTAAACTTCAAAACGCCTCCTTTCTGATGTGAAAGGAATTCTGTCTTCTTACAACTTTTTTTTTTTTTTTTCGAGATAGGGTCTCTCATTCTGTCACCCAGGCTGCAGCACAGGGCATGATCACAGCTCACTGCAGCTTCAAGCTCCTGGGCTCGAGCAATCCTCCTGCCTCAGTCTCCCAAGTAGCTGAGACTACACGTGCACACCACTATGCCTGGCTAACTTCTGTACTTTTTGTAAACGTGGGTTTTCCCCGTGTTGTCCAAGCTGATCTCGAACTTCTGGGCTCAAACAATCCACCAGCCTCAGCCTCCTAAAGTGCTGGTGCGTGAGCCACCATGCACAGCTTCTAACAACTTTGATCACCTTTTTCTACACAGCTTCGTCAAATAAATTTAATCTTTTTTTAAAATATGAGCACATGTAAATATCTTAAAATGATATCCACTTGTCTTTTTTTTTCCCAGGCTGAATTCCTTCAACCACTTCTTCTATGACAAGATTTTTCAATCATTCACCAATTGAATTGCCTCCTTCTAAATATTCTCCTGTTTTAAACATGTCTGTTAATGTAACATGGCTCTATGCATTCACACTATGAAACTCCATCTTACCTGTGAAATGGCAGAGTTAGGCTAGATCAATATGATCGTATCCTTCCATCACTAAAGGAACTGATTTAAACAAATTTCCTCTCCCACAGCTGTAGGCATCTAAGAGATCTCCAGGGAATATCCATAGAAAACAGTGTCTTTGGACCAAACATGTTGAAAAGAGACTAGAATTGTGTGGTAATCACTGTGAAGAATATGTTTTTTGGCAGGGCGTGGTGGCTGACTCCTGTAATCCTAGCACTTTGGGAGGCCAAGGCAGGCAGATCACTTGAGGCCAGGAGTTTGAGACCAGCCTGGCCAACATGGTGAAACCCTGTCTCTACTAAGAATACAAAAATTTGTCGTGCGTGGTGGTGTGTGCCTGTAGTACCAGCTACTCAGGAGGCTGAGGGACAAGAATCGCTTGAACCCGGGAGGTAGAGGCTGCAGTGAGCCAGGGTTGCACCACTGCCCTCCAGCCTGGGCAAGAGAGTGAGACTCCATTTCAAAAAAAAAAAAAACAGAATGTAAATAACAGATATAAAATCTTGACACCTATTACCTAGTACTTGGTAAGCAATGTCCTTGGGACTAACATCAGTGTAGCTGATCTGTATTGTTGAAATAACTTTAATTCATTTCCAATAATGAAATAAGAGTACGACAAAAAAAATTGAACTGAACATAATCTCTGCACACTGAGTCCATGATCTTAGTGGGAAGGGCAGGTAGAGTCATAATTTGGTGTTTATAGCAAAAAAAGTTATAATTTAAAGAAATTAGCCTATGTAGTCCTTTAAAACAAAATTAAATCTAGGGTTCCTGGAGAAACAAATATTCAGGACTGCACAACTAGAAATTTTATAGATTTGATTAAAAAATAACCTTGTCAACCTATTTTATACTTGAGCCTAGGTGAAATCAAGCAAAAGGTCTGAAGGAACTTGACCAAAAATAATGTGCTGGAGGTTTTTCAATCATTTTTATTAGATTTTCCGGGAATTATTTTTAGTAAGGAGAGTGAGATGGGCTATTGGTTGCAGGTAAAATATTAGCTTAGCAACCCAAGCAGATGCTGATAGCTGTGCATGGCGGTCTAAGAACAGAGGAAGAGGTTAGAAAATGAAAATGTAGTCTCTGGAGAAAATTACTATAGCCCTGACATTTTCAATGCAGAAATGCCTAGAGAGGAAGGGTTACAAAAAAAAATGAAATCCTGTTTTCCCTGTTCTGGGAAAACAGGATCCTAACAATGGAACTTATTAAAAGTTATTTTTTTAACTGATGACTGTTCCATTCTGTGCTAGAAAATTGGGTGAGGCTATTTCTGATTTAATAAGATGGATGGATATCCTTGCCCTCGAAACTCTGGCATTAAGAAGATAATATTCTGAGGAGTAGTGGTGCTTCTGGGGATAGAAAATAGAGTCCTTCAAAAGCAGCCAGATGACACAGTCCCTCTCTTAAAAGAATGGCTTGGAGTTTTCATGCATGTCTGCGCCCAGGGTAATGAGCACCAGGGACTTACCAGTGGAATTCTTAGCTGGCTACAGGGCACTTCAGTGTTCCGTCTCTCAGCTGGAGAAAGACTGAGACTATGGGGGAAAGAAAAAATCAGGAGACATAGTGTTAGTCTGTGCCCTGTTTGACTGTGAGCTTCTTATTCTCAGATTCCTCATCTGAAAATGTCCTCCTTAGGCTCAAAGACTTTTCTAGTGAAACCCGGCTCTGGGACAACTGCTCTCATGATCTGCCTTCAAGATGCCTTTCCTTATTCTTTTAGCATTAGGTTTTCTTAAATGTACAATTAGATTAGGAGCACTTGAATCTCTAAAAGGAAAATCCCTTGTAAAAGTAAATGGAGTACCTGGTAGCTGCATTCTTTGGAGAACACACAGGATCTGCAGGCAGCGGATACCCCGTGACCATGAAGGATGCCGTGGGTTTGGGCAGGTGGGCTGCCTCTGTGTGCAGTGTCATCTACCCACAGCACAGCTACCCTGGTCCTCACCCCACGGCAGGCCATGCAGGACAGCAGCCAGCTGAAGGTCTTCCTCAGGGCTGGGGCTCCCTAGGAGACTGGAGAGTTCAATCACTCCTGAAGAGGTGACTCTTCCCAACATGAAACCGCACACAAGTCCTTGGAGTTCCCAGAACAACACTGAGCTCCCGGTCAGAGAAGGAAGGGTGGTGGGAAGCTAAAGGGAGTTGGTTTGTATTATTGTGATCACTTTCATTCACGTCCAACAATAAAATAAGAGGATAACAAAGAATGGAGCTGAACATACATCTCTCCATATTGAACTGAGCTCCTGATCTTCTACTGAGCGAGAACAGAAAAATGGTTACGATGGTGTTTTCTAAAGGATGCAGAGGGTACCTTAGTGTAGCGAGGAGCGGGGTGGGAAGGAGGCAGCTGGAAAGAAAATGCATGATAGAGGGGCAGAAAATCAGGAGAGTAAAGAAGTGACACAACTCAGGGAATGAACCTAAAATATTAGAATGAGGAGAGGGAGAGGGAGACCAAAGGAGAGGTCCCAGGAGGGGCAGAGGGGAAGAACATGATAAGGACAGAGTCAGAGGGGGTGAGAGTTCTCTGGGGTCAGCTCTGTGTAAGTCACCGTCGTTTTATGGGTCAGCCTGGCTAGGCTATAATGCCTAGTTGTTTGGTCAAATACCAGCTTAGCTGTTGCTGTGAAGGTGTTTTTCAGACGTAATGAACATCTCCATCGGTGGACTTTGAGTAAAGCAGGTTGTCCTCAGGCTTTGTCCAATCACTTGAAGGTCTTAAGACTAAATATTGAGTTTCCTCCAAAAGAAGAAGTTCTGCCTCCAGAGGGCAACATGAAAACCCTTAGTTGAGTGTCCTCTTCCAGCCTGATGGCGTGCCCTGCAGATTTCAGACTTGCCAACACCCACAATTGTATAAGCCAATTCCTTAAAATCAATCTTTTTATTTTTATTTATTTTTATTTATTTTTGAGACCGAGTCTCACTCTGTCACTCATGCTGGAGTGCAGTGGCATGATCTTGGCTCACTGCAATCTCCGCCTCCTGCGTTCAAGCGATTCTCCTGAGTAGCTGGGATTACGGGCTGCCGCCACTACACCCAGCTAATTTTTTGTGTTTTTAGTAGAGATTGGGTTTTACCGTGTTAGCTAGGCTGGTCTCCAACTCCTGACCTCGTGATTCGCCCACCTCGGCCTCCCAAAATGCTGGGATTATAGGTGTGAGCCACCGCACCTAGCCCAAAATCAATCTCTTTACATATGTGTGTAAATACACACACCACACACACACAGAGCTACACAACACATCTGTTGCTTCTGCTACTCTGGAAAACCCTAATACATTATATAAAGTACTGTTCATAACTGCGCAGTGACTGCTGATCCTATCTTAGAGACAGGAAAGTTTCAGAGAGTTTCTCTCCCCAGTTAGCCCCCTGGTAACTACTCACTAATCTCTCCCCAGTCCTTTATATGGAAAGAAAGGAGCAGTTATGAAAATCTAGGTCTTTCTCACTTCCAAATCTATTGTACCCTAAGATGGGCAGGGGTTTCTACAAGTCATTTAGTCCCATTTGAGGCATTTGAGAATTTTCAGAATGTCCTTTGGCAACACTTGAGCAGACAGGCAAACAGAATTCCTTTCCATGACTTGATGGCCTCTGGCAATTACGTGGCCCCAAAGTGGCCTGGCCCATGGGGTTTGGGAGGGAGCATTGGATACCAAGGATGTCAACCACTTCTGAAATGTCAATACCTAGGAAAAAATGCAGTGGCTCACTCACACAGGCAGTACAGCACCTGGAAGCCTGAGCTCATCTTCCCATCTGCTTCATTTACTGTTCCTTACCCTGATTGGCATGAATTCCTACACTGGTTACATCTTCAGTATTTCATATGCAGGGGCAGGCCATAGTCATGTCCATAATTGAGTTCTGAAGTGTACAAGAGTGCAAGACCCACTTACAGTGAATTTTGTTTTTTCTCAACTCATCTGTGTGTCCCAGAGTGTACACACCCTATCCAACATCACTGAGCTTCAACAGGTTGGTAGCACCTAGTAGCCCCTGGTAACTACCTCACCAACTTCCCCCAAGGTCTTTTATCTGGAAAGGGAAGTGCCAGTCAGGTATCTCACAGGAACCTGAAGAAGGCAGAGGGTTAACCACCAACGGAAGCTCAATTTCAACAGCCTTTATTAACCCTGCAAGTGACTCTAACCACTACCTTCAGGACACAGCAAAGGAACCCGGTTCCCCTCACTTCTGTCATACCATAGAGCTGATATTTAACAAGGAAAAACTGTTGGTACACCTGTATACGTTTCATGTGGCTTTTGCTATCTACCAATGTAATCAATGTAATCACTTTTCTTCTTGATCTTTTTTTTCTGCCAGAGGTAAGTGATTTCTCCTACACAAAGATTTTTTTTAATGCTTTCAAGAGCCAACATTGAATCTTTTAATGATCAAATATCAACTAGCATTTTCTTAGACCTCTAGAATAAGGATTGTAGAAATTTGATAAGGCAAACCAGCCTGGTATCTTGAAAACATCATGGCCCTGGGAATCAGAAGAGGCAAAGCACTAACTCAGTCACTTAACCTCCTTAGAGTCCATTCCATTTAGTCAATATTTATTGAGCATTTCCTGTGTCCTGGGCATTTTCTTGAGCACCAGAGACATAAAGACAAATGAATCCTAGCCTTGCCTGCAGAGAGCTTATAATTTACTGTTAGAGACAGCCGTGTAAAAAAAAACAACTGCAATACTGAGTGAGCCATACCTCAACAGAAGTACACACAACGTGCTAGATGCACTAATGGAACCGAATGATTCATTCCATCCTGGATGAGCTTTAGGGCATGTTTCTCAAAGAAGGTGACACCGCAGTACAGTCTCTGTTTTTCTCATCTAAGGAATGAAGAGGCCCAAGTGAAAAATTCCTATGTCTCTCCCAGCCTTACAGCCCTGAAATTCAGTAACTGTGCAGATAAATCCAAGAAATCCTGAAAACCAGAATGCTCAGAGTCGGGCAGTCTCGGAGGGGACTGGTGGTTCATGGAATTGGATAGCTACAGATATTGGCCCCTGCTCAGAGAGCCAGGCTGCTAGGCAGAGCCCCAAGGATGGGGTGCTCTTCTACCCAGTCCTCCCAAGCCACCAGGATTCATGTCACCCTTTTGATGAGTGAACAAATCAATTCAAAAAATACTCCATTGCAAGACTCTGTGGGCTAGCAGAAGAAGACAAGTTAATGGCCGGGCGTAGTGGGTCACACTTTAATCCCAGCACTTCAGGAGGCCGAGTCAGACAGATCACTTTGAGGCCAGGAGTTTGAGGCCAGCCTGACCAGCATGGTGAAACCCTGTCTCTACTAAAAATACAAAAATTAGCCGAGTGTGGTGGCATGCACCTGTAATCCCAGCTACTCGAGAGGCTGAGGAGGGAGAACTGCTTGAACCCAGGAGGTGGAAGTTGCAGTGAGCCAAGATCACACCACTGCACTCCAGCCTGGGCAACAAAGCAAGACTCCGTCTCAAAAAAAAAAAAAAAAAAAAAAAAGACAAGTTAATATGCAATCTCTGCCATTGAGAAGCCCACAGCCTGACAAAGAATTAGGATATGGTACAGGAAGAATTAGGGAAACCCGGGGTACAAATCAAGGCCCAATATAGAGTACAAAAGGAGGTGCAGGCAAGGAGTTAATTAAAGGAAGGAAAATGTTTGTCTTCTACAGGAACCAAAGAAGGCTTCAGGACATGCCCAACTGGAAGTTCTCAAAGGGCACAGAGATAACAGGAAGAAAGGAAGAACATTCTACACAGAGCAAACTACTTGAGCAAAAGCGGAAAGATAGAGACACTTTAGGAGACTGTAAGCAGAATTAGACTGGAGCTATAGAATATAATAATAATAATTAACATTACTATTAATATTACTTACTGAGTGCCTACTGAGTGTGCCAGGAATTTCAAATGTCCTTCCTCACCCTTCACTGCCACCTGTGATATGGGTATCACCCCCATTTTTCAGATGAGCAAACTGAGGTTTCGTGGGCCAAACTGAGATTTTAACAAGATGCTCCTGATCCCAGAGTCCACACTCTTAACAATCATGTTTGTTTATTTGATGTGCTGCTGGGAAATAAATGCCTCTCTCAAAAGGCCCTGTAAAATAGTGTTTTGAAGGACAGGAATAGTAGAATACAGCAGATAAATCTGGCAGCATTATGGAAAATGGCTTGGAGCAGGAAAAGACTAGAGATAAGGAGATCTTTGACCTGCGTGTTATAGTAATGAGAGATATGCAAGAGCAATAAACACTTCTTCACTGAAGCAATAGGAGTCAAAAAACGGAGAGGAAAGCAGGGATATATGAAAAAAAACCAGGTCATGGGGTAGAATCCCTAGAACCTCCCTAGTGGTTGGATATGGTGGAAAAGGGAAGAATAGGGAGTTTGGAGAATGTGTGTTCGGTTCCTGAGGTCCCCTTCCAAGCCAGAGTCATTTCCTTCCATCCAGTCTCTTGGATCCATAGGCAGGAAGAGGGAGTTTTCTGAAATGTTTTCTTTCCTATAAAGTATGCATCTTACAAATACATATTTCTCTTGGACTTCGGTAGCTGCATAATAATCAATTGTTATCCCTGTAAGTTCCAGGAAATTTAGTTTAAGGTTTCTTATAGGAAATACAGATAGGCAAAAGTTCCTCTATAAAAACTCTGCCCAAATCACCTATTTCTGGGGCACATTGCTTATAATAGGTACTGAATGAATATGTTCTAAATGAATAAGTAGATAAACCACAAACACTTTCAACCCCTTGACCCTTGTGAGACTTTTACCCCTACCTTACTTTCAAAACAGAACTCCAGAGGCAAGAGTTAAACAAAGGCCACCAGGACACAGAATGTAGCAATGCTGGGATGTGCGGTGAGAGAACAGGGAAGAGAGACCTTAGCTGGGTCTGTCCTCTGATGTTTGGTGTGACTGCTGACACATGGCAGGACCTCAGTAAGCATTGGTTGGATGGATAGATGAATGAGTGAGTCAGATCATCTAGCTTTGAAGATCTCAGTAGTTCCTGTTTAAGTAGAGGAGTTTGGGCAGCCACCAGCCCCATTAACCTAACATGCCAATGTGATTAATGTTGCTTTTTCCAGAAGTCTTGGCCTTGCCTGCAAAACTCAACACTGAACACCTGAAGGAAAAAAAAAAAAAATCCCATTGGCAAAGCTTGCTTTTAACCGTGGGAGACACCAAGCAACGTTGCCAGTTTCCCGGGGGCCCAATACCTTTCTGACTTTGCAATAACTCCCAAGTTAAACAAATTGCCAAAGAGTTATAAGCCTCTTATTAGTTGGATGGCTTCCCCCAATTGCTCTGCTGGCTGCATTTTCCCTGCACACACATTGGTGAGTTCTGCCGACTATTCGTGTGCCTGCAAGTTGAGGAGCTCTGGCATTTCTGTGATCTACAGTCTCCAATCTCCACTCCCTCTTGCCTTCACTTTGAACTGAAGTGCTGTCTTAAGCAACCCCACTACCCACCACCTAACAAGCCAGGACGTGAGTCTTCATGACTGTTACAACACTTGAACCTTATCCCAGGCTAACCAGTAACACCAGTATTCAAACTGCAGTGTGAGGAACACCGCAACAAGCCAAAGAAATGGCCTGTACCGATTTCCTAATGGTCAGAGGATGAAGTGCGGCACAGCAACAGCTGGAAACACAGGTTACAGAAGGCTTAGACAAGAGAGGCATTGGAGAATACCGTGAAAATCTAAAATAGAGAGCTAGCATTCGTTTATGGCCTTCAGTTTACATGGCAGAAGCCAAAATGGAGAGCTGGGAGAGATCAGTTTCACCTGGGTAAAGACCAATCGGATGCTTTGGGATAAAAATCCACTTTAGAAATTAAATTATCCATTTCAGTTTACCGCCCTAATTCATAAGTCAATGTCCAACTCTATTTCATTTTGTATTGAACAAAATTTAGCTATTATACCAACTTCTGTTTCTGCATGAATTTACATATAACGTAAGATCTCTGTGGACTGGGTGTGGTGACTTGCGTCTGTAATCCCAGCATTTTGGGAGGCTGAGGTTGCAGGGTCACTTCAGCCAGGGAGTTTAAGACCAGACTAGGCAATATAGTGAGACCTCGTCTCTACAAAAAATTTAAAAAACAAACCAAAAGCAACCAAATGTGGTGGTGCACGTCTATAGTCCCAGCTACTCTGGAGGCTGAGGTGAGAGGATTGCTTGAGCCCAGGGGGTCGGAAGCTGCAGTGAGCTGGGATCACACCACTGCACACCAGCCTGGGAAACAGAGGAAGATTCTGTCAAAAAAAAAAAAAAACTGTATGATGATTATACAACGTGAAATGAAGCAATTCCTTCAAAATTTATTCCTCAATAAAAGCTCCTTGAAAAGAATTATAAGCTAAGTTTTCTGTCTTGTTTTTCTTTGAAAAGTGCAAATTTCTATAGTACACTGGTTCCACTATTTTCTTGGAGTATGATAAGGTTTATGCCAAGAGATCACATTAGTTTCTGTACACTGTTTCTATTGATTCAAGGCTCCTACCTAAGATTAGAAGAAACAATCATTTTATTAACTGCAGTCAAAGGGTTATGGAGAAAATCTGTGTCTGCCGGATATCCATAATTCCATCTTTCCTTCTTAGCACTCTTATCTTATTTCATCTAGAGATTTTCCCTAGATGAAATAAGGTGGAAAATCAACAAGATCTTCAGAGGGTGGGGAGAGGAGTGGAAGGACAGAAGAGGAGGAGAGAAAGGGGAGGGGCCAGGCTCCCACAAAAGTGTGCAAAAGCAACCAATTCCCCATGAGCTTCTCTGACGTGCAGAACCTCAATCTGAAATAGAGAGTGGAGTCAGATGGAAATTGAACACGTTCATGACTCAGATTCTTCCTGAGCACCTCTCTGTCCTTGTCCTAAAAAGCACTACAATTTGGTGAAAGAGGGCAGTTCCTCTAGGATGGCCATCTATCTTCTGAGTCCTTATTTCTGCTACTTCGAGAAGACAAAAATGAATGAATGGTCTGCTTGGAGTCTATCCATAGCAGAGAGGCCTTTTCCAGTTTGCTCTTTTCTAATTCTTTTTAGTCACTTGATTTTGTTAGGAAATCAAATCTACAGGTTCATTTCAACCTGCAGATTCAAGGTCTTCTGGAGGCTTCATGCATTTATACTTCCAAATCCAAAAAGAGATCTTGATAAAGCAGGGTTTTTTTCTTTTCTTTCTTTCTTTCTTTCTTTTTTTTTTTTTTTTAGACAGAATTTCACTCTTGTCTCCCAGGCTGGAGTGCAGTGGTGGGATCCAGCTCACTGCAACCTCTGTCTCCCGGGTTCAAGCGATTCTCCTCCCTCAGCCCCCCAAGGATTACAGGTTCGTGCCACCACGCCAGGCTAATTTTTGTATTTTTTTAGTAGAGATGGGGTTTCACCATGTTGGCCAGGCTGCCCTCGAACTCCTGAGCTCAGGTGATCCAGCCACCTCAGCCTCCCAAAGTTCTGGGATCACAGGCACCCCACACCATGCCCACCTTTATATATCTATATCTATAAATTAGTACAGATGGGGTTTCACCATGTTGGCCAGGCTGGTCTCAAACTCCTGACCTCAGGAGATCCACCTACCTCGGCCTCCCTAAGTGCTGGGATTACAGGCGTGAGCCACCGCGCCTGGCCAAAGCAGTATTATTTATAACTGCTATGTACCAGACATTACTAAAAGCCTTACTCACCTCTGACTGCTTCTTTGTCTAACACATCTTCCAAATCATTGTGTGGAAAAGAGCTCAATTAGTTCCATCCAGTGATATATTATTCTTAACCACACACATAAGGCAACCTGATATAAACTGGCCAGGTTCACACCAAAGAAAACTGCTAAAATTTTCAGATTGTGGAGATGGCCTGATCCACAAAGATTGCCCTAAATCTGAAGTAGGAGAAGTGACTTTGGTTTGGCCTAATCCCCACTTACACATGTCATGAAGAAAGTCATCTCCCTCTTGCACATCTCAATTTAAGAATAAATTTGAATACAAAGTTTTATTTCTTAAAGAATGGAACAAAGTCCAATTAAAGATTGTTAACCACTGGCAAAATACTCAGCATCTTCTTTATCCTAAGTATTACTGCTATCAGCAAGGCAATTCTATGGTTTCATCAGAAGGAAAAGAAAAAGGAACTTTTTAAATGGGGTGGGAGCTTGAAGGTAAGGTAAGACATTAACACTAGAGAAACTGGGTGTAGTGTACCAGGAGTCTGCATTCTCTTTTCAACTTTAAAATGTTTTCAAAACATAAAGTTTATTTAAAAGAAATGGGGTGAGGCTGGGAGGTGAGCAGAATAAACTCAGGGCTACAGGAGCATTGAAGAGCTGGTTTCATTTTTTAAAATCTTATTTATTTATTTATTTAAGAGACAGGGTCTCACTCTGTTGCCCAGGCTTCAGGGCAGTGATGCAATCAGAGCTCACTGCAGCCTCAAACTCCTGGGCTCAAGTGATTCTTCCACCTCAGCCTCCTGAATAGCTGGGACTACAGGCATGCACCACCACACTCAGCTAATTTTTTTTTTTTTTTTTTTTTTGTAGAGATAAGGTCTTATTGTGTTGGCCCTGTTGTTGGTCGCAAACTCCTGGGCTCAGCCTCCCAAAGCCCTGGGATTACAGGCATAAGCCACTGTGCCTAGCCTGAAGAGCTGATTTCAAAGTTGTGGTCATCTATGCCAGATAATAACCCAAGGAAGCCTGACATGAAATCCACAGAGGACCTGTCATTTTGGTAACATAGATGAAAACCTTGAGATTTTTCTTATCTCTAGAGAACAGAGATTCCCCACACCTCTGCTGGCCAAGGAAGACTTTAATGGTTTGTCTTTCCAGGCCCCTGAAGGCTGTCCTCCTCTGAGAGCTACTTCATTCATTCATCAGGTGCTTCCTTGGGCTCTTTCTCTCCATTTATACGTGGTGCTTTGATAAACCATTCTCTTCGTTCCACAGACGTAGCTTGGGTGTGGAATCAAATCCCAGAAGTTACAGTGAGCAAAGATACATGGTATCTAAGAATCTGTGTGTGTGTGTGTGTGTTTAACCTGTTATTTAAATTTTAAGGCTCAATGGGGAGATGAAAAACAGACCAGAAGAGCTTAAGGCAGTTATATCAGTTCTGTGCAAACAAAGTTGATGCGGCTTGGTACAAGCCAAGATTAAAAGTGATTGAGTGCTTCTGTATGAGCAAAGAACCCCAGACTGAAAAATAGAAAAGCCCCGTGGTTCTTTGCCAGCCTTCTTAAAATAACTACCATTGTGCTGGATTAAAAGGCATTTGCTGAAGATTTGGTGAAGAATTAAGCTTATTTGTTATTCTTTTGAAACAGAAATGTGAATAAAAGAAAAGCTGTTAGTCAACATTGTCTTAGAAGATAAAGCTTTCGAGATAGCAGAATATCTGGGTCAATGGGAGGCTTCAGCAACTCGTGCCCTGGATTGACAGTTCCCTTCACAGTTGCAGCTGAACACTTAATGCTTCCTTCCCTACCCCATCCCCATTCAGGGGCTCATGGGACATGGCCACAGAGAAGTGATGTGTCCTGGTGTCCTGTGCATAGGGTGGTTTCATCCCACCTAGAGTTCAATGGTCACCTCAACAGCATACAATTGCATAGACAGAGAGGAAAAAAACAAAGTAGAATTTGGCAGGCAGAGAGAAAGGAACTCTAGAATATCCAAGTGCTCTTGATTGCTTTGATGTTTGATCCATTGGTTCTTCTTCCATACTTCCAAGACAAAGCAAAAGGATTCCAAAACGTCTTCCCATAGAAGAGTCCCTAGACCAAAAACCCAGTGTTGGCTGTAGAGAAAGTAGCCTATTTAAACAGAAATGGGAGCTTCTGCAGCCGACGGAAGCCCTGGGAAGTCACTTTCCCAAGCAAGTCTCAGTGCTCAGCACTGAGTCCTTAACAGAGGGAGGTGGGAAGAGGAGACACAGCTACATTTCACTCAGTTCTACCCCATGATTAGGATCCAGATAGCCTGGAAGTGCTTCCTTCAACAGCCAGAAAGATTTAATCCAGACAGCAGGAATCTCTATGTTTTCTACAGGGCCACTGAGGCCATTTTCTGAAATACAGAATCTGGAAGAGAAGAAAAGCAGCTGGCTGGATGCTTCCAGCCCCCAGGTCTCCTCCCAGCAGCAGGAGATCCTTCCCATTCTTTGGTTAGGGAAAGCCTCTATCTACAGAACTGTAGAAAGCAGTCAGGTAGTTGGCTGTTTACATCAAAACGATTCCAGCATAGCTGAGCTCACTTCTGTAATCTCAGCACTTAGGAAGGTCGAGGTAGAATAGCTGGAGCCCAAGAGACCAGCCAGGTCAATACTGGGAGACCCTGTCTCTACCAAAAAATTTTAAAAATTAGCCAAGTATGGTGGTACACGCCTGTAGTCCCAGCTACTCTGGAGGCTGAAGTAGGAGGTTCTCTTGAACCCTGGAGGCAGAGGTTGCAGTAAGCCAAGATTGCGCCACTGCACTCCAGGCTGGGTGACAGAGTGAGACACTGCCTCAAAAAAAAAAAAAAAAAAAAAGACTCCAGTGTAGATACAGCTCTAGAATGGTGATTCTCAAGTGGAGTGACTTTGCCCCCCACCAGGGGACACTTGGCAATGTCTGGAGACATTTTTTGTTGTTACAACAGCTATTGTCATCTAGCGGATAGATTCTAAGGATGCTACTAAATGGACTAAATGCCTACAGTGCACAGACAGCCCTCCACAATGGGAAATTATCTCCCCAAGTGGCGATATGGCCAAGGTTGATAAACCTGATCCTAGAGGGTGGAATGAAAATTAAAGTTTCTACTTTTTCCTATAAAAACATTTTTTTTGGAAGTTTTAAAAACTCCACAGGAGAATGTCCCAGTGTTAAAACTACTCTGTTTCTGTCATCCTACCCTGCATATCAGGACCTTCTTAGCTGTTCAAACAAAAAGATGAACAAATAACAACCCATGACAGAAAACAAAGATTCTGAAAATATCCCCCAACTCGCTAATGTAGATATTAATACTTTCCTCAATAAGCCCAGTGACAAACACATTGGGTGTCCCATGTGGCTGGCCCTGAGCTTCCTACAAGAGCGAATTCAAAGAAATATAAGAAACATCAGCATCAAAATAGAAAGAGGAACACACTCGTGAAAAAATTAAAATACAATATTAGAAAACTAGCAAGAAAAATAAAGCACACATTTAGCTAAATATTAAAATTAGCAAGTTAATATTTATGTTATATGTAACCATTCTAAGGTAATTATAAGTTTAATTACAAGTAACAAGTTTAATAACTACTGATTAATTTGCTTCGGGGGGAACATTAAACTAGGGAATGCCTATCAGTATTATTTTTAATTTTCAAATTCAATAAATGGGATTCTTCTTCAAAGCCACTAGAAGGCCACTGAGAAATTAGATTGACCCAACTCTTCCTGAAAACAAAGTGAGAGTTCCAAGACGATATTCAGAAAAGGAACTTATCAAACTTGGGTTACATCAACGTAAGCAGTTCTTCACAAAATCAAAGATTTCTAATTATGCTATAACAAAACAGAAAATTAGGTGACAAAAGGAGGCTCTTTTCAAAGTAGGCACACAGACCCTCTTTTTAGCTTAATTTGGCTCAAAAATAAAAATGAAACCTTAAATCCTCTGAATGTGAAATATGAAAAAAACTCAAAACTTAACATGAGATTAAAGTAAGAAAATCCATTGAGTAAAAGAATTTTCTATGGCCCAGCAAACTTATTGAACATAGTTACTGAACATCGAGCTAGAACAGCATTGAGAGGTTTGCAGCTAACTCTTCACTCCTGGTATTGCTAAGCCTAGACCCTATAACTGGGCTACACAGGTAGATGCAAGAACTCTGCAGGAAATAGAGCCTTCCGTCAAGTGAAACAAAGCTGTTCGCTTCCCTTGGAAAAGCCCCTGACCAGGTAGAGCCAAGCTGGGCTGCTCAGATGCAAGGCAGGACCCCTGCAGGGGAGATGCCTCTGCCTGGACACTCAGTAGGTAAGCGAATGACTAGAAGCCAAATCCAGGAAGTCCTGGGATCCATGCAATGGTGTTGCATTAATGAAAGGTGAGGTTTTTGTTTGTTTCTTTTTGTTTGTTTGTTTGTTTGTTTCCCCATGACTCATGTTTCCCCATCTATCAGGCGGGAGAAAAATAAGAACTTACTGTGCCTGGCACAAACTTGTTTCTTGTTTGCATACTTATGCTTGGCTGGACAATGGGAACGACAGCCTGTTTACAACCAAACACTTGGAGTAGCCACACTAGGTGGCTGGTACCTCTCAGCTAGACTTGAGAAAGGAAAACCTACAAGAAAAGATGGACATGTAGTCTGCTGTGAGCCTTCTGAGGACTCTCCCAGACAACACCAACATCCTTCCAAGGAGCATGGATGTCGCGAGAGATCAGAACCTCAGGAATGTGTCCATTTTAACAGCCCGTATCTCATAGGAGTGAGCGACCTCGAATACAAGAGCTCTGGTTTTTTTTTTTTTTTTTTTTTGGAGACCGAGACTCGCTCTGTCACCCAGGCTGGAGTGCAGTGGCACAATCTCGGTTCACTGCAACCTCCACCCCCAGGGTTCAAGCAATTCCCCTGCCTCAGCCTCCCAAGTAGCTGGGATTACAGGCACGTACCACCACGCCTGGCTAATTTTTTCTGTTTTTAGTAGAGACAGGGTTTCACCATGTTAGCCAGGATGGTCTCGATCTCCTGAGCTCATGATCCACCAGTCTCGGCCTCCGAAAGTGCTGGGATTACAGGCATGAGTCACCACGCCCCGCAGAGCTCTGGTTTTAAAGATTATATATATATACAGAAGGCTAGAAGGCATTACTCTGACTTTAAATATATATATATATCTTTATATGTAAATATAACACACATATATAATATGTTTTATAATTTGACAATTACAAAAATAATGGCAAAAAATTAGGTGTCGATTTTTTAAAGGTATTTACAGCCAGCTGACTTCTAAGACAGCAAGAGTTTAATGGTAATAAAATAAATAATTATGACGAAAATTGAGGTTCCTTCGACTATCTGAACTCAAAGAAGAACCCAACTTTACAAAGTCATAGCCTGGGGAGATTTCGTGGAAAAAGTTGGGCTTGAGCTGAGTTTCAAACATTGACAGCAAAAAGTGCACTTCTCATTGTTTTTTTTTTACTGATTGTGATCCTCTCAAAAGTCACTAACATTTCTGCCCCAAAACAGAGAGTTTAGCAAAGTGTTTGCCCTCAGATTCCCCATATCCACCAAGTCCCCCTGCATATACCACCTCCTACCCTGAACTCTCAGCAGCCTGCCTGCCTGGATTTGCTTTTTTTTTTTTTTTTTTTTTTTTGGATATAGGAATGCATTTGTACTATTGATGCTCCTATCTGGTCCATTTTGAGACCAATATCACCCTTTTGCAAAATCACCCTTCAAGCAGAAGGGTGCAAGCCATGGCTTTAGTAACAATCCTTTTAATTACTATAACTTTCCACTTGCCAACATTTTATATTGTGTAGATCAGTTCAATGCAAAAAGAAGAAGGAGACATGTTGACCCACATAGAGAATCAGATATGTGACCTCCATCTCCCAAAGTTGAACCTCTAACCCTCAAAGCCAACGAGCTACAACCTCCAGACAACCATTACCCCTTAAGACTGATATATATCATGACATTCCTTGTAACATATCAAAACATATTGAATAGAATGTGCACTGCATTTCACCCTTGAAGAACACTAGGTGAATGATCCTATGGTCAATATTATTTCACAACCACAGAGACGTATTCAGACACTTCAACCCACATAGAAACATGGAATCTTAGAAAGGGAAGCCACTATAGAGGCCAGTGAATGCCACCCTGGTATTTGATGAATTCAATGAATATCTGAATTTCCTTCAGAGCACCCCCAAGTCAGTGGCTTGGCCATCTTCTAGAACACTTGCAAATAATGGGATCTTCACAACCTCACAGGGTAGCCTGTCTTATACTCAGACAGTCTTAATATTTGTAAAGTTATCCTATTATCAAGGTAAAATAGGCTTCCCTAATAGTTCTTCCTATTAAACATAGTTTTTTCCTCTGGAAACTCTTAGAGCTCTGGGTTTGAGACAAAAGGTCTGGCAATTAAATCCCCAGGTGCTGCTGTGGCTGTTATCAGTACATGTTCACTGAGAACAACGAATTTCTTTGGATCCCAGTCCTACCAGGGGCAAATTCTTGTTGAAACTTGCAAAGAGTCACTCTCCAAAGCAAATCAGAGTCTCCTACAACTTCTAAACAATAGTTTGTTTAGTGATAAGTACAAAGTTGCATATCAGCAACAGGGTTTTTAAAAAAGCAGAAAAAAAATACACCGATTACATATAATCACATATGTTGAACTATTTCTAGCCTAGATATAATCTTAATATAATGAGTATTGTTACAAGAGATAAAGATAATAATAACAATAATTTTATTTATAAACCATTTTCCAGCCAATGCGCTTGGGGCATTGCATGATCATAAGCAATGATTAAAACACTATTAAAAAACATCAAACAAATAAAACACAAGCTAGTCTTCAGGTAGAAAACGAAGTAGTGCTAAAACAAATCAGAGGCTGGACGGGTACAGTGGCTCACGCCTGTAATTCCAGCACTTTGGGAGGCCAAGGAGGGCAGATCACTTGAGGTCAGGAGTTCGAGACCAGCCTGGCCAATATGATAAAACCCTGTCTCTACCAGAAATACAAAAATTATCTGGGCGTGGTGGTGCACGCTTGTAATCCCAGCTACTCCAGAGGCTAAGGGGGGAGGATCGCTTGAATCTAGGAGTCAGAAGCTGCAGTGAACAGAGACTGTGCCACTGCACTACAGCCTGAACAGCAGAGTGAGATTCTGTCTCAGAAAAAAAGAAGAAAAGAAACCAGACATTACTATTAGAAGCACAGAAAAATAGCTGGGCGCAGTGGCTCACACCTGTAATCCCAGCACTTTGGGAGGCCGAGGTGGGTGGATCACGAGGTCAGGAGCTTGAGGCCAGCCTGCCCAACATAGTGAAACCCTGTCTCTACTAAAAATACAAAAATTAGCCAGGCATGGTGGCACGCGCCTGTAGTCCCAGCTACTCAGGAGGTTGAGGCAGGAGAACAACTTGAACCTTGGAAGTGGAGGTTGTGGTGAGCTGAGATTGCGCCAGCACCACTGCACTCCAGCCTAGGCAACAGAGCAAGACTCCATCTCAAAAACAAAAGCAAAAAAGTACAGAAAAATGGCACCAGGTATCAGGAGACATCACCGATACTTTTCTTTGTGTTTTTTCCACTCTAGTTACTCCAAAAAAAAAAATCTTAAATCCTCCTTGTCATGATTTCTAACACCTTTATTTCGTATGTACCAACTTCTTCTTTAGTCACTGTTCTTTAGATTAAATTTTCTCCCCTCCTTAGATCAAGATCTCATTTTTCTGTCTATTCAATCAAATTCATACCACAAATAGGTTAGTTCATAAAACCATGAAAAACAAAAAAGAAGAGTGATTAACCCATTTCTTCAATACTCGAATTTTGATGTGTTTGTTATGTATTTTGGCTCTATAACCAATGACACTTAAAAAAAGGAAAACAGTCAATGCCCAAACTATAAGCCCACATGACTGTCATTTCCAACTTTTCAGCCATCATGACATCCTTTTGTTTTGAGTTTTGCAATAACCACCAACTCCCTCCTCCCTTCAAAAAAGATGAGGATGGTGTAGAAAGCACTGTTGGTTACCTACGCCACAGCCATTTCCTCCCCCTCCCCTCCTCTCTTCCTGGCTAACAGAACACTATTTTTATTCAAGGATCAGAGGGTCATATGCTCATAGAAAGTGGGGCCCTCCCTCCCCAGCAAGAAAATGTTAAATCTGAGACATGAAGGGTAATTCCACTCCCCCTTGCTAGTAGAGTGTTGGTTCCAGATATGTAATCCAACTCCAGCCAAGGACACATGGCAGGAAGTCTGATAGAACTTCCCAGGAGAGGTCTGCCTCCCTGGCCTGCCTCAGACTGTGCAGATGTGTTCTTTAGAACCAGACTGGCTCTCTTGAAGTCATGAGATACAGAACCATAGAACGAAGTAAGCACACTGGGTTCAGTGGAGTGAAAGATGGAAAGACATGGGGTCCCTGAGGACAGTATCAAGCCAAGCCTGCAACCACCCACATTGCATTTCCTATTGGATGAGAGGATGTCTCCTCCTTGTTCCAATCAATTAAATTGAACATTCTTGACCTCACAACTAAAAACATCCTAGACCACTCAAAAGCGTTTCTTAGTGCATAAAGTGAATTACACACTTTTGGGATTCGTATTTTTAGAAAATACTTACATACAACTAAAAATACTTGAAATCTTTTAAACCAGTTTGAATGTCAGTTGGATAACTTTTCAGTGCCTAACATCTACCAAGCATGTTAGCCTACATCATATTTTTTAATTCCTATAATTACATGTAAAATGGGATTATTCCATTTTATAGAAAAGGAGAATCAGAGAAATTAAGTGATTTGCTTAATATCACATAGTTTGGAAGTGTTAGAACCCGCATTTGAAGACAATTTTCTTTGAGTCAAAGTTTATTTTTCTTTTTACTTCATCAAGGTGCATTTACTGGATTCTTATTCTGGGCTATGCTCCCAGACTTTTTTTTAAATTTTTAATATTTCAATAGTTTGGGGGGTCCAGGTGGTTTCAGGTTACATGAAAAGGTTCTTTAGTGGTGCCTTCTGAGATTTTAGGGCACCCGTCACCAGAGCAGTATACACTGGACCCAGTATAGGGTCTTGTATCCCTCACCCTCCTCCCAACCTTCCCGCTGAGTCCCCAAAGTCCATTATATCTCTCTTTTTTTTTTTAGACGGAGTTTTATTCTTGTTTCCCAGGCTGGAGTGCAAGGCATGATCTCAGCTCACTGCAACCTCCATCTCCTGGGTTCAAGCGATTCTACTGCCTCAGACTCCTGAGTAGCTGGGATTACAGGCCTGTGACACCACGCCTGGCTAATTTTGTATTTTTAGTAGAGACGGGGTTTCACCATGTTAGTCAGGCTGGTCTCTAGCTCCTGACCTCAGGTAATCCACCCGCCTCAGCCTCCCAAAGTGCTGGGATTACAGGCGTGAGCCACTGTGCCTGGCCCCCATTATATCATTCTTATGCCTTAACGTCATCATGGCTTAGCTCTCACTTATAAGTAAGAACATACAGTATTTGGTTTTCCATTCCTGAGTTGCCTCACTTAGAATAATAGCCTCCAGCTCTATCCAAGTTGCGGCAAAAGACATTATTTTGTTCTTTTTCATAACTGAGTAGTATTTCATCATGTATATAAACCATATTTTCTTTATCCATTCATTGGTGTTTGGGCACTTAAGTTGGTTTCATATTTTTGCAGCCTTTACCTCCCAGGCTCAAGTGATCCTCTTGTCTCAGCCTCCTGAGTAGCTGAGACCACAGGCATGAGCCACCATGCCCGGCCCAAAGACTTAATATTGACAATTATCTTAACCCCACAGGTTAACCCTTAAACCTCAAGGCCTGATAAGATTGTTGTCAATATTAAGTCTCCGGGCCTGGCACAGTGGCTCACACCAGTAGTGGAATATTATAGTAGGTTCCAATATGACTCCACAAATTGCCAACAGGGTCTTAAGTTTTGTATTGGAACCTCAGTTGAAATATTCCATTACTGTGAAGATTTTTACTTAGTAGGATCTCAAAAAAATCGAGTTCAAGATCATATTTGATGAACTGCATGGTCCTATAAAAACTTGGGTTCGATGTGTAATGAAAAGCTGAAAATATGCTTCCCACAGTTGACATATTTTTCATTAACCAATATGACAAAAGGACAACTTAAAAATGTGGGAGCTGTTCAATTGTTTCTCCCTTTCCTGACGGGTGACTTCCAGACACGTAACTTGGTCTTTATCTTATGGCGTAACCCTACCAAAAAGAAATCTCTGGCCGGGCGCGGTGGCTCGTGCCTGTAATCCCAGCACTTTGGGAGGCCAAGGCAGGTGGATCACTTGAGACCAGGAGTTCAAGACCGGCCCGGCCAACAGAGTGAAACCCCATCTCTACTAAAAGTACAAAAATTAGCCGGGTGCGGTGGTACGGTACCTGTAATTCCAGCTACTCGGGGGCCCGAGGCAGGAGAATTGCTTGAGCCCAGGAGGCGGAGTTGCAATGAGCCAAGGTTGCACCACTGCACTCCAGCCCGGGTGGACTCCATCTAAAAAAAAAGTACCTAATGTAGATGACAGGTTGATGGGTGCAGCAAACCACCATTGCACATGTATACCTATGTAACAAACATGCATGTTCTGCACATGTACCCCAAAACTTAGAGTAAAAGAATAATAATAATAGGCCGGGTGCGGTGGCTCATGCCTGTAATCCCAGCACTTTGGGAGGCCGAGGCGGGCGGATTACGAGGTCAAGAGATCGACACTATTCTGGCTAACACAGTGAAACCCCGTCTCTACTAAAAATATTTTTTTAAAATTAGCAGGGCGTGGTGGCGGGCGCCTGTAGTCCCAGCTACTCGGGAAGCTGAAGCAGGAGAATGGCGTGAACCCAGGAGGCAGAGCTTGCAGTGAGCCGAGATCGCGCCACTGCCCTCCAGCCTGGGTGACAGAGCGAGACTCCGTCTCAAAAAAAAAAAAAAGAAAAAAAAAGAATAGTAATAATAAAAAAAAATCCCTGGATCACCATGAAAAGCAAATGTTCAGCGCTGCTCAACAAAGAAAAACATTTTAATATTTCTTATTAGTCAAGAATTTATTGGATTTTTGCCTTTGGGGTGGCATAGATTGATGTAAATTCATTCACTCACTCAACAAAGCTGTCCTGAGTATGCAGCACTCTGCTTGGTACTGAGGATGCCCTGGTAAGCCAGGCACACACCTCCTGGCTCCCGTGAAATTGCTGTTATTCTAAGGCAAGCAGATAATAAATGAGCAAGTAAATAGATGAATAAGGTCTCAGATTGTAATGGCACAACGAAGAGAACAAAATGGGAGAAAAGAAGGGCCAACATTTGATAGAGCATGAGAAAGGCTCCTTACTTCAAAAAAGCTGACATTTCATTCATGACCACATTGGATGGAACCGAACGGCAGTGTTTGAAATGAAATAATCCAGGAACAGAAAGTTAAACACTGCTTAGTATCACTCATATGTGGAAGCTAGAAAGAAAGTTGATCTCATAGAAAAAAAAAATAGAACAGAGGATATTAGAGGTTGGGAAGGATAGGGAGAAGGGGTGGATAGGGAGAGATTCTTTAAAGGATACAAAATTACCACGAGATAGAAGGAATAAGTTCTAGTGTTCTGTA
Source organism: Gorilla gorilla gorilla (assembly GCF_029281585.2). Classification (NCBI taxonomy): domain Eukaryota; kingdom Metazoa; phylum Chordata; class Mammalia; order Primates; family Hominidae; genus Gorilla; species Gorilla gorilla. Next base: position 17,420,527 of record NC_073232.2, on the reverse strand, counting down.
GCACTGTAGGATGATTACAGTAACAATAGCAGGTCAGGCTGTTTCTCATACCTGTAAACCCAGCACATTGGGAGGCTGAGGCAGGCAGATTGCTTGAGCCCAAGAGTTCAAGACCAAAAAATTAGTGGGGCACGGTGGCGCACACCTGAATTCCCAGCTATTTGGGAGGCTAGGGCAGGCAGATTGCTTGAGCCCAAGAGTTCAAGACCAAAAAATTAGTGGGGCACGGTGGCGCACATCTGAAGTCCCAGCTATTTGGGAGGCTAAGGCGGGAGGATTGATTGAGCCCGGGAGGTAGAGGCTGCAGTGAGCTATGATCACACCACTGCACTCCAGCCTGGGTGACAGAGAGAGACCCTGTCTCAAAAACAAAACAAAACTAAACAATAATATATTACATAGTTTCAAATAGCTAGATGGGGGATACTGAATGTTCCCAGCCAAAGAAATGATAAAAGTCATTTTCATTGAGATGATGGATATGCAAATTACCCTGATCTGATCACTGTACCTCATATGTATTGCAACATCACTATGATCCCCATGAATACGTACAATTATTATTTGTCAATTCAAAAATAAACTTTTAAACTGACTTTAGAATGGTAACATGAATGAAAGAGGTGCCTGCGAAGATGCAGAAGAAAAGTGTTGGACTCAGAGGAAACAAGAAGGGCCAATGTTCTGAGGCAGGGGTAAGAAGTGCATGTTCCAGGAGCAGCATGGCCATCATCAGTCCATAACTCCAGCCTCCCACATCTTGCTGCCCTGCAAAACTCCACTTCATGGCTAAGAATTTCCAGCTTCACATCTCAAACCCTCAGCTCCTCCCTTCCTCCCTTCAGGATCGGCTCCCTGAAGCCATCCCCATCCCAGCTGCTGGCAACTCCATTCCTGCCTGGTGTCATCTTTGTGCCTCTCTTTCTCTCTCTGCTCCCCATTGAATCTGGTGGGAAACCATGACTCCACTTTCCCAGAAAATACAGAATTTGATCTCATGTCACCACTTCCATTGCTGCTGCCCAGGGCAGACAGCTATTATCTCTAACCGAGATTATTACACAGGGATAGGACCAGGGTGAGGCAAGGTTGGCCCCCGGGGTACAAAATTGAAAGAGACGCTCCCTCTCCAGATGCTTTGCACAGCCCTGGGAGTGAGGACCTCCTCACATTTCATACCCTAGGGGCCTAAATTTACTTCACTTTAGCTCTGGCCCAACTATTGCAATCAACTGCAAACTCTCTCCTATATGAGTCCTTGCCTACAGGCTACTGTCAACGCAGCAGCCACAGAGATGCTTTTTATTATTTTTTATTTTACTTATTTATTTTTTCTTATTATACTTTAAGCTCTGGGGTACATGTGCAGAACGTGCAGGTTTGTTACATAGGTATACATGTGCCATGGTGGTTTGCTGCACCCATCAACCCATTACCTACATTAGGTATTTCTCCTAATGCTGTCCCTCCCCTAGCCCACTAACCCCCGACAGGCCCCAATGTGTGATGTTCCCCTCCCTGTGTCCATGTGTTCTTATTATTTAACTCCCACTTATGAGTGAGAATATGCAGTTTTTGGTTTTCTGTTCTTGCGTACAAATGCAAAAACATTCCGTGCTCCTTGGATAGGAAGAATCGATATTGTGAAAATGGCCATACTTCCCAAAGTAATTTATAGATTCAATGCTATCCCTATCAAGCTACCACTGACTTTCTTCACAGAATTGTGATGCTTTTTAAACATAAACAAATAATGCTCTTCCCCTGCTAAAGACCCTGAGACAGCTGCCCATCTCACAAAGAGCGAAAGCTAACATCCGTGGAGAGCCGACACTGACTCCTCGGCTGGCCTCCTCACTGAATCTTGAATGCAACAAACGTATTCCCACCTCAGGACTTTTACTCTAGACACTGTCCCTCCCAGATCACTCTCTCCCTCCTACCAGCCTTGGCTAATTCTTTTTCCTGTTTCAACTCTTTGCTCAAATTTCACCTTTGACCTGTGGCCTGCCCTGACCAGCACTGCAGCCTGCCTCAAGACCCTCCCATTGGTACCCCTGTCCCTAACCCAACTCAACTTTTTTCTGTAGCACTGACCACTTCCTAACCCACCAAGGAACTAAATTCCTCTCTCCCTGTGCTAAAAGGTAAACTCTGTGAGTGTAGGAATTTTGTGTTCTTTGTTCTCTGCTCTATCTCTGGAGCCCAGAAAAGTGCTAGGCACATAGAAAGCACTGTAATAAGGCTGGGTGCACTGGCTCATGCCTGTAATCCCAGCACTTTAGGAGAACAAGGCCAGCAGATCACTTAAGGTCAGGAGTTCGAGACCAGCCTGGCCAACATGGTGAAGCCCAATCTCTACTAAAAATACAAAACAATAGCTGGCTGTGGTGGCAGGTGCCTGTAATCCCAGCTACTTGGGAGGCTGAGACAGCAGAATCACTTGAACCAGGGAGGTAGATGTTCCAGTGAGCTGAGATTCCACCCCACTCTAGCCTGGGGGACAGAGCGAGACTCCGTCACCAAAAAAAGAAAAAAGAGAGCACTGTAATAAATAGTTGTGCAATGAGCCAATTAATGCATGAGTCTAAGAAGTGACCAGTTGTGCTGGGAAATGCAGATGAAGAAGAAGAAAAGAGCCAGATCATTGTAGGAACCTGTAGGCTACGAGAAGCGTTTGGAATTTATTCTGACCACAAGCATTGTGTTTGGAATCATTGGTGGGTTTACAACAGATTTCTGTTTTAAAGTAATCTGCTTGTTACGTGGAAATGGATGAGAGAGAAAAGCAGATGTGATGGGTTTGGGGTTGAGACAATGGCAGAAAAAATGAGAAGAAATGAATGGCTATTTCAGAAGTCGAGCCAACAGGAATTACTGATGAATTAGCAGGGTGAACTGCCTTTAGAAGAGGAATCCTGATATAGTGAAAATAGTAGAAGGTTTGTCAGGGACAGAGGTAGACAAATTTTCAAGACAGGTGGAATCAAAAGATCTGTATTTAAAGATGTTAGGCTGGGCATGATGGCTTATGCCTGTAACCCCAGCACTTTGAAAGGCCGAGGCAGGCAGATCACTTGAGGTCAGGAGTTTGAAACCAGACTATCCAACATGATGAAACCCTTTCCCTACTAAAAATACAAAAATAGCCAGGCATAGTGGTGCATGGTTGTAATCCCAACTACTTGGGAGGCTAAGTCGGGAGAATCGCTTGAACCTAGAAGGCTGAGGTTGCAGTGAGCAGAGATTGCATCACTGCACTCCAGCCTGGGTGACAGAGCAAGACTCTAAGACTCTGTCTCAAACAAACAAACAAACAAAGAAGAACAAAAAGGTGTTAGCCTGGGCAGCACAGTGAGACCAAGTCTCCACATAAATTTTTTAAAAAAATTAGCAGGGCATGGTGGTGCACTCCTGTACTCAGGAGGCTGAGTCTGGAGGATTGCTTGCACCAGGAGGTCAGGGCTGCAGTAAGCCATGATTGTGACATGGCACTCTAGCCTGGGCAACAGAGCAAGACCATGTTTTGAAAAATAAATAAATAAATAAATAAGTAAAGACGTTAATTTTGAGATGCCTGTTAGATATCCAAGTAGAAATATAAGAAGGTGATTGAAGAAGCCTGCTGTACAGGGGAGAGGTCAAAGGGGAGATAAAAATAGACTCACCAGCACATGGTTGGTGTGTACAGTCATGTGTCTAGATGAGGTCACCTAAATGTACACAACAAGGAAAAGAGAAGCAGAGGGAGCCCAGAACTGAAGACATGAAAGGGAACGACATTATCCAGAAGGCTTCCCTCCTCCCCACTCCTCAAACTCTTGGAGTTTCCCTTGTGTTCAGAAATCTGCCTTTCTCAGCCTCCTTTTGGATACTCACAGGCACTGTGCATTTCTGTCCCTCACCATTATTTCCTCCAAAGCATTTGCAGATCCTTGGCCTTGGCTTTCCAAACCTGAAGCTATTTCCAGCAGTCCTTCAACTCAGTCAATTTGTCAGTTAACTCACTGTTAAAACACATACACAAAAGCAATTATGTAAACTAAAAGAAGTTTTATTTCCAACTCTAATTTATTTTTTAATCTCCTTTTCTCTCCAAAATGCATACAATGGTCTTTGTGCAGGTGAGAGACAAGAAAAAAATCGTTCCCAGTTAACATTTTTCAGAAATGTTCTGGGTGCTTGATATTTCTCTGTCACCCTACTTTAGTCTCATTTCAGGGAGTGGGTCCAAAATCCTATCCCTAGAACAAGCAAGTAGTGTTGTGGTGACCTCCAAGTAGCTTGTTTTACATCAAGGAAAGGAAGATGAAGGTGGATGAGAAGGTAAATGACTCCAGGAGAAATATGGAATTATTAACTGAGGATACTTCTGAAGATTTTTTTTTCTAAGACAGGGTCTTGCTCTGTCACCCAGGCTGGAGAGCAGTGGTGCCACCTTGGCTCATTGCAGCCTCAACCTCACAAGCTCAAGCAATCCTCCCACCTCAGCTTCCTGAGTAGGTGGGACCAGAGGCATGTGCCATCACGCCTGGGTAATTTTTGTATTTTTTGTAGAGATGAGGGTTTCACCATGTTGGCCAGACTGGTCTCAGGCAATCCTCCCTCTTAAGCCTCCCAAAATGCTGAGATTACAAGCGTGAGCAACTGTGCCTGGCCTGAAGATACCTTATAATGACTTGACCGATGTAGCTGAGGTCATTTGATCCTAGAAAGAACATAGAAATTATGGTTTGAAACTGACTCACAAGCTAAGGCATTGCATCTCATCTTAAATGTCCATTAAACATCACACAATGGCAAACTGTAGTCAGAATCAAGCCTAGAACTCTGCTCCAAAGTTCTAAACCCAAACACCATATCCTCCCTACTGATGACAAGCCCAGGGTGGACGTCGTCAGCCTCCCACAGCTAATAGTAGGTCATCCACTTCTGAAGGGTCTTTCCACTGTTTGTTTTCTCTTGCTCTTATCACTAAGGTGGATGGTATTAGATATGTTTCTTTTTAGCAAGTATGAGGTAAGCAGAGGTCAAACTAGTGTCAAACAGAGATGTAGAAAAGCAGATATGGTTACAGTGCAAACCCACGAGCCTAAAGTAAAAACAAAAGAATTCTTTCAGCGACACTTCAAAACCAATTGAAACCAAAGTGATGATCTCGGGGCCACTTTCCAGATAGAAGTCAAGCCCCGACCTTCATGCTTAAGGGCTCTTGTGTACTGAGCTGACAGAGGTAAACATTGATCTGAAGCGACCACTTCATTTTTCCTCTCTCAAAGCCAGTTGTGGGTGCCATTCTAGTACCTCCTTCAGCAGGCAATTAAATTTGAGAGAGGTTGGAAACAAAAGCTAGAAAACCCTATGATATCCAGCCCTTAATCCTCTCTGCTGAATCTATTCCAATCCCTTAGGTGGAAGGAGGTAGCACACTTCTTCAGAGCTACTATTTACTCAAGGCAAGAGAGCAATAAACAAGGTCAGGGTATTACTATGCATTTATCTCTTCCACTGTATGTGCCAAGGGGATAATGACCACACCTTTATTTTCATCATTATTCAATTTCCAGGGTTTGGCACATAATCCAAACTCAATACCTATTTCTGGAATGGATTCTCTGTCTCTTAAATTTTCAGTGTCTCAATGTCCTCGTACCTTTCAAATCAGTTAACAAGAAGAATAGACCCAGAGGAATCTCTTATTTTATTCTCATCTTTACTTGCCACATTATTTCATTTTGGCTAAACCTAGTCTCTCTAGTTCCACTTTTCTTCCCCAACGCCATCATCTTTTTTTTTTTTCACAAGCCCTCAGTCCTTTCAGTTAGACATTTTCCCTCTTCAAGCCCCACCATGCTCTTCCCTGGTGACGCTTCCTTCTCTGCCTTGTATTTTATATCACTCTCACCTGCCTTGCCTCTTTTCACACTCCCACATCTTTGTCTTCCAAGGCGACCTGTGTAGAAATAAGGCTGTGGAGAAATAGGAATGCTTTTGCACTGTTGGTGGGAGTGTAAATTAGTTCAACCATTGTGGAAGGCAGTGTGGCGATTCCTTAGTGACCTAGAACCAGAAATACCATTCGACCCAGCAATCCCATTACTGGGTATATACCCAAGGGAATAAAAATAATTCTATTATAAAGATAAATGTACACATATGCTCATTCCAGCACTATTCACAATAGCAAAGACATGGAATCAATCCAAATGCCCATCAACGATAGACTGGGTAAAGAAAGTGTGATACATAGACACTGTGGAATACTATGCAGCCATAAAAAAGAATAAGATTGTGTCCTTTGCAGGGACATGGATGGAGCTGGAAGCCATTGTCCTCAGCAAACTAACACGGGAACAGAAAACCAAACACCACATGTTCTCATTTGTAAGAGGGGGGCTGAACAATGAGAACACACGGACACAGGGAAGGGAACAACACACACTGGGGCCTGTCAGGGGGTGGGGTCACGGGAGAGCATCAGGATAAAAAGCTAATGCATGTGGGGTTTAATACCTAGGTGATGGGTTGATAGGTGCAGCAAACCACCATGGCACAGGATTACCTGTGTAACAAACCTGCACTTTCTGCACATGCACCCCAGAACTTAAAATAAAATAAAATCTTCAATCAGCCTTTCAGTCATGATATAATGCGAAGTGCTATGTGGAGGTACGCTAAGAAGCAATGTAAACCCAACCCTGGTTCAGGGGCTTGATTCCAGTTTGTGTTAGATTTTAGCTGGTCAACAACACTTTACTATCAAAAGCACTTACTTCCTATGCTCTAATAATTTAATAAATTCAGTCTTGATAGATTGAGTTACAGCTTCAGTTTCAGTTGATGTAATCAATATGATTTATTCTTAACTCCTCCATTACAATAAACAAATAAAAATACATAAGTAAAAATATTATTTGAACTACTTCATAACTACATTTTTGTTTTGTTTTGTTTTTTGTTTTTTGTTTTTTTTTGACATGGAGTCTCACTCTGTTGCCCAGGCTGGAGTGTATTGGCATGATCTCGGCTCACTGCAACCTCCACCTCCCAGGTTCAAGTGATTCTCCTGCCTCAGCCTCCCAAGTAGCTGGGATTATAGGCACCCACCACCAAGCCTGGCTTTGTATTTTTAGTAGAGATGGGGTTTTGTCATGTTGGTCAGGCTGGTCTCAAACTCCTGATGTAAGGTGATTCGCCTGCCTCAGCTTCCCAAAGTGCTGGGATTACATGTTAGATATTTTGCTGTTTGAGTTGAGTAGCACTGGTCAATGAATAGCACATTAACCAGCTGTGCAGGCCAGATGTGGTGGCTCACACCTGGAATCCCAGCACTTTTGGGGGCCAATGCAGGAGGATCACTTGAAGACAGGAGTTCAAGACCAGCCTGAACAACATAGGGAGACCACGTCTCTACAAAAAAAAAAAAAAAAATTTAATAAAAAACTACCTGCACAACCTTGGACCCATCATTTGCTGTCCCAGATCCTAGACAGTAAATGCACAAAAATCATGATGGCAATATCTCACCAGAGACTTCTACTCATCTTCATAATTGGTCCTAAAGTGAAATCGCTTCCAAAACAAAGGCTCAGTTTGATAAGTGTCCTGCAAACACAGGCCAGTCCAGGGCACATAATGGGTGTACAATAAACCTTGACCAGATAAATGAATCTGAACATCTCGTTATTTTTGTGAAGATTAGGTGCAATAAGAAATGTAAAGACACTATGCAAACTATAAAACAACATGCAAATAGAATGCTGTTGTAACAAAAATCTAAAATGTATGTCATTGAGTCTGAGGGTGGCATAACAGATACTGCAGTTCAGAAAGCATTGTTCTGGAAGATTAAGCTTTTCTGTGAAAGAACACATGTTCTAGTCCCAGTTTTAATCATATTTGCCTCTTCTGAACTTCTATAGAACTTTTTGTTTGTTTGTTTGTTTTGCTTTTTATTATTCTTTTTTTTTTTTTTTTTTTTTTTGAGACAAAGTCTCACTCTGTCGCCCAAGCTGGAGTGCAATGGTGTGATCTTGGCTCATTACAACCTCTGCCTCCTGGGCTCAAGTAATCCTCCTACCTCAGCTTCCCCAGTAGCTGGGACTACAAATGTGTGTCTCCATGCCCAGCTACTTTTTGTTTTGTTTTTTAGGTTTTTTGGGTTTTTTGTGTGGTGGGAGTCTCACTTGTTGCCCAAGCTGGTCTCAAATTTTTGGACTCAAATGATCCTCCTTCCTCAGCCTCCCAAAATGCTGGGATTACAGGTGTGAGCCACTGTGCCTGGTCTAATTTTTGTTTGAATCTTACTTCGTCCTTTATCTGATTAGTCAGGATGTTGAAGGAGTTCTTAGTATCCCCTAATAATAATTCATGACACTTGTGTATTGTTTTTACAGACTGCATATCTGTTATACCATTCCCAGACTCAATGACATATATTTTAGATTTTTATTACAACAGCATTTTGCTTCAGGTACCAACTTTTATAACAAGAAAATAAAAGCCTTAGCTACTCTAAAAGACAACCAATAATACAGTGGCTTAAATAACAGACAGGCATATGTCCTCCTCATGTCACAGCCCAGAGCAGAGAGGCGAAGTTGTTCTACTAAATGTGATCACTAATGGTCCAAGCCCTTTTCAATCATTTGCATTCTGGAGGGTGTTGTCTTCACCTGTGTGGTCAAAGCTAGTTATCAGCTTATCAACGTTCCAGTTCACGGGAAAAAGAGCAAGAAAGGGACATGTGTAATATTTTAAGGCCTGGGCCTGAGAGTTCCGCACATCATTTCCAGTTAACTTCCACTGACTGGAACTTAGTCACATGGCCCAAACCTACCTTCAGTGGCATCTGGGACATGCACACTAGGCAGCCACAACCCCAGACACACAGCTCTATAGCTCAGCAAATGTTAGTGAACTATAAGCCAAAGAAGGCTTTGTGAAAAACGCAGGACTTCATATAGGCATTGAGGGATGTCTAAGATCAGAATAGAAAGCTAGAAAGACTCAAAAGTATAAACACTGAATTCCCGGCTTCTGCCTTGACTGCTACCAAAGATCCTACTTCTTAGTTTAATCCGTGCATTCTTTTTAAAAAAATTCTGAAGAAAAAAATGATAGAACATTGTTCCCCCCTCAAAATCATATTGTAGACCTTTAAAATAAAGATACATAGGCACAGAACAATAATTTCCCTTGGAATAATCATGGATATATGAAGGAAATTTAACAATAGTTCAAGCGCTTGTAACATAATCATTAATATATAGAAATAAATTTGTAAGACTTTTTCATTGCAACAACTTCTAAACAATGCTCTCTGTGGAGTAAATACAATTTGGGTTACAAAATTAGCAAACAAAAAATCAACAAAGCAAGTTTTTTTTAATTCTTTCATTTTTCTCAGCGCTGGGAATGACTTGGTGACACCTCTAAATATCAGGGACTGTAATGCAGAATATGAAGAGCTAACTATGAAGGACAGTTAGGAGTTTTGTCATGTGGAAAAGAGCAGAAAGATACCCTAAGGAAACATGTGCTCCGGGCTGGATGCGGTGACTCATGCCTGTAATCTCAGCACTTTCAGAGGCTGAGGGAGGCGAATTGCTTGAGGCCACAATTTCGAGATCAGCCTGGGCAACATAGCAAGACCCTGTTTCTATAAGTATTTTTTGAAAAGGAAAAAAGAAAGAAAAGACATACCTGCTCTGACAGGCACCATACGAAACAGAATACACACATTTTTGCAATTAAATCTCCATGCAAACCATGATTGTTTTTATTATTCTAAAATGGAGTTCTAGTCAAGTTGCTAGTGTAGGCAATGTGCCTTGGCATCTAAAAAGAACCAAGAGTAAATCATTTCCAATGTGTGTCCTTGTCACGCTGTTCACTGCCACTCACACTTGGCCCCACATTGATTCATTGCTCATATGAGCAGCCTGGGAGCAGGTACCCTGCCACAGCCTCCTCTGCAGCTCCTATTCTTGCTCATCTCCAATTCTTCCTCCACACAGCAGCCATGAAATGCATTTAACTTTTTTTTTTTTTTTGAGACAAGGTTTCACTCTGTGGCCCAGGCTGGAGTGCAGTGGTGCAATCACAGCTCACTGCAGCCTCAACACCCCAGGCTCAATCGATCCTCCTACCTTAGCCTCCCAAGTACCTGTGGTGCATGCTACCACACTCAGCTAATTTTTGTATTTTTTGTAGAGACACGGTCTCATTATATTGCCCAGGCTGGTCTCAAGCTCCTGGGCTCAAGCGATTGACTTGCCTCGGCTTCCCAAGGTGCTGGGATTACAGGTGTGAGCAGTGGCACCCAGCTAACATTTGAATATGAATTGTATCACATGGCTCAGAGCCCTCCACTGACTTCCCATTGTGCCCTCATTCACCTGGCTCACAGGACCCCACCTGGGTGCTCTGGTTTGCTATTCCTGCGTCATTTTGCACTACCTCCCCCCACCCCTTATTTTTGTTGGAGCTCAGAAAACGATACCCTAAAGTATGATGCTTTGGCAAGCTGAGAGCTTTGAACTAAAGAGATTGGAAGGTCTCAGGAGTAACGTCTCTCTCTGACCTTCTCCTGCCCTCCTGTCTCTCACTCCTCTTTCCTCTCCAGAGTGGGCCCCAGAAACTGGAACCCCTTTACCCCAAGCTAGCCATAAGACCTAGAAATATGAATCTAAACTTTCCTGCCTTTCAGTGTAGGAGCTGGCCGTAAAGAAAGTCTCTGACCTACCTTGTCAGATTGTGGGTCATGGGACCCTCATTCCAGAGGGGTCCTGCCCTGTACTCAGGAGGAAGGAATGCTGCTCAGAGAGGCCAGGAAGAATCTGAACAGACGGGCCTTGCTGGGTGTCCCCCTCAGTCTATGACATCAGGTCATTCCCTTTGGTCTAGTCATATTTCTATACAGCTGTTCATTCTTCATCGAATCCAAGCATAAAAATGGACAGTTTTCCCTGGGTCTTTGGGGGTCTTCATTTTTGAGGTCCCCTGTGTCTTGTAAAACTCTGATTAAATAAATCTGTTATGTTTTCTCTTGCTAACCTGTCTTTTGTTTCAGGAGTGCTGGCTGTGACCTTTATGATGGGTGAGGGAAAGGATCACACTGTTCCGCCCCTATATTTCCCACCACCCAGCCACACTTGTGCTCAGCTCCCCAAAAAGCCCAAGCCCTCTCCTCCTCCCTTGGGCCTCCTGTGCACTATGCCTGATCCTATCCTATCCCCGGGATGCCCCTTCTCCTCTCGCTGCACTCCTGGAGGCCTCAGCTGAAACGTCGCTTCCCCAGAGAATTCCTCTGGCGTCTCATCTGAACATGCTCCTTCCCTCCCCAACCCTATTCTCTTCTCTACTAACACCCTGCTCTTTTTCTTCATGGGAGATTCCACAGTTTTTAATGATATATTCAGATACAGCTTAATGCCAATTTCCGTCACTCAACTGTAGCAATATGAAGGTCAAGGGACCCATCTACCAGGTTCTCCACCAGAAACCCAGTGCCAGCCACAGAACGCAGCATGCAGCACATGCTTAAAGAAATGTTGTTGAGTAAGGTTAAAAGTCGTTTAAATTTAAAAATAAATTTTAAATAAAATATTTAATGTTTAATTATTAAGGAGTCTAGATGAGCTGTGATAAGCCCACTGAAAGGACTTACCTAAAATTGTATTATTGATTTATGCAAAAGGCATAAATAAAGTGGCTCTTGTTGTAATCCTAGCACTTTGGGAGGCCAGGGCAGAAGGATCACTTGAAACCAGGAATTCAAGACTAGCCTGGGCAGCAAAGTGAAACCCTGTCTCTTAAAAAAGGAAAAAAAAAAAAAAAAACCTTATTTTAAAAAACCGAGTACCTATCGTGGGTCTGATTCCTGTTCTCTAAAAGCTTTCATTTACTTTCTCATGAGATTCTCTTTCTGTTTTTATTTTTATTTTTGAGACAGAGTCACCCAGGCTGGAGTGCAGTGGTGCAATCTCGGCTCACTGCAACTTCTGCCTCCTGGGTTCAAGCGATTCTGTGCTTCAGCCTCCCAAGTACCTGGGATTACAGGTGTGCACAATGTCCAGCTAATTTTTTGTATTTTTAGTAGAGACGGGGTTTCACCATGTTGGCCAGGCTGGTCTGGAACCCCTGATCTCAAGTAATCCACCTGCCTCGGCCTCCCAAAGTGCTGGGATATTGCAGGCAGGAGACACCGCGCCCAGCCATGAGATTCTCTTTCAATACATATATATAACTTGAGCACACAATCCTATCCAGAAGACGTTTTTCTTTCTTTCTTGGTGTCTTTCACGCTGTAGGGGTGACATGAGCAATTTCCTAATTGAAATGAAGATTTCAAGACAGACATGAAATGAAATATTACTCCCTACTGCTCTGGTGATTGGTTGACCACTCTTATTTTGAAGAATAATTGGAATCACAGTAAGAGAATCTAGGTGTAAAGAAGAAATTTTTGAGTTCCACGATGACAGAATTCACTGAATCATATGGCCAGGGGTAACTTTCCCTACCTAGGGAAAGTCAAAACAGAAAGGCTAAGAGAAATAAAATATGACCCATGAGTATCTCTTCTGTCCCATTCTGGTTCATGTTTTACAAGCATTATTTTGATAATTGGGAAAAATAAGAAGGAAATGCTTGAGTCCTCTCAGTGATTATGGGAGGTTAAACTACTCCAAATCAACAGTGTGAATGGGCTGGGCACAGTGGCTCACACCTTTGATCTCAGCACTTAGGGATGCAAGGCAGGAGGATTCCTTGAGTCCAGGAGCTCAAGACCAGCTGGGCAACGTAGAAAGACCCCATCTCTACAAAAAAAATAAAAATTGTTATTTAATTAGCCCAATGTGGTGGCACATGCCTGTAATCCTAGCTACTTGGGAAGCTGAAGTGGGAGGATCATTTGAGCCCAGGAGTTTGAGATTACATTGCGCTATGATTGCGCCACTGCACTCCAGCCTGAGTGACAGAGTGAGACCCTGTCTCAATGAAAATAATAATAGTAATAATAATGCTAACAGAGTAGAAATGGGTCAAATGCTATGTTGAAGAGATTCTGGGCAAAATCAACCCTTCAAGACTTGGGGTTCTGGAATACCTTTTGCAAGGCTGATCTCATGCATAGGTATTCATTTATTAATCTCTTTTTGTCATCAATTCCTTTATTCATAGATTCATTCAACAACTGTTTCATTTTTTTCTAAACCCTATTTTTTTCTGAGGAATATGACAAAATATATTTGGCTTTTCTAATGGGAATGACTTTCTTAAAGTCTTGGAAAGCATGGTTTCCAAAAAAAAAAAGTCAGACTCACTGCCACTGTTCTTCAAGTAAATCTCCATTCACCCCAGCTCAGCTGTGAGTCTCTCCTTTAGGACTGTCTCTCAAAGGAGAGTAGTTGCACCCAGGCTTTGGGAAGTAGAATATTTAACTCAATTATGTCTGTTTGACCAGAGATAAGAAATCTCTGGCTTCTTGCATTAAAAGATAAACCCTGCAGGCATTAACTCCTAGGTCCCAAGGTGCTCTCAGGTGGAATTCACAGGCACCCTCCCATCATGGCTCCAGAATGCTGGTTTTGTCTTAAGGATTCTGTTTGTAAACTCCCTTGGAGGAACTCACAGTCTCTATTTACATGAGCCTTTGCCCAGCATTTATTTGCAAGACTGCAGGACAAACAAAACATCACACAGGGAAAGAAGGGGGGTTAAAAAAAAGAAAGCTCCTCATATTATCTCTCAAGGTCCTCCCCATTTTGACAAAAGGTTGCATCCTCTTACCCTGTCTCCTACAGTCAGAGGCAAACACAAGCTCTGTTCTAACACAGGGATTGGGTTTAGATAGTAGATCTAATCTGACCTGTGTCTGCCTCTAGGGCAGCTTAGAAAAAATACCTGGTGAGTTGTTAAATTTTTGACATTTTTACTACTAACTCTGCTATTGACTAAACAAGGAGTAATTACTGTGGCAACTTCCAGTATAAATTGTTAAAAATCATCCAATCAGCCAGTTGCACCTATCATAGTGAGGGGTGGAGCTGTGAGCTTTTAATTAATACATGCCATTCTGAAAATTAAAAATCACCTCAGAGAAAATAGCAAAGACTTAACAAGTCATAACCTTTCCTCCAAGTGAATGAACTGAAAATAGAGTAAATAATCTAATGCTTTGCACCAAGTCACACAGAACCCAAATCTTTGTTCTGGAAGAGAACATAGAAATTATCATTTTCAAGTGCTCATTTTATAAACAAATAAACTGATTTTCAGAGAGAAAAATAAGCTGGGCGTGGTAGCTCACGCCTGTAACCCCAGCACTTTGGGAGGCCAAGGCAGGAGGATCCCTTAAGCCCAGGAGTTTAAGACTAGACTGGGCAACACAGTGAGACCCCTACTCTACAAAAATATATTTATATATTAGCCAGGCATGGTGGCACACACCTGTAGTCCTGGCTACTTGGGAGGTTGAGATGGGAGGATCGCTTGAGCCTAGGAGTTTGAGGCTGCAGTGAGCAGTGAGCTATGGTTGTACCACTGCACTCCAGCCTGGGTGACAGAGTGACACCCCATCTAAAAAAAAAAAAAAGAAAGAAAAAGAAATGTGACATGCCATGCACAGTAGGTGAGTGGGTTTCCTGGCTCCTTCCTAGGGGTCGTGAGTGATGATGACCTTAACTTAAGATCAGAGCGTGATTCTAGTACATTCAAGAGTCCAGAGATAGTGACACACAACATTTGAAATCAGGACTGTCCCAGAAATCCTAGGTCACCAAAATTAGACCATACTCTGCTGTTGGCTAACTGGAGCCAAGCCTGGAGCAGAAATCACCTTGAGGAATCTCATTCTCTTGGCTAACTGGAGCCAAGCCTGGAGCAGAAATCACCTTGAGGAATCTCATTCTCTCACCAATCAAGGATGATGGCATCCTGGGCTAGGTTTCTCGCCCTTCAGACCACCCAACTCCTCTGCTACACAGCCATCCAAAATCTCACCTTGGTTCAGAGCCGATGAGCCTTCATGGCTTGCCTTTCTCCTGAGGTCACAGTTTTGTCCCAAACCTTTCCAGATGAAGCAGTTAGTAGTTTTCTAACTGCAGGATTACAAAGGTGCTTCCAGTGTTTCTGCGAATGTCTGTCTTATTATTGAACCCATTTTCCCCAAGAACAAGGAGAAAAAAGCTATTAGCAAGGAAGACCCTACTGCACATGTGTGTCTATAAATTCTACTTACCACATTGGATGCTTGACTCAGAGCAGACAATGGTTCCATCATTATAACTGTAATGCTTTGTAGCATTTTCACCTGATTCGTACACAGCATTCATAAAGAGGTCTACATATTTTATTAGCTCACTAGCTATCTACATACCTCTGTATCTTCTATGAAAGGCACCTCATTTCTACATTTTGCATTTTTATTTCTGGAGTACAAAATGTGGTAATAGGTTATATCAACGCACAAAAACTGGATGAGAATGAGAATTGAATATTCACTTTAGACATGTCTGGTTTGAAATAAACTACTTAATTTTACAAGGAAGAGGAGGAAAAAAGAGGTTAAAGCATTTCAGACCAATGAACACATCATATTACCAGGTGGTCTTGAATGCGTGTTCCCTTGTGTTTCTCGGGTTGACATGTTTTTGTTTAAATTATGGAATGTATCTATTACACACTTATGTCATCAATCCCTCAGAGGATCAGTGCAGATTTCTGTAACTATTGGGGGAAGTGCAGGGGGCTTAAATAGCACACTGGTTCAGCCTCCCTCCAAGTGTGTCCCAAGGAACACAGGCAAAGAGAAGAGAGGGACTCCTTAGCCAAATAACTTGGGAAATAACTAGATTAAATAACATAGATTTCGTAAGTACTCGAAGAGCCTTATTATGTTAAGGTCATTATGAATCACCACGAAGTAGCTCTATGTACACCCTTTCTCTAACTTTGTTGGTCATGGGTTTCTTTTTTAAGGAGTATCTCATGGGCCTAATGCTCTTCAGATTGAAAGTAATAATAATGATGATGATGACCACGTCTGAGCTCTTACTCTAAACCAGGCACTATACAAAGCACTTCACATTGTATCCCATTTAACCTTTCCGATGACCCTCATCCGTAGGTCCTACTATATCCTCATTTTACAGAAGAGGAAGCAGAGGCTCCGAGAGGCTAAATAGCAAGTCTAAAGTCACACAGCCAGTGAGTCACAGAATCAGAATTCAAGTCATTTTGACTCCACAATTCATATTCTTGACTCTTGGCCACCCTATTATACTATTGTATGTAGTATATATATCCTCACTAATCAAATCAGGAAAATAACCCATTCCTTTGCCAGTTCTGGCTGAGTTTGGATGAAAACAATTGCTTTGAGAGGGGGGAAAAGAGGGAAAAGCAGAGATGAAGGTAAGAAGGAGGCATTGTTTGGCTCAGATTAGAAAAAAGTGATTAAAGCAGTCGTTACTGCTATTTTGAGAGAGTAAAAGCCTGCACAGAACAATTCCCCATTGACAGGATGGGAAAAAGAATCAGTCTCTGTTTTTGACAGGTACCTAGTAGATTAGTATTTTTTCTAAGAAGGTGCAAAAGGAAAGTAAGAAGGTTGTTTATTTTGTGCAAATATTTCACATTGCCAAGGTGACCAGAGAGACTTCCCAGCCACAAAACCACAAGAAACCAAGGGAAACGAATGTAGCCCAAAAGGTAGATTTCAAAGTGAAACTAAAATGTTTAAAAAGTACACTAGAAAGGGGGAAGGCTGTAGCACAGATAAAAAAAGAATGTCATTTTTTTAAGAAAGTTTTTAACTTCAAATGAAGCCAAAGTTTCTTCTAGAATCTATATTACCTATAGGGCCAATCCCTCGACTACAAACCCAGGAATGAAATTGTCGACAAAATAGAGGAGGAAGAAAAAAAACTGCCTAGTACAATTTAATTGAGTTTCCTGGAGGGACAACCTGAAACCAACCAACTTCTCCATACCCTGTGAAGGAATCTGAATCTCACATGTCCAGTTGAGGGAAAAAAAAAAAAAATGGCAAGCAAGTCCTTCTGCTGCTGCATTTTAATATCACTGGAGTTTCTTTAAAGCTTCGGAAGTCTCTTCAGGAAGCCAGGAGCACTCAGAAATTTTAAAACAGGGAGTACTTCTCCTGTCACTCTTTTTCTTTTTTTCACCTATTTAAATTAATTCTATTGCTCACCCAAAGTTCAGGATTCCTGGCCTAGAAAGTAAATTGAGTTTGCGTGTCCTTTGAAGGATTGGGAGAGACAAGGAAAGAGGTAGCCACCCAAGGCTGAAGCCCCAGGGATCCTGGAGAGTGAGTGCGGCCCCCTCCCCACCTCCCACTCTCTGATGGAGTGCAGGTGCCTCCTGTCCTCCTGCCCCCTGCAGGCTCCTGAAGGTCTCACCAGGCCAAGGGTCATCTGTGATCTGAGCAGAAGTACTTATAAGGGATTTTTCAGCCTGCTGATTTGGTAGTAAAAAGCCCACTTTTTTTCTCATCACTGCCTTGGAGCCAGTGTTTTAGAGAAAAACCAAAGTTTTTAGCCATTCACATTCAGGAAAAAAAAAAAAAAAAAAAAAAAAACAAGGAAAGCTAACTCCAGAGTGACAGCGTCCCAGGGGCAGGCTGTCAGCTGGCAGTAACTGGTGAATTGCAGCTTGGTGCTGGCTGAATTAGACAGCCTGATGGTGGACTGGGGAGGCTGGGGAAGTGGTTGCTGGGGATTCCAGAAAAGTTTGCATGCTCTATCTGATCAAATATTTATTACAGGACCAATTTGGTGAAGCCTAAGATACCTCAGTTGAAATCAGAAATTAAACCTGTTTTCAAAGAGGCCCAAGCCTCCAGCTCTTTAAACCTTTAAGTATAGGCCTCCAAAAACTCACCTAAGCTATAACAGCATCAACAGGGCAATATCTTTTTCTAGACCTATGTCCCCAAGCCTTTGCTGGGACAGAATTAAAGAGAGAAGTTAGATAAAACTAGCTTAGGGGTTTCTGCAGCTGTGCCCACCGTGTTGGCAAACACCCCCTCAGGCATCCAACTAATATTAACTGCTACTTTAGGAAAGACAATGCTGGGTGCTAGGAGATAGAAAAGTAAAACCCCACAATTTCTGCAGCCCCTGGAGCTTACAATATAGTCAAGAAGAGAGACAGGGGCATAATGGGAAGAAAGGACCCTCGATGGAAATGTGAAATCTAGATGCAGAAACTCAGAAAAAGATTAGATCACGAACACTGGAGTTTCAGAATGATATCGATGATTTTTGAAGGGTACAGATTTTCTATTCAAGTGTTCAAGTACAAAGTAAGCCCAAAGCTGAAAACCTAAGAAGATCATAATCTGTCAAAAAAAAATGTGTCTTTTCCTTTTCTTTTCGGTGTTTCAGACATCTGATCAAAGGGACAGAAGAAGAAGATGAGAAATCATCATGAAGGTTCTAGAAATTGACTCAAAAAACTTGGGTTGCTTTCTTGAAACAGCCAAATTTCATAATCGTTTTTATAAAAACTCACTTCATCCCACGTCTAAATCCATAAAGTGATCGCAAATTACACTTGGCACCACGTCCCTCACTAGGATGTCGACAGAATTAATGAGATAGTGTCTATACAATGCTTTGAGCTGGTTGGAAGGTGTCACAGAAGCTAAGTCAGAAATACTATTATCATTGAAGCTCATCTAATCCAGTGAGCTTCAGTGGAGCTGTTAAGTACCTCCGTTCTCTCTTCAAATCTTTTTCTCCCTAACTTTTAAAGGTTGGCATGACTGATTCATCTAACATTACTGAAAGCAACCAACAAAATGGAAAAGAAAAGCTTAATGCAAATCCTTCTGTGTTTCTGCACATGAGTTTATGCTGAGCAAAGTGTACAACCTACTTCCTGCCCTCCCTGCAGCTCAGGGCCCTATCTGGTTATGTGGCTGTAACTTATCCTCACTCATACAAAAATTATTCATTTTCCACTCTGAGTCAGAACCTTTTGGTCTCCAAATGTACCGACAAAAATATATCGACTCTAGCCGTTTATGTTTGGGATGTTTTCCCCGTGAACACACGTTTATCCCTTTCGCCCTGTGTCCCTTCAGAAATGAAGCACTTCATTTGCATCTCATTGATTTCTACGTATTTGAATATTGCTTCATTAGGAATATGGATATTTTTCCCCTTGTGTAAGAGTTATACTGGATTCCCAATTAATTATAAGCTCCTTGGAAGCAGGAATTGACTTGGGACTTGCCCTTGATCCTGATTTTTTTCTCCTTTTTTCTCTGAGACAGGATCTTGCTCTGTCACCCAGGCTAGAGTGCATTGGCATAATCACAGCTCACTGCAGCCTTGATCTCCCAGTCTTAGGTGATCCTCCCACCTCAGCCTCCCAAATAGCTGGGATTACAGGCATGCACCACCATACCGGGCTAATTTTTTGTAGAGACAGGTTTCACTATGTTTCCCAGGCTGGTTTCAAACTCCTGGACTCAAGCAATCCTCCTGCCTTGGCCTCCCAAAGTGCTGGGATTACAAGCATGAGCTGCTGTGCCCTGATTTTTGGTTTATCATTTGTATCTGTCTATTTTATTGTATTCTTCTTAAAAGATTCTCTCTCTTTTTGGAGATTTAGGTCTGGGATGATGAGACTCACCAACGATGCTTTTTGGACATACATGAGCACCTGGTGTCAACCCTAGGGTTACAGTGGGCACCAGGGAGGGCACTAGGTTTGTCCTTTATGTCACCTCCCTCTGTGTTGCAAATTTGTACATTTTACACAGGAGGCGAATGCTGCTCCAAGATGGTTTTACAAGTTAAGGATGTGGAAAATACCCACATCCTATTGCAATTACTGACCAAATGAACTCTTCAACTGAGTCAACCATTCAACAGGAAAAAAATAAAAGAAAAAAACAAGAAGTCAAGCAGAAGAGAATAGGCTTAAATATTCAGTAAAGCACTTCAAAGGAATAAGTGTACCATCCTTCAAAGCAAAGACATTGCCATTCATACCCCCAGTGGTTCGTGGGCTGCTCTTCTCCCTGGAAATGGCCATGACCTGCATTAAATCATGCATGACCTCTATACCCTCCAGACTAGAGGTAAGAGTTCAACCAGACCTAGAGTCATACCAGCTCCATATCGTAAATAACAACAGCAGCGTTCGTTGATCTCACCCCACTGTTGACCTGCAACAAAAAGAAAAATCATAATTACAATGCTCCTGACCTACGTGACCCTCTTCAGGGTGTTTTCTGATTTTTATTAATCCTCCCCCTGCCCTTACTTCCAGCATAAACTCTTTCAAGCTCAGACTAGTAGATTCTCAATTTACCCACTATTTTCTAGCTCCAAGGAACATGCCCTCATTCACTCCTTTTATTTATTCTCTTTGCAAGAGCTAGCTCAAATATTCTAAGCAGCCTTCTCTGATCACTCCACAGGGACTGCTTCTGTCTTCTAGAGCATCTCTGGGAGTCATCCATCACTTGGCACTTAGCATAGACTTATTCTCCTACTAAGTATGCTATTTATTCACTCAATCCCTGTATACTGAAATGCATAGCAGGTGCCTGGCCTTGTGAGGTGCTGGCAATACAAAGACACATCAACACATACCCTGTCTTGGAGTCTGTAGACAGCATAGCTCCTCAGTCTGAAAACTCTTCGAGGGTAAAAGTCTCCCTGATGTTTTTTGTTCCCCATACTCAGGTAAGAAAGCATGCTGGTCAATAACAAGTGATTCAACTATGCAATCAGAAAATCCCAAAGAGGCTTTCCCAAGCGCTGATTCATGAAAACGCCTCGTTTTTAACTCTAAAATAATCACATATCCCATGATTTTGTTCTCTGGGTGAGATTAATACAGGTCGATTGCTTTAGGCGTTTTCTAACTACTGTTTACCTGCTCTCTAATTTAGGAATTTGGAGGGGATTCTAAGAGGTGTGTGGGGAGGTGGGGGCTGATGATGCATTTACATAACAAAATATGTTTATAGTAACAGATTCCAGTCATTCAAAATTCAGTAGAAACCAAAACAAATTTGCAAGAATGAGGGGCAGTTGTTCACCTTCCTCTTACCTCCAGCCACCGGCTGGGTCATTCGGAATGTCTTTAGACTCCGTCCTTTTTTTCCACCAGAGGGTACATTAGCTAAGTAAGTTATTTACCTCTAACCGAAGCCCTTAGGGAGCACAAAAGAGGGAAGCTGGTCAT
The DNA here is from genome assembly GCF_029281585.2 of Gorilla gorilla gorilla. Taxonomy (NCBI): domain Eukaryota; kingdom Metazoa; phylum Chordata; class Mammalia; order Primates; family Hominidae; genus Gorilla; species Gorilla gorilla. The sequence goes on along the minus strand of NC_073232.2, from coordinate 17,399,290 downwards.
TGCCCCGAAGATGACAGAGCAGAGGGCATATGTTTTCCTGAGGAGCCAGGATGGCTCTGCAGCTGGGTAATTCATCCCAGGAACTCTGGTATTTATCTTCTCCACAGTCCCAGACAAAGGAGGTCCAGGCACAACAAAGTGACCCACCCCAAATGCCTTTGTCTCAGAGCCTCTCCTTTCCCCATTCCTGCCCACTCCCAAGCCCTTCCTATACCTTCCTGCCTAACTTCACACACCCAGCAGAACCAAACAGGGGACCCACGCTCATAGTTTTTGACCAATTTGTATTCCCACCAAGCAGATTTCCATCAGATAGTCTCATCAAGATAAACAGAATAAGAAAACAGGAATAGAAATGACGCCAGGGGTGACAGCCCGGGGGCTAGGAAGAAGGAAATAGAGAAGATGGCGAGGGTAATTTCAACTGTGGCTTAATGGCATAAAAGTCTTACAGAGAGTCAATATTTGTTCATTGGGTTTGATTCAGAGCAAAAAATGAAATAAAATAGAATACCTGGTTTGTGTTCCCATGGCGTTTATTGATGAGAGTCAGTCCATCTGTACTCAGCTTCCTGATATGAAGTCTAGCAAAATATCGATTTCTTCTGTGTAACACATCCTGCTGATGGTCGGTTCTACTATCCTACTATCTCCATTTACAGGTAAAAGGAAGAAAGAAGAAAAAAAATATCATTCCATGAAGCAGATTTTCTTTCTTTCTTTTCTTTGCTTTTTTTGATTTGTTTTTTTATTCTTGTTTTGTTTTTTGTTTTGTTTTGTTTTGTTTTGTTTGAGTCAGGGTCTCGCTCTGTTACTCAGGCTTTGGTGCCATCACAGCTCATTGCAGCCTCCACCTCCTGGGTTCAGGTGACCCTACCACCTCAGCCTTCCGAGTAGCTAGGACCACAGGGACGCATCACCACCCACACCTGGCTAATGTTTTTGATTTTTTGTAGAGATAAGATCTCATTATATTGCCCAGATTGGTCTCAAACTGCAGGCCTCAAACAATCCTCCTGCCTCAGCCTCCCAAAGTGCATGATCATATTGCCCGGCCAATTATTTTCAAGGTGGATTTTTGCAAGCAGTTTTATCTAAAACCTCATACTGGGATAGCAGTTACAAAGACTTGGGTAGAGTCAGAAGGACCTGAGTTTCAACCCAGCTCTGCAATTTACTAGCTATATGACCATGAAAACTACTTCTGTATTCTAAACCTTAATCTAAAACTTTTGCTGGGATTAAATATTTGTGATAAATATGGTTAAACAGTGTATGTACAGTAATATAATGCATATTAAGGACACACACACACACACCCTAAATCTGAAACCTACAAGGACTTCCTTGAGATTGACAGCTGAATAGACCCTGCCCTGGGTTTATCACGAGGAGCCCTAAAGGAAGTGAGTTATATCAGAATAAAGTTGAGAAACAGAATTCAGCCCAGAATGAACCCCAAGAATCCCAGAGATAACCGGACCTAAGTTCATCTAGAGTTCAGCGAGAAAGTTAAAATGTTCATTTAGTTAGAAAGTTAATTCCTTAGAACTTCAAATTCCCATCAAAAACTTGATTTTTATTCTTCTTTCTCCTACTATGTTCTGTCTTCTCACCAAAAACAAAGGAAGAATCCATGCATTTATTTCCTGCCTGGGCGGGGTCTAGACCTTCAGAAGAATTTGGGTGCTTAAGATCTAACTAGTCACAAATGATGGACTTCTTTTCCCATAGCATTTCTGAATAGGGATACCATGTAAAAAGAAATAAAATTGTGTATTAGGTTTCTTGAGCTTTCTTAATGAATAAATAATTAAATGGATGGATTACTTATTTCCAACACCATGATAAATTAGATATGGGGACTAATGCATGTGTCAACTTCATTTCTTTTAATTGACAAAGTAATTTGTTATTTATCAAATATAAAGGTCACAAAAGAAATGTATTAATTTCTAGCCAGTATCTGGAACATAGAGAATTAATTAGAATGCAGTTATCAACCAACTCCTCCACATGAAAAGACAGAGCTCATCCGTCACTTTCTCCAACATCTGTGGTTCCAGGTGTAATTACTAAAACAGCAATGATTATTTAATTCTTCCATTTCCCTTTTTGACATTGTGATGTTGTTGCTTTTCTTATTCTGTGTTGTTTCAACAAATGTTGGTAAGAGAGGTTTAATACATAATTAAGACATTATTTTATGTCAATTTCATTTTAAAAATGCATCAGACAAACTGAATTATCTTACATGGCTTCGAAGTATTTAAAGCAACTGTGGGTGTGACTCATAGTTACATGAGTTTTTACCTCTCATATAAGCACACTCTAAAAGACCATTCTAATAATAAAAAAGAAAATTTTTCAGCATGGTCTATAGCAGTGCTACCCAATGGAAATATAATGTGAGCCTTATATGCAAATTTTAATTTTCTAATAGCCACATGAAAAAAGCAAACTAGTAAAACTTATGTCAGTAATATACTTCATTTAAGCCAATACATCTAAAATATTATTTCAATCTGTAGTCCATATAAAAGATTGTCAAGATATTTTACATCCTTTTTCATACTAGTCTTCAAAATTAGATGTGTACGTTATACTTGCAGCACAAACAAATTCAGAAGCTAAATTTCCAATGGTTAAAATAAAATATAGCCCTGCCAAAACAAAAACGGTGTGTTTATCATAAAAATATTTTACACTGCTCTAGGTTTGAAATCTAAATTTAAAGTCATTAAAATCAAATGCAATGAAAAAGTTAGTTTCTCAATCACACTAGTCATTTTTCAAGTGCTCAAATGCCACATGTGGTTACTGGTACCATATTGGACAGCACAAGTCTGGAAGTTGAAGCCATTCCATCCAGTGAAGCGAAGCATAATGCTGTCAGTCTTCTCTTAGCAGTGTTTACGAGGTAGAGTCCCCAGAAGATAAGATTGTTGGTTAGGTATCTGAGATGTGTCAGGCACAGTACCTGGCCCACATCAGTTATAACTGCAGAGTGCAAACTCTCTGAGGGTAGGCACTTCATCTGCTTTGTTCCCTATTAGCGTCTTCAATGTTAGAATATTCCTGGCTCACCGTAAGCATGCAATGAATATTTGTTGATAAGCAAATTTGTTGAATTTTCTGTAATGACTTTAGCAACATTATGAGTTAAAAGGACTCAGATAAGCTAAGTACCTTACCCAGGGTTACACAGCTAATAGTGACAGAGTCACGATTCAATCTCAGAATTGTGTGACTCCAAAATCAGTGATCTCTTTATGGTTCCACACTACAATCAAATGTCAACAAAAATTTTGTCTTACTTTGGAATTCATCATATAATGTGTGGATAGTAGATGAGCCACTCTGCATATATGTAGTTATACTTGTATTGAAATCAGTTTTCATCCTCCAAATACATACCAACTTATGCAGAGAGCATGAGAGAGGCAGTTGGAATGTGTGTTGGGTGGAGCAAGAAAGTCAGTCTTGCTTTGAACGTCAGTTGAGGGCAGGATGTGTAACAGATAGTTGAAATACAGCAGATTTTGCTCAATCTCAGAGGAATCTGTTCCATGTATATGTTTTTGGAATCCGTTCATAATGCTGACAGATGTTACTTTGCCAATCAAAACTCAGCCATTCCTTTCCTGAAAAAGCAGTGGGGAAATAAGGACACAAACCACTCTCTTACTTTCTACTTCCCTTTCTCTCTCCACTCCACTCTAGCCTAAATCTCTTGCTTAAATCCCTTTACCTTTCGCATTTGTACCTACTCATCACTCACTGTGACATTTCTCCTTCTTCTTCCTTGCAAGTCAATAGATCAGAGTTCACAGTTTGTATAAATACTGGTAAGCCTGAGAGAGCCATGTAACCTCTCAAATAGCTTTTTCATCTGTAAAATGGGAATAATACCTCTCTTATCTACCTCTAGGCAGCCATCAATTAAACAATGGAAGCATAATTGTTCACTATATAAAGATTAGCTATTACTGTTATTACCAAATTCAACTTAAGCTTCAACTGGCATGTCTTGTTATTATTTTTATTAGTAGTATTATTATTTTGAGACAGAGTCTCAATCCAAGCAGGATTGCAGTGGCACAATCACGACTCACTGCAGTCTCGAACTCGGGTTCAAGCGATCCTCCTGCAACTGGCATTTCTTGAGAGCCTGTTATTTTGCAAGCATTTTCAGGGACTTTCATTCCCTTCATCCCTAACCACCCCAACCTCAGCACGGTGTCTCTTCTCCCATAAAGACATCTACATCTGCCTAGTATTTTGTTGTTGTTGTTGTTGTCATCATCCAGAGCATTGACTACCTTGACCAATGATTTTCAAATGCCAGTACACTAATGAATGTCAAGTTGTGAAAAAGTTTGCCCAGGGCCAAGACTAAATAATGATAAAACAACAATGTAGTTTTTCTTCACAAAGCCAAACTAATTAAATTTAAATAATACATTATGCTGAGATTGTCTTTCCTTGGTTTCATTTTTGTTTAAATGTCTTTTTTTTAAAAAAAATGAAAAGATGATAATGGTGTTGATGATGATAGACTTTTTTTTTGTTTTAGTTAATGCCCTTTTGTGGCAAAATGAAAAATTTGCAATATTATGTTTACCTCTTCAATTCAAAAAATTGTGTTAGGTCCATGAAGTTCACAGTTCTCTGAGCCTCAGTCAACCTCTTTGATGTCAGTGAGTTGAGAATAGGGTTGTGCTATGTTGTCATTTAGCCAGTTCCCTGCTAAAACACTTCATTGACTTCCCATTGTTATTGGGTTAAGATTAGTCTTTAAAATACCTTTCAAGCAGCTTCTGTTCTGGTTTCTGTCTCCCTTGTCTACTTCCCTCTTGCCTGGTCTCCCACCCCCAGAGCCCACCTGAGCTCTGGCCACGTGGCTGTCCTTTCCTCCCTTGACTGCTCAGAAATTCTATCTGTTCAGAGCTTTTGCCTGTGCCATGGAGTCTGTCTGGAGCACCCTCTTCTTGTCCTCATCTCTCATCCTACCCACTTCCCTTGGCTAATATTGACTCCACCTTCAGGGCCAACTTAAATGGCACTCTCTGCTTTCCAGTAACAATCTAAGGTTCCCTGATAGACTTTTTCCTACTTCTCACATGGAAGATAGTGCTGCGTACAGAGAGAAGTTTAAGGTTTCCCCAAAGTTGGTGACAGAGAGAGGACCAAAACCCGGATTTCCTGATATGGAATAGAAAGTTCTTTATAGAATCTCTATGCCCAAATAAAGTTTTTATGTTGGTGGAGGGGTTGTGGGGTGGGATGTGGTATGGGGATAAGGAAGGGTTTTAAAATGGGAATCCCCCAAGCCAGAGCTATCTGCTCCCACCTCTTCTGAACTCTAGCTCAAAGCTCAATCCCATCAGGAGACAAGGTCTTTAGCCATTTATCCTTACCATTGATGGGTGGTTACACGTAAACCTGGGTGATAAATCTTTTGTACCCTTGAAAAACAAAAATGAAAAACTATGCCTTTTTTTTTTAGTGGGGTCTCACTCACTCTGTCACCCAGGCTGGAGTGCAGTGGTGCGATCTTGGCTCACTGCAACCTCTGCCTCCTGGGTTCAAGTGATCCTCCCACCCCAGCCTCCCCAGTAGCTGGGACCACAGGCACATGTCTGGCTAATTTTTTGCATTTTTGGTAGAGATGAGATTTCACTATGTTGCCCAGGCTGGTCTCAAACTCCTGAGCTCAGGAGATCCACCTGCCTCAGCCTCCCAAAGTACTGGGATTACAGGCATGAGCCACTGCACCTGGCCATGAAAAACTATGGGTTTCTGAAAGTGAAATATATCTCCTATTTTTACAGATTACAATGCCTATAAAATGTGCATTTTCTCATTTCCTTCCACCTGCATGGAAGAATCCCTCCTTAATCAATGAAGTAGACGAGCTTCTAGGACAGCCAGAGGTCATCTCCCAGCCAACAGGTGTGAGCTGGCTCTCCCTCGTGTAGCACCAGCAGCACAACCTCTTGGACCTCCAGTCACTCTGTCTGCAGGGTCTTTGTTCAACCCCCGCTGCCTCTCAGGAATGGGGACATTGGGGAGTCACACACTCTGGGAGAAGCTTCCTAAACAACACCCCCACCCTGCCTTCCTGGCTGTTTACAGCCCTTACCTAAAGGATGGGAAGGGCCATTTTTGATAATGAATGTTGTGTTAGGAAAATCCCCCCAGCATGTAAACTAATGATCAGCTAATGATACCCCAAACCTGAAGCTTAGTGTCCTGAAGCCAAGAGGGGATTCGCTTCAGTGGTTCTCAGAAGTTTGCTATCAAAGAAGTAAAAAAGGCTCTTGGAGGCCTTTCCTTCAGACACTCTCCTCTATGAAATGATAACACCATGCCCAGCTTGTAGGGAAAACCCAAAACAAAACTCCTTCCCCAGCAACCACTCCAATCTCTGATGGGGCTTGTTCTAAAACGAACCTGAGGAGGGAAGTTGCTTGGACTCAGAAGTAAGTAGCATGACTCATTGGTTTATGAAACTGGAATAAACAGAAGGAAGCAAGTGCCTGAAGAAACAATAGGAAATATGAAGGGTCTGTCTTCTGGGGAGCTTGAGAAGGCATCCTCATTTGGCAGTTGTGGAATCCTGCTGGCCAGCAGGGCATTGTTTTCAGGGAGCTCATGCTTTCCAGGGACTTGGCATGACATCACACACCTCCAGGTTCCGCTCTACTGGGGGAGGCCCCTGCATTTCTCCATCTTTCCTCCAGTGAACCAACATAATGATAACTATGAAAATGACCAGAAGAAAGGCCAAAGAAAGACCAGGTTGGCCAGATTAGGAGTCATTTATCCAGGGTTAAAACAGAGAGAAATCTAACACCAAAATGGCATCGGCGGTGCTACCCCTGCCGTTAACTGTGCAATGCTGCCTTCACAACTGGTAACAAAATTCAATGAGGATGAGGGATTAATTGTTATGGCAGTGAGCAGAAGAAAAACAAAAACAGGAAAAAAAATGGGCGTTGTGAAAACAGGCCACTGATTGACTAATTATATAGTATTTTACTACTAGTAAAGATTAGGAATGTCAGTAGAGAGAATAAAGTAGTTTAATTAGAAGTTAAAGGTAGCCTCGCTAGTCCACCAAAAAAGAATAGCCACATTGGGGTGATAAACCCTTTGAACTGTGTCTAAGTACCAGTACTGTTTACCTTGAGGAAGGAAACTGTCAGTTGTGTTTGTTCACAATGAGCCAACCACAATGTGCCTGATGGATTTGGGACTAGTAAAAGAGGGGCACGTCAAGTGTAGGAAGCCAGAGGTTTATCACGGGATTAGATTTAGAAAGACAAAAGTCATCAGGAGACTGGTTGGCAGTCATTGTTTGCTGTGAAACTCTAGTCATGGAGTTGTTTTTCTTGAGGGTTAGCCCCACATCATAAGGGGAGCCAAATGCCCCTAAAATAATAGAAGAGTAGAATAATAATTCTATTAGCCACTATTTTTAAGAAATGTAGATTTCCCCCATCCCAATATTTTAGATGGTGATTTATTTCTCCTTGGAACAAATCTTACTTATTATTAACCAAGAGTATCATCAAAACTGCATGTTCATAGAGTTACTAGTAATCAGTGTCAAGAGAGTTCCATTTAATCCAGGAATTTCATTTAAAATGTTTTAAATGTTGATCAGAAGCAGTTTTTGAAAGCATACCCTTTTGGTTCCTGAAAGCAAATGTAAAGTAAAACAAATAAACAGGCAAGGGGATAAAACAAAGAATGCTCTCTTTGTTCTAAACATGAGTGGACTGAAAAGCTAGTACAGTTCTTTCCAGAACTTTCTATGACACAAGCATAGGCAATTTGAAAAATGAAATGTTTCATTTCAGGTTAAACACACTTGAATCACTGGTGAGTACTGCAACAAAAAATACAGAATTCAAGGAAAAGGCAGAAATGTGTTACTCATTTGAAAATTTTTTTCCCTACTGGCCTGTGGATCAAATCTCATGATTCAGAAGAGTTCCGTGGCTTCAAAGCTGTTGACAAACTGACAAAGTATGTCAGATGCAATAACTTATTTTACTTAAGAAAATGCTTGGACATAGATACTGTGATTTTCTGCATACTACAAACTGATCTGCTCCTACTTCACCTTGTTAATAAGCAAGACAAGCTGCTGTTATTTTTTAAAAAACAGATTCTTAAATATTCTGTTGGGCAACTTTGTTATGCCTTAGATCCATTTTATTCAACTCTTTTTTTTTTTTAACACTACCCTCTTTCTATAAGGATAAAAATCCCATGCTTTCATCTGCTAAGATCCCCATACAGATTCCTTTGCTCTGTTGAGATTATGTCTTTAAGGGGGAGAATCACTTATTCAGGACAAGCCAACTTTGTAAAAAATTATTTTGTGTTATTTTTACAATGAAAATAATATTTATTTATTTATTTTTGAGCCAGAGTCTTGCTCTGTCGTCCAGGCTAGAGTGCAGTGGCACAATCTTGGCTCACTGCAACCTCCGCCTTCCGAGTTCAAGTGATTCTCCTGCCTCAGCCTCCTGAGTAGCTGGGACTAAAGGCACCCACTACCATGCCTGGCTAATTTTTGTATTTTTAGTAGAGATGGGGTTTCACCATGTTGGCCAGGACGGTCTTGATCTGATATCATGATCCACCTGCCTCAGCCTCCTAAAGTGCTGGGATTACAGGTGTGAGCCACCACGCAAAATTCTTTTTTTCAAATAAGGTATTGTACATTCAGAATAGATGTTTCTCCAAAATGTAACAAGTACTGGTGAGGACATGGAGAAATCAGGATGCTTGTTCACTGATGCTGGGTATGTAAAATGATGCAGCTGCTACAGAAAATGGTATAAGGGTTCCTCAAAAAATTCAAAATAGAACTACCATATGATCCAGCAATCTCACTTCTGGGTATATATCCAAAGGAATTAAAATCACCATCTCAAAGAGATATCTGCACTCCCATGCTTACTGCAGCATTTTTCACAATAGCCAAGATGTGGAAACAACCCAAATGTCTACCAACAAATGAATGGATAAAGAACATGTGGTATGTACATGCAGTGGAATAGTATCTCGTCTCAAAAAAGAAGAAACTCCTACCTTTTGTGACAACATGGATGAACCTGGAAGATATGCTAAGTGAAATAAGCCTGATTCTGCTTGCATGAGGTCTCTAAAATAGTCAAACTCATAGAAGTACAGAATAGAATGGTGGTTGTCAGAGGCTGGGGGAAGGTGGGGAGTTATTCAATGGATATAAGTTTTAGTTATAAGAAATGAATGAGTTCTATAGAGCTGCTGTACAACACAGAGCCTATAGTTAATACAGTGCTAAGAGTTTTTTTTAAAGAGAGTAGTGCTCATATTAAACATTCCTACCACAAATAAAATAAAATAAAATAAAACAAAACACCAGGAACTTTTGGAGGTGATGGATATGTTTATTAACTTGATTGTTGGAATAGTATTCTCAGTGTATGCATATGTCCAAACTCATCAAACTGTGTATGTTAAACATGCGCTGTTTTTAAAACTATCAATGAAGATGGTTTTTAAAAAAGAGTAAACAGTTCGCTCCAATACCCAATCCAGTGCCCACTCCAATACCCAATCCAAGTTGGGAAATTCTCCTTGGGTTACTGCTATTCCAAAGACACCCATACTTGATCAGGATGATCTTGGAGACTCCAGTCATACTTCCTAAATATTCAAATTCATGGCTGGTTGCTAGGAAGCAAAAACTGTGATTTTGGTGACAATCTGCGGGAAATTGAGCTTTTTTTCTGTTGGTTGCTTTGTTAGTTTTTCCAGGCCTACACAAAAAAAGCTTTACTCAGCAACAGAAGAAAGTGGGTGAATTTTGTTCATGTCTTAGCTTTTAGTAGTTGATCTCCTTAGCAGAGCTCTTATCGCAGTAGCCTATCATCTTAAGCCTGTCCTTAACTAATGTTCTCATGATGTTCCTTTCTCTTCCAATTCCCCAAATATGCATAACTCTGCATCTTTGTTAAACCTCAAGTTCCCTAAACCCTTAAGGGCAGCTAAGAATCTGAGGATATAATCTTTGGTAATAGGAGAAAGCCTGGGGGCATTTATTTATACGTTTTAATTATGCCACAGGGAACCTCTAGCTGGGGTCTTTGAATCCCCAAATCTTAATGGGAATCTGATGACTCTCTTCAGTAGTTCAAAGAGCCTCTAAGAACTTAGTGTTGCTTTTGAAGAAGACACATGATGTAACTAAAGCCATTCACCATATTATTAAATGAATTAGTTTACTATTTCTTACTGTCATTTGCTGTTTGCCAAATGCTGTTTGGACTCATTATTGCACATTCCATTTTATTTGCTTTGAATAATAAAAATGAGGAAATGAATGATTACTTCCTGAAAATGGATTTTAAGAGCTTACATGATGATTCAGCCACTTAGATATCCTTGAACAAAGAATGGTCCTCTTGTCCCTGGGAACTTGGTTCTCTATAGCCAAGCCTTAGGGGCAATACCATTGAGGAGGTAAGGGAGGAAAGTGATTCCTCACACCCTAACCCAGTCTCCAGTCTGTCAGGTCAGATGATTCAGCTCTGGAGTTCAATGGGGCAAAAAATGTTGTCTATTTAATTGGATAATAAAATTCTTTCAAAAATTGGAGCTGTGTTGGAAGTTTGCATTAAGAGGTCAATCATCTAAACAATGCTTGTCATGAAAAGGTAGAAAAACTCGTCTGCAGCCATTTGTGATACTAATGGTGGGAACTGGCCAGGAACCGGCTAACCTTCTTTGTCTTAGTACATCCAGTACCCAGTTGCACCTTGGAGCCTGGTGAAGGCTCAAATTTGAAGGGATGACTGACCTATGGCAGGCTTATGGATGCCTCTACCCTGAAAGTGCAAGCATTTGCCCAGAAGATGAGAGTAACAGAATCCCAAGGCAGGCCACTGTTGGCCGGAGCCAAGAGAGAGCTCTCAACCTAAGGCCAAGACTATCTTCAGGATTCCAGGTCTCCCATCTGAAGGAATCAAGGGGAGCCTCAGATGGCTCCATGCTCCTGGAAACTCTCCCTTCACTCTCCCTGACCTCCACACCCACATGTCTTCCCTATCTGACTTGGGACCACCAAGGCTATCCTTACCACACCCTTGACCCCAGGTCATGTAGGAAGTTCAGCACTGCCAAGCTCTCCCTTATTCCTAGACTCTAATTCCCTTTCCACTCATGCATGGCCGCATGGCCTTCTCTAAGCCCATCCATTTCCTTTCCCCTCCCCTCCCATTTTTATTTTTTTTTATTTTTTATTTATTTATTTATTTATTTATTTATTTATTTATTTATTTTTTTATTTATTTATTTGAGACAGAGTCTCACTTTATCACTCAGGCTGGAGTGCAGTGGCATGATCTCGGCTCACTGCAACCTCCACCTCCCGGGGTCAAGCAATTCTCCTGCCTCAGCCTCCCGAGTAGCTGGGACTATAGGCATATGCCACCTTACCCAGCTAATTTTTGTATTTTTAGTAGAGATGAGGTTTCACCTTGTTGGCCAGGATGGTCTCAATCTTCTGACCTCGTGATCCACCCGCCTCGGACTCCCAAAGTGCTGGGATTACAGGCATGAGCCACCACACCCAGCCCCCTCCCCATCCTTTGAAACCCTTTCCCTGTGCCTTCTGGGATTCACATTCAACTATCTGGAAACTCCCTCATATCCCCAAGCTCCTGATCCAGTGGGAACCTGGTTCTCCTGGACATCTTGCTGAAGCTGCAGCCAACTCACTTCTTTCTAGCCCTGGGCTTGGAGATGCGGTGGGCCACATCTCCCTCCCCTCTTCAATGTTGTTTCTAGGCTATTCTCCTGCCCTCCTGCCTAAAAATCCAAGCTTCGAATCCTATATCATTGAACCTTACCACCAATTACCCCTCTTTGTTGCAAACAATACTCAATCCTGCTCCCTCTCCCCAGTCATCCCTTAATTCCTTAAAGAGTTTCCCTTCTGGTCAAAAGCCACTCTCTCCAACAAACTCCCATTATAATTCTTCATGATTTCAATATCCACTCTCAGTTCCATGACACCCTCTATGCCAGGCAGCTTGTGCTCTCACCCCTTAACCACAGGCACTCCCTAAATCACATGATAACCAATAACTGAAATCCCTTCACCAGTATTTTCATTGCAAATACCCAATTCTTTAGCCACCACTCTCTTTCTTTCCAATCTGCCCCTTCTAATAACTCAGGCTGGGCATGGTGACTCATGCCTGTAATACTAGCACTTAGGGAGGCCTAGGTGGATGGGCTCCTTGCTTGAGCTCAGGAGTTGGAGACCAACCTGAGCAATACAGAGAAACTCCATCTCTACAAAAAAATACAAAAATTTAGCCAGGCAAGGTGACCTGCACCTGTTGTCCCAGCTGCTTGGGGGACCGAAGTGGAAGAATATCTTGAGGCTAGGAAGTCAAGGCTGCAGTGAGCCAAGATCATGCCACTGCACTCTAGCCTGGGTGACAAAGTGAGGCCCTGTCTCAAAAAAAAAAAAAAAAAAAAAAAAAAAAGGCCAAGTGCGATGGCTCACACCTGTAATCCCAGCACTTTGGGAGGCCGAGGCTGGCGGATCACCTGAGGTCGGGAGTTCGAGACCAGCCTGACCAACACGGAGAAACCCCATCTCTACTACAAATCCAAAATTAGCCAGGTGTGATGGCACACGCCTGTAATCTCAGCTACTCAGGAGGCTGAGGCAGGAGAATCGCTTGAACCCCAGAGGCAGAGGTTGCAGTGAGTCGAGATCGCGCCATTGCCCTCCAGCCTGGGCAACAAGAGCGAAACTCAAAAAAAAGGGGGAAAAAAAGCCACTTTGAATCTCACAGGAACCTCCATGTTGTTGACTCTGTTTATCCCTATTTATTTATTTCGTGTATCCCCTTCTCATTCTAATTACCTTCCTTACCCATTTTAATTCTATAGACACTCACTAAAATCACTCCCTTCCATACGCCTCAACTCCCTCACCTCCGGCTCACCTGGCAAAATCCCAGCCCTAGTGAGACCCAGCTCTCTCACCACTGCACCCAGGCATTCCAGTACAGCTAGAGAAAGGCACACAGTTAAACGAACTGTTCTCTCATTGATTTAAAATCAATGATGAATAATATTGGATGCGACCTAATGCTGCCCCTGGCACAGCCTCTTGTCCTGTGTATCTATCGAGATGGGCACCTAACTCCTCTCAAATCCACCTTCTCCGCTGTGGCGAGAGCTGAACCCTCCATCCTCCTAACAAAGAAAACCCTCCACCTGGGCAGTAGATTCCAGCCCCTCACTGCTCAAGAATGTTGCTGCATCAGATCTCCCCTCTTTTCCTTGCATCATTAAAATTCCCTGCATAGGCCAGTCATGGTGGCTCACGGCTATAATCCCAGCATTTCAGGAAGCTGTGGCAGGCAGGTGGCTTGAGGCCAGGAGTTCGAGACCAGCCTGGCCAGCATGGGGAAACCCTGTCTCTACTAAAAATATTTAAAAAATTAGCCAGGTGTGGTGGCACACACCTATAGTCCCAGCTACTCAGGAGGCTGAGGCAGGAGAATTGGTTGAACCTGGGAGGTGGAGGTTGCAGTGAGCCGAGATCACACCACTGCACTCCAGCCTGGGCAACAGATTGAGACTCTGTCTCAAAAAAAAAAAAAAAAAAAAATCCCTGCATAATTAAATCAGTATTCAAACATACTATCTCTCTTGCCTTCATAAAGAAAGACAATAGCAACAACATAAAAGTGCTTCTGACCCAACTTCTACCTCCAGCCCTCTCCCCATTTTTATTTTTCCCTTTGTGAAAAAAAACTCCTTGGAATTCTGTGCTTGCTGTCTACGATTTCCCTCTACCATTTTCCTCTTGAAGCACTTCAGGTCCATCTTCACCTCATCACTCTCCACTGAGATTACTTTATCAAAGTCACCAATGACTTCCATTTTGCTAATCCTATCACCAATCTTCAGTCCTCATTCTTTTTGACTTATCAGTAGCATTTGGCACAGTTGATCACTCTCCTCTGGAACCAGTTTTCTTCACTTAGCAGCCACTGATGTGTGTTTTGCCCTTGTTTCTCAAGCTTCTTTGTCCCCCATCCCATTTTCCTAACTTCTAAATAGTGGAGGACCTCAGGGCTCAGTCCTTGGACTTTTCCTCTTGTCTATTTATATCCATTCCCCATGTGAATTTAACTTAAGTTGTATGACTTTAAATGAAATCTATATTCTGGTACCTACAACTTTATAACTCCAGTCCAGACCTCTCCTCTGAATCCAGACTCACACATCCAACTTCCTGGTTGATATTCCCACTCATAGGTCGAATAGCCTGATTTTTTGTTTCTTGCGGTTTTTTTTTGTTTTGGTTTGGTTTTTTTGACAGGGTCTCGCTCTGTTGCCCAGGCTCAAGTGATCCTCCATCATCAGCCTCCTGAGTAGCTGGGACTAGAGGTGCGTGTTACCACACCCAGCTAATTTCTGTATTTTTTTTGTAGAGATGGGAGTCTCACTATGTTGCTTAGGCTGGTCTCAAACTCCTCACCTCAAGCAATTCTCCTGCCTCAGCCTCCCAAAGTGTTGGGAATATAGGTGTGAACCACCAGGACTGGCCTTTGAATAGGCTTTTCAAACTTAACATGTTCAGAACTGAGCTCTTGACATCATCCCCTGAAACCTGTTTCTTTGACAGTCTTGCCTTCTGCAGCCCCACTCTTACAATTACTCAGACCCCAAACTTGTCATGCACATTGCCTCCTCCCTTTCTCTTCCACCTGCTTCTAATCCCTCCAAGTCCGGCCTGGCCACCTCTCACCACCTCCATGTTCCCACCCTGCTGCAAGCCACCATGGTTTTGGCCTGGATTATTAGACAGTCATTTTCCAATGGTTCCCCTGCTCTATCCTTGCCCCTTTCTCAGTCATGTTATGTTACTTCCCTGCTTAGAGGCATCTAGGGACTCCCCATGTCACTCAGAGTAAAGCCCAGAGTCCTTGCCATAATCAAGGCCCTACAGGATCTGGTTTCCAGCTGTTCCTCTGATTTCTTCTCTTCTTATTCCCTCCCTCACCCACCCCAGCTACATCGGCCTCTGTCTTCCTCCTCAGTTCATCTGAAGAGCTCTCTCTGTGGCCACTGCACTGACTGTTCCTCTGCCTGAAATGCTCTTTGCTTGGTTGCTGTGTAACTCACTCCTCACTTCCTTTGGGTCTTTACTCAAATGACTGTTAAATGAGGCTTGTCTAAGAAATCCTAATTAAATTTTTAACCACTGCAAACCTCAGCAGCTACTATCCTCTCCTGCTTTGTTAATTTCTTTAGTTGTGCTTTTCAATAATATATGTTTACTTATTTGTTAATTGTCTTTTTGTTTGTTTGTTTGTTTTTGACAGAGTCTTACTCTTTTGCCCAGGCTGGAGTGCAGTGGCACGATCTCGGCTCACTGCAACCTCTGCCTCCCGGGTTCAAGCAATTCTCCTGCTTCAGCCTCCCAAGTAGCTGGGACTACAGGTGGGTGCCACCATACCCAGCTAATTTTTATATTTTTAGTAGAGATGGGGTTTCACCCTGTTGGCCAGGCTGGTCTTGAGCGCCTGACCTCAGGTGATCAGCTCATCTCAGCCTCCCAAAGTACTCAGATTACAGGCACAAGCCACCGTGGCTGGACAACTTATTTGTTTATTGTCTTTCTTCCCATCTAGAACACCAGTGCTAAGCAAGCAGGATTTTTGTCTCTTTTGTTCACTCTTGAATTCCTAGCCCTTGGAATAATGCCTGGAATATAGTAAATGCTGAAAAGATTTGTTAAATATATGGCATTTATTAGTCACTTGCCTTATATGTTTTATTTTATTCATCATCTTTTGAAGACTAGATGTGTTGCCTTTATTTTCTAACTATACCATAAGCTCCTTGGAGGCAGGGACTGTTTATTCTTTACTTTTTGATCCTCCATAGTACTTTATGTCACATTAATAAAGAACATTAAATAAATATGTGCTGAACTAACGGATTGACAAAACCACTGATACTATTCTAGTTAAATAGGTAATAGAAACTTATGGGTAGCTTAACTGCTATAAAGTCTCATATGCCCTTCCCAAACCTGTGGAAATAAAACAGAATCATAATCTGTAAAAAGGAATATTTATAGCAATATGGTTTGGCTCTGTGTCCCCACTCAAATCTCATGTCAAATTGTAATTACCAGTTTCAGGGAAGGACCTGGTGGGAGGTGATTTGATCATGGGGTGGATTTCCACCTTGCTGTTCTCATGATGGTGAGTGAGTTCTCATGAGATCTGGTTGTTTAGAAGCATGTGACTCTTCCCCCCTCACTCTTTCTCTCCTGCTCCACCATAGTAAGATGTGCTTGCTTCCCCTTCACCTTCTGCCATGATTGTAAGTTTCCTGAGGCTTCCCAGCCATGCTTCTGGTTAAGCTTTGGAACCGAGTCAATTAAAACTCTTTTCCTCATGAGTTACCCAATCTCAGATGGTTCCTGATAGCAGTGTGAGGATGGACTAATACACATAGCTACCTCATTGAATTGTTTTGTGCATCCAAGCAGATATCGAACTTCAAAGCTCTACAGAAGTATTAATTGTTCATGTTGGGTCAACGTGTAAGATGAATCAAGTAGTTTTTATTTGGATGTTCTATTTGACTACCACAGTTCAGGTGATACGTGTGCAGAGAACTCACCTTGTGCATGGCCTCAAGCTAGATGTTGAAGAGCTTACACATTGAAGCCAATCTTAGAAGGAGCCCACACTTCCAGGATGCTCAATGAGGTGGAATCTGAGCAGATGAAGGAAGGACTTTTCCAAAATTTTGCTCCTGGCTAAAATCCTAGAATTTTATGTTCTTCTATGAGTCTCAGTGTTTGAGTAGCTCCTAACTCTGGGGTTCAAACAAAACAAAAAGCGTGGCAAAGCTTCCTACATCTCTACTCTACTCAAAACATAAAGAGGAAAGAAAAGAAAGAAAAAGGTCAAGAGTTGAGGGGTTTGTATATTTGGACATGCAAAACAAAGGAAGTCAATACAATGATGTACAAATCCAGACAGAACCCAGAGACAAAGCTCTTCCAGCTTACATAAACCATGGACTGGGCATGTTCTAAGAGAAAAGTGAAGGATTGTCTCCTGGGACTCCAGGCAGATTTTTAAGCAGTTAATAGCATTTTTTTCAATGAACTTGCATTTTTCCAGTTTAGCCATCACTCTTCTCTCAATCTCTCTTTCTCTCTTCACACACACACAAAGAATATTGCAAAAATGATGCACACTGACTTGATTTGAAATGCAAGTTTTGACAAAACACTTTTAATCCTAGTTCAGGTCTTTGGAGATCTATTCTGTCTTTTTTTTTTTCTAAGGGTGATGTTAGTTTGACTCTTCCCAGCTTTGGCTGGAAGATGCTGAAACCATCCACCTGAAGGAACCACACTCTGCTCTAAGTGTATGTCCCACTTCCTTTCTACTCAATCACTTCTGAACACAGGTCCCCTCCCTGGTTCTAAATTGGGGCTTCCGACTAAGGTAAATTCTAGAATTTGATCCAATAAACACAACATTTGCTCTTTAGTTGCCTGTACGTGTAAGGATAGAGAAGTATGATATAGAAGGTAAAAGCAAAACTCAGACGTCAGATCGTTGGGATTTTGAATCCCAACTCCAAGAGTGTGGGCGTTGTAGGACCTTGGGTAGCTTACCTGTCTATGGCTTAGAGAAAGAATGTGTATCAGGGCCGGGCACAGCAACTCACACCTGTAATCCCAACATTTTGGGAGGCCGAGGCAGGAGGATCACTTGAGGCCAGCAGTTCAAGACCAGCCTGGGCAACATAGCAAGACCCCATCTCTAAAAGCAAAGCAAAACAAAACAAAAAGAATGTATATTATACTCATACATACTAAGCTCTTAACGGAGGACCAGTATATAGCAATATGCTTATAGCATATAGTGTAAGTGTTTGCTATTCTTATTTAATCTATTAGTAATGTCAAATAACGAAGGAATTAACTAATTTTCTATATAGAAACCCAGTGATTTCATTATTCTTTCAGCCATCGTCTGCATGACAAATGCTTAAATAGATGTGTGCATATACACACATACATAAACATATATTTATATATGTGTATGTGTACACACACACACTTTTTTCTAAGTTTCAGACATCATTGTACTTCAACCTAATTTTAGCATGCATTGGCTAAGAATAAAGATAATCTTCTACTTAACAACAATAATATAATGATACCCAGGAAAATTTATAATTCCATAATATAATCTATTAAAATATACACTAGATATTTAAATGTCTCTGAAGGTACCAGAATTTTATATATCTATAAATTTATTATATAATATATTTAATATATAAATATAAAAATATATTTCATTAATATTAAACATATAATTATTATAAATTATTATAAATATATAATATATAATTATATATGAAATATACATATATAATTATGTATATAATTATATATTAATTTAATATTTATATATAAATATATGTTTATACATTAGATTTATATATTATATATATTTATATATTATATACATTATATTTTATATGTATAAAATATTTATATTTTATATGTATAAAATATTTATATTTTATATATGTGTATATTTTATATATATATATGGCTGTTATTTTCCAGACAGGATTTAGTCAAGGTTCATACAGTGAATTTGGTTATTATGACGCTGACAACAACTGCTAAGGATGCCCTCTCCAGCAAAAAATTTTTTTGCATGTACCTTCCCAAGTAGAATTCCTTATTCAGAGAAATTAGGAAACTCTGGCTCAGCTCTCCTTCTGTTTACTGCTGCTGCACTTCAGGCAGCTTGGAGGGACATCTGCTGTGGTTTCTAATGGTTGTGCTTCCATTAAATGAAACCTCAATTGAAAACAGTCATCACTGGAGAGCAGTTGTACCTTTCTCGGGGCTGAAGCTTTCCTGGGAGTTGTAGATTCCTTTGTGCCCTCGTTATTTCTGCTTTTTATTATTATTATTACTGTTATTTTAGAACTCCTTGCTGCATCCTCCTAGTCCCTGCCCTCCTTTCCAGGTTCTCTGCCTCCTTTTCCTGAGGGACTGCCCTAGCCATCTGCACAGCAACCTTCTCTTTTTTGAGGAGGGGTGGGTGCAGTGACAGTCTCACTTTGTTGCACAGGCTGGAGTGCTGTGGTACAATCTCAACTCACTGCAGCCTCTGCCTCCCAGGCTGAAGTGATTTTCCTGCCTCAGCCTCTTGAGTAGCTGGGACCACAGGCATGCACCATCACACCTGGTTAATTTTTGTATTTGTAGTGGAGACGGAGTTTCACCACGTTGCCCAAGCTGATCTCGAACTCCTGACCTGAAGTGATCCGCCCACCTAGGCCTTCCAAAGTGCTGGGATTACAGGCATGAATCACCACGCCCAGCCTACAGTTCCCTGCCTGATCAAGGCACTCCCTTGACGCTCCTGAGGACATCGGGTCCCTCGCACAGCATCCCCAGGGACAACTGAAATCTCACCAGGGCAAAAGTCCTGTGTTCCTACATTGATTCCTGACTCTTCTGAACCCGGGGCCGAGGAGACAGGGAGAGGAGGCCTTTATTTTCAGCTTCCAGGTGATTGGAAACTGTGCAGTTCAGTTATCTGACTTTTCCACTCTTCTGAATTTGAGCAGTTCCCTTTGGAGCCTCGTGTTCTCCAAGCTCTTCTGAACCATTTTGAAAGTAAATTTTGAATTTCCTCTTGTGCCTGCAAATTTTCAGCAGCACAGTGGAGGAGGACTCCCAGAGGAAAGAGTTTGGTTTGCTCCCTCCTCGGGGTCACAGTGTTATCTATTGACACATTCCAAAGCCTCATAAAAGCTGTCAGAACATCAAATACAGAGACTGTCCAAGAGAAACACCCACTAACTGTCAGGGCTTGATTTTTACAGCTACTAATAACTTCTCCCTTTGAGTTTGCCCAGAGCTCTGCACAGAATTGAAACAAACAAACAAACAAAGCTTAGTTCTGCCTTGCCTACAAGTTTGCTGTGTGACCTTAGGAAAGTTGCTTAGCCTTTCTGATCCATATTTTCTTCCCTTGTTAGTCCAAAAATATAGCAAGATCATAGAAATCACTAGAAAATAAGCCCCCCTCATAACAATTAAATTCATTTAAAAATATTTAATTCTTCACTTCAAATAGATCTTTAAAATCAGAGACAACTTACAGTTACTGCTAATGAGTAAATTTTTAAGAACTGACTTTGTAAAAAGGAATCAGTCATCTAACCATGTAAAACTTGCCTTCAGGACCAAAGATCACATGAAGGGCTTCAGCTTTTTGCAGGTGGCAAGCTAAAATAACCAAGAAGACATTTGAAAGGAAAAGGAAATTTTTCTTTTAAAAGTCCTATGCTTGCCATTTTGTGGGGTAAAAGTAAATGTTTTAATGTCTTATTGCATCAAGTATATCAATAACACTTAAGCTCTGATTTAAAAATTTCTATCATTTTCCTTCAGGGACTTCATTTTCTCAGCATGAATTTATTTATCTAGCTTTTGTCATATATATGTATATATCATATATATATCTATGTATCTCTATCTATCTATCTATCTATCTATCTATCTATCTATCTATCTATCTATCTATCAGCTAAAACGTTTTAGTCCTGGGCTTCTCACGTTGCAAAGCTCTGTCTCAACTGAGCGTGCATTTATTTCACACCCACACCCCCATTTTTCTGAGCTTTCTGGCAGATGCTTTTCTGCTTTTCTTCATTAGCAAAATATGAATTTTTTGCCTTGGTTTGCAGAGACAGAGTTCTGCCTTTCCTGTGTTCTTGGTTCAGGCGTAACAGTAAAATAGCCCAATGTCCTGTGTCATTTTGGGGGTGATACCATGGGGTAATTATACTCCTAGCTAAGCTCCTTGTCCTGTTGGTATTCCTTCCCCCACCCCCAACCTTAATCCCTATTTCTACTGTCTGAGAAAACCTGGGAGGATCCAAACAAACTCTCAGTCTAGCAAGTTTAAAAATACGAACGAGGAATATTTTCTAAATAAAGAACTGGAAACCCTAAATGCTAAGTGACTAGGTTACTTCCATCTATTTTCAAAAGCGAAGAACAATATTTTATCTTGGACTTACAGTAACATAAATAACAATGTTTAGAGAAAACTTTCTGCAAATGTCTAAAAGACAGAGGGACAGGCTGGGTCATGGCTGAGGCCTAAAAGAGAATTAGGGGAAAGTCAGAGATTTCCTGCCTTTGTAATGAGTTTACTAATTAAATCTTAATTGTAAAGCAAGCTGAGCGAAATTTAAATGAATTTCTGGTGCCAGAAGCCAGGTTATTATGGTGGGACTGTTTATAAGGACAGGAAAGTGACTTTCTAAACATCAAATTCCTGTGCGTTAGCCAAGACCCAGAGGAAGTCCCCACGTGGAGAAGCACAGAATGTAGCAGAATAAGGGGCTTGGGTCTTGAGATAATTAAATGACACCAAGATGTCCTGAGTCCCCTGAATTCAGTCATTGCCAGAGGCTGCAGTCTTCCTGTTCGGATGGGCTGGAAACAGCCACTTCTGTAATAACCAATGTGTTTTTCCCCCTTTTACAACAAACAAATGATCTAGCCGTTTCAGCTGTGATTTAACAGCGCTGGAGATGGAAATTCCTTGACTTTGTAAACCCTGCCCACTCTATTGAAAAATAAGCCTTGCAAATACACAGAAGCCCAAATACTCAAGAGAAACAAAGCCGCCATAGTGGAAGAGTGAAAAAGAAAGTGGATTTTATTTCCTCCTGGTACTACCCAGAGGGGGAAAGGCAGGCTGTAAAATAAGTAAAACCAGAACTCCTGTGGCAATATACATGGTTTAACACTATTTATTTACCATGAGATCAGGAGAGTGAATTATCTAAATGCTCCCGTTCTGTTTTGTTTGGTTGATTTTTTCACACTCACGTATTTAAAGTGGATAACTTCCTTCATAGCCTTTTCAGAGGCGTTCATCTACAGCCAGCCTTTTTCTTGCCCGTACCTATGTTTTGCCACTAAAAACCTCCATTTGTCACATTTGCCGTTGGAAATGGGTCTTTGTCCTGGGTTCCCTGCAGCATAACCTCACAAACTAGTGACATGTCACAGAGCTGGGACCATGTGGGAAATATCCCATCTGAATCCTACAAGGAATTAGGTTAATAAAGGAAGTGATGGCTGCTGCCTGTGGTCTAAAAATTGGAGAGCTAGCAGATCTGTTCCTTGGCATAATTTCTTCCTTGATCCTCCAATCCTCTCCAAGGAGATCACTCACATCAATGCTGGGAAGGATAACCCATAGAATAAGGGATTCAGATAAAAGACAGATAGGATAAGCACAATGGCTCACACTTGTAATCCCAGCACTTTGGGAGGCCAAGGTGGGTGGATCACTTGAGGCCAGGAGTTCAAGACCAGCCTGGCCAACATAGGGAAACCCCGTCTCTACTAAAAATACAAAATAAGTTAGCCGAGTATTGTGGCACATGCCTGTAATCCCAGCTACACGGGAGGCTGAGGCATGACAATCATTTGAACCCAGGAGGCGGAGATTGCAGTAAGCCGAGATCACATCACCGCACTCTAGCCCGAGCGACACAGCAAGACTCTATCTATCTAAAAAAAGATAGATACATGGATAGATAGATAGATATCATACATATATAATATACAATTTTATAGTAGATAATATATAATTATAATTTATTCCATTCAACTACGTAATTTCCAAAATGCAAAATGACTTTGCTATTTCCCTCCCCACCTTCCCCTCAAAAATGTGATTTTCCCTTCAAGCCTCCTCTTGGGCCAGAGTAAGAGAACCTGCTTTCTGGACAAATCATGGGACTACACTCTCTCTACTCAGTGAAATGTCATAGTCTACATCTTGAGTTTCCCCATCAGATATATCTGGTGGCTCTGAGGAATCATAATAGCAATAGGAGCCACATTCAACATGAACACTACATGACTCCATAGCTCACGGGGCTATTAGAAAGCTTCAAAGAAGGCGTTGAGCTATAGAATGTATTATTAGTGTTATTGTCATTTGACCTTTTAATCCAGAAGGAAAGAACCCAAGAAATGCATTCCCTGGAGAGATGTAATCAAACAATTCTTTTTCATATCTAATTTCTTTGAGTCTCTTTCTCAATTATCCCTACAGAGAATTTTGAACTGTCTAGTCTTTATTTACTCAGTAAATGCAAATCGTTTTTATGGGTCTCCTCCAAAGCTCCCAGTTGTTGTTCGTGTCATTTTGTTTTGTTGTTTTTAATAAGAGCCAGAGCTGAAATGCAGATTTACGTAAGAAAAACTCATTTCATCTTCAAAATCTTTTGAGGCTATTTTGAAAGATGGTGCAGCACATATTTCATAAATGCCACTTCGCTTAGCTTTTTCTATCTTTTGGGTAAATGCTATGCTAATCAGGAGATACAAGTGGGAGTGTTTTCAGACTGTCTGCTCTATGTGCTGGGGACCATTGCTGGTGCCCAGGGATTGGTTTGACTCGATTCCACTGACTTCCATAAGACTGCTCTGCGAAAGAGAAAAAGTACGCATCATTTTAATTTTAGTTATGGATCAGAACTTTAGGGATGTGTGATGATATTTTGGTTTGGAAGTTGTTGAGTGTCTTGTTTGTTCATCCTTTTAAACCATCAAGCAGCAAAATATTTTCCCGTGCCTCTCCACCATTACCAATGCCATGCAACCACTAAGCTGACTGACCTCAGGGAGGCTTACTGGGGATTCAGCTGGTCCACAAAACCCTTAGGACTGTAGGGTCACAGATTGTTGGTGATAAGGGCAGAAGTTAAGGGGACTTTAAAGAGCTTAGTCTCCCCATCACTTTGCAAAACATGAAAAAGGGTCTAACTATACCCTAATGGCATAATCTTACCTAGACTCCAAGCCTTGGTATTCTTCCACCAAAAGTCTAGTTTGGGGGCCTCTGCTCACTGGGTAACTTTCCCAGGCTAAAGATAACTTGGCAGGACTTATTGGTACTATGACAGCTGTCAGAAGGCCTGTGGGGCAGAATCCAATTTTGAAAGTATATAAATTATCAGCACTGAAGTACCTAGAGATATAAACATATATCCTGTCTGGCACTGGGGCCCACAGCCTGTAGTCTTAACTACATGGGAGACTGAGGCAGGGGGATCACTTGAGCCCAGGTGTTTGAGGCTACAGTGAGCTGTGATTGCATCATTGCACTCCAGCCTCAGTGACAGAGTAAGACCGTATCTCAAAAAAAAAAAAAAAAAAAAAAAAAGGTTGGGGGCAGGGGGCTTCCTTCAGTTTGGGGTTAATACAGAAATTATTGAGTTTTTAGAGAGCTTATTTATTATCTAGCTTAATGCCTCAACTTTATAGGTTAAAAAAGTAGAGGTCAAAAGAAATCACAAGTATATAGCAGAGCCCTTTTTTTACTCCTTCCACTATTCTTTATTCAATTATCTCTAGAGAACTCAAAATAGAGAAGCCATATACATTTTTTATTTCATTGAAGTGGCTTAGCCCCAGTGTTAACAGGTGAATGGGGATGGCATAGTAAAATCTGACAACTGTTTTTTTTTCTTTTTTGAAGACTTCTTTCATTAAAAATTGATTTTTCCAATTAGACTTCCATTTTACCTTAGAAATGGATTTCAGGGATGTCAAGTGATAACGCAAGCTGTGCTCAGAAGTGCTATTAGTCTAGTGGAGGTGAGATGTGAAGCAACTCCGGCTTACCTGCTAAAGGTCAGATACGTTCCAGTGACAAGTTTCACAGCTGAGTGTAACACTCCATTGCTGAATGGCAGCAAGCCACAAGATGTTGTCATCGGCCCCTACATCCCAGACCAAGCCTAGGCGTTCAGTTGGGCCAAAATGTCTAATTTGATGTCAGAGAAAATACCGAAGTTTTAGGAAGCCCAAAACTTTTCTTGCTCTCTCTTTTTATTTAAACTTTTAATAAGGAAATCTTTGCTTTGAAAAACCGGATTTGCAGCAACATGGATGGAGCTGGAGGTTATTAACCTTAGCAAACTAACGCAGGAACAGAAAACCAAATAGCACATGTTCTCACTCATAAGTGGGAGTTAAATGATGAGAACTTGTGGACACAACGAAAGGAACAGACACTGGGTCCTACTTGAGGGTGGAGGCCAGGAGGAAGGAGAGGAGCAGAAAAATATCTACTGGTTACTAGGCTTAGTACCTGGATGGTGAAATAATCTCTGCAACAAACACAACCTCCATGACATGAGTTTACCTATATAACAAACCTGCACATGTACCCCTGAACCTAAAAGGTTTTTTGAAAATGAATAAATAAAAATAAAATTATTTTAAAAAATCAGATTTGGTTAGGTTTGGGACTTTTTGTTTTTCCTAAGGACTATTGGCGCTCACATTTTCCACCAAAGACTCAGTTTTGTAGCGTGTGGATTTCAGTGCCATTCAGATAGATACGGTATCTGTGCAAGAGAGAAATGCGAGGGAACGAAGCCGCCCTGCTGTACAGCAATGAAAGGGAGGGAATGACAGAGGGTGAGTAGACCTGGAGGAACTTTCCAGGTGATATAAAAAGAGCTTCTGGAAATGACTGGTCTTCAGGTGCAGCTCCTGAGGCACTGAGCTGGCTGCCATTCAGCTGAGCCTCTGCCACCATGAGAGCGCAGGATCAGGCCAGGGCAAGCTGTACAGTTGGTCTAAAGCTGTTGAAAGATATAAAACCACTTCTCGACTAGTAAACTCTGCAAGAGCAGGAATGTTGTTTGTTTGCTGTATCTCTAGAGCCTAGAACAAAGCCTGGTCTATAGTTGATGCTTACAGTCTGTTTGTCCACAGAAAGGTTACCATATTGGGAGAAGCACCAAGCTAGAGATTTATTCAAGAAATACTCCCTGAAGATGTGGAGAAAAGGTAACCCTTGTGTACTGTTGGTGGGAATGCAAATTGGTACAGCCATTATGCAAAACAGTATAGAGGTTCCTCAAAAAATTAAAAATAGAATGACCATACGATCCAGCCATCCCATTGCTGTCTGCATATCCAAAGCAGATAAAATCAGAATCTCAAAGAGATGTCTGTTCTCCCATGGTTATTGCAGCATTATTCACAATAGCTAAGACAGGGAAATAACCTAAGTGTCCATCAGTTGAATAAGGACACTTGTGACATGAATGATTGAATAAGGAAAATGTGACATTTATATCTATAATAGAATATTATTCAGCCATAAAAAGAAGGAAATCCTGCCATTTGTGATCATGTGGATGAACCTGGAGAATATTATGCTAGATGGAATAAGCCAGGCACAGAAAAATGAACACTGCATGATCCTACTTATATGCAGAATTTAAAAAACAGTTGAACTTAGAGGAACAGATTAGAATAGTAGTTGCCAGGGGCTCAGGGGTAGGGAAAATGGGGACATATTGGTCAAGGGGTATAAAATTTCAGTTATAATATAAGTAAGTCATAGACATCTAATATACTCCTAGCTATGGTTAATCATAATATACTGCATGCTTGAAACTTGCTAAGGGAGTAGATCTTAAGTGTTCTCATGATAAAAAGAAAGATTATCTGAATATCTATTAGTGGTGAGGTACTAAAAATTGCAAGAGACACAAATACAAAAAATACCTAAATTGCAAGTAGCATGGCATGATGACAAGAGCAAGGACTTTGAAGCTAGAGCTGGTCACTTTCTCTGCCTTGACCTTTACAGGCTCTGTGACCTGACAAATCATTTCATTTCATGCAGCAGTCTTGTTTCCTTAATCTGGAAAGTGTGGATAGAAATTATCCACTTCACAAAGTTGTCATAAGGATCAATTGAGAGCAGGTGCATATACAATTCTTGGCATACAGCAGGTGCTCAGAAAACAGCATTTTTCTGTAAATTATGTGGTCCTCACTCTCCAAAGATTGGCCTCTAACTTGGGAGATGGAAGCATAAAAATAAAATATACTTGGCCGGGTGCGGTGGCTCATGCCTGTAATCCCAGCACTTTGGGAGGCTGAGATGGGCAAATCACAAGATCAGGAGATCAAGACCATCCTGGCCAACATGGTGAAACCCTGTCTCTACTAAAATTACAAGTTAGCTGGGTATGGCAATGCATGCCTGTATTCCCAGCTACTCGGGAGGCTGAGGCAGGAGAATGGCATGAACCCAGGAGGCAGAGGCTGCAGTGAGCCAAGATTGCAATACTGCACTCCAGCCTGGGCGACAGAGCGAGACTCCATCTCAAAATAAAAATAAAAATAGAAAATAAAATAAAATACATTTATATTACCTTCCTACAACTACTATTTATTCATAGAATAGCTCTGGGATGCTTCAGAGTGGTGGTCAGAAAAGTTTTTTTCTTTAGGCTTTGCTAGGCAGGTGGACTCTCTTGCAAATTCTCAACTCTGCCACTGGTTCAAAAGCAGCCATAGTATTTGACCAGATGGGGCTGTGTTCCAATGTTGTAGACTGCTTGGGCTGCCATAACAGAATGCCACCGACTGGGTGGCTTTAACAACAAAATGTATTGTTTCACAGTTCTAGTGGCTGAAGTCGAAGATCAAGGTGTTGGCACGGCTGGTTCCTCCAAGGCCTCTCTCTTTGGCTTGCAGGCGGCCACCTTCTTGCTCAGTGTCCTCACGTGGTCTTTTCTCTGTGCATAGGTGCCCCTGGTGTCGCTTTTTTTTTTTTTTTTTTTTTTAAGATGGAGTCTCACTCGTCACCCAGGCTGGAGTGCAGTGGCACAATCTCGGCTCACTGCAAGCTCTAACTCCCGGTGTCGCTTTTTGTGTTCCAACTTCCTCTTCTTATAAAGACACCAGTTATATTGGATTAGGGCTCACCCTAGGGGTCTCAATTTAACTTAATCCTCTTTTTATTTTATTTTATTTTTTTTGAGACAGAGTCTCACTCTGTCGCCCAGGCTGGAGTCCAGTGGCATGTTCTCAGCTCACTGCAGCCTCTACCTCCACTTGAACTGGGGAGCCAGTTCAAGTGATTCTCATGCTTCAGCCTCCCAGGTACCTGGGGCTATAATACTGCACCACCACTTCTGGCTAATTTTTGTATTTTCGGTAGAGACAGGATTTTGTCATGTTGGCCAGGCTGGTCTCAAATTCCTGGTCTCAGGTGACCCGTCCACTTCGGTCTCCCAAAGTGCTGGGATTACAGGTGTGAGCCACCGTGTCTGGCCTTAATCCCCTCTTTAAAAGCCCGATCTCCTGGCGTTCTTCCTTCCTCCTGGCCCCTCTTTCCCAGTTCCCCTGCCTCCTGCCCTGGCATGTGAGCCCCATGAGGTCAGGAACCTTTCCCATTGTGTTTGCCACTGTACCACCAGCACCAGCAGTGGCCCCTGACCCACTGTCAGACGCACTTAATAATTAGTTCCTCATTTCCCAGGTGGAGTCCCAAAATTCTGTTCCTGGCCCTCTTTCCTCCACTCTGTACAATGATACAGGCAATCGTGTTCCTTCTCACGGTTGTCATTGCTTCTTGGAAGCCGATCTCTATCCTAGAACTGTCTCTTGATTTCCTGTGTCCAACCACATGGATGTCCAACTCACATTCATCTCCTGTCAAATATATTCAACCACTCCCACTGCTTATGGGATAAACTGCTGTGGTATGGGTTGAGCTGTGTTCCCCCAAAAGATATGTTGACATCCTAACTGCTGGTACCTATGAAAATGACCTTATTTAGAAACAGGTCTTTGCAAATGCAATCAAGTTAAGATGAGGTCATTAGGGTGGGCCCAAATCCAATATGGCGGGTGTCCCTGTAAGAAGAATTGGACACAGACACACAGGGAGAATGTCATGTGAAGACACAACACAGAGGGAAGAAGGCCATTTGAACACAGACGTAGAGACTGGAGTGAGGCAGCCACCAGCCAAGGCACTCCTGGGTCTACCAGAAACCAGAACAGGCAAGGAAGTGTTCTCCCCTGGAGGCTTCAGAAGGAACCAACTCTGACAGTATCTCAATTTTAGTCTTTTAGGTTCAAGCACCATGAGAGAATAGGCTGGGAATAGTGGCTCACTCCTGCAATCCCAGCACTGTGGGAGGCCAAGGCAGGTGAATCACTTGAGGCCAGCAGTTCAAGACTAGCCTGGCCAACATGGTGAAACCCCATCTCCACTAAAAATAAAAATAAATAAATAAATAAATAAATAAATAAATAAATAAATAAATAAAATAGCCATGGTGGTGCGAACCTGTAATCCCAGCTACTCAGAAGGCTAAGGCACGAGAATCACTTGAACCCAGGAGGCGGGGGTTGCAGTGAGCTGAGATCATGCCACTGCACTCCAGCCTGAGCCACAGTGAGAAAATAAATTCCTGTTGTTTTAAGCCACCCAGTTCGTAGTAATTTGTTATAGCAGCCCTGGGACACTAATACACCCCTCTTCTGGAAGTTGAAGTCACTAGAAATATAACATTAAAAAGACTGCTTATCTAAACTTTATTTTTCACTATTTCCCAACTATTCATCTTCACTCCAGTCCGGTGAGAGTGTCAGTGCCCCACACACATGCCCATCTTCCACTTGCCCTTGCAGTGTTACTCACATTTGGTTCCATCAGTCAAGACCCAGTTCAAATCCCACCTACAATAATGCACTTACCAATGCATCCAGCATTTATAGAACGGACCTGCTGGGCATCCAGTTTCTCTCCATGGCGCTGCTAACTCCAGTTCCTCTGAGCTCTGCCTTCTCACTGGGTTCACCTCCCAAGGCTTCCAGTCTCCTGAAAAGCAGCGTAAGACCAAATTATTTCTCCTTTTGCATCTCCCGTGTCACATTAGACATTTAGCAAACCAGGGATATACACAGTGTGGGGATCTGAGATGTGGCAGTAGCAGTAGCTGGGTCTGCTTTTCCCCTTTGAACCACCATTTATTGAGCACGTACTGTATACCATGTATGTTAAATTTGTTATCTCAGTTAATCCTCACAACCACTGTGATGGACGGATCACTGTTATTTTTATCCCTATAGAACAGAGGAGGAAGCACTGGTTTGGGGAGATGTGCCATAGTCCAAGTAAATATCAGAAATAAGAATCAAAACCTCGACTGGCTCCGACTCCTGGGCCGTGATGATTTGCTGCTTTCCTTGGTGGTTTCTGGTCTGTCTGAGGAAAGAAGCTGAATAAAGGTTTTCCTCTTCCCCTTCCCTCACCCTCTTTAGAGGACACAAGTCAATAGCTGTTAAGGAAGTGAGGTCACTTTTAACGTGATTTTTGGCTCATGCCATCTCTGAACTATTGTTGAAAAGCATTCTCAAGAGAATGGACTTGGTTTAGTAATCAAACTGAAACGCTGGTGACTCAGAAGGCTCCTGGGAACATGAGGGGAGAAGGAGCTACAGGGGTCGCCTCACTGAACACCTGGCCCCAGGCAGGACCACACTCACCAAGGTGACCATCAATTCCATTTTCAAGATTTCCAAGCACGAGATCCCACAGCCTGCTTTGGGAGTTTTTGTTTGTTTGTTATTTTTATTTTTAGAGATGAGGTCTCACTGTGTTGCCCAGGCTAGGCTTGAACTGCTGAGCTCCAGTGATCCTCCTGCCTCAGCCTCCCAAAGTGCTGGGATTACAGACTGTGAGCCACCATGGCCAGCCCTCACAGCCTGCTTTGGGAACCATATCCAAGGCTACATTTCATTCACTGCAAGGAACTTCTTTTTATTATGCCCAGAATAATGAACATGCAGTGTGTTGCCTTTGGTAGCTGTGGTTTATATTTGGGCTAGAAGATCAGCAATGAAGGACAAATAGATGGCATTCTGACCTCCTCAAAATCAGAAATTCTGCCATTGCAACCAAGGATGCATATGCAATAGATAAAATATTGAATGTTAACTTGGGGATTTTTTTTTTTTTTTTTTTGAGATGGAGTCTCGCTCTGTCGCCCAGGCTGGAGTGCAATGGTGCGATCTCGGCTCACTGCAAGCTCCACCTCCTGGGTTCATGCCATTCTCCTGCCTCAGCCTCCCGAGTAGCTGGGACTACAGGCGCCCACTACCACACCCGGCTAATTTTTTGTATTTTTAGTAGAGACGGGGTTTCACCATGTTAGGCAGGATGGTCTCGATCTCCTGACCTCGTGATCCGCCCACCTTGGCCTCCCAAAGTGCTGGGATTACAGGCATGAGCCACCGCGCCCGGCTGGGGATTTTCTTTTTAATTTCCAAGTATGTGCTTTATGACAGACCTTGGGGTACAGACTTGAGCTCACTTTGTGTTTTTGACATAGCCCTAGGCCTATTGATTCAAACACACTTAGTAATTAGCAACTTCTCTATTCTCTATTCTATAGATTCCTTTTTAAGTGGATAACCCAATGTGAGGTAGCTTTTGAACAACAACTTTGTGATATGGTCAAAGATGGCTGGCTATCTTTAATCCCTGTTGAAGACTAAGGAGAAAAAAATAAAAAATTAGGTTGTAAACATAAAGAATGATCTCATGGTGATGTCATTTAATACAGGAGAATGATGTTTGATGGTAGAAAGGAAGAGCATTTTGCTCTAGACATCAATTGCTAGTCAAAATTCTTTTTTAAAACAATGTTTAGTGTAAGTTCGGGGGTGTACGTGCAGGTTGTGCAGGTTTGTTACACAGGTAAATGTGTGTCATGAGGGTTTGTTGTACAGATTATTTCATCACCCAGGTATTAAGCCTAGTACCCATTAGTTATTTTTCCTGATCCTCTCTCTCCTCCCACCTTCCACCTTCCAATAGGCCCTAGTGTGTGTTGTTCCCCTCTGTGTGTCCATGTGTTCTCATCATTTAGCTCCCACTTATAAGTGAGAACATGTGATGTTTGGTTTTCTGTTCCTGCAACAGTTTGCTAAAAATAATGGCTTCCAGCTCCATGCATGTCCCTGCAAAGGACATGCTCTTGTTCTTTTTTATGGCTGCATAGTATTCCATGGTATCTATGTACCACATTTTCTTTATCCAGTCTATCACTGATGGGCATTTGCATTGATTTCATGTCTTTGCTATTGTGAATAGTGCTGCAATGAACATACACATGCATGTGTCTTTACAACAGACTGATTTACATTCATTTGGGCATATACTCAGTAATGGGATTGCTGTGTTGAATGTGCTTCTGTCTTTAGGTCTGTGAAGAATTGCCACACTGTCTTACACAGTGGTTGAACTAATTTACACTCTGGCCAACAGTGTATAGTGTTCCTTTTTCTCCAATACTTCACCAGCATCTGTTATCTTTTTGACTTTGTAGCAATAGCCAATTCTGACTGGTGTGAGATGGTATCTCACTGTGGTTTTGATTTTCATTTCTCTAATCATCAGTGGTGTTGAGCTTTTTTTCATATGCTTGTTGGCCACATATATGTTTTCTTTTGAGAAGTATCTGTTCATGTTCTTTGCCCACTTTTTAATGGGGTTTTTTCTTATAAATTTGTTTAAGTTTATTATAGATCCTGGATATTAGACCTTTGTCAGAAGCATAGTTTGCAAAAATTTTCTCCCATTCTGTAGACTCTCTGTTTACTCTGGTTGATAGTTTCTTTTGCTGTGCAGAAGCTCTTTAGTTTAATCAGATCCCATTTGTCAATTTTTGCTTTTGTTGCAATTGCTTTTGGTGTCTTTGTCATGAAATCTTTGCCCATGCCTATGTCCTGAATGGTATTGCCTAGATTGTCTTCCAGGGTTTTTATAGTTTGAGGTTTTACATGTAAGTCTTTAATCCATCTCTAGTTACTTTTTGTGTATGGTGTAAGGAAGGGCCCAGTTTCAATTTTCTGCATATGGCTAGCAAAAATTCTTAAGATGGTGACGCCATTAAATTCACCTAGCTGTCTCCTCTCCTCACACTCTGTGCTTTAGTGACACTTTCTGTTTTCTCAGAAAACTTGAAAAACCAGGTCACTGATTCTCTGACAGTGAAGCTCTGGACATCCTCCAAGTACCAGCTCAAAGATCACCGCCTCCATGAAGCCTTCTCTCATTCCTCACTCTCAGCCTTCTTAACCAAGTACACCTCCTCTCACTCCCACAGCGCCTTACCTATGTTACTTTTATGACACACAATTTTCAGCCTTGTCTTCATGGTTTTGAGCAGTTTTGTTTTCTAGGCTAAGCTATGAACAGCTGGAGAGTAGATGTTGTTTTCCCACCTTGGTATCGGCAGTGACCACCACATTCCTGACGCGGAACAGATGTTCAATATTTCTACAGTGAATCACAAAATGCATTTCAGTCTCATTCCTTGGCTGCGCAGAGGAGATATCTCAGTGAATGTGGACAGATCGCGTCAATGTTACTTTCCCAACTGAGAAGAGATAAGGCCTGGCTTTCCCTTCATGGGTTAAGGAAGAAAGATTTGACCAGTTTAAACCTGGGACAAAAGTATTCAAGGGTCACAGAGGAAAGCAGTGAGCCATCCTCAAGGAATCCCACCCTCTGCTCTTTCCCAACCACACAGAAACAGGTTTCTGAAGCCTATGGCTAAATGGGTGGGCCGGGAGGAGTTTGGCTTTCAGGCCTGCGTCAGGGCCTGAAGCATGCAAGGACAGTCTCCCCGCCCTCAGTCTGTGGAAAGTACCCGGTCCTCCGGTGAATCATGCCTCTACTGCAGCTGGAAGGGGCTGCAGCCTCTCACCCAGTTTTTTAAAGACTTCTCATGAAACCTATAACTCTGATGAGGTGCATTAATGCCAATGCAGTTTCGTGGCCACAAACAAGAAACTGCAACAACAAAAAAAAGAAAAAGTAAAATGGAACAGGCCTGGGAAGTTGGGCCTTGTAAGACTTGTGGTTAGAACTTAACCACATGTTAATGTACCTGTTTCTAGGGCAATGAAGACTGGATTTTATTAAATAAATAAATAAACATATATATATATATATATATACACACACACACACACATACAGCTGCCGTTTTAAATCATGTCAACAACCAGACTAACTTTTTTAAACACTTTGCTTTAAGTCCATGCTACAGATATTTCACTGTAGCATGAAAAACTGATATATTTTCAGATGGAAATGGATCAACTTGTAATTTCTGCTTCTAAAGTTGAAGGCCCCAAAGGATCTTCCATTAGATGAGCCTAGACAGTGAATAAATATCGAAAGCTAACTTTAAAATAATTCCCCAAGCCTTGATTTATAGAGAAACCATAAATTATCCACTGTTAAAATTATGGCAGTAATGAATATATAATAGTAAATCAAATAAACCAATGTTTCTACATTTTTAAGAGTTAATTAAGTAAATGTCTATGGTTGACAGATTAGCTATCTCCATTATGCTTTTAAAATTTTAAGTATGGAAATCAAAACTTTTCCTAGGCCCAAATTTATTTGTTTCTCTTCCCAAATGAAAAAAAAAAAAAGTTGAAAGGAAAGGGAAAAAATATTATTTTATTTTGCTTATGAAACCACTTTGCCTTTTTTTCTAAATAGTTTACTTATATAAATTCGTTCCTTTTTTTTTTCGGAAACAGGGTCTCCCTTTGTTGCCCAGGCTGAGTGCGGTAGAACAATCACAGCTCACTGCAGCCTTGACCTCCAGGGCTCAGGTGATCCTCCAGCCTCAGCCTCCCAAGTAGCTGGAACTACAGGTACATGCCACCATGCCCAGCTAATTTTTTTTTTATTTTGTAGAGATCGGGGGATCTCACTATGTTGCCCAGGCTT
This sequence comes from Gorilla gorilla gorilla, assembly GCF_029281585.2. Classification (NCBI taxonomy): domain Eukaryota; kingdom Metazoa; phylum Chordata; class Mammalia; order Primates; family Hominidae; genus Gorilla; species Gorilla gorilla. The sequence continues at coordinate 17,364,507 of NC_073232.2, read as the reverse complement.
GTGGTCTTGAACTCCTGTGCTCAAGTGATTCTCCCACCTCGGCCTCCCAGAGTGCTGGGATTTAGAGATGTGAGCCCCCTCACCCAGCCTAAATTAGTTTCAATAAGCACAATTTTGTGATTTTCCTGCTGCACTCCTAACAGCCCGCAGTTAAAGCATGTTTTGGGATCCAGTTTCATGTTACCTGCAAATGCTCTCACCTCCTAAGTTTTTACCAACTGGTGGAAATTATGAGACCATAATTTTGGTTGATGGCATATATCAAAGTTTCAAGAAAGGCCAAGAAAATGGGATAAAACTACCTGAGAATCAGGTGTTTCCAAGAGCAGCCTTTGTTCTTTCCTTTGTTTTCCTCATGGCTCATGAAAATGGAGCAGTTACGACGGATGTACCTTGCGGCTGGAGAAGGCCAAACTGGAGGAGAACCAATGAATGGGAGTTATAAGGCAGACGGATTTGGGGGTTCCATTAATAAGAGCTTCATGGAAACTGCTGCCTGAGAGACTGGGGGCAACCAGCTTCTGCTCAGGCCTGGGCTGCTGAAGGGATGTTCCCAGGCTGGCTAAGGATAGAGGGTAGGAGCCAAGTGACCTGTTGAGGATGCCTCTGTTGAACACTAATAACCTCTGTAACTTACAGGGTACTAACCACATGCTGGCGGCGAGTGTCTCTTTTCCCCCTCACTGCTTAACTTCATAGAAAAGTAATGGAGCAACTCACTGCCACCCCGTTTTACCTGCTGCTCACCCCTCAACTCCCTGCATTCCACCATGGCTTTCCCCACGGTCACGAATGACCCACTGATTGCCGGATCTACTGGACCCTTCTCAGTCTTAATTAACCTTTGACTGCAAGTGACACTGTGACCACACCCTCTTCCTTGAAACCGTTTTCCTGCTTTTGGTTTCCCCATCAGGCCACTGTTGCTTCGCGGGGCCCTCTTTCATCCAGTAAGTGCATGATTGGGCACCTACTGTGTGCAGGAAACGGTGCTAGATGTTGTGATACAAAGATGAAGAAGACAGAGCCTCACCCTGATGGGAATTATGGCGTTGGGGTTTGTGATTTTTTGAGAGCTCACGAACTGTCAGACATGAGTGCTGATGTTCTGATTGCAAAGCCTATATCCTCTCCACTCCCCCACGCTGCACACCTCAGGATTTCTTTCACATGTCCTATATTCTCTCTACTCTTCCTTGACCCTCCCATCAACACTGAGATTCCCAAATCTCTATCCCCAACACAAATCTTCTTTCTGAGTGTCGGAGCCTTATAGCCCTTTTGACCTATTAGCTCCACCAGAAGGTTACATGGGCTCCTCAAAGTCCACATACTCCAAATTGAACTTTCCCTCTTTCCCCACAGCCTCATGCTCCTGGGTGTCCCTTCTCACCAATGCCTCCACCATCCTTTTGGGCCTAGCTAGACCACCAATCCATGAGTCATCTTTATTATTCCTGTTTTTCAATACCCACATCCAATCACTCATCCATCCATTTATATCTGAAATTAATCTACATATCTTCCAATTTTTCCTTTCCTTCTTATCACAGCCTGGGTCAACCCCTCATTGTTTTTCTTACCTAGATGATTTCAAAAACTTCCCCAACAGTCTGCCTGTCTCTGGTGTTAGGTGCCCCCACCCAGCCATCTTGCACAAAGCCATCAGACTGATGAGGTCAGGGCATGTCTCTGCTAAACCCTTCCATGATTCTTCATGGACTTTAGGAAAAGTTTACATTTCATGGTTTGCCAATTCTTTGTTTGTATTTGTCTGCTCATTTGTCTCCCTAACTTGACTGTGAAAAATGTGGAAACATAAGTCTTGTTCCATTCATCTCTATATTTCAGTGCTTAGCATGCTACCTTATATTAAATACACAGTAGGTGATTTTTATTTCCACCAGTCTAAGGTTACCGAAATCTCCTACTATTTAATCATTCCTTAGAAGCATTCTGAATATATATATATATATATATATATATATATATATATATATATATGACTAGAGTAGGCATTGAGATTATATCACTATATTAGGCATTGAGAAACCTGCTGCAGAGGCATTATTTAATTAATCTAATCTCCCTTTACTGAAAACATTCTGTTAGTATACCCTGCTCCCTCTCAAAGAGCGAGGATCCCTAGCAAATGAGACCGGTGAGTTTCAATACAGGCAAATAGAAAGGGAATGGTTTGGACTAGAGGATGTGCACTTGCTGGGGGAAGATGAACTCTAAACCGAAGACCCTGGCCAACCAGGGACAAATGCAAGCCTGCATACTAAATGCTTTAATGCTTCTGTAGATGACAGGAACATAGCCTACAGGGGGCACGAAGGACAAAACCTTCCCAGGGCAACTCTGTATGCTCTCTGTATGCTATCTGACTATCCCACTGCAAAGAGGCATCCTTTTATGTAATGAATTAACTTCTCTCCAATACATATAGAAAGGTCTTAATTACATACCATCTTCAGGAAAATTTAGAGAGTATTCACTCAAACTATACTTCTGCAGGTCAGATGAGAAACCTTAGCTGAGAAAGGCTGGTTTAAGATGGACAGAACGAAGAATAAGAATTAAATCTACAAGACTATTCAGCCCTTACTTTATGGAAGAAAGTGGAAAAAGGAAGAGGATACTAGCAGTTTAGACAGCACAATATCTCTTCTCTTTTTCTGTCCAAGAATAACTGGGAAAATGCTGTATAGTGTCTACCTTTGTTCTGAGAATAGTATTTCATGTAACATAACATCAGGGTTGAAAGCAAGAGTATGCGTGTTGCAGCACATGGCATCACCACTTTCATCAACTTTTGAGTAAGACCAATCAGCAGCCAAACCAGGAAACAATGAAACAGCCCTTCCCAGCACAAAGAACAAGATAGAAATCTGCCTGCATGCTCAGAATGTGCAGAGGAACAGTGGGTCCTCAGGCTAGAATCAGACTGTCCCATGCAAGTATTCCTGCTCCAGGCAAGACCTTAGAGGCTTCCAGATGCCTTCAGGAACTCAGCATCACGTTGTTCTGCTGGGAGGGAGAAATTCCTTCCTGACTCCTGCAAGTGATCAACATATGCCCTAAAGCATGAAATGTGATTACCCCTTTTCATTATCTCAGTTTACCAAGCTACACTCGTTATCAGTGATGAGTCAGCAATTTTTTTCATGCTCTCAAAATATTACATGCCCTGGTTAACCACACAGAAAAGGCTTGTGCCAATAATTCAGGTTTGATTCAGCAATAGAATATTTTTCTTGAGACCTCATTTACAGTCAGATATCTCTGACCTCTATGGCAAGGCACCTCTCATAGCTACCTCATGGGAAACCTATTTGTCTGCTATAAGAGAACGGTTAAAAAAGATTTCAATTATTAAATACATATAAAAATTGTATTTTGAGCTTTACAGATAGCTTCTCAAATTTAAAAAAAACTGCAATCATACAAATGTGTGGGCCGTACCAGAAAGTTTACATTCCAATGCTTTGGATATTTTGGTGTTTATATGGTTTTGTGTGGGGGTTGTGTGGTGTCTGTGTGTGTGTGTGAGTGTGTGTGTGTGTGTGAGTGTGTGTGTGTGTGTGTCGGGGAAGTGGGAAGAGAAAATTAATTTTGCAAATTAATACTGTCAATACCTAAAAGAGGTCCAGGTCAGCCACAAAATAGGCCTACTAGTAATTGTCTTAAATTAAAGTAAATCCAGCAAAACTACCCCCTCCCTGCTGCCATTGATACTACCCTGCAAGAATGAAATTATTCATAAAGAATTTGGCAAATGCATTCAAACTCAGATCATTCTACGTATATAAAGACCTCACATCCCTTAACATACAATGTAAGAATAATGCCCCTCTGTTTTCTTAAAAGTGCTTATACAAGTATCAGCTCATTTGTGGTTCACTGAGTGTGAAACAATTACTCCCACAAACAGACCAACAGAAGGCAAAAATAGACTAGTGTGTATTTTTCAGTTTGTGGTCTCCTCTGGGTTGAAATACAAACAGAGAGTTAACAAAATGAATGACTACATTACACCTGAGGAAGATGGGGAAGCCAGATAACCTGCTAGCGTGCTTCTCTTTGACAGCCATTACGACACATGTACCTAGAAATATAATTTAGTCGGTTTTCAGGACACTCGCATTGTCGTTTGAATGAGAACCGTTAGCTTCAGGGCTCTGGAGGAAACCAGCTTCTGCCAGGGATAAATGAAGATGGCAGGCTTGTGCTGGGTGGTCCATCTTTGCAGCTCACCACTGAGAAAATAATGAGAATAGCTTTATTTGGAACACACTGTGATCACCAAAGAGCTGCTATGACAACACATTGAAGAAGATGGATATTACATTTATTGCTACTTAAAACTTTGGCGTTCGGGATGCCAAAGAGGGAGAAAGAAGCTTATCTATTCAGCTGTTCTGGATTCTAGAGTTATTTACCATTCTGATTGTTGTGTAACAAGAAAGTGGCATATTCAACGGCTGTCATTTATTTCACTAATGGAATTAAAAAGGAATGTGGCCAGAGCAATAATCAATGCCTCACCCTTTGTGATGAATTATGGTTTGGCTAAATAGTAGGACCTTTAATTGTCTGGGAAAAAGTTGCAACTTTCCAATATCTTTGCTGTGTTCTCTGAGATTTCCCTTACAAATGCAACCTGTCCTGTGCTATTTTTATTTAGCTTAAATAAATTTCATACTTATGAAAGGTGCTGGATTAACAACCATGGAGTAAAATTCTTTATCCCATTTGTTTTTTGGTATTAAACCTTTTTTAGAATACTATGTTCTTTCTTAAGTTCCATGCAGTCAATTCATTTGGTCATTTTTAGTAATACGTTTTCATAGCGGGTAAGTATTATTTATTTATTTATTTATCTATTTTCAGACAGAGTCTCCCTCTCTCACCCAGGCTGGAGTGCAATGGCATGATTTTGGCCCACTGCCACCACACCCAGCAAATTTTTGTATTTTTAGTAGAGACAGAGTTTCACCATATTGGTTAGGCTGGTCTCGAACTCCTGACCTCGTGATCTGGCCGCCTCAGCCTCCCAAAGTGCTGGGATTACAGGCGTGAGCCACTGCACCTGGCCTATTATTCTTATTTTTTAGATAAGAATCCTGAAACATAAAAAGTAAGAGATGGGGTCTTGGTCACAGAAAAAGTTAAGGACTGAGTTGTTCTCTGAAGTAAGCCATTCTCACATTGCTATAAAGAAATATCTGAGACAGGGTAATTTATAAAGAAATGAGGTTTAATGGGCTCATGATTCTGCAGGCTTTATGGGCAGCATAGTGCTGGCATCTGCTGGGCTTCTGGTGAAGCCTCAGGGAGCTTTCAATCATGGCGGAAGGTGAAGGGGAAACAGGCATTTCACATGGTGAAGGCAGGAGCAAGCTGGAGAATGGTGGGGAAGAGGCCACCCTTTACAACAACCAGACCTAATAAAAACTCACTCAACTATGGCAAGGATAGCATCAAGCCATTAGGGATGGTGCCAAACCATTCACAAGAAATCTAACCCCATGATCCTTTCACCTCCCACTGGGCCCTATCTCCCATACTGGGGATTACAATTCAACATGAGATTTGGCAGGGACATATATTCAAACCACATCATTCTCCCAGCTCTGGATGTGGCCCCCTGACATACACTGAAGCTACTGGGATAGGGTGGTCGATGAATGCCTGTATAGAATCTAAAAATATTCCATTACAGCTTCACAGATGAAACCAATCAGCTTCTATCCAATAAACACTAAGAGAAGCTAATGTTCAATGTTGGATGAAAACCAAACATTCACATGCAAATCACTCAAAAATGTATACTTGAGACTGATATTGGAGAAAAAGAAGCAAATAATGATTTTTTAAAAAAGAAAGGGACTTCTGATTTTGCTGCTTTTTTTAAAAATATAACTGTTGACTCCAAAATGTAGGCATATAAAGGGGAGGAAATTAAACCCTTGCATCCAAGTACACTTTACTCTAACAACCAAAGAGAAACAAACTATTTCTCCCTGGAGATATCTCTGGTCCCAGATATTGTCTCAACAATATCCCTTATCACAAAAATGTGTTTTCCTTTTATCTAGATAACGTGCAGATTCAGCAACAATAGCGTAAGAAGTTTAAGTTGACTTTCCAATACAAGGTAAAGTTTTTAAGATTCCATCTACAAATATTCTACTAGAATATTTTCTTAATCATTAACAATTATAAAGAAACAAGGGAGGAGGGTATTTCCTTCTTCTTTTAGTTTACATTTTTATTAAGGTCTTCATGTTTATAAACTATTGCCATTTTTAAATTTATATCACTTACCCGTTTATCTATAAGAACTGTAAGTTCTCCAAATCAATTTGTGCATGGAATATTATATATTAGGATGCAAACTATTTGACTATGGAGCTGGGTGTAAATATTTTTACAGTTTGTTGTTTATCCTTTAATTTTGTTTATCTAAAGAGATTGTGATAATCAGAATCTTATTTACTTAAATCTTCCTTGGTCAAAGCCTTTTTCTCTGCAGCAAGTTTTTTTTTTTCAACTTTTAAGCATGAAAAGTTTCCTTCCATTTAGGAAGTCCATAGTTAGTCACATTTTCCCCTTGACTTTTTGATAGACTGCTTATGAAAAGCTCCAGAAGTAAAGCTTACTTCTGTCATTAGGTGCAGGTTAGTCTCCACAGCAATAGTCTCCACACTCAACACCCAAGTGAAACACAGAAAGATGAAGCATTTTAAATTTACCTTAAATCATTAAAAACTTCTCACACAAAGCACAGACCCATGTATACACATGTATACACACACACACACACACACACACACACACACACACTCATTTAAATGGGATCCTCAAAAAAAGTACTGTCAAAGAGATGAGCAAGTGGAACAACACTAATTCAACTGTAATCCTTTCCCACTCACCTTTGAAAACGTTCCTGGACTACTACTAGGTAAAAGATATTCTCCTTGATATATAAGATTCTTTCCAAGGGGTATTTTACAATTAAATTTAGAGCCCCCCTGCCCCGTGGCAAAATTGGTCCCCTGACCTATAATTCTCAAATGGGAGATTCTCCAGTGGAGAGGTCCCAAGCCCCATTTCTACTCGTACACTCTAATTCGGGAACTCCTGGGATGGTGTTCTACTTATAGTCCCCTTACCCTGTGGGATGCCAAGGGCCTTAACCCCATCTCTTACTTGGTCCTCAAAGTCAATTTTTCATTCTGACTCATTGCCCATGTCCTATGTCTGATGTTTCTCACTTGATGAGCTAGTTAATGTTTCTAGGGAGCATATAAAGAATGCTTCAACACATCTCTTCCAAAATATCCCCCCTTGGTCTATGACCTCACCAGCCCCCAAAAGAAAGGCAGGATCCAGTCCCACTAGCCCTTCACCTGGATATCCTCTAAGACAATCGGAGAGTGAATGAAAATTATGTGAGCATCATGAAAGTTTTTCCTTTCCTTTGAAAAACTCAGGATAAAGCAATGCATGAAAAATATTTACAATTTCTGACTGATTTTCCAAATATGAAAAAAATGATTTCCCCTCCATGCCTAGGCAAATGCCAGCCAATTCAGATTATTGTTTGCCTCTGAAACTTAAACGTGCAGTTGCATTAGGGGGAAAGAGTGTAACTTCAGAGAAAACCACAGAGAAACACACTTAGATGGAGTAAGTGGAGTCCAGTGAGCTGTTGACACACAGATGGAATGACGGCTTGATAAGAATATTTTAGAGGAGATTGATTAGAAGACTAGAATAGTAACTGACCCATGGTAGGTAGAAATAAATACTCGAAGTTTGAATGAAAGAGTGTTGAATGGTAAAGGAAAAGGAGTTAGGAAGAAGAGGTGGAGACAGTGAAGGAAGGAAAGCAAGGGAGAGAGAGAGGACAGGAAAGGAGGGAGGGAGGGGAAGATGGGAAAAAGAAGAAAAAGGATGTCAAATATTGAGGAAGGGAGGGAGAAAATAAATTAAGGAAGGAAGGAAGGGAGAGAGGGAGGAAGGAAGGAAGGAAGGGAGAGAGGGAGGAAGGAAGGAAGGAAGGAAGGAAGGAAGGAAGGAAGGAAGGAAGGAAGGAAAGAAGGAAGGACGGAAGGAAGAAAGGAAGGAAGGAAAGAAGGAAGGGAGGGAGGCAGGGAGGGAAGGAGGAAAGAAGGGATGTAAGGAAGAAGGCAGGGAAGGAAGGAGGGAGGGAAGGAAGAAAGGAGGTAAGGAAGGAAGCAGGGAAGGAAGGAGAGAAGGAAGGAAGGAGGGAGGGAAGGAGGGAAAGAATGAAGGAGGGAAGGAAGGTAGAAGGGAGGGAGGGAGGAAGGGAGGCAAAGACAGAGACACAGACAGATTCTGCCTGTGTCTATCTGAGCAGAAATTGACTCTAGATTTACAAATCTGTTTTTCCTTCTTTAAAGGAGTAACAAGGTGGAAAATCCACATATTTTATTTCTAGGACCCCTTGATTTCATCAACAAATCCCCACAAATTACAAAATCCAGACCAAATCTATGGTTTACTGGTTTACCTTTATAAGCTATATAATAAAACAATAAAGAAAATCAACTGGTTTCTAATTACCTCTCAAAATACTCTCAACAATCATAATAGAAACAAATGTGTTTCTTTCCCTGCTAAGACATGGCCCCTGCTTATTTTATGATCCCCTGCTTAAATTAAATATTAGGCACCTCTGGCATGGGACACTAGCGAGGAGAGAGAAGCATCCTGAGGCAGGCTCTGCTGATGCTGTTTCTCAGTAGATACATCAGGAGGGGCCTTTCCTTAGCTTTCTTTTTCGTCCATTTATTTTTAGAAGTGCGTCTGGGAAACCGAATGAGGATCTAAGTAGACCTTTGGACTGTAAGGCAGAGAAAATGATAAAAGCATTTGAGTGGCTATTGGGTTAAGATCCCACAGTTCAAGAAGGAAAGTTCTAGCAGAGGTGCACTTGGGTATACGTCTTAAAACTCTCAATCTATACGTAATTTTTATTGATCACTTAAAATAAGCTATATGAAGAAATGGTTCAATTCGAACAATCCCTATTAATAAGGAAATGTACTCAGTTAACTTTTAGGATTGCAGTCAAGAGTCTTAGAAAACCTGCTAATATCTTTAACTCATATTTATTGATTTGGAATTGAGTGTTGGACATTTTCCTGTATTTCTAATATCTTTTTGTTACATGAGATTTTGCATCTAATAGTTCTGTCTAAACAGTGAAGATCTATATGGTATTATTTATTCAATCATTCATTAAACATTTTCTAATGCCTGCTAGGCAAGAAGCTAGCCCATTGGATATACAAAGTTGAATAAGAAATGGCCAACCACAGTAGCTCACACCTATAATCCCAGACTTTTGGAGGCCAAGGTGGGCAGATTGCTGGAGCCCAGGAGTTCAAGACCAGCCTGGGCAACAAGGCAAGGCACTGTCTCTACTAAAAATAGAAAAATTAGCTAGGTGTGGTGCCCCATACCTGTAGTCCCAGCCACTTGGGAGGCTGAGATGGGAGGATCGTTTGAGCCTAGGAGGTCAAGGCTGCAATGAGCTGAGATTACACTATTGCCATCCAGCCTGGGCGACAGAGCAAGACACTGTTAAGAGAGAGAGAGAGAGAAAGAGAGAAAAAGAAAAAAGAAAGAGAGAGGGAAAGAAAGAAAGAGAGAAAGGTAAGTCATTGAATTTCTTACAGCTTAATATGTTACAATATGGCTAGCACCTCATTTGTGACATATCAGATACTAAGCATATTACATTTATCATACATTATTTAATTCTCACAACCATCAGGAGCTAGGCATTTTATGATTTCTACTTTGTAGATGAGAAGATTAAAGCTCAGAGAAGTTAAATAACTTATCTAAGTCCTTCTGCTGAGAAAGAGCAGAACTAGGATTTAAATTTAAGATTTTCTGACTCCAAAATTTATCCTTCTATTTTCTTTGCTGTACTCTCAATCAGTCAGCACCATCTGGAATCATAGTGTCATATATTTGTTCTATTAAGAGTATTTATTAAGTTATTTGCCCTAGTGTTAATAATAAAAGACTAAAAAATTCAAGATAAACATTATGTGGGTTAAGAAAGTAGCAAATCAACAGAAATAGCATTAAAATAATGTATTATACAAAGGAATGAGTAAAATATGCACCATTTCTGGTATTCTCAGATATGAGGTAATTTTACATTAATTGTAGCATGTATTACTATGTATTTCCAAGACGCAAAAGAAAGTTCTGGCAATGGTTGCATAGAGCAATTTTTGGAACTGTTTGATCTTTGCACATAGCTCTTTTGTGAGCCTCAATGTCCCATAAACTTTAAAAAGATTCTTTTCTTATCAACAGAGATGATTCTCATTCTTGGGTTGAACAAAACTTCACTTTATTTCCCTACTTACTATAGACCTGGTTTTCTGGGAAGGAATTAGGTTAACTGTCTTAGTATTATACTCAACCACCTGCTTGACAGTGGAAACCCAGTGCAAGGCATGGTTCAAAGGGATGTGTAATATCTCAGAAGCCACCTGAACAAAGATTTTCCATGTTCATGAGCTTTTAATGTCAAATGAATGTCCCTAAGAAACCCACATGATGACACTGAAAAAGCGCTCCTGAAGTTTTGACTGAAAAAGAGGTGTGTTTTGGTAAGTAAATACCTTGCAATTATTTAGAATCTTCTCAGGGGAAAAGAGACTAAGAATAGCAGGTTCTAAAAATTGTCTTCTGTTTATCTCTTCATATTATTCAACATTGATTTTAACTATTAAGTCTTCCCTCATAAGGTGGAGATCACGTTTGCATTAAAGATCCCCTGACTTTCTGGAAAATTGAGCTGGAAACAGTGTTACTAGAAGTAGATCTTTGATTTCAATATTTACAAATATATAAACTGAATGTTTTTCAATTGATAAATGGTGGACTGGCCATCAGGAGTGGTAGGATGGCCTTCAGAAATGGCGTGAGGATAGACTTACTAGTTTAAATGTATAACACATCGTGTTAGGAAAATGTCTCCCAAAATTTACTGTTCAATGTGTTTTTGTTGTTGCTTTTTGTTTTTTTAGCATGGTGGTACTTAAAGGCAATGCATCTTTAAATTATTAAAGAATAACTCAGGAAATAATGAGTATTATTTTTATCCCAATAATTAAGCATCTAGATATATACTGGATCTACTTGGAAAGTTTCCAAATTTCCCATACATAGAGTGCATATCAGGAATCAAATCTAAATCATCTCTCTGTGGCAGTTGGGCTTCTAATTTCATGGGTCAGGAAAGGATGAGGTCAAGTGCCTCTTCAAGGGTCAACGATAAATCTGTGGGGGAATTGGATTCCAGAGTTTATGCAAAATCTGGACTAGCAGCATTGTGTCGGCTCCAGTTGAGACTCAATGTCTCACAAATAAAAAGATTATTTTCTTATATAATAATATAATAGTAATTCTGAAGTAAGAAAACTGAACTAGAAACCCTACCTCATATTATTATGGTGAACCAATTAAGTCGTTAATTGGTCTGAGTTGTATTGCTGGGAATAGTTTAATTTTCTTAAATTTGACCTGGCTAATTATAAACGGATGGTTCCAAAGCACCTTAAGCACCTTCTCACTCACACAAACTCATTATTGTGAAAATGGTGTTGATGATTTAAAGGCAGCTGGCTTGGCTTCACCATCCACCTCACTGTCTTCTCGGATGAGTCACCATTTTCTCAAGTGAAGAAGAGTTTTTCTGCGGCCACCGCTGTTGGCATGGCAGAAACTCCAGCCAACCACATGTGGGGGCCCTCTTTGGATTCTCCTCTGCCTCACAGATCATTAAGCAAATTGTCAGCTCAGTTTTAATTACAGCACTTTTATGACTGCAGGTGACGTAAGAGACACGGTGGGCACACCTTGTTTTTTTCTAAGCCGGGGTGTGTTTGTAGTGCTGGCTGTTATGGCCAAAGCATTTTTCATCTTGCACAAACTGAGCTAATTTATGTGGGAACCCAGACCCTCTCAATGTTGTTTGTACTGCATCAATTTGCAGAGTCTAATGAGCTCTTTTTAAAGAATGGAAAAACCCTCCTTCGTTGCCTTTACTGAATACCCTTTTAAAGCCTGCCACAGAAAACAAAGATGCTCAAACAGAAACACACACACACAAAAGAAAAAACAAAACAAAAAATAGGCCCACTTTGTCCTAATTTATGGCCTAACATAAGAGAATGGTGCTTAGACATCATAGCATCACAAATGAGCCTAACGGCCTGTGCTCTCTGGTTTGTCCTGTCTTTGGTGGCAAGAATCCCCATTAACTAAACTGGTAGAGAGTGCTTGAGGTCTGAAGGAGTCTGGTGTTTATCTTCCGATAATACAGATTTTATGTACCCAGTGGCTTATGCATGGCAACCCTCTGGAGATATGGTGTGTAGCATTTGTTGAAATGCATAACCAATTAAGCTACCTTCAATGACTTTATGAACTCCAGATTCAGCAAGGCAAGTGGAAAACCCTTTAGCCAATGTTACCCTGATGGTTTGCAAGGAAGGAATCAGCCATCAATAAGGATAGACAGAGGCCAGCACATCCTGACTCAACCAAAGCTATAAAACCAAAACTATAAAAATAAAATGGAGTTCCAACTACCAGAAATCAAGCAGTGGTACGGTGGGAATAGAAAATAATGGCTTAAAAATAATAATTTCATGTGCTGGACTCTATGTTAGGAGATTAATACGTGTGTTTATCCAAGAATTTCCTCAAACTTTTCTTTTTTCTTTTCTTTTTTTTTTTTTTTTGAGATGGAGTCTCGCTCTGTGGCCCAGGCTGGAGTGCAGTGGTATGGTCTCAGCTCACCGCCACCTCCTCCTCCTGGGTTCAAGAGATTCCCCTGCCTCAGCCTCCCAAGTAGCTGGGATTACAGGCACGCGCCACCACACCCAGCTAATTTTTGTATTTTTAGTAGAGACGGGGTTTTCCCATGTTGGCCAGGCTGGTCTCGAACTCCTGACCTCAGGTGATCCACCCGCCTCGACCTCCCAAAGTGCTGGAATTACAGGAGTGAGCCACTGCACCCAGCCTAAGCTTTTCTGTTGAGGTCACACGTATACCACTGGGCTTTAAGTTCATATCAATATTTGGATTTCAAGGGGACACTATGGCCTTTAAAAATTATTTTATCTATAAGCTTGCCAAAAGAGACTTCAAAAATATTGCTCAAAATAAAAGCAGCATAAATTTTCCCTGGGCTAAAAACAGATGTCTAACCAAGACAGGCTTCTTAGACTCACTGACACCAGAATTCAGTATAAGGCTAAAACTTCTCTAAGGTGATGGCAGCATTCCTAAGTCATTTTTTAAAAAATTGTTTAACTTTTTTTTTTTTTTTTTTGAGACGGAGTCTCACTCTGTCGCCCAGGCTGCAGTACAGTGGCGCCATCTCGGCTCACTGCAAGCTCCGCCTCCTGGGTTCATGCCATTCTCCTGCCTCAGCCTCCCGAGTAGCTGGGACTACACGTGCCCACCATCACGCCCAGCTAATTTTTTGTATTTTTAGTAGAGACGAGGTTTCACCATGTTAGCCAGGATGGTCTCGATCTCCTGACTTCGTGATCCGCTGGCCTCGGCCTCCCATAATGCTGGGATTACAGGCGTGAGCCACCGCGCCCAGGCAAAATTGTTTAACTTTTATTTTAAAGCATCATACTAGCATCTCAAGATGCAATATTTTCATTGCAAGGCTGTGATTTGCATGCAGAGGATCGAATGATACATGGCTCCTCATAGTTCTGTGCCAGATATTGACTCCAAAATCTTGCTTTCAGACAGGACCAAATAATCCCCATACTGCAGTAGCTGATAGTAGTCATTCCTCTAAGTCAATGGTAGATGACTTTGTATAACTAAAGTCCTGTCTCATTTCAAACCTTATGAAACAGAAGACAAGAGAAGGACAAAAAAGGTCATTCAGAGAAACGTAAAACTGGAAAAACCACCACTGATGCAATATACCTCCTAAACTAAACACAAAACACACACAGTGTTGAAAGTATTTTAATTATTTTTTTTAAGTACACAGCGTGCTGGCTTGCCCCAGCATACTGAAAGAAGTTTAAACGTTCACGCTTTTTCTAGGAAAAAAGACTTGTTTTCAAATAGGATTAATCTGAGTCATCTTCAGCAATTCCCCCCACCCCCTATCTTATGTCGGGGGAAATTGCTAGAAAACTTCTCAGCAGGAAACATTTTAAACAAGAATCCGGGCATGGAGGCAAAAGGTTTCCTAACACTCCAAGAAGAGAGCACTTCCCCTCCAACATAAAATATTTATCCAATTGTTTTTCCCACCTTAGGGACACTTTATTCAGCTCAGTTTGATACGGATGATGTTTCTTTTATCTTTTTATGTTTCCTTTCACTGTACTCAGCAGGCCAAGACTGAAAAATAGAGGTGCCGATATTGAGAAACAGAAGAACAGAATTGCTGAGTGAGGGCTCATGTCTTAGATAGATGGGGAGTTTTCCAGCTTGGACTTGCTAAACTCAAGGGGTAAACTTCAGATAAGGATCTGAGCTCTCGGGTGTTTAACTGAACCAAACCTCCCAGCCTTTTTGAGGTTTGCCGATGACTGGTAATTATATTGTCATTTAACAAAAGCATCTGCATTAAACCAGAGATGTTACATTAATGGTTAAGTTCACATCCATTAAAAACATTGCACGTCGACAGAGCACACAGGGTCTCCACACCGTGTGGAAAGGGATGGGAACTAATGCAGCTTAGAGGCCATAAATCGATGGCTAAATACCACCTGTCAGGTTTGGAAGTTATGCTAATGCAAGATATTTTACTTCTTTCCAGTGTACAGAGGTCAAAGGAGGAGGTACAGATATGTAACTTACATGGAAACACGGAGGAAAACCCCCAAAGAATAAGTTAATGTAAACATCTTCAATAAAGCGATTATATCTAAGTCAGGATTTTAATCACCCATCTAGAAGGTAAATGCCAAATTCTTGGGTTTCCAGACGTGGCAACGGAAGGAATGAGGGCTCATCCCTAGAATCTATAACCCTTTCTTCGAAGTGCTTTTATTTTAACTAATGCATAAATGGGGGGTAGAAAGTAATTTGTCCATTTTTTACTCATAAACTTCAGAAGTGAACATATAACCCTTTACGGTTTCCTAGGCAACTATGGTAATAAGCAAAATTTAATATATAAGGTCTTTTAAAATTTCTTGTATGTATATAATTATTTCCCCCCAGGATTATATGATGCCAACTGGCTATATGCTAAAAGTCAAAGTAAGCATTTTTAATGGATGTAGAATAAGTTTAAAGTTAACATAAATAATGTATCAGTAAAAAAAATCACCTGAGAAAACTCCCAATTCTCTTTTAAAGGAATATACTCTGTAAACAGTGGATGGCTTTTTGTCGGAGATCTTTTTCTCTGCACAAAAAAGAAAGAAAGAAATGCTCAAAAGGGAACCCAGAATAAAGAGCCGTAACCCAAAAGCAAGCAATGGCTCTCGGGATCTGAGACAGTGGAGTTTGAGCTTGAAGATGGGTTCCTAAATGCCATGAACCACAAACAGCCAAACTAGGACAAGAATTCAAAACCACAGTTAAAAACGTTTTAAAGGGTCACACTAAGAAGGCCAGGTAGAACTCAGGGGCAAGAGGGGAGCTAGGTTCTCTGATCTTTACACGAAGAGCTGACAGTAGCCTCAGCATAACATCTGCTTTAGGAGGTAAGGACCAGAGGTGAACAGACCAGGTCCTACTCTAGACAGGACCAGGAAGTTCTCTTACCCAGTTCACCTGGCATCCACCATTGACACCCAGGTCTCATCAGCCCAACCCTGACATTCCTCTCTAGTGTCCAAGACTAAAAGTAAGAATGCCAACCCCCTAGTGGTCCTAAGGTTTGTCTTTTTTTTTTTTTTTTTTTTTTAAATAGAGACAGAGTTTCACTATGCTGCCCAGGCTGGTCGCTAACTCCTGGGCTAAAGCAATCCTCCCACCTCGGCCTCCCAAAATATTGGGATTGTGTCATGGTGCCTGGCCAGGTTTGTCTTCACAAAAGTTAGTAAGGCTGTGTGCCAAAACCTGGATGATCCTAGTCTTCCTGAAGCCAAGTTCTGGTCATCTCACCCGCTTTTCATAACCCTCCAGTGTTCCCCTACTGCCTACCAAATCAAGTCTAGGTCATCTAGGAGCTAGCATCAGCCTGTGACCTCTGCCAGACATAGATTCTACTTTCTAATGTGCTTGCTCTCTGAACCCTGCATGTGCCCCATGGTGTCTGAGTCTGAGTCTATGCCAGTGCACGTGCTACCTCCTCTCCCTGGAGTGTCCTTGCCACCTCCCTTCAGAGCTCTACCCCTTCACATTCCAAATCTACCTGCCCTCCAAGGCTTTCTCGGATATCACCTCCTAGAAAAGCCCTCCCAGATTCTATCTCTCCACCAATACTCTATTCAATGGGCCACACTTTTTAAGAGCACAATCTGTTGGTTTGCCCAGCCTACTGACGGAAGTTTATGCACTGACACTGCATCTAAGAAAACCTTTGTCTTTACAGTGTGGCGATTCCTCAAGGATCTAGAACTAGAAATACCATTTGACCCAGCCATCCCATTACTGGGTATATACTCAAAGGATTATAAATCATGCTGCTATAAAGACACATGAACACGTATGTTTATTGTGGCACTATTCACAATAGTAAAGACTTGGAACCAATCCACATGTCCAACAATGACAGACTGGATTAAGAAAATGTGGCACATATACTCCGTGGAATACTATGCAGCCATAAAAAAGGATGAGTTTATGTCCTTTGTAGGGACATGGATGAACCTGGAAACCATCATTCTCAGCAAACTATTCCAAGGACAGAAAACCAAACACCACATGTTCTCACTCATAGGTGGGAACTGAACAATGAGAACACTTGGACACAGGAAGGGGAACATCACACACCGGGGCCTATCATGGGGTTGAGGGAGGGGGGAGGGATAGCATTAGGAGATATACCTAATGTAAATGACATGTTAATGGGTGCAGCACACCGTCATGGCACATGTATACATATGTAACAAACCTGCAAGTTGCGCACACGTACCCTAGAACTTAAAGTATAATTAAAAAGAAAAAAGAAAAAAAGAAAACCCTTGTCTTTAAATGAGATGAATTTGAGTTACATTCTGCTGTTCCTCTGGAAGAGTCTTCTCCAACAGACTAAATCCTTTGCATATATGTCCATCTCTATTTCATTTTTACATTCTTCTCTGTGTTATTTGCAGCTAAAAGGTCTGCTATCATGCCTTCAAAAAGTGGCTGAAATTTATTTTTTTATTTGGGGGTGCTAAAACTACTAATAGCAGGTGTTCTACATAACTATATGAGATGACCATCAGCTCATTTGCACTGAGTGACACTTGACTAATGATTGACTTTATGATGTTTGTACAGTGCTTTACAGACACCTGCAAGCCTGGAGGTGGGCAGGGAGGAGGCAGACTGGATTCAGGGAGAACACCCATGTCTTCAGAAACAGATCCGCAGAGGCTCCAGCCCTGGAATTAGTAGTCTGACACCCCAGCACACTTGACAATAAAACCTATTGTTATGCCAGTCAGCATGGGGTGGGAGAAATTTGAAAATCTGTCTAGAAATGCAGGAAGCAGTAAGCAATCTAACCAAAGCTCAAATTGCCCCAAAGAGTGTTTTTTTTTTCTAAACAGGAACAGTTCAGTTGATTCCAGTAATACTGTAGCAAACTGATTTTTAAGGCAAAAAAAAAAAAAAAAGATTCAATTCAACTCAGACATAATACCTTGTGTAACTAGTTAGAAAAACTCAATGTATAATGGAATTTGAGAAATACATCAAAACCAGACATTATCATGAGAAGGAATGGTAGAAGGGTAGATGGGAAAATTTCTTCACGCTCTTTTTTCCCCCTGAATCAAAGAGTATTTGACGAGTTATTCAAGGTTGTTGGTTTGAGTAGGTTTCTGTTGTTGCTGCTGCTGCTTTTCTCGTTACTGTTGTTATCATCGCTTTCTGATAATATATTTACTAAATGTTAGTGCCTAAATCAGAATTTGCTTGAATATCTTTATCGTGTTCCTTTAAAGTGATAAATATTTATAAATATTGAAATCATTGACCTGCTTTTGATTGGATCTATCAAGACAGACTAAATGTCTATTCCATTTTAAAAGAAGAGCAGAAGTTATTCAAAATTATAACTCAAAACAAACTAGAAAGGAACAATTAACCACCGGCCTCATCATTAGACACCTAGTATAGAAAAGAATGGATAGCCCAGAGGTGGGGTGGTCAGGAGGTTTTTTCCAGGCTCGGAATAAGAAAAGCTATGGCCAAGAAAGTGTTGATTTCTCAGTAACCTAAAAGGATTTCTTTTTCTTAACTTACAAGAAATGTAAAAATACTAGCAAATAACCAGGAAAAAATAATAAAGATAGCTCATAAGTTTAAATAATATTATCTTCAGTGGCAGCTAAACAGAGTACATCTTCAGCCTGAAGAAGAAATCATTAAGGCATATAGTATAATAGGACCACACTTTTTTCATGGAATCAGTGTGCATGAAGTGACACTGAGTAAGCTCAGAAGTGATTATCACAAAAAGAAGGAAATGTAAAGTAGAGAATGGCGAACGCTCCTCATTTTGGACAGAAGGAAATTAGAGGAAATGAGCATAAACTTCAGCAGGAAGAAACTAAATGGAGTAAAGGAAGTATTTATGGAAGAATTATTAGGTCCTGAAATAACTTCTTGAAGGAACTTTTGACATATTTTTCTCTGGGAGTCTTTTGAAACAATTATTCTAGTTTTGTCATATTCAGAGACTATGAGAGCTCTTCTTTTTCGGCCCCCAAAACTATATTTCAGTTTATGAAAAGATGTCAGCATCGGGCCGGGCATACTGGCTCATTCATGCCTGTAATCCCAGCACTTTGGGAGGCCAAGGCAGGTAGATGGCTTGAGGCCAGGGGTTTGAGACCAGCCTGGCCAACATAGTGAAACCCTTTCTCTACTAAAAATACAAAAATTAGCTGGGCGTGGTAGTGCATGCTGTAGTCCCAGCTACTCAGGAGGCTGAGGCAGGATAATCACTTGAACCTCGGAGGTGGAGGTTGCAGTCAGCTGAGATCACACCACTGCAATCCAGCCTGGACCACAGAGTGATACTCCATCTCAAAAAAAAAAAAAAAAAAAGAGAGAGAGAGAGAAAGAAAGACACCAGTATTGGTTATTAAAAATAAATAAAGTGGGAGTCAGAAATCTGGCTCTATGTATGTGATTATTTTTTTATTTTGGCTCTAACCATTTATGTGACTTTGGAAAACACTTAGTACCTTGAGTATTCATAACTGTGTCTACAAAATGTCTGCCTTTAAAAGAAATACCATAAAACCAACTTGTATAATACAAATAATACAAGATTGCTATTGCTATTGTTGTTACAGAAACAATTAGATCAGGTAGAGGCATACAGGCCAGCTCGAATTTCTAATATTCTAGTCTTGAGGTGAGTGAATGGTTAGAGGATGTTTGTTTTTGTCTTCATACTTGCATTTATGTTACTCTACAAACAAATAGCACGTAATCAGCATTTTTTAAAAATATAGCTACTCGTATATTTATTACACAGTATTAAATATTTTGTTCATAAAACATTCTAACACATATATGATTTCTAAATTTCAATCTTGATGTAAATTGAATATCATAAACTACAATACATTACAATACAATAAAATAGAATACAACAAAGTCAATGCAATAATTTAAAAAAAAAAGGTGATGGCCAGAAGTTTAGACAAAGATTCACAATTTATCAGCTCAAGGAATCTGATAAGTGATGTATTTCTCTTGCCTGCCACCTTGTAAGATGTGCTTCTTCCCCTTCCACCACGACTGTAAGTTTCCTGAGGCCTCCCTAGCCGTGCAGAACTGTGAGTCAATTAAACCTCTTTCCTTTATAAATTACCCAGTCTCAAGTATTTCCTTATAGCAGTGTCAAAACGGACTAATACAGCACTTGAACTGTAAAGGGAGTATAGAATTTAAATGTAGGATTTAAAATATGTACAAAGATCCTTCCTGGACATTTACAACAAACACATTTTGCAAAGCACGTCTGCTGCAAAGGCAAATCACTCATCTGTTTTAGGTTACTGAACAACATTTAGTTGTTTTGAACTGTAAGCCCAATCACTTTACCATTTACCCTGCCTAATTGTTCAAATATGTCCTATGTTTGTGTTTTAAAAATCATAGAATGGCTGTTTTCTCTTGGGTGGAGGATTTGACTATTCCACTCACATGTGCACCAGTCAATCAAGGTTGCTTGGTAAGTAGCAGATAGGTTTCTAAGCAGAATGGAGAATTCCAGGGAATAGAGAAATCATGATTTGGATGAAGAACCACTGGCTCGAGATAATTAACTCAAACTATGTGAGAATAAGATATCACATTTCTAATATAGATCTTGTAAAAGCTGCTCCAGACAGCAGGCTTAGTTAAATTGTACCTATAGAGTGAATACTTAGTTTTTAAAATGTAAGATCATTTTAATTATGACCTAGAGATCTCTGAAATGTAGGTATTCTGCAATTGCAAATTAACGAGAGTCACACCCGTCGCCAGCTTCCCTGTCTCCCTCCATCCGAATCTGATCAAGGTGAGAAAGAACCCTCATGGAAAGCCATACTGGTCAATGGTGTGGAATTTCTGTTTCCAATCTTCCTATATTCTCTTTCATTTTTAGTGATGTGAATATATTATTCTCTCTTCCTAGAACATTCACAGTCCATTCCGACCCCCACCTTTTGCAAGGTGAAAATTCCTGCTCAAAGTTGAGATTTAAGCTTAGATGTCACTTTCCCCATGGATTTATCCCAGAACACTTCCGGGGTAGCCTCAATGTGCACCATGCAGATGGCCCCTTCAGGATGGAAAAACTTACTTCCCAGCTGCTGAGAGTCCTGTTGTCAGCCTTCTCTTCAGGAAGAACACTCAACTAAACAGCAGCTCCTGACACAAAGTCTCACTCCTTCCTTGGAAAGGGCAGCCTGCAGCCAATGACTGCTTGATGCAGGAAGGTCCCAGCTCCTTGCTCCAACTCTGAAGGATCACTTCAGGCTCATGGCTCCCAATGGGTTTGGCTGAGGCTTTTGTTGTGAAGATATGGCTGCCCAACTTCTCCCTCTGCCTAATCCTGCTTTCGTCTCTTCCCCTGCAGGTTTTGGTCCCGAGAGCAATCTACCAGGAACCTCTTGCATACTAACCTCCATCTCAGTGTCTGCTTCTTAGGGTATTTGACCTGCAGCACCTACCTTTCCCAAGCCTGGGATAAGTACCCTTCCTGCATGTGTTATTAGCATCTAATATTTACTACCATTGTGCCACTATTTTAATTGCCAATAGATACACTGATCTCCCTATCAAAACTCTAAGTTTCTTAAAAGCAGGGACCATGTCTCGTTCACCTTAATATTCCCAATACCAAGAACATATTAAATGTTCAGTAAATACATGCTGAGAGAACACATCGATTAGTAAATGGATACAGCTAAGTATAATACTTATACTTAAGGAGGTATACTGGCTAGGGTAATGCTCATTACTACAACAATTAAGCCCCAATTATGCTAAGAATTACAGTTTTTGGCATAATAGACCAGGTGTTGACAAACTTTTTTTGGTAAAGGACAAGATAGTACATATTTTCATCACTGAAGGCTGTGCAGTCTCTGTTGCGACTACTCAACTCTGCTGTTACAGAACAAAATCAGCCACATATAACAAACTATTTATAAAAATAGGTGGGGGGCCATATTTGCCACCCCTTTCCCTGTAATTGCTGATCAACTCTTGTTCGTGTAATAGTCAATGTGAGAATCACTGGTTAGTGGTCATCTCTCTTCCTTGTGGTAATTCAGAGGTTTGCATTGCTTCCACTTTGTGCCTCCACCATCCTCTAGGGTCTCAGAGTCCTCTACTTCCAGCTGTTAACAGGGAAAAAGACACAGCTGCTTCCTAAAATCTTTGTCCTAGAAATTAAACATGTTAACTTCCACTCACACCTCATTGGCAACAGCTAATCACGTGGCATACTTCAGTGCTGGGGACTTGGGAGATGTGGTCTCTTGCAAGGCAACAGCTTCTCAGCAATCCCTCCAAATTATCAAAGAGGGACATGAATGTGTAGGAGACAGCTAGTTGTCTCTACCAACGGAGAGGAAAATGTCTGCATTTTGATCAAACAGTCCTAAGAAGTTGCTTCTAATCTCTTTTTTTCTGTCTTTCTCCTAAGAAAGTATATAGTTTTCATAAAATATGTTATTCATTCATTTATTTATTTTCTCATGGAGGGATTCAGTGATAAGCCAAAGACACATGAACCATGCTGGCAAGGAATGATGTCTTTCTAAATAAATCCGATAATCACACAGACATGAAATCACCTTAGTGATAAGAGCAGTTATTACCAACTTTGATTTGGGAAGTCCAGAGTGGCTCAGCAAAGTCGTATGTGAAGTCATACCTTAAAAGAATCCATTTAAAGTTGCCTAAAGAGACAAGAGCATTTCAGACATCAGAAACAGCATGATCCTGTATCCTAAGAGCAATGAAAAGCTATTGTGTTTTCAGCAAGAGGGCATCATGATGGAATTTATATTTCAGAAAGATCACTTTGGCTCCACTGTTGAGAGTAGCTTGGAGCGTACATGGAGATCAGTTAGGGAAACACTGCAATGGTCTGTGATAGAGAAGATTGGATAACAAGAAGGCTGTAGACATGGGAAGGAGTGGATGGATCCACGAGATATATGGAAGGTGAAATCAAGAGGATACAATATTGCACTATACATGGAAAGGTAGAAAGAGAGAAGAATTAAGAGCAACTGGTGCTGACGTAGTCTGGATATTTGTCCCCACCTAAATCTCATGTTGAGTTGTAATCCCCAATGTTGGAGAAGAAATCTAGCGGGAGGTGTTTGGGTTATAGGGGTGGATCCCTCATGGCTTGGTGATGTCTTTGCAATAGCGAGTGAGTTCTTATGAGATCTGGTTGTTTAAAAGAGTTCATATGAGATCTGGTTGTTTAAAAGTGTGTAGCACATCCCTGTCTCTCTCTCTTGTTCCTATTCTGGTCATGTGAAGTGTCTGCTTCCCCTTCACCTTCTGCCATGCTTGAAAGCTCCCTGAGGCCTCCCCAGAAGCCTAGCAGATGTCAGCGCCATCCTTCCTCTACATCCTGCAGAACCATGGGGCAATTAAACTTCCTTTCTTTATAAATTACCCAGTCACAGGTATTTCTTTATAGCAATGCAAGAACAGCCTAACAAAGGTGCCATATTCTAAGAACAAGAAGCAGTTTTGGGAAAAAGAAAATCAGGATTCTAGGAGAAGATTTAGGCTTCAGTTTTAGACATGTTGAGCCAGAAGTGTCTTTACAATATTCAAGAAGAGATAACAGGAAAAAAAAAAGACTATTGGCTTTAGCAACATGGAGATCTCTGGTAACTCTAAGAAAGCTAACTCAGCAGAGCCATGGGATTTGGTTGAGTGAGTAGGAGGTGAGGAAATGTGGACACTGAATATAAATAACACTTTAAAGACGGTAACTGGAAGAGAAGGAGAGAAATGAAGGAGGGAGTTTCAGGAGGAGGCCTTTGAAACCTTGAGAGAAGTAAGTATAATTAAATGCCAACAGGAAGATCTTGTTAAAGAGAGGGATGTTGAATATATAGGGAAAAGAAGGGATCATCAATAATGTAAGTTTCTTAAGAAAGTGGGAGTGGATGGGATGCAAACCAAAGATGAAGAGACTGGTTTTAGCTGGGAGAAAGGAAACCTCTATTGTCCAGAAGAGAAAGAAGAAATAATAGATGCAGATAAAAAAAAAAATTTCATGTTTGGATACTGAGAAGTTGAAGAAGTTCCCATCTGTTTGTTTTTATTTATCATATCAAGGTCATTTGTTGGGATAGAGTCAAGGTCATTCGTTGGCATAGAAGAACCTGGATGGGATGGGGCAGAGGGAGGAAGATTGATCAGAGGTTCTAAGAGTAGAAAGTATTTGAAATAGCATTATGAAAAGTGGGAGAATGAGCTGACCCAAGAAACATAAAGGGATGACGGAGCTGTAACAGCCCATTTGAGGCCAGTGACATTAATTTATAAATATTAGAATGATACCAATCTGCCTTCTTATCTGACTTTCTACTGCAACACTGGGGAATGGGGGTTTCAAATAAATTGATTAGCAAAGACAAAATTAGAATATCTAATTGCCAATTTGTAGTATATAGATCTTTACCCAATCCACCCACCCTCTTAAAAGGAGAGTGAAAGGTTATAACATATTTTGAGCAGCTACATACATTAATAATTTAATTCTGACAACACCTTGTATGGTAAACAGTATATTCATTTTACAAAGAGAGGATAGAAGATGGGATTCATTCATTATATCATAAAATCAGAGCAAGAGCCCACATTTTTTCCGCTATGCCATGTTGCTACACCTTTCAAACAGGGTTATATTATGTGAATCTAATCACATTTTCCCATCCCAAAGAAATGTCAAACCAGCGGCATCTAGAAGCCCTCTAAGCTTCCACTTTAAAAATGTGCTAACAGGCAGGCTCTGCTTAGGACTCAGGAATTAACCAAACTTCATTGTACCCCTTGACATTATCTACTTTTTAACAGAAGAGCCTATGAACTGAATTCTGGCCAATCATCTCCCAAATACTAACCTGACTCTACCCAATGCGTAACACCTGGCATTCACTTTCACAGATTATTAAACAATCAATATCATATTTTAATAAACTAAAACTTAATAACAAAAATGAATTGTCATCCTCCTCCCATTGCTACTCTCTCTCCCTCACCTCCAAGGAAAGGTGAACTACAGGTCTTCTGTGAGTTTTTAAGGAAAACAGCTGAGACTGTATTGATACAAGTCAAAAATTACCAACAATCATTTGAATTCCCCATTCTTACCATTGAAGAGTGACAATGGCCACTATGGGGCTCAGAAATTACGGGGGAACATCTCCAGATGGATATTAATAATTTGCCGTATCTGTGAGCACCTCCTAATTAAGGAGAGGAATTTCAAATGCTCTCTAACACTGAGGGATTTCTTCTTCAACATATTTTTGTACAGATCTAGAGTTGAACGAGATTGATTGCTACCTTTATAAAATTATAGCAATCGGCTGGGTGTGGTGGCTCATGCCTGTAATCCCAGCACTTTGGGAGACTGAGGTGGGCAGATCACGTGAGGTCGGGAGTTTGAGACCAGACTGACCGACATGGAGAAACCCTGTCTCTACTAAAAATACAAAATTAGCCAGGCATGGTGGCACATGCCTGTAATCCCAGCTACTCGGGAGGCTGAGGCAGGAGAATCACTTGAACCCGGGGGGCAGAGTTTGCAGTGAGCTGAGATCGTGCCATTGCACTCCAGCCTGGGCAACAAGAGCGAAATTCTATCTCAAATATATATGTATATATATATATTTTGCCATGTATATATATTTTTGTCATATATATATATATGTTTGCCATATATATGGAGAGCACTTGCCTTAAGCAACCATGTGAAAATACTGTCTACAACATTGGGTTAAAATTGAATTCTTCTCTTCTCTCAAGAAATGCATCCATCTCGCCCTCTCCCTTTTTCTCTAGCAAACTTACCCATGAGGTCCAGTTGTTGAAATAAAATCTTGTAATGCCGCGTCCGTGGTACCAGGGCCGGTCCCCAGCCTGCAATGGACAGCAGGCCTCACAACATCATAACAATTTTTAGATTTCAAAGGAACTTAGGCGTTGTCTTTCCAGCCTAACGCCTGTAGTTCAGAGATGAGAAAACAGAGACCCAGAAAGATGAAGTCACTTGTCTAAAGCCACACAGCTAGTTAGCAGGACTTGGACTAAAACTCAGGCCAGAAACTGTGATGTGCTACTGAGAAGATGTATGTCCCAAACAGAGGGTGGCAGATGAACATGAAAGGGTCGAATAGTAATTCATGACTCTGAAAATGACTCTAAGGAAATTAAAGAGAAAACTAACAAATGGAAAACACCAGTAAAAGTCAAGTCTCTCTTTCTGACACAACACCCCTAAGAAGCAAAGAAGTAAAAGCAATGAACATAAATGTGATGGTGGCCACACAGGTGTTTAGGTTAAGGTGTGTATTACGTTTTCATCTGAGAAAAACAGTCAAAGAAGGGAAAACAGAATGCCTTTCTCTTCTACTTTCACAAATGGAAGTCAGACCTTTTTCTCTTCAAAGGAAGAAGAAAAAGGAGTATTTGTTATTGTTGTTGCTGTTCTTAGATAAATTTTTAAAGCTGAGACGGGAGTGCACCTCTCATACCTTGCAGTGATCAAGTTGTGGACCGTTTACTCCTAAAAATAGATGTATTGTATTATTCTTAACATATTAATATTATCTCAGCTGGTATTTCTTTTTTCTTTTTTTTTTTTTTTTTTGAGACGGAGTCTCGCTCTGTCGCCCAGGCTGGAGTGCAGTGGCGCCATCTCCGCTCACCGAAAGCTCCGCCTCCTGGGTTCACGCCATTCTCCTGCCTCAGCCTCCCGAGTAGCTGGGACTACAAGCGCCCGTCACCATGCCTGGCTAATTTTTTGTATTTTTAGTAGAGACGGGGTTTCACTGTGTTAGCCAGGATGGTCTCGATCTCCTGACCTCGTGATCCGCTGACCTCGGCCTCCCAAAGTGCTGGGATTACAGGCGTGAGCCACCGCGCCCGGCACTCAGCTGGTATTTCTTATAAACCCATAGAGGGCCTATTGAAATCATTGTTGAATGGTACTGAAAATACTACAGGTCTATAAAATGTGATTTCTAGTTTATTTTTCCCAAGTGAGAACTCATGCCCCCACCATTGTTTCATTATTTTCCCCTCTTTAATTTGTTGAGTTTTAACGTGTTCATGTTGAAATAGCACTTTGCCTTTCCATTAAGGGAAAATGCTCATAAAATAATTTAAACGAGGTTTCACTTCTTAGAGTTCAAGCAGTGAGATTGTTCACCTCCCTGCAAATGGACTCTTGGCCCCGCCCAAAGGTCATTCCAAATCTGCTGAAAGTGAACAGGCTTTTTCAGGGGACTGTTAACACAGACGTTAAATTACTTGTGCTGGATAAATACGCAGAAGTGGGACTGCTGGATGATCTCGTGGTTCTATTTTTAATTTTTTGAGGAACCTCCGTATTGCTTTCCATGAGGTATCTAAAGCAGTCAAACTCATAGAAGCAGAGAATGGAGTGGTGGCTGCCAGGATTCGGGGGCGGGGGAAAGGGGAGTTGTTATTTAATGGGTGTAAAATTTCAGTTATGCAAGATGAGAAAGTTCTAGAGATCTGCTGTACAATGCAGTGCTTATTGTGAACAATACTGTAGTGTACATTTAAAAATCTATTAGGGGGTCGATCTCATGTTAGGTGTTTTTTTACCAACATTTTTTCAAAGTAAAAAATAATTACTTATGCTAGTAGCGAGTGCAATAAACAAAACAACAAAGGCTGTTTGAAGGTATCTGCGGGGCATTCATGCTTTGAGAACTCTGCTCAGATTCGTTAGAAGGGTACAGAAAGAAATCTGAGGTCATACCCGCTCAAGGAGAGGTTTGTTTAGTCCTGTTTATTTAATGTCAAAGGTCATAGCTCTTGTTGCTGTGAAGTGTTCTAGATGCTTCTCAAAGAGGTATGCTTTTCTGCCGCGAGATCACAGGTGGAACTATTGCTACACGTGCACTGTAAGTAAAAGTCAACACTGGGAAGCACCTTACAGAAATAACACAATACAGACCACATCAGCCTGGAGACCGAAGGTTTGTTTTTCCCTTGTGCCTCCCCTCCCCATTGCTGGAATGAGGTTATACGTCAGCTACACATCATTTCCGGAGCAGTTTCACCAATGATTAAAAAATAAAAATTTTTAAAAAGGCCCTCTCGGCCTCCCCAAACAGGCTGTGATATAATTTTAGCATAAAAGATTTGTGACTCCATTTTGTCATTTTTCATACATGCAAGAAACAGAAATAGTTCAGTGACCAAAAAGCTATTCAAATTTCTCAATTATATTTTCTTACTCAATAAAATAGTTACAAGGATCTATGTACATATATATATACACACTATATATATTCTACATATGTATATATACACACATATATACACACACATATATCATTGTAAATGTATAAGTATTTCATATATATTTACAATTTGTATCATATCTCATATATGCATATATATACATATATGAAAGAAGAAAAGAAGAGAGAGGGGGAGAGAGGGAAGGAGAGGGTAAAAGTTGTTCACACCTGGTTTTTACAGAAGCCAACAAACATGTTTCCAGGAGGCCGATGGCTGCCTATACCTTATCCTAATTGAGTGTTAGCTTGGAGCCAAATCTCATCACTTTCCTACCACATTGGTTTTTGGAGAGGTAGGCAGTCTGTCACCCAGGCTGGAGTGCAGTGGCACAATCACAGCTCACTGCAGTCTCCAACTCCTGGGATCAAGGGATCATCCCACCTCAGCCTCTCATGTAGCTGGGACCACAGGCATGCAACACCACACCCAGCTAATATTTTATACTTTTTTTTTTTTTTTGTAGAGACGGGGTCTTGCTGCATTGCCCAGGGGCTGGTCTCGAACTCCTGGCCTCAAGTAATCCTCCTGCCTCAGCCACCTACCACATTTTTCCTGCAAATTTGCTTAATGTAGGATAGCACAATCAGACACACTCAATCATTTCTCTAAAGCTCTACTTCTGTGTAGGAACAAAGAATGAAGTAGGAGAATCAGACATTCCCTGAGAAGAATGCTTTATTTCATTCATGCCTCACATGGTCCAGTTACTATTACTAGTCAGGGAATCTTCCTGTTTCTCCAATTGGATACATTAAAAACATTAATGGGAATAAGAAAAAGCTTTGGGAAATCTGCTCTTAACTGGCACATGAGATAGTGATCCACTGTCCTTGCCCAGTTAAACCTTTGACAGCCTCCATCCAGGTCAGTAATACCTTGCTTTCATCCAGAAAGGGACAACTTGTTTCTCTTTGAATCAACTGATCCTCTGATCCTAACAGAAGGCGAGCCTCCAGCCTTGGGGACAGAGTACCAGGCATGAATTCCAGCTATGCTGAGTGACGTGGGGAAGCCACCTAACATTTCTGAGCCCCTAGATGTTCATCTGTGAAGCACAGGTCATGTTATTTGCTTCAAAGGATTGTGCTGAGGCTCAAGGAAAATAGATGAAAGTGCTTTCTAGAACTCTGATGATAGAACTGAAAGCTAGAATGCACCTGTTTAGTGAAAGATGTGGACTGCAGGAAGTAGATTTCTAATATGAGGTGACCACCAGAACACATCTACCCCTATCAAGGCTGATTGTCTTTTCCAAGGTAGTGTAACATAATATGAAGGGTCTGAGGGTTCAGTTTCAAGAGGACTGTATTAGAAGATCACTGTAAGAATAAATAAATACATATCTATATGCACATGCACATAGGCAATATTCATCATTAAGGGTGTGAGCCCCTGAGCCAGATTCTCACATTTGAATCCAAGCTTTGCCACTTCCTTCCTGGGCCCAATCTCCCCATTTGTAAAATGTGGATAGGGCTGTTGATAGGCGAAAATGCGTTAACACACATCAGCTACTTAGAACAGAGTCTGGCACATGATAAGCTATGTTAGGACAGGGATTTTGCCTGGATTTTCCACCACTGAGGACACAAGACATAGAACCATAGAATGACTGACACCATGTAGTAAGCGCTCAACGAACAGTCATTAACAGAAAGAATTTGGAAAGCAAGAAGATTCCCTTACAGTAGGAGTGAACTCGATTCTGTCCTTCTCGACTTTGTGTGGCGTCTCAGGGCCTCAGCAACCGTTTTTTATAAATTGAAGCAGTTTGGACTCAAGAGTCCCTAAGGCCCTCTTGAGTTTGAAAGACTCGAGTAATTTTAACTATATTTTAAAATCTCATGCCGGGTGCAGTGGCTTACATCTGTAATCCCAGCACTTTGGGAGGCCAAGGTGGGTGGATCACTTGAGGTTGGGAGTTCAAGACCAGCCTGGCCAACATGGCGAAACCCCATCTCTACTAAAAATACAAAAATTAGGCAGGCGTCATGGCATGTGCCTGCAGTTCCAGCTACTCCAGAGGCTGAGGTGGGAAAATCACCTGAGCCCGGAAGGTGGAGGTTGCAGTGAGGTGAGATCATGCCACTACACTCCAGTCTGGGTGACAGAGCGAGACTCTCTTTAAAAAAATAAAAAATTTTATGAAAGAATTCACATTCATACACCTTCAAACTTTGCTGGGTGTCTTTTTTCTCTTTTCAAAAAAAGGTTTAAAATCTCCCTACTTTACTTTCTGTATTCCTCTGTCCCCAGGGGATGAGGGTAGAAATAGACTCTCCCTTATTGAATAGCAGAGCTGTAATCTGCAAGAACAATTACTTCTTTACTTCTGCTGGCAAATCTTCAGGGCTGTGATCAAGGTGAGAACGGGAACGGAGGAGAGAAGTTCTGCTGCTTTTCTGAGCTCTAATGTGCTTCATAGTATAGTCAAAGACTGGAATAATAATAATAATTATTATTATTATTATTTCCTTCCCTGATACACAAGAGCAGGGCACACTGAAGTTGTTGACTCAACAAATGGCCAGGGTCTGAAAGTGACAAGATATTGACGGAAAGGCATACTCCCCGGCCATTCTGTTCACAAGGTACATGAAGTGGCTTCATTGAGACCCCATTAGGGAGCAAGTTCAAAATCTAAGGGAGGGGAAAACAGTTTGCAAAGCTAAATGATCCCAATTCGGGGAAGGGGTAGTAGTAAGAAGCACAGAACAAAGCTTAGAAAAATATACACCAGAATGATGTATATTCTACATAATGGTTATTTTCTAGTGGAATTATGTGCTTTCAAAAAAACCTAAACACTTTTTATTAACTTTTAATGGCAAAAACCACAATTATTTTGCATTAACCTAATATTTAAAAAGACATCCCTGCACAATGTGAATATACTTAATGCCACTGAGCCATACACTTAAAATGGGTTAAATGGTAAAACGTGTTATTTTCACAATTAAAAGATAAAATAGTAAGTAATAAAAATAATAAAAGACGTAAAAGCAGTGTGATACTAAGAAGGGCTTAGCCAACCCCCGAGGGCACTGAGGCATACCTCAGAACCAATAGGTAACAGGGGTTCTGGTCTCCCTAATTCTCAGCTGGACTCTGGAGAAAAATCAGAAATGCAGATTCCTGGAGGGGTAAATCAACTCCTGCCCCTTTCCCTGTGCCATCTTAATTCACTGGCACCTGCCACACCATCACCGGGAAGAGGCCATGTCCCCAGTGGACGTTATACTTCAATGTTTCAGAAACCCGAAGTTACAACCCAATGCCTTTACATCAGAAAAGAGAAGAGAAGAGAAGAGAAGAGAAGAGGAGAGGAGAGGAGAGGA
Source organism: Gorilla gorilla gorilla (assembly GCF_029281585.2). Lineage (NCBI taxonomy): Eukaryota > Metazoa > Chordata > Mammalia > Primates > Hominidae > Gorilla > Gorilla gorilla. Next base: position 17,332,906 of record NC_073232.2, on the reverse strand, counting down.
GAGGAGAGGAGAGGAGAGGAGAGGAGAGGAGAAGAGAAGAGAAGAGAAGAGAAGAGAAGAGAAGAGAAGAGAAGAGAAGAGAAGAGAAGAGAAGAGAAGAGAAGAGAAGAGAAGAGGGGGAGGGGAGGGGAAGAGAGGGGAGGAGAGGAGAGGAGGAAAGAAAGAAAGAGAGAGAGAAAGGAAAAGAAAAGAAAAAAGAAAAGAAAAGAACGAAAGAAAAAGAAAGGAAGGAAGGAAAAAAAATCTAATGGAGATGGGGGTGGGTACAGCAGGAAGAGAAACAAGCATTGCCCAACCACCGGGGAACGGGCGAGGGGCTTCAGAAACAGATTTGCCCTTTTGCAAGCAGCTCCGCGGATGCAACATTTTGCACCTCATTTCTCTTGCTCATCGCACCCCCAGGCTGGACGCCCAGGGCCGGGGCTGCAGTGGCTACCAGCAAACTCCAAGCCGGCTGCAGCAGGCACGGGCTCGGGAGTGCAGAGCTCAGCATGTTTCTGCAACTGTTTTGATGATGCTTTTGAGTGTTCCCATCACTACCGAGATGCTGCCGCTCTCCTCATGACCACAATCTATTAGCTCCAGTAGCTTTTGAGCGACTCAGCTCGGCCGCAGCTTCCTGCTTACCGTGCGCGCTGCCTGGGGCGCTGCCAGCCCAGCCGCGCGCGGGGACCACGCGGTGTGGGCGCTATGCCACCGCCCCCAGCACCTCCCTCTGTCGCTGCCGCCCAGAGTCCTGACTCTTACGAGATGTTTCTTTTTACAAAGATCATCGTAAGCCCTTCTCAACAGTTCCTGACAGTTCATGATAAGCTGTCACTGCAGACATCCTGAAGAACACACAGCTTAGTGCCTGTGATTCTCATAAGAGAATTCTCAAGCAACATTTATAAGTCCAGATCCCGGGATCCAGGGAGGCTAGGAAGCACGTGGAGCTCAGAAAGGGGCTGGCTGCATCCTCTGCTAAACAATTAGATCTTGTGTATAAGACACGATTCTGGTACTAGTTTTGTTTTGTTTGTGGTCTTTGGGTGAAGATTTTGCAACCGTGTGTGTGTGTGTGTGTGTGTGTGTGTGTGTGTACCTTGCATACAATCCAGAGGAGGAAAAAAGAGATAAAAAGATCTGAAATATAAATGCTTTTCACAATACTTTGGTATAAATTTGGGATTAATTTGAAAGTTCTTGATTGTAAATAATAAACTTTCCCCAAGAAAAGGAGTACGATGAACTTTCTTTAAGAAAAAAAAGAAAATCCAATGCATTTCACATGACCAAGGATTGCACAGATGCATTTCTGGACCAAGGAGAAGACTGAACGTTGGAGGGGGGCTGCCCGTCTGACTTCCTCACCTGTTCGTGGGGGTCGGGAAGGGGGGTTGCCGCTAAGTCATCACTTTTTTATGTGTGTCGGTTAAAACTACAAAGGCAACCAAAAGGAGGTCTTATCCGTTTTTTGTGAGCTTCAGTTGGGAGCAGCAGGTAGAAGAAGCTGCACTCTGGTTTTACTTTTTCACCACCGGGACCTATAAATAGATGAGGCTGTGTGGCTTTCTCGCTGAGTTACCTCCACCTTCTTGCCTGGGACCTCACGATCCAGGCGGCTCTAACTCCCACATGAACATTCGCAGCTCACTGCCCCCGCAGTCATTTTCCACAACATGTGTGTGACATGAAGAAGTGCGTCTCAGCATGGTGTGTATGTGTGTGTTGTTGTTATTTTTGTTTTAGCGTTGAGTTCTAGATGTCTTCCGCCCACACTGCCAACTCTGGAAGCAAGGCTTTCTAAACGTCTCGAAGAGGTCCTCGATATTTGTTGAAGGAAGAAAACATTGTTCTTGGTTATTTTTGCTCCCCATGTATCCAAAAATACACTAACTTTTATGTTCCATAACTATTCAATACTAGTCCATCGGCCGCTCTTACATGATGATGTACAGTGTTTATTTGCCAGGCCGCGTTTTGTACAAACTGCCTTTACTCTCCCCAACTATTTGGTAAAGAAAATTATTTTCACTTTTTTTGTTGTTGTTGTTGTTTGTTTTTGTTTGTTTTGAGCGGGAATATTGCTCTGTTGCCAGGCTGGAGTGCAGTGGAGCGATCTCGGCTTACTGCAACCTCCACCTCCCGGGTTCAAGCGATTCTCCTGCCTCAGCCTCCTGAGTCACTGGGATTACAGGCGTGCGCCAACACACACAGCTAATTTTTGTATTTTTAGTAGAGCCGGGGTTTCACCATGTTGGCCAGGATGATCTCAATCTCCTGACCTCGTGATCTGCCCGCTTCAGCCTCCCAAAGTGCTGGGATTACAGGCGTGAGCCACCGCGCCCGGCCTATTTTCACTTTTAGTAAATGGAAATCTGGGTATCAAGAGAAGTCAGTTTCTATTTACAGCTAAGCCATTAGCCCACTGTGGGTATGAAGCCACCTAAAATCTCCAACTCCCAGGCCATCAAATGAAATGATCCCTCCAACCTAGTTCTTAGGGCATTGAGCAATGCAGCGACTGTGAACCACGCGAGGTCCTTGATTTTTTAACACATTAGAAAGAAGACAGATTTCTGGTCCATGCTTTCCTCCAATTTGTCCAAATGTGAGCAAAATAAATAAGCAAAGAGGACATGCCCCCACCAACACACACACACACACACACACACACACACACACCCAGTTTTTTCCTTCTCTTTTTTTCCTAATTCCACCAAACCTGTCTAAAAATCAGAAAGCAGTTGCTCTGGCAGTTCTATTATCCTACTCTCCTCCCTCCTTCCAGTATGTCTCCAGTTCGATGAATATTTAGGTGCTCAAATCTAAAACATACAGGGAACTCCCTGCTCTCTTCTAATAACGAGTTTCAATCATCAGGTTGGCTGACATTTTAGTCATTTATATCCACCTTCAATGCTTAATTATGTTTCACAGGTCCATTGTCAGTTGCAGTTGCTCACAACCTAAGACTAATATGGTCAGAACTGTTCACAGGTTTGAATCCCTAAGAACCAGTTTATGCCTCTTGGGTCCATGATCATACTCGTTACTAGCTATGACTTCCCTCTTGGAGTGATATAAATTGATCAGCAAGGAAATATAGCGAGAGGGGAGTCAGAGACCAGAAACCACCATTCACCATCTTTGTAAGTGAAGTTCCCAGAGGGAGTATATGAATTGCTCAAGAAGTGGTAGGTTTTATTGTCCCAAATTCCGCAAGCCTGCCAATCTTTGCTAGCCTTGCCAGAGGCAATCAGAGTCCCAAAGAAAACAATTTCATATTTCCCTTTGCATGAATATTGATTGAATAGATCCTTAAAGATATGGTAAAAAATGAAGCTCCTATTTGCCCAAAAAAGTCCTTCCAAAGTTTTCTGTACTTTCCTAGTTCAAAGATAATTACTGAACCAGGAGACTCTTCAAAGAATCCTACAGAACGAAGCAAAGCCAGAAATAGCCAACCTGAGGTCTAAATTTTTAGAGTGATCAAATTTGGGAAGTTTACCTGACAACTGCCCTAGAAATTTGAAGATGTTGAAAAAGTAGCAATTATTCCATAATCACTCCCGCTTCCTCCCTTGCCTGGTTTGTCCCATTTTTTTGACATTTCCTTGACACACCCCATGCACAGACATCTTGACAATTAATTAACTAACCTTCACAAAACTCCTCTGAGGTAGATGGATGAAAAGCTCTGCGGCTTTATCTCCACTTTTCAGGAAACTAAAAACAGAAAGGTTATGACTTACCCAAAAGTCACACAGCAAGCTTGCAAAAGAGCTGGGGTTGGTAGCAATGAACTCTGTCTCAAGCCAAACCATTGCAACTCTGGTTCTAAAGGAATATTCCTGATTAACCACAAATTCAGTCTGGTTGCCTAGACCAAGTTCAATTCTCTGCTACTTCCTATAGGGAGTAGACTTGGACAGGGTTGGCCAGAAAAAATAGAATTTAATTCAACTTAATAGGCAGAGAAAAAGGACAAGGAAGATCGTCAATAAAGAATCTTTCATTCACACAGCCAACCTGTCAACCAGTCAACGTAATGTGGCATTGCAAATACAATGAATACAGAAATATACGTGAGTAGGAAAATGTTAGGTTCCTGGTACTGTCAGAGGAAAACAAAGACTTACATAAACAAAGGCCAAAGTGGCTGGGGCCATTCAAGGCAACTTTACAGTCAGCTTCTAAGTTCAAGCTCTTGCAGTATTTTTGGCTGCAGCTTATAGCACTGTAGGAGTCCCTGCTAAGGACACCACATCATAATGTGACTTTGTGTGATGATGTATGGCTTCCTATCCTTTTGTATTTTGCATTCCATTCTCAGTCTTTTTCCATGTTATTCCCACATTGTGCTTACTCTTGCATTCCTTAAATAAAGCTGATGCACAGTCCTGTTCGAGACGCCTTATAGTACATTATAGTTGCTGTAGGAAGTAATTGCTCCGATGAAACAATAACAGAACAAATGATTGCTTAATACAATGTAGAAAGATACCTGTTCAGTAAAAGAATGCATTGTTCAATTTTATATGTTGCTTGTGAATATGCTTAGCCATAAGAAGCCTATGTCTTTTGTAGACATTATCCTAATCTTCTGGCAGATAAATGTCTTCCAAAATGGGGAGTCAAGCATAAGAGCCCAATCAGCCATCTCAACACAAACACAATGCAGAATTGTCCCGTGATGATAGCACATTATTCTCCTGCCTGTTGTTTGGAATCGTGCTTCAGGTAGCCTTCAAAAATTTATAGGCAAGTTCTCATTTTGCTTAGAAGCCATTTAGTACATGCGTAGGCCCATGAAGTCAATTGCAATATGTATCTCCTTATCGCTGAAAGATAAGGAGTGATTTTTTTTTTTTTAATGTGAGGACTGCTAGGATTCAACAGCAGCAAACAGAGAAGCCGAATGCACAAATAAGAAGAAAAAGACGTTGAGTCACCATTCAGGTGAACAGGCAGAATCATCCCAAGTACTAGTCACAGTCAGAAGTATAATAATGCTGCTTTGCACAATTTGATCAAAGTAAGAGAAAAGCATCTTAAAAATTAAAATCTTAAATGCTATGAAATGGATTTATCACAAAAGGTCCACGTCAAAAAACAAATTTTTTAACTAGTCTTCTTCTTGTTCTGTTTTTTTTTTATGGAAGTTGTCATTATTCATAAACTTTTGAGTTTTCCAGAAGGTTTAAATTGAGCGTTGTTGGTTCCATCTTTCTTAGTCTAACACCCTTCTGGAAAATGACACAGATTCATAATGAGAACATTAGACCAGAGTAGCCAACAGCTCCTACAGCGGTGCCTAACTGGGTTTTGAATACATTCTCTCAGTTGTGTGGGCACCTGCCTTTACTGCCTTTCCTATAAATTGAAATAGAACCAATAAGAATATGGCAAACACGGCCAGGCTCAGTGGCTCTCACCTGTAATACCAGCACTTTGGGAGGCCAAAGTGGGAGAATCACTTGAGCCCAGGATCTCAAGAACAGCCTGGACAATATGGGAAGGCCCCATCTATACCAAAAAATAACAAAATTAGCCGAGCATGGTGGCCAATGCCTGTGGTCCCAGCCACTTACTTGTAAGGCTGAGATGGAAGGATGGTTTGAGCCCAGGAGGTTGAGACTGTAGTGAGCTATAACCACACCACTGCACTCCAGCCTGGGTGACAGGGTGAGACCCCATCTCCAAAAAAAATAAAAAAGAAAAAGAGAAAGAAAGAAAAGAATACAGCAAACCTAAAAGATTGCCTTTGCAAAGACTGCTAGTTAGTAGGCATGGACCCGGGCCTCTTGGTTTGTAAACAAGTTTGCAGGGGCCAGACATAAGATGGAACAAGTAGAGCTATATATTGCTTTATAATAAATCATGATAAGATAAACATTATAACTTTTACAAGATGACTATGTCTTTTACAAGATACAGCATCTGAGAGACAGCCTCTGGTGGTATTGCCCTTAATCACATCTCATTTCGTTTATTTATTATGCAACTTTTGATGAAGTGAGTGACTGCATTTTCTATTATTTTTGCTGGCCTCTGTTATATTTTCATTTAACACTATCACAGCCTCTAATTGCTGTGCGGTGCTACTCACTCCAGCCTCCTGGCCTGTTTCCATCCCCTGTGTCTATCCACACAACTTAACAGGTGGGGAAATTCCATTGTAAATTCATTTGTTTGATTGCTTTTTAAATGACACCTAACAACGAAGCTGCTTTCAACGAGGAGGTATTGTCTGTTGGTTTTTTTCCTAATCACAATATCGCCCCTTTTCTGCTCTGCCCGAAAAGCTCCCTCCTGAATATGGAAAAATGGGAGACATCTGAGCAGTGTGACTTTCATCTGGCTTCCCTCCCCTCCCGGCTCCCACTTCTCTCCTCACTAGAGCACGGGGTTCTCATCTAGCCGTTTCTGGTTCTCGTTTTTCAAGATTGGCACCAATAGAAAAAGAGCTTATGAACACCAGGCTAGATTCTTATCCTCCGTGGGTTTCCTCTAAAGGGGGGTGGGGAGGGGAACGTGAAACACGGAGGGGACAAGAGAGGAGGGCGAGGGTGGGCACAGGTGAACAAATCGCAAGGCAGATTTAAGACAGGATCACAATAGCAATTAAATCAGACGTCTAAGAAAGTGGGCTATGTATTCTTTGCAGTACCTAGGAGGAAGGGTAGCCTGCTGGCTCCTGGAAGCACCGGTTTCTCCCCTTGGCAGTGCATTTTGTAGCAGTCTACACCCAAGAATGATTCAGAAACTGCTTGAAGCCATACTCTCAGCTTCTCCACAGTTACGACCATCACAGGCACACGCTGTTCTATGGACCTGAAATGAATTGCCCTTCAGGAACACTTGATGCCCGTACCTCATCCCTTTCCTGACTGGTCTTAGGAGCCACACTGCTCTCTCCCCTGCAAAACGCACCTCATGTCATCCACCAAGAACCCCTCAGAGTCTTCACGCCTGATCCTGTGTGTTAAGCAAACCTGCTCCTCCTACTCTAGGAGCAGCGGGGGTCAAGGGGAAAGTGAATGAAGGTCGCCAAGTGGGTCAGGGAGAGGGAATCTTGTTCACAGGTAAAACCTTAAAAAATAAGACTTTTTAAAAAAGCGTATGGAAACTATACCACCATAACTTCTGTTTCCAACTAGAAATAGACCCCTATTTTTGTGAGGTTATGAAAAGGTCAGTGTTTTGCACTAGACACTCTATACTTCCCTTCTTGATTACATCAAAAAAGTGTTATAATTTCATGCAAGAGCTATGCCTAGGGACATTTATATGGTCATGGATGTCACTTTAGTAAGAAATATACTATTAGAGGTTTTTCCATTCTGAGTTTGAAGGTGTTTGAAATGTCAGCATACTTCAATGATTTTCTCAGATAGTGTGTGAATCTCTTTGACTCATTTTATCTATTTTGAATCAATTTGGTGGTTCTTCCAAAAGCCCTAAGATACGATCAGGGTGATGCATCCTCCTCAACTACACGAAAGTTTTAGGCCTGCTTCCGAGGGTGGAACACCCAAGGTTCACAGGGAGGGACTGAAGTTAGTGTTTACATTCTAGGACTTGTGCAAGATGGAGAAACAGTGATTTCTCAGTTTTTTTTCATTCTAGAATATCTTACAATTTTTATAAATGTTCACAAATTGAAGAAATCAAATTCAAGCTGGAAATATGGTGTATGTGTATGTGTGTGTGTGTGGAAAGTAAGGTATTTTTGAGGGCATATCTAAAAGACAGCTAATTTAAAAGAAGAATTCAAGACTCCTACTCATTTTGAAAATAACACAATGTCTTTCCTTAGAAGGAAATGTCTTTCCTCAGAAGAGCTCAATTTGACTTCTGCCTGAGAATGATCAGGGCACTGAATCACTCATTTTTCCTGTTCAAAGTATCACTTTAAGGCTATTTTTCTTCTTTTTTTTTTTTAAAGGCAGAATTTTAAGGAGGATAGAAACGATGGACGAAAGTGAGAAAATCAAACAGATTTCTTTTAGTAGGTGAAACAGTAGGGTCAATTGATTTTTCTGGGGTCTACCATCAAATTAATGGTGTTTCTTTTAGCACCCAATAAATCAATATCCTATGTGTACACACACATACACAGACAACACACATTCTGATTGCTTGTGTGTCAGCTGTTGTCTTCACATTAGTATTTTAGGTGTATACATAGTTCAAAACATTGACATAAATGATCTCCATAGAGCCCTTGAACATGTAAAAAATTTAGTTGCTTAAGATATAATTAGGATACAAAGTCTGCAAACTAATGATTTTTAAAACAACTCCTTACAAATAGTATGCAAGCTATTGCTCTTATTTCTGATTTTATGGTGAAGGAAATACATATAGTTAACAAAATAAAACCTCTATTGTTTGCAAGAAAATAATTCAGAGGTCATTCCTAGAAAGTGCTGCTGCATGGTAGAAATCCAAATAGTTTACTAATACTAATAGTTTCCCTTATTTTTTTCCTCTCTCTTATTAAGAGGTTAATATTTAAAAATTGAAAAGGGATTCTAGAAAGTTCCGGATGTGGTTTATGTTTGTATATATGACATATCTTAATATGTGTGTATTATCACCTAGCACATTATTCAACAGGTATCATTTACCCAAAAACTATGTGCTTAATTGAATATAAAGACAGTATTAGCATGCAATTCATTTTTAGATGATTAATTTCAATTATGGGTCAAAGAAACGTCAGTACTCCTGTTTACACTGCATATTAGCTCACCCTCTAAAGCAATAAAACATCTGAAAAGATGATGAAAGTAGCCTAGCCTCTCTGTCACACAAAACCATTGTGGAGGGAGAAGAAAGGGAAAATCCAAACTATAAAATTTAGGACTGGGGTTATCCTTTGAGCACTAATTAACTTTTCTACTTAGATATAAATACAACTGGCTATAACACTGGAAAATAACAAAGTTGCCACAATTACTGAAAGATCTTTATACATGGTCTTTGCTCGGTCTGTCATCCAGTCCAGGATGAAGCCTTCTGAGGCAGCAGTTAACATTCTTAGCATCAGTTAGCCTTTATCTGCATGTCTGCATGCTTTTAGGTTACATGACTTCTACTCTTCTTTATCTTAAAGCTCTGGTTTTATTGCTTTTACTGACCAAACGCCAAAACGTAAATTTATCCCTATCAGAATTTGTGCCAAGAGCACAAACGTAACTTTCATAAGCTCAAAACTGTATTTTCCTATTTAACTCATCAAGAAGAGAAACAATGGCTTGTCACTATTCTTCCATCCTTGGACTTTTTCATATGCTGCCAATTAACAAATTTTCCCATGTAGACGTCTCCTTGGCAGAGATTGTAAATCATACCATTGGATACCTCACAGCTAGACAGATTCACTGACTACATGGATGGTTTATGGCTTGAGACTTTGAATAGGATCTGCAAAATAGCCCTTGACAAACTTATCACCAGGAACTGCTGGCCACACAAGCTACTGCACCACCAAAATGGGAATCTGTCTGTTTTTCTTTCTCTGGGGCATTTCGAGTTATTAGGCAATACAGCCTACTTCCTCCCTTTCACCCAAGAGGTATTGTGAACAAACAATGAAAATCCAGCTCTCTATTCATGTTTGAATTTTGCCATTGTGTGTTCTGTATATCTGTCTGCCTGGCACCACCAAAGTGCAAGAGCAAGATCTAATGTGCTTCTGGACACTGTTCAGCTCTGGTTACCTGATCACATAAAAACACTGCGTGAAGAGGCAGCATCCATTTGTAAGGCTATTGAAGGACATTTTGCTCTGTGTGTTTTAACAATTCTTCTTTATGGTGCTAGGCAAATCTCTCTCTATTCACAAACTTGTTTGTTCTATCAGAAAAATATTTTGACTCTCTCCTAACACTCTGGTTTAGTATCCAGCTATGGGCTCTCAACATTCTTCAAGCACAGCCTGTACGACTAATGTATGACGTCCTTCACTGCGGAAAGTCCATCAGGGAAAAAAATATATGTATTTATTGTAACTTTTAGACATACAGAAAGGAGTTCAATAAATGGATTTAATGCTTACTCAAAATTTAAGAATCCATTAGGAAGTTCAGTTTTACTATGTCAGTGCGATACATTTCAGACCGTAATCATACCCTTTCCAAATCCCATTTAAAGTAAACCATTTATTTTTTCTACTTTTCCCACAAGTGCCTTAATGCAGAATTTGGATACCTTTCAGAAGAGACCTGTGAGGTAATGCATTCGAGAGACATAACAATATTTATAAAGTTTGGAAAATCTTTTGCTAAATGAATGAGGGAAATAATCTTCAGCTTTGGCAGAATGGATAATAATATTGATACTGAATTTGGTTGTTTTGTATGATTTTTATAACAGATGTGGGGAGTCAGATCCCATTATTATTCTTCAGTGGTTTTTAAGGCAAGATTTGAATTTTAAAGATTTAGGGGAAATTATTAAAGTGCTTAAAAACAGTCATTTATTCTCATTTTCCCAATATTGCCTTTTTCCTTTGGTAATATAAAGAACATTTTAATTAAATAGCAAGCACAAACAAAGCCTACCATTTGTTTTTGTTTAATGCATAATTTCTACACCCATAGAATAAAAATAATGAGCTTGGTTGGACATTCACATTTGCATTCTCTGCTTATCTATTTTTAAGTGTAAGGCAGGAGCCTAAGTTTCCTTGTATCACAAATAGGCATCAATCTCGAATAAGAGAAAAGGTAGTTTGGGCCTCTCTGACTCATTCAGTTCCTGGGCTCCTGTCACTGAAGGTGGAAACTGCAATATGAACACCTGTCCATGAGGAACTAGACTTGAGATAACCAGCTCATTTCACACAGACCATTGTCCAGCCATCAGATGGTAATTACTTTTAGTCCCCATCAGCCTCAGCTGGATCCCAGCCAGTGGGTTGTGGCTGGAAGGGTCTGTATCACATTTCCATTCATCTGAGCCATCCAGTCTCCTTCTTGCTTGTTTTCAATTACATTGACATGGTGGCTTTGGCACATAGTAAGTAAATAGCAACATATTCAGAAAGAAAGGTCTGAAAGCCAATATCTGAAATGTACTCTTGAGGTTTCCATGAGTACAATGAAATTGGCACAGCAATTCTGGCATTCTGACCCAAAGTCATAAAATACAATTAATTAAGTTAATTGTAGTGAATTTGCAGAATATTTCATGAAAGCCAAATGCAACAGATGAAAGTCTAGAAAGCAGTAGAAATGTTACTGGATTTCCTACAAAGTAAATAGTAAATTAACTAATATATTGATTATATTAGAAAAAAAAGAGGATTGAAAGTGTTGTTGAAAGGTTTACTTTTATTCTTGCTTGTTTAAAACCTACCTAGAAAGAGAAAAAAAATTTTCTGGATAATCCTGATGTTCTAGGACATTCTAAAATCAATTTTCAAATGATTTCACTAATTCCATATCCTTCCTTTACTCTCTTTCTTTCTTCCCCACTCAGTCTTCCCAGTCCACTCCCTGGGACTTGCCAAGCCTAACACTGACAGCTTTGTATCTTCTTGCCGTACAGAAGAAATGATCAAAAATATTAATAAAAAAGTAACTGCTTTTTATGATATGGCTCTTGTGTTAGATCAATCATGGTTGCCAAATCATATATTCTTCTCCTCATCCTTAAATTTTTCTTCCCCCTTTCTTGAAAACTCAGTCATCCTGAGCTTCCCATCACCCCTCAGTTAAGCTTCATCCAACCCACATTTCTTTTTACCTTCTCTGCTTTCACCTCAGATGAATTAAAAATACTAAATTTTAAAATACCAAATATGCAATAATGCTGGTTTTTTTTCTTTGCCTTTGCTTTATTTATCTCACCAAAAAGCATTTTCTCTGGGATATGAAGAATTGTTTTCTGTCTTGTAAAGTCTTTTGAGAAAGTTAATTAAATATTCCAGCAAGCATTTATTTAAAAGCTAATGTGCAGGTATTCCACTAGGCACTGACTACATGAAGACATGTACATCATTTATGTGCTCAAGGAGCTTGAAGCCCAAGAAAAAGGAGAGAGACTCTTTGATATTTACACAGAGTAAATAAAGAAAGTGTACCTAAATATCACAGGTACTGTGATCGAATTCTAAACACGATGGAGTAGAGTCATAAAGGAGGGGGCAATTAATTCTCACAGGGCTATTAGAAGACTAGATATAAATTTTTCTATCATAAAGACACATGCACCTGTATGTTCATTGCAGCACTATTCACAGTACCAAAGGCATAGAATCAATCTAAATGCCCATCAATGGACTGGATAAAGAAAATGTGATACATATACACCATGAAATACTACGAAAGCTTAAAAAAGAACAAGCTCATGTTCTTTGCAGGGACATGTATGGAGCTGGATCAAGTACCACATGTTCTTACTTATAAATGGGAGCTAAATGATGAGAACATATGGACACTGGGGCCTCTCAGAGGGTGGAGGGTAGGAGGAGGGAGAGGATCAGGAATAACTATTGAGTACTAGGCTTAATACCTGGGTAACAAATAATCTGCACAACAAATTCCCATGACACAAGTTGACCTAAATAACAAACCTGCATGTGGACCCCCGAATTTTAGTAAAAGTTTTTAAAACAAAGTGGTGACACTTGAGATGGATCCTGTGGGTTACACGGGAGTGACCGCCTGGAGGGAAAGGGTAGAGGAAGACCCAGAGATTTGAAATTGCACAGTGAGCCCTGATGGATGGTAATGTAGGTATGAAAGAGGCCACAGCAGGGATAAGACTACAGAGATTGTAAAGGGCTTGGTGTGCTTCCCTAAGAAATCTAGGCTTCTTCCAGCAGTCAATGGAGAGCCATTAAAAGACTTGACTTGAGGCCAGGCCCAGTGGCTCATGCCTGTAATCCCAGCACTTTGGGAGGCGGAGGCAGGTGGATCACTTCAGGTCAGGAGTTTAAGACCAGCCTGGCCAACATGGCAAAACCCTGTCTCTACTAAAAGTACAAAAACTAGCCAGGCATGGTGGTGAGCACCTGTAATCCCAGCTATTCAGGAGGCTGAGGCACAAGAATCACTTGAGCTGAGGTTGTGGTGAGCCAATATGGTGCCACTGCACTCCAGCCTGGGCAATAGAGGGAGACTCCATCTCAACAAAACAAAACAAACAAACAAACAAAAAAACAAAACAGGATTTGGCATGAGAGGGTCCCACAGGTGTCAGAGGAAGATGGGTTGGGGCCTTTGCCATGGTTCAGGTTAGCAGTCACAAGAGCCTAAGATGAAGCTGTCAGCCCAGGGCTGGAAGGAGCTGGAGAGGAAAGACTGTCATGAAGTTGGATTTTGGACTTGGTCACTGAATAGAAGCCATCAAATAAAAGCTAGGTGTATAAAATGAATTCTGTGTGTCTTTACTGTTTCCTTCATATAAAACGGAGGTGGAAACGCCAATGCAGTGAGAGTCAGTGTTGGTCAGCAGGGAAAACGCAGGATGTGGGAGTCACTGAGTCTGGAGGGGATCCTGGCTCCTTAATTTTCTGTCTTAGCTATTTAGACCCTTTGAGCCTTAATTTTCTTATCTGCAAAATGGGGAAGTCATGAAATGATATTTTATAAAATTAGCTGGCATGGCGTAGGCAGTCACTAAATGTTACTCAGCCTAAATATCTTTAAGAAGAGGGGCCTAAGGATGCCGCCTCCTGACTGCAAGCTGTAGGGCTGAGCTGTAGAATATTAAGAAATAATAGGTGCAAGTGACTGGCCAAGGTCGCAAGCAGCGATTGGAGATGGGATGGCTATTTAGAGCTCAGGCAGCATGCAGTCCATAAGGCAAAGCACCACCAACAGTCTCCATGCTCTTTGGTTATAACCACAAACCAAAGGAAAGTCCTCTCATGGGCAAAGAGCGAAAACAACAGCTGGGAACTGTACAAGGCTTTTCAGTCTCACCTGCATAAAAGACTCACCCATTGGTATCATCTTCAAATACAGGCAATGTGCTCAGTAAAGACACAAGTGTAGAGTGTAACACATTCTAATTTGGCCAACTGTAGACTGTTGTTAATGACATTTTTCCTTTAAAAATAAAAGCTCCATTTTAATCCAGAATGATCATTGTGCATTAATTGGGTATGGATATGAGAGAACAATTTAGAGAAGATATTGCTTGCAAACTTCTACTTGCATATTTATTCATATACGGCTTACATAATATATACCAATTAAGTACATGTAAATTGATCAAGCCACTAAAGTGAGAATATAAATGTATTACTGTATATATATATATATATATATATATATATATATCTTGCTCAATCAATTTTACAAGAAAAAAACAAACAACATTTTTTATCTCGTATCTTGTATCTTGTATCTTGCAAGATACAAGATACAATAGCAAAGACTTGGAACCAACCCAAATGTCCAACAATGATAGACTGGATTAAGAAAATGTGGCACATATACACCATGGAATACTATGCAGCCATAAAAAACGATGAGTTCATGTCCTTTGTAGGGACATGGATGAAATTGGAAATCATCATTCTCAGTAAACTATCGCAAGGAAAAAAACCAAACACCGCATGTTCTCACTCATAGATGGGAATTGAACAATGAGAACACATGGACACAGGAAGGGGAACATCACACTCTGGGGACTGTTGTGGGGTGGGAGGAGGGGGGAGGGATAGCATTAGGAGATATACCTAATGCTAAATCACGAGTTAATGGGTGCAGCACACCAGCATGGCACATGTATACATATGCAACTAACCTGCACATTGTGCACATGTACCCTAAAACTTAAAGTATAATAATAATAATAATAAAGAAAATGTACATAAAAGAGACCAATTCCTAGAGAAATAAAATTTACCTAAACAGACAAAAAGAAAACAGAAAATGTAAATGGTCCTATTGCACAAACAGAATTATAATTTAAGAAACTCCTGCAAAGAAAACACCAGGCCCAGATAGCACCACGTGAAATAAAGAAATAACACCTATCTCCTTAAACTCTGCAAGAAAACAGAAGAGAGAACATTTCCAAACCCATTTTGTGAGATTAGTATAACATTGATACCAAAGCCCAGCAAGGATATTTCTTTATACCAATTAGGAAATTCTAATTTTTTAAGATACTATTTATACTAGTACAAAAAAATGAAATACTTAGGAATAAATCTAATGCAAGAATATTCTTGGGAAAAAAAACTTTTGTAAAATTTAATTTTTTGATTCATATAAAAAGCCTCCAGTGGGATAAAAAAAACTTATGAAGGCTTAAATAAATGATTATAACATGTTCAAGAATCAGAAGACTATTGTAACAATGTCATTGCTCTTCAAATGAATGAATCCATGGATTCTAAATAATAGCAATTTTTAAATTTCTATTTAAAAACATCCTATAGAATGTTTTGTGACCTTGATAACATGACTGAAACATTTAGATGAAAATACTGTAAAGATGATCATGTTAAAATGTCCTTAAATGTTGCATTTCCTCTTTCCCTACATTAGAAACATTTCCAGAATTCCACATAAATAATAGAGATTCTGCTTGATAGGAAAGAATCATCCCAACCAGTATCCTCAATTTAAATTTGGAGGATTTGGCCAGATGTGATGGCTCATACATGTAATCCCAATGCTTTGGGAGGCCACGATGTGAGGATCACTTGAGCCCAGAAGTTTGAGACCAGCCTGGACAACATAGCAATATCCCCATCTCTACAAAAAAAAAAAAGTTAAATTAGTCAGGTGTGGTGGCATGCACCTGTAGTCCCAGCTATGCAGAAAGCTGAGGCAAGAGGATTGCTTGAGCCCAGGAGTTTGAGGATGCAATGAGCTATGATTGCACCAATGCACCCCAGTTGTGTGACAGAGCGAGACCCTGTCTCAAATAAATAAATAAATGTAAATAAATAAATTTGCAGGATTCAAAAATAAACACCAAGAAATAGATCCCCTGACCTAGAATTTCCATATGAACAGCTTTCCAGTGGTAGGTCCCACACATACTTTCTGCTGCTGGTGTGGTGCCATTTTGGGTTCTATGAAAGGCCCCTACCCTCCCCAAAGCAGTCTAGCCTTTTCTACCTGTTCTTGAGCCTTTATGTTCCGGAGACATCAGGTCAGAGTCCGCCTCATTGCAATGCAGCAATAGAATAGGCATGACAAGGGTAATATTCCCACCCCACTCCCCAAGACAAAAGGATGTAAAAAGACAAAACAGGGGAAACTTGTAAAACTAAATGAGACACAAGATAGTATATGATATGGTTTGGCTATGTGTCCCCACCCAAATCTCATGTGAAATTGTAATCCTCATGTGTTGAAGGGGGGGCCCTGGAGGGAGGTGATTGAATCATGGGGGCAGATTTCCCCCATGCTGTTCTCATGATAGTGAGTTCTCATGAGGTCTAATGTTTCAAAAGCGTGGCACTTTCCCCCTTGCCCTCTCTCCCTCCTACTCTGCCATGTAAGACGTGCCTGCTTCCCTTTCACCTTCTGTCATGATTGTAAGTTTCCTGAGGCCTCCCAGTCATGCTTCTTGTTAATCCTGTGTAACTGTGAGTCAATTAAACCTCTTTTCTTTATAAATCACCCAGTCTCAGGTAGCTCTTTATAGCAGTGTGAGAATGGACTAATACAGCACAGACCTTCACCGCAGCCTGTTCCTGCCACCGACAACAAGAAGAGGGAAGAACTGGACTTGCTACTTCATGCTTTCACAATAGTTTCTTATAACTGAAAAATGAGTTGTATCTAAATGGTCCCAAAAAACTCACAAGAGAAACGACTTTCCCCTTAGCTATTCAGATTCCAAGTATTTGTTTGTTATGCTTAGACACAGCACTTCTAATTATTTTGTTTCAGATCTGTTCATTTGAGGCTTTCAGTTGATAAATAACATTGTCACCCTCACTCCACAGGACAACAGGGTTAAAACAGTTGGCCCTAAACCCTGTCTGTCCTCACATACCCCCACACTGACACCTGTAAGCCAACCCAAGTCAGCTAGCAAGGACCTGGGAGAAAATGTTTTTCAAAAAAGTCTGTGGATGGAAAGGAATCTGGGTTAAGTTTTCATGGCAATTTGTGGCTGAGTGTGGGGCTGCCTCTGCTTCTGGCCGACACCTTTCTCTTCTGCTTGGTGATGTGAGAAGTGATCACAGGTGCAATGTAATCTTGAGAAAGGAAGACGACAGGACTGGCAGTTACCAGTGGAGTGGGGGAGATACCTGGGGAAATTCTAATTCAGTTCAGTATTATTTTGACTCTGTAAATCTTTTGTAGATTGCCAAACCTGAGAAATTCCTAAACTATCACAAACACCAATGCTTTGTCCCAACTACATGAACCCAGCATTTTAAGGGTGTGTGATTTAAAGCATGCACTATTCATATAGCTCTTTGAAGAAGTCACATGGTCCAGTTTGAAAGACTCCATAACAGTCATTCAAACATTTCCCTGGTGACATTAAAAGGATTTCAACATTAAGTAAACTGCCTACTCCATAATTATGTCTAAGAAAGGGAGGCTCTTTTCCTTTCATTTACAACTCTACAGATGAATTTGGCATTTCTGATTACTGATTATATCATAATATCATATGTTCTTCCAAAAATGAAAACAACATTTTCCTGAAAAGAATTTTATATGGTCATGCATACTGTAGCCCAATGTGAAAAATATTTAGCAATTTTTCCTTTAATTTTATGAATACAGACATTAAAACGCTTCTTTTTGCATTCTAATTGTTAATGGTCCTACCATCTTCATTGATTAATGTATCTGACTAATTACTAAATCTCCACTTCAATTTGGGCAATGTAGACTCATTTTTAATGTCAGTAGGGGGAGCATGAAATATACAACACTTGAAACAAAAAAAGTGCCTGAGGCTTGAGTGGTTAGCAAACGCAGTTCATGACTCTCCTGGTCTACAATGGTTTACAGTTGACATTCTCTGACAAAAGAGGGCAATAGAAATTATGTTCTTATACAGTGATAAGGCATTTATGAAGCAGCTTCAGTGTCAAGGTCCTTCAACCAATCACTGCTTTCCCTACCAAAACGCCAGATTTCCTCTTGGGTAGGTAGTTGATAAACATATTTTCAAGATATGTGGAAGTTGCCCATTCTCTTCCTAAAGAGATAAGGCTAAATCCCCATGCTATGTAACCCAGAAGTTCGGTGGATCAGCATGTAATGCTATGAAATCTCCCAATACATGTAGGAAGAAGCTAAGATTAAATTCTGGCCTGGGGAGACTGAAAAACGGCCCAAGCCAACCATGGCTTGACATCTAAAGCCAGAGCAAGAGGGCCTTAGTTTTAAAAGAGTGTTCCGAAAGCCTCCTAAATTGCTCGAAACTCCATTTTTTCTGCCTCAGAAGATTAAGTGTTGTGTCAGTTCCTATCAGAAAGTAGAATCTCAGCTTCCAAGAAGTCAGGTTATTTCAAGCCTGCCGCCATTACCTTGTCATTTGTCTAACTCTGAAAGCAAACTTTTTTCCAAGAATTGTCTTATAAGGACCCCTGGTACTCCTGTAATTCCCAGGAGACTATTTCATTATTTTATTTGACTCCTTACCTTACTGAGAACCCCAGCCTTGACCCAACAGCACCATGAGAAATTCACCAAACTCTTTATATATCACTCAAGATAAGAGCAGTACAATTTCCACTTTGGATTGAGTTATTGGCTAAATAAATTTAAATCTCTCCCTTTGCTCAATTTACACAAAATATTCTAAGTGTTTGTATACAAAATAGAGTAAAATTAACAAATTATACAAAGGTTGATTTGTCGGTGTCTAAATTAACCTGGCCCTTTATTTGGTTGTTGTTGCTTTTTGCTTTTTTAAAAAACGAACAATTGTCATTTTGATTATTTTATAATTCCTTTAAAAATGAACAAAAACTCTAATTCGGAAGTATTTGATTTTCATTCAGAGTAGTTAGTGTGAGGAGCCTCCCCAAAAGGCAATGACTGTAATTCAGGCTTTGACACAATGACACTAAAGTGGCCACATTACATTTTATGTCTCAGAGAAACTCTGCCATACTGGCTGCCTGGTATGACTAAACTCCATCAAGACAAGAACCATCCCCATCACATCCACCCATAGGGCTTCAACATCTCACTTCGTTCAGTACTTGACACGTAACAGGGCCTTCCATTGACCTGAGGACAAACATCATAATTCCAGAGTGAGGCTAATTAAGAGGGTTCCTAATATTTAATCATCAGAGGCTGGGGAGCAGCACAGGCAAAGGTAGCACCTGAACTTTTTTAAAACATAAATATTTGTTGCATTCAGTTGGCATCCAAAACCAAATTTCTCCTCAGTTGTGTTTAGAGGTACCTGCTCTACCTCTCCATTGGAAAGAAAACAATTATTTCTTGTTAAGTTGTTTTGAAATAAGGAAGTTAAGTAATCAAAAGGATAAGTACTCTTCAATCATCACATTCAGTATCACATTTGGTTAAAACCTCTGAGAAGACGCAGTGGGCAATGATTGTCTATTCATGATGTTTGAATTCCACTATCGATTTGCATAATTCCATCTGGGGGTGAGCACGTGGCTATGTGAACACACATCCCTAAAGACGAAACTCAATTGGTAAAACTCACAAAACATCATCTTGCCAGGACCAATAGCATTTTTTCCTTTATGTTTTGAGACTCTGCGTGTGTGTGTGTGTGTGTGTGCATGTGCACGTGCGCCTGTGTGTGCGTGTGTACTGTCTCCCTGCAAGGATTTAGAGCTTACTTACTGCCACGTACCAGTAGATCGGACTGTTTCTGACTTGTGTTAATAACAAATGGGGATGTTACACTATTTAACAAACAAACCATAATAGAACCATGTTAAATCCCAAGAACAGGGCCAGACACCATGGTGTTCCTGTGACACTTAACTGAGATTTGCTCCACGGCAAAATACAAGGCATCTAACCCAGTTGAGTGGCTTGCCGGGGCTGCTCTGCACAGATGACATCATCACTTGGCTTTCCAAATGCACCTCTTTGGCTCTAGCCCTTCTGGCTTTTTTCCATGTAAACAGGGCCTGATTAATGCTGCAGAAGGACTGTGAATCACGTATTCCACTCTCGCATGGGAAGTCAGAATGTCACTTTTTCCTTCTTTTGAGCACAGAGCATTGGGGTACTTAATGTGGCATCCCTAGCAACAACTTGGAAACTGCCTTGGTGCTGGCTGCCAGTTTTCCGATGCACTTTGTGTGAGAGCAGCTGATGAGGCACCCATGGGAAGCCCTGCACCTCCACATGAAGCTGCATGCACAAGTCCGCCCATTATGGCCGGATCACAATCACATTACAAGCCTGCCCTTTGATGTGGAGACAAGGGGAATAAAGAGAACTCCTCACTGTGCCTCCAAAAGAATAAATGGGATTTCACCCATTTGGTCACAGCTGTTCAGGACTGATCAGAGCCTGGGTGACTGCATTGTACTCCTGGGGTCCCTCTTACCACCACTACCTCCAGCTGGCAACCCCATTGAATGTAGCTGATCATTAAATCACGTAAATCCAGGAAAGCTGAAAGTAAAATCTCTCCCAGCAGAAAGAAGAATGCCAAAGATGTCAATCTTTATAACCCTTCAACAAAAATAGTTGCACTCTTGTAAATAGTCAAGAAATGACTTGGAAGAATTTGGTTTGGAAGAGTGAGTGCTGGTGGCTGTCAAAACATCCTGGGGTCACGTCGGGCTTATCTGCAACAGGTGAAATGCTATACTCCCCCAGTCTTACATGGTTAACAGGAGGGTGTGGGTTGGTTATGCAGACTCAGTTGTTGGGTGATTAATGCTCCTAGTGCATGAATCGCTTCTCCTCAATGACTAACAATGCAGTTTCTGAAAGCACACCGTGATGAGGGTTAAAATAATATACTGGAGCACTCTGATGGTTGTTTACCTGATTTAGTTTCCTCCCTGCTTTGAAAAATTAAGAGACTCTAAAGCATTCAAAAGAGCCTCCTCCATTCCTCCTGCATGACATCCAAAAAAGATTTGAACATTGCAGGTAGGCATCACATGTTGCATGAAATTTTTCCAGAAAACCATATTGTTTTCCATTTTGATAAGCCAGGAAAGGAAGTGAGGGTTTTACCTTCACTTTTAAGGTCAAATAAACTAAAACCACTCACATCAGTCCAAGGGAGGAAAGGAATTTCCACATCAGTTCCAAGGTTAATGTGTTTCTAATGAGGTCTCCAAAAAGTCAGACCTTGTAGATGAAATACTAAAAGGTAACAAGCAAATATTCAGATGTTAGCAAAATTCTTTCCGTTCTTTTAAAGCTACTCAAGATCTTTTAGTTCCATCCAAGAGTACATACACACACACACACGCGTGCACACAGACATACACACTCACACTCCACGAAGAGTCTAGGAGTAGGTCATTCAGGGGAAAGATTTAATCGGTCTGGTCAGAACATCAACTTAGAGTTCATAGTCTTCTAAATAATTCATAGAAGAGACTTGGAAAATTAAGTCACCAATCGGCAAGATGTAATTTTGCTTAGACGTTAATGTTGAAAGCAAGCAGTGATGATGGTAAATGCCACCATACACACTTGAGAAGTGGCGTAGCACTTCGTGGGGTCCATGGTGCTTGAGGAAAATCCACATCACACCCTTAGCACTCTTAGGATTATCTGTGCTCCTTTGATCTTTTCTGGACAGCTCATTGCTCCAGGCTTTGCCTTGCAGATAAAGAGTCTGCAGGATCCCCTAATCTTGCAAAAGACCATAGAATTACTACTATCCCCACTGCTTAAGGTCTACTTTCATTGTCTCAGGGCAACACAATTGAGGCAATTCATGGGTGCACCCAAAGTATCCTCCCCCACCAAATTCCAAAATTAGAGACTGACCTCAAAGTGTAATGTGATTTTCAAGATTTGATGTTGGTGAGTAGAATTTCTACGGCTCAGAAGCTAAGTGAGGATCACCTGTTGCAGTTAAGTTTTCATCTCCACTGGCAATGTTTAAGGAACTGCTAGCATAAAGAAGCAAAATGTGAAACTAGAAATAACTGAGATGGGGATGTGGTTAGAATATTAACATTTTAATATCCCTCTAACTAGTCATTATGTAGATAGAATATTAGATGTGTGGCTTGTTACCATAACTGTATTAGTCGTAGATTCCATGACAAGGAAGTAAGAATGCCCTCTTTTACTCACAATATTTCGAGTCCTAGTCTTAATTCAAACTTCCAAAAAGAGCACAAGGACCACATCATATTTTTTTTTGTCTTCTCTAACAGATACTTTCTTTGGGCAATAAAATTAAGGCAATTAAGAATACTTTCTACATTTTATTTGAAGCATTTTGTCTTCTGCTTTTTCACTAAAACCATCATATAATGTGTTTAGAGTTTTCAGAAATTAATAAAGTCTAGGTACTGACATTTTTGGGAGATCAGTTTGCTCACCTGTAAAGTAGTTCATTAATGAACTCCCCAATACCTTCTAATTCTGAGTCAATACTTCTAAAGCCATATAAAATATTGTGTCAGCTATATTTGGTTAGGCTGCATATAATAAGTTAATTAATAAATAGTAGTTTATTTATTAATTAAAGAGACACAAGTTTATTTTTCTCTCACATAAAAATAAGTCTGGAAGTAGGCTGACAATGCTGGTTCTATGGCTTCCCAATCATCAACGTCCCAAGCCTCTATCTTGCTGCTCTTTCCATCTTCAGTTGACAAATGGTCTAATATGGCTGCCAAGCACCAGCCATTACATTTGCATTTCAGCCAGAAAGAACGAGGAAGAAGAAGAGTCTCTGACACTTCTTGTCACGGATCATTAACTAGAACTTTGACATACAGCTACAGCAAGTTGCAAAGGAGGCTGGAAAATATAGTCTTTATACATATATTTAATATATATATATTAGAATGTGGATGGTTATATACATACATTCAGTTATACACATACTGAGTCTCACTCTGTCATTCAGGCTAGAGACGAGTGGCATGATCTCGGCTCACTGCATCCTCCACCTACCAGGTTCAAGCAATTCTCCTGCCTCAGCCTCCCGAGTAGCTGGGATTACAGACACCTACCACCACACCCAGCTAATTTTTGTATTTTTAGTACAGACAGGGGTTTCACCATATTGGCCAGGCTGGTCTCAAACTCCTGACCTCAAGTGATCCACCCACCTCAGCCTCCCACAGTGCTGGGATTACAGGCATGAGCCACAAGGCCCAGCTAAAAATTCTTATTTTCTTAAAATTTTAAAGGCCTGTTTATTTCAAAGTTAATGTCAGGGAAAATTAGTGTATAAATAACATAAACATACAAGTAATAACTAGAAATAATTGAGATAGGGATTTGATTAGAACATTAAAATTTTAATATCCCTCTAACTAGTCATTATGTAAATAGACTATTAGCTGTGTGGTTTGTTACTGTAACTGTTATTAGTCATAGATTCCATGACAAAGAAGTAAGAATGCCCTCTTTTACTCACAATATTTAGAGTTCTAGTCTTAATTCAAATAACTAATTAATTCACATAATTAATTCAAATAATGTATACATATATAAATAGTAAACAATATGTAAATAAATTAGTTTTAATTTGGTGTCATTGTGGCATATTCTTATCCAATTATTGCAGTTAAGGATTTAAATCAAATAAAACTCTCGCCTCTGTATTAGCTTTTCATTTTAAGAGTTTGAAATAATCAGAAGCTAAAACAAACGTAAAAAAAAATGGGAGGCAGACTTAGTAACCAGTGAAGTAGGTTGAATAGAGAAAGGATTGTGGATCTGAGTCTGACCTGGGTTCTAGCCCTAGCCCTGCCGCTTACTTGCTCTGTGACTTTGGACAAGTCATTCAGCCTACTCTGATCCTGTTTCATTGTCCATGAAATGAGAATATGTATTGGACTAGGATGGTGCCTGAGTCCCTGATTACTAGGCTGGATAAAGTGTGCCTGAGAGAGTACAGAGCCCAGGCTATGGAACTGGATGGAGGCAGAAGAGGGCAGAAAAAAGTAGCAGTGGCAAAACAAGAAGCCGCAAAACAAGGCAGAATGGAAAACACAAAAGGGGGTAGGGGAGAGTTCGTCACGTTGCCCAAGAGGCTTTAGGACATGACCTTGTTGAAATTATTTCTATGCTAATAATTTAAAAGTTTCTTTTAAAGTAGGAAGGTGTTCAAACCAATGCCTTTTCCCTCATATCAAAGGTCATGGATTTTAATTTATAATGTGTAATCCAAGTAATGGCCTAGTGAAAATTCCAGTGACTACCTTTACCGTAATTTCAACTCAAATTAAAATAATCACAGGATCAGAGACTCCTCTACTTACTGCGTTAAAATTGAACACATGGTCCTATTGGTTTCTTTCGAAAAGTTGATGGCATGTTTAAGCCCCTAAATCAAAGATGCAGATAAACAGTCAAGAATTTGGAAATAAGTTAAGGCAGGATCTGATTATCAAAGACAAATGTATTTGAAGCCCATCAACCAATCAACCTGTCTCCATGTGTGGAATGCCTATAGTGAGCCAAAGAGAGTTCATCCACAAAGCAAACACCAGGTACCAGGATGTGTCTGTTTCTTTTTAATTTTTTAAAGATTTTCTCTGCTATCACTGTTCCTTGAGTTGGAAAGCTCAATTTCTGCATTTTCATGATGATTTTGTCACATTCTCTACACTTATGCCAAACAAGAAGAATGGAACATAAGCATCCCTTCATAAAAAGAATAAGGCATAGCAATTGCAAATGGGAATCAGTAACTAGTAGACCTCACCTTTTCTATCACTTTTTTTATTCATCTACTTATTAAATATTTATTAAGCACCTACATTATGCTGGAGGCTCAGCTAAGATTGAAGATATAAAAATGAATTAGACACACTCCCTTTTTTTTTTTTTTTTTTTTCTTTTTGGAGACACAGTCTCCCTCTGTCACCCAGGCTGGAGTGCAATAGTGCGATCTCGGCTCACTGCAGCCTCCAACCTCCCAGGCTCAAGCGGTTCTCCTGCCCTAGCCTCCCGAATAGCTGGGATTACAGGCACATACCACCACACCTAGCTAATTTTTGTATTTTTAGTAGAGATGGGATTTCACCAAGTTGGCCAGGCTGATCTCAAACTCCTGACCTCAAGTGATCTGCCCACCTCAGCCTCCCAAAGTGCTGAGATTGCAGGTGTGAGCCACCGAGCCTGGCCTAGACACACTTCCTATCCTCAAGGTGCTCGTTCCAAACTAGGAGAGGTTCAATGTGAGTCCAAAACAGAATTCTGACCCTCAATGTTCAGGGAACAATGATGAAAAATGTAAAAGACAGCGTAGTAATGATTAGGAGGGTGCTGAATGCTATCAAAAAGTTTGAGGCATTTGAGTCCCACTTTCACTTACTACCAAGTTGTAAAATCTTTCTAAGACTCATTTTTCTTATCTGTAAAATGGGACAATAGTCTCTACTTTATAGGTTGCTTAACTATAACTGTCCAAAGTAGGACAAGGACCCAGTGATTCTGGGCAACCTTTATGATTATCATTATCATTGATGATGTAATTCCAGCATGCCCAAAGGAAGAAAATGCCATTGCTAATGAGAGGGGAGCATCTCTTGAACTGTGATTCTTCAATGATGGAGGAATGGCCAAAAAAAAAGTTTGACAGAACTGGGTTTGCAGAGATGGGGCCTCCTGCATTGACATAAGAATGCCATTACGAGCAAAGAACATAAGGTTTCAAAATTTATCTTAGATAAAGGTCCCGCAGTTAGTTTTGTGCTGGGGGCAAGAGGAGGAGGGAGTTGCTATGATATTCTCTTGTTCTGTTTTCATCTACACCCAAACATCCTGGTTTGAGTCTTTGGATTTGAGTCTCTGGATTTCTAAATATAACTTTGAGAAAACTATAATTACACATTTTCAATGTGGATGAATTACTTAGTTTCTGTATTAATCACATCAAGCTAGTAAACATGTAAGCACACATCTTAACTGCAAATGGTAGTAAAAGCAATGCCATAGGAAATCATTTTATTCTAAACCTGGTGGAGAATTTCTGCCCAATGCCAAGGAAGAGGAATGGTCCATATCTATAGACAAGCCCATTCAGTCACTTGATTTTTCATAGATTGCTGTGTCCCTTCTCAGGAGGAAGTCAGTTGCTCTCACAGCTGCTCACATGGAATGGCTTTTGTGATGTTAAACCTATGAGTCAGTATTTTACCCACAATACCCACGTTTAAAAACTAGCCTGCAGCTTTTAAGGAGCAGCCAGAAATTGAACAGTCCAGCAGCCAAATGTTCAGGACTGACCACCTTTGTAAGCTTACGGCTGATTATTGCAAGAGCCTGAAATAGGCATTTAAATATTTGAACATGCAAGAAGTTTCCGAAGTGTTTACTGGGTCTCTGGGCCACCTCTCTCTTTCCTTTCCATCCACTCCAAACTCCCACCCACCTCCTCCTCTGGCAAATTTCTACTCATCAATGTTCACAGAAAAACTGAAATTGACAAGAATGCTTGAAATGATAGGATGCTGAGTCACCACCGATGTCTGCTGGAGCCCGGAGCTTTGGAATGTGTAGGGGTATGTGTGCGTGCATGTGTGTGCATGTGTGTGCGTGTGTGTGCGTGTGTGTGTGCATGCATGTGTGTTTTATCCACCCCCCAGCTGCTTATAGTGGGCAGTGACTCAGAGAGGCAGAGAATAGAAACAGCGGCTTACCAGCTTGCTCTAAAAACATCTGCGTATTCTGTACACATAATCAGCCCACAAACCACCATCGCCACTATTACTGGCAATAGTTCCCATCTCCAAGAATGTCCATTGTCCTTTTCATTCACTGGTCTATTTCTTATTGAGCAACTACCTTACGTTGGGTAATAGGGTAGGGGATGGAGGTGGTTGTTCAGGCATGGTCCCTGCTGGGGGAGACAGATATTAATCAAATTATCACACAAATAAGTGTAACACTGCAACTAGGACAAAATGAAGCAGAGGGAGATGTTGCTATGGAAACCTAAAAGGAAGGCTGAGGAAGGTGGGTGGCAGTTCCCCTGAGGATGGGATGCTCACCTGAAAGATGAGTAGGAGTTAAATGAGGAAGAAAGGAAGATGATGTCAAGCACAGAGAAGACCACTTGAAAGACCCCCAAGCCTGGAGCATGTTGTGTGAACAGGGCAGAGAGAAAAGGGAGAAAGAAATAGGAGAGGAACTTGGAGAGGCTGGTGCTGAACCACGTTTGGCCAATGGGTGTATCAAGAAATGTGTCCTTTACATAAATGCAAAGGGAAACTCTTGAAAATTTTGAGCAAAGAGGCAACCTGATCCAAATTAGGTTTGGCAAAGATGGTTCTGGCTCCAAGATGAAAAAGAATAAGAAGGAGAGGATGGAGGGAAGAATAGGTGGTGACGCATTTGTTTCAGGAAGCTTTGGTGACTTCCTTTGCTTTGTGTGTGCCCTTGATGCATTTATTCATTCTATGTATTTTATTGAGCACTTATTATGTACCAGACATTGTAGTAGGTCTCTGAACAAAAGCAAACACAATGTCGGCATGATAGAGTTTAATTTAAAGAATATTCCTTGTATCACAATTGTATAGATACAAAATTATTGGGACAGAAGACAGAAGAGATGGGTGGGTTTCCCAGATCCAACAACCTTTTCTGAGGTCTAGGCTCACAGGTAAAGAGGGATTTTATGTGACATAAATAGAAAAGGTAGAGGCAAAATTCCAGGCAAGTATCCTGAATATGGCACTGATATCCTGTGTTCCCCTCCAAGAGAGGAATCTCGAAATAAAATCGAGAGCAGTGGCCCTTAAATTTCTGAACTCTCCAAGGCACTCGGGCATCACTGTCTCCATGTATTCACACTCGCGAAAACCAACTCATTTCCCTAGCGCACTCTCCTTACACCGAACAGGTATCAAAAATGTATGTTTTATTAAAGCGGTAAATACACATTGTTTCAAAAGTTAGGTATTACCATAAAACCTAGAAAAACAGCAGTCCTCGTCGCAACCCTTCAATGTCTGAATTCCACTCCTCAGAGTCACTTAAAGTTTTGCAATTCTTTTTGTGGTCTTTTCTAGTACTTACTGATCTTTATGTTTGTAATAACATATTGTCTTGTTTTGTTTTTTTAGAGGCGGAGGTCTCACTATGTTGCCCAGGGTAGTCTCAAACTTCTGGACTCAAGAGATCCTTCCACCTCAGCTTCCCAAAGTGCTGGGATTGCACACATGAGCCACTGCATCCAACCAATTGCTATTTCTTGATTTTTCTGTTTTAGTCATCTGTTTTGATTTTGTATTCTGAAAAGCTTTTCCCATTCCAGCCTGCTCCACTTCATTCCCTATCCTTCCAGTGAAGTCACACTATAATTTTGGTTACATCAGAATTTAGTGTCTGTCTTATTCTTAACTTATGCAAAAATTTCCAAACCTGAGCCATACGATGCATTTCCTTTCATATTTAAGTTTACATTGTCCCTGGGGTTAATGGTTGCATTTTTTTCAATTGTTTTGCTTTCCATGAACTATTGCCACTTTAAACCTAAACTGTCCCAGGGAATCCTGAAATGTATCTCACAATCTTCAACTGCGAGTTCCATTTTCTCCTGGCCACTCCTCCTGGGGCCCTCGGCCTGCCTGATGCAATCTGGTGGGGGGTTCTCTTGGCTACTCCACGGCTGGCCTTTCCTTCACCATCATCCTGGGGTATCCTGTCACCTCTCTCTCTCTCTGGCCGGTCCCTGTTTCCTCATTCCCAGGCCTTCCTCTCTCCTGGTTTCCTCACTTTGCTTGGCAGGGCACCTCTCCCAGCTGCACCATGGAAGGAAACAGTTTCGAGAACTTGCCTGTCTGAAAATATCTTTACACCATGTGTATATCACAGTTTACAATGCAGAGTGCCCCCTCCTCTATTTGGGAGGCTGAGGCAGGAGGATGGCTTGAGGCCAGGAGTTTGAGACCAGCCTGGGCAATACGACGAGACCCCCATCTCTACAAAAAAAAAAAAATGTTTTTTAATTAACCAGACATGGTGGGACACACCTGTGGTCCCAGCTACTCAGGAGGCTGAGGTAGGAGGATCGCTTGAGCCCAGGAGTTCAAGATTGCAGTGAAGTACGATTGCACCACTACATGCCACGCCAATCTGGGTGACGGAGTGAGACCCTATCTTAGAAAAAGAAGAAGAAGAGAAAGAAGAGGAAGAAGAAGAAGGAGGAGGAGGAGGAGGAAGAGAAAGAGAAGGAGAAGAAGAGGAAGAGGAAGAAGAAGAAGAACAAGAAGGAGAAGAAGAATAGGAGGAGGAGGAGGAAGAGGAGGAGGAGGAGGAGGAAAGAAAGTCCACTCCCATTCCATCTTCCCTATAGCTTCAGACAATTGTACCACCCAGTTCTACCTGCCATAAGAAGTGAATTGACTAGCCCAAGGCACAAGTCTCCATGGGATGTGTGGACAAGCAGTCTCTGCCTCTACCTCTGTGAAGTGAACAGAAAAACACAAAGAGATTTGCAACCTGTGTGTGCTAATGGAGTGGATGACTTTAATAAATTAATGAGGCATGCACCTGCTTATAAACATATTGCATATCTCTTTATAGGACCTTCAACAACCTAAGGGTGTGTTATTAAGGACTGGATCTTATAAACTTAAAAGTTTTCATGGCCTAACAGCATTGAGTCAGAATTGTTTCAGAAAAGACAGTTTTGTGAGCAAATTATGAAATGATCACTACACAGCCGCTGTCTACGCCAATCCTCTCCCCTCACGGCCCCTACTCCCACGGAGCCCCTCACTTCTGCCTCACTCCCTCTGGTTTTGCATCTCTGAATCAATGCTTTGGCTTAGAATGACTTCAAAGCAGGTGTCCTAAGCGAAGGTACCAAGAAATGTCACGGAGTCCTGAATAGATGAACAGATGGCACCGAGTCTCCCTCCACTCCATGGCAAAGACCCTTGGCAACGAAAAGCATGGTGACAAAACACGATTTGATGTTGCTGCTTTCTTCTCTGACAACAACGAAAACAAGATCTCCATTGTGTATTGTTTCTGCCTTGATTACAAGAATTTTAACAACTGCTTCCTTTGAAAAGTGGAAAATACCTTTCCTATCTTCGACTAATCACCATCAGCACCCAGCATGATTACTCATCTAACCTTCTCGGGGGATGTAGATATTTCAAACTTAGCTGTAGCTGACTAGTATAAGCCCTCTTTTTCCTATTTTCCATAACAATCACAGAGTCATTGCCTACTAGAGCCTGGAAGGACCTTACCCGTCACCGGGTATGCCTCCACCTCCCGCACACAAGAAAGCCAGGGACCTGAGGGATGTGAGACTCGCCCAGGGCCACACACCTGGAGAGGGGCAGGTCAGGACCAGAGCTCAGCTCAGAGTTCTTTCTTTGAGTCATTAGTCAATTTAATGGCTTCTCCTTATACAAAAGTTTTCACAATAGCAATCAAATAGCATTTTGGTAAAAATTAATGAATGCAATTAAGATGTGCCATCAAAGGATCAAGATTATAATTGAACAATTTGATGAGCTGTCTATTCTCCCAATGTGGTCCACACTTTCTCTTTTGATTTCCTCTGTTCCTCAGAGTTCTGTACGAGAGTCTCACCTGGGGAGTGGAGTCTTCCATAGCTGCTTCATGTAGTCAATCTCTACCTCTACGGCCATCCTTTCTCACTGGTATCTCCCCAGTCCCCCTCCAGAATCCCGCAAGCCAGGGAGGGAACAAATATTAGCTGTTTTAATTTTTTCTTTGAAAGGTTCTTTGAGTTACCCAAATCACCTGTGTCTCTGCTCTTCCTTTCGCCTGTGCTGATCCGGCCGCTCTCTGTTTGCTGCTAGACTGTGATGCTCACTTTCTAACGCAAATCCAACATGGCCACTGCAAAAGCCATTTTGGTTTATGTAAGGAAAGTGCCAGATATTTTGTGGATGGGGTGTCAAGAGCACACTGCAAGCCAAGCACCTGCTAAAGCAAGCTTCAGAAGCAGTTTAACTTCTGTTGCAGCAGAGCCAGTCACAGAACAAGAGGAGGCATGTGCAACATGGCTGTTTCACAATTTCCCCAGGTCTGATACCAAATCTATGGCTCTTCTAGACAACAGACCCAAGACCCCTTAAGGGATGTTGCCACAGCTACAGTTTCTGCAAATACCAAATAAATGCTGATTGAAGTGTATGTCAAGCTCACCAAAACAAAAGTGCCGGTGTGTATTTTGCCATGCGTGGCCGTATTACACTTTTTCGTCTATTCAAATGTTGATTGCGTGTTTTGCAATGAGTTTTCTTGAATATGATTTATTTAACCTTTGCAATGAAAAGAAACCATAACTCAAGACAAGACACAAACGATGCCTGCCAGGATGACTCTCCTTAAACTGGTTTATTTCTTTTTAAATCACAAAAGCACAAAGGATCCAGAGTCTCTGATAATGAACGTAATATATGATTGCCATAAAAAGTTCACTCTCCTTTCAATTTCAATTTACCTCACTATAAATCAGTGATCCACTTAATCAAATATTCTTCCACTTTAATTGTTTTATCTGGCTTTTATGTTAAATCTCACTGAGTTACTGCTGGCACCAGTCTTCACATTATAGAAAAAATGTCAGTGGTTGCCCCTTAATTAGTCTAAAATTCAAACATTGGTTCTGAACATTAACCAGATTGAAGGGAGCCCTTATGATTTCACTGGACTAGGGGACAAATTCAAGTCAGAAAGTAAACCAGGATCAGTCAAGCTAGCCATCCATCTGCTGTCAAAATATGGAGTGCGGGCCCTGGCTTTCAAACTAACTGGAATTTTTTTTTTCATAAATGTCTTTCGTTATTATCTTACAGGGCATTAAAACTCTATTTGGTTGTCTCTTAAATTCTCCAGCCTGAAACTGTCTGTTTAAGCATTGCAGATACTTGCCTGAACTAGCCCAACAGTTCCCATGAGAAAATATGTCAGCACAATGTACTGCATAAGGCCACAGTCAAACTTCAGCGTCTGTGATGAAGGGCACTTCCCGGGTATTGTAAAAGACAAGTAACTGTCCCTGGTGGGTAGTCCGGTTCTGTAAACAAGAAAGAAAAAAATGAATTCCATGTTATTGATTGATAAACACCTTTCTGACAAGGTCTATGGGGACAGCCTGATAGAGTGCTGTTAAATTCAACACTTACAGCCAGGGCCCCGGTCAAATGCTATTTGGACACACGTTACTTGAATTGTAATCCTCGACCTTCAAATAAATACTCAATAGAACGTATTACATGAAAATTCGAAAAATCTTTAAAGCCAGGCGCAGTGGCTCATGCCTGTAATCCCAGCACTTTGGGAGGCTGAGGCGGGCAGATCACGAGGTCAGGAGATCGAGACCATCCTGGCTAACACAGTGAAACCCTGTCTCTACTAAAAATACAAAAAAATTAGCTGGGCGTGGTGGCAGGCACCCGTAGTCCCAGCTACTCAGGAGGCTGAGGCAAGAGAATGTCGTGAACCCGGGAGGTGGAGCTTGCAGTGAGCTGATATCCCGCCACTGCACTCCAGCCTGGGCAACAGAGCAAGGCTCCGTCTCAAACAACAACAACAACAAAAATCTTTAAAAATAAACTGGGAATGAGGATATATACAAACCAGTCCATTGGCTTCACTCAGTCCATTGGAATATAAATATTTCCAAAGCAAAGAAGCGTCCTCTGGAGTTTGAGATACCTATTTTTGAATTTCACACACAGGCAGTGGAAAATCATCTTGAGTATTGGGAGGATAACAAAGCTACATGCCATTTACAAACCTTCCTTGAAAACATCTATATTTTAATATTTACTTATGTCTCTATCTGTTTCATAAAAAGCTGAAGCCAATGACACAACTTAAAACTTTTTTTCACTTGAACTATCTAGCTCAAAAACAAAATGTTTTTCCTATTAAGCAAATGCTAAACAATTCTTCCTAAAATCCGAGAAAGAAAAATAGCTTAAACTCACTCAGGAAATGTGAACTTTATTTCAGGCATAGCTACAGGTATTAATCAATATCAAAAGACATTTTTCAAGGCATTTCTTAACAGGTTTTTTAAAACCCTATTGTTTAAATGAAATCTGAGTTCTAAGAAATCGGAAACATTTAGAAAGAACTTGACAGAATCATGAAAAACTTATTTATCAATAGACCTCATTTATGCAAATGTTTGTAAAGTATCATGTTATTATGGTAATTATTTTTATTTTCATACTTATCACATCAGACAAGCATGGTGAAATAATATATATTAAATACATAGATAGAGTTATCATAACAGAGAGAATCTAGTAAAAAAAAAAAAAGACATGAAAAACATCCCATTAAAGAAAAAGCCTTTATATGGGACATTATTCACATTTCTGCAAATGGAATTTTCTGATTAACTGCCATATATTATATTATTTGAATAACTTTAGGAAAGATTAATTTCCAAGCTCTGTCCCCGGTAGTATTTTTTCCTGGCTGAAATTGGGCTTTAAAACAAAACGTCAGCAATGCAAGCTGACGATTCCAGTTACAGGTTCAGAAACTTCGAGTGCAGGCAGTTAAAAGTGATTTAAGAAAGGCAAAATCATTCTTTCACAAATGTGTATGTTAAACTTGTAAATTGATATATCAAAACCACAACCGGAATATAGCAATTTGTCTCTCTTTGCCTGCTGTGGTGTCTCCCGCAGCTGCCTGCCAGATAATATACTGATTGTAACTCCTAATTTACAGAGCCTTTAAGTCTAATCTCCTGGGCCAGCCTAAAGGGCTTCTTCATCCATTGAAATGCCAGAATAATTGAAATTGTCTTCAGCAGACAGTCAGGCAATAATGAATATTTTCTCTGCTGATTGCATGCCAAGGTTGCACATAGCACTGCAAACAGAAATGATCCCAAACCGAGCCTCCCCAGGGAAGGGCAGCCGCTAACCTTTGGCATGAGGCATAATACCGACGGCTTCCCCTTCTCACGGGCTCCTGAAGTCACGGACGCCCACCAAGCTTCTGCACAACGAGGTGCAGCACACTTGCTGCCTGAACAATGATGCCATTGGCTTCCCTGACTCTCCAGAGGCAGCTTAAAGGCTGGGAAAGGTTGTGGTTACGGATTTTCTGATGGGGACAGCGGGAGAGATGAGCAGAGGAGGCTGCTGTTGGCATTAAGAGGAAATATACCAATAGTTAATCAAAAGAAACCCGGCGTTAAAGGGGCATGAGAGGACGCTGGCTTGTCAGCTCTGGAGCAGCATTTCCCATACGTTTGAATGGTTTTTGTGAATGCCGGGAGTTCTTTCCTGACTCAGGATCAGTGCTGCTTCGCTGGCGTCCTAATGACGTGCTGATTGAAATTAAAGTGTTTGGTAGCCGAAGCGAATCACTAATATCTTCGAAAAATCTAAAGACTAGTTTAACCTTCATCTACGGAAAGGTTGAAGAAGTTTTGAATAATTAATATAAGCAACTAATCTTAGATTATGGCTACTTCCATGATATGCGTTAGAGGAGGAAATTGGGGGGTGAGAAAGGAACTACCCTAAGACAATATGGATTTAAGCCACATAGGACGTGTGCAGTTAAACAGCCGGGCGTGGTGATGCACCTCTGTAATCCCAGCCCAGCTACTCACGAGGCTGAGGCAGGAGAATCGCTTGAACCCTGGAGAGGGAGGTTTCAGTAAGCTGAGATTGCATCACTGCACTCCAGCCTCAAAAAAAAAAAAAAAAAAAAAAAAAGAAAGTACATAGATTGAAATGAAGGCAGTAGCATAAGTTACACAGGGGAAAAGAATATAAAACCAGCTGTTTATGAGATAACTGAACTGCAATATCTGACCTACTAAATAATCATGCACCAAATCTACAGAGTGTAAACAGCCATAGATCTATGGCTGTCCAAGATGCAGCAGCTTAATCCAGCCATGAACATTTATCATCTTGCATAATATCTTGGTTCAGGAATCCAGGAGCATCTTAGCCGGGTAGTTCTGAGTCAGATTTTCTCACAAGGTTTCAGTCAAGCTGTTGTAGAGTTGGGGCTCAGAAAATGATAACCCAAAGCCTGGCACTTTGGCAGGCTGGGTGCATTGAACTAAAGGAGATTGGAAGGCGTCAGAAGCAAAGACTCTCTCCGACTCTGCCTGCTCTCCTGTCTGCACCTGCTCCTCCAAAGGAAGTCATAGAAACTAGAATTCCTCTTCTACCAGGTAGGTCATAGGACTAGAACCCTTCTTTCCCAAAGCAAGCCATAAAACCTGAAATATTGCTCTAACTTACGCCCACCTATCTGTGTAAGAGCTGGCTACAAAGAAATTCTGTCCAGGCTTGGTGGCTCATGCCTGTAATCCCAGCATTTTGGAACGCTGAGGCAGGTGGATCGCTTGAAGCCAGGAGTTCAAGACTAGCCTGGGCAATGTGGCAAAATCCCATCTCTACAAAAAATACAAAAATTAGCTGGGCATGGGGGTGCACGCCTGAAATCTCAGCTACTCAGGAAACCAAAGTTGGAGGATCTCCTGAGTGAAGGAGGTTGAGGCTGCAGTGAGCCATGATCACACCACTGTGCTCCAGCCTGGGTGAGAGAGTGAGACCCTGTCAAGAAAGAAAGAAAGAGTGGTGAGGGAGAGAGAGACAGAGAGAGGGAGAGAGAGACAGAGATAGAGAGAGAGAGAGAGAGAGAGAGGAAGGAAGGAAGGAAAGGAGGGAGGGAGGGATGGAGGAAGGAAGGAAGGAAGGAAAAGGAGAGAGAGAAGGAAGGAAGGAAAGAAGGAAGGAAGGAAGAAAGAAGGAAAGAAAGAAAGAAAGAGAAAGAAAGTGTGGCAGGGGAGAGAGACAGAGAGAGGAAGGAAGGAAGGAAGGAGGGAAAAAGAAAAGAAAATAAAAGAAATTCTCTGACATAGTTTGTCTGATTGTAGGTCTAAGGCCTTTATTCCAGAGGTACACCACTGTACCCCAGAAAGAAAGAAAGACCGGTGGGGGAGAGAGACAGAAAGAGAGAGGAAGGAAGGAAGGAAGGAAAGAAGGAAGGAAGGGAGGGAGGGGAAAATAAAAGAAAAAGAAAGAAAAGAAATTCTCTGACATAGTTTGTCTGATTGTAGGTCTAAGGCCTTTATTCCAGAGGGACACCACTGCACTCCAGCCTAGATGACAGAGAAGGAGGGAAGGGAAGGGAAGGGGAGAGGAGGAGAGGGGAGGGAAGCGGAGAGGAGGGGGAAAGGAAGGGGAAGGGAAGGAAAGGAAGGAAAGGAAGAGGAAGGAAGGGAGGGAGGAAAGAAGGAAGGAATTCTCTGACATCCTTTGTCTGATGGTGGGTCATAGGCCTTTATTCCAGCGGGTTCCTGCCCTATACGCTATACCCGGGAGGAAGGAATGCTGCACAGAGAGGCTGGGAAGAATCTGAACAGACAGGCCCTGCTGGGTGCCCCTCGGTCTATTACCGTTGCGTCATACCCTCTCGTCCCGTCGTATTTCTACACGGCTGAGGATCTAAGCATAAAAATGGACAGATTTCCCTGGGTTTGGGGGTCTTCATTTCTGAAGTCTCTCGTGTCACATAAAACTTTGATTAAAGAACTCTGTCATGCTTTTCTCTTGCTAACCTGTCTTTGTTACAGGAGTGCTGGCTGCGACTCTTACAATGGGTGAGGGAAGGGATTGCACTGCTCCGCCCCCACGGCGGTCATCTGACCCCCGCAGGCATCATCCACTTCCCAGGTGGTTCCCTCACATGCCTGGCCAATTCGTGCTTGTTGTTTGTTAGCAGGAGGTCTCGGTTTCTGTCACGAGGATCTCTTTCTAGGGCTGCTTGAATGTCCTCGTGACACGGCAGCTGCCTTTACCCAGAACAAGCAATTCAAGGGAGGGCAAGGCAGGAAGGAGCCACAGTAGCCTCCGTGCCTGGCCTTGGAAGGCACACACTGACATGTCCACACCATCTTCCAGACTACACAGGACAGCCCTGCCTAATGTGGGAGGGGGCCATAGAAGGACATGAATACCAGGAATAGCCACCACACACATGTGTTATCTATCCAATTGCATAGATCTGCTCGTCTCCTGGGCTCAAACATCCCACACCACCGCTCCCATTCCCATCACAGCCTCACACATCTTCTTCCCCAGGTGAGAAACAGGGGATATATGTCATTAAATGTGTTCCATTCTTCCCCATGAACCAAAGCTCAGAAGGGTCTTCCCACTGCACTCACCACTCCCAAACCCTGGTCTCCCTGTGTGCTCACTCTCTCACACTGCGGTCCCTCACTGTGCCACTCTGTCCCCCAGGAAACCTTTCCCAAATGGCCCTACCAGGCTCCAAACCACATGTAGACTTACCAGAGTCCAAATAAAAGAGAAAGAAAGAAGAAAGGAAGGAGGAGGAGGGGAAAGGGAGAGAGAGGAAGAAAGGAAGGAGGGAAAGAGGAGGAGAGGAAGGGGAGAGAGAGGAAGGAAGGAAAAAAGAAGGAAGGAGGGAAGGAAGGAAGGAGAAGGGAAGGGAAAGAGAGAGAAAGAGAGAAGGAAAGAAAAAAGGGAGGAGAAAGAAAGAAAAAAAGAAAAGGAAAGGAGGAAGAAAGGGAGGAAGGAAGGGAGGGAGGGAGTAAGGAAGGGAGAAAGTCACCCATACATGTTTAAAATGTAGTGAAAATAATACAGCGAATTGGCTACACCAATGACAGCAGCACTGAGAAGTCAGACAGACGAAGAAGAGGTAACTGCTCCCATCCTTAGGTTGAAAGAACAAGGGAGGAGCACTGTGGCCAAAGGAAAAGCCGTGGTCACCTTGTAGAAGCCAGGGCCCAATGCAACCATTGGGTGCTGTGGGTAGGAGCAGGAACCATGAAGACCAGAGCTGGAGAGAAAGGGAAAGAGCAAACCCCAGCTTCCCTCTTCTTCCCACTCCCCAGCCTCCTGCCAAGCCCCCATGGATGGAAGCCAGCTGGCAGGGACACGTTGGGGGTTAGCACCCCATGCCATTCAGAGTAGAGCAAGGAAAAGAAAAGGCACCCCTCTTTAGGCCAAAGCATTGTGCTGAATTGCATTTTTTCCACTTACCATTTAAGTAAATATTTTTGCGTTC
Source organism: Gorilla gorilla gorilla (assembly GCF_029281585.2). Taxonomy (NCBI): domain Eukaryota; kingdom Metazoa; phylum Chordata; class Mammalia; order Primates; family Hominidae; genus Gorilla; species Gorilla gorilla. Next base: position 17,294,780 of record NC_073232.2, on the reverse strand, counting down.
TTTGTAGTTTCTGTAATCATTATCATAAATCGGTATCATCATCCTATTATGCATATGAACCCTACTTGGCTTAATCATTTCCATCGATTTATATCTTTAGGTTCTTCCACTTCCTCATCATCACTGCTTTTATTTTCAAGTGACAATTCAACTAATAGCTTTATTGTTTAGCTTTTTCTTCTTCTTACACACGCTCTTGGGGCAAATTCTTAGAGGTGACCATTATTGAACTAAAGAATATCAACATTTTTATATCAACTGATACATATTTTGGGGCATCTTCTTTTAGACTAGCGTTCTGACTGTATCACTTGTCTGCACGTCTTCCTACTAACAAAACAAAATGAAGGCCAAAAGGTACAGGCATCTCAGGACCCAAGCCCACATTTCTAAACACAAATAAGAGAACTTCCAGCACTTTTACAAAATCTTCATTTTGATGTTGCAGCAACAGCAGTAGCAAAATCTTTGCTGAGAACTGTGAGATCCCGGAGGAAAGCTGTGATTAACTTTGCAAAGGATGGCTGACTTCTCTTGGATACGACTAGAATAATTTTGAGTTTACTGTTTGTCTTAAAGGAAAATGAAACCTCATCTTTGTTTCTGGGAAACAACAGAAAACCTGAGGCAAATTTGAGATGAAGAGCGTCTTTCTGGCAGGAAATGTCCCCATTCTTGCCTGTGACATTAGGTAGATCTCTGGGAATATCAAAATCTGAAAAAGGGTATATATAATAACAAAGTTTCTGTCACTCTCTTAGAACACAATCTCAAACAATAGCCAAAGACTCAGGTGAATAAATTAAAGAGACATTGAGAGATCTTCTAGCCCAGGCCTTTCAAAGTGTGGCCCATCCATGAATTGTTTAAGTTTTTAGAAACTGTGGTAGCAATCTGACCCTGCAGCAGCCCTTTCATTGTACTTTAGAGAAGTATACACCTACAATGGATCGGGGGGAAAAATTCTTCACCAGGGATAGTTAGGAAAGTGTTGTCAGTCTACCAAAGCCCAAATTGGACAAGGACCTTGAATTTGCCTATGGCTGTTGACTGGAATTATTTTATATATTAATATATCAAGAATTCAAAAAATAGGTAACAATGAACAATGTATGCTATAACTCTCTAGTGTACGTTGTTCATTGTTACCTATTTGTTTGAATTCTTAATATATTAACATATGTTTATAATAATCAATATTTAAGAATATTTACAATAATCAACACCTTACTGCAAGTGACGTCTCTCTTTCTGAGATTTTTTATGCTCCAAGATGACCATAAAGATAAATATTGAATGATTCACCTTAATGAATTAGGAAAAGTTATGCTCATTTGCTAAAATGTGTCTGTTGAGGAATTGGATGCTCTAAAATGGACTAAAATCTCTTTGTTTAATACTATCAGCTGCTCAGTAACATGGGTTAAGCATCAGTTCAGTCCTGTGTTTTCATGACAGGGCACTAAAGATGGCTAACAGGGCAGATGTAATTATTCAGAGGCGAGAAATATAAAGTTTAGTGCAGAGTGACCAGCTGTACTCATAGGTCTGCTCATCTATGAGCGATAACAGGGACCATGGTCAGGGGTTTGTATTTGTAGGGGCTCGTTTTGGTCAAGAATAGAAAGACAAGGTTCCACAACAAGTTAACAGCAAGGAATAGACAAATACATGTCCCTCCAGATGATGCTGTAATCTTTGTTTTAAATAGATTTTGTTTTATGTTGTCAGGGCTCAGAACATGATACCCAAAAGTAAGGTGGCTTGCATGCTGAATGCTTTGAACTGAAGGACAGGAACTCAGAAACAAGGTCTTTCTGACCTTCTCCCACTCCTCTTTCTCCTGCTCCCTTTTCTCTCCCAAGGCAGCCCATAAAAACCAGAACTCCTCTTCCCCAAGTGGGTCATAGTAACTAAGAACCGCTCTTTCCCAAAGCCAATCATAAAATCCAGAACTAGTACTCGAACTTTCCCCAGCCTTTCTGTGTAAGCGCTGGCCATAAAGAAAGTCTCTGACCTACCTTATCTGACTGTGGGTCATAAGACCCTCATTCCGGAGGGGTTCTGCCCTATACCCTGGAGGAAGAAATGCAGCACGGAGAGGCCAGGAAGAATCTGGATGGACAGGCCTTTCTGGGTGTCCCCCTCAGTCTATGACATCAGGTCATTCCCTTTTTGTCCGATACCTTTTTACATGCCTGTCCATTCTTCACTGAACCTGAGCATAAAAATAGACAGTTTTCCCTGGGTCTTTGGGTCTTCATGTCCAGAGGCTCCTGTGTCACATAAAACTTGGATTAAATAAATCTGTTACGTCTTTCTCTTCTTCATCTGTCTTTGTCAGTTTTATTTCAGACCTAGCCAGGAACCCTAGGAGGATTGAAAAAACCTTGTTTGCCCTGAATGGTCAACACTGGATAGGAAAATGGCAACTCAGGCACAACGGTGAGCGGTGAAGGCATTTTTCAGATCACACCTGAAAACCAGTCCTCACAAACGCCTCTAAACTGAAGCTGCCCATATCCCATATTTGGTGTAATGCAGATGGTAAAAAGCACAGCCTGATCGTAAGTCATACAGATCTGGGTTTAAATTCCAACTGCACCACTTACTAGCCGGGTGACCTTGGACAAACTCTTTAACTTTTTATGCCTCAGTTTTTCATCTGTAACGTGGGGCTCATAATATTATCTATAACCCCAACTGTAGGTGTGGTAGGAGGGTGAAATGAAATACCACATTGCCTGAACTGGAACAAGTGCTCCATAAACATTAAATCGTTTTAATATTTACAAATCTCTACCTTAGACTGTACACTTCTCATCAGTCAAGAGTTGACTCTTCCCTACCAGGACTTTGCAACATTCTCTGAGAGTAGGAGTTTTTGGGGAATTGTTAAGAAATTAGGGAACACAATTCCAGTTTTTGAGGTATTTATAACATAACTGGGAAGTGATATAATTAAATAGTAAACCGAACACATTAGCACATAGCAGAGTGTAGGAAATATTGATAGTGCTAAAAAACAAAAACAAACAAAAACAAAACCTTTTATTTTAAACTGAGTAATAAAGAATTACAAACTAATAGAGTAAATATATAAATGCTGAAGGTAAAAACAGTGGGACTATGTGAAAACAAGGAAGAGTAGAGCAATTTAATATGTCAGGGTATCAGGATTGTACATAATGATTCCTTTTTAAGTTTCTATTAATGCTGATATAGTGTGATAGCTAGTATAGTGCGGTGGGTAAGAGTATTGACTCTGAAACCACACTGCTTGAGCCTGAATCCTAGCTTCTTCATCAACAGGTTTATGATATTTGGCATGTTTCTTAAACTTTCAGTGCCTCGATATCCTTATCTGTAAAATGGGTATAATAGTACTATCTCCTGTAGCTGTTGGAAGGATTAAATAAATCAATACATATAAAACACTGAAACAGTGCTCAAAACGTGATAGCTAAATACATGTGTATAAAATTTTAATTAAATCTGACATGTTAATATATGGGCACAAAACTTAAAGAAAAATTATTTAATTCTTTTAAAAACCAAATAGCCACTTGGGGATTCTTTTTGTTCATGTTTAGTAAATATGCTCTACCTAATAATGCCCTAAACTAAAGAAGTCCTTCAGAGCTACTCTTAGTCTCTCAATTAATACTAAATGGTAATACATACATGTAAAATCTCAAACAGTCAAAAAAAAAAAAAGGACTGTCTGTGGTTGTAGTGACATTAGAATAATAAATCAGTTTCTTCTATTACCTTGAAGCTGCTCTCATTCTATCCACCTGCAAAATTAAACCACACACACACACATGCATGCTACCTCCTGTAGACTAAAAACATGTCCTATTGAGCATCTAACCCAAGCCAAGTACATCTGCTTCTCTTCTGGAATGTTCTTTCCCAGGAAATTGTAGGTAACTCCATCCACTCCATCCAGCCAGAAACACCTGCTTCTTCTTCACCAGTGCCCCCCCTTCTAATTAACAACAAAGTTACCTCAACTCCCCCTTCTTAATACGAGCTCTATCTTCTTCATCATCCAATAGCCCAATCAAGGCCACCAACATCTGTCCTAAATTATCAGAATAGGCCTGGAATCTGCCTCCAATCTTGCCCTCTGCAAACCATTTTCTACCAGAATAACCTTTCTAAAACATGGACACATACATAATCACTGCCCTTACTTGCTCCCATGGTTCCCCTTTCCCTCAGGAAGGCAAGAGGTCTCCTGCTGGTTAAACCCTCCCGATGTGGCTCCTGCCCACTTCTCCTGCCCCATACTTCTCTCTTCCTCCACTTCTCCATTGTCAGCTCCCAGGACTCCAACCTCTCTCACTTTTGCCTTTGTCTTTGCTTTCCTCTTCCGGGAAGACCCCAGGTCCAGCCGTTTCTTTCTCTCCTTCAGGGTCCAGAGCCTTCCCTGACTCCCCAAAACACGGTGCTCAGAGTAGCTTGAGTTTATTTCTCTCTCTCCCTAAGGAAATGCTACATCTCATTCCCAGGGATCTCCAAGAACCTAGGACTATAACACAGAGTTGGCCCTTAATGTTTATTTATTGGATGGATGGATGGACGGATGGATGGATGGATGGATGGATGGATAAATGAGAAAGGTAACTGTAACTCTTTTCGATGGCTTGGATTAACATAAAAGAGCCCCAACAAGAGAAAGAATTGTGGACACCCAATCAGATGACCTTGTAGATTGCTATTTTACAAAACATTTTTTAACCAATCAAGAAATGTATTACATTTTCATTCAAGTTTTACTGCAATGAATTCACATTAATGCTATTAATAGTTTTACATTGAAAATCTAATTTTAAATCATTTTTCCCATAGGTTCTAAATCTCTGACAAGTACATGGCAAAAGGACACTTATCACACAAATCTTCCTGATATGGAGACAGGGCAGACTCTCAAGGAGAGCCTAAAGCTTTAGCAGAACCACTGCTTTGCATTTTTTCTAATTGCATGGTGCAGGCATCCTTATTCAGAGAGTTTGGAGATTAAAAGCTAATTTGCTTTAGACCAGCCTGATGCAGAGCCTGTCTCTTGCTTGGGCTTTGTTGTTCACCAGGGTAAAGTGTAATTTTCTGACTCTTCCCAACTACTTAGTTTGAGACAATAATCCACCTTGTCTCCTCTTAATTAAAGCAAATAGCTACCGCTCACAATAGTAGTTCAGAAGGCCCTGGTCTTCTCATTCCCTCTGTGCAAGGAGCTAATTGATTTCCAAATGATAATGGTGTTTACATTAGAAAGCCAAACCCCTTGTATTTAGTCCTTAGCTGCTCATCTTAAACCTTCCCAGTCTCATGAATATCAAATGGCCAAAATACCTCCATTGTGGTCAGTGCCTCTTCAGGGGTCAAGACTCAGTTGCCAAATATTTAACGAGCTCATTGGGTGATCTCTGATTTACATGCTCAGTTCCTACATTCCTATGTCATCAGAATGAGGAGCCTCCATTGGAATTTTCAAGAAATTGTTTTTGCTATTTTATTAGCACATCATCCTATGGTAAAGACACCCCAGGCAACTCTGGGGCAATGGGTGGGTCTTGACTTTAAGGATCAATTTTAGGCCACAGGTATGACAGTTTATGGGAGGAAGCTGTGAAGAAGGAAAAAGTAGATAAGCCTCAAGACAGATAAGCAAGGATTGCTAGCAATGGGAGTTCAGGCAGTGTACACTACCACATGCTTAAAATAATTTGCCTACATGGTACAGACACGTATCACTAAACGGCTGATGTTCCCGTCCTTGTTTGAAAGTCACAGGAATAGAGCTTCACAGTACACATTCGGCGTCTCCATGATCGCTGACAAGTTTTTCTAGCATCTTGGGTTTCAATTAAGTCAGTAGATGTCTCAAATGTCCCTGCTTTTAGAAGTTCAAACCATAGCTGAAATAAATCATCGTCCTTATCGATCATTTTCTTGGCCTTCTGCAGAGCTTTACACAAATATTGAAATTCCCTTTTCATCACAACATTTAAGATGAGGTTCAGGCAACCCTCTCATGGACTGAAATGGGTATTTGTCACGCAAGAGAAGAGCAGGAATTTCGCTTTCCTCAAGCTGAGTTTTGTTTTTAAAGAAACTACTCTCTGAATGTGTTCTTGATCACAGTAAATTGCTCAAGCAACCCAAACGGGGAAGGGGGGCCATCGGGCAACGCTGCAATATAATCACTTTCTAAGTAATTAAAACAGTAACTAATTTCTCCTATAATTAAAAAAAGTTTGCTCATTGGCACACACATCCCTCCTAATGCCATATTTAGCAAATACTTTCATTTTTTAAAAAATATCACTTCCAATACAACAGACTGTCTCCTATCAAGAATGGTATTGTTGCAATTTATGGAAGACTTTCCTCCCTTTGGGTTCTTGGCTCAATCTTCCAATCTCTATTTGAGCCACTGCATTTCAGTGCATCCTAAAACGGTTCCCCTTTCATTCATTCCTTTGTATCTGCAGTGTTATTGCACTTGTACCTAAATTATGTCACCTTGATAAATTTTAAGTAGATTATTTTGGGGACTAGAACAATAACTAGTACAACAGATATATTTATTAGCTCATTGGGGTGATATTTTATAGATTAGGGCAAATTAAATTTTACCCAGATTACCTCACTTATGCAAGGTCTCCCAGCTTATTCAAGGCAGAGCGCTTACCACAATCCTTTAATCCTAAAATAGCTCGTTTTTCTACTATAAACCCTGTTCTTTTAAAGACTTCAGTAAAAGACAACTCTCATCTACACACTTAGAACCCATTCAGCACCACAGTAAACCTTAAAACCAAACAAATGTTTTAAAATTTAGCATTCTTGCTAACTTCCTATCTTTAGGGACAAGAGTATATAATCCATGACTGCAGGTAAAACCCTACACTAAGAACTCCAAAGGTTTCTAAATTCCTTGGTCACAGAATTCTGCATCACCAAATATCTTTTTAATAAATGAGTCATTGGCTAGGGCGTCTGATATTTTGTTTTGTTCTTTTCGATTAGAAAGATTGTTTATTTTATTTATATTCTCTCACAGGATTGGTCGCGTGGGTATTAACATCATAGCACCTGTCCCAGTGTGTCCAGGGCTGAAAATAAACATGAGAGACATGGTCCTTGTCCTCAAAGAGCATCCAGGAAAAAGAAGTGTTGAGGGCTTTGCATAGCATCCAGAAATTCAAAAGAATATAGAATCCCTTGTCTCTGGTAGGTGAAACTGACAGCCACCTCACAGAACAGAATCAGGGCTGGCGTTCAGTTCCTTCCTTTTTTTTTTTTTTTTTTTTTTTGAGATGGAGTCTCACTCTGTTGCCCAGGCTGGAGTGCAGTGGTGCAATCTCGGCTCACTGCAACCTCTGCCTCTGGGATTCAAGCTATTCTCCTGCCTCAGCCTCCTGAGTAGCTGGGGTTACCGGTGCGTGCCACCAGGCCTGGCTAATTTTTATATTTTTTAGTAGAGACGGGGTTTCACCGTGTTGGCCAGGCTGGTTTCGAACTCCCGATGACCTCAGGTGATTTCCCCCCGCCTCAGCCTCCCAAAGTGCTGGGATTACAGGTGTAAGCCACTGCGCCCAGCCCAGTTCCTTCTTAAGTAGAGAGGGAAGGTTGGTAGAGCCCTGAACGATGCAGCCAACCATCCTCGAATGCAGCAGGAACAGAAAGAAGGAAAGCAGTGATGGAGGAATGTAAAATGTGAAGCTAAAACCCACAGCACGTCGCATCAGCAAGGAGATAAATTCACAGGAAGTAAACATCAGTATCGATGGTTTAAGAGTCTGTGAAACTCAAAAGCAATTTTCATAAACTCTCAAATATAGCTTTGAATAATGGAAAGCTTAAACAGTCCCTTACAAAGCAAAGTCTCTTTTGAAAGGATTCCAGAAAACCATGAAATGCTGTCGATAAGGCTATATACAATGTGTGAAGCTCGCCACAATCTGTGCTTCACGCTTTTCCCCATTTTCATCTTTCTTGAAAAAAAAAAATTCACTGAGCTTCTTTACTCTGAAAGCCAACAATGACAACAATAACAACAAAAACGACAACAATAACAACAAAAACAACAACAAAAGTGTTTTCTAAAACTGCAATCTCTTTTGCCCCCACAAGAAGGGGGCCAGGTGGTTTACATATTTGATTTCTTCTGTGGAAATAATGTCAAAAAATAGCATTTGCAACGCCGGAGAAAAGATGTTTGATGGAAAGTTCTGGTAGGGATGTGTAAGTGAACTCACAAAGTTTCTGGGCCTTATCAACCATTGTATTCAGGATTAATTATATGTTGGCTTGAACCTCAGACTTCACCGACATGTTTACCAAGACAAAGTGGGCTGATTGGCTTTTTTCAACCAAAGTAAACTATTAACTTAGTGTAGTCTTAACTTCCTTTCTTTTTTTTTTTTAATTATACTTTAAGTTCTAGGGTACATGTGCACAACCCGCAGGTTTGTTACATATGTATACATGTGCCATATTGGTGTGCTGCACCCATTAACTCATCATTTACATTAGGTATATCTCCTAATGCTATCCCTCCCCCTACCCCCACCCCACAACAGGCCCCAGTGTGTGATGTTCCCCTTCCTGTGTCCAAGTGTTCTCATTGTTCAATTCCCACCTATGAGTGAGAACATGCGGTGTTTGGTTTTTTGTCCTTGTGATAGTTTGCTGAGAATGATGGTTTCCAGCTTCATTCATGTCCCTACAAAGGACATGAACTCATCATTTTTTATGGCTGCATAGTATTCCACGGTGTATATGTGCCACATTTTCTTAATCCAGTCTATCATTGTTGGACATTTGGGTTGGTTCCAAGTCTTTGCTATTGTGAATAGTGCCACAATAAACGTACATGTGCATGTGTCTTTATAGTAGCATGATTTATAATCGTTTGGGTATATACCCAGTAATGGGATGGCTGGGTCAAATGGTATTTCTAGTTCTAGATCCCTGAGGAATCGCCACACTGACTTCCACAATGGTTGAACTAGTTTACAGTCCCACCAACAGTGTAAAAGTGTTCCTATTGGTGGAGTCTTAACTTTCTAAATGTTTTTCCTGCTGACGATTTCAGGTATTTTTCCTCCTCCGTGTTGACCAATTATTTTCAATTATACTGATAATTGCATTGTATAGTTGAAAGGCCCAATTAATATATTTAAAGCAACAATGTTAAGTAGTATTTAATGGAAATTTTGTATTTAGCTGTCGAGAAATAATCACGGCTTACATTTATGAAGCACCTTTCATCCTGATGAATACCAAGGTGCTATTATAAATTTCATATGCTCCATTACTAATTATAGGTCAGAATCTTGTCACTCCAGCACTCTGGCATCCTGTTGGAGGTGAAGAATGATTGACTAACTCCATAGCATTTGTAAACCATTTTTAAAGCCTCTTGTACAATGGGAACGGTGAAGGCAAGCGAGCGAATGGAAGGCAATTGGTCTGAGGATTCTTGGAAGATGGTCCCCCAGCCCACCACCACCCCCGGGAGCGGGTACTCATCAGGAGAGAGGTACAGCAAGCTGCATAAAGGACTTACATGTGAACAATGAACCCCCTTTTCAGGGACAGAGAAGGGTGAGCCCACAATACCATGGCAAGTCTGTGATTACTCGCTTCCCAACAACTAAAACAAATTCATCACAGCAAATCAGCATCAGCCAGCCTCGGAAGGGCCATCCATCATCACGGGATATTCGTTCCATCCTCATTCAGAGATGCTCAGCCACTGGCTGCAGCATTACCTGAGATACAAACCATGTGCACAAGGAAGGGGTAATCGTGAGCATGCCCTCAACAGATCTAAGGGCATGTTTGTGCTGGGGCAGTGGAGCTGGGAATATGGGGAACAAATTACTCCCAACCTGCCCATCGTGGCCTGTCTTCCAGTAGATCAAAAACCTGAAATGTAAAGGTAGGTCTTACAGATGCTAAGGTTTCTAGTAAGAGGACAGAGACACACAAGACTTGTGAATGACCTTCAGGGGTCAGTCCCTGAGGTCTGAGGACCTGAGACAAGTTATTCATGTATTCATTCATTCAGTAAACACTTATCAAGTGCCTACTATTGACAGGTACTGATTCAGGCCCTGAGAATAGAGGAGGAAACAAGGCAAACAAAAGTCCTTGATCTCAGATGTAAAAAGGAACATTAAGCCAAGGAAGGATGGAATCAAATATGTGTTCTTCCACTCAGAAACTATAAATCAAGTCCTCATCTGGGCAGGACCTATGACAGAATGGAGAAAGTACAGAGACCCCGAAGAGAATTGGCCCCTTCCTTTATGGAGGCGTGGAGTGCAAGGTGATCACAGATACTCCTGAGCTCGTGCTTCATTCAGTCTGACTAAAAACAATGAAGGAAAAGGACCAGCTATGAGGAGATCCTGAAAAAGCAAGAGGGGACAGCCGACGACTCCATGGAGATAGAGAGACTGATTACAGGGATGAAAAAAGGAATGCGAAACTGACCGAAAGCAAGACAATTCGAAAAGAACAAGCAGTACGTGAAGGGGAATTTTTTTCCAAACAACCAAAAAAAAGAAAAAAAGAAAAAAGAAAAAAAAAGCATTCTGCATAGGAAAGATTTGATACAAGATGTTGGGCAAGAACCCTGGGGAAGACGCAACCACAAATTCCTGGCTCCAATGGCTGCTTCCATCTGGGGCCTGACTAAGAGGGCAGGGTCGAGGTCGATAAGAGAGGAATGACTTGGAATCCCGGGACCAGGCCAAAGGGAGCCGGCCTTCCAACCGAGGGATGAGGCACGGCGTCTTTGCTTGCTGCATGTCTGAATCATCATGAAACTGCGATTAGGGTTGACACACGTGCATTTCTGTCAGTAAATTCGAGTACCTTAAATAATAGCCTAAGTCTCAGCTGTTGTGGGGAAGAGACACCACAGTGAAGTAAGAGGGTGATTTTCAAGAAAGGACCATTTTTTTAAATCCTGGGTTTTTAGAAAGAGGAAGGAAGAAAATTATGTTCCCTCCCAAATGCATCCAACGGTTGTAGGTGGGGTTGAAAGGAATGAGTTCATTCCATCTGTGCAACAGAGAAGAGAAACTGTGGCATGGAAAGGGAAAGGAATTCAAGGCAGAAACCCATCAACACCCCATGAAGCCCCACAGTATGTTTCTCCATCTGTATCATAGCACACGCCATCATTCACACCAACTCGTTCTGCAATCGTGGTGGTGGCTACCTTGACATCAGGTTGCGGCAAGTACTACCCATGCTCACTGCTAGATTGCAGCAGGCATCTCAAGGACAGAAACTCTATCTACTCTTTCCTATTTGATGATAACTGAATTATTCCAATTAATGATAGCACTGCTCTTTTCTAAAAATCTTTTTATTTTCCTTACTGTCTATTAATATAAACTTTTAGCAATGGTTACTTTTATGAGCTGAACACTTTTGTACCTACTTTCACTAATTGCATCCCTAAATTCCTTATCTATCTCCTAAAGTACCTGGACCTGCAGACACAGCCAGGCATGGAATGCCACATAAGGGAAGCTTGGCCTGAGGCTCAGCTCCTCTCTGGATGCTACCTTTGATCAAATGATTTAAGGGTTACATTTTTACCTTTTTTCTGATGCTGGTGGAAGGAACATTCTTCTTCACGTAAAAGTAGTTCAAACCCTAATGTATTTAGAACAATAGATTCCAAAATCAATTACATCATCCTTCCAAAGGTTCAGAATCCTAATACATATGATAGCAGGGATTCTCACAATATTCTTGCAAAGCAGAGAAGAAATTGTTAGGCTTTTTTTATTTTTAGGATAGAACAATTAGATTAAAAAGTTCAGATGTTTAGCCATAGGTAGTTCTGGGACTGGAATACCCTTGTCATACTTGGAGCCCATGGTTTATGTAATGCAAAGTAACAATAAAGCAGCAAGCATTGTGCTCAGCGCTTAGTATCGGGTATCTCACCTAATCATCACAGCTACCGCAGGAAGGAGACACTATTATTAACGTTGGCTAAAGCCAAAGAGGCTGGGGTCAGAAATTGGGAGAGTTGGCATTCATACCCAGGTCTTCCTTCAGCATTCGATCTCCTCACTTCTGTGTTAGACAAACCTTTATTTAAAACTGTAATGCACTGACACACTTTAGTTTGAGTGATGGGGTTACAACAAAAAACAAAACAGTTCCCCCATATTCTCCTTCTCTGGAAAAAAATGACCCCAAGAAACACGGCAACTTACAGAAGAGAAATAAGCAGGAAAGCTACAGTAGAGAAGAGGAAGACTGAGCTTGATTTTCATCCAGGGGCAGAAGAAAACAATGTGAACTAAAGAGAAAGTAGGTGAGGGTAGGCGCCAACCTCAGCTGCCAAGCAGAGATGGGGACAGGAACTGGGAGGGGTTGGGGGTCAGACTGGGGACAGCTGATATCCACACGGGGCCAGGAAGGCAACTGCATGCTTCCTGGGGGCTTCCTCCAAGTTCACTTGCTCTGATCTTCTTAATGCTTCCACCAACTGGATTCTCATCTAGACCAACAGACCATCTGTGAATCATCCCCAGGTCAAATGCTACTGCATCTGCCCAAATCTCACATGCCCCAATTCCAGACCTTGTCTCTAAATTAACAGTTGACTTTTAATTTGTGTAAAGCACCTAGACATCCTTCATTTTGAATTTTGAACGTCCTCGTCTCCTGATCATAATCCCTGCATTCTTCAGACGATCATTCCCACCCTCTACCCTCCCTGTCTCCTTCTTCCTTTCTTTTCTCTTTTTTTATTTGAAACTTTTTATCTCAAAATTCCTATTTCCTTGGTAAGTTATAACCTAAAATAGTCTTGTAATTGCAGTCCCTAAACAGATCAGTCACCCAGCAAATGTTTATTGTGTCGTCCCAAGTGTAGTGCTGAAGGCATTACAAGAGGGGTATAGTCAAGGCAAGTGTCCTTGGGGAATTTAGTTGGGGGATAAAACACAAAAAGTAACTATGGATTTTAGGAGAATAGCACATCTGAGCTCTCTGGCCCCTTGATGGCCACAATTCACATTCCACCTGCCCCTACTTACTCCTTCCAATACAGCCCTTCTAAGCACAGCATTAAACACAAGAAATACTCCATAATCTGACATCCTCCAGTTGCCCTAACTTTAGCCTCCAACTCCTACCCACCTCTCCCCACAAAAATCATAAAAGATTCTGCCTGATTCTCTCTGATTCTCCCCTTCTTCCTGCACTAACGTATCTGAACTCTAAAGTAACCCTCATTTCAGGGCACATGCAGCTTACAAATCTTCTTTCTCACAGAGAAATTCACAGACTAATTAGGTAATGTTGTTAAAGCAGTTTTAAATCCTTAAATTATACAATCCCTGGGTTTTTCTTAATCTCCCTAAATTACTCTAATTTTATGTTTCTCCTTGGTGCATTGTATCACCCAGAATTTGTAATGGTAAGTCTCCCAAACTGTCTACACAGCAATGGTCTTGTCTATTTAAAACTCACCATTGGCTTCCACTTACGTGATTATTGAAGGACATTTTACCTCCCTATAAACAAGTTCTCAGAGAATGTCCTTTCCTGTCTCCATGGATCCTCAGTAACAACCAGCATTGGTGACACACTGCCACATCAGGTTTCCAAAAAAATTGTTGTTATTTTTCCATGCTGTACGGAAGACTACAAAGAGCTGTTGCCACATCTCTGCATGCAGATTTTAGAAACCATTATTTCATCCTAGAGATTGTATCGGGAAATCTCAACTTTCCTTTTTGGTCTTTGCTTATCAGAGCTCAGTTGAGTAATGGAGTACAGAGACGCAGCAAAAAGAACTTCAGCTATTTGGGAAGATTACCGATGGAAAGACTTCCAGGTATGCTTCACCTGGGGATCACCAGGTAATTAGTATCAACAGTTGTTTCGAGAAGCCCAGCAAATGCTGGCCCAGGGCACAAGGAGACAGCACCTGCCTCCACCATCTCAGGGTGAAACAACCTCCAGCAAGTCATTTGGTCTCCCTGACCTCTACCTTCCTTCCTGTAAAAATATTGAAGCAGATGAGCAGCAAGATCTTTTCCAGCTCAAAAATAGTCTAAGTTATTAATAAGATTTGTATAGAACAAGAGATTCATAAGTGGAACCTAGATAATCCATGTCAGAGGGCTTTTCATTCTCTCCAGGCAATTTAAAAAATGATTGAGCAACAATATCACATAATTTTTAAATGATTTTTTTAAGTCAGAGTCATCAGATCATAAACTGGGACAATGTTCTTTTCATTTCATTTCATTTCATTTATTTATTTATTTATTTATTTATTATTGTTGAGACAGAGTCTCACTCTGTTGCCCAGGCTGGAGTGCAGGGGTGTGATCTTGGCTCACTGCAACCTCCACCTCCCGGATTCAAGCAATTCTCCTGCCTCAGCCTCTGGAGTAGCTGGGATTACAGGTGTGCAGCACCATGCCCAGCTAATTTTTGTATTTTTAGTAGAAACGGGGTTTCACCACGTTGGGCAGGCTGGTCTTGAACTCCTGACCCCAAAGGATCCACCCGCCTCGGCCTCCCAAAGTGCTGGGATTACAAGCGTGAGCCACCATGCTCAGCCAGGGATGATGTGCTTTTTGATAAAATCCAAACTAGGCTGAGGAATTGTGTTTGATGAGTTTTCTGTGGACCAGAATATTTATAGTATAATGCCAATAAATACAACATTGGAGTAAAAATTTGAAAAAACCCCAAAAGAACATAACTAGGCCTTCAGGCCAGTAGCCTTCATAGGTCAGCGTTCTCAAGTTCTATGTTCTATGAGAATAAAGATCCTCTTCTTCTCTCCCTCTCTTCTTCCCTTCCTTCCACCCTTTCTTCTTCCTTCCTTCCTCCCTTCCTTCTCCTTCCTTCTTTCCTTTCTTCCTTCCTTCTCTCCCTTTCTCTCTGCTTCTTACTTTTCTCCTCTCTTTTTGCTTTTTTTTTTCTTTTTGCTTTAACGTTAGTGTTTTTCAGGTCACAAGCTCATGTAGGCAAATAATCAGAGATAAAAACCATCTGGAATTAACGTGAGATTTCACTGCCTCCAGCACTATCCACATATGGTAGCCACTAGCCACATGTGGGCTTTACATTTCAATTTAAATTAATTAAAATTAAGTAAAATTAAAAGTCCGGTTTTTCCATTGCATGAGCTACATTTGGAGTGCTTGTGTTCAACAGCCACCAGTGGCTACTGACTCATATATTGGAGAATGCAGACATAGGGCACGTGCATTCCTGCACAGAGTTCCACTGGGCAGTGCTAGATGGCTGCTAGTTACAAGGTTTGAGACTTGTTTCAGAAAAAGCTTTTCTCTGAGCCTGAAGTCAGCCTGTCTGACTTCAAACCCCACCACTACCACCCGCTAGCTATAGTGCCCTTGAACTAGTCATTTTAGTGTTGTAAGCCTGTTTCCTCTTGGGTAAATATAGAAATAACAATTATGAATGGCTCACACTGTTGATGTGGGGATTAAGTGTTAGACTATCACATGTAAGGCTCGGTGCCTAGGCCCTAGTGAGTGCTCAATGTGGATTGACTATTGTTTTTAATATGAATCCTTAAGATGGGAAAGTGAGAATAAGAAGAAAAAGTGGCCCTACCTGCTCTCGAGGCTGATGTAGAGGTCTATTTCTGTCAAATGCTGCTCTGTTTTGATGCCTAGGAGTATTTTCTCCGTAGAGAAAAGTCTCCCTTATTATTTTTCCCCCACCAAACCCTCCTACTTTCACTTCAACTCCTTATGCAGAATCTTAAAATTCCTGATACTCTTCTCATAATAGTGTTTAATTTAAAGAAACAGGACTGAGGGCAGATAATCAATACAGAATCATATGGTAATGATCTATGTGTGTACTAAAAACCTATGGCTAGCTTTTCACTCGGTCAAATTCAAATAGAGAATTAGCTTCAAAAGCATATGTGATACATTACAGAAATAAACATAAGAATTAAAGGAAAATCCATTTTTAAAATGCTTTTTTCAAAAATACCCACTCCACGGGAATAAATTCAAGGTGATAGCTAATGCTTCCAGACAGTTTTGAGGTATGCACCTTCTTGCTGCAGAGGGATACAAACTCCTCTGCTTCTCCTTCCACGCTGAAACTGTGAAATTAAATAGTATATTGGGGTGGGTGCGGTGGCTCACACCTGTAATCCCAGCACGTTAGGAGGCCGAGGCAGGGGGATCACCTGAGGTCAGGAGTTTGAGACCAGCCTGGCCAATGTGGTGAAACCCCATCTCTACTAAAAATACAAGAATTAGCTGGGTGTGGTAGCGGGCGCCTGTAATCCCAGCTACTTGGGAGATTGAGGCAGGAGAATCTCTTGAACCCAGGAGGTGGAGGTTGCAGTGAGCCGAGATCGTGCCATTGCCCTCCAGCCTGGGTGACAAGAGTGAAACTCCATCTCTAAATAAATAAATCGTATCTTGTCTGAAGATCCACTGACTTTTCAACCACATTCTCTGACTACCAACCAGTAGATCTGTTAGGTTGCTGCAACAGTAACTGCAGTTTTACCATTGAAAGTAATGGCAAAAACTGCAACTACATTTGCACCAACCTCATAGCCTCTCAGAGGAGAAGAGAAACCAGGGAGATGACTGGACAACCAGCAGCTCTTCTCTCTTCCTGTGTTTTCTGGAAGATCTTGTACCTCACCAGTCATCTCCAAGCATTGGGCATAACCACGCTGCCTTCACTCACAGTGATGTCAGGGGAGCCCACAGCTACACCAGTGAGGCACTTCTGCAGACAGAAGATGGGCCTGGGAAGCAGAAGAACTGCATTTCTCATTTGAGCTCAGCCACAAGCATGTTTATGTTGAGCACATCGTTTTCTTCTTTATAAAGTGAAGGAGCTAAAGCTAGATGATCTCTCAGGTCCCTTCAAGAATCCATCATTTTCATGGCGAGATTTAGTACAAACAGAATTTCAAACAGGTGCTTTTTTTTTCTGGTGGAGAATTTTTGGTGAACAGAGACAGATAAAATAAAGCAGGGCATCCAAACACCGAATGGCATTTAAAAAAAAAATAGGAACAAAGTTCCAGTTCTCTTCTGTTTGGTTCTGTGCCTTCCCATGGCTTCCTCACCGGTAGGAACCTTCCCTTCTCTTGGTGGGGCCAGTGACTCCCATGTGCACACTGTAGAATTTCCAACTGGATCCCTTATTACGTATTAAGAAGTAAAGGATTTGTTTTCATTTTTGCTTGGATTTCTTTCTGCATTTCAATAGGAGCCAAACCAAATTCTTAAGCTGAAGAAACTATAAATATCATCCTAAATAATTAGAAAGGTGAGTTCTGGGAGCTGAGTGCCTTTCCCCAAACATTTTATCTACTCAGTAGATATTCTACTCTATCCAATATGGTTTTCCTTCACCTTATCTTCACAGGTAAATCATAAACCAAAGAAATCATTGGCTTTTTTAATTTCAGTGCTTTTTTCATAAAATATAATTCTTCTCATTGTCCTACACTTTAAGAGGCAGCTTCTTTGCACATTAACGAATGCAGGATCTCAAGCAAAATATGATTGCTTTGGAGAGGCCGCACTTTGGCAGAGGAATGGAAGGCCAGGTTCATGAACTAATTATCACCTATGCCAGTGTAAGTAATTCCTTTGATCACAGTCTTAATTTTCAGGTTCCTCCACCATCCACCCACTCAAGATAGTATAAAAACAAGATAAGCAATTAATAAAAGAAATTTTTTAAAAACCAGTGAAATGGTCCCAGGTTGACCAGTCCATACTGAAGCAGATTGTCATTTGCCTCTGTATTTGCCAGAACTAGGGAGCCCCTCCTGGCTTATGAGTGAGCAAAGCAACTGCCCAAAACTACAAGTTCCAGCATGCAATGGTCCACAGAGATCAAAGAAACATAATTGAAGATGATAGTATCTTCATTTTAATTTAAAAAATTCGCTTATCTTCAAAGAGCTTTTCAAACACTCACAGCACTTCCTAAGTCCCATACTATTATAACTTTTATCTAAAGATGGATAAGAAGAGGCTAGGAGATCAAATTTGATTGAATTTAACCATAAAAGTTGCCCATCATAGGGAGCCTCCGGAGCTCACATTTTTTCACATTCCCCTGAGATTTTAGTTGCTAAATAAAACCCAAGAGCTCTTTTCAGATGGCTTTGTCATGTCATTGATTACTTTCTGGGAGAAACAGTCTAAATGGCAGGAGACCCTGATCTTCAAATAGGATTCATCAGATGCCAGGCTCTCACTGTTTCCCAGTAGAATGACAGTTTTGCTGCTAGAAACAAGAAAACAAACTTTGAGTTAAAGCTGTTATGAAGGAAACCCAAACTAGGAAATCAGGAAAGATCAAGAAAGCTACTAACTAGAGAGAGAAATAGCTAATCTCCAGAAAACATGATACAGGGGCTGCCTGAAGCCATCCACACCTCATCTGCACCAGTCGTTATCAGAACAAAAGCACCCCCAAGATGAAATGTTTCCTCTGGGACAAGTGAGGAGATAATGATATCGGAGTTAAGAAGAAATCATTTGGGCAGATAGTGAGGGTACGGGAGTCCTCATTAAGGTTTTGCTTTTAATGAAAAGCAGCCCCCAAATTATTTTCTTTTCTAACAAAGAGCAGCCTGTAAAATCGAGCTGCAGACATAGACAAGCAAGCTGGAAGCTTGCACAAGTGAATGCCGGAGGTTGTGCCAACAGGAAAAGGCTACCTGGGACTAGGCATATTCAAAATGGCGGCTCCACCTTCCCTTCTCTTTGCCAGCTTCCCTTCTCTTACAGCTTTGTGCAGTAAGGAGCAGACAAGACGGCGCTGGCCAAGTGGAAAGCCTATTTGCGTAATAAGATAAGGGTGGGGTGGCCAGCCTTCCCTGTGCTATATAAACGTCACACCTGGTCCAACCAATCTGTGGGCCCTACGTAAATCAGACACCACCTCCTCAAGCCTTCCTATAAAACCTGGTGCTCTCCACCACAGGTCAGATTTCCCCTTCTGAAGCCCCTCTCTTTTGCAAGGCAGAGAGCTGTTCTCCTTCCTCTTTCTTTTGCCTATTAAACCTCTGCTCCTAAACTCACTCCTGGTGTGTGTCCATGTCTTTAATCTTCTTGGCACGTGACGGCAAACCCCGGGTATTTACCCCAGACAACGATGCTGCTTCAGTAACACCACGGCTGTCCTTCCACAGATCATTGACACTTCACACCCATACCAGGTTAATGACAGATGGCCACTCAAAAGAGATCCACCAGAAACAAAGGATCTGTACTGTGTGCAGCTGTGAATGAATTTGTTGGGTGATACATAGGGTGTTGATACAGCTACTTTGTTTCATTCTCCCACATTCCTTCTCCTGTTCTCTTTGTATTTGTTTCTGATTCAGTTATCACCAAACTACACATTTTAATTAAATTATGCAAGATTCAAACTTTCGCTGCTTTGAACATTTCAGTAAGCATTTCCACACACTTACCTACAGCCATGCCACAATTCCTTGCAGAAAATTGAGGGCAATTCTGACAGCTTCTCAGTAAGTATAATTTTTTAAAACATATAAATGAATTTTTACTAAAATCTACTCAGCTGAAGCTCAGTACAACTCTTATTTTTGCTTTTCCATTTCGATTTCCTGAACGATGTTTTGTCCCTTTGTCTTTTCCTGGGTGTGTCCTGCTCACACACAAGTCCAGGAGCAAGCTCTACTACTGGAACCTTGCCATGGGGTCCCCTCCTTTAGAAGAACAAGCGGCAAAGTTAATCCTGTCTACTTCCCTCCTGCTATCAAAGACATCAACCAGTTGCCCATTTCTTCCTCTCTTGTTCCCAATAAGTTGTTCATGTGTGTCTTCTCTTCATCATAAAGCCTTGGCCCGTACTCAAATTTCAGTCCAGGCCTTCACTGTTTCTCTTTTAAGAGATATAGTTGTCTTTTTATCATGGCTTCTTTTGGCTTTGACCCTCTTAATTGCTCCCTTTTATTTCATCGCTAATAAGCTCACCCTCTAAAGGATCAACTCCAATGCATCATCTCCAATGCATCATATCCAGTGTATCAATTCCAATTCATCATCTCCAAAGTATCAACTCCAATTTATTATCTCCAATGCATCAAATCCAATGCATCAACTCCAATCCATCAACTCCAGTTCACCATCTCCAAGCATTAACTCCAATGCAACTCTAATGCATCAACTCCAGTGCATCAACTTCAATGTGTCATCTCCAATGCATCCACTCAAATGCTTTAACTCCAATGCATGGTCTCCAGTGCCTCAACTTTTTCTTCAAGTGTTGCTTTTAAACTTGTTTATCTTCTCAGGTTTTCTTATAGCAATTGTTAGATAAGAACAGTGTATAATATTTTTAAATTGAATGCAGAATTAAGTTTCCATAGGTCAAAAGTTAATCTATATTCAAAAGAATGTCTGACTAAGCCACTTGACTCCACTAATAGCAGGAGCCAATGAGGCTGCAATCAGAAAGTAGTTACCTTTCTATAGAGAAATGTTTTTGTTTCCCATTCACAAACTGAACCAGTAATTCCAGAAAGCAGTATACAACTGTGTGTCCTTTAGTTACAAGTAGAGAAGGAATCAAAAGACCATCAGAGGTCTTGCAATCATTAAGAGAAATGAGCAACTTGAGGACACATATCCTTCCGTATGCTGTATCTTTCCTAAGTGAAAGTTAACCCATGAAACTTATTTCAGACAACAAATTACTTTACAGCATGGTATCTCTAATTACAATGAGTTATCTAAAGCTCCACAGATTCAAAAACTGGAAAGATAGCAACTGAGAGGACTTTACAATTACTCACTGACTTGCAAGTCAGTGCCTGCTCTCAGCTCTCATGATGAAATACAGACCAAGAAGAAGAGAAAATACGATATAACCCTGATAATATTTAGGGACCACCCCCTTTATGCTAGGCACATGTATTACATCATTTAACCCTCACAATAAAACTAGTCTTCTATAGAATGTTGATAAGTTAATAGAACCAGAGTAATTCATTCACATCCATCAAAACATCAAATGTCCATCCATCCCTATCCTAAGTTGCTCTGGGACCACACATTAATTTGCTTGGAGTTATTACGAGGTAAAAAGACTTTAAACCCTAACAAAGTATAGTTGAAAGGAAATGAGGACGTCTGGCCTGACTCCAGGGAAGTCGGACGGTGCTTTAAAATGTCTTTCCAACTGTCATGCAGAGAAGGGATCATGTTTGTTTTGTATGGCCAAAGGAGATGGGGAGATTTCAGACCAGCATAAAATTTTGTAGCTGTGAGGGGAATGAACTTCCTTGAGAAGAGAGCTCATGTCACCAAAGGAACTGAATTGTATGAAATAATACTTACCCAACAAGATAAATTAAGTGCTAAGTACTTTACCAAGCACTGGTAATAAGAGGACCTAGATAAATGTCCGCATACAATAAAAATGCAGTGTGGTAAGTTGAGATAATAAGGACCTAGACAGGTGTTGGGGGAACACAAAAGAGGGTCTGCCATCTCAGCTTGAAGGATGGGAGTAGGGGTGGAAAGTGAGGCTTCCGGTAGACAGCTCACCTGAACGGAGTCTCAGAGAGGGAGGAGGGATTAGGCAGATGAGGAAAGTGGGAAGGGCGTTCCAGGTATCCGTGACAGGATGATCAAACCCTTAGAGACAGAGATAGTACACAGGTGATTCAGATAGCAGATGAGTGGTTGGACTCGCAGACACTTACCATCCAATTCTGATTCGGTAACTCCTGAAATTGACTAAGAAAACAACTGTCAGTGACAGAATTTATTCACACGGAGTCAGCTCTACTTTATCGCTGAATAAGGAAGGGAATAGCTTAAGGAAGCTGGGAAATAGCCCAAAACAAACGTCAAATTCCCTGTCCTTCCAGGAAGAGGAACAGAAGAACAGGAGGTGAGGCACAATGAAGAAAACACATGATGAGATCATTAGAGGCCCACACTCCAAAACCAAGCCAGGCGGAGGGACTGAGAAGCAACGTTTTGCAAAAGAAAAAAGTGGACACCTGAAAAAAACAAAACAAAACAAAACAAAACAAAATCCTGCAGATGTAAAAACATCAAGAACCCATCTGGTCTAGTCCTGAGATTATGCAAATGAGACCCAGGGAAGGAAGACACCTTGTCCAATGTCTCCTGGCTGTTTGGAAGAAGGGGTACCTGATTCCAAACCCAGGGGGTTTCCATGGTGCCATGAGCTTCAGTCTTTTGTTTTTGGGTGGTTGTTTTTTTTTTGTTTTTTTTTTTTTTTTAACTCTAATACAAAAATTTTAGGCCAGGCGCAGTGGCTCACACCTGTAATCCCAGCACTTTGGAAAGCTGAGGTGAGCAGATCACTTGAGGTTAGGAGTTCAAGACCGGCCTGGCCAACATGGTAAAACCCTCTCTCTTCTATAAATATAAAAAATTAGCCAAGTGTGGTGGCACATTCCTGTAATCCCAGCTTTTCAGGAGGCTGAGGCAGGAGAATCACTTGAACCCAGGAGGCGGAGGTTACAGTGAGCTAAGATTGCACTGCACTCCAGCCTGGGTGACAGAGTGAGACTCTGCCTCAAAAAAAAAAAAAAAAAAAAAAAAAAAAAAAAAAAAAAAAAAAATGCTGCTATGCTTTTTTGGCTTTCTTCCCTAGGGATCAGGATGGTAATTATTTGTTTTGATTTAGAATGCTTTCCTTTTACAGTTCCTGCTGGCCTTGGAGGCTCCACGCAGGGAAGAGAGTAAATGGAGATGGTAGTAAGTGGTTCACAGCAGGGGATAACTTCAACAAGACTTCCAAAACAGATTTTCACCCAGCGAATCTCTGGTGAGAGTAACCCAGGACCAACCACATTAACACAATTTGTTGAACCCTTTTGCCTGAAGAGGGTCATGTCATAAAGCATTTAATAAGCATCACTGTTTTCTCAAAGTGCAACTCTATTTATTTTATTTATTTTATTTTATTTTATCTTATTTTTGTGACAGGGTCTCACTCTGTCACCCAGGCTAAAGGGTAGTAGTATAACCACAGCTCACTGCAGCCTCAAACTCCAGGGCTTAAGCGATCCTCCCACCTCAGCCTCCTGATAGCTGGAACTACAGACACACGTCACCTTGCCTGGCTAATTTTTGTTTTTTGACTTTTTTAGTAGAGACAAGGGTTCCCCGTGTTGCTCAGGCTGGTCTCAAACTCCTGGGCTCAAGCAATCCACCTGCCTCAGCCTCCCAAAAGTGCTGGGATTACAGGCATGAATCACTATGCCCAGCCATGAAACTCTATTTAAAAGGAATAAATATTTTTCTTTCTTGGAGGCAACTCAGCAAAAACATGAATACCTATAACGTTTTCTTGTTATTTTAATAGATTCAAAAAACATATTTGTTTGTTTTGCATAAACTCAGCAGTAAATAGAAACTCGTAGGTACCTGGAGAATACATTTGATTAAATTTTCACAGGTTTGAAAGCCAATTGGTATGGCTGAATAAATAAGGAAGTCAATGGTTTTTGGCATAAAACCACCTTGTGCAATTCAACAGGGAAGCACTCTACCTGATGGACAGACAAAATTAATGACATTTAAGCGTCCAAATCTCTACCTACTATCCCAGAAACAAGTGACAATGCAGAACCACAGTAAAGGCGCCTCTTAATATTTTAAATCACAATAAAAATTACCATAAAAACTCATTACTCATATTCATTGAATACAGTGTTTATCAAAATGCCCTAAACCAAAACACTCAATGGGGCACAACACCTAAAATCTTTTTAGAACAAGACATGAAACACACACACAAAACAAAGAAACATACGTAATAAATATAAATATACTAAATATACCAAATTAATAAATATACCAAACAACACTATTACATTAACCTTTAAGTTGGCTTAGTATGCATTAAATATTAATGTCAAATCTTAATATTAAATTAGTTTAATATTTGGCAAATCTATATGAAAAGTTCCCTCTTTTTAATACAAGGGCGGCAACTTATATTTTCAAACTTTCTACCTACTTTAAATACAATTCTATTTTAAAGCTATTTATTCAAGGTTGATAATTTCTCCCACACACTAAAAATCAAAACACAGGTTCTCATGTTTTCTAACATGCATTATTTTCAAAATTATTTCAAGATAGAAAATAAAAGAGGCAAGGAAACATTCTGAAACAAGCTGTGCACATCCCAAGTCCAGCTCTGAAGTCTCCGAAGGTCCAAAATTTGTATTTCATTACTGGTCTAAATTCATTCACATCACATTATGAAGTTGCATGTTTTTGTCCAAAATATAAGATTCAGTCACATTGCGATAGTCCTGTCACGTGAACTTTTTGTTTTTACTCTTCCAAGGCAAATTTACTTCTGCTGTAATTTACCAGTGGCTGGCACTATGTCAGTATCACACAGATATTAGTGTTGATAGGTCCATTCTACCTTTCCACTTACTCATAGTTCAAGAAAAAAATTAACTGTCCTCAACATTTACACAGTGTCATAAATGAATTTGTTCATTTGTTCCCAAGAAACTGATTTTCATTTATTTATTCAAAAAATATTTGAGAGGCTGGATGTGGTGACTCACACCTGTAGCACTTTGGGAGGCCGAGGCGGGTGGATTGCTTGAGCTCAGGAGATCGAGACCAACCTAGGCAACATAATAAGACCCTGTCTCTACAAAAAATACAAAAATTAGCAGGGGTGTGGTGGTGCATGCCTGTAATCCCAGCTACTCAGGAGGCTGAGGCGGGAGGCTCACTTGAGCCTGGAAGGAGGGGGTTGCAGTGAGTCTTGATCGTGCCACTGTACTCCAGCCTGGGCAACAGAGCCAGACCCTGTCTCAAAAAAATAAATTATATATAATATATGTAAATATTTGTATATAATATATAAAATATATAATATATGTATATATATAATATATACATATATACTTATATGTATATATAATATATAAAGTATAATATATAAATATTTATATATAATATATAAAACATATGTAAATATTTACATATAATATATAAAACATATATATGTAAATATTTCTATATAATATATAAAACATATATATGTAAATATTTATATATAATATATAAAACATATATGTAAATATTTATATATAATATATAAAATATATTATATATGTAAATATTTATATATAATATATAAAATATATTACATATGTAAATATTTATATACTATATAAAATATATTGTATATAAATATGTACATATTTATATACTATATAAAATATATTGTATATAAATATGTACATATTTATATATAATATAAAAATATATTATATATAAATATGTACATATTTATATATCATATATAATATATTGTATATAAATATATACATATTTATATATCATATATAAAATATATTGTATATATGTAAATATTATATAATATATAAAATACATTGTATATAATATATGTAAATATTATATAATATATAAAATACATTGTATATAATATATGTAAATATTATATAATATATAAAATACATTATATATAATATATGTAAATATTATATAATATATAAAATAGATTATATATAATATATGTAAATATTATATAATATATAAAATATATTATATATAATATATGTAAATATTATATGATATATAAAATATATTATATATAATATATGTAAATATTATGTGATATATAAAATATATTATATATAATATATGTAAATATTATATGATATATAAAATATATTATATATTATATGTAAATATTATATATAATATATAAAATATATTATATATAATATATGTAAATATTATATATAATATACAAAATATATTATATAATATATGTAAATATTATATATAATATACAAAATATATTATATAATATATGTAAATATTTATATATAATATATAAAATATATAATATATGTAAATATTTTTATGTAATATACAATATATTATATATAATATATGCAAATATTTTTATATAATATACAAAATATATTATATATAATATATGCAAATATTTTTATATAATATACAAAATATATTATATATAATATATGTAAATAATATATAAAATATATAATATATGTAAATATTTATATATAATATATAAAATATATAATATATAATAAATGTAAATATTTATATGTAATGTATAAAATATATTATATAAAATATATTATATGTAATATATAAAATATATTATATGTAATATATAAAATATATTATATGTAATATATAAAATATATTATATGTAATATATAAAATATATTATATGTAGTATATAAAATATATTATATGTAATATATAAAATATATTATATGTAATATATAAAATATATTACATATAATATATAAAATATATATATTATATTATATATAATATATAATATATATTATATATATTACATATAATATATTTTATTATTACATATAATATATTTTATATATTACATATAATATATTTTATATATTACATATATTTTATATATTATATATAATATGTTTTATATTTTATATATAATATATGTAAATATTTTATATATAATATATGTAAATATTTTTTATATAATATATGTAAATATTTTTTATATAATATATGTAAATATTTTATATATAATATACAAATATATGTTTGAGTGCTTAATCGGTGTCAGGCACTATTCCAGGCAATGAGAATAGAGCACTGATCTAATGACATCAAATATTCTGTCCTCAAGGGGCATCTGTTCAAATAAAAATGCGTCATGATATTGTGCTTTAGAGGATGACAAGTGCTGTGGAGTTGGGAGACTGAGACTGTCAGGAGCGAGGAGGGATGGCTGTAATTTTAAATAGGGGCTTCATCTGGATGAACCTTGCTGGTAAATCTCAGGACTCAAGGACCTCTGCTGAGTGCTGCAGCGTCCCCGACACGGGGAGCAGGAGAGAGAGTGGCCCACGGGCTGTTGTCAGCATTAAGAGCTGTTTATTGTTGTTGTCGGTTTTGTTTCTGATGTTCTTGTTCTTGGTTTATTTTGAAGCTTTATTGTATGTGTCATTAAGAGAGACAGAGAAAGAGAACTCAGTCTAAACTTTTCAACTGTTGTTCAATACTTTTTTTTTTGGAGACAGTCTCGCTCTGTCTGTAGCCTAGGCTGGAGTGCAGTGGTGCAATCTTGGCTCACTGCAACCTCTGCCTCCCGGATTCAAGCGATTCTCATGCCTCAGCCTCCTGAGTAGCTGGGACTACAGGCATGCGCCATCACGCTCGGCTAATTTTTGTGTGTTTAGTAGAGACAGGGTTTTGCCGTGTTGGCCAGGCTGGTCTCGAATTCCTGGGCTCAAGTGATCCGCCTTCCTCGGTCTCCCAGACACCTGGGATTACAGGCATGAGCCACTGAACACAGCCTTCAATACATATTTTTGATGACAGAAATACGTCTCAACTGGATTACCAAACTTTGCTTCCAAGACTTTGCTTCATTCATTTGTTAAATACTTATGGAACACCACCATATATCAAATATTAATGGCAGGCCACAGCTCATCCCTCAGCTGGGCACATATCAAACTACAAATGCTAAGACCTAGGCCAATTCAAAATTTCCCCAATACAGAGATTCTTTGACTTTCCATGGTTTGACTTCAGATTTTTCAACATTACAGTGTCGCAAAATGATACACATCCAGTAGAACCCGTACTGGGAGTATCCATACAACAATTCTGTTTTTCATTTTCAGTACGGTCTTCAATAAATTGCATGAGCTAGTCAACAATTTATTATAAATAAGCTTTGTGTTAGATTATGTTGCCCAACTGTAGGCTAATGTAAGTGTTCTGAGTACGGTTAAGGTAAGCTAAACTATACTGTTTAGTACGTTACACATATTCAGTACATTTCCAGCTTACAATGAGTTTATCCAGCTATAATCCCATCCTAAGTTGAGAAGCATCTGTATATAGAAAACTTGGTAGGGGCCACCAGAACAATAACCTCAGGGTATTTGCCTCACATTTTCAGAACTAAGGTCATGCACCAAGGATAATTTAGTATTAGATATTTAGTAATTAGATACTATGATTAGATAAATATATAACAATGCAATTATTATTAATAATCTATCTAATTACTAAATATCTAATGATAATACAAGAGTCCAAGGGGACCACTAACATGTACATTTAGAATGCAGTTTCTAAAGAATCGATTCCCTGTGCCATTTCTGAAATTTGGGCAAGTGCAAACTCTTAAACAACTTTATTAAAATAAAAAATGCAGCATTGAAATTTGGGCAAGTGCAAACTCTTATAGCTTTAATAAAATAAAAAATTTGGCATTGACATAAACTTCATTTTTGTCATTTCCAGAACTGAAGCCCCTTCCATGACACTAAAGTAAGAAGATAATTCTGGTCATTTCATCCAAGCCCTGCAGAGTAGGTTTTATTTTTCAGTCTTTAAGTTCAATGCTTGTAATAATGTACCAAAGCCTTCTGAAGAGAAATCAGCACATTATCACTTAAAGATATCTTCCAATGCTCTTTTCCTCTTTTTTTTCAATCTTTAAAGATCTCTCAGCTTGGGCATTTTATTTGTGCAATGTGGAAATATTTTTATCCAAAGGGGAAGAAGATGTTTTGTCTTGTTTTGTTAAGACATAATAATTGGCAACAGAGAGTAAGAGTTTAAATCTACCTATGCTGACATCTAAATATGCTTTTTGCAGTTGGCAGGTGTTTGGTTCAAACATATATTCAGGACATGACTTATTTTGATATTTGAGGAGCCCTCTTCTCTCCATCCCCTCCGGAAAAAAAAAAAAAAGGTAGATACAGGGAAAATGAGCTTTTCCCTTAAGATGAACAATTTTTGTCTCGCTCATTAATTGTAAACCAGTGTCTTGGGTTCTAGAGTGAAAACAAGATTACTAAAACAGATAACATTTTATAATTCCTGATATAGAAGAAGTGGGAGGTTGGGGGAGTCCCCAGGGTAGACATTTAGAGGGAAGAAGGAGAAAAATCAGGAAATAATAGCTGAAAGGAAAAATTTCATTTCAATTAACTTGTAAAATACTCTTTATTTGGTGTGATTTGAGGTGGATTTTACAATCAATTACATTGAGTGAGACACTTAATAAGCACACTGCGGGCCTAAGCTACACACAGACTTTATTACTTGGTTGGTTAAACCTAAACAAATAGATTTATAATGGTTTGTGGACAATTCCCATGCAATAGCTATATTATTAAATCCAAGGCGTTATTAAAGGTTAATTATATTTAAAATTGAGATTTAACAATGATGTAATCTATGGAGAAGATATTTATCTTCTCCTGTTTGTACTATAATTACCAAACCTCAATGAATTTCTCTCTTTAATTCTGCCATTCTCCTTGCTAAATAGCCTGTCTGATTGAATACTACGCCTACAACCCAGGATGACTCTTTCTGCGTTAGACCTGGAAAGTCCTTCTTATCCACATCGCTTCTTCTCCATCTTTACTCAAGATCTTGTCAATACCTTCAAAGAGAAGGTTGGCACTTTATGGTGAGAGTTCCCACCCCTCCCTAGCTTCTCTCCTGACCAACCCATCACCTTCGCTCCATTCCCTGTCGCTCCCTCAAAGCTCTGAACATCTAAAGCACTAGCTGTATAATTTTATACAATTTTATACAATTTCCATTGAGTGCCTTCTTTAGTGATCTCTGTTATCTTTTTTCCATGCCTCCTTTGTATTTTGCTGTTGGTATTATGCTGCCATTCCTAGCTTTCAGAAGCATTTTTTAAAATCCAATCCTAAATTTACCTTCCCTGGCTCCAATTCATATTTGCAATGTTTCGTCTCTTTCTTTGGGCTGTATAGACAAGCTCCAAAAATATATTGTGCCTTCATGGCTTTCATTTTTCTCCCTTAAAATGGGATCTAGCCTCTACCCTCTGATGCTGAAATTAGTATTTCATAATCAAGTCCTTGAGTTACATCTTCTCTTACTATATTTTCCTGCCTTGCAGTGTTGGCTGATATCTTCAGAGATCTATTTCTACATCTCTCTCAGCACTTCATCTTTTTGTGCCTTCTCTCCATTCCCATATAACAATTTTTATTGAACATCTACTATGTGTCAGGCACCATTCTAGATTCTGAGGCTAGAGGGAAGGACAACATAGTCAGGGTCCCTACCCTCACAGAGCTAGCAAATGGGGAGAGACAGACAACACAAAACACATAAGTAAAATGTTAATAACAGTAAGTAAAATAGCAATAACAGTAAGTAAAGGGTGCAACACATTCCAAGAAGGAAATCGAACCGGGTCTTGTACTAGAAAGTGATCAGAGAGGAGGGAAGCTGCTCCAGATAGACTGTGCAGGGGCGACTTATCTGAGGAAGCGGCCTTTAAAGGCAAGACCCCGATAATGGGAAGGAGTCAGCCATGGGAACTGAAAGCCATGGGAGGCCCTGGAGGAAGAGTATCCCCAAAGTAAGAATGGTAAATTCCAAGTTCCTGTGGCAGGAACAAGCTTAGTGTATTCAAGGAACTAAAGCCAGTATTGCCAGAGTTGAGTGAGCCCCTGGAGGAGGGTGTGCTGTGAAAGCCAAGAGGTAGACAGTGCTAGGCGCGTGCCACCTACAGAGTTCAGTGGCACTGCAGCTCTGCCTCTTTGTGTTTATTGAGTTCAGCCTTCCCAAGCCTAAACAGGGTCCATCCCAGGTTCAAAGCTGAGTATTTCCAAACTTCAATAAACACATCCCATGTGATATCCAATTCCAGAAAATGAAAATCAAGGCATATTCTTTTTCCTGACATCCACCAACCACTGGAGCAAAACGTCAGTGTCCTTCTCTAGCAGGCACTCATCTGTCTTAGTGTCACAGATGAAAAGCATGGCACCAAGAAGCTGGTCCTTCCATCTCCTCGACCTCAGGGCTTTCAACTGTGTCAGTTTAGTCACCCACCAATATAGGCACAGCTTGGGTCTCTGTCGTCTGAAACCACCCCACTTCCAAGAGACTGATCTCAGAGCACCCCACGTGGAACCAAATCTCCTTCTCTTCCATCCCTTCTTCTGCCTCATAGTCATTGCACCTGCTCTCTGTTCCCTTGGGCTGGTCCCAACTCCTTTGTCTCCTTTTTTTTTTTTTTTTATGAAATTTTGCTCTTGTTGCCCAGACTGGAGTGCAATGGCGCAATCTCGGCTCACTGCAACTTCTGCCTCCTAGGTTCAAGTGATTCTCCTGCCTCAGCCTCCCGAGCGGCTGGGATTACAGGCATGCGCCACCAAGCCTGGCTAATTTTTGTATTCTTAGTAGAGGCAGCATATCTCCATGTTGGCAAGGCTGGTCTCGAACTCCCAACCTCAGGTGATCCACCCGCCTCGGCCTTCCAAAGTGTTGGGATTACAGGCGTGAGCCTTTCTCCCTTTTCTATCATACACCAGTTGTCTCTGGCTGTACTTGTCTCCCCCACTGGCCAGAAAGCTGCTGTCAGCCACAGCTAAGCCTGGAGTTCCTTGCTCCATTGACTCAACCAAGGCCTCCAAGCCAACCTCCAACTCTTAGTTATCCCACTACCAATTTCTTCAGTCACATGTGCATCTCAAGCCACAAAATTATACTAAAGAAATCTCAGCATGAAGCTCCCGAGCACTGGCTCCGTACATTTTATGTTTGATGAAGGTCTCACTGTTCTTCAGCAAGTCCCCCCCCC
Source organism: Gorilla gorilla gorilla (assembly GCF_029281585.2). Lineage (NCBI taxonomy): Eukaryota > Metazoa > Chordata > Mammalia > Primates > Hominidae > Gorilla > Gorilla gorilla. The sequence continues at coordinate 17,263,043 of NC_073232.2, read as the reverse complement.
AACCAATCTCTTCTAGACTTCCTGTCCTATTCTCACAGACACTTTCCTAGCCTTTGCTACTCTCCCTAAATCCGATTTCCTAGCTCCACCACATTTTAAAGAATGACTATGCCTCTAACTCGACCTTGGCCGTTTCCCCTCAAAACACCTCTGGCTTCATCTAGATCCTCTCCTCAGTCTAATTTCAGAGGGCTCAGAGTTGGTGGTGGTGTGATTTTTAACTTTTTCTGGCGTGTTGTTATTTATTTAATTATTGCAAAGAACTTCAAGGAGACTGTTCTGTCTTGGCAGTTCCATTAACTTGTTTTTATAACATATTCTCTTTTTTTACTGGTCTGAACTTTATATATATATATATATATATATACACACACACACACACATACACACACATGCATACATATATACATATATATGTGTGTGTATATACATAATTTATATATTTATATATTTATTTATATATTTACATAAAAATTTATATATATTTATATATACTCATGCATATACGTATATACATGTATGTGTGTATATATGTATATAATTTCAATTTTTATTTTAAATTCAAGGAGTACACATGCAGCTTTGTTATATGGGTTTATTGTATGATGGTGAGCTTTGGGCTATGAAAGATTCCACCACCCAGGCAGTGAGCACAGTACCCAGTAGGTAGCTTTTCAGCTTCTGCTGCCTTCCCTCCCTCTCTCCCTGCTCTAGTAGTCTAGTTGTTCCCAGCATCTTTTGTTCCCATCTTTATGTCCATGAGTACCCAATGTTTAGCTCCCACTTATAAGTGAGAACATGTGGTATTTGGTTTTCTGTTCTTGTGTTAATTTGCTCTGGATAATGGCTAAGCTGCATCCATGTTGCTGCAAAGGACATTTCATTCTTCTTTATGGTTGCATAGCATTCCGTGGTGTATATGTACCACATTTTCTTTCTCCAATCCACTGCTGATGGGCACCTGGGTGGATTCCATGTCTCTGCTGTTGTGAATAGTGTTGTGATGAACATATGAGTGTCTTTTCAGCAGAACGATTTATTTTCCTTGGGGTATACACCCAGGAATGGGATTGCTGGGTTGAATTGTAGTTGTGTTTAAAGTTCTTTGAGAAATTTCCACACTGCTTTCCACACTGGCTGAGCTAACTTCCACTCCCACCAGCAGTGTGTAAGTGCTCCCTTTTCTCTGAAGCCTCGGGCTTAATGTTTTCCAGAAAGCGAGGACTGTGTGTATTTTCTGAATGAGTGAGTCATCTCATCCTTTCTCCACGCAGGCTTGCCCTCACATCCTCGCCAAGACTTAATTCCATCAATACACCCTCTTCTCTCTCTTCTTTCTCATTCACTCCTTCCCTACTCGCTTTTTAATCTATGAAAATGATAAGCTTATTAATATGCACACATTTCCTTCAAAACAGCTTTCTGCTGCAACAATTATGAACCCCTAAACTCTTCCGTCAAGTACTGTTCTTTGATGCCCGTCTTCCTGACATGCTCCACTCTTGCTCCCATTGATTCCCTCTTTAACACCACCAGGCCAGCTTCTGCCTTCTAACCTGCAGAAATTTCCCACTCAGTGACCATCTAATGAATAAGCCCTGAAGCCCTTTCTTACTTCTCATCCTTCACAGCTTCCTCGTGGAGTGGGTAACTGTGGAAAGGCTCTGTGGAATTTCAGGGGAGTGGGAAAGAAAGCATGGGATTTAGAGGCGAAACCAGCCCAAGTTTGAATTCCAGCTCTGCTGCTTCATAGACGTGTGATCTTGGCAAAGTCAGTTTCACATCCCCGAGTTTCAGCTTCCTCTCCCATCAACTGTAGGCATCAATACCCGCTTAGGCAGGTTGTTAGGAGGATGAAAAATAGCATGCGGGAAGCTCCTGGTGAATTCACAGGAGCTACCAGGGTTGCTACAGAAGCCCTTCCTGCCTGATTTGCCAGCAGCTGGTTTCTTCCGTGATTTCCTAAGCAAGCATTTCTAGGTCGTCTACTATCTGCCAGGCATTACGTGAGGCTTCTGATCCTTGTGCCCTCCCAGAACTCGGAGATTCTGCACGATTCTTTGTCCTTCCCTATTTCCTCACAGCCTTCTTTCCCTCTCCCATTTCCCAGTGTGCATGTCCCCATCTATTTACAAATATCAAAATTCATACAGAACCCAAATTTTGTAATATAAACTTGAACATCAACACCAAAAGTATCGAAAGAAATACACGAAAATGTTACCATACCTAACTCCTAGTACTGGTCTATGGGTGACTTTTATTTTTTTCTTCATACTTTCCAATGTTTTCTGGGTTTCCTGTCATGCACACTGCTTGTATAATCATAAAATAATGCACATTTTTAAAAGCACCCAGAAGATACAAAACTATATGTACATCCAACACTTTGGCACTTCTCATCTGCGGATTTACCGTCTTCACTCTTAAATAATTGAGTGATCTTTCTCTGCAGTTGACTTTCCTTGTGATTTTTCTGGAACTCCGAGGCAACCTGTTTTCCCAAGAACAGGGCACCGAGGTGGTTGCAAGGGTGCGGAGGGAGGATCGCACCTGTGGAAGAGGCGCGCCGGTCTCTCTCAGGGACCTGTAGCTACACGCAGAAGATGCTGCCAATTGCGCGGAGGTCTCTGACGCTTGGTGCTGAGGACATTGTACTAATTTAAATGGTATCAGAGTGAACACGATGCTACATGTAGAATGAAACTTCCCAAGCCCTCACCTGAAGAGATAAGGCTGAAGTCATAAACATCATACGTGGTTTGTAAATGTATGATTTTGCTTTTAAGCAAAATCTGTGATCGGTTCCAGGGGCCTGGGTCTGGATCTGGTGCAGAATATCTAACCTTTCCAGTAGGCAAAAGCAGAGAAGAGGGGATCGCCATGCATTGGAAATTACTTCCCATTCATGTCATCCAAATCCCCACACACCAAAAAAATTCCATATTTATTCAGTAAGATAGAATGAGCAAGGAAGCAGGAAAAAAAGAGAGATGTGAACTCCTGCCAAAAGTCCAGGGTCCCTGTAAAACATAAAATCCCCAAAGTATGCCACTTCAGCCACAGCACATCTGGGAATTGTTTGTAGGATAATGACAGTAATAATTATGATGACTTACACTTAATTCACCCTCACAGGGGCGTTGTGAAGATTAATGAGTCAATGTTCATAATGTGTTTTTGGTTCCTCGATGAAAGCTCCCGTGAAAGCCCAGATTATTATTATGGTTATTATTGTTTATACTAGACTGTTCCTGTGGAAGGGCCCCCTTCGCGACCTGTCTACTACACTCCCATCATGAAGTTCAGCCACTTCTCTAATGAACAGACCACTGGCTGTAGGAGCCGTCACCGCGGGCGGGACTCCCCCACTTTAAGAAAGCAAAACACAGAAAGAACTGGCAGAATCACTGCCCGCAGCAGCCCATGTCCCCACTGTGTCCATAAAACTTGGTTCCCTCCTCCAGCTGAACCATAAGGATGCAAGGAAGAAGGTAGGCAGTGTCAAATGGAAAATATATTGACAGTGTAAATATCTTCCAAAATAGAGTGTCTGCCCACAAATCCACAGATATGATCAGAAAATAGGTAGAGAAAGCGCTCAGCTAAACTATAAACAAGGCTTATAGAAGAGCTTTGAATAGTTCAAAATGAAAGACACATAAAGATAATACATCCGTGGATAGCTATTTAACATTCATTGACTCATTTTGTTTTTTGTTTTGTTTTGTTTTGTTTTGTTTTGTAAGAAAAGTATTGCAAACCTGCTTCTCTTCTGTGCTGGGGTCTGTACCAATGTTCACTGAACCAAACAAGGTCCCTATCTTACAGAAGATGCTTCTTGAAGGATGGCGTGTTAATCTTCTAAGTATGTTCTGGTTGGGAGGATAGAGCACTGTCACAGCTACAGCTATACCTCTGCAAAGCCAGGAATAACACATGCCCTAGGAGAGTCTCTAGCCTTAATCTGTAGCTGCAAATAGAAATGAAAACTCATTTTCTCAATAATGAAATGTTTTTGGGTAGGGCTAAAAGCAGAATGAACCACCAAAAAGCCCCTTTTGACATGGTGCCTGTGTAAAGACAAACGTGTGTAATGTGTCTGCTTCTTTTAAGGTGCTCAATAAGACCAGGCGTGGTGGTTCACGCCTGTAATCCCAGTGCTTTGGGAGGCCAAGGTGGGAGGATCGCTCGAGCCCAGGACTTCAAGACCAGCCTGGACAACATAGCGAGACCCTGTCTCTACAAGAAATTTGAAAATTGGCCTGGTGTATGCTTGTAGTCCCAGCTACTTGGGAGGCTAGTGTGGGAGGATCATTTGAGTCCAGGAAGTTGAGGCTGCAGTGAGCAGTGATCATGCCACATGCACATCAGCCTAGGGGACACAGCAATACCCTCTCTCAAAAAAAAAAGAAAAAGAAAAAAAAAGACGCTCGATAATACATAAATGAACCCAGTCACCTCAGAAGAAAAAAAAGAAAGTGGAAAACAAAGACTTCCTTCTTCCCTCTGCTCTAGTTATTCATTTATCTCAAATTAAAACTCCCATTCGGTCCTACACCTTAGTTCTAGAGAGTCATGGGATTGTTGGGGATGAAAGAGTTTTGGAGAACATTAAGGCCCTGTCTCTGCCTGTCTGTGGCAGAGGCTGCTGGCTGCCTACCCAAGAGCCATTCTCCCTTCTTCCACAGGAGCAGAATCTTAATCTTAGCTGAGCACTTTATCACCAGCAAGTGAGGTGCACACTTCTCAGTCTCCTTCACAGCTAGGTGTGGTCAAGTAACTCGGTCCTGGCCCAGGAGAGGCTAGCAGGAAAGTGCTGTGGGCACTAACTTAGCTGGCAGGTGCACCCTCATCCTCCTCACTTCTACTTGTATGCCACCTGGCAATCTGATGTGACAGCAGGAACTGCAGGCACTAGGAAGGACCATGAGCTAGCCTTGAGGGTGGGAGGCAGGAGAACACCCTCTGATTCCTTGCAAAGATGCCCACACCCAAATCCCTGCAACCTGTAAGTCACACTATGCAGCAAAGAGAAGTCAAGTTTGCAGATGGAATAAATGTTACTAATCAGCCGACCTGAAGATTGGGAGATGACCATGGATTATCCAGGTGAGCCCAAATTGATCACAAGAGTCCTTAAAAAGGGAAGAGTGAGACAGAAAAAAAAACAGAGAGATGTCAGAGTGAGAAGGACCCCACATGGCTGGCTATAAAGATGGAGAAATGGAGCCACAAGCCAAGGAGTGCAGGCAGCCCTAGAAGCTGCAAAAGGCAAGGAAATGGAAAAGGAAGGCAGAGCCCTCAATTGCAGCCCCACAAGAACCATTTCAGAGTCCTGAATTCAGGAACCGGACCATCAATAAATTTCTGTTGTCTTAGTCCAGTAAATATGTGGTCCTTTGCTATAGCAGTGATAGGAAGCTGCCACACCAGTGCTGAGGTTGGCAGAGCAGAAAGACAAAAGGAGCGTGGGTCCCTGACAATGCGGGAGCTGCCAGACTAGCCCTGGATCACCCCACTCTAGGCTTCTTCTGTGTGAGAGAATAATGCCTGCAGTGTTTAAGATACTGTTATTTGGGGTTTTCTTTTATATGCAACAAAAACACAACTCCTAACTGATGCACAATATTTTAGAGCTATATATGAAAGATAGATAAGAAACTGAGACCCCTAACTGTTGAGTGAGACTGGGCACAATGGCTCACACCTGTAATCCCAGCACTTTGGGAGGCCAAGGCAAATGGATCGCTTGAGCTGAGGAGTTTGGGACCAACCTGGGCAACATGGTGAAACCCCATCTCTACCAAAAATAGAAAAATTAGATGGGTGCGGTGGTGTATGCCTTTCAGTCCCAGCTACTCTAGAGGCTACGGTGAGAGGATCTCTTGAACCCAGGAGGTCAAGGATGCAGTAAGCCAAGACTGTGCCACTGCACTGCAGCCTAGGGGAAGGAGAAAAAAAGGTTAAGTGATATCTTTCATTCCATTCAACTATTTATTAGGAATGTGAAGTAGAATCCAAGTCTCTGCACCCCTGTTGATGATCTGCCCAGTGGTATACAACAGGGGTTCTCAAGCTTTAGCCTGCACTAGAATCGTCAGGAGGGCTTATGAAATCAGACTGCTGGGCTCTAGTGCTTCTGAGTCAGCAGGTCTGGAAGGGCTCAAGGGATGAAAACACTCTGAAAACACCAGTCTACACTATTGTTGGCCCAACTTCTGATAACTACTTGTCTTCCATTTCCAGATCTGTAACCAAAGTCCAGCCTTCATGACCACATAACTTGGAATATCACAGCAGCATCCTAGCCAGCCACCTTGTCTCCAGTCCTGGTTACTGATTTCCCCTGGCCACCGTCTCACCTAATCAGTTTTGCTTTCATGGTGTCATATTTCTGCCCCAAAGTCATAAGAGCTTCCTACTGTTTGTTAAATTAACTCCAAGTCCCTCTGCAGAACATTCAGGCTCCCCACATGTATGCTTTTCTTTTTCCCTTCTTACTGCAAGCCACCACTCCTAGAGTCATCCCTATAAAGAGGAACCAAAGATGTTTTCCTTTTATAACTAAGAAGACTAAGAGCACCCAGAGAGGCTTGGTCAGGTCAAAGCCTTTGGCAGATCCAGGCTGGGAACCAATGACCTCTCCAGTCCTCCGTATGCTTGCCAGGACAGTCAAACTCCCTCCCTTAGAAAGCCAGGAACCAGGTCCCTTGCAAGCAGCTCATGGCAGGTTCTGGTTAAGGGAGACAGTGGCGACTCCATGGAAACTCAGAATGAGGTGAGAACATCATGTGCATTTCAACTAATTACTCCAGAAAGGGATGGCAGCCAGGAGGGCCTGGGATTGTTTGTGTGCTGTTATTTGGAATTTTGAAAGACAGGGCAAACTTAGAGGAAATTGGCAGCAACTTCACCCACCTCCAGACAGAATGGCATTCTGTCCCTCCCTAAGCAGCCTGGCAGTTGTGTGGCTGCTAGGCAGCTGTGCTTGTCTTTGTGTGCAAAGAACTGGAGGTCTGGAGCCCAGGAGAGGCTACCTCTCGCTAAGGGAGGCAGCTCTAAACTCCCAGAAAGAAGGAAGATTCCACACAGGGCAAAAGGAGCGCTAAATGATCTACCATGTCTGAGCCTGATATATTTTAGGGTCTTTGTTGGTTCCTCTCATCGAAATCAGTCTACAAATAAACACATTATTAGGCCTTTGCCAGATACCTGCACCACTGGGAGCTGTTCTTTAAGAAGGAAAGCTTTTCATCTGCTTACACTGCCTCTTTCTCTTGCTCTATTAAAACAAAAAAAAATTATTCTATGTCTTTGTCCTCAATCTAGTCTGCTTTCTTCCATTTTTCCTTCCCATTATTTATGCATGTAAATGCTTCCTCATTCTAAAAATTATCTGCTGCAGCTTGGCGTTTCATCCAACCACTGTCTCTTACAGCATCCTAGAGAGAACTGTCCTAGGCTTTCGATGCTTCCACACATGCAAAACCATAGCATTTCCTTCTGCGTGTCCAGGAGGCTGTGCCCTTGATTAATGTCTTCCAACCATTACTTATTGAGTCTCCTATCATTTGTGGATAGCTCTGTCCATCTCTCACAGAGATCAATCCATGTTTCTCACTAATACCTCCAAGAGCATCCTTTGAACAGCTTCTTGTTAAGGCGAAAAAAAAAAAAAAATCCTCCCAAAAGGATCTGTAAGAAATGGCCAGGCTGATAGAGAGAGATTTTCTTCCCATGTTCCTCCTTTAATGACCTTATCAGAATGGTATGGAGAAAAGAGACATGGCTGAAAAGTTCAATAGAAATTCAAGCATAGAAAACATTGTATTTCTATTGAGTTGTCTGTCCCTCATGCTCACTGGGGTTTCTTGCCCCTAAACCCTCCATTTCTCCCTTTCTTCACCCAGATACTAGTATTTTTACTTTCTCAGAGTGACTAAGCTTTGTACAATTTGAGTGGGTGGGAGCTGCAACCCTTGCCTTGAGTCATTTTCGTGAACTTTATATTCTCCTACCTGGATTTAATTGTGGGAAGATTACTGGTAGATCTCCATTCAAAAAAAAAGAAGAAAGGAAGAAAGAAAGAAAGAAGGAAAGAGAGAAAGAAAGAAAGAAAGAAAGAAAGAAGAAAGGAAGGAAGGAAAGAAGAAAGAAAGAAAGAAAGAAAAAGAAAGAAAGAAAGAAAGAAAGAAAGAAAGAAAGAAAGAAAGAAAGAAAGAAAGAAAGAAAGAAGGAAAGAAAGAAAGAAAGAAAGAGAGGGAGGGAGGGAGGGAGGGAGGGAGGGAGGGAGGAGGAGGGGGTAAAGAGAGAGAAACTGTTCTAAACAAGAAAACATACTCTCACCGAGAACTGAAAGGCAGGTACACCCATTACAGCAGTTCTCAGAGGACGCTTCAGCTCTGTAGGCTGCGGGGTAGCAAACCCTGAGAGTGATGGTAATTATCACATGGTGATTTAGATTTTCTTTGTATAGGGTGCTGCAGCAAAGAGGGGAGAGGGAAGATGGTTTGTAAATGAAATGGGGTTGGTGGGGTGGAAATTCCAGGTGAATTTCAAGCACCTGGCAAACAGGCATCTCTTCTCAGTGTTTCCTTGTTTTGGCCTCAGATAGGGAAGCCGTCATCTCCCTGGCTCTTTCATGGAATTCTGTGTGGTCCTGATTTTACTCAATTAGCCTCTCCCCTTCTGCATTTCATCATGTGTATATGGGTAGAGGCTCAACTTCAAAGAGGTCCAGGGTCTAATTAATGTTCTTAAGGTGCCTCAAGATTCTTGGATGGAAAAAAATAAAACCACCACCTGTATGCACAATCTGAGACTCCATGACAGCAGGTGGAAATTATTACTATTAAATGTGACTGCCTCTCAGCCTATGTGGCAAACTCCTCCTCTGGGGCATGAGAAACGTCAAGTTGCTAAGAGTTAGTTTCCTCTGTGACTAGTCATTATTGCTCTCTGTCTCGCTCACTCACTTGCTCACTCTCTTTCTTTCTTTTTCTCTCTCCATATACATATACACACACACACACACATATATATACTCTCATATATATATACTCTCATACATATATACTCTCATATATATATACTCTCATATATATATACTCTCATATATATCTGTATATATATACTCTCATATATATGTACATATATATACTCTCATATATATGTACATATATATACTCTCATATATATACATATATTTACTTGTGAGCAAATGATCAGGCTACATTAGAAGACAATATAGTCAACAAATAATGAAAACTGAGAATGAAATAATAAAGTGTCATGAAACTAATGGCTTTAGGACATAAAAAGTCACCTCTGCAAACATCCAGCTCCTATCCCTCCTGAGAGCCACAGCCCTGGCCTGCCTTCTCTACCCCTGTATCAGTGGATCTACCCAGGGCTGGAATGATCCTGAAATTCTGGGAGAGCACTGATGTAGTGGTGCTTCTGAGATCAGGAAAGTAACCCTTTATTGTAAGTTCTTAAAATAATCACTCAAAACCTTTACTGATCCCCATCATCTTTCCCGTAGTCAGTTCACAAAGAATCAACTAAATGCAACCCGAAAGCTCTTTTAAGCCTCCCAAATGTCATTCATCTTGAGTAAATGGACAGGAGTACCATATTTACAAAATTATTTTGATGTGATCTCAAGAAAGATTTTGCAGAATTCCTTCATAACATTCTCAAGCTGGAAAACAGCTTGGTGAGGCCAAAACCTACATGCATTTATTCGTTGATTTAAGACATATTTATGGAGTTCCCTATAAGTGACAAGCACTGTGCTTGTCCCTGGCTTCAAGGAACTTGGAGACATGAGGTTGAGGCCAACAGGTAACCACCATATTGTAAGCGCTGAGGATGGCCGCATAAACTATTTGCACAGTAGGAGGGATAAGAATGTCTTTAGGTCTTATCTTATAGAGACATTTTTGGTCAGGGATTTATAAACAACAAAGCGGCATGAGGAGGAAAATAGTTCAATGAAATTAAGGTGGGTTGATGCTATCTGTTCTTTACAAGGTACATTCCTTTGCTGGATGTCTTAGGACCTTTTTTTTTTTATTTAACTCTATCCATAACTTCCAATCCACCTTATAGACAAAATCTCCTTAATCTCTGTTATTCCTCGTTTTCTTGCTGCCCTTCTATTTTCCACACAAGCGGTGTTGGAACTCACAGAAATAATCTCCTGAGTACTGAAGACAGACACATTCAGTTAATAGGGTTCTCCAGAAAACCAAAACCAATTGTATATGTATAATATACTATAATTCATATAGGAGTGTAAAAAGATTTATTATAAGGAATTTGCTCCCATGATTACGGAGGCTGGCAAGTCTGAAAACTGCAGCATACAGCACAGGCTGGAGACCCAGGAGAGCCAAAGCTCCAATTCCAGTCCAAAGGCTGGCAGGCTGCAGACCCAAGAAAGCCCAGGTTCCAGTTCAAGTTCAAAGGCCATCTGCTGGAGAATCCTCTCTGGCTTGGGAAACGGTCAGTTTATTGTTCTATTCAGGCCTTCAACTGATTGGACAGTGCCTCCCCACACTAGGGATGGCAGCCTGCTTTACTTAAAGTCCACCAATTTAAATATTAATCTCATCCAAAAATACCCTCACAGAAAACACCCAGAATAATGTTTGACCAAATATCTGGGCATCTCGTGGCCCAGCCAAGTTAACACAAAATTAGCTATCACAGGTAAAAAGCTCCTACCCTAACACAATGTTTAGATTCCTAGTAACATCTTTTTTCATAAGTGTATTTGGAAATATCTCTCTCCATTTCATCTCTATTTCATAAAGTTGTGGAGAAAATATCAGATACATGATGAGTGAACAACTTAAGTCACTTGATATCAGCCTTATTCTACCTGGTACCATATTCAGTGTATTGTCGTATCACTTAAATGTATTTTGTAAATGCCAAAGATGTTAGATCCAAAACTGTTTCCAAAATCTATAACCTTACTTTGATGTTGCAATTTTTTTTTAAATAGTGAAATCTTTTAAATATATAAAAGCAATAGATTCCCCCAAATTCCACCCAATTTTTGATTCTGAAGTCAAGAAAATGCCAGTGGCTGAAAAAGCCAATGGCCTGTTCATAACTTGGTGCTCCCTGTGGAACAGGGAAGGAAATAGAACGCAGGTCGGGGACATTCTCTGCTGTCCAGACAGTGAGTTGGCTTTGTGAAAAAGCAGGACACCGCTACCAGAAAGCTGCATCCCATACACTCAATCCCCAAATTTGACCCTTTTAATATGAGAGATTAAACTGTAGTGATTTTTACTGACTCCCCAGCCATGAATCGTACTGTGATTTGGACTTCAGATGAAACTACACATCATGATCATTAACTGCAGAGTACAGACTTTCAGCAGTGTGTCAATAGGTATTCCACAAATATTTGTCAAATAAGTTACACTTTGTATTTCAACAGATAGTTTAAAAATGAATAACTATAATGCAGTTGTTTATTAATCCATTTAATTTATATATATATATACACACAGCTGTATATGTATATACATATATATAATTATATATCTCAACGGAGTTTTCTATATAATAATTACTCCTATGTAATATATGCTAACACAATGTTTAGATTCTCTGTAACATCTTTTTTTGTAAGTGTATTTGTGAATATCCTTCTCTTTTTCATAAAGTTATAGAGAAAATGTCAGATACCTGATCAGTCATCTATTTAAATTACCTGTTATCAGCCTTATTCTACCTGCTACCATGTTCAATGTATTGTCATATGATTTAAATGTATTTTTAAATGTCAAAAATTTTAGATCAAAAACTGTTGCCAAAATCTATAACAATATGTAGATGCTGCAATTTTTTTACCCAGCTGTACATATACAGCTGAGCAGTTATTATGTACTAAGCTACATTGAGATACATTATTACACATGTATATATGTACACAGCTGTATATGTATATATGTATATTTATATATGTAATGCATTATATTACATATATGTAATAAGTATTACATGCATATATGTAATACATGTATTATGTAATTATTTTTCCTCTCAACAAAACTTTGACCTGAGAATGATTTAATATCAAAGTTGGCCATCATAAACACATTCAACAGTACACTTACTTACAGCTACATGGCATCTCTCCCTGATTAATAACTTCATATTCTGCGGTCAATAAGAAGGCCTTTCCCAGCCACATAAAGAGCCAACATTCACAGGATCCCAGTCTTCACAATCAGAGAGTAAAGCCCAGCAGGAAACCATTCGCACATGGTACAGAAGGTGACATCCCAAATGATCCAAGGACATTCTCATAGCAGGTTGATGTTTGTAATGGGAGGTGTTGCATGCACACCTACTCATGTACTTCTAGTACTGTGAATTTTTTTTTTTTTAAGATATCAGACCTAAAAACATAAAATCTTGAGCTGGAAGTGTTACTTACAACAGCCTCATTGCACAGATGAGGAAACAGAGACCAAAGTAACCTGCCCAAAATGGCACAGTGAGGAACTAGTGAAGCCAGAACTATGTTCTAGATTTCCTTATTCCTTCAAGTCTATCATACTCCTAAGTAGAACAGGAGATAGGGATGCCAACACCCTAATGGTGAGCGTTAGTAAATACTACTTGAATTGTATAAAACTAATTTACAATGGAATTGCTTTTATATGAACAGATACATTGCACATGAAAAATCATAGTCTCCTAAAAGAAATTGGGAATGTTGGAGCTGGTTGGTGAAAATCATGCAATGAACTGTCAGATGATAGGAAATATGCAAGAACCCTGGGAGAAACATAATCCCCTAAAAAGCTTTAACTCCTTGAAGACAGGAATTATGTGTGATTCATTTTTATCCAGGGTTTAGCAATGCCTGACAGTAGACACTCAAAAAAGCTCTGTGTGCTGAATGAGTGAACCTTTCACTCTATGTCAGTCTTCAAAACAACACCGAATAGGAGTAATAATCATATGAATATGTCATAGACGCTCAACAAAGCTCTTCCCTGAAGGATTCAGTATTTACAAAAACGAAGGGGAGTTGCTGGCATTTATTCTTTGAATGATAATGCCAGACCACACCTTGTTGATTTGAAAGTTGATGGCCTTATTAAGAAAGAAATAGAATGTCTTAAACTAGGCAAGGTAACTTCTCTCTTTCTTTCAGATCGGCTTTAAAATTCACATTTGCCTACCACTGACATAACCATTTCTCTTGTCATGAGTTTCATGAGCGCATGACTTTTCATTTTCTTGCTCAAAATTTATCTTTTCTTAAATGACAGAAAGTGAAGGTGAGAGAGAGAGAGTCAAATTAACCAACTTCAAATAAAACATCGAGGTCGATTTACATTTCTGGGAATTAAGGACTACTGTTCAGAGAACCTTGGGAGTTTGGCCAAAATTAACATAAAACAAGTAGAAGAAGTCAGCTAGCTCATGGAGCCAAGCCACCCAATGTGCAGTGCAAGGCTCAAGGGAGCTGTCTGAAGCTTCAACGGAGTTCTTAAAGAAAATGTGCTACTGTTATAAATTATATTAGGATTCTGGGTTGTCCATGACATGACCCCTTAAGACCTATTAGATATTTGGCAACATGAGCTGATGTAAACAAAAAAAAAGTTGACATTGTGATTAAAAATCAAGATTTGAAAGACATTTAATGTTATGGAAGAACTTTATGATCCCAATTATGTAAAAACAAAGTGTTTATATATTGTGTTCTGGTTATCTAATACCACATAGCAAACTTCTCCAACATGTGGTGGGTCAACACAACAAATTTATTTTGCTCATGAAACCATAATTTGGTCAGGGCTCAGAGGAAACAACCAACCTCTTCTCCACTCATTGCCAGCTGGGGCAGCTCAAAGGCTGGGCCTGAAATCATCTGAAGTCTCACCCAGTCAGAAGCTGGGTGATGGATGCTGGCGGCTGACTAGGAGTCTTGGTTCCTGTCCATGTGGGTCTCTCCATACAGTTGTTTTGTAAAGATTAGCTTGGGGTTCCTCACAACATGGTGGCCATAATGAATGACATGCATTCAAGAGAGAGAAAGCCAGGAAGGAGCTGATGTATTTTCTAATCTAACCTCATAAGTCACACAGCATCACTTCTACCAGAGTCCCAGGCATGCCCAGATTCAAGGGGAGGAAGCAGAGATTTGTCATTGGATGAGTGTTAAAGTCATCTTGTAAAAAGAGCATGTAGGATGGGATATATATTGATGGGCCATCTTTGGATCATACTCTGTCACACATAGAAAAAGATACAAAAGATACTGATGTAAACATAACGTAATTTTAACAGTGATTCTCCTTGAGTGCTATAATAACGGGCTGCCTTTATTTTCTTCCCAACTATTGTCCAAAATTTCAATGAACAGCATATTTTACTCTCATAATCATTTATCTACAGCATATCTGGTGGGAGTGGGGAATGGGATGGAAATGCAATAACTTTTCCTATAATGCAAGTACATTTCAGTTCCCCAAGACTCCCTCACTCAGGAGTGTATGTCATTTGTTGTGGGCACTCCAAGCTAGCATTCTCGAAGGAATGCCTCTTATAAAGAATATGTGGTGCCCAAAAACCCCCAGAAAAAAAAGGCTCCATGATTCAACATGTTTGAGAGTCTTTAATACTAGATCTTATCTCTGAGAGAGACAATATGCATGTGAGCATTTTAAAGGCTCTGAAATAGGCTACTATTAAGGCACTATTATCCCATTTGACATTTGAGCCCCAATCTTGTAGCAACTATCAGCCAAAACCACTTTGGGAGTGTACTCCTCTAGCCAGGGTTTCTCAGTCTCAGCACCATTGACATTCTGGTCTGGGTAATTTTTTGTTGTAGAGAACCGCCCTGCGTATCCCTGGCTTCTATACCCACTAGACACCAGTAGCAGTCCCCCTTCCACCCCAGGTGTGAAAAACAAAATGTCTCCAGACATTACCAAATGTTCCCCAGGGGACAAAATCTCCCCTAGTTGAGAACCACTGCTATAAACTTATAAAAAGCAAAACCTCCATAGTTATTAGCTTTTCAATTATGTTTAAAAAGTAAAAAAAAAAAAAGTATTTTTCAGATCATTTAAGAGATGGAGTAAAGTCTGTTATGCACATGATGACTAGATAAATGGCTTCAGGCATGATCTCCAGAACCAAGCACATTCACTGACTCTACAGATCTCTTCTATCAGGAAGCTACCAAGAACTAAGCCAAGAATACTTTCTCCTGTAGTTCTATTTTCAAAAAACACCTATAGTCACACCATGCAAATCTAGCCAGTCTTGCAGAGTTTAATCCAAATAAGCAGAAAGTTTGATTAATAGAATTTTTAAAGAAATCAAGGCTATCAATGTAAAAAAAAACTGAGATTGCTGCAAGATTATGGAGGTTTTGCCAAATAGATATAAAGAGATCTGCTTTAATAGGGACATATGTGATCAGCAAATGCATTGTTTACATGTAAATAAGGCCTGCTCTTAAAAATAGTTGATCTAGCTAATAATCTAACTTACAGAGAAATGTGTTTAAGTTCATTCAAATTTATATCCAAATTGGTGAAAGCCATGAATCTATAATTGCCAAATCTTCAATCTACTGGATTTAAGGGGTACAAGTGCAGTTTTGTTACAAGATACATTGTGTAGCAGTAAAGCCTGAGCTTTCAGTGTAACCATCACCCAAATAATATACGTTATACCTGACACGTTCTCCATGTTTCATAGACCCTTCAGATATTATGAAAACACCAAAGTTCTCTAAATTTCAACAAAATAGCCAAAAAAAAACTAATAAAGGAAAAAGCAAGATAGCAAAAGACTAGAAAGAAGTTGAGAAAGGGATAATATCGAAGAATTTTAAAATGGGGAGCATTGGATCATGTGGCTAGCTTTCTTCCATAGCCAGCCTCTCAGTGGCCCCCAGGGACCCCTGCTGCTTGGTATTCATACCCTTGGGTATTCCCCTCCCAAGGAGTGCACACTGGACTTGTGGCTTGCTTATGTGTGGCACAAATGGTGGAACATCACTTCTGAGGTTAGGTTACAGAATGACATGCTCCTCCTATCTCACTCGCTTGCTCTTTCTAAGGGAACAGCTGACCCATTGAGCAGCTCTAGGGAGAGACCCTGGTTGTAAGGAACTGAAGGGGGCCCCATCGTCAACCAATAGGGACCTGAGACCTGCAGTCCAACATCCCACAAGGAACAGAAGCCTCCCAGGAACCATGAGAATAAACCTGGACCCTTCTCCACTTGAGCCTTTGGATGATACCACAGCCCTGATCGAGAGTTTTACTACAAGCATACGGGAGCATTTGAGCCAGAGCTTCTCCTGGACTTGTCACCCACAGAAACTGTGACATAATAAATTTTTCTTGTTTAAAGCCACTAAATTTTGGAGTAATTTGTTATATAGCAACAGATAATGTTATGGGCTGAATGTTATGTCACCTCCCTCCTTAAGAATTCATATGTTGAAGGCCTAACGCCCCATATTTCTTGGAATGGGACTGTATTTGGAGACAGAGCCTTTAAAGAGGCTGTTAAGTTAAAATGAGACCATTATGGTGGGCCCTAATCCAATCTTACTGATATCCTTATAAGAGGAAGAGACACTAGGAATGTATATGCAGAGATAAGGCCGTGTGAGGACACAGCAAGAGGGCTGCCATCTGCAAGCCAGGGAGGAAGGCCTCAGGAGGAACCAACCCTGCTGACACCTTGATTGTGGACTTCCAGCCTCCTGCACTGTAAGACAATACATTTCTATTGTTTAAGCCACCCAGTCTGTGGTATCTTGTTATGGCAGCCCTAGAAAACTAACACAGATAACTAACACATCTTCTTATTTTATAGGTGGTATGGCAAAGCATCTTACCTCAAGTCAACTAGCTGGTTAGTAGTCACGTGGCATGCATTCAGCCAACTGTGTAATTGTCATTGTCAACTAACCTCTCTGAAAATCAATCTCCTCGTCCGTAAAATGAAAGTTTAGACTAGACCAGGGTTGGCAAACTACATGGGCCATGTCTGGCTTGCTGCCTGTCTATGGAAATGTAAAGTTTTATTGGAACACAGCCATGCTCATTTGTTTGCATGTGTCTATCTACAGCTGCTTTTATACCACAACAGTGGAGTTGAGTAGTTGCAAAAGACACCAGATGGCCAGCAAAGCCTATAATATTTATTATCTGGCTGTTGGCAGAAGAAGTTAGCCTGCCAACCCCTGGACTAGGCAGTCTCCAAGGAATCATCAAGTTTTAAAATCTCACAGTCCTAGGACTCTAGAACCTAGGACCCTGACATCCAGTATGACAGCCTTTACGTTAGACCAGTGATTCTCAAAAGGTGATCCCTGGACCAGTAGCAGCATATTACCTGGGAACTTCCTGGAAATACAGATAATCAGGCCCTACCCCAGACGTACTAAATCAGAAACTCTGGTGGTGTGGCCCAGCAATTTGTGTTTTCACAAGGCTTCCATGCACTGATGGGAACCATGGCCCTCCACGAATCTCCCAACCCACACTGCTACACACAAAACTAGGTGAGAATTATTTTGCTCTTAAAAAAAAAAAAAAAAGAGGACAGGACCAGAGCAGAACAGTGCTTCCCTCCAACTAACTCACCCAAGATAAGAGGATTTTAAGGGACACAATCCAGTGCTTCTTGGGAAAATTATATTAAATCATCAGCAGCAGCAGCATCATACGATGGTTTGATCTCTATCATTCATCTCTTTTTGTGGAATTAGTTTTAAAAAAAAACCACAGCTGTCAAATTGTGTGTTGATTTTAGCAGCCAGTTAGAACTGTCCTCTAAGTTGAACAGCCTGACAATGTTAATCTCCTCCAAGAAAAAAAAAAAAAAGGCATTTTGCATCGTATACTTGACATGCCAAACAAAAAGCAGACTCAGAATGGTCTAAGACCCAGAAAATAAAGTCTAATTTTGATTTATATATTGGAAATTTACCGCAACAAAATTAGGGCGTTCAATATATTTTCTAAATGTAAAAGCTTAAAGAAAAAAAGAAAGAAAGAAAAAAGAAACAGGAAATCATGACACCCACACACTCAGAAGAGGAATCCCAGGACCAGAAAACCATTTCCTGCCTTACAAGGTAACAGAAACGTCTCTTCTTTATCTAAAATCCGGTTCCTGTGCCACTCAGAATCAAGAGCTAAGCCAAAACATGGGTTCAGGGTTGGCAGAATTCGCTCTTTCTTCTTTTCCTTGAAAAGCACAGAACTACAGCTGAGTTTCCCTTTTTCTCTTCTTTATGCCTGAGAAAGGAGGAGGCATAAATGTTCCATAGTGTTCCATTAATGGAAGGGTAGAGCCCCTGCCCCCTCCCTGGCATGCCTCACTCTTCCAAGATGACCTTGCTTGGCCCTTGTGACAACTGGAATCTCCACCAAAAATGCTGGCTCGTAAGCAGTGATTTCATGTCCTGCATTCAGACCCAATCCTGGTGCCCTTCCTCAACTTTCTAGGAGACTTAGTTTTACTCCAACGTAGTCAGAAACCAATAAGACGTGCTGGTCGTGGTGGCTCACGCCTGTAATCCCAGCACTTTGGGAGGCCAAGGCAGGTGGATCACTTGAGGTCAAGAGTCTGAGACCAGCCTGGGCAACATGCTGAAACACTGTCTCTACTAAAATTACAAACATTAGCTGGGCATGATGGCGCATGCTACTCTGGGGGCTGAGGCAGGAGAATCGCTCGAGCCCAAGAGGCAGAGGTTGCAGTGAGCCAAGATCGCACCACTGAACTCCAGCCCGGGCGACAGAGCAATACTCTGTCTCAAAAACAAAAGAAAATGAAAAAAAAAAAACAACAACAATAAGACGTAACCAATAGCATGGTAGCATTTTACTTTTAGGCCAGAATTATACAATACAAAAATCAAGATTTTGCAATTATCTGCTCACTTGGGAATATAAAGAGATTCAGACCATGCCATTTGGGAAAATACACTTCTATTTTAGTTTCTATTTGCCTATTTTTTCAGATGTCAAAGTTCTAATGCTCTATATGGAATTGAGAGGATTAACCAATTTACTGGCCTGGGCCTGAAGGGTCAATCAGGTCCACTTCTCCATCTCAAAGAACGAACTAATTGTCATTTTTCTTTTCTCAAATCTGCCTCTCTAGGAGAGATTGCTCACTCTAGAGAAGTTTTAGGAGTATTCACTAATTATCAGGACCATGTCTTCTGGCAGAAATGAGAAACAAGCAGGAAGCCTGACAAATGATGTAGTTGCTACAAATAGATGCTATGCAGGAACTCCTAGATAGATGTTGATATGGGCACTTGCGCCGATTCAGCCAGCATTTTTGGTTACCTGGTATATAGTCAACAATCTTAGGTTCCCTGATGCTTTCCTCTCAAAAAAGATTCAGAAGCCATTCCTGAATATAAAATGGTACACTCACTTTGGAAAGCAGTTTGGCAATACTTGCAAAGTTAAATTACACCTACCTTCTGATCCACCTAGTCCATGTTTAGATATTTATCTAAATAGAAATATTTACCCAAATGCAAGCCTATGTCCATATGAAGACCTGTATGTGAATGTTCATAACGACTTTATTTATAATAGACAAAAACTGGAGACAACTCAAATGTCAATCAGCAGCAGAATAGATTAAAAACTAGCGGTATATCTACACAATGAAACACCATTAGCGATCAAAAGGAATAAACTATTGGTGCACACCACGCTGATGTATCCCCAAACCATCACACTGAGTGCAAATAGCCAGATTAAAAAAAAAAATACAATACTGTGCAGCTCTATTGACACGAAGCTCCTGAAACTGATCTCTAGTGACAGAAAATCATTGCTGGCTGCGTGAGGCTAGGGTGGGTGGAAAGGTGAGGACAGAAAGTGTGGGAGATTACAAAGGGGCAAGAGGAAATTTGGGGGGATGAATATGTTCACTATCTTGATTGTGGGTGCACACGTTTGTCAAAACTCATCAGATTGTACATGTAAATATGTACAATGTATTGCATGTCAATTAAATCTTAATAGGCACTTTTTTAAAAGGTGTTATTCTTGCCTTATTATTGAAGAGTCAAAATCTGCCAACTGGAAATGTGTGATGTATTCACTAAGCTGACTTTGGAAAGTCAGATTAGATGTCACCTTTAGGCCGGGTGCAGTGACTCCTGCCTGCAATCCCAGCATTTTAGGAGGCTGAGGCAGGAGGATTGCTTTGTGGCCAGGAGTTTCAGACCAGCCTGGGTAACAAAGCAAGATCCAGTCTCTACTATATCTATATCTATCTATATATCTATATCTATATCTGTATCTATATCTATATATGCACACACATATATATTTTAAAACATATATATTTAAAAACATATACATGTTTTAAAACACATATACATATGTATTTTAATATATGTATATATATATGTATTTTAATATATGTATATATACATATGTATTTTAATATATGTATATATACATATGTATTTTAATATATGTATATATACACATATATTTTAAATAAACATGTGTTTTTAAAAACATACGTAAAAACATACATTTTTTTAAATATACATATATGTTTTTTAAATACACATATCTTTTAAAAGGTACTAGTTTTAGCACTCTGAATTGTTCTGTGCTGAGAAATCTCCTCTCTCATTCTGCATTCCCCATCCTCACCCCCACACCCAGTTGAACACCAGGGCTTCAGACTCGTATGACACCACCAGGGGAAGAGAAGAGCATGAGAGCAAATCTTCCTCTCCTTTCTGTGAAGTTAACAAAAGGGACAAACCCAACATAAAGGTCAGGAGTCAGAAATGCCCATGACCCGCCCCCCATGCACACCACAGCAACCAGTCTTCGGCAGGAATTTACCTTGAACTGAGTAACGGGGCCTTTGGAGTGGGTTCAGGCTAGACTGCAGACTCATCACAGGAGCCCATAGCATGAGAGCAGAGAGAGACACCCTCAGGCCCCCTCCTGGGGAAGATTCTTGTCTTTCTGACATCATCAGAAAGCCTCCTGCTTTGCAAAGCGGACTGTTGCCCACACACCGGCTCACCGGGAAGATGCCATTCTATGCCAAGCAGCAGGTGAGTTACTCCACTCACACTCCCAGCTTTAGGGTTTGCCAGTGACACCAAGCAGCAGGCCCTCTCACCTGCATCTCTGCTAACTCTCCCACCTGGAGGCCACACAGTCCTTCCCACCCACTGTGGTTACAGCAATAGCCTCCTTCCACCGCTGAATAAATCTACAGCTCCCATCCCAGGTTAGCCCCAGACAAGCCCCAGTTGCTAACATCCGAATCGGCTCTCATGAGGTGATGAGGCTTTCTGATGCGGTCTTATCCCAGATGAAGGAGGCAGCCTTAGTGTCTACAATGTTCTGCCTTCTCAGAACACAGGTCCCAAAGCAAGCTCCAATGTCAACATCATGGATTCATGCTGAAACAACAAAGATTTGTGATGTCTGTCATATAGACTCAGGTCTCCAAAATCATGGGGCTACCTTCTAATGGAGAGCCAGATGGTGCGTGGTTCTCTGTCCTAAGTCTAAGCACCACTATTGGAGATGCCATCAACTCTTCTGTTTGAAACATTCTCCTGGCCATTGTGTGTGTGCTTCAGCATCTCACAGAGAAAGAACTTTGTTTGGGGATTGTTGGGTTTTTTTGAGAGTGGTGTCCCTGTGTCGCCCAGGCTGGTCTCGAACTCCTGGGCTCAAGTGATCCTCCCCCTTCAGCCTTCCACATAGCTGGGATTGCAGGCTTGCACCACCACACCCAGATGTCCAGAAAAGTGATGCTGCTATTTGTTCAGTCAATGTCAATGCTTAGTAAATTGGAGGGACCATAAGCAGCTTACCACACAGAATATTAATTTCACATCTTCAGTATAAAAGAATGGTTCACAACCTGAACCAATTTGCCTCTCAGGGGACATTTGGTAATATCCGGAGATGTTTTGGGCTGTCACAAATGGGAGTGGAGGAGTGCTCCTGGCATATAGTGGGTCAAGGACATGGATACAGCTAAACGTGCTACAGTGCTTAGTACAGCATGCACACGAGTGTACACACACACACACAACAAAGAATTATCTGGTCCAGAGTGTCAGTGGTACAAAGGTTGAGAAACGTTGATACGCAGTGAAAAGTTGTGTCTTTCCATAGACCTCCAAAATTTACGGGAAAGTAAGCCACCTCTGTTTTAAGTTCAGTTTTCAGAATGTAGTTTTAGGCAAGGCATCTGATTTTTCCTGCCTTGGTTTCCCATGTCTGCAAAATGGTAAAGATTCTCGGTCATTTGTTCCTCTTCTCTCTCTCCTTCCCTGAGAGCTGCTAATGAATAGTTGCCAACTATGTTGAAGACTCTAATTACTGTTATCCCTAGGATATCAGTTCAAGATTGTAGGGCACCCTGGAGTCCTGCAGATGGGAGATACTGAGCTTAAAAGGAGCCAGTCCTGTCCTTGGTGTACCATTTATCATTCTCAAAGGGCAGTATCAAGCCCTTAGGCCTGAATTACTCAAAGTTGAATTACTCAAATCAACTCTAGCATCTGCTGAAGGCAACCCAGGGTTCTCACAATTAAATCACAGTCTTTTCCAAAGTCAGGGACTGAGGACTTCAGCTGAGGGTTTCCCTTAACCAGCAAGTGAGATTCAGAAAATCCTAGCATGTAGGGAACATTTCACACATCTTTGTTGATTGACTACCTGATGCAAAATTCCAATAAAATGTATTAATATGATAAAACTGGGGGTACCTAAGATTCAAAGTTGCCATTAGGATTCAATACACCAAGAAACCTTTCCTGTGCCTCCCAACAGCGTAAGTGCTGCAATTCGAAAAAAAAAAAAGTTTGTAATTCAAAGTCTGCTGGATGATTGCAAAGTTGTGCCTTCACAAAGTTCTCACCAAGCAGGAGATAGCCTGATGTTCACGCCAAATACTTACCTAAAGCAAAGATGAGCCCCACAACTGACGAGCTCCACAACTATTTTCCCTGCTCATGACCCCATCCGGATGCTGGACACCTCTCTATCTGGAAAGGATGGAAGTCTCTAGGTCACAGTCCTGTAGGAATCAACCTGCAAAACTCCACTGAGCACACACTGCTGTGAAAACCACAGTGGGACGTCAAATATATGAAGACACGGTGGGGCACAGTGGCTCACGCCTGTAATCCCAGCACTTTGGGAGGCTGAGGTGGGAGGATCGCTTGAGGCCAGGAGTTTGAGACCAGCTCAGGCAACATAATGGGACCCTGTCTCTACAAAAAATTTAAAAATTAGCCAGGCATGGTGTCACACACCTGTGGTCCCACCTACTCAGGAGGCTGAGGCAGGAGGATGGCTTGAGCCTGGGAGGTTGAGGCTGCAGTGAGTGATGATTGCACCACATCACTCCAGCCTGGGAAACAGAGCCAGACTCTGTCTCAAAATATATACATGTATACGAAGACATGGTATCTGTCCTCATGGAGCATCCAACTGACCCAAGAAGTAAATGCTGGCATCAAATTACAGAAACCTCATATACCAGATAAGTGTAAGTATTCGTTTGAGTGGCACCGCTGATGACAAATTCAGAGAAAAGGACTTGGAATGGGTTGGGCAGGCTTCCTACGGTTGGGAAGTATAGGTAGGAGTTCTGAGACAGCTAAAAGAGTCACCCAAGCCTTCCTCCTCAGCTCTAGGCCAATTGCAAGAAGATCATTCAGGTTTTCCAGGCAAGATGTTTCCGGGCGAAAGGCCCTGAGTTCTGGCATGGGTTGTTTTGTTTCCTCATTCAGCCGAGCGGCTACTGACAGCAGCCCATAGCCCAGGCCCCCCGGAATTTGTTAATGATCAAGCGAGGACTGAACCAGACCCATGGTTCTCAAACCTGAGGTCTGAGATTCTTCATTTTTAGCCTGTTCCCTGGTGTCAGCCTAGAGACTTCACTTTAAGAATCACTAAATGAGAGTGTGGGTAGATAAAAGCAAAGTACAATGCCCCTTTCGGGAAAAGTATGCAAAATGCATATCTAAACAAAGGCCTGTTGGGAGCATCGGTCCTTGCTGAAGCTGCACCTCCTAGCCTAGGCGGTTATATTACATCATTTTACTAGGTGTTCAGCATCAGGAACTCAGGAAGTCTCAAAGACCTGGCTCCACTAAACAAATATTTCTTGAACCCCTGCCATGGAACAAGGGCTTTGCTGTGATATCATCCCACTGCAATGTTCATCTCATTTCGACGGGTCTGAGCTAAACTGTGCAAAAATGATTCTTTGAGTTGACACAAAGGGAAGCGGGGGATAGACATGGATCTTGCATGAGATTTGAGACACACACACACCACGCACCCTGAAGTGACCTAGCACAGGAAGGGGTGGAGGCCAGAAAAAGGGACCAAAGAGAAAAAAACAACTCACGGCAGACAACAGATAAACCACTTTGCGGTTAGGTCCAGAGTATAGGAATTGAATCAATTCTGGAAAGTGGTTTCCTCCCAGATCTGCTTGATTCTCACCTTGCACATTTGTGACGAGCATTTTCTTCCTTTTTAAAAAAAGCTACTTAGCCATAAAGGCAACCTTGCATCCCATTTGCTATTTTACAGAGCCTCTTACTGAATTCCTATGGAGCAGATAGACACTCACCCATGGCAAATCTGAGCTCATCCTTGCAATGAAGACCAGAGCCATTCTCTGCCAGCAGAGCTGCTTTTTATTTCTTTTTAATGAGTGAAGTTGAAAAATAAGTTCATCAGCTGAAACTGCCAGGGAAATTTGAGACAGCAAATGCAATTATCAACTCAGTTGAAATGTATTATTAAGAATAATGCCCAGCTCTGTTGTAGCATTTTCTGGCTTGAAAGCCATTTACAAACATCAACTAATTAATCCTTACCTCAGCATGGTGAAGCAATTAAGTATGATTATCCCCATTTTACAGAGGGGGAAACTGAGGCACCCAGAGGTTAAGCACCTTGCCCAAGGCCACAGAAAGGATGGGGGTCTAGAATCACAGGCATTCTCTGACTTCAATTACACACTGAAAAGCTCTCATGGCCAAGGAAAAGTGAAGTCCATCAGCAGAGAGCGTCCCTGAAAAAAAAAGGAGGGGAGACTGATGGAGAAATCTTTAGCCCCTGCTTTCCATAGCACCTTTTTACAAATAATCAGAATTTTATTTTTCTTTAGTGTTTTCCTTCCTCATTAACTTTTTTAAAACATGCTGACTTGGGGAAAATGCCAAAGCATTTTAATGATGTATGAAATAAAATAATAATAATAAAACCTTCTGCCCACACAAAGAGAATCCGAGCCTGGTGTTTGGAATGGTGCTTTTCTTCTCCCCTCACACGTTCATAGCACCCCATTTCTGTGCCATGTCACTCAGCTGCAGCCAGAAACTTATTTTTATTATTTAGGGAAAATAAAATGAACATTGAAACTCAGCAGGCTTGGCCAGAAGAGCAGAACTTTGCCTTTTCTACCCTTTTACAAATCCTATATTCTCTTCCATTCCCATTCCCCTGAACTTTTCACCAAGCTGCCAGCCCCACCAGAAAAACCTATGTGGGTGTTTTGTTTGTTCCTTGCATTTTGCCTGATTTTCTCTCATTTTCCCTTCTGTTTTCAGATCTTCATCAGGAAAGGTGAGTGCTGCGACTAAGTCTCCCCTCGTTCACGTTAAAGGCCCCATGGTTGATAGTTAAGGGTCCGAGACAGGCTGGAAGCACCAGTGTCACATCACAATGTCCCAGGGCCCACAGCTGCTTTTGAGCCCATCACCATCGTCTTCCTGGGCTTTAGTGGACTCCTCTTGCACCTGTCCTTGCAGTGGTGAGCACAGTCTCCTCTTCCTTCAATCGCCCACTGATGGCAGATAGGGAAGGCAGAGGGGATGGGGTGAAGGCACCGGGTCAGCTCCCCCACACCCTGCTCCTGCCAGGTAGGAGCCCCCCACAAGTCTTCTCTCAATCCTGCACCCCAGCTTAAGCTTTTCCTGCTGCACGAACCCATCAGCACTATCCCCGAGCCTGTCTGTTCACCAGCGGTACTCTCTTCTCCTTGGGTTCATGTAAAGTTGTCTCAATGAGTTTTTAAAATGCCGTACTGTTTAAAAGACATATATAAAAACTCTTTTGAAACAGGCAAAGTTAAACTTTAGGTTGGTGATGAGGGACACCCATTTGGGTGCTAAAACTAGAAAGAAAATAATAGCACAGAAATAATTACCACATGGATCGGGCACCACTCCTGGACCAGGAAGCTTGGATCAGGTGCTGCCACCACTCCTGATGCAGATGCCACTCGGAATCCACAAAGCCAGCTAATGGATACCAAAATATGGCAGTGGAAAAACTCCATGTCTTCACCGCCATATCTGTGGTGGAAAAAATCACCAAATGTCATGTCAAATCACCTGAGTAGTGAAATCTAATTTGCATCCAGAACCCTCGCTGCAAGGGAGTCAAATAACGTGTTCTTCAGCTTCCTAATCTCTGCAGTTCAGGAAAACACACCAGAAAGGGATGGAAATGGATTCTGAGAGTCAAAGACCCATATTCACCCCAAGCAGTGTATAAACGTTTGCAACTAATAAAGGCTGTGAAAATTTGTCCTTTAGAGGTGCTTGTGCCTCATGAAGCAGCAAAGGCAAGCACCAAACAATATGACAGAGCTATCTTACAGGAAAACAATAGCACAAAGGAGGCAAGCCAGAAGTTAGGACCTACAGCTGTGGGCCTGGCACAGTGGCTCATACCTGTAATCCCAGTGCTTTGAAAGTCTGAGACAGGAAGATCGCTTGAGCCCAGGAGTTCGAGACCAGCCTGGGCAACATGGTGAGACTCTGTCTCAAAAAAAAAAAAAAAAAAAAAAAAAAAAAAAAAAAATTAGCCAGGCATGGTGGTGCATGCCTGTAGTCCCAGCTACTGTGGAGGCTAAGGTGGAAGGATAGCTTGAGCACAGGAGTTCAAGGCCGCAGTGAGCCAAGATTGTGCCACTGCACTCCAGCCTAGGTGACAGAGAGAAAAACCCATCTCTTAAAAAAAAAAAAAAAACTACAGAGACCCAACTTCTGATGGGTAGCTTTGTCTACTCTATCATAATGGTTTCCTCATAAGAATGTTGCAATGATTCAACAAATTGATGCATGTAAAGTATATAGGATACTGCTGGGCACTTAAAAAGTATTATTAAACGTTAGCTATTGTTAACATTATAAACATTAATAGTACATGTGAATATAATACTATTAATATTAATTATTTGTGCCTGGTTTTTTTATATGCCAGACTTTGACTAAAATTGGACTGAGAGTGATCACCTCGTGCCAGACTTACCTTCTGCCCTTATAGATCCCCAGTCATGCCCAGGAAATAATCACAGCCTTCATTCTAAAGAATAGTGGGAGACACTTGCTTCAATATAAAAATAAGCGCCGTGTGCTTACTAATTCCCCTTTAATGCAGCACACTCTTTCTTTTCTTCTCCTGCATTGGAGTTGTCTATCGCTTGGTCTCTGGAAATGTGGGACGGGGGGGTGAGTGCCATTCCCCCCATGAGAAATATCAATATCAGCCTTGATTCTGTATGATAAACTCGGAAAACAAGGCCCCTTGCGCCTTGGCTCTGCCCTCCCCACTTAGCTCTGCCCCACTCTGCTCAGCCCCGCCCAGCCTAGCCCCTCCCACCCTGCATAGCCCCGCCCCATCTCGTCTAGCCCGGCCCTGTCCCATATAGCCCCGCCCCACCCAGCTTGCCTCCCGGCTCCCGCCCCCCCTTCCCACCCCCGACTCCTGCCCTCCTGGTTGACCACACCTGTGTGAACTGTTCCTGCAGCCTCCTCCACACAGCAGCCATCACTGTCTGTCAAGGTTCACCTTAGGTGCCTTCTTCAGGAGCCTTCTCTCAACCCCAGAGCTCAGCCAAGTGTCCCGCCTCGAACTCCGTCTTGACACAACCGCGTTCAATGGAAAGTGTCTGTTCCGCGTCAGTCCCTCTCGCTAGACTAGGGGAACATCAGGGTTGTAGCTGGCTCTTGTTCATTTCAACATTCTCGTGCCTGGCATGCAGCCAGCACATAGTAGGTATTCAATAAATGTTTGTTTAATCCAAACACAAGCGAACAATTGATTGGACCCTGCCTTCTACCAAGGTGGCAACGACGAGGCCCCTTTTTCCGTTTCTGTCTGCCTTCTTGCACACACACCTCTCCATAGGGGCCTCCCACACTCGTCCATCACCATGGTCATCTGGGGAGAGTTTCAGATACAGATTTCTAGGCCCCCACGTGGAGATTTTAAAAATCTTTCCCCACATAATTCTGATACAGAGACAGGTTTTGGAATCATTGGTAAAGTTCGGTGAGATAAATCTGAAATGATGTAAAAATGATGTTTCTGGAGAAATGGAAATGAAACAGTAACATTCACATAAAACGCTTGACAAGCCATGGCCAGAGGGGAGGGGAAAGGGGAAAAAAATCTTGTCTTGAGTGCTGGAATTTTAGATTTGTAGCGCAAATAACCTCAAGCAAAATAAATTTAGTCGAAGACAGTGCACAACACCAGGCCACCTGTCAAATACACAGTTTCTTCTCTTTCAAGAAAGCAGGAGAGAGAGAGAGAGAGAAAAGTAGCAGTTCTCCTTAGTGAAAGCCTGCAAACTTGAATCTTTGGTAAACGCCAGAATATCTTCGATAACACATTTACACACCTATAAAAACAAGAAGTTCGGTCAGAAATGCCAATAAATGATTCTGAGCCTGTCTTAAAGCCATACAGCTGCAAAAACATAAAACATCTCTCAGACTTTTAGAGCAACAGCTTCAGAAGAAGAAAAAATGCCCATATACAGTCTAAAGTAGAATGACTTTTTGAAGTTTTTATAGTAAAAAAAAAAAAGACAGTCTTCGCCGTTTTATTTTGTGTATTTTATTTCTTTTTGCAAAATTGACTAAAGAGATATACAAAGACTAGAAGTTTACATAGAAGGAGAGAAGAGTGTGTGATCAGAGCCGGAGAAGAGGAAGCGAATGGGTTGAAATTAAGTTGAACTTTTTCTTGCTTAGTATCCAGCCTGATTCCAGGCTGAAACTTTGCCATTGGCACAGATTAAAATAAAGGAGATTATTAAGAGGAAACTGTGAGTAGTCAAAGCCAGGTACAAGAAGAATGTCCCATGCCATCTTGACATTGAACCAAGCCAGTGATGGGTAGAGAAGAGATCTGTTAAGCCCTCAAGATAACATTTCAACACCCGCCATCCTAGCCACTAGCCACCCTTGGATCTGGGTTTCCATGAAGCCACTTTCAGCTGTCTCAGATGTCGTTCTACCCATTTCTGATCCGACTGGAAGTGCTTGTTTGTTCAGCTTTCCCCCTTCGGCACAGCAAGAAGTTACTCTGTTGTAATTCCAGTTCTAGTGAGCTTGGTGCATCTTTAACAGTTCTTGTGTTGCTATTAACTTAGTGACTAACTGAGAGGTGTTTAGCTTTTGAAACAGTGCCACAAAAACTTCGCCCTCATCTCTGGGTGATGTCAGCCCCATAAACGGGAGCACTGGAGGGGACAATAGAGATTGCAGTGGTAAATTTTAATGAGGTGGACCCTTCTTTGCCCCAAATCTGAAATTACGCCCAGGTTTTGCACCAGGCAGTGAAATGTATCTCTGAAATAATTTAGGATGTAAATTCTGATTTAAGAGTAATTTTGGTGCTTTGGCTTTTAAATTCCATCGGGGGGAAAAAATCATCAAGTCTTTTTACATTCTCCACTACCAGATGATTTCAAGAGACTCATAAAGACTTTATGAGAAGAAACTGCTGATTTCTCAATGGAGTTGGCATAGATGGTCCAAACAAGCCTTAAAGCAGCTCTTAAAGGTAGGAGACAGTAAATTTAGCACGAGAAACTAAAAGACACTAGCCTCGGAAAGCCTCAGTGAAAACACCCAGCAAGCAGACAGTTCAAGGTGAGACCAAAACTCAGCACTCTTCTTTATAGGGACCTAGATTCGTTCAGAGTTAGAGAAATAGTCTAGACATCAATGTACCCTAGATGGCTATGTGTGCCCAGAAGAAAGACACAGTCGTGATCTTAAATCCATAGTTTAACTTCACAGTCATGATTTTAAGTCTATGTTTTAACTTTACAGACGAATCATGAAATTCAGCACCCATGTTGACCTGCTGACAACTAAACCATAATATTAATTAATGGTTCATGGGACCCTGGCCAAGGCCTACATTAAAACAGACAATGCTTATGCTGACGTCGCACAATCTCTTCAATAAGTACAATTAACTTTTCACTTTTTTAATGGTTTCCTCCAGCCAATGCCATAAAGAGGCGTTTCCGTCTATCTTCAATGGCCTCCCAGTCACTCTCAGGCCTTTATATCCAGCAAAAACAAACAAGCTACATGATGCTAAGTGTTGCAAAAAATAAAGAGTTTAGGAGCTCAGTCAAATGCATGGGTTTGTATTTCTAAATTCCGAGTTTGTTTTTTTTTGTTGTTGCTTTTTGTTTTTTTTGTTTTTTGTTTTTTGTTTTTTGAGATGGAGTCTCACTCTGCTGCCCAGGCTGGAGGCAGTGGCTCGAACTAGGCTCACTGCAACCTCCGCCTCCTGGGTTCAAGCAATTTTCTGCCTCAGCCTCCTGAATAGCTGGGATTACAGGCACCTGCCACCATGCCGGGCTAATTTTTGTATTTTTAGTACAGATGGGGTTTCACTATCTTGGCCAGGCTGGTCTTGAACTCCTGACCTCGTGATCCACCCACCTCAGCCTCCCAAAGTGTTGGGATTACAGGCGTGAGCCACTGTGCCCAGCCGTTTTGTTGTTTTTGAATTCTACTTCTTATGCTCAATCACTTTCTCTGGTAGTTATTAGGCTCCTAAGAGAATTTGATTTTAAACCCAATTCCAAATAGCTAATGTAAATGATGAGCATCTCAAGAAAGTTTTCTTTATTTATTATGTATGTGAAGTCCCTTTTGCTACTGTTGACTAAATGACCCCGTGATAGAATGGGCCACCATCCCAAAATTACAGCACAGATTGAGAATTTCTAACATGAAGAGGCAAAGTACCTGTGCTTTGCTGGGGAAAGTATCTCATGCTATCACCCTCATTTTTTCTTAGCACTCTATCCTTTTTTATTTGTTTTTGTCTCAGTTTGTACCTTAGCATCTAGGACTCCTTGGAATAGTCAGCCTGTTTCCAAGTAGCAACTGAGACCTGAATTTTGGAGCCATGCAAGGGATTTTAAACACACGGTTTTATATCTACATGTCAAATAACAGAATCCGCATTACCATAGAATGACCATAAACTTGCGGGGTTTTTTTTAAGTTCTTCACTTAAATAAATGCATGTCTGTCATTGAAAAATAGCCACTCCCCAAGATACAAATAATGCCACCACTTTAATGCAGAGCTAATATAGTCCTAGAAGCCCCTTTGACATTGAAGAAATCTTCTTGAAGCAATGTCTAGAAAGTGCGTCCATAGATAACTCTCAGTCCACAGAGGGTATCTTCACAAGCAGGTGCCAGTGAACTGGCTGAAATATCAAGATGCACTTTTCGAAATAATGAGAATCTATAACAGCTAGAAACCATTCAGTCATTCTTTTTTTCCAGTTCTGCTTCTTCTAATGTGAGTTTTGGGGAATGGATATTGATAGGTAATAAACAGCAGCTGCAATAATGCTATTGAATGAATATAGCCATTTTTCTTCTATAGTGTTCTATCCATGGGCTCAAGATCCTACAAACTAAAAGACAGCAGAGGCAGCATTACCAGCTTACTAAGGACCACAAGCGTGACTAGTCCAAAAGTTTAACAGTATTCGTTTCACTTATTCCTAAACCAGGGTTTTCTTAATCCCACTGTATCGTATCTGCAAAGTAATTAAAAATAAGTCTTGTGAATTATGCCCTAAGGAAGGCTAGCTTTCCAGAAATTAAAAAAAAAATCAGGCAGAAAGATGTGAAATGGTTTATTTAGCATAGGCCAGAATAAAGAACTGCCAGCTGCATCTTTCCTCATCCATTGCTAAATAAATCCCATTAATTTTCTCAATCTGATAAATTACTGATAAAATCAAAGGGAACATGAATCCCAATGTTCTTGTCTCCAAAATGAGGCCTAAAATCTGTGTTTGTTTACATATGCATTTCCAAAATGAGTAATTTAAGATTGCATTGTTTATGTCATTTGGTACAGGCTGCCTTTAGGCATGAAGGACACCAGCATTTTAGTGGCAAATGCTGCCCCTGTCACCTGCACCAGCCAAACCTTTCAAAGAGAAGCCAGAGGAAGTCTTGGTGAAGAAGCTGGAAATGTTAGCACAAGACAGGATCTCCTGCTTCCTTCCTGTGCTGCTGATTCAAGATAGATGGTGGGCATGGGACTGGTTGAACAAGCCTGTGGGTGTAAGGAAATCACAGCTTGTGTGTACGGCATAAATCATTAGAGAAGGGTACATCAGCCTGACATGGGTGGTTAACACCCAGCCTGGCTCATTCTAAATAGAAAAGAAAATGAGACCAGGCACTGGTGGCTCACACCTGTAATCCTAGCACTCTGAGAGGCTGAGGCGGGAGAATCACTTGAGCCCAGGAGTTTGAGACCAGCCTGGGCAACATAGCAAGACCTATCTCTATTTTTTTTTAAATTATAAATGAAAAAAAATTTTAAAGAAAAAAATGACATCACCTGACCCTATGATATTATTGGCCTTAACCAATGCAGCAAACTCAACAGAAACTGGTTATTATAAGCATAGTGGTTGACAATTACTACAAATTATTACTCACAGTGATTGAGTATTTACTAAGTATCAGATACTATGGTGTTAAGATAAGTTGTCTAATTTCATCCTCCCCACAACCTTTGCAAGTGAAGTCATAAAAAGAATCAGTATGGAATGAACTGGGAATCCGGTTAAAGCTCTTTCTCTTAGCAGGCATGTGATGTTGGGCAACTAACCTTTCTAGACCTCAGTTTCCTTATCTGAAAAATGAGACAGTAATGCTGCATGCCTCACAGGGCTCTTGTAAGGACTGAGCCAGCTGATGTACATAGAGCACTAAGCATATCATAAGCACTGTTTACTTTTAATTTTATTTATTATTATTATTTCTTTTTTAAAAAAAGACAGAGTTTCACTCTGTCACACAGGCTAGAATGCAATGGTGCAATCTCGGCTCACTGCAACCTCCGTCTCCCAGGTTCAAGTGATCCTCCTGCCTCAGCCTTCCAGGTAGTTGAGATTACAGGTGTCCGCTACCACACCCAGCTAATTTTTTTGTAATTTAGTAGAGACGAGGTTTCATCATGTGTTCCAGGCTGGTCTTGAACTCCTGACTTCAAGTGATCTGCCTGCCTTGGCCTCCCAAAGTGCTGTGATCACAGGTGTGAAATCCCATGCCTGGCCAATTATTTTATTTTTAAGTTTTGGGGTTTTTGTGTTTTGTTCTTATTGTTTGTTTGTTTTTTGAGACAGGGTCTTCCTCTGCTGCCCTGGCTGGAGTGCTGTGGCTAGATCACAGCTCACTGTAACTTCTGCCTAATAGGTTCAAGTGATCCTCCCACCTTAGCCTCCCAAGTAGCTATGATTACAGGTGCATACCACCATGCCCAGCTAACTTTTTATATTTTTTTTTGTACAGACAGGATCTCTCTATGTTGCCCAGGCTGGTCTTGAACTCCTGGACTCAAGCAATCTTCCCACCTCTGCCTCCCAAAGTCCTGGGATTACAGGCATAAGCCACTGCACCCTGCCCTTTTAGTTATGTTTGATTTATGCTTAGAAAGTAAATTGACACTGAGAGTGCAATATCTTTCGAAAATATCAAACATAATATTTTTCGTGAGAAAAAATGCACAATAGCGAGTATAAGTATCCCGCCATTGATTGCCAGAGAGTTCCGTTTCTGTGCCTGGCTGCAAGCTTATCGCTTTCCTCCTTCATGACCACCATGAGTGTCCCTCCCATGGTCTTGCTGTTTGTGCAACAACCTGTCCAGGTTGGACAAAACCGTGCTTCTGTGAAAGATACACAAGCCCCTGCACTTTCCAGAAAAGTGAAAGAGAAGGTTAAGGATGGCACAACTCTCTCAAGCTCAAGTGCAGTTCAGGTGTGTCCTGCAGTAGCTGCCTTGGCTCTCTGTGCAGCCACAGCTCACACTGCTCTGTGTCATCACCGCACTCTCTAGATCTGCTGAGATATGGATGTTTATCCCCGTAGCCTTATAACAGAGTGAAGGGGCAAGAATTGCTCTCCCTGTCTTCACGAGGTGATTATATTAAAACCTTATTGCCAACATGACCTCCTAATTATTCCAGAGTGCCAAGATCTGGCCTTCCACAGTGCCTTTCCACACAATTACCATTGAGCCTGATGACCCTGCTCTTTTCCTATTTTCAATTTCACTTTTAAAATTACCAGGTTCTCTCAATCCGATGAAGGACTACCTCCACCATAAGAAAACAGCATATAAGGCACTGCATTTTCTATTTGTAAATATTAAAATAAAAGGGGGACTTCAGCCCCTGTCGATACAAATGTCAGCCTTGGGCTACAACCCCTGATTCCTCTAAGATTTTTGTGTCCCCATCCTCCAGGGAATGGATACAACTAATTGCACCAAGCAAGGTTGGAATCGCCATGCTGGCAACGTGGTTCTCTCTAGAATTGTGCCTGCACCTAAAACCATTTCCTAGAAGCAAGGGAAGGTGAGACTATTGGCCTGTGGAACAGTGAGTTTTCTATCATTTAATGCTCCCATCTTGTTCCCACTCACAGAAGAGCAAGCATAGGAAAATGTGTTTTCTATGAAAGTTCATTCTTGATCTTTTTTGAGCACTGGAATCACAGGATGAACTACTTTCTGAATATATTGTGTTTAAAAAGAGAATAAAGCCAGGCATGGAAATGCACACCTGTAATCCCAGCTACTTGAGAGGTTGAGGCAGGAAGATCACTTGAGCCAAGGAGTCCAAGACCAGCCTGGGCAACATAGAAAGACCTGGTCTCTTAAAAAAAAAAAAAAAAAAAAAGAGAGAGAGAGACAGAAAATAAAACTAGTATGCCCAGTAGCTCTGATATTTGAAGGTGGGGTGGGTGACGGTGAATAGGTGAATAGAATGTATTTTTGAGGAATATTTCTTCATTCTTCCTGGCAAAGGAAGAATCATGGAGAGGGCTGGGATTCTCTTTGCTCATTTTTTTTTTTTTTGAGGCAGAGTCTCACTTTGTCACCCAAGCTGAAGTGCAGTGGCTTGATCTCAGCTCACTGCAGTCTCTGCCTCCCCGGTTCAAGCAATTCTCCTGTCTCAGCCTCCAGAGTAGCTGGGATTGCAGGTGTGCACCACCATGCCCAGCTAATTTTTGTATTTTTAGTAGAGATGGGGTTTCATCATGTTGGCCAGACTGGTCTTGAACTCCTGACCTCAAGTGATCCACCTGCCTCGGTCTCCCAAAGTGCTAGGATTACAAGCATGAGCCATCATGCTCCGCCTGTCTTTGCATTCTGAAAGCCTTCATGATGGTGATCTGTAGGGTGTTGAAATTTAAATGCACAGACTCTGAAAAGGTCAAAGAAATAAATGCTGGGTTCTTTTTGGTGCTGTCATTAGATACCATTTTACCAGCTTCATGGCCCTCAGAGGTCGGGTAGTGGAAGCGTGGCTGTCAGAACGTCAGGGTTTGTGGATGGTGCTTCTAGTACCCACCTATTTAGGATCTGTCACTGGTTCACTGGCCTTTTGGGCTGCCACTCTGGGTTTCTGGTTACTCACCTGTGAAGGACAAGTAATAATACCTCCTTTACCTTCCTCCAAGGGACATGGCTGCCCAATATAATTAAGAACTTTTAAGGTTCTCGTATTAAAGTGTTAACAAGAATCCCCCCAAAATGGAAAAAAATAAACAAGATAGGAGTTCGTGGCTGCACTTGTCTGTTACTCCTGAGTACCTCACAACCATTAATGGCTAAAGGCAAGAAGACGCCAGGACTGATGTCACCGGCTCTGTAGTTCAACCGTCTTCTCCCCTGGTATGCTGGGAACCCTTAGGCAATTGACTTAAGCACCCCATGGCTCAGTTTGCTCACCTGTAAAATGGGTATAATCATACTCACTACCTCATTCATAGTTAATGATGTATAAAGTTTTTGAAACTATAAAATCCAATGTATGTGCTAATTATTATAAATCCAAAAAAGCACCACAGTTCAATTTTTAATTACCTATATATTTTATTGAAAATACATAAAGCACATAATAAAATTAACCTAAGTGTCAAAAATTACTGCTTGCCTGTGCTGTCTTGTCCATCTCTCTGCCAGAATTACAGGAGCAATTTTCTAAACTAGATTAATAATTTCATTTTAGTGGTAGAAGTTGAACCAATATGACCAGGCCTAACCTGTGATTTAATGTGTTATAAAATAGCATCTCCCATTCTTGCCTCAATTTCCCTTAGTTATTATAACTCATTTAATATAATACTAGAGCCTATTACCAAAATGTTGTAATAAAATTAAATAGAGATTTATGTCAATTTCATGTTAAGGGGTTTAAACACTGAAGAATGATCACATTTTAAATTTAGATCTTTGAAGAGTAACCTAAAATATTCCATACAAGGGAAAAATATTTTTAAACTATTTTAAGATATAATTTAGAAGGAGAAAATCTACAGGTACCCGTCTTGGGCTTCTAACACTCAATTACCAAAAAAAAAAAAAATGTCATTTTCTACATTCTTCACTTTCTCAAAAAAGAATAGATTCTAGATCATAACAGTGAACACAAGCCCAGCAAACTCTGGGCTTATTCTTGTTTAATAATCAGTGGCCCATGGACATTAGACATTCAGAATTTCAAGTCCAAGAAGAGGACAAGAGATACAAAATGAAATTTTGGGTGTCGTTGGCCTTTAGAAGATGAGAGTAAAATTAATATCAGCCACATTTCTGAAGCCCGTTAGAATAAAATACTATAATAAAGCCAGGAAGACCAAGACCATATGGCCCCCTGTTTCAAATTAGTTAGCAGGTAGCTGGGAGATAACACCAAAGATTTCAAGAAACAACCTGAGACTCGTCTGAAAGGCGTATGTAGGAAAGGCACATGGTAGCTGAAGGAATGAAAGAATGGGAAATGGAGGAATAAGTCCGTGCTGCTGCTAAGGGAATTCAGTGCAAGGAAAAGAGCTCTGTGAAAATTTCTGGGGGCCAGGCATGGTGGCTCACACCTGTAATCCCAGCACTTTGGAAGGCTAAGGCAGGAAGATGGCTTGAAGCCAGGAGTTTGAGACCAGCCTGGGCAACATAGCGAGACCCTGTCTCTAACAAACATTTAAAAATTAGCCGGGCATGGTAGCATGCGTCTATAGTCCCAACTATTTGGGAAGCTGAGGCAAGAGGATCCATTGAGCCTGAGAGTTCAAGGCTACAATGAGCTGTGATTGTGCAATTGCATTCTAGCTTGGGCAACGGAGAGAGACCTCGGCTCTAAAAAATAAAAATAAATAAAAAGGGAAAAAAGAAAAATTCTGGGTGTGTGTTCTCATTGTAGCCATAAAGAAAGGATGAGATCAGGAAGGGTACAGAGTTAGGGGAAATTAAGCTCTGCAAGGGAGTGTGTGATCCAGGTGTGGACGAGGGACCTTGGGAAGGAGGAAGACACATGAGGCTGCCCTTCCCGTGAAACCAAGCAAGCTAAACCAGCAGCGTTGCTCTGCACCCTGTCTGATTATATTTTAAGCTACAGACAAATCTGCAGCTATTACGGAACCACTTCTTCTAAGTGCCACCTTCAGTTGGCAATTCTTGATGGTACTGTCTCATTTGATGGTAAGTGTGTCCCCCAGAGGGTTTAGCATAGGTGACAATGAGTGAAATTAATTCCTATGCTTTTAGCAGCAAACATGCTGGGTACTGCTTGGAAAAGTTGGCCCTCACTGTTGTTTGTCTTATCCCAGACTCCCCCTCACTCCCACTCTCTCCTCTGCTGGCCACAAGCTGCAAAAGGCACAAGACACATAATGTGTGCAGTTGGACTGGACCCAGAGCCATATTGGTTGCAACTGCATCATTGCTATGGCTTAAAATCACATTATGGGTCCATTCAGCACACATCCAAGGTTTTGGGGGAAAAAGCACGAATTGTTAAGTGGGGCAGTGGTAGGTATAGTACATAAACCGTTAGAAGAGGAAGCTAATGTTCCCAGAGTGAGTAGCTCCCCTGCTTCAAATATAGGTAGGCTGAGGAAGAGAGAGGAGAGATTTAATCAGCTTCCTCCAGAGTTGTTTTTTTTTAAGAGCTTGATTACGATGCATATGAAACATTTTAAA
Organism: Gorilla gorilla gorilla; assembly: GCF_029281585.2. Taxonomy (NCBI): domain Eukaryota; kingdom Metazoa; phylum Chordata; class Mammalia; order Primates; family Hominidae; genus Gorilla; species Gorilla gorilla. Next base: position 17,224,628 of record NC_073232.2, on the reverse strand, counting down.
GTTTCAGTGCTACCTATAAACCTGTTCCCTTTTTGCTAATTGCTCTCCATAAAACTAGATCAAGAAGTAGGACTCCCAGCCCAGTTCAAGTTCTAACATGCCTGCTGGGTACACGTTCAGAGTGCCTAGGTGCTATCTGACGGGCCCTCTGGAAACAGATAGCCTGATGGATAGTGATAAATAGGCAGATGCATTATATTAATAGGTAAATGGCCGTGCAAGGAACTCAAGGTGATGGAAAATAGGATACAATAAACAGTTTGTCATCACAGATATTTCCTAAGAGAAAATGCTTGGGAGGGAGGAGACACCATGTTGCACCTGCATGATTCATCGGCACTGCGGGCCGCTCCAGCAGGGACCCACACCAGCCTTCTAACACCTTTGAACTGGAATCTGAACAGCTGTGTCAATGGCTGGCACACAAGAGCAGGAATCCAAGTGAACCGGCTCGCAGTCAATTTCCCCCGCGTTAGTGGCAATCCATAAACAAGGTGACTGTGGGACATCCCTGAGTCTTTTGCCAAGGATTTCACGAGAACAGCCACCAGCTCTGATCTTTGACTCTGCGACACTTTAGGAAACCAGGAGATCCAAGGGCTGGCCAGATCTGAGCAGGACCTTGGAGCTCTTCCCCTGGATTTGGCAATTCCGATGAGTTGGTCTCAAAAACGTGTGCTTGTTCAGGGCATCTTTCATACAGAGTGAGGGGCTTAGATCCTTGGTTCTTCCTCATCACAGCATCTAACAAGCCTGACAAAGTGTTGTGTACCTTGTGTGAATCCCGCCCGCTCCAGTGGAAGCCTATGGCTTCTGTTAAATCTTAACGTGCACACTCCTTCACAGAGAAACCCCTTCATGGACCCACAGTGGAATATCTGCTAGCTCGTTTGTAATCCGTCCCAGTTTTCTATAAGAATGGCAATCAGTGCGGATGATAAAAACCAATGCCTTTGGCTTACACCACCAAGCCCTTGTGAGATGGCATGATTTGTGATGAGATACCATTGATTCTGTCTAGGCCATTCACACACCATCACAACAAGCAGAATCAAAGCTCTTACGAAGGCTTTTAAGGAATGTGTCCCTAAAACACTGATTTATTAAAGAGTCTCTCTGTGCAGTATTTGGAAGGTAAGAAGAAAGGAGGGTGTGTGTGTGTGTGTGTGTGTGTGCGTGATTTTAAGGTGTTAGCACTAACCTGCTGACAACAACTTTGGATCAGATGTAGCTTTCCCAGTGGTTCTTATGCCAGGATCCAAGATTTAACACACAGAAGGAATGGGGCAATGTGCCTACAAAAATTAGAGTAACTGATCACATGAATTTTAGGGTCATGAGAGAAAGGTAACTGATTGCATCTCTCAGCAATTCCATCAGAGTTTCACAAACATTTAAAAGATGGCCTTTTTACATCCTTGAAGATGAATTCTGCAAGAATTGCAGTACCAGAAAAAGAGCTCCTCAAGTCCCAGCTCCCAGGCCACTGGAAGGTGACCTAACGTGCAAAGATTGAGCATGTCTCTGAAGTGGCTTATTGCTAAGGATTAAAATAGCATGGAAAGTCATTTCTCACTTGTTCATTTGGAGGAGCAAAATGTATGCCAGCTTTTAAAAAATAGTAATGATTATTTTCTGAATTTTACTACCTGGGTGATACTTCTAGGCAGGCCACAGCAAAACTAGTTGGGACTAGACATTATATAATTATTTGTAAAGCTACTTTCTGGATTTTGTCAGGTGCATTTCTCTAACTTAAATAATATTGCATTTGTAAAGAAAAAACCTAAATTTCTCACTTTTGCCAATAGGTTAAAGCCTTAAAAAAAATAGGCACAACTTAAAGAGAACATTGGGGAATAGCAGGATTTCATTGGGGCTGTTGAAAGGCAAGAAATAGGCTAGGTGCAGTGACTCATGCCTGTAATCACAGCACTTTGGGAAGCCGAGGTGGACAGATCACTTGAGGTCAGGAGTTCGAGACCAGCATGGCCAACATGGTGAAACCTCGTCTCTACTTAAAATACAAAAAAAAATTAGCCAGGCATAGTGGCTCGCACCTGTAGTCTCAGCTACTTGGGAGGCTGAGACATGAGAATTGCTTGAACCCGGGAGGCAGAGGTTGCAGTGAGCCAAGATCACGCCACTGCACTCCAGCCTGGGCAACAGAGCGCGACTCTGTCTCAAAGGAAAAGAAGAAAAAGAAAGAGAGGCAGGAAATGAGTTCTTGGACAGAAAAGAGTCAGATGACTTACCAGCATCCCCCTTGGCATGGCACTGCAGTTTCCCTCCCCATCTCAGCATCCCATGAAAGCAAATCATGAATTTGATTCCTAAAAAACTATAGCTTGACTGATAACAGCATTACAGAACATTGAATGTATTCTGACTTCAAATGGGTTCGCTTTCTTTGATTAAGGAAAGGAAGTGACTTAGATGACTAAGTAAAATGTAATAGCATCCTGGAAGAACTAATATTCCCAAACTAGTTCTATCATAGGTATGGATTCCAATCCTGTATAATGTGGAAAATAGGTACACCATCAGTACTAATCAGCAGAGAATTGACGGTGTCATGCCCAACAACTATACTCAACATAAAAATTGTGTCCAGAAAATAGTTGTATGGGAGGCCAAGGTAGGAGGATGGCTTGAGGTCAGGAGTTCAAGACCAGCGTGGGAAAACAAGACCCAGTCTCTACAAAAAAATTTAAAAATTAGTCCGGTGTGATGGCATGCACCTGAAGTCCTAGCTACTTTGGAGGCTAAGGAGGGAGGATCACTGGAGCCCAGGAGTTGGAGGCTGCAGTGAACCATGATTGCACCACTGCACTCCAGCCTGGGCAACAGAGCAAGACTCTGCCTCAAAAAAAAAAGCTGTAATAAAACAGTCCCTTCTTAATATTCTTCTCTATTAATTTGGTACAATTCTCACCCCTAAAATGAACGATTTTACCTTCATTCTCTCTGCAGATGAATCTGGAGATCAGGAATATGAAGGGAAACATTTGCCTACTTTCAACAGAAGGATAGTCTCAGAATTGTGCATTCTTTTGTTGTCCTATATGCTCAAAGCCAGTGAGCACTGTAGGGAAATAAACATGTTTTCAGAATAACCATTTAAGACCAACTGAACCTAAACTAACAGGACTAAGAATAATATTGTCATAGCTATTCAAACTGATTCTGAATCCCATGGGAAGTTGTAGATAATTCCTATCACATATCACAGCAATCTCAGCTTCTCAGCGATGGGAGATGATTAACATTTATCCAGAATCTTCTATGTGCTACACACTGTACAAGGCATTTTTACTTGTATTTAATCCCCAATCCAGGGCTGATGTTCAGCTGGTCTGCTCCAATACAAAGTCCTGGCTGACGTCCAGTACAATTGGCCAGATATCACTTCTGATTGGTCTGTGTCCCTAATGACCCTTCAAGAGTACTGTTATTATTATCTCAATATTTACAAGTAAGGAAACTGGAGTTCAGTGAATAACTAACTTCCTGAGGGTCACATGGATTTTAAGGGAAAACACAACTGACCTCTTCTTATGCTTCGTTTGTCTCTTTAGGGACTCTATTTCATGTTTTTACTCTGCCAGGAAAGTTGAAGCTGGATTTTGGTTTCATTTTTCCCCAATATATGCTCAGGGAGGTGAATAGTGTCACTCGAGTACCCTCATAAGTATTCATTGAGGACCCTGTTTATAAGGCAATTGAGTATGGCCTATTATGTATATATGAAAGGGATTTTTATTTTTTTAAATATCTTTAACAGCATTGAGTACTTTTTTTTTTGAGATGGAATTTACATTGTTTCCTTTTTTTCTTTCTTTCTTTGAGACAGAGTCTTGTTCTTGTTGCCCAGGTTGGAGTGCAGTGGCGTGATCTCGGCTCACTGCAACCTCCGCTTCCCGGGTTCAAGTGATTCTCCTGCCTCAGCCTCCCAAGTAGCTGGGACTACAGGCACCCGCCACCAAGCCCGGCTAATTTTTGTATATTTGGTAGAGATGGGGGTTTCTCCATGTTGGCCAGCCTAGTCTCAAACTCCTGGCCTCAAGCGATCTGCCCACCTGGGCTTCCCAAAGTGCTGAGATTACAGGTGTGAGCCACCACACCCAACCATTATGAGTATATCTTAATTGATACTGAACAAAAATAAGAAAGATTGGTGTGCAGATATACACGCTGAACTGTGTATTTGGTTTCCCAAGGGTTATGAGGTCATTCTTTTTAGAATCCATAACCCAATTCTTAAGTATCTCAAATTCATATTTTCCCTCCTTGGAGAAATAGCCCTGAAACAGGAAGACTTAGAAGCCTTATCTGCTGGGATTGAAATTATAACTGTGACTCTGTGGTGTCTCTTCCTAATTTCTTTCTTTTTTTTTTTTTCTTTTTTGAGACAGGATCTCACTGTCTTGCCCAGGCTGAGGTACAGTGGTATAATCACAGCTCACTGAAGCCTCTATGTCCTGGACTTAAGTGATCCTCCCACCTCAGACTCCCAAGTAGCTGGGACTACAGATGCACCACCACACTCAGCTAACTTTTTTATATTTTGTAGAGATAGGGTCTTACTGTGTTGTCCAGCCTGATTCCAAACTCCTGGACTCAGGCAATCCTCCCACCTCGGCCTCCCAAAGCATTGGAATGACAGGTGTGAACCATGGCATCTGGCCAGTCTCCTCCTAATTTTAAAGTCGGCCTGAGGACGAGTGAGGTGACAGGTCATGATGATGAGCTCCCCTTCAAGTGTCGCTCCTTGGATCTTCCTGTTCTTTTGTTCTTTAGGTAGAAATCCGTCCTAAGAAATTTTGTAAAAGCCCAAAACTCTCATCAGCTCCCTTGTCCCAGGTTATTCATACAGACATGACAAGAATTAAAGGTGCTCACTGGGCTTCTGTTATTTCCTTTTCTCTTCTTTATTTTCTTTTTTTTTTTTCAATATTTTGCATCAAAAGTGTGTTTTTTTTTTTCCTGGACGCTTAGCAGGTTTTAATTTTATAAAACATTGTGCAACCAGGTACCTTAGGGAACAGTAATTAAATGGGATTATGTTTTCGTTTCAGTGAATTTTAAATGAGAAGACTAAAGACTGATTTTCGTCTATCGCCAAATGGGAAAACACACAGCTGTGATCATTTCTTAAGTATATTCCTTTGCTTATGATAAACATTTTCCTAGTGCTATTTGCAATCTGCCCCCTTGCTTAAACAGGCCATGCCATGGATTATTTAATATAGTGAAAAATGTTTACTTTTAATTTTAATACATGTTCTTGGCTGCCTCCAATCTGCCTTCTTCCCACCAGGGGCTGACAACTACCCCAAAACAAGCTAGAATATCTGTTTTTTACTTTTTTATTTACTTATTTATTTATTGAGACAGGGCCTTACTCTGTTGCCCAGTGCAGTGACATGATCATGGTTCACTGCAGCCTTAACCTCCTGCATTCAAGCAATCCTCCTCCCTCAGCCTCTCAAGTAGGTGGGACTACAGGCATGTACCATCATGCCCAGCTAATTTTTTTTTTAATGTTTTGTAGAGAAAGGGTCTCACTACATTGCCTAGAACAGTCTCGAACTCCTGGCCTCAAGCAATCCACTCGCCTTGGCTTCCCAAAGTGCTGAGTTTACAAGCATGAGTCACCTCTAGAATATTTATTTAACAAGAATTTTTTTGCGCATCTGCTGTGGGCTAGGCATTGTTTCAGGTGCTCTGTATTGCAGTAAATACAGCATCAGTTTCAAGTTGAACTCAAGATCACTTCAAAATGAGGATTAGAAGATGAAGAACTGTGGTTGCATCTAAATTATATACTAATTATAAGTTCAGAGAAAGAATAAACCTTACTGGTGTGACATCCCTGCAAGGTAGTAGCAAGCCTTGGAGTTAACTTGATTCAAAATCCAGTTCTACTATTTCCTAGATATTGATCTTGGACAGCGAATTATTTCCCAAGCCTCTTTCTTCATCTGTAAAATGGGAAAAATAGTTTGCCATCCTAGGTGGCCATTGAAGCATTTAGTGAGATACTGATACTCAATATGTGGCAACTATCATCCTCCTCATCATCATCAATCACATGAAACTCCAAGGAAACTTCCCAGTGGGCAGAAAATAGCCACTAACTTGCAGCTATTGCTATTCTGTCTACACAGTGAGAAGTCTCTGATGGTAACCTCTGTAGAACAGATCTATATGCACACATAGGTTAAGATGATCTTTTTATCTCTGGCCTATGTCTCTCGCATCTTGTAACCAAAAGATCACAATAAAGTTTTAATTTGAATAAATTCTATATTATGTCAAGAAATAGTCATTAATTATGAATATGTCCTATGAATGATTTTCTTGAAGAGTGATTTTATTAATTTCAAGTTCATAAGGCAATCAAACTAAGCTGGGGTGATTTCTGCTAGCAGTCCTTAGGCAACCTGTTTTAACCAACAAATGGGAGACATTTATAGCGAACCTGCCAATTGCTTCTCTCTCTATGGGTCCACTCTCACAAGGCTTTAGGTACAGAAAACAAGCTTGTCTTCTCATTCACAGTGTTGATGTCTGTGATCTGTGCAGAGTTTGCTGTATAAAGACACAGTTCATCTTGATGCCTGTCTGAATTTTAACACGTTTTTAAATTTTTTTCAGCTCTATTGAGGTATGATTGCAAATAAAAATTGTATATATTTAAGGTGTACAATATTATGATTTGATACACATATATATCTTGGAATGTGAGTAACACAATCAAGCTAATCAACACATCCAACACCTCACATAGTTATCCCTTTTTTAAAAAACACTGAATAAAGAAAATGTGGCACATATACACCACGGAATACTATGCAACTATAAAAATAATGAGTTCATGTCCTTTGCAGGGACATGGATGAAGCTGGAAGCCATCATTCTCAGCAAACCAACACAGGAACAGAAAACCAAATACCACATAAGTGGGAGTCGAACAATGAGAAAACATGGACACAGGGAGTGGAACATCACACATCAGGGCCTGTAGAGGGGTGGGAGGCAAGGGGAGGGAGAGCATTAGGACAAATACTTAATGCATGCGGGGCTTAAAACCTAGATGATAGGTTGATAGGTGCAGCAAACCACCATGGCACATGCATACCTATGTAACGAATCTGCACATTCTGCACATGTATCCTAGAACTTAAAGTAAAATAAAAAATAAAATAAATAAATAAAAATAAACAAAAACACATTTTTCTTTTTAAAAATTTTTGTAGCTTATTCTCTATTTTTTATTTTTCATTTTTGTGGGTACATAGTAGGTGTATACATTTATGGGGTACATGCAATGTTTTGATATAGGCATGCAATGTGAAATAAGCACATCATGGAGAATGGGGTATCAAAATCACATTTTTCTTAATAAAGCTCCACTCTGGTCTCTGTACTAATAAGAAGACAAGCAAATTCTGAAGTGATTTTAACCAATTAGGATCATTATCTCAGAATGGAATGAAATGTTCTTGTTTGTGGCCTCTTGAAAGGAAGTACTTGTGTCCATCTTGGTGTGGGGAGACCCTTGCACCAAGGCAGGGAATAAAATGAATGCCCTTCGGTTGTGCAGCCATGACTCTCCTAATGGAGTTTGGTGGCCAGACTTTCAGGAAGTTCATAGGTTCAGACAGTTCAAGTGGGTCTCTGAAAAATGGGCCAAACGACTGATGGCCAGTGTAGGATGAAAACAATGAAGGTGTCAACAAGTCACTCTCATCTGCCCATTAGTGCATGTCCCCCAAGGACTTTTAGCAGGCCATATTGCCAACTTGAGTTGGATTACTAGCTTGGGTGTTAAGAGGATGTAATAAAAAAAGGCATTTCTTCCAATAAGTCTGTTTCTCATGTAGTTTTTAAATAAAAGCACACCTATAAAAAAAAAGAAAGAAAGAAAGAAAGAAAATACTTTTGCCCCACTTTTTGAAATGTGACCACAAACTATATTCTTCACCCCAGATCACTCTCCACACCATCACTATCAAAGGCTTAGGTGACAAAATAACCTCAACTTCAAAACCATGTTATTTTTCTCTATGCTTCTCCCTTGAAGGTTAGTTCTTAGAAACAAGAACTCTCTATTTGAAGTTTTAAACTTGCAGCATAGACGTATAACCTTAGCAAGAAACAGAATATTTAAAAAAATTTACACTAGTATAACATTATGAGGCTTACAAGTAATGTTACATCAAACATTTTGCTTGATACATTATTCAGTAAAGATCGACCCAGTCACTGCTATTCAAGTACTAGTGGGAGGCACCAGACCTACAAAGCAAAGGGGATCCCAGTCCCCAAAAGGTTCACAGACCACCCTTGAGACAGACAGGATATTATTATTCTATCCATTTTGGGTGAAGGAGGCTAAGGGACATGCCTAAAGTCACATAGCTAGAGAAAACCCAAGCTGGGCCAGGTGCAGAGGCTCATGCCTGTAATCCCAGTACTTTGGGAGGTCGAGGTGGTGGATCACCTGAGGTCAGGAGTTCGAGACCAGCTTGGTCAACACAGTAAAACTCCGTCTCTACTAACAACACAAAAAAATTAGCCGGATGTGGTGGCAGATGTCTGTAATCCCAGCTATTTGGGAGACTGAGGCAGGAGAATTGCTTGCACCTGGGAGGTGGAGGCTGCCATGAATCAAGATCACGCCACTGCACTCCAGCTTGAGCAACAAGAGCAAAACATCATCTCAAAAGAAAAGAAAGGAAGCAGGAAAGAAAGAAAGAAAGGAAGCAGGAAAGAAAGAAAGAAAAAAGAAAGAAAGAAAGAAAGAAAGAAAGAAAGAAGGAAAGAAAGAAAGAAAGAAGGAAAGGAAGGGAGAAAAGAAAGAAAGAAAAAGAAAGAAAGAAAGAAAGAAAGAAAGAAAGAAAGAAAGAAAGAAAGAAAGAAAGAAAGAAAGAAAGAAAGAAAAAGAAAGCAAGCCAGAAAAAAGAAAGAAAGGGCCCGAGCTGGAGTTAAAAGTGAAGTCTTTCTTCACTAAGTACTTTGTTCATTTCTTTCTACAAGGCTGCCTGTGCATGCTCTCACAATGGAGGGACTTTCTCTGACTCTCACTGATAGAAATCTTCCTCATGTAGTCAACACTAGAAATTGGTTGGAAATTAATGAGGATTCAGCATAACTAGAGTTCCTTCTGAAAAAGACATTTGTCCCATATATGCCCTGAGTTTAATCTCAAGCCTACTGCAATATAAGCTATAACCCATGTGTAAAGTGCCAGGAGTTTCTTAAAGGTTTTTGTGTGGTGCAAACTGGAGAAAAATGTTTTAAAATGGTTAAGTGGAGTTTTTTCTGCCTCATCTATGTAGATTTTAATGCGCAGTGGATATTATCTGACTTTCTAACATCTCTTTCATGGGACTTTCAAATATTTACTCTTCAAGAGTAAATATGATAAACTTGTCATATGCTCAAAAATAATTTCATTTATTTTTAAAAGGTGTCATAAAGAAGCTTTCTATTTTATCAGCATAAAAAATATGATTTGCCAAAGAAAGATTCTTGCCTAATCAAGGGCATAAAGGAAGCATCTCATTAATTTGAGGAAGACATTATGCCTATTAAGGCAACATCTTAATTGTACTGCAAGAAAAATAAAGATAGCATTACATGAACAGGAAAGAAACCTCTGTGTTCTATATGCCAATCAGTCACAGGAGCACACTAAGTAAGAAGAACTTCTAAGATATAATAATTGTTTTCATAACTCAGGAACTCCCAAGCACATTCAGCCTAGGCTATGGCATTAGTCGCATAGCCTAATGATTATGTGCAAATCCTTCTTGAAAAAGCCACGTTCATCAATTTTACACGTGTTTTTTGTGCCATTCTTGTTGCCTTTATTTTCTCTTATACTTGTAGGGGGGAACTCTGAGTACCTTTGTGCCCTCTTCTGATTCTTGCCACTGGGACTTTTTCAGCATCTGGTTCATAACATTTCTCGTTTCCGTTGTAATTTCTCTGATACAGATAAAAACAAAAGAATGGAGTCAATGCAGTAAAATGTCATCTAAAGAGACCTTCAGAACATCTTGATATTGTGTTGATATATCTCCTGCCACTGGAGCCAGGTCTAGATCAAAACAGAAGAGACAGTTACTAAGGGCACTGTTCTTTGGAGGACAGCTACAAGGTTGTAATGGGTGAGGAGAGCACAAATAGCCAGGCTGCAGTGGAATAGTGACTGCCATGCGAAGAGGTAGAGGGAAAGTTAAGCACTGTCCAATATGGCAGCCACTTGCCACAAGTGGCTAGGTGGAGCATTCAAAATGTGGTTAATCCGGCTGGGCTTGTTGACTCATTCCTGTAATCCCAGCACTTTGGGAGGCCCAGGCGGGCGGATCATTTGAGGTTAGGAGTTCATGACCAGCCTGGCCAACATGGCAAAATCCCGTCTCTACTAAAAATACAAAAATTAGCAGGGTGTGGTGGTGTGCTCCTGTAATCCCAGCTACTCAGGAGGCTGACACAGGAGAATCACTTGAACCTGGGAGGTGGAGGTTGCAGTGGGCCAAGATTGCGCCACTGCATTCCAGCCTGGGCGACAGAGTGAGACTCCATCTAAAAATAAAAATTAAAAAATATGGTTAATCCAAAGTTGATGTGCTGTAAGTAAAAAATATACACAAGATTTCATATTCAAAGAAAACAAAGAATGCAAATATCTCTCTAATAAATTTTGTATTGATTACATGTTTTTGTTTGTTTGTTTGTTTGTTTGCTTTTGAGACAGGGTCTCACTCTCTCACCCAGACTGGAGTGCAGTGGCACAATCTCAGCTCACCACAACCTCCGCCTTCCAGGATCAAGTGATCCTCCTGCCTCAGTTTTCCAAGTAGCTGGGATTACAGGCATGTACCACTACTGCCTGTCTAATTTTTGTATTTTTAGTGGAGATAAGGTTTCACTATGTTGGCCAGGCTGGCCTCAAACTCCTAACCTCAAATGATCCACCCACTTCAGCATCCAAAAGTGCTGGGATTACAGGCACGAGCCACCGCCAGATTGCAGTTTAAATGAGATGTTGGTTATCTCATGTTAAAGTACACTACTAGAATTAATCTCACCTGTTTTGTTTCACTTTTTAATCTACTAGAAAATTGAAATTACATACATGACTCACATTATATTTCTATCAGACAGAACTGTTATTGACTGTCTAGCTTGTCTTATCTCTATCTAAAACAACAAACACATCTGAGGATCAGAAAATAGACACATTACTCTGAAGCATTCTGTCTTGGCTGAGAGATCCCAAAGGGCAAAAGAAAGAAACAAAGGTTTGATTAAGGAGACTTGCCTTCACTCTCATGTAATCTTTCTCTTCCTCCCAAGCAGAAATGGCCTCTTAAATGCTCTAAGAAGAGCGTTGTTGGGACAGGCATGGTGGCTTATGCCCTTAGTCCCAGCACTTTAGGAAGCCAAAGCAGGAGGATCACATGAGTCCAGGAGTTCGAGGCTAGCCTGGCAACATAGCGAGACCCCATCTCTACAAAAATAAAAATAATCATCCAGGTGTGGTGGTGCATGCCTGTATTCCCAACTACTAGGGAAGCTGAGGTGGGAGGATCCCTTAAGCCCAGAAATTCAAGCCTGCAGTGAGCTATGATCACACCATTGCACTCTAGCCTGGGCAACAGAGTAAGAACCTGTCTCAAAAAGAAAATAAAAAGAAAGAAAAAAAAAGCTGTTGTCACAATAGTTTCCTTTACAGTGTCCTAAATAAGATCAGAAAGAGCCTCCAAATCAAGAAAACCTCAACTCTAGAGAGCCTTACCTTCTTAGAACCATAACATTCCAACAACTATCTAAACTTTAAGGTGATGAGCCAATCTAAAATGAACAATTAAAGTTTGAAAACACCATTTCTAGATCAGCGTTCAGCCCTATGCTCTATGTGGCTGGGAGTATTTAAACCTTGGACCATGTGAAAAAACGAAAGAACAGTCATTCTCAAAGCATTTTAATCCTGTTGAGATAGTTTGGGGAAAGAGCTTCTCACACTTGGATGCCATATGGAAGAACATCAACGCACTTTCGTTAGCAATTACTCTAAAATAGCTTTGGGTCTAATTAGTGACACTTGAAGTGCTCATCATAGTAATCTGTAGTTATCAAATTTTCATCAAAGAGTAAGACAGATGCAGAAATTTTAAAAATGGAATGAATCAGTGCTGTCATTTATTTGATTACAGGTCACAAATAAAATCTGGTATTAATGGCTGGGCACAGTGGCTCACACTTGTAATCCCAGCACTTTGGGAGGCCAAAGCAGGTAGATCATTTGAGGTCAGGAGTTCGAGACCAGCCTGGCCAACATGGTGAAACCCTGTCTCTACTAAAAATACAAAAATTAGCTGGGTGTGGTGGTGTGTACCTGTAGTCCCAGCTACTCAGAAGGCTGAACCAGGGAGGCAGAGGCTGCAATGAGCAGAGATTGCACCACTGTACTCCAGCCTGGGCAACAGAGTGAGACTCTGTCAAGGAAAGGAAGAAGAAGAGGAAGAGGAAGAAGAAGAACAACAAGAAGAAGAAGAACAAGAACAAGAACAGGGACAAGAACAAGAACAAGAACTAGTAGTTAGAGGCTTAATATTTTCTTCACATAATCAGAGATCTGCAAGTGGGCCATCCATAGGTGATGTTGCTGCTCTGGGCTGCCATCAGGGATCCAGGCTCTTTTTTTGCTTTGTAATGGAGTCTTGCTCTGTTGCCCAGGCTGAAGTTCAGTGGCACAGTTATGGCTCACTGCACCCTCAATCTCCTGAGCTCAAGCGATCCTCCCACCTCATCCTTTCAAGTACCTGGGACCACAGGAGCACACCACCACATTCAGATAATTTTTTTTTTATTTTTTGTAGAGATGAGGTCTTGCTCTGTTGCTCAGGCTGGTCTCAAACTCCTGGGCTCAAGCAGTTTTTCCACCTTAGCCTCCTAAAGTGCTGGGATCACAGGAATGAGCCATCACACCCATCCTGGGCTCTTTCTACATATCTGCTCAATGACATTTAGCTAGTACATCCTCATTGTCACACTTGGTACCTTGTAGTTGCAAGATGGCTGCTGAATATCCAGATAGGGGTATTTTCTGTTTCAGGAAAGCAAAATCCCTCCCAGAAACCCTCAGACATAAGCTAAGGGTTTCTGCGAGGGCTTTTGCTTTGCTGAAACAGGAAATACCGCTATGTGGGCATTCATTAGTCAGAACTATGTCACATGAGCTGTCCTGAGGGAAGGGAGGTTGAATAAACAAGTGTTTTTTGCTGGGCTGGCCTCTGTCCCCCAGGCTGGAGTGCAGTGGTATGATCATAGCTCACTGCAGGCTTGAATTCCTGAGCTCAAGTGATCCTCCCACCTCAGCCTCCCTAGTAGATGGGATGGCAGGCATGTGCCACCACACTTGGCTAATTTTTGTAGTTTTATTTTTGTAGAGGTGAGGTGTCACCATGTTGCCCAAGCTGGTAAGGAAGAGGAGGATGCTCTTGGGTGGGCAATAGCAGTTCCTGCCACAGAAAGATCTGCAAAGGTTATTCAATCACCTTAGACACAGTGAACCTCAAACATCTAATAACACTGACCTCTGACAAGTATGAAAAAGTGGACCAAGAAAAGTATACAAACTCCCAAGCACCCATCAGATTTATATATCTGGGGAAAGGCAAATAAGCCTGAGAGCTATCTGGGGACTAAGCACTTGAAATCAGATTTTTATTGATTTAATGATGGTTTTATGAACAATTGGTATAACTAAATTTGAATAATAATGGGCTCATTTGATGATTATCAGAATAGTATTGAAGAAATAGCACTGGATTCTAAAAGGGCATCTAAGAGTTTCGTGGCCAGGAAAGCAATTTGTAAGGGAAGAGACTAAAGGAAAATAACCTGTTGAGTCCTAGTTTTCTTGGAATACTGTCTTTCAAGCAGCCTCTCTAACAAATTTTTAAGCATTTGCCCCCAAGGAATATATAAATAGTCCCTTCCAGTCTGGTGATTAGAATGGTGTCAGTTGAATCACTGAGATACCACAAATATTGTGAGCCTACCAGGAGGAAATGACGTAGCCACTCTGGCCATTGATCCTGGGGCTCTATGAGGCATGTCCTTAGAAGACCAGGAGTGTGATTTGAGAGATTTCTACTTTTTTGAAAACCTTGCAAGGGAGACAAGTCTTAGAGCAGTGTTTTTCAAACCATAGCTCTTGAATCACGTGAATTGTGAAATGAATATTTTTTTAAAGAAATAGAATTGAATAGAATAATAGAATAGAGTGGAGTCCATCATGTGCAGTAAGGATGGTATCACTCCAAGAACATTCCATGTCAATTATGTATGTCTGTGTGTACTGGGCACCATGTAACATGAATGTCTTTCTGTAAGCCATGGTCAAAAATGTTTGCAAACCCACTGCTAACCGGGTGTGGTGGCTCACCTCTGTATTCCCAGCACTTTGGGAGGCCAAGGTGGGAGGATCAATTAAGTCCAGGAATGCAAGGCTGCAGTGAGCTATGATTTCACCATTGCACTCCAGTCTGGGTGACAGAGTAAGACTCTGTCTAAAAAGTAATAATAGTAAAGAGAAGCCACTGCTTTTGCAGTTTCAGGACACCTAAGAGAGCCGTTAGCACAGGTCACCAAAAAGAAAACACAGCCCTGAAAACAGTATAAAAACTCAAAACAAGAAATGAGCCCAAGAAAATGGAAGTCAACATAAGGTAATGCAACCTCCACACCTCAGCATGAATAAAAAGTAGTAGGAATAGCAATAGAAAGGATAGCAAATCTTTATCCTATCATAATTTATCTTCATTCATGGTGAATAAGAGAAGATATGACAATGGCGAACAAGGAGCCGTGGCATCCAAGAAGAAAACGACACCAGTCTGAAAGGACTTTAGAAAAGCAGAAAGACTGCAATTCTGACCAGCCTTCTATGACACTTGCTACCTAGAGAGAAAAGATCAGCAGTTAAACAAGACTATGCTTGCAGGAGTCCCAGGTAATTAGTTGTGTTTCTGTCTCTAAATTAACAGTTACTGCACTGTGTTGTTTTTACTCTTTGCAAGTAATTACTTCTGTTGTTTTCTAAAGTCATGAGTTAAAGAACACTGTCAGGAACGTTTCATGAAAATGCCTGATATGGTGGACCTAATATTTTTTCCAGAATTTACCATGGGAATGAATGCCCTGTAAGCCAGCACTCCATCACCATTACCCTGGTACTAACTGTTTTACACATAGCACCCAAACAGGAAGTGGCCCTGGACGAGAACTGCATGCTGTTTGCATAAGCCATGTTGAGTGGCTCCAGAAAATTTAAAGATCAGATGCCACAAACCAATATCCTGTAAACATTTCTTCAGTATTTATTCAGGTAAGAAGCTGAGCTGTGGAATCCTCTGCTGCAAAACTCACATACCCACTCAGCAAATGCAAAGTTGTAGGGTTAACCAGACCTGTCCCTTTGAAGGTGGTTTAGCTACCACTTAAGCCTGGCCCTTGCCTCAAGCAGCTTCTAACCAATAGAG
Organism: Gorilla gorilla gorilla; assembly: GCF_029281585.2. Lineage (NCBI taxonomy): Eukaryota > Metazoa > Chordata > Mammalia > Primates > Hominidae > Gorilla > Gorilla gorilla. The sequence goes on along the minus strand of NC_073232.2, from coordinate 17,209,062 downwards.
TATTTTCCCTGAGGTAAATTCTATAAAATAAAGTTCTCTCCATCTTATCACATTTCCAGTGATTGTGAAGTTCCTCTTTTAGTTGGATCCAGCCCAGCCTGCTCCTGATCTCTCTTTTTCTCTACTTTTCTCTAAATGTCCCTACCACTTGGGTAAAGTCCTTGTTCTAGCCTTTGCATGAAACAAGAGAGTCGCTGATTGTCAATGGTCCACAGTAATCTTCCCATCACAACCAAGGTGCCAAGGCCGGACTACTCTCTCCTCCATCCACAGATTCTGCCCTGCTAGGATTTCATTACCCCCTTGATATTTGCTTGACCAAACCTTAGCTACATAAAAATGTTTACGATAGAAAAAGGATAAGCTATGATATGTGCAAGTTCTAAAGAAAGCCCTTAGCTATTACCCTCCTTGAGGAGGCTGTATTTTCTGAAATAAAACAAAATCCCCTTTTAAAAAATCCAGGAAAGTACAAAACTACTTAGGTAAATACCTAAATGAGCTTTGAAAAAAAATCAATCCTAATGCTAAGAAATATCTTTGTCAAATTCACAGCAATTGAGTCAAATTTGTCTACTCTTGTAGACAACTATTCTCTCTGTGTGTTTAGCCACCTGGATTCTGCCACCACCACCACATGTGCCCAGCCATTTATTTGGGGAACTGCTCCTTCTCCACTCCAGTTGAACCTGTGTCAAGCTACTAATCAGATGCTGAAGCCCCCACCAGAGGAATGAACCAATGGCAGTTGGGGGCTATCACTGAGATTGTTTGAACTGAAGCCTATTGGGTAAAGAGGCAGATGGATGTGCACAGGGAACCATAGTGGCTCTCTTCCCTATTTGAACCAAAAGTCTCTCTGAAGGAGAAGAGGAGGAGGGCAACTCCAAGTAACAAACAAACCCAAGAAAGAAAGCAAGATGATGACCTTATATGAGTTTCTGAATGGAGTTGTTTCTAAAGCCAGACTTCCCAGCCAATGTGTTAGCCACTACATTGCCTCTTGGCTTAAACTAGGTGGCGTTGAGTTTCTGTCACTTACAATCACATGAGTTCTGTTTGAGGGTCCTTGTATATTTCTCCACTCTAAGCCTATGGCTTACTCTGACAGATATATGCATACTACCCACTCAACTTCTCTGAGCCAAGACTCACTTACCATGTTTCCTCCTCTAGAAAGCCTTCTTTGACCTTCCAGGGAAAGACAAGCATATTCTCCCATTTTCCCAGAAGGCCCTGTGCCTGCCTCTTTCCAGCTCTTCTCTCCTGGTCAGTCTCTCCCTTTAGACCATAAGCCTCTGGAAAGACTGATTCACCCTCCTTTTTACATCCTTAGGTCCAAAGCTGTGCATGGCACATGACAGATATTCAGTAGAAGTCCACCAAGTAATGTTTGTTAAATGAAAGCCAAAGAACTTGCCAATATGAGATATTCAGACAAAGAAATAGCTCTCTATAGAACTGCCACTAAATAATATCTTCTGATTTAAAAACGATAGGTTAAATACAAACATCTCCCTGGTGAACTATAAAAGTTATGGACCTATTTTCTTTCCACCTTCATCGACTCTGTAAGAATAAGGAAATATCATTTATAGCTAATTTTTAATTAATGTTTCTATTTGCTCAACAAATGTATCTATTGAGTACTCAATATTAAACTCTATAAATTCAAAAGTGAGATTGTCACTATTTATGTCAGCCATCCAAAATTGAACTTATTCCATCATGCCATTGGATGAAGGAAACTAGGTTTACAAAATGGGATACAGGCCGGGCACGGTGGCTCATGCCTGTAATCCCAGCACTTTGGGAGGCCAAGGTGGGCAGATCATGAGGTCAAGAGATCGAGACCATCCTGGCTAACAGGGTGACACCCCGTCTCTACTAAAAATACAAAAATTAGCTAGGAGTGGTGGTACGCGCCTGTAGTCCCAGCTACTCGAGAGGCTGAGGCAGGAGAATCGCTTGAACCCGGGAGGCAGAGGTTGCAGTGAGCCGAGATGGTGCCACTGCACTCCAGCCTGGTGACAAAGCGAGACTCCATCTCAAAAAAAAAAGAAAAAAGAAAATGAGATACATGCAGATCAATACTTCTATTTTCTCTCTTTGATGCTTTTAGATCTTCCAAATTCTTTTAGAATTTTCAACACTGTAAAAACTGTGTGCGTGGCTATACTCTGATTTTGCATCATCAGAAGCCCAGAAGTAGGCAAATTAAGGAAGACAATTTGCATCCACCAAAGTTGACAAAACTCACCATAAGGTTTGCAACCTGTGAAGTCTGTGGTGAGCCCTAAGATTTTTAGCATGAAGTACAACTGGCATGTTTTCACTGCTGCCATTTCAGGGCAATAGCAGAAGTCTGAAAAGTATCTTCATAAAACTATCCATAAAACCAGATAGTTATCTCCAGGATTTCACTATGCTGATCATGTAACCAGATTCATCTGCTTATCAACCCACTCATCATTATCTATCACTACATCTAGGTGAGAGTAGCACAGATCTGGAATATTTCATCAGGGCAAAGGTGTCTTAGAGGAGAGGAAAACCCTAGGGGGACAATAGTTGTGTCATTTTTTTAAATGACAGACTAACAAACATTTATGGTGATTGCAGGATGACCACTAACACAATGGTAAGTACAGATAGTAATAGATTCTAAAGATCATTCTGCTCTTTCAGCCAGAGGACAAGTGATTATCAAAATTAACCCAAGCAAAATGAATGCAACTCGAGGTAAAGCAAAATAAAACCCCTCAGGAGTGTCCAGGAAAATCATATAAAATTCTATTTTCCTATGGACCAGTACCCCAAGTTTTGAATGTTTTCTCAACAGAGAATTCATAGTTGTAATTCTACCGTTAAATGTGCCAGCAGTTCCCAAAGTGTGGTCGAATAAGCCCTATGGGTCCCCAAAATAGGCTCAGGGGGATGGAAGGGCCTCTCTTTTCCAGCTACATAGACATGTGAGGCCACCACCAACAGAATACAGACATGAAAATCCAGCTGTTTCTACTGAATCCAGACAGTAAAGAGATGTATAAAATCAAAAACAAGGCCACTCTTCTCACTAATCTTGTTTTACTTTGGAAAACTCAATTATTTCTCATAAAAATATATTAGTTATGTTACTTCATATGTTTTAATTTATTAGAGTGACATTTAAATAAATTTTAAAATAAGCATTTTTAAAGCATTCTATTTAAAATTCTAATGGAGTAAAAGCATAGATATAACACACATAAACAAAAGCAACCGTGGTCCTTAGTAATTTCTAAGAGGGTAAAAGGATCCTAACATCAAGAAGCTTGAGAACTACTGAAATATACATTCTAATTAAATTTTTCAGTATCATTCCAAATAGTTTGATGCCTCTTCTTTTTTCTTTTTTTAAGTGGAGATGGGGTCTTGCTATGTTACCCAGGCTGTTCTTGAACTCCAGTGTAATGGCTCAAGCGATCCTCCAAGCTCAGCTTCCTAAACTGTTGGAATTAGAAGTGTGAGCCACTGCACCTGGCCTTTGATGTCTTCAAAGCTACTGCCTTACCAGTTTCAAAACACATAAGAGAGCCATTAGCACAGGTCACCATAAAGAAAACACAACCTCGAAAACAGCAAAAGTACTCAAAAAAAGAAATGAGCCCCAAAAAATGGAAGTCAACATAGGGTGATGCAACCTCCACACTTCAACATGAATAAAAAGCAGCAGGAATAGCAACAAAATAGATAGCAAATCTCTATCCTATCATAATTAATCTTCATTCATGGAAAAGATATGGCTCTTGAGAAAAGGAACAAGACTGTTTTCTTAAGCCTTTTTTAATTCTTTATCTTTTCTTTTTTATTATTTTTTGCTTGTATGTTTGTTTTCAGAATCACCATCTGTTCTGATTTCTTCTTCTTTTTTTTTTTTTTTTTGAGACAGGATCCCACTCTGTCGCCCAGGCTGTAGTGCGGGTGGCACAATCTCGGCTCACTGCAACCTCTGCCTCCTGGGTTCAAGCGATTCTCATGTCTCAGTCTCCTGAGTAGCTGGGATTACAGACATGTGACACCACACCCAGCTAATTTTTTGTATTTTCAGTAGAGGCAGGGTTTCACCATGTTGGCCAGGCTGCTCTCGAACTCCCAGCCTGAAGTTGACCCACCTCGGCCTCCCGAAGTGCTGGGATTGCTGGTGTGAGCCACCGTGTCCCTCCCACTCTAATTTCTTCTTAACTTTATGCTTCATCAGTTCACTAAAGAGTAAGCCAATACAGGAATCTTACCAATTCAGCAGATTAAGTCACAGTAAACAAACAGTGGTCGACAGCCTACTAAGTGCAAAGTATTACATAGGTACACAAAGACCAAGGCAGATATCTATGTGCCAAGTCCTTTCCTGGAGATATTTGCTCTGTAGTAAATTTACAGTATGTAATGCATACAACATTTTCCTGGATTTAGATCAACCATGTGGAAGGGTTCACCTCTGAGCACATACAAGAGAAAAGCCAGAATTTCTTAGAACAATTAATTCTGTCACCTAAAACAGGAACCTGATTATTTCCTTCCAGGGCTTTGTAAAGTGTGTGGCTCTTCTCTACCATGTTGATGGATGGTCTTTTTAATCATAAAAGGACAAGCCGAAACACAGATTCCTAATTTCAAATAATATCAGCACACTTCACATAGACACGCCCATTGCAAGCGGCTGTGATGTAACCTCTTATTGCACATGATGCTTAAGGAGTGACCAGTTGTCTTACTTCAAGGATATTGGAAGACCAGAAAGTAACTATGCATAAAACAAACAGGAAATGCGAAGAATAACAGTCTGGGAACAAAATTTCATCGCTGGGGTCTTTCAAAGCATGTTGTCAAATGTCTGTAAGAACTATGTCCCACTTGAATTCAGTTTGAGAGATTTCACAAAATCCACCTAAAACATAGTCTGCACTTTCCCATTCATTACCATGACAGCAAAAATATTACATAAAGGTGACCTACCCAGAAAACCTTTATACGCCTCATACCTTACAAATATGTCCTATGAATTTCTTTAAATGTGTAAAAGATGGTTAATAATTTTTTCTTTATTATTTAGAGACGGGGTCTTGCTCTGTCCCCCAGGCTGGAGTGCAGTGCCATGACCTTGGCTCACTTCAACCTCAACCTAGTAAGCTTAAGCCATCCTCTCTCCCCAGCCTCTCAAGTAGCGGGGACTACAGGTGCATGCCACAACTGGCTAATTGTTGTCTTGTTTTTCCAGAGATGGAGTCTCATTACGTTGCCCAGACTGATCTCGAACTCCTGGGCTCAAGCGATCCTCCTGTCCCAGCCTCCCAAAGTGTTGGGAATATAGGTATAAGGTACTGCTCACAGCGGTTAATCATTTTCCAAACAAATTATGGGAAATTAGTAAATTCTAACCAGTTAGTTGTAACTTACATTTTATTTTATATTATTAGAGAACTAAGTTCTGTCCATGCTTCTTTACAGATTATTATTTTATTTTATTAAAGAAACAATTTGTGGATGATTTCTAGAAACTTCACAGTACTCTAGGATAATTACACAATTTGAAATCATTTCAGATAATTTGGTATGGACAGAATTAAGGAAAAAGCAGCTTGTGCCTCTGGATTTTTGTGTAAAAATAAGTTATTGTTTATTAAATATAGCTGTTTAATAAACATAATCAATTAGGTGATAAATGCTTTCTACATATTGGGTGCAATATTTGGCTTGGTGGTAAAAATGTACTGGTAACTACCTTGTTTATTAACTGAATTTTAATGGCACTATTGTTAAGAAATTATAGTCAGACAATAAGCCCTATTCTGTAACTCTTGTTATTTTAGAAGAAGGTAACTCTTGTTATTTTAAGAGATTTTCCATGGAAATAATGATCAGTCTTGGGAATATAGGATGAAATTCAGTTAAATCTCCCTCTTCCTCCTCTTCCTTTCCTCAACTTCCTCTCCCTCTTTCCTTCAACTTCTCTTTTTCTATGTCTCCTTTTCTCTTCTCTCAGTTCATCATTAAATAATATTTTTGTGTGCACTTCGCCACATTATAAGACCTCGAAATTATTCTGTGTGCTTACCTGGTTGGCAATTGGTCCCTGTGCCACATTCGCAGTGAGAAGATAAGCTCTTAGGCTAAATCTTGGCCAAAGACTGGCACATAAGCGAAAATCACTTCTTGTATCAAATTATATTTTTTGCAAGTCTTCAAAATTAGTGGAACCTCATAAACATCTCATGCCATTGATGGCAAATGCCATCAAAGACTTAAGGTAAGATGATTTTTTCAGCTCTGAAATGCTACCAGCAGAAGGCCAGATTACACCTGCTGAGCCGATCAGAAGAGCACAAACTTTTCCATTGTTTGAGAGCTTTTCCTCAAATCTCAAAATACTGGGATTTCTGTCATGTTTCTAAAAGCTCAGTGATGCTCAATATCACTAATCATCAGAGAAATGCAAATTACAACCAGAATGACATATCATTTTGTAGCCAGAGCGACTATTATTAAAAAGTCAAAAAATAACAGATGTTGGCAAGGTTGCAGGAAAAAAAGGAACACTTATACACAGTTGGTGGGTATGTAAATTTGTACAGCCTCTATGGAAAACTGTATGGAGAATTAAAAAACTAAAAATGGAATCACCAGTCAATCCAGCAACCCCGCTACTGGATATCTACCCAAAGGAAAAGAAATCAAGATATCAAAAAGATACCCGCACTAATATGTTTATTTCAGCACTAGTTACAAAAGCAAAGCTATAGAATCAACCTGTAGGTCCATCAACAGATGATTAGATAAAGAAAATGTGGTATGTATACACCATGAAATACTATTCAGCCATGAAAAAAATGAAATCATGTCTTTTGCAGCAATGTGGATGGAACTGGAAGCTGTTATCTTAAGTAAAGCAACTCAGAAAAAAGAAAGATAAATACTGCATGTTCTCGACTGGGCACAGTGGCTTATGCCTGTAATCCCAGCACTTTGAGAGGCAGAGGCGGGCCGATCACGAGGTCAGGAGATCACGACCATCCTGGCTAACTCGGTGAAACCTCATCTCTACTAAAAATACAAAACATTAGCCAAGTGAGGTGGCACGTGCCTGTAATCCCAGCTACTTGGGAGGCTAAGGCAGGAGAATTGCTTGAACCCAGGAGGCAGAGGTTGCAGTGGCAGAGGTTGCCACTGTACTCCAGCCTGGGTGTCAGAGCAAGACTCTGTCTCAAAAAAAAAAAAAAAGTACTGCATGTTCTCATGTATAAGTGGGAGCTAAATAATACGTACACTTGGAAATAGAGTCTGGAATGACAGACACTTAGGCTAGGAAAGGTGGGAGGGTGAGAGGAGGTGGGAGATCAGAAATTACATAATGGCTATAATGTACATTATTCAGGTGATGGATACACCAAAAGCCCACACTTCACCACTACACAGTATGTCCATGTAACAAAACTACACTTATACCCCTTAAATTTACACACTAAAACATAAAATAATAATTCACTAATGCACTTTCGTAGGCCAGAATTGGCAGAGTTCTTTAAACTCTCTCTGTGGAGGCAAATGGAAACACGGAATTAAATCTAAAAAAAAAAAAAAAGTCACGTCAAAAGCAATAGACTGACCCCCTTTCAGCTTACACAATGCACCGAGACACAGACATATTAAGTCAAGCCTGGAGCTCTAACCACTTCCAAAAGAAAACTTTTCTATAAGTAATAGCTGACACTTGTTTTTTTGAAACTTTTTCACCAAAAGGAGATTTGAACTAATTTTCTAAAGAGTTCAGAAAGAAAATAATTTTAAGGCCTGAAATATCTGGACGTAATGTGCCAAAGTCGTTTACTTTCCAAATGATTTAAATGAGGGATTCGGTTTTTTATTTTTATTTTTTGCTCATATAGGAACATCTCTGAAATTTTTTGTCGTTTATGTCTTCAGAAACAATATCACAAGTATGCTGTGAAAAAAAAATCCTTTATCAAACAACCACACTTTAAATATTTACTTAAACACCTACTATGTGTCATCTGTGCTATGAAACAGAATGGTGCATAGAACACGCTTAGAACTTTGCCTACAGTTCATTGCTCCTTTGTTAAAATCACCATCCGTTTTTTTTTTTTTTTTTTTTGGACGGAGTTTTGTTCTTGTCACCTAGGCTGGAGTGCAATGGCGCAGTCTCAGCTCACTACAACCTCTGCCTCCTGGGTTCAAGCGATTCTCCTGCCTCAGCCTCCCGCATAGCTGGGATTACAGGCGACCACCACCACGCCCAGCTAATTTTTGTATTTTTAGTCGAGATGGAGTTTCACCATGTGGGCCAGGTTGGTCTCCAACTCCTGACCTCAGGTGATCCGCTTGCCTCGGCCTCCCAAAGTGCTGGGATGACAAGCGTGAGTCACCACACCCTACCTTCTTTTTTAAATCTTTAAATTCAAAATCATGTATTCATCATAAAGTGATAAAAATCTTAGAGTTGAAATGGACGTTAAACGTCATGTAACCTACTCTTTTAACACAGTAAAATTACCTAATGATTTTCACAGATGACAGTACTATGCTTTTATAAAGGCCATTTTGTAATTATAAAATCAATTATAACTGACCTATGGAAATATCTCTCAAGTGAGTTTCTAAGCCCTTGAATCTCATATTTTAAAATTTGTACATAAACTCATTATCCAGGAAGCGCGGATTGAATTACTCCTATTGGATTTTCTTGGCAGCAAGCTCGTCTTTTCCGAGCAGTGCCCTGCCAAAATCTCCAACTCCCACCTAGCGTCACTCCTCAGAAAGCCATCATATCTTTTATCAGTTGACTAAACAAGAAACCAACTAAAATCAGTTTTTTTAATCAAGTAAGTAACTTGGAACATTTAAGGGATAAGTCACTGCATATTTAATTATTATTATAAATTAAATATATATAAATATATATAAATTAAATAATAGCCAATACGCTATTTATAGAAAGCAACAGAAATAGGTTGCATGAAGAATATTTACTTCCGAAGACTGCTTCAGAGCTTACATCACAATAATCTCCTTTATCTATGCCTTTGCTTTCCTGTTGTGTCTGCTTGGAATTTTTTTTCCAGCCCAGTGAGACCCCTCCTCCTTTGAATAGGACTACCATAAAGCATTCTTGGATTCTGCCAAGACACTGCTAAGCACAGACTCCTCTGAGCACACGTATTCACTGCAGTTCTTACCACATAGTTCTGTAATTATGAGCTCTTACTCATCTTTCTATCCTTAAGTACCTGATACTGTTCCTCTGCAAGAGAAATATCCCCCTGAAACTCCTAAAGCAGCAGCTCTGCGAGTGTGGTCCTGGGACCAACAGCACCATCTGATTCTCTGTATCACATGGGAACGTATTATAAATGCACATTTCCAGTCTACACCCTGAAACTACTTGAATCAGAAACTCTGGTGGGAGGCCTGACGCGTTACCCTGTAATCCCAGCACTTTGGGAGGCCGAGGCGGGCTGATCACCTGAGGTCAGGAGTTTGAGACCAGCCAGCCTGGCCAACATAGTGAAACCCCGTCTCTACTAAAAATACAAAAATTAGCTGGACATGGTGGCATGCCTGGAGTCTCAGCTCAGGAGGCTGAGGCACAAGAATCGCTGGAACCTGGAAGGTGGAGGTTGCAGTGAGCCGAGATCGCGCCATCGCACTCCAGCCTGGGCAACAGAATGAGACTCTGTCTCAAAATAAAGAAACTCTGGTGGGGGTCGGGGAACAGTGAGGAAGGGACAGCAAGGTGGGTTGTAACCAGCTCTCCAGGTCATTCTAATGCATGCCAAAATGAGGGCTTTATCTCTGAAAGAAAATTTCCCAGGTGGGGAAATGCCCCTGATGCGAGGATTCTCAGCCCTTTTCCCTGGACTTTAATCTTGTCCTTGGGATTCTGTCACTCTGACCCCACTCGCTGCTATCACACATGGATTTTCCTTGAAAACTCTGACCATCAACAAAGGAGGATGGTGTGTATTTCTTCATTCCCGTTAGTTTAGCTGGCACAAGCCACGGTTTTCAGACTTTTCTAAATGCAAAGAAAAGCAAACGCTTAAAAAGAAAGAAAGAATAGGAAACAAAGCACAGTGAAATTTGCAGAGCAGCTGATTATCCTGCAGTTAACTTTAACCAAAAAGAATGACTGTCCTACTCCACGCCCTTTCTGAAAAAGAAGCAATTCTGATATCCTAGAATTCCAATAAAGTGGCCGTCTCACATACCCTGCCAGCCAAGTCATGTTCCCAAACACAGCCTCATAGAGCAAACCCACCTGGGTGACGCAGAAGTAGCTCTGGAGGTACAGACATCAGGGGGTCTGCCTGACCAGCAGAGAGACTTTTGAGCAGGTTATTAAAGTTTTTAACCTCTCTTTTTGCTTCCATAAAATGGAGATAACACCTTTTATACATGATCTAAGAGCTAAATAAGATCATCTCTGAAAAGGCACTTTATAAGCTGTGAAGCGTTAAGGCATCATGTCATATCTATATGACAGGTGTGATATAGTGTATCATACATAGAAAGACGTTATATGTAGTTACATAAAATCGATACATAATATTAGAAACATGTATAATTATATTAAGGTTTGCTTACTGTTAATATTTACATGGCAAGTATTAATCATGTACCCAAAGATCAATATAATTAATTAAGTTTATAAAAACAGTAATAAATTTCTTTTCTTTCTTTTTTTTTTTTTTTTTGAGATGGAGTTTCACTCTTGTTGCCCAGGCTGGAGTGCAGTGGTGCAATCTCGGCTCACTGCAACCTCTGACTCCTGGGTTCAAGCGATTCTCCTGCTTCAGCCTCCCAAGTAGCTGGGATTACAGGCACTCGCCACCACACCCAGCTAATTTTGTATTTTCAGTAGAGACCGGGTTTCTCCATGCTGGTCAGGCTGATCTTGAACTCCTGACCTCAGGTGATCCGCCTGCCTCAGCCTCCCAAAGTGCTGGGATTACAGGCGTGAGCCACCGCACCCAGACTTCAAAAATAGTAGTAAGTTTCAATGTCTGATAAACTTTGATTTTTACAATTGCATTGCATTCTCCTCCCTTTAAAACCTTTTTTTTTTTTTTTTTTTGAGACAGTCTCCCTCTGTTGCCCAGGGTGGAATGCAGTAGTACTACCTTGGCTCACTACAACCTCCGCCTCCCAAGTTCCAGTGATTCTTGTGCCTCAGCCTCTTTGAGTAGCTGGGATTACAGGTGTGCTCTACCATGCCCGGCTAATTTTTGTATTTTTAGTAGAGATGTGGTTTCACCATGTTGACCAGACTGGTCTTGAACTCCTGACCTCAAGTGATCCACCCACCTCGGCCTCCCAAAGTGCTGGGATTACAGGCATGCACCACCACACCTGGCCTAAAATCATATTTTTTATTGGAGAAATTATGGGAATTTTGAAAAAAAAAACAAGAAAAAGTAAAAACACTTGTAATATCCTAGTCAGAAATTAACAGTTAATATTTTCCATTTTTCTATACATCTCTGGTGTAGAATTATAACCATATAGTAAATAGTGTATTGTAATCTGCTATCTTCACTAAGCAACATATCCTGAATCTTTTTGCTATCTGGAAACATTCTCTCACGGAACTATTTCTATTAGCTACATAGTAGGCTATCATAAGGATACACCAGAATTCATTTCACCAGTACTCTTTGTTAGACATTTGGATTGCTTCTAGGGCTTCAAAATTTAAAATTTATATTTCATATATTTATCCTTTTCCCGTCTCTATTTCCTAAGAGTAAATTATTAGAAGAGAAGCAAAATTGTTAGGTTTGTGTTATGAGCACTTTTAAGACTTTGAAATCTTAGAGCCAACCTGCTGTACCAGAAAGTTGCATCAATTTACACTCTTGCCAGCGGTAAATGAAACTCCTTCGTTTCTCACATTGTTGCCCAATATAGTGTGATTATTTCTTTGGGCTTTGCCAATTTTGTAGGGTTGTAATGCTATCACATTTTTATTTCTATTTACATTCATTTGATTACAGTAGAAGTTGATATAGGTAAGTTGTTGAGAGTATTTTAGAGTTAATAAACCTCCAAAGGAGACTATTTTAAGCTTAAAACAAGAAAATCAACATTTCATTTATCAGAAAGAAGCATATAAATAATGTTTATTATAGGTATCACTGAGATCAGAAAGGCTGACTGCGGTGGCTTACTCCTATAATCCAGCACTTTGGGAAGCTAAGGTAGGAGGATCACTTGAGCCCAGGATGTTGAGACCAGCCTAGGCAACATAGCAAGACACCATCTCTACAAAAAATGATAATAAGTAATAAATAAAAATAAGTTTTAAAAGAATCAGAGCCAGGTGCTGTGGCTCACACCTGTAATCCCAACACATTGGGAGGCCAAGGCAGGCTGATCGCATGAGCCCAGGAGTTACAGGCCAGCCTGGACAACATGACAAAACGTGGTCTCTATAAAAAAAAAATACAAAAAAAAAAAAATAGCTGGGCTAGGTGGCATGCGCCTTAGTCCCAACTTCTTAGAAGGCTGAGGTGGGAGGATTTCTTGAGCCCAGGAGGTTGAGGCTACAGTGAACTGTGATTGTGCCACTGCACTCCAGCCTGCGTGACAGAGTGAGAAATAATTTAGATAGTATAACTACAGATTGTAAATAATTAAATTCATGTTATGGATGTGTACGTAAACATGAATATAGATTATATAGATAGAGAGAGAGATCTGTATCAAATGCAACTTTATCCTTAGGATCTTTTATAGTTCAATTAAAGGCCATTTTATTAGGTCTTTGCTGGTGTTTTAATGGGTATCTTCATGCTAGTCCCACAAACACCCCTAACATATGGTAATATCAGAGGAGCAACATGGCAGATGCAAGAATTTAATCATAAACAATAATGGCAACCTTGCCTTCAAACCACTGTCATTACAGTGATAGCTCTAATTTGCATCATTGCAATTTGTTCATTCTTTTCCAGGAGGATTACATTTTACATGCAGCTAAAAATTGAATCCTGCAGGGTGTAGTGGCTCACACCTCTAATCGCAGCACTTTGGAAGCCAAGGTGGGAGGATCGCTTGAGTTCAGGAGTTCAAAACCAACCTGGGTAACATAGTGAGACCCTGTCTCTACAAAAAGAAAGAAAAAGAGAAAGAGAGAGAGAGAAGGAGGGAGGGAGAGAGAGAGGGAGACAGGGAGGGAGAAAGTTTAAAACCTGAATCTTTGGCTGAGCGCAGTGGCTCATGCCTGTAATCCCAGCACTTTGGGAGGCCAAGGCAGGTGGATCATTTGAGGTCAGGAGTTCGAGACCAGCCTGGCCAACATGGGGAAACCCCATCTCTACTTAAAAAATTAAAAAATAGAATACAAAATTAGCTGGGCATGGTGGCACATGCCTGCAATCCCAGTTACTCAGGAGGCTGAGGAAGGAGAACCGCTTGAACCTGGGAGGAGGAAGTTACAGTGAGCCGAGATCATGCCACTGCATTCCAGCCTGCTGGGCAACAGAGTGAGACTGTCTCAAAAAGAAAAGAAAAGAAAAGAATCTTCAAGATTTACGCTGCATTTCTTAAAACCTGCATTCTGCTTCTCTTCTGCACTTTATGACCATAATTCAAAAATGAGAGCTTTGTATCTTTGTAAATGTGATCCAAGTTAATCCCAAGAAGCTCCTTATGTTCGCTAGGATGAAGAGGGTCCCCCACAGCTATTTGACTGAGGATTTACTAATGCCTTTATTTTCATTTTTTGGCTTATAAGTATAAAAAACAGAAGTGGAACGCCTATAATCCCAGCACTTTGGGAGACCCGGACAAGTGAATCACCTGAGGTCAGGAGTTCAAGACCAACCTGGCCAACATGGCGAAACCCCGTCTCTACTAAAAATACAAAAATTAGCTGTGCATGGTGGTGCGCACATGTAATCCCAGCTACTCTGGAGGCTGAGGCGGAGAATCGCTTGAACCTGGGAGGCAGAGGTTGCAGTGTGCTGAGATCACGCCACTGCACTCCAGCCTGGGTGACAGAGCAAGACACTGTCTCAGAAAAAAAAAAAAAAAATTAGCCAGGCATGGTGATGCACACCTGTAGTCCCAACTACTCAAGAGGCTAAGATGGGAGGATTGCTTGAGCCCAGGAGGTAGAGGCAGTAAGCCAAGACTGTGACACTGCACTCCAGCCTGGGCCACAAAGCAAGACCTTGTCTCAAAAAAAAAAAAAAAAGAAAAAAAAAGAAAGAAAAGAAAAGAAGCAGAGGTTGACCATACATCCAAAAGAAACATTCCCTATTTGTAAGTTTTTAAATAGTACCACAGAAAAAGCAAGCAATGAGCTTTCTTGAAGTAAATTAGCCATCACATGTGGCATAGCAGTGGACTCAGAAGTTAGAGATGATGAGTAAGAAGACAGTGAGGCGAAGGCTGAGAGAGAACATCTGAAATGTAAAAAAGAAAAGTTTCTTGAAAATCTACCATGTGCTATGTAATGGGTATGGGGTTTTACATAAATTGACTAGTATTTCAAATGCTGGTTCTCCAGGGAATATTACATGAGTTGTACAGTACACATACACAAAATATATGCCCAAGGGTTATGTCTCCATAGGAGGGTTCCAAATTGCTTTTGGTTTTTGTTTTGTTTTATTTTATTTTATTTTTTGAGACAGAGTCTCACTCTGTCTCTCAGGCTAGAGTGCAGTGGTGCGATCTCAGCTCACTGCAGCCTCGAACTCCCGGGCTCAGGCTATCCTGCCTCAGCCTCCTGAGTAGCTGAAACTACAGATGTGCACCACCATGCCTAGCTATTTTTTTTTTTTTTTAGAGATGGGTTCTTGCTATGTTACACAGGGTGGTCTCAAACTCCTGGGCTCAAGCAGTCTGCCTGCCTTGACTTCCCAAAGTGCTGGGATTACAGGTGTGAGCCACATGTTAATAATATGTTTTTTAATACTAAATACATGGTAAATTATAATAATGGTAAAAGCGCACTCCCTCAGACAGATTTGAAGTATAGGAAAATAGGAAATCCTGATTCTACAAATACAAGCTCTGGGTACAAATTTTTTCAGTGCTACAGGACAGCATCTTAAGCATGTTTCTGATTTGTTACCATTTTCTTAGATGAGTCTTTTCAGGCCCTTGGCACTGCTCTGTGGGTGGAGACATAGTTGCTACATGCGCAAATACAGTACACCTGAGGACAAAGCTTGTCAAATCACATCAGCTCCTAGGTGGGTCTGTTAGCTGTTGAATTCACACGAGAACATCGTTGCTCAACCCTGTACCCTTGCATATTCCTTAAACCAGTCTGGCTTTAATTGGATTGTAACTAAGCAAAAAGTGTATCTACTCAACATTTACTTGGAGTGCTCTAAAAGAAGGCTTTTCATTTCAGTCGTATTCTGGTTTAATTCTATCTCTCAGGAAATAAGGAGTCTTCTTCAAGATAACGAATATTGTTTGCATCTTAAATCTCCTGCCCTCTGTGACAAGCCCTACTCGGTCAGCTAGAATTAGGGAGAACTACTAGGAATGCGCTCTGCCCTAAAGGCAGTTTTAAATGTAGGTGGGCTTATCCCCTGAATTCAAGGCGTGATGTAGGGGGACTAATCCCCTGAATTCAAGGTGTGTCGTGATTCTTATGCTGTTTGTCCATGAATATGGGTGCTAAGGGCTAAAGACTAAACAGCAAAGGAATGACACACGTAGTATTTTCCTGGTTAGTCGGAGTTATAGAATTTTAGAAATGGAAAGAATCCCAGATATTTATCTAGACTGATTCTCTCATTTCCAGGTAAGAAACCCACCTACAAAGGCTATGACTCACTCAAATTCATACAATACATTAGGGAAATCAATCCTTCTCTCTGCATCAAGAGAGTAAAGTTTTAAAAGATAAATGATACAGAAAATACCCTCCCCCAAAGTGGTTTCATAGAGAGTTATGTTTAATAATTTGGTGAAAATAAAGCAATTATTTAAAAATGAAAAACTAGGAGACTTCCCCGCAGTGAGTGTTTACTCCCTTTATTTATTTATTGTCCCGCTGAAACTTAATTTTTAAACATTTTATTATGAAAAATCTTAAATGTATACGATAACAGAAAATGGTCAAGTGAGCCCTTGGGTACACATCAAGGGTCATCACTTATCAAACCACGACCAATCTTGTTTAATCTAAACTCTCCACTCCATCTCATCATTTTTGAAGTGGATATCAGACATTCTTGTCATTTCATCTGTAAACATTTCAGAGTCTATCCCCAAAAGATAAGGATTCTTTTTTTAAGCATCACCATGATACCATTATCACTCATAAAAATTTAACAATAACTCCTTAATTTAAATAGACTTTTTAAATTTACATAAATTATCCTTGGCCTTAGAATTGTGACATACTACTACAATTTGATAAATACTGCTTCACTGATTTATTCATTCAACAAATAGTGGCCAGGCACGGTGGTTCAGGCCTACAATCCCAGCACTTTGGGAAGTCAAGGCCAGTGGATTACTTGAGCTCAGGAGTTTGAGATCAGCCTGAGCAACATGGTGAAACCCTTTCTCTACAAAAAAATACAAAAATTAACCAGGCGTGGTGGCATGCACCTGTAGTCCCAACTACTTGGGAGGCTGAGGTGGGAGATTCGCCTGAGCCAGGGGAGGTTGAGGCTGCAGTGGGCCGTGATTACTGCAGTGGGCCGTGATTACGTGCAGTGGGCCGTGATCACTGCACTCCCGCCTGGATGACAGAGTGAGGCCCTATCTCAAAAAAAAAAAAAAAAAGTAAATACTTAGTGAGCATTTACAAAAACACCCACATATGTTTTATTTGCATGGAAGGCTTGGGAGGAGGCCTAGATTCTTGCTTCTTGAAAGAGAGTAGAGAATGGAAGGAGAAAGAATTCTGGAATGAGGCAGAGTTGAGTTAATAGCTGTGTAAACACAAGCAAATTTCTCAATCTCTCAAAGCCTCACTTTGCTTATCTGTAAAATGGAGATAATGATGCCTATTAGCAGAGCTACTAGGAGGGCTAAGTGAGATTAGATACATAAGGTTACAGAGCCCAGCACAAGTCAACACTCAAAAAATAGCAGCTCTTTTTCTCTCAGACACTTTTGAAAGATTGAGTTACTAATATTTGTTCAATCAGATTTATTAGCGTTAATTAATTGGATATGTACTTTAAGGCTCATTGTTCTCTGAGTTGTACACACAATGCTTTAAAATAACTAAAAGGTCTATTCTCACTTATGTTTTTTGTTTATTTGCTTTTAACTTATATTTTAGAGACAGGGTCTTGCTCTGTCACCCAGTCTGGAGTACAGTGGCACCATCATAGCTTGCTGTAGTCTCAGCCTCTCAGGTTCAAACAATCCTCATAGCTCAGCCCCCTGAGAAGCTAAGACTACAGGTGCACGCCACCACATTTGGCTAATTTTCATATTTTATTTTAGAGATGGGGTCTTGCTATGTTGCCTAAGCTGGTCTCAAACTCCTGGCCCCAAGCAATTCTTCTACCTCAGCCTCCCAAAGTGCTAGGATTACCAGCATGAGCCACTGCACCTGGCCTATTTCTCACTTACGAAAACTGAAAGCCAGTGTATCAATGGCCAGAGAGGTCCAAGAATTATCAGAGATTTGTTAAACACTGTCAGGTTCAACAAATAATATTTGATGAATTAATGAGTGAATGAGGGAATGAGGGAATGAGGAAATCTCCTCCTTTTCCTCAATATCTTCAAGAAAAAAAAATCCTTATCCACATAGAATATTTAAAAGGCTTAAATGATGTTTCCTTTTGGACTTCTTACTGTGCACTTTTTCAATACATGTTCCTATTATTAAGGGGACAAGTTTTTATCCTAGGTAACTTGTGAAAGTAAGCTGTTGTTCTGAGATTTAATGCTAGAACATTGCCCAACTGGCTTTTACCTTTGATGAAGATGTAATCTCATTTCATAATTCAGCATTCATGTAGCACTAATTGCTAATAAACCCTTTACCATTTACTGTTCAGTTGTTTTATTAGTGTATTAGTCCATTTTCACACTGCTTTAAAGATACTACCCGAGACTGGGTAATTTATAAAGGAAAGAGGTTTAATTGGCTCACAGTTCTGCATGGCTGGGGAGGCCTCAGGAACCTTACAATCATGGCAGAAGGAGAAGCAGTCACGTCTTCCATGGCAACAGGAGAGAGATAGGATCCAGAGCAGAGAAAAACTGTCTTATAAAACCATCGAATCTTGTGAGAACACACTCACTATCAAGAGAACAGCATGAGGAAACTATCTCCATGATCCAATCACCTCCCTCAGTCAACATGGGGGAATTACAATTTGAGATGAGATTTAGGTGGGGACAGAAAGCCAAACCCTATCAATTAGACTTTTCTCAATGTGCTCCTCTAAGGTAAGCCACTATTATTATCCTAACTTGGTAAACAAAGAAACTGAGGCACAGAAAATTTAAATAATTTGTTTCAGGTAAGGAGATGAGTCACTGCATAGAAGAGCCTAGAACTCCTGTGTTTCAGCAGATCTCACCAAGCTAAGCACTGAACACACAAGGCCATTCAACACAGTGGTACTCCGACACCCCTGTGTCACGACCCCTGTGTCACCTCTCCCACTAGCTTGGTTGTACTTCCACTGTAATTCATTTTTGCAGCCCCCGTTGCTAACATATACTGGGTATACAGTAGGTGTTTAATCAGTGGTTGAATAATTGATTTTTAAAAAATTATTTTTAGAGATAATGTCTGGCTTTGTCACCAGGCTGGAGTGCAGTAGTGCGATCATAGCTCACTTTAACCTAAAACTCTTGGGCTCAAGCGATCCTCCTACCTTTGAAAGATGTTTGTTGAGAATCTACCATGTGCTATGTAACGTACCTGGAGTTTTACATAAATTGACTAGTATTTCAAATGCTAGTTCTCTGGGGAATATTACATGAGTTATAGAGTACACAAACAGAAAATGTATATACCCAAAGTTATGTCTCTATAAGAAGATTACAGATTTTGATTTGTTTGGGCTGGCTTGCTTTCTTCCTTCCTTCCTTTCTTTCTTTCTTTCTTTCTTTCAGACAGAATCTTACTCTGTCACCTAGGCTGGAGTGCAGTGGCATGATCTGGACTTATTGTAGCCTTGACCTCCTGGGCTCAAGCAGTCCTTCCACCTCAGCCTCCTGAGTAGCTGGAACTGCAGGTACATGCCATCACACCTGGCTTTTCTTTTTTTTTTTTTTTTTTTTTTTGTAGAGATGGGGTCTCTCCGTGTTGCCCTGGCTGGTCTTGAACTCCTAGGTTCAAGCAATCCTCCCAAAGTGCTGTGATTACAGGCGTGGGCCACTGCACCCGGCCATGGTTGAATAATTGAGATATAGTGCCCACTGAACTGACTGCCCTGATGAGGTACACAGCAAGACACTCTGCTAATACCTCCGGGAGTCAAAGGCACGCCCGTCAGCCCATTCTCCATTTGTGGCTTGGATCCCACTCTCTCCTGCCTTCTTGAGAAGCGTCTATTCTTTATTAGTTCGTCTCTCTCAACTCCACTGTTCCCCTTCTTCCAGATCCTTCCATTAGCATTAACATGCTCAAGCCTCTACATCATCTCTAGAGATCACATGGATTTGGAGATTTTAAAGGAACTGAGCTTCAATTACACACATCCTCCAGAGACTGCCGCTTTTCCCTTTACCTCTTCCAGACCTTCCGCCTCCATTTCCCGCCCAGCCCAGCTTCCATTCCCACTCTCCAACTGCAGGGGTTCTCAACAGCCACCAGAGCTACGTAGATCTCACGTTACAAAATCCCCTGGTAGTTACTTTAATGCTCAAGCCTTCCACACAATGACCCCACCCTCTCCAGCCATCCTCCTCTCTGCGGCCACCCGACCCATCCGCCTTGCCAGTTTATTCTGCTTGACTAGGTGATTAAATGGTAGAGATTCTGAAAAGACTCTCTCTCTTCTCATCCTGTATTCTTTCCCTCGGCAATCTCTGCCATGCCCGTGGTCTGTTTGCCAGATGAATATCATTAGATCAGCGACTTCCCAAATTACATCTCCAGCCCAGAACTCTTCTCGGCATTCTAGATCCATCTATCAAAGTACCCATCCAATGACTGCACGCTTCAACCTTCCTGTTTCTGAAACCTCCCCCAAAATGCCAGATTCTCCGCTCTGGACATGGTTTTCCTCTCTGTTTCAGGAAATAGAAAGACAATCTGTCCAGTTGCAGAAGCCAGAAACCTAGGAATGGCCTTTGTTCCCCCTCTCCGCTCCCACGCATTTCAAGTCATTCACCAAGCCCCATCAATATCACTTCCTGAAAATCTTCCGGTGTGCCCACATCCCTTTCCGCCCCTCCCTTAGACCCTAACTCTTCTCTCCACACTCACTCTTTCTTTCTCTCTCTCTCCTTTTTTTTTTTTTTTTTTTTTTTGAGACAGAATCTTGCTCTCTCTCCCAGGCTGGAGTATGATGGCATCTCAGCTGACTACAACCTCTGCCTCTTGGGTTCAAGTGGTCTCATGCCTCAGCCTCCCAAGTAGCTGGGATTGCAGGTGCGCCACCATGTCCAGCTAATTTTTGTATTTGTTTGTTTGTTTGTTTGTTTGTTTGTTTGTTTGTTTGTTTTTTGAGATGGAGTTTCACTCTTTGTTGCCCAGGCTGGAGTGCAGTGGCACGATCTCGGCTCACTGCAACCCCCGCCTCCTGGGTTCAAGCGAGTCTCCTGTCTCAGCCTCCCAAGTAGCTGGGATTACAGATACCTGCCACCACACCCCAGCTAACTTTTGTATTTTTAGTAGAGATGGAGTTTCACTATGTTGGCCAGGTTGGTCTCAAACTCCTGACCTCAGGTGATCCACCAACCATAGAGATGGGGTTTCAACACTCTTGCTCAGCCCTCTCCCCACTCCAATCCACACTCCACACAGAAAACACTACCCTGACCTTGTAACACATATGCCTCCCTTAAAAGCCCTCCAGTGTCTGCCCCTTGCTCTGAGATTAAAGACCTAAATCTTCAGCATGGCCCATTAGGTTTGCAGGATTCGGCCTCTATATCCACCTGCAATGTCATTCCCTCCCACTCTCACCCTGAACTTCTGTCTTCCATCCTCTGACCTTCCCCCAGGTTCTTAATTGTGAAGTGCACCCTTCCCCTCAGGACTTGACCTATGCCGTTCCCCCACCTAAAGACCTTTCCTAACAACCAGCGACCTTCAGATAATAAACAAAATACATTAGATCAAAAAACAGCTCAAATATTTCCTCAGGGAAGGCTTTTACGATGTGATCTCCCAGATTAAATCAAGTCCCATAGTCTCTGTGACGTGGAGTTTTTCCAAAGAAATGAAACTTTCATGGGATTCAATTTCAATGACATGCCGGGATAACAAAGTAATTCCACTATGTTGTTTCTATGAGCAGAGTTCGAATAACCAAATATTATCACTGGAACAGATTTTAAGGTCCTTCAATTCAACTGTACCCCACCTGGTTTCCACAGTGCTCTGGTGATTAAAGCCACTAAGGAAAAGGCCCATCGGCAGGACTTTGCATTCCTTTACCCCTGTTTCACCTCTGTCTTCATCAGAAAACTCTACTGTTACAGGGAGCCTCTCTGTACCTATTCTGGTTCAGGGACTGCTCAATTTAAAAAAAAAAAAGGAAAAAGAAAACTCTACTATTATAAATTGAGATTCCATAGAATATTCTGCAGGAGGAAATGGTTTAGCTACTAAAAGGGATTTGAAATACATTGGTCTAGCCCAGCTATTTCACGATCTAAATTGGGAGGTTGAGTCCTGCAAACAGAAAGTGACTTGCACCAAGTCCCAAAGCTAATTAATCGCAAGGTCAGGGTTGCAT
This sequence comes from Gorilla gorilla gorilla, assembly GCF_029281585.2. Taxonomy (NCBI): domain Eukaryota; kingdom Metazoa; phylum Chordata; class Mammalia; order Primates; family Hominidae; genus Gorilla; species Gorilla gorilla. The sequence continues at coordinate 17,187,148 of NC_073232.2, read as the reverse complement.
TCCATAGAATCTGTGCAAAATGGTCAGCTTGCAACCTGGAGAAGAGCTTCCAGCAGAACTACTGGCCAGAAGTGTAAAATGAGTGAGTTGTTCATTGCGAGGAAGAGCCAGTAGGCTGAGATACAGGGCGTGGAACACATTGTGAAATAAAAGTCAGATATAAACAATTCTGGAGATATGTGAATCTTATTTTACTGGCTGTCATTTTCAAGATTACAAAACCCCAAACTAATTTTCTCCTTCAGCCTTTGTTGATACAAAGATGCACATATCTCAAGTATCTAGCCTAATCTCAGTGAGTACAATAAATATTATGACAAACAACTACTTAACAAATTTTCCTTAGGCCTTATACTGTCAATGTCTCCTGGATCCAAAAAAAGAAAAGCAGATGGATTGAAAACCCACAGTGATAAGGTGCTATCACTGGCTAGTTCAGATGGCCAGAGTACAGTGTGACTAAGGCCTGGACCTTGCAATGCATCTCTTTTCCATAGCTAACTGTTCCCTAATCTTTGGCCAACAGATGCACCACTGGGTCACTGACTACCAAATGCTACTCAATCATCCTTCAAGGTCAGCTCAAGCATCTCATTATACTGTCTTCAATGTGGTCTCCCCTCTGACTTCTTGTAGGTTTTAGTAGCCATAGTATTCACTTGGTGGCCAGGCTCAGTGTCTCATGCCGGTAATCCCAGCAATTTGAGAGGCCGAGGAGGAAGGATCACTTGAAGCCAGGAATCTGACAACAGATGGGGTCACAAAGCAAGACTGTGTCTCTACAAAAAATAAAATAAAATAAATTAGCCAAGCATGGTGGTGCACTGTAGTTCCAGCTACTTGAAAGGCTGAAATGGGAGGATCACTTGAGCCCAGGAGGTCGAGGCTGTAAGTGAGTCGTGATTGTGCCACTGCACTCCAGCCTGGGCAACAGACCCTGTCTCAAAAGACAAAACAAAATAAAACAAAGTATTCACTTGGCATTTATCTTGGGATACTCCACATTGTTATTTAATCCATTAGCATATGTGGTCTTCCTAATTAAATTATAAATCTCTCTGCTACAAAGATGACATCTTATGCTTCTCAGCAGATCTTATACCCTGCCCCACTGATGATAAGTACTCAATAAATGTTCATTGATAATAGTAATGATAATGCTGACAACAATGAGAGATGAACCAAGAAAATTTCCCCTTCATCCTCTGCTGGAAAAAACTGCTCCAAATGCATACCCTGCTGTTCAAGGCATTTCTTATGAAAGCACAATGGATAAAAAATAATAATAAACATTTGTGCTTGCTTTACAGTTTATACACATTATCTCACATGAAAGCTCCTCTTATTTTCTCTGTTTTCTGGGGAAGAATGTTGAGGCAGAGAAGAATTAGGCAGCTCTCTCATCATTCCATAGAGGCCCTGAAGAAGGAAGAGAAAGCAATGTTTTCATATTGGTAAAGACCAGTAGGAAAAGAAAAACCATCACTAAGTAGACATCTTATTTAAAATTTAGCAAATAAATAATCATGGAGAAATAAGTTCCACATTGGGAGAAGCATATAAAAGGAGACATATCATTATTGCGATTAAACAAATCCTTCTTTCTCTGTTTTTTGTTTGTTTGTTTGTTTTTTGTGAGACAGGGTCTCACTCTGTCACCTAGGCTGGAGTGCAGTGGCACAATCACAGCTTACTGGAGCCTTGACCTCCTGGATTGAAGTGATCCTCCCACCTCAGCCTCCCGAGTAGCTGATATGACAGGCACACAGCACCATGCCTAGCTAATTTTTTTTTAATTTTGGTAGAGATAGGGGTCTCTCTATGTTGTCCAGGCTGGTCTTGAACTCCTGGCCTCAAGCAATTCTCCCATCTCAGCCTCCCAAAGTGCTGAAATTACAGGCATGAAGAGATTACACCTTGCATAGGAATTACATTTTGTGTTTTAAGAGCACAGAAAATAAATTAAGACATCATGCCAAACACAGTGTTTCATGCCTGTAATCCCAGCACTTTGGGAGGCTAAGGCAGGCAGATCACCTGAGGTCGGGACTTCAAGATCAGCCTGGTGAACATGGTGAAACCCCGTCTCTACTAAAAATACAAAAATTAGCAGGGCATGGTGGTGCACACTTGTAGTCCCACTTACTCAGAAAGCTGAGGCAGGAGAATCACTTGAACCCAAGACAGAGGTTGAAGTGAGCTGAGATGGCACCAGTGAACTCCAGCCTTGGCAACAGAGAGAGACTCGATCTCAGAAAAAATAAATAAACAAATAAATAAAAATTAAGACATGATCCTGTCATTCATTTATTAATTCAATGGATATTTATTAAATGCCTGCTCTGTGCCAGCATTGAATGAAAATAACACTTGACTACCAGACAAAAGACCTAGATTTAAGACTGGCTTTGTTATTTAGTAGCTGTGTGGCCTCTCTTTGCCTCATTTTCTTTGCCTGCACAGTAGCAATAATAATAAAACTGACCTCACAGGTTATTCTAGATATGAAAAGATAAAACACAGCCCCCAGCTTGCAGGAGGCTGCAGAAACACCATGGTGACATCTGGCTCAAACCCAGACTTAACAAATAAACTTCTCAATATTTGCCGCATCAGAACACGTGATTGCTATTGCTTTGGGGCTATAAAATTAGGGGTGCTAAAAAAAAAATCAGAGGTGGTGAAATACACAGAGTAAGATACAGAGTAGGGAAGACAATGGCAACCTAGGCACAGAGAATTAGAGAGCCAAAAGGAACCTCGGGGCTGGTCCAAGGCTCTCACTTTTCTTGTAAGGAGACAGCACAGGCTTTGAAGACAAAAAGTCTTGGGATCTTTTTTTTTGAGACAGAGTCTTGCTCTGTCACCCAGGCTAGAGTACAGAGGCAGGATTTCGGCTCACTGCAACCTCCGCCTCCCGGGTTCAAGTGATTCTCCTGCCTCAGCCTCCCGAGTAGCTGAGCTTACAGGCATGCGCCACCATGTCTGGCTAATTTTTGTGTTTTTAGTAAAGACGGGGTTTTGCCATGTTGGCCAGGCTGGTCTCGAACTCCTGACCTCAGGTAATCCATACACCTCGGCCTCCCAAAGTAGATCCTTGGGTTCTAATCCTAGCTCCCATACTTTCTAGTTGTGTGGCTTTGTGTCCAGGACAACCCCTTTAGCCTCATTATGTCATTTAATGGGAATAATCACGACTACAGCACAATTGTTGTGTGGATTCAGTAAAATAGAGCATGAAAATGTGGAATGTAGTAAGCTAACAGTAAATGACATATTCTTTTTACCATTTAGATGTTTTTGAAATATTTTTGTTTTCTGGGATATTTTTATGGCCAGGAGAGGGTGGGGTGAGTTACATGGTAGCCGAAGAGAGAAAGACTGGAGTCCGGAGTAAAGACTGGTACAGAAAGAAGATGCCAGATCGAGTTCCGTTCCTTTTTCTGCTGGGAATTCTGACAAATCCAGGGACAAGAATGGTATAGAAACTGAGTCATAACTGTGCTATAAGACTCTGCTGTATTCTATGAGAAATGGAGTCAACTTTACCGGGAGAAGACTGTAATCTAAGCTAGAAGAGAAACTACAGCCAAGAAAAGCTGTGCTCTCCGGGAGCAGGCAGCTAGTTATTGATGGAGCTGGAGTTCACGTGCACATTTTTTCAGGATACCAAGCTTTGTACAATCCATTTATTCATTCATTCAAAAATAAATAACGGCCACCATCCCAGTACCTAGAATCATAATCATAGGGTAATATACAAAACTCAGCTTACCAGAAATGTACAATGGCAAGCAATGGCCTCAGTGAAAATTACCGTAATCTAGAAACCCAAGGAGAACAAATCAATGCTGCCTCTCCGTGCTCATTATCCACTGTGGATTTCACACCAATCAGAAGAGATGTGCATGCTGGGAGAACACTGAGAAGCTAGGAGCAGCAATCTCTGCCAGCCACTTGTGACTTCCTGTTCTGTCTACTGTGCTTCAGGGAGGGACTTTCCTAGGTGGTATGCTAACCTATATTTTTCAAACAATTAGATTGTCTTCAAACCAAAACCTGCCAAAACAGAAGAAACATTTTAACAAAACCAGCGAAAGTAGCGTATACCTTTTTTTTTTTTTTAATCCACAAATGTAAAAAGTTTTTGGTAAGCTTGAATACTCTGCTACCAAATATTACATCCAATTCTGTTGTCTGAGAAATGTTTGAGGCCACACGATAAGAGCACCACATCCTAATGAGTAATGAGGGTTACATAACAGCAGAGATAAGCAACACCACCCGCAGATTGCATGAAAATGCTAATACCGACTTCTTGGCCACAATGTGAAGTAAAAGGAAAGAACAAAACCTCCAAATATTACTCCCAATTGTTGCAGAAAACCATGCTTGGTTTGACGTGAGTGCTGATGACACTTTTCTAATTGTTAGCTCTTTGTTTGAAAGGTCACTTTTTTTCATTCACAAATCGGAGTGTTTAACAAGAACCTTAGGAAAGTTGATTGAATGAGAACTGAAACCATGGTTTGTGGACGATGGAACAAAAATTCTGGGAAAGGAAAAATCCTAGAGTCTTCCTCATTCAACTGTGACACAATTTCACAATGGAAAGCTCTTCAATATGTCTAAGTTGAAACTCCCTTGCTGAGACACCAAGGGGACAGCTCTTCAAGAGAATAAGTGAAGATTAAAAGCATGGACTCCCTGAGGCAATGTTCCCCTAACTATCCTCCTCAGAACACCAGCGACTTAAGATAATAATAACAGTGAATTCCCTTGAACCCAAAATAAAACTTGGAAAGAGAAAAAGAAAGTAGAGGGATAGGTAAAGATAGCAACAAAGTAAAATATGCTATTTATATAAAATATGTTTTCCCAGCCAGTAGCTTATCTTTTCGTTTTCTCAAAGACGTCTTTTGGTAAAAAATTTTTGATTTTAGTAAGATGTTATTTTCTTTTATGATTGATGTCTTTGCATTCTATTTAATAAAACTTTGCCTTTAACCTGCCCCCCAAAAAATAATAATCATAATGAGTTTGTGGGGGAAAGATTAACTATAATTAAAGGAATTATAATTAAATGAGTTAAGTAAATACTATATTCCCACCTTAAAAGTTTGAAATGTACTATTAGCATATTAAAATTTTTCGGAAGTCCAGTAGTAATGATGCCCACATAGCCTAGTTTATAAGCAGGGTCCTTCCCCCACCCCCACCCCCAGACAGTTGTTATTAGTTCTTGAAATTTCACTGCAAAATGCACATTGGGAGATAGTGCTTAAATCCCCAGGCCAATATCTTTATTTTATGATTAAGGAATTTAGAAAGACTGTAACTTGCAAATGTTTTGTATGGAAAAGTTATCAACCCTTCCTGAACAAAAATATCACTTTTTTTATGCTTTGAAATTGCAGATCAATTCCCTTTTGCAGGGAAGAAGTCTCTCATTTTGTGCACTTGTCCCTAAAATACAGGAGCTGCTTAAAAATAATTCACCTACATTGGAAGCCTGTGATCCCAGCTTAAATCTAGGCCCATCTCAGATCACCCCCTTCAGTCAGCCAGTGCCTGGTTGTGTGAGCTTGTGTGTGACTCCACCATTTACACACACTGGGTAGGTGTGAAGAGGCCTGGCACACAGCCATGTCAGGGCTAAAAGGAGCTTAGAGATCATCAGCCCTGATGCCTTCACTTTATAGCAATAAGGGAACTGTTGCTTCAAGAGGGAAGTTGGCGTCCCCTAAGACAGTTCATTCGTAGCCAAGCCAAGACTTACCTGAATCTCTCCTGACTGCCTCTCCTGCCTTCTCTACATTCACCTTCCCCAGGGTTACGCAAACCTGCTCCCTGACCTACAGACTAGAAAATTGGACTCGGCCGGCAGAAGCACTTGCTTACCTAAGAGTATGCCGAAGCCAATTTACTGTTAATGCCGAGTTGCTTTATTCTAAGTGCAAAGGTGAAATGATTTCCACTCCTGACAGCTCTAGAAGAATAACGGGAGCATGGAGAAACACTGTCTTCGCCGATGCCCCAACTCAGTCTTCTCTGTACAGATCCATCAAGTTCCAGGTAACTCTCCTGCGATGTGCATAAGGTTAAGGATTTAGCTAAAGATGAAAAGGATGTCATTTAAAAGCAAAAGCTATGAAGAATTCAATACAAATGTCCTAGGAGCTTACAGCTCCCTCTGTATGTGGCGGTAGATTTTAGCATTGAAATTTGATTTTTTTTCCACTTTGGGTTTTTATTTTATATCCATCACTTGACAAGGATTAGCTCCTTCTCTTCATTCACCCCCTGGGAGCATTTAAATGATACTTTGTTCTTGAAAATGAGCATTTTTACTTTTAGCTATTGATTTCAGAGTTCTATGAACTTTCCCTTGAAGTCATTTCCTCAGACCCCTCTACAAGCTCAGGGACTCTCATCCCTATTCCACATAGGGTCACATTTCAACAGATCTTCTGCCCTCCTGGTCCTCCTGGTGCCTGACCCCCGGGAAATAAGGAGCATGTTGCATTGAGATAGCCATTATGTATCTCCACTCACCAGAAACACCATCGCCAGGTGGCAGGGATACAGGATGACAAGAAAACAATCCCATCTTTCATTTCCCAGCTTCTGTCACCATCACCCTCCAACCTGAAAAAGGACCAGAAAAATCCAGTGAGAAAAGGTTAGAGAGCTTCTGTACCAAGGTGAGGAGGAATCGCAAAGGCCCACTGTTGCCTGCCTGGAGAGAAAGCGTTCGAGTGAAAGAGAATAAATCGTATTCACCAAGCAAATCATTCATCTTGACTGTTTAGGGCAATTCCCTTTTGATATTTTTGTTTTCTCTAAGCTTGGCCTAGCCTTTAAAAAAAAAAAAAAAAGAACTGTCATTTCTATTCAATTAACTGCTTCTCCCTCTGACTTTAAATCAAGGGCAGTGTCTGTTCAATCTAATTACTTTCCAAAGAGGCTGTGTGGTAAAGCAGCCACCACAAAAGCAAAAGAGCCATATGGTGCTTTACAAGGCAAGAATTCGATATAATTTAAGGATATTCTCCTAACAGAAAATGCAATAAAGCTGATTTCCCCCCTGCTGTTTTTCTAGCCACTTGACATATAATATGTTTGTAGGTCAAGATTTCAGCTGAACAATTCAAAGCAAGTAAAATGAGGAGAGTGTCATTTACCTATGGAAGGTCTACAGAAGAGAATCATTGAAGGCCTTGCTGTCCCAACTGTTCTGATTCTGCGTAAAAAGTGACCTTTTTATTTAAGAAGGGTGCTTATTTGTATTATGTACATGCACAAAATTTTCAGATATAATGGCATTAATAATTGCTTCACTTTTACACTGTTGGTGGGAATGTAAATTAGTTCAACCATTGTGGAAGACTATGTGGAGATTCCTCAAAGATCTAGAACCAGAAATACCATTTGACCCAGCAATCCCATTACTGGATATATGCCCAAAGGAATATAAATCATTCTATTACAAAGATATATGCTTGCATAGATATCTTTATGCATATATTCACAATAGCAAAGACATGGAATCAATCCAAATGCTCATCAACAATAGACTGGATAAAGAAAGTGTGGTACATATACATCATGGAATACTATGCAGCCATAAAAAGGAATAAGATCATATCCTTTGTAGGGACATGGATGAAGCTGGAAGCCATTATCCTCAGCAAACTAACACAAGAACAGAAAACCAAACACCACATGTTCTCACTTATAAGTGGGAGTTGAACAACGAGAACACATGGACACAAGGAGGGGAAAAACACACATTGGGGCCTGTCTGGGGCTGGGGTGGTGGGAGGGAGAGCATTAGGAAAAATAGCTAATGCATGCCGGGCTTAATACCTAGGTGAAGGGTTGATAGGTGCAGCAAACCACCATGGCACACGTTTACCTGTGTAACAAACCTGCACATCCTACACGTGTACCCCAGAACTTAAAATAAAATTGTTTTAAAGGCTGGGGACCCAAATGTCACTTTAAGTAATAAACAGAATACCTTTTGGTTTAAACAAGAATTGCTTCAACATTACGAAACAAGATTAGGCCAGAATTGTGACGCTGAAGGGGAAAAATTGCAGAAATATAGTATGGCCAGAACACCAACACCCTAATTCTAAGCTTGACTTGGACACCAACGAGCTGTGGAACGTTGAGCAAGTGGCTTTGCTTCTCTGTGTCTGTGTTACCATCTGTGAAAAGAGGGACCTCCATTAAATCAACACTAGGACTGTGTCTGTAACATTCATTAAGACTATCGGATGACAGCACGGCACCTACCAACTGCCAGTTACAGTCTAAAATGAAGCACTCCCCTCCCCCCAGCAGAAGAATCAGCATGAGGACAGCTTCAAGCAATGACATAAACCTAGAATATCCACAAAGACGTAACTTAGAGTGAAGCCACCTGAGAAGGAGTTGCTTGCTCTGTGGCCAGACTCTGGGGTGCAGTGGCATGATCTCAGCTCACTGCAGCCTCCGACTCCCCAATTCAAGTGATTCTCCCGCCTCAGCCTCCCAAGTAGCTGGGATTACAGGCACACACACCATGCCCAGCTAATCTTTGTATTTTCAGTAGAAACGGGGTTTCACCATGTTGGACAGGATGGTCTCAATCTCCTGACCTCATGATCCACCTGCTTCAGCCTCCCAAAGTGCTGGGATTACAGGCAAGAACTACTGCACCCGGCCAGAGTGGCTTTTTTTAATTAATGGCATCATAGGCTCCAGAAAAATGCCGGTCAAAAGATGAAATGGAATGTTAAGGCATGAGGAATTGCACTTTTAACATGTTAATTTACACGGTGTAATCAGATATGCTGGGATTCAATATATTCTGTCCTTGGGTAAACTTTTTCATTTATGTACACTGTACATAATACAAAATTTGTATTACATAATGTGTAACAAGGTACATCATTTCACCCAAGTTATCTATAGTCTTATGTAGACTCCTCAGTTTGGTCTGTCTACATTAGATAACTACTTAAGATTATAGGAAGCAAGTGAGAATCAAAGAAATATACACACGTTTTTAGTAGAAAATTCCCCTTGCAGTATACCAGCCAAAAATGATGGATTATCTAGTAAATCAAAAATTAATTAGATAGTCTCAAATTACTCAGTAGGTCTTTTCCATGTCTTCATATACATTCACCCCTGAATAAAAATGTCACCCTTTTATTCAAATGATAATGATGTGTTTTGTGAGTTCAACACAAAAGTGATCCGCCACTCAGGTGTAAAATCCCAAGACAGATTATGCTCTTTAGGCTTAGGTTAAGTTTGAATTAATCAAAATCTTAGGCATGTTCTGTGTAATAATATATATATATTTAATGTAAATGACTCAAGGGGACCTTAATCTATGGATTCTTAGTCTTTCCAGGTCTCAAGTTCTGTCCATCATTTTTTCTTCATGTTGGTATATTATTGTATGAATTTGATTCAAAGGCTGGGTAAACCATGCTCTTGCCCATTTTCTGTGTGGCTCTGTTCTCAGCTGTCATTAGCCTTTGTTAGCCAGGCACAGTGGTTTACACCTATAATCCCAGCACTTCAGGAAAGCAAGGTAGGTGGATTGCTTGAGCCCAGGAGTTCGAGACCAGCCTGGGTAACATAGTGACACTCTGTCTCTCAAAATGAAGACAAACTAGCCGGGCATTGTGGTGCACATCTGTAGTCCTAGCTACTCAGGAGGCTGAGGTGGAAGGATCACTTGAGTCCAGGAGGTCAAGGCTGCAGTGAGTCATGATTGCACCACTGCACTCCAGCCTGGGGGGAAAAAAAGCCTTGGTTTAACTCATTAAATGAAGATGAGGTAAGGGCATGAGATAGAGAGAAATCTTTGTAAAATGAATCAGTTGGGCTGGGTGCGGTGGCTCATGCCTGTAATCCCACCATTTTGGGAGGCCAAGGCAGGTGGATCACCAGAGGTCAGGAGTTCAAGACCAGCGTGGCCAACATGGTGAAACCCCGTCTCTACTAAAAGTACAAAAATTAGCCAGGTATGGTGCCAGGCAGCTGTAATCACAGCTACTCAGGTGGCTGAGGCAGGAAAATCGCTTAAATCCGGGAGGCGGAGGTTGCAGTGAGCCAAGATAGCGCCACCGCACTCCAGCCTGGATGACAAGAGCAAGACTCCGTCTCAAAAAAAAAAAAAAAGAATCAGTTGATAGTACAGCCTTCCGACAGAACAGTAAATAATTTAAGACACTATCCAAACACCTCCTGGAAAAGATATTCTACTACCTACTCCAATTTTAAACAATTTTGATAATATAAAACAAAATAGCAAATTTGAGTCTTTGTTGTTGTTATTAGAGATAGGGTCTTGCTCTGTTGCCCAGGCTGGAGTACAGTGGCACAATCATAGCTCACTACAGCCTCAAATTCTTTGGCTTAAGGGAGCCTCCCACTTCAGCCTCCAAAGTAATTGGGACTGCAGGCTCACACAACCATACCTGGCTAAATTATTTTTACTTTTTGTAGAGACAGGGTCTCAATATATTGCCCAGGCTGGTCTTAAACTCCTGGGCTCAAGCAATCCTCCCCACTTGGCCTCCCAAATTGCTTAGATTACAGGTGTGAGCCACCGCACCTGGCCAAATTTGAGTCTTTTATACAGTTATTTCCCATGAATGGCAGATAACTGTAATTTTTATGTATGTTATTGCTGTAAATTCACAACATGTATTTAGGCTCTGTAAATCAAATATGGATTTTCTCTTTGCCTAAATGCATCAACCAAATGCCAGTGGAAAATATCAACCAATTAATTAATCAAAAACGTATCTTGTCAGTGCTGCTCTGGGCACTATCATATTTGGTCCATATCCAAGCAGGTTTATTATATATTTGAAGATATAGGGCTAAAATACTTTTTTTAATTATACATATTATATTCATAATGATATGCACCTATGACACAGAGTGCAAGAGTTTAGAAGGGAAAAAGAATAAGTGCACGTGAAAAGAGATCACATGATGTGTGTTCATGCCATGGAAACTTTTTATTGTATATTTAATATAGTTTTATGTTTTCACAGGTCTCACTTGTAGTCTTTTCAGTAATGACTTTTCAGCTATGGGTTCTAAGTTCTTTAAGCTGCGTAATTAGTTACTTTGCAATGAAGACATCACCTTTACTGGACTAATGAATAGCTACAGAGAGTAATGATATAGCTGAGTAAGACCTTTCTTTAGAGGGTAAGACTTTACAATAAAAGAGCTTACTCTTTCAAGTATTATATTCCCCAAATCATAACATCTTTTATTTATTTTCTAGGCTATCCCTCCCTATTTTTATAAGATTTACCTAACAAAGTTAATGTTTGCTATGAGACAGTGTGGTTTAATTAGACTGTGGTTCCAGGTAAAATGTAGTAGGAAACAAAAGAACACTGTTCCAGCTGCAACAACTTTCAGAAGCCAGATAAATTACTAAAACCATATTGTCCAAGACATCAGAAAGCTATTAAAGCAAAGGAGACTTAATGAACCCAACCCAAGACAGAAGAGCCCTTCCAAGTTCAGTGGGCAGCCACTGGCTGCTTTCTGCCCTGGGAATAGTTGCCATTTCTGAGTGCAAGATGAGGCTCAACTTGGCATAAATACAAGGACATTACTGTGAGAAAGAAAAACTAGAAAGCTGTTGGAGGTTGTGTGGGGCTGAAATGACAATTTGGAAACCTCACAAGCCCTAAATGCACAAGACTACTTTCCCCTGTAGTTCACTTGCTGGTTGAGGGGCACATAGAATATTTGAAATCCTTAAAATAAAAGACAGAAATACATGAGGGGTCCTCAAAAAGTTCATGCAAGGTGCATATTATGAAAAAACGATGCATGAATTTCAAAAAAATTTTGCAACAAAATATACTCATAGTAACTCGTTATACCATATCTAACAGAATCTAGATTCAGGGCCTAAGAAGGATGAGATGTCGATTTGAAAAGACCCCCTATCAAATGAATTCTGCAAAAATTAAAGCAAGAACAAACGTCAAACTGATGGTGAAGCTTGGGAAAAAGAATGGTGAAATCGCTGCTTTAAAAACAGTTTATGAATACAGCGTCCCAAATAAATCAGCAGTTTACAAATGGATAACTTGTTTTAAGAGGGGAAGAAGCAATGTTGAAGATGAAACCAGCAGCATCAGATCATCCACATCAATTTGCAAGAGAAAAAAAATGCATCTTCTTTGCGCTCTAATTGAAGAGGACTGACAATTAAAAGCAGAAACAGTAGCCGACACCATATACTTCTTAATTGATTCTGCTTACCCAATTCTGACTGAAAAATGAAAGTTGAGCAAACTTCCACTTAGTGGGTGCCAGAATTGTTGCATCCAGCTCACCTGCATACAGGAGCAGGAGCTTTCAATGGAAATTTTAAACAGGTGGAATCAAGATCCTAAAGCATTTTGAAGATTTGTAACAAGAAGTGAAACACAGCTTTCCCAGTACCATCCTGAAGACAAAGCACAACCAAAGCTATTGCTACTGAGAAGTAGAAGTGGCCGAGTCAAAGCAAAAGCAGACCAGCCAAGACCAAAGATCATGGCTACAGTTTTTTGGGATGCTCAAGGTTTTCACTTGTTAACTTTCTGGAGAGCCAAAGATTGTAACACCTGCTTATTATGAGAGTATTTTGAGAAAGTTAGCCAAAGCTTAACCAGAAAAATGCCCAGGAAAACTCCACCAGAGAGTCCTCCACCACAGCAATGCTCTTACTCATTTCTCTCATCAAACAAGGAGAATTTTGTGAGAATTTCAATGAAAAGCATTAGGCATCCATCTTACAGTCCTGATTTGGCTCCTTGTGACTTTTGTATGTTTGTTTCTTAATCTTAAAAAAACTTTAAATGGAACTCATTTTTCTTCAACTAATAAGGTGAAAAAAAAGAGTGCATTGACTTGGTCAAATTCCCAGGACTCTGGTCCTTTAGGGGTGGACTTAATGGCTAGTATCATTACTTACCAAAGTGTATTGAATTTGATGGAGCTTATGTTGAGAAATGAAGTTTATAGCTTTTATTTTTACCTTTTCATTCAATTTTTCCATCAACTATTTGAAGCCCCTTCATAGTGTCACAGTAATGGAAAGACAAAGTTGCTGTCAGGGAAGAGCGTCTGCTGCAAAAACACAGCCAGTCTCTTTCATAGGTATTTGTCAAAGTTGGGAGAAGCAGGCGGCTGGAGACTAGACAGCAAAATTCAAAACAGCTGAAAGGAAGACAAGTTACTTTGTAGTCCTGGCAGGCAGAAATGGGGAAGGCAGAGATCTGCTAGGCTAGTAGTAAAAAACCATACAGGGTCTTCTCCACCCTAAAATTATATTTTTTAATTTTATTCATTTATTTATTTTGAGACAGGGTCTCACTCCATCATCCAGGATGGAGTGCAATGGCATGATTACGGCTCACTGCAGCCTCAACCTCCCATGTTCAAGCAATCCTCCCACTTCAGCCTCCTGAATAATGGAGACTACAGGCACATACCACCATGCCCAGCTAATTTTTTTATTATTTGTAGAGGTGAGGTTTTATTACGTTGCCCAGGCTGATCTCAAACTCATGTACTCAAGGGATCCTACTGCCTCAGCATCCCAAAATGCTGGGATTACAGGTGTGAGCCACAGCACCTGACCTAAAACATTTTAAACCAGAGATAAACAGTTTGACTAATGCCTTATCCATGACTAAATCCTCAAAGAGCAAATCCTTTCTGGACCAAAGAAATACAAACTTTATTCTCTATTGTCCCTTTATGCACAGTGTCCAGCATAAAGTAAAAAGTTACAAGACATGAGAAGAAGCAGAAAATGGCTAATTATCACAGGAAGAAAATAAACAGCCATTTGAAGCGACAGAGATGTTACACATGTTGGAACTAGCATTTTAAATAAGTGCTGTTAATATGTTAAATAAAATAATATTTTATTCTATATAAAAAAGAATCAAAGGATTCTCTACAATTAAAAATTAAAATATCTGGAAGTAAGAATTCATTGGTTAGGTTTAACATCAGACTGGCAAGTTAGAACCCAGGATTGGCAAACTCAAAAACAGGTGAACTTTAAAATATTTTTTTAAAAAGTACACAGAGAAAAAAAAAAAGAGCAGAAAACAAAGGACACACAAAACATAGTCAAATGATCTAACAAATGTATAATTGCAACCTCAGAAACAGAAGAAAATGGGTAAAAAACAATATTTGAAAGAATCACAACTGAAAATTTTCTAAAACTGATGAAAGATGTCAGTCTGTAGAGTCAAACAGCTCAACAAATTCCAAGCAGGATAAATATAAAGAAAGCCACACATGAATTAATTGCTATGGGGCAAGATTTGAGCATCAGTGTATTTTAAAGCTTCCTAGACAAATAATTCTGTATAGTCAGTGCTGAAAAACACTGGTCTGGGGAATGCCATATTTTAAAAGTACGTACAGTTTGTTTAATGTGTTATGTTTTCAAGGGAACATAAAACGAAGCAAGTCATAGCCTCTTTCTTCTTAAAATGCCCCCTAATAGGAGCCAGAAAACAAGTTAAAAATCTCAGTTATCATCTCCATACCACAATTCCACAATTTTTTTTGAGATAGAGTCTCTCTCTGTTGCGCAGGTTGGAGTACAGTAGTGCAATCTCAGCTCACTGCAGCTTCTGCCTCCCGGTTCAAGCGATTCTCATATCTCAGACTCTTGAGTAGCTGGAATTACAGGTGTGCACCACCACACCTGGCTAATTTTTGTACTTTTAGCAGAGATGGAGTTTTGTCATGTTGGCAAGGCTGGTCTTGAACTCTTGACCTCAAGTGATCCACCTGCCTCAACCTCCCAAAATGCTATGATTACAAGTGTGAGCCACTGTATCCGGCCGATTTCACCATTTTTAAATCAACATCTTTCTCTCTATAATCCATTGATTATCATGGAAAGAAAAGTGAAGTGGTATAGAATAAATCTGGCTGGAAGTTTTCTGATTGAAAAAAAAAATTCAGAAAAATGCTGCAGGAAGGAAGGAGTACAAAATAGGCTTTATATAGCACTTGCTATATAAAGGAGCCCTGTCACTTGACATGCGTCTTCAGAGAAGACTCCAAAAGATCAAAAGAAGGTAGATTTTTATCCTGGGTGAAGATACTTAACAGTCAAGTCGACTAAAGCTTGTCTCTTAACTGGATAGAACAGCCAAAGCAAAGGACAGTCTATGTGAGACCGAGGCTGATGAATGACTAGAAAGAGAAGACAAATCCCAATGGGGCTTTGGGCACTGGGTTTGCTACCATCTCAGATTTGGGGTCCATTTCCAGAATAAGAATTTAGAGCTGAGAAAGAAAGAGTTGTTTTTGTCCAGTCTGAAGGTAAGATTACATTAAATCATGACTAACAGCATGACAAAATTTGATGACAAAAGTAGACATTTTGAGTTTAAGTTTATTTTACATAATTGTTATGCATTATGTGTTTGTGTGTGTGTGTGTATGCTTAAAAAAAAAAGGAAAAGGCTGGGTGTGGTGGCTCAGGCCTGTAATCCCAGCACTTTGGGAGGCTGAGGTGGGCGGATCACTTGAGGTCAGGAGTTTGAGACCAGCCTGGGCAACGTGGTGAAACCCCGTCTCTACTAAAAAATACCAAAAAATTACCTGGGTATGGAAACGCATGCCTGTAGTCCCAGCTACTTGGGAGGCTGAGGCAGAAGAATTGCTTGAACCTGGGAGGCAGAGGTTGCAATGAACTAAGATCGTGCCCCTGTGCTCCAGCCTGGGTGATAGAGTGAGACTCTGACTCAAAAAACAAATAAAAAGAAAAAGAAGGAACAGAAATTGTAGCATTAAACGTAGACTGTCCCAGACCTAGATCTACTAGGAGAATCTTCTTTTTGATTTTTCAAGACATGATCTCCCTGTCACCCAGTCTCAGTGCAGTGGCACAATCACAGCTCACTGCAGCCTCCACCTCCTGGGCTCAAGCCATCCTCCCACCTCAGCCTCCTGAGTAACCAGGACCACAGGCATGCATACCACATCTGGCTAATTTTTTATTTTTTGTAGAGACAGGGTCTCACTATGTTGCCCAAGCTGGTCTCAAACTCCTGGAAGCAAGCAATCCTCCTGCTCCAGCCTCCCAAAGTGCTGGGATTACAAGTGTGAGCCACCGTGCCTGGCCAAAAGGGAGAATCTGTACAATCAGGAGCACGTGCTCTAAAGCAGCTCCTGCATTCTGTTAACCCAATTTCTTTGTCCTGGGTAATAGCCCCCCAAATACTGAATTTACCGAAATTTATAAAAGTGACCAAAATGAATGTGAAGTTGTTGCCCTTGTAATTACCAGATTTTAAAGTCCAAATAGTGAATCAGCACAAGACAGAGCATTTCCTGGTATAACCAGGTATAAACTCTCCACCAGGCAGTCCCAGAGAGCTCCTGGCCAGAGGCCCCTCCCCATGCACTCCCACTTCCCCCACCCGTGGCCCGCCCCTCACCTTCCACTGCGTCCAGCTTGCAGGAGCTGTCCCCGCGTTGGTCCAGCCAGGGCTGTAACCTAATGCTACGAATTCTCATGGGAGACAGCTCTGCTCTGTAGCTGCCCACATGTTCTACACAGTCGCAACAGGAGGTACCGCACTTCTCATCCATTTTTCATGTTGCATCAGCTCCATGTGACAAAATAATTTGCTGTTGATGTGGGGTTTTATTATATTCCCCTTCCCAAGACGTATCCATTTTTTCTGCTTCTAAATATTACTTCAGCGAATGTGTGTTGTACATGAAATCAGCCTATCTTGCCCACGCTGTGTTTTTGCCATTTACCCTTCCACAAAACATATGATGATTACATTTAGTCCTATCCTCAGGGCCACTACTTTACATTTCCTTTCAAAATTCTCAAAGTGACTCAAAGTTTGCTGGTGCTCCTGATCTGTGTAAGACCTTGAGCCGTCTTTGTCCTCAGCGCCCATTTCTGTAATGCACTATGCCCAGTCACTTTTGACATACTGGTTCAAGTCATTTACCTGTAGATTAGTTCAAAAGACTAAAAATACCATTGGAATCCCAAGCTTTTTCTGCTAGTTTTACTTGTGGGGTTTTCGTTTTGTTGTGTTTTGCTTTGGTTTCTTGCCGCTCACTACAAAGTGGAAATCTGGACAAATTCCTTTTAATGCGTTTTCTTTATTGCTCATCTTACATAAATCAGTTGCCCTTAACCTAGATACTAGCTGCCAAATGATTACAAATATAAAAGAGGTTAATGCGTTACCTTTGAAAGAAGAAAATTATTTTTCTTTCTCTAGACCCACCATGTTTTTCTAGAAAGCTTCTCGATAAGAGGATTTTGTGTTAAAAATATCTATTTATATACCTATTTCTACCACTAGGCATGACACGTGATTGGCCTTAGTCCATGGTGGATGAATGAACGACATTCCCTGCACTCTCACCACTGAATGTCATGTGACCAGCCATGAACCATAAACCTGAACTTTGAGCAATTCAGTGGCATCCTACAATGATCTTTGGCTCTTATATTTATGAGTTTGTTTGTTTGGTTCAAAACCATAAAGACACTAAGAGCTTCTTTGTCTAAGCTTTATATATAACAGAGGAATCTGCAGGAAAGGTAAGAACAGAAAGTTGGCATTTTGATTTTAAAAATTGGAAGGCACCTTGGATTTCTTCAAGGGAGCAGCATGGGGTGAACACTTGGCTGCTATTTACATGTACCCGGATGGCAGGCCTCCTGCAGCCCTGCAGTGTGTCTTCCGTGCCATCCTCAGGGGACAGGAAAACATGAGAATCATCACTGTTGTCCCACACAGGTTATCATCAGGGTATTGACACTCCTCACTGTCCAGAGTCCATAATGAGCCACTGCTCTGCAAAACAGAACTACTCTTTACTGATTCTGATGCTAAAAACCTCTAGCCCTCCTCTCTTCCCTGAACCAAATTTATATAAATGTCTAGTAGCTTTTTACAGGAACGTTCAGGTGGCTGCAGGTTGCAGTATAGTTGTCCGGTTTATGCATTGCACAAGGCGGCTGACACAGGGGAAAGTGCAGTCTGAGGTTCAGCCTGTGTTTTGTTTGCCAAGCCCTGAGCCTTGGCACTGGCATGTGTCCATGTGGAAGAAGAGATGCTTTTTCCGCACAAAAAGATGTAGTCTCCTTGCCAAGCCATGTGCCTGTAGGCCCAAGGATGCCTAGGGGTGGCTCCTTGTTCTAAATTGACTGTCCAGAAGAGAACCTTGCTCTAGTTCACACACAGGTTCAGTATAGGCAAGTGGAAGCCTGGGATGGTCATTCAAAGTGTGTGCATGTGGCCGGGTGTGGTGGCTCACACCTGTAATCCTAACACTTTGGGAGGCTGAGGCAGGCAGATCACTTGAGTTCCAGAGTTTGGAAACAGCCTGGCCAACATGGTTAAACCTTGTCTCTAATAAAACTGCAAAAAAATTAGCCGGGCGTCATGGTGGACGCCTGCAATCCCAGCTACTTGGGAGGCTGAGGGAGGCGAATTGCTTGAACCTGGGAGGCGGCTGTTGCAGTCAGCTGAGATCACAGCACGGCACTCCAGCCTAGGTGGCAGAGCAAGACTCCATCAAAAAAAAAAAAAAGTGTATGCATGTGTGTCTGTGTGCATGTGTGTGTGCATGCATGTGTGTGTGCATGCGTGTGAGTGTGCGTGCATGTGTGTGCATGCGTGTGAGTGTGCGTGCATGTATGTCATGGTGGGGGTGCTGCCCAGGGGTACTGTGCACGTGAGCCCACCACTTCATTCCTTCTCACTGTGTCAAGGGCACAGCCTTATTTCCTCAGCCTTGCCTTGGGCATCACACACACATGTTCTCAAGGTCATCAGAGAATATTCATGCCCTAACTCTCCTCTTTTTCTTTCCAGATTTCTCTTCTCATAAACTCCACCCCATCTGAAGTCCCTTTTCCCTTGTGCCCCGCGATGCACCAACTCTACCTGGAAAAGGATAAAGTGCTAAGATCCTGCTCCCTCCTTGCATCTCGCATATTCCAAGATTGCAGGTATTTGCTGAATGCCAGTGGCATTCTACTAGCAATCCACTGATGCATAATGAATTACCAAAACTTAGCAGCTTGAAACAGCAAAGATTTTTCTCGAAACGAACAAGTTCTCTGTGGGTCTAGAATCCAGGAGTGGATGAGCTGGGTCACTCATGAAGGTGGAATCAATCAACCAGGACGCAGTCATGTGACAGTTCAGCAGCGTCTTCCAAGCTCCCCCACATGGCATTGGCTCTAAGTTCCTCTCTGGCTGTTGATTTGAGGCCTTAGTGTCTTCCCACCAAGGACTCTCCCTAGAGTGGCAGCCAGCTTCCCCAGAAGCCAGGGACCCAAGAGGGATGTAGAGGCAATGAGTGGAGAATGCTCAAGGTAGAAGCCCGAGTCTTTTATAACCTAATCTCAGAAATGGCACATCACTTCGCCAAACACTGTTGGTCTTGCAGACCAGCCCTGATACAATGGGCAGCAGGGGCCCCTGGGGGCCACCTTGAAGGCTGGCTACTACAGAGTCATTCTCAGTCCATGCCTACTAGCTCACCAGGGCAGGAAGGCAGAGGCAGGCAGTGAGCTCACATTCTTCAACTAGGTGTTTACAACACTATGAAGCAAATCCCAGTTTTCTTTTCATTTTGTTTTGTTTGTTTGTTTATTTGTTTGTTGCTCGTTTTGGAAATGGGGTCTCACTCTGTCACCCAGGCTGGAGTATAGTAGCATGATCATAGCTGACTACATCCTCGACTTCCCAGGCTCAAGCAATCCTCCTGCCTCAGCCTCCCAAGTAGCTGGGACTACAGGCGTGCACCGCCACGCCCAGATTGTTTTTGTTCTCATTTTTCAGATGAGAAAACAAACTCTAGGAATGAAATAATTCATCCACAGACCCAAAACTAATAGTAGACAGAATCTACTCCATCCTTTCCTAAGGACAATGTCTCACCTTTGGAATATTTTTCTCTGCCCTCCTGCCCACCCTCGGTACATTTACCTGGGTTATCATCCTACTCAAAATAGTTCCATCTTTCAGTTGAATAGAAGAGAGGATCCCATCTCCTCATAATGGCATTCAAACTCTTCTACAGTTTTGGTAGAACCTACCTGTGACAATTGATCTTGTGTGTCCACTTCGCCTGGCCATGGTGTCTGGATATTCAGTCAAATAATATTCTGGGTGTTTCTGGGAGGGTGTTTTGGAGTGAGATTAATAGTTAAATCAGTGGACTTTGATTAAAGCAGATCACCCTCCCTAATATGGGTGGGCCTCATCTGATCAGTTGAAGACCAGAATAGAACAAAACCGCTGAACTTGCTCAAGCAAGAGGAGCTTCTCCACAGACACCTTCAGACTGCATCTGCAGCAGGAGGTCTTCCTGGTTTCCCAGCAGACAGCCTTCATGCTCGAATGACAGCTCTTTCATGAGTCTCCGGCCTGCAGACCTCCATCATCAGATTTTGGACTCACAAGACATCCACAATCACTTGAGCCAACACACACACTCACACACTCACACTCACACACACTCACAATCACACACACACACACTCACACTTACACACACATTCTCCAAGTTCTGCTTCTCCAAGAACTGTGACTAATATACTCCTTTCTAGCCTTTCTTTTTACCATGATGCCCATCACCATCTCCTCAGCATCACAGTTGCTGCCCACACACTCACACGCATGGCCACGAGCATACACTCCCACACTCAGGTTCACCCACCCAGGACACTCAGCATTTCCCCAGCATGTCCTGCATCTTCCCATTTCCATGTCTTTGCTCAAACAGCTACGACCTCTCTTATAAATGCCCTCTCTCCTGCCCCTACCCAGTCTGTTCCACACCTATAATCTCACTGTTCTTTGTTGTACATCCTCCACTACAGCATTTATCACTGGGTTCTCCAGTATAAAAGTTAATATTGGCTGGGAACAGTGGCTTGTGCCTGTAATCTCGACACTTTGGGAGGCTGGGGCAGGAGGATTGCTTGAGTCCAGGAGTTTGAGACCAGTCTGGGCAATATAGCAAGACCCAATCTCTAAAAAAATTATTAATTAACTGGGTGTGGTGGTGCATGACTCTAGTCCCAGCTACTTGGGTGGCTGAGGCAGGAGGATTGCTTGAGCCTAAGAGTTCAAGGCTGCAGTGAGCTGTGGTCACACCACTGCACTCCAGCCTGGGCAAGAGAGTAAGACCCTGTCTGCAAAAGTAAAATTTTTTTAAAAGTTTTAATGCCTATCTCCAATACTAGATTTGGAGCTTCTGGAGGGCAGGAATGATGCCTTTCATCTGTCTTCAGCACACCCCAGTCACAAGTACAGTGCTTTACTCGCGAGGACTAAGTATCAATAAATATTTTCAGAACTGAACTCTTCATCAATACTCACTACGTGTTGAAATCTATAGAATCGCATCTCATTGTATCCAGGGCAAAATTACACACACACACACACACACACACACACACACACATATAGTATATACATATATAAAGTTACCTATATACATATCATATATACATATATAAAGTTACATATATATGTATAGAGTGGGACAGATATGCTAATAAATATCTTTTGAAATAATACAGTAAAAGCTCTTGGAGAGGTATTATGTCCTATAATTGCCACTATTTAAAAATGAAACGGGTACACGCTGGAAACATGGTGTGCTTGTCTCCTAAAATGGCTCACTTGCTGAAAAGAACTAAAATTCCGCATGAAAAGAAATGTCATCTCCTTAAAAGAATCAATGAGCTGGCAAATCCATATCGGGTAAAGGGTATAGGAGATGAAGGCCAGGACCTGCCCAAGGTGGGCACTTTCTCATCTACAGCCCCAGAGCAGGGTCTAGGAAGAACGGGAATGCCAGACCCTGAGTTCTCATGACAGGCTAGCCCCAATGTGGATTTGTAGCTTGAATTTATTGTATCTAAATATTGAGACAGAGGGAGAGAGGAATAAAATTTTTTTAAATACCTCATATTGAGAATGTATTTAAAGTAATCCCAAGATCAATAAAGTACAGTAAGCATATATAAATACTCTCTGAAGAGACTCTCCTTCACCCCCCACATCAAAGAATTACCAAAAATAAAATTCCATGGATCATGAGCAGCTCAGAGGGAAGCAGTCACTAAACACTTGATGGAGAAACAGAAGACACAGCAGTCAGAAGAAAAAGATTATGAAAGTTTTCAGATATTGGAATTATCAGAAGCAGAATATTAAATAATTAAGTTTACTATGTCTAATTAACAAAGAACAAAATTGAAAATATTTGGAGGGCCTAAAAATGTATAAAGAATTATTACATAGATTTGAATAATTAAATAAACCTATTAGAGATAAAAATAAGAATAATTAAAATTAAAACAAAAGCAGGTATAAGAACAGATTAGACACAGGTGAAGAAAGAATTAATGAACTGAAGGATGATTCTGAAGAAATTATTCAGACTGAAGCAAGAGAGAGAAAGTTACAGAGACAAGAAAGAGAGAATAAGAAAGATGGGGATAAGATAGAGGACTAATAATGCTCCCAATTTTTAGGGTGTAATCAGAGTTCTAGAGGAAGAAAGAAAAGTAATGTAGAAGACACAATATTTAAAAGAGATAATTGAGAATAACTTTACAGAACTGATAATAGACATCACTCCAATTCAAGAAGACAAGAGAATCTAAAGCAAGATACATAAAATGAAATCCACAGCTAGACATCATAGTGAATATGCAAAATGTCAAAGAAAAAGATTTTTAAAGTAGCCAAAAAGAAATGACAGATAATCCTCAAGGGAGTGACAAACTAACAGCTAGCTTCTCAACTGCAGCAAGAGAAGACGTTGAAATTACATCCTTGATGTGCTGGGGGAAAAGAAAAGACTATTAACTTAGAATTCTATACCCAGCAAAAATATCGTCCAAGAATGAGGACAAAACAAAGACATTTTCAGACATGCAAAACCAGAGAGTCTGCCACCAACAGACCCTACCAAAAAAAAATCTAAAAGTTGTACTTCAGGAAAAAGAAAAGTAATTCCAGACTGCAAGAGAGACTCTCCAAGCTTCAAGATGGAATATATTATAATGTGGGAAATCAAAACTAAGACTGCATCAGGCAATTAAAATGTCCTGAGAGATTTAAAAAATAGAATTAAAATACAAAACAATGATATCAGATAAATTAGGAGAAATATAATTGCAGTTACTGTGTTCTAAGTGTCTTTGAGAGGAAAATGAAGATATCATTTAACTTAGGCCTTGTTAAACTGATAAGCATGTTTTAATTTCTAGGCTAGTGACAAAATGGAAATAATATATACAAATTCCAGGTAGAAGAAAAAACAGAATGAGAAAAAAGGCAAGAAATAAGAGAAAGAAGGGACAAATAGAAAATAAAAAGTACTATAAAAGATTTAAACACATATACATGGGCAATTACATTTATAATTCATAGACTAAATGCTTCTCATTAAAAGACAAATGTTGATATACCAGTGATATGGTTTGGCTCTGTGTCCCCACTCAAATCTCACCTTGAATTGTAATAGTCCCCACGTGTCAAGGGCAGGGCCAGGTGGAGATAATTGAATCATGGAGCTGATTTCCCCCATACTGTTCCTGTGGCATCTAATAAGTCTTATGAGATCTGATGGGTTTATAAATCGGAGTTCACCTGCACAAGCTGTCTTGCCTGCTGCCATGTAAGACATGTCTTGCTTCCCTTTTGCCTTCTGCCATGATTGTGAGGCCTCCCAGCCATGTGGAACTGTGAGTCAATTAAACCTCTTTCCTTTATAAATTACCCAGTCTCTGATATGTCTTTATTAGCAGCATAAGAACAGACTAATTCAAGCAGATAAAATGAAATGAAATTTGACCATAAGCTTTTTGCAAACAGCACATCTAAAACAAGATAAAGAGAGGTGAAAAATAAAAGGATGGAAAAGAATATGCATTTAAGTATTGGCCAAAAGAAAAGTATATGGTATAAGATATATTAATCTCAGCTATTTAATTTTTAAAAGATCTCTTCATAAATATGAGAAAATAAAGTCACAAAGAAGATATAATAATTGCATATCTGTTTGTATCTCATAGCACAGTCCTAAAATACATAATGCAGAAACTGACAAAATTGTAAGAAAAAACAATCTAGAATCATAGTGAAAGATTTTTCACACAACTCATTCAATAACTGATATATCTAGCACATAAAAATAAAAAAGAATAAGAAAGTTTTGAACAACATAATAAACAAGTCTTACCTAATAGACACATGTAGGACCCTTCACCCAGTTACCGTGGAATACATGTTCTTTGCAAGCTTGTGCACAGATTGACCATATGCCGAGCTATAAAGCAAGTTTCAGCAAGTTTCAAAGATTATCATAGAGATTCTCATTATCTCATCACAACCTAATTAAGCTACAAGTCAAAAATGAAAAGTTAACTAGAAAACTCTTGGGTATTTGGAAATTAAGAAATACACTATACACAAATGCCAATTCTGGGTTGATTAAAATACCTAAATTTATAAGGCAAAACTATACAACTTGTAAAAGGAAAAATAAGCAAATATCTTAATGACCTCAAGGTAGAAAATACTTTTTAAAACATGACATATAAAAACAAACCATAAAAAATATGGTTGTTAAATTCAACCACACTGCAGTGAAGAACTTCAGTCCATCAGAAGACACCATGCAGAGTGAAAAGACTAAGAATAAAGATCTTTGAAATATCAGCTGGGCTCAGTGGCTCATGCCTGTAATCCCAACGCTTTGGGAGTCTGAGGCTGGCAGATCACTTGAGCCCAGGTGTTTGAGACCAGCCTGGGCGACATGATGAAACCCCATCTCTACAAAAAATACAAAAATCAGCCAGGCGTGGTGGCACACACCTGTAGTCCCAGCTACTCAGGAGAATAATTTGTGCCTGGGAGGCAGAGGTTGCAGTGAGCCAAGATCATGCCACTGCACTCCAGCCTGAGCAACAGAGCCAGACCCTATCTCCATAAATAAACTAAGTAAATAAATTTTACATAATTTCCATGTGTCCTGAAATATTCTCTCTCAAAAAAAAAAAAAAAAAAAACGTGATATGCACTACCATGAGAAACGTGATGTGGTTAGAAACAGGGAGGAGGAGTGAGAAGCAATAAAGGTATAGATAAGCTCTGAAGGCTAAGCCAACAGGATCTGCTGACAGTTTAAATGTGGATGCGGGAGAAAGAAAAAAGTCAAGGATAACTCCATGATTTTTGACCTATGCAAAGGTAGAATTAGCATCCACCAAGGAGCCATGAGTGGGGCTACAGCTGGGGTGTGTTTGGAGGAGTTAGCCTTGGATAGAAGTTTGTGATGATCGTGAGACAGTCAGGTAGAGAAGTCGAGTTGGCAACTGAATACATGAGTCTGGAGTTCATGAGACAGATCTGTGCTAGGGGTGTAAATGAATTTTGGCCTAAGAAATGAAAATAGTAGCATTTCCATGAGCTGAGATGAGGAAGGTTGTAGTGGGAATAGGTTTGGAGAGGTGATCATTTGGATGTCAGTTTTAGACAGGTTAAATTTGAAAACCCAAGTGGGAATCTTGAGGAAGCAGGTCAAAATATGAGTTTAGAGTTCAAAAGAGAGGTCCAGTCTGGAGTTGTAAATTTTGGAGTCACCAGTTTCTAGATGATGCTTAAGTGCATGAGGCAAGATGAATCACTAAGGCACAAGTATGGATGGAGAACATAAGGGGCCAGGCACAGTGGTTCACACTTGTAATCCCAGCACTTTGGGAGACTGAGGTGGGAGGATCACTTGAGGTCAGGAGTTCGAGACCAGCCTGGCCAACATGGTGAAACTCTGTCTCTACTAAAAATACAAAAATTAGCCAGGCATGGTGATGGGTGCCTGTAACCCCGGCTGCTTGGGAGGCTGAGGCATGAGAATCGCTTGAACTTGGAAAGTGGAGGTTTCAGTGAGCCGAGATCGTGCTGTTGCACCCAAGCCTGGGTGACAAAGCAAGACTCCGCCTCAAAAAAAAAAGAGAGAGAGAGAACATAAGGGGCCAAGAGAAGAGCCTTAGGGCATCCCAACATGAAGAAGCCCAGGAGGTGGGGTAGGAGAAGAGCCAGAGTAGGACACCATGCAGGAGGCCAAGAGTAAAAGCATGTCCAGGAGTGATCCACTGTGCGAAAAGCCATCAGCCATGATGAAAATGTCTTCACAACAATTACAAAATATTTGGTGCGAGTCATTGAAGACAACACCGAATATTAAAATCCCAAACCTAGGCTATTTCATTCATTTTTTCTAAGTTTTAGTTTAAGTTCAGGGGTACAAGTACAGGTTTGTTAGGTAAACTTGTGTCTCAGGGGGTTGTTGTACAGATTATTTTATCACCCGGGTATTAAGCCTAGTACCCATTAGTTATTTTTCCTGATCCTCTCCTTCCTCCCACCTTCTACTCTCCAACACGTCCCAGTGTGTGCTGTTCCCCTCTATGCGTCCATGTGTTCTCATCATTTATTCCCCACTTATAAGGGAGAACATGAAGTATTTGGTTTTCTGTTTCTGTGTTAGTTTGCTAAGGATAATGGCCTCCAGTTTCATCAATGTTCCTGCAAAGGACATAATCTCATTCTTATTTATGGCTGCAGAGTATTCCATGGTATATATGTACCACATTTTTTTATCCAGTCTATCACTGATTGGCATTTAGTTTGCTATTGTGAATAATGCTGCAATGAACATATGTGTGATTGTGTCTGTATGATAGAATGATTCATATTCCTTTGGGTATATACATTCTTTACATTGAACTTCTTATTCTCATTCTTAATGATTCCATAAAGTCCACTGCTCTGTAAAAGTTGGTTCAGTATTTAAATATAAATCAAATCAATCAAACACCCAGAGTGATTAACAGAGAATAATTTAGGTTGCCAAGCACAAAAAAGATCCAGATACTGTCCAAAGGCCTGAACCGAGAAGATACAAAAGGAAGGGAATTGCAAACTACTTGTTGAAAAAACGTCTCCTATTCGTCTGTTTAGCATCTACTTGATGGTGAATGTACTCTCCTTTGAGAAGATTTTAACATTGCATTTCAGTAGGAATACTCTTAAAAGCAGCATTAATACCTATGATTCAGGAAGACCTTTTTCAGAAATACCCAGAGCAATGAACCATTGTCTCTCTTCTCCCTAAGAGTCTCCCCTCCTCCTCATTTTCGGTCCCAGAGAGTATTTTCCCAAGCCAGCTTAGGGAGCAGAACTATGCTACCTTGACAAAAATATTCCATTACCTTTAGGTGACCTTTCTCTGAGACTCAGAAATTGAGTGCTTCAACTGTAGGTCAGGCACAGGATGACTTTACTAGTGCTCCCTGAAAGACAGGGCTGATGAATGGCATTTGAACCCTGCTTCCCTAATCCTTCAGGCAGAATTAGAGGCTCTCCATAAGGGTAATCCTGAATGATTCATGATGCCTGCTTCAGCACAGTCACACATCATAGAAATACAAATTGACAGTTCGCACACATTGGCCTCATGGTGGTATTTACTTAAAATCCTCTCAAGTACACTTCCAATGACTGTTGTGGGGACAGCTCTCTCTGGAAGGCTAACAAACAAAGAAGCACTAACTTGTCATATCTGGCCACCAGACTTGCAGGTGCACAGGAGCCTTTGGAATATTCTGCTCTTTTTGTGCCACTTGGCACTTACCTCTCATTGGTTCAGGCAATTGGTTTGTTGGTTGACTGCAAGGATAATCCTTTAAAAAACAAAGAAACAAAAAAGGCAGTAAAACTGAGACCTTTGGATGACCCCTTTGGCTTGTCCTGGAGTTTAAGTTGGACCAAAAAAATCAAGGCAATGAAACAGTAACAGAGGTGAGGAAGAGATGGACTGTTAATAACATGGGAGGAGGAAACAGGACACACCTGAGTGTGTTCATAAGCTCTTGTCGGTGAATCTGTAAAGAGTAAAATTGAGATAGAGATCCCCAAGAAAACATATAAGTCCATTATTTTTCAAAAAAGAAAAGGTGGGTAGTATTGAAAAACCAATAGGCAAGTGTCAACTGTTTAATATCTACATTTGTGTTCTCCTCACCAGCAACCCCACTTCTGTGTCAAAAACAGAGGCTGGGCACGGTGGCTTATGCCTGTAATCCCAGCACTTTGGGAGGCCGAGGCAGGCAGATCATGAGGTCAAGAGATCAAGACCATCCTGGCCAACATGGTGAAACCCCATCTCTACTAAAAGTACAAAAATTAGCTGGGCATGGTGGTACACACCTGTAGACCCAGCTACTTGGGAAGCTGAGACAGAACCCGGGAGGCAGAGGTTGCAGTGAGCTGACATTGCGCCACTGCACTCTAGCCTAGCAACAGAGCGAGACTCCTTCTATTTAAAAAAAAGGAAAGAAAGAAAGAAACACTTGTCACTTTGAGAAATATTGAGGTCGCCCACACCATTGCATCCTGATGGCTAACCCTGGATCCAGGAAGAAAAAGAAAGATACAGTATTTGGAAAATCATGGAAGTCATGTCAATAAAATCAGAACCCACTCAGAACTGCATCAATACCAGCTTTTGCATAGACCCCTTTGGTGGTTAAACACGGTGAGAAATAATATTTTTAGTGGTAGTGGGGAGCTTCATTTCCATTGTGTGTAAGCCCATAATGTGTTGACTTGAAAGAACTCCCCTTCTCCTTTCTGGCTTTCTCTGACATTCACCCTATAGCTGGCCCCTTTCCTGTCCAGAGTATGAAGCTGCATCCTTTGGAGATTAAGGAGGAAAGAAAACACCACACAAGCAGATCAAGAGGTGGCAAGGCTCCAGGCAAAAACCTACAGGAGAGAAACTGTATTCTTCAAGTCGCCTGTCTTTACCCTTTGTGCGTGACCTAATTAGGTTTTTGCCCTTTTCGAATTTTTTTTTTTACAGGTGTGTCCAGTTTAATAAAAAGGGAAAACGTCACCAGGTGGACACATCCAATCCTTGTCATTCATATCCCCAACCTTCAGATCCTTTCTACCCTCATAAGTTTGAATACAGTCAAGGTAAGTTGGGTCAGAAACTGTTGTTGATTATGATTAAAAAGAGATATAAAACTCAGCACCTCCTTCATTGAAAATAAAGGTTGAGAAACTTGATAAGAAAAAAACTAAAATATTCTTATAGCTGCCTGGGAAGATCTTAGTCCTTCCACATAGACAGATATCCTCATATCCACAGGAGCCCATTTGGACTAAAGCCAAACTGAGTCCATTACTCATTCCCTCTCCGGCTCTTCTCGTGGCTCTTCTTAGACCTTTTGGGAGACTTTGAGTGGCTCCTGTGTCTGTGACTACGGTGAGGATCTGGGGACTTGGAACGGGATCTGTGCCGCCGGTCTCGGGATCTGCTGCGGTGATGTCTTGGACCCTTGCTCGGATGCCTTTCTCGGCGGGAGAAGGGGCTTCTACTTTTGGGAGATCGATTCCGCCTTCTGGGAGACAGACTCCTACTCCTTCTGTAGCACAGTGTGGGAGATGGACGGGGCTTGTCCAAGTCTCCGTAGCTTCTCCGGAGGCGATCAGGTGATGGCACTCTTTCCAACTTCTCATCCTCCTCTTCTTCCTCTTCACTGGACTCCACATCATCTATGTCCTCTTCCAGAGCACTAACTCAAGGCTCCAGTTGCTCAGCTTCCTCTAATACCTAGCGTTTCTGTAGCCGGGGAAGAATGATATCACAGACTCTCTCCCTGTGCACCAGTTCATCAATAAACTCATCTACATGCATCAGCTCAAACCCCCATTTCTGTTCTGGCTCTTGATTTTTCGGTAGTCATTGTACAAAGGTTCCAAGTACTTGTAGCAATCAATTGCAGTGCCCGTCAGCCTCATGTAAAGTGCCCCCAACATGTGGACATACTTGAAATCTTCATTTTCTATAAACTCTGCAGTGATACCTTTCTGGGATTGAATTTGAAGCATCTTCAAGATTAAACACAGAAAGTGTGTTGGTTTTATGTTGCCACCCTAGACGCCACCCACAAACATTAACTCCATGGCTTTACCGACTACAAGTTCAGCCATAAGTCCAAAGCACTCCTCTTTCCAGTACTTGGACTCGCAGATTCGCGTTCGAATGATCTTCCCCACCAGATATTGAGGGTTGGTGCCGCGGACGCTGTGCGCATCCTTCAGTGTACGGTTAGCCATTTTAGAATGCCTTCGATTCTATTTGCGTCGGGTCCTTTAATGTGTTACATCCAGGTTCAGAAAAATAAATAAATAAACACCTAGAGGGATGGAGAAAGGTGGAAGAAGTTTCACTAAACAGCTTAGGAGACCATCTTGAAACTGGAAACACTGCAGCGCTCAAATTCTTAAATAAATTCCACTTACTTTTTTTTAAGTAGGTACAATATTTTTATTACGGTTAACTGGTGATCAATCGTTTTTACCATGTAGATAGCCCCTTTGGCTTAGACACACTGTCCTGAAGTTTAGATGGTAGGAAAAAATCCAGGCAATGGAACAGTAACAAAGATGGGGAAAAGATGGACTACTAATAACACAGCAAAAGAAAGCCGGACATGCTTGAAAGTGCTGATAAGCACTAAGATGTGTTGTTGACAGAGCGCCACATCAGTGCTCTACAATCTGCTTACTGCACTCTGATGATTGCATAAACAACCTTCTAAGTTACCCGGTGGTGGGCATCAGGGCTTTCCTGGGTTCTGATTGGTTGGATGTGCTTATGGTTTGATTGGTCTGAAGTTGCAGATGTCCAGGGATAAGAGTATAGGTTAGAGTGGCTGTTCTCACAGAAGAAGTTACCAAATGCTATGGTTTGAATCTATGTCCCCACCCAAATTTCATCTCAACTTGTGATCCCCAGTGTTGGAGGTGTTGGAGATGGGGCCTGGTGGGAGGTAATTGGATCGTGGGGTGGGATTTGTCAGGAATGGTTTAGCACCATCTCACTGGTGCTGTTTTCCTAATAGTGAATTCTCGCGAGATCTGGTTGTTTAGAAGTGTGTGGCACCTCGTCCCTCTCTCTCTTGCTGTTCTGGCCATGAGAAGTGCCTGCTGCCCCTTCACCTTCCGCCATGATTGGAATTTTCCTGAGGCAGAAGCTGCCATGCTTCCTGTACAGCCCATGGAGCCAGGAGCCAATAAAACCTTTTTCTTTATAAATGACCTAGTCTCAGATATTTCTTTATAGCAATGTGAGAATGAACTAATACACCAAAGTTTTATATTTTATATCAAATATCTATGCCTCAACCATGGCTCTTTACAAGGTAAAGGTTTCTGAGTCATCCACAGAACTGACCTCATCCTGGGCCAGAAGCATGTCTAAAGTACTTCTTCTTAAAGCTGAGGTATTTGATATTTACTCTTCAAAACCTACTCTACTTTGTGTTTACTCCTCAAAACCTACTTGTAAAGTGAACCCTCAAAGGTTACACAAGCCCACTCTCTGGCCCTTGAGCCCTTTATGACTAATGTCATACAGCTATAATTAAGCTGTGCTATAATCAACAAGCTGACAATTCAGCCAAAACTTATCCCTGGCAAGAGCTTCTGTATGGCACAGGAAGTGCCATCTGGATGACACAGGAAGTGTCCTTGATTGATGGGTGAAGAAGGATTCGTGGAAAGAAAGACAAGGGAGTACAAGACGGTGTCATGGAAAAGGTAAAATATGGACTGTGATGTTTCCCCTGTCTCCCCACTACTAAGTTATAAAGTGTGCCTTCGTGTGTTCAAAGTAACCTAGGGATTCCTAGATATAACTGAGGGTGTGCCAGAGATAGGATGACTGACTGTCAGATTTGGAAAGAATGCAAGTAAGAGCAGCAGAAGTGAGCTCTCGGGAAAGTGAGACCCGGAAGTTTAATTGCCTGTGAAAGAAACCAGAGTAGAAGAGCTAAACCAAGAAGTTTCCAGTAGCTTCGTTCACCATGAGCGAGGTCACCAACAAAAATGGGGAATTTGATGACAGAGGGGATTTTGGCTCCCAGGTGCCACTGCCTGACTTTATGTTAATTTTATGTACATTTTCTTCCCCTCATGTTTCTGACAAAGGCTAACAAAATAATTGTGTTCACCACACCAGTCCCATATCTCAGATAGTTCTAGAGGCATTGGGAAAAGAGAGGGAACAGGGCAAGGAAGATTTCAACACTGAAAACCCGGAACCAACACAAATACTAAAGTCAATGTTTTCCTGGCCAGGATTTAGTCTTGATCTTGTTAGAAGATCTTGTAGTACAGTAGACAAATTTGGCCACCTCAGCCTTTTTAATAATTTGAACCTTTGAGTTTACTTTGGGAAAATACCAACTGTCACCATTCTCAAAGTGTTCATGACAACATTCCATCCTTTAACTACAGTCCTTCATCCGCAGTCATTTGATGTCTTTATTTTTCAAGCAGACAAATCGTGGTACTCAGAAGAGCAGAATCATTTGCAGTTCAATAGAAATGTACAAATAATTAAAAGACATTTTAAAGCTCCGCGGGAAATGCTACAGTGGAGCTCAAATAGTCTTTTACTTCCTATATATCTCGGAATATGAGTCAACCCAGCCTAGAGGTTGACCTGAATTCTGGCATAATTACCTATATAAAAAGTTGGATTTCATCCCAAACTCAATAAGTTGCCCTTCTGATGGCAGCTGCTGCCTTCCAAGGCTGGGAGATCTCTAATTCCCACTAGAGAGACAGCCCTGGCAGGATTCAAGGCTGGCTGAGGTCATCTCTGCCCAGTCATTCCTGACTAAACACAGCATGGAACTGGAGGAAAGAACGGGGCTGAGGGTGCACCCAGGAGAGCGGTCAGCGTTCACCAGGGCTCTGTGTTGCACACTCTAACTAGCCTAAGCAGAAAATTTATTAAAGACTGTTAGGAAGCTCACACAAGTTCCTGGAGAGCCAGAGAATTAGGCTCAAAAGCTATCCAGCCAAGAGCAGTCCGCAAATTGTCCTCCCTCTGCAAACTGCTGAAGGTACAGTCCCAGAACACTGGGTCCACCACAGCACTTTCCAGAGAGGCTCAGTGTCTCTACCACCCTCCCCAGCAAAACGGAAACTGTGCCCATCTCCAGCCTCTGAGACTCACATCTAAATCCAAGCCTCACGTGTGGCCATGTCCAGCTGATAAAATCCTAGCTGGAAAGGAGCTGAGAGGGCATCTTCTGGCTTCTTTCCACCTGTCCACCTCGAGGCAGAGATCATGGTGTAGGAAAGTACAAAAAATTAAACAGACAGACATGATAGACAGATATAGAAGATAGATAGACAAGAGAGATAGAGAGAGAGAGAGAGAGATGATAAATAGATAGATATAGATATTAGATAGATAGATAACATATATCTGTGCTAAAAGGGAATGAGCTCTCAAGCCACAAAAAGATATAGAGATGTAGGTATATTTTCATTCTTGCAAATTCATGGTAATATTGTGAATAAATTAACATAAGAATCCATCTTCTCCCTCTGCAATTTTAATTCACACTCATTTGTTCAAATAGTCATTTCCTGTAAGAATATAAAATCCTAGTGGGTAGGAATCTTTGGAGTTTTTTTGTGAAGCTTTCTGAACCTAACAGCACAATTCCAAGCACACAGATGTGCAACAAATATCTGTTGCAGATATTCTTTTAATTTAGATTTAATTTAGATTGATTTCATGTCTACTAGACATTGTGGATACAAAGGTAAACAAGACAGAGTCCCAGAATCTAACCTGCTTTTGGTGGCTACTGAACCTGGGTCTCACGGGAAGGATAGTAGTCACCAAGACCCTGCGAGAGGCACTTTGACAGCAGAAGGACAGGATGGAAAGTTCAGAAGAAGGTCCCTATTCTGGCGTTGGGAAGAGAGTGTCTGTAAGGACTTCCCAGTGAGGTAGACAGAAGGGTACAGGGGAGCCCAGGCAAATGGAGCAGTGAGAGAGAGAGTCTCGGACCACAGTCATTCAATGTGGGCATCATTCAACACCCACCTCTGAGGAAGCTGCATTCAGCCTTTGGATTTCCACCCAGCTACACGGTCACACCAAGGACAGGGAGTGAAAAAAGAGCCAAGTTGTGGTGGAAATCAAAAATTATTAATAACTTCTCAAAATGCTGCTTTGGAAGAAGTTGTCATTTTCAGCAAATCAGTCACAGACAGTATCACCTCTACAGAGTCAGTGTCAGACAGTGTCACTTCTACCTGGCTCAGTAACATGATGGACAGTGTCACCTCTACCAGTTCAGCACCGGACAGTATCACCTCTCTCTGGATTGGTGTTGGACAGGATCACCTCTACATGGGTCAGTGTTGGACAGTGTCACCTCTACCTGGGTTGGTGTTGGACCGTGTCACCTCTACTGGGGTCAGTATTGTATAGTGTAACCTCTACCTGAGTTTGTGTTAAATAGTGTCACCTCTACCTGAGTCAGTGTTGGACAGTGTCACCTCTACCTTGTTCACTGTTGGACAGTGTCACCTCTACCCTGAGTTGTTGTTGAACAGTGTCACCTTTGTATTGCTGAGCTGGCATTGGATATTGTCACCTCTACCCTCAGTTGGTGTTGGACAGTGTCACCTTTGGATTGCTGAGCTGGCATTGGATAGTGTCACCTCTACCTGAGTTGGTGTTGGACTGTGTCACCTTTGGATTGCTGAGCTGGCATTGGATAGTGTCACCTCTACCCTGAGCTGGTGTTGGACTGTGTCACCTTTGGATTGCTGAGCTGGCATTGGATAGTGTCACCTCTACCTGAGTTGGTGTTGGACTGTGTCATCTTTAGATCGCTGGAGCATTGGTTGGAACTCCCTTTCCCATTACACATGGGCAAACTGTGGTCAAAAATACTTTTTCAATAAGAAAACAAAAAGTCCAGTTTTTAAATGGGCAAAAAATCTGGATAGACACATCACTGAAGAAGAGCTACAGATGTCAAATAAGCATATGAAAAGATACTCCTCATCAAATATCATCAGGCATATGCAAATTAAACAACAGTGAGTTCCCACTGCACACCTATTACACTTACTAGGATGGCCAAAATCCAGAACACTAACAACACGAAATGCAGGAGGGGACGTGGAGCAACAGGATCTCTCCATCCATGGCTGATGGGAATGCAAAATGGTGCAGCCCCTTTGGGAGACAGTTTGGCGATCTCTTACACAACTAAACCTACTCTTACCATATGACCCAGCAATTGTGCTCCTCGGTATTTGTCCAAAGGAGTTGAAAACTGGCATCTACCCAGAAACCTGCAGATGGATGTTTACAGCAGCTTTATTCATGATTGCCAAAATCTGTAAGCAGCCAAGATGTCCTGCAGTAAGTGAGTGGATAAATATACTGTGGTACATCCAAACAAAGGAATATTATTTGGCTTGAAAAAGATACGAGCTATCAAACCCCAAAAGTCATGGAGGAAACTTAAATGCATATTACTTAGTGAAGGATGCCAGTCTTTAAAAGGCTACATATTATATGATTCCAATTATATGACATTCTGGAAAAGACAAAGCTATAGAGACAGTGAAAAGATCAGTGGTAGGTCAGTCACAGTGGCTCATGCCTGTAATCCCAGAGCTTTGGGAGGCTGAGGCAGGAGGACCGCTAGAGCACAGAAGTTTAAGAACAGCCTGCACAACATAGCAAGACCCCGTCTCTACTGAAAATCAAAAAAGCTAAAGCAGGAGGATTGCTTGAGCCCAGGAGTTCAAGACTGCAGTGAGCTATGATCACACCATTGCATTATAGCCTGGGCAACAGAGTGAGACCCTGTCTCAAAAAAAAAAAAAAAAAATCAGTGATTGCCAGGGACTTGGGGAGAGGGAGGGATGAATAATCTACACACACAGGATTTTTAGGCCAATGAAACCATTCTGTATGATGCTACAATGGTGGATGCATGCATGTCATTATGCGTTTGTGAAAACCCATAGAATGTACAACACCAAGAGCGAGGCCTCATGTTAACTCTGGAAAAGTGGTTTTTTTGTTGTTGTTTATTTCTTTGTTTGTTTTTGAGACAGAGTCTCACTCTGTCACCCCAGGCTGGAATGCAGTGGTATGATCTTGGCTCACTGCAACCTCTGCCTCCCAGGTTCAAGCGATTCTCCTGCCTCAGCCTTCCAAGTAGCTGGGATGACAGGTGCACACCGCCATGCCTGGCTAATTTTTCTATTTTTAGTAGGGACAGGGTTTCACCATGTTGGCCAGGCTGGTCTCCAACTCCTGAGTTTGTGATCCGCTGGCCTCGGTCTCCCAACGTGGTGGGATTACAGGCGTGAGCCACCGCGAAGGGTGGAAAAAGTAATTTTCATATACTCTTTTATATTCATTCATTCAATCAGCAGCTATAGAGGCACTCACACAATCCCATCAAGCAGTGTGTCTCACCATTTTTAATCCACGCCCCTTTTGATACTGTCATTGAAAGGGTCCAAATAAATGTCATACTAACCTAAAAAATAAACAGGAGGTAATTTTTTTTTTTTTTTTTGAGACAGAGTCTTACTCTGCCACCCAGGTCGGAGAGCAGTGGCACAATCTCGGCTCACCGCAACCTCCACGCCAGGGTTCAAGCAATTCTCCTGCCTCAGCCTCCCGAGTAGCTGGGATTACAGACACCTGCCACCACGCCCAGCTAATTTTTGTATTTTTAGTAGAGACGGGGTTTCACCATGTTAGTCAGGCTGATCTTGAACACCTGACCTCAGGCAATCCACCCACCTCAGCCTTCCAAAGTGGTGGGATTACAGGGGTGAGCCATCGTGCCCGGCCTGGTAATGGCTATTTTTAATAGTCTGTTTTAAACCACCGCAGGGCCTGCCCACCACGATTCTGATATTCGCTCCTCTCTGGGGAACTCCCCATCTCCACCCAACCCTCCCCCAGCCCTGCCCTGGCCCAAGCAGGTTGGTCCCTGTGTGACTCAAAA
Organism: Gorilla gorilla gorilla; assembly: GCF_029281585.2. Classification (NCBI taxonomy): domain Eukaryota; kingdom Metazoa; phylum Chordata; class Mammalia; order Primates; family Hominidae; genus Gorilla; species Gorilla gorilla. Next base: position 17,150,136 of record NC_073232.2, on the reverse strand, counting down.
TCTCTGCCTGCTGGAGTAAAATACAGTGTGTGAGGAGAGCTGTACGAAACGTACAAAGAAGGGGCCAGGCGCGGTGGCTCACACCTGTAATCCCAGCACTTTGGGAGGCCGAGGTGGGCAGATCACGAGGTCAGGAGATCGAGACCATCCTGGCTAACACGGTGAAACCCTGTCTCTACTAAAAATACAAAAAATTAGCCGGGCGAGGTGGCAGGCGCCTGTAGTCCCAGCTACTCAGGAGGCTGAGGCAGGAGAATGGCGTGAACCTGGGAGGCGGAGCTTGCAGTGAGCCAAGATCGCGCCACTGCACTCCAGCCTGGGGGACAGAGCGAGACTCTGTCTCAAAAAAAAAAAGGAAATGTACAAAGAAGGAATTCTTCAGAAAAATAAAGCCATTACCACCTGGAACTAGTAGGTGTCACCTGGACTGGGACTCTCAGAAAGGGTGGAATTTGAAAAGCAGAAGTGGAAGAAAGAACACTCATAAAAAGAAAACAGCCTAAGAGAAAACACAGAGATGACTAACCACAAATCACAGATGAGAAAGCTGAATTGTCTAGTTCGACGAGAACAAACTATGTATGTCAGCACCTCGCATGGTGTCCTACACGTAATAAGAATTCATTAAATATGGGTTGATGAATCCATGAATATTGTGGAGTCTGGAAGGTTAGACAGGAAAACAGATTGCCACAAGAGAGTGAAGGAACTTCACGATGGGCAGAAAAAGGCTGGAGTTTATTCTGAGGGATCATAACAGGAATTTATGGTTTTTGAACAGGGATGTGGCATGATTGTATCTGTGTGCTTCAGAAAATTTATCTCGCCACTATCTATGAGATGGAGAAACACCTGGCAGAAAGGCAGTAAGCAGAAGTATCTACAGTGATCCATGTGTAAGAATAACTCTGAGAGTTTGCATTAACTCTTATAAGTAACTTTCCTTTGAAATTGCATCTTAAGGCAGGGCATAGTGGCTCACGCCTGTAATCCCAGCACTTTGGGAGGTCCAGGAGGGTGGATCCCAGTAGCTGGGATTATAGGCGGCCGCCACCAAGCCTGGTTAATTTTTGTATGTTTAGTAGAGACGGGGTTTCACCATGTTGGCCAGGCTGGTCTCGAACTCCTGACTTCAGGTGATCCACCCACCCTGGGCCTCCCAAAGTGCTGGGATTATAGCATGAGTCACTGCGCCTGGCCAATTCCTTTTATTATATTTTCTTTCTGCTTTCCAAAGTATTACGTGTTTTTGGCCAAAAAAAAATTGTAAAATACAAAAAAAGTATTCATCACCTGCAATTTTATCACCTATGGAAACTGTATATATTTTGTTGCATTTATTTATGATCCATTTTTTTAGGCATGACAGACATACATAGCCACACATGTGATAAGACCATTTTCCACATAATTATTTTATAATCTGGATTTTTTTCCTTTAAAAGTGAATGGTTTTAATTAATCTATAACTGTGAAAGTAACATGTTCATTACAAAAAACAAAAACAATGAAAACTGTGAAGAAGGAAAATGAAATCATCTAAAATCCCACCATCGAATGAAACTGCTGCTGTCAACATTTTGTCGTAGAACCTAGGTTTTTCTTTCCTTTATATCACTTTTCACATAATTCTATATAGACTAGATATATATAAAGATTATATATAATTAGATGATATGCATAGATTAGATACATGATGTTTTTTTAATGATCATACTTCATTCATTCTTGTGTAATCTCTTTATCTAACAATCTATAAAATGGACATTTCCCCACATTGTTAAATATTGTTTTACAACGTGACTGTTTAATGACTGTACACAGTTTCACCATATAATTGTTTCATAATTTAGTTAACAATTCATCCATAATGTTCAGGTAGTGCGCAGTCTTTGCTGTTGGAAACACCTCTACAGAAAACATCAATGTCAGTTACTCTTTGCTCAAATTCAAGATTTTCTTAGGATAAACTCATGTAGGTGAAACTGTTCATTAAGAGACTCCTACTCTTGTTCATTTACAAACTCCTAAATTCAATGCACATAATCTGCTAAAATACTGTACATCGGATTTATTTTTGAGATAGCTCTAATTTCTAAATGGAGCAGTTGATCACTCTTCTTCAGAATACCACAGAGATATTAATTGATGCAAAAATAAAGGCAGTAACTAGAATGCGAGTTATCCATCACTACCGGAGCTCTGGGCTAGGGGTTGGGAGAGCTTCAGCCACCACCCAACAGAGGAGAGGCTATCCAGTGATCACTGCCTGCCCCACTGGGATCTACCCCCACATCATATTCCTTGCAATGTGCTTCATGGAGCCCAGGGGTGTCTTTGTTTCCTCCCTCCTTCCCTCATTCATTCATTCCATTCATTCATTCATTTAACTAACGCCAATGCTACCCCAACCTTTCTTTCTTCTGTATTTTTTAAACATCCCTCGCCCACTTTTTTAAGCTCCCCTCCCATATTTTTACTCTTCTAATCTCTACTTTTATTTTGTATTTTTTTTATTGGTTTTTTTTTAATAAAAATAAAGTTTCTTTTTAGTCCTCGCAGAGCAGGACCACCCATAAGTACCCCATAGGGTGGTACTTATACTTTTTTAGGATAAGTGCCCAGAGTAGCCTAATGTCTGCTTTTAAATCTTCATGTATTGGAGGGAGAGAGAGAGAGAGAGAGAGAGAGAGAGAGAGTGTGTGCACGCGCACGTGCATATGTGTGTACACAGATTATTATGTGAACAGGGCATGTCTTTCTCAGCCAAATGGGTGATATAACTGACTGACATTTGGCTCCATTTATTCCATGTGGCAAGTCTAAAACACTGGGTTTGCATGCACCAACCATGAGTTGAATGCACAAACCATAGCTATCTAGGATTTCTAAATATCACGGAACACAAGTACAAACAAAACTATCACACTAAAGATTCCAAGTATTTGTATTGCTAAAAAATGTCGATACAACAATCGACTAACATAACATTGGAGCATTTTTTTTTGAGTCGGGATCTTACTCTGTTACCCAGTCTGGAGTTCAGTGGCACAATCATAGCTCACTACAACCTTGAACTCCTGGACTCAAGCAATCTTCCCGCCTCAGGCTCACAGACAGCTAGGATTATAGGTGCATGCCACCACACCAAAGATTAATGATGAACAAATTATGAAATTTTTAAATAAAGACAGAAGCGTTCATTTTACAATTTTTCTTATGTTGCATTCAAATATTATTTATCTCTGTTACTGGGTTTGTGCCCAAGGCAATGACTCACTGTCCTCACCATGGTCCCTAAAACAAGTAAGTGCCAGCTTTGAGTTAAAACCTAGTCTAAGGCCGGGTGCAGTGGCTCATGCCTGTAATCCTAAAACTTTGGGAGGGCAAGGTGAGAGGATCTCTTGAAGCCAAGAGTTTGGGAGCAGCCTGAGCAGCAGCAAGACCCTGTTCCCACAAAAAATTTTAAAAAATAATTTAATTTAAAAAAAAAATCCTAGTCTTCTTTCTGTCTAGGAAAAGAAAAAGACAGTGGGAAGAGCAGCTCCCACCCTACATCCCTGGGAATGTCTCAGCCCCACAGGCCCTTCCTCCCCTCACCAAAGGGGCTCTGTGTCTCCCTGAATTTAACAAATAAAAACACAGGGCACTCAGTCCCATTTGAATTTCAGATAAACAAGGGTACTTTTTTAGTATAAGTACATCCCATGCAATGTTTGGGATATACTTATGCTTAAAAAAAAAAAAAACTCCACGTGTTTATTTGAAATTCAAATGGCACTGAACATCCTGTAGGTTGTCTGCCAATCCTCTCTCCATTCCACCCCCACCCTCCACCCCCCAGGAAGGCTTCCCTAAGCCCAGACAAGAGTTTCTATCTACCCCAGAGAGACGGTCACTCTGAAGGCTAATAGCAAGAACAAAAGAAATAAAAATAACAAACGGACTGAAAACTGCCCAGCACGGAAAGAATGTTACAGCACATTTGCTGACAGAGACGGAGGGAGATTTCCAACATAAACAAGGAAATTTAATCTCTCATTTGCAAAAGCTTCCCTTGTGCTAATTTGTTAGTCACTCATGTAAAGACACAGAACCAAGTGCATTTTTATTGAGCTGCTTTTTTCTTATATTATGCAAATCAAAGCCATCCCTGCTGATAAGTGCAGTTAGAGATGCGAGAAACAGCGAGGTGAGGGCTGTGCCCCCACAGGCTCGAACCAGTTTTATGAACTGAGCAAGTCCATCAAATTTAGCTTCTTTTCCCAACCACATTGGTTGTTTGGCCAACCAACTGCACGAAGTACTTCAGTCAAACGTTGTGCATTTTGCCGTAGCTCTGAGGCTGCAGATTGCTTCAGACCCCGGATCAACGTGCGTCTGACTATTCTGCTCATTTTCGTTCTTTAGCCTGCTCGCTGGCCCCAGGTAGGAAGAAGGAGGATTGTAAACCATAAGAGGAAAGCTACCATCTTGCAGGCACCTCTGCTGCCTCAGAAGGTGGCCAGGGAGGGCTTTTGTCCCCTCCTCAACATCAGCGGGCACGCTAAGGCACCTAGCTGAAGCAGAATGAAGGCAGCAATGGTTTTCATCTGAAAATCAGAGTTTTCCAACTAAGGATCTTCTTTATGGTTTCCACATTTGAGCGACTGCTACTCATGATACTAAGTACAACTGCTGTCCTCTGAACCTGGCTCCCAAGGAGATGTGCCTTGATCATATGGATGTAAGCTGAAAGTCGGCTAGAAAAGCCTCTCTCTCTCTCTCACTTACTTCTCATTATTTTCTATGTATTTTTTCTTTGTTACAAAATTTCAATTATTTTTTTATTTTTTCATTTTTTAAAAAAATTGAAATGAGACCTTGCTCTGTTGCCTAGGCAGGTCTCAAACTCCCAGGCTCAAGCGATCATCCCATCTCAGTCTCCCAAGTGCTGAGATTACAGGCGTGAGCCACTGCACCTGGCCTTGGATGCAACTTTTATGTGTAATTTTATATTCTATTCACATCTTTGCTTTTCTTATTTTTATTTCCACCTTTTTGAGACAAGGTCTTGCTCTGTCACCCATGCTGAAGTGCAGCGGCAAGAAAATAGCTCACTGCAGCCTCGAACTCCTGGGCTCAAGTGATCTTCTTGCTTCAACCTCCCAAGTAGCTGGGACCACAGGCATGTGTCACCATACCACACTAATTTTTTTTATTTTTAGTAGAGAAAGAGTCTCACTATGTTGCCCAGGCTGGTCTCGAACTCCTGAGCTCCAGCAATCCTCCCACCTTGGCACCTTGACCTCCCAAAGTGCTGGAATTACAGGCATGAGCCACTGTGCCTGGCCTACATCATCACTTTTTTAAACTAAAAATAAACAGCTCTCCACCTCCCTAACCATAGAAAGAAACAGAAGGACCTATGCACTCATAAAGATTCCAAACAGTCAATGATTGGCCAAACTGTCCTTAAAAATAGATAAAACTGCTTCTTTTCCATTTGTGGCTAGAATCAAGGTCTTGTCCCTCATATTGCCTGTGTGACCTTGGGTGAGCCAGTTCACAGCTTTGGCCTTTGTATATTCATCTAGAAACATGAACTAAATCATTTTTATAAACACTTCCAGATCTAAGATTTTAAGGTGAAAACCGGCTTTCAGTAAGTACTATCTTTGGAAAGTTTAAGAGATTTGGGCAATATGGGTATTATAAAGAGAAACATTGTCTAGGATCTCCCGCCATCTCCAACTGCTTGTTGAATTTGCAGAAGCTTGAATTGATAGATTAGGGGAAAAGGTTAAGAGAAAAGGGATCATTTCCACCCCTCTACTGCATGGAACGTTCATCTCTTGAAGACCAGTCAACTTGCAGAGATTGCTTAGATAGTAGCTACAGTTAGCACCAAGGGTCGTGCAAGCCTCCCTTGAGCCCAGGAGGTCGAGGCTGCAGTGAGCTATAATTGCACCACTGTACTCCAGCCTGGGCAGAAAAAAAAAAATTAGAGATCTGTTTTAGAATTCCAACACAAAGAAAAAAGAAAGGTGGAGTGAGATTATCAAATACATTATTCAAGAAATTTTCCCAGAATTTAAGTACGTGGGTTTCCAGATTGTAAAAGCTTGAGTGCCCCCAGAGAATGAATGAAAAGAGACCCACACCAAGGTAGAGCTTTGTGAAGCTTTAATCACTGGAGACAAAGACAAGATACTAAAATACTGAAGGGAGAAAACAGAAAGCCAGAGGAGGTTCTCCAGCAAGTGAAGTGAGGAAAGGAGGGGGAAGACATGAAGACACAGCGACCAGGAAACAGGGCTCCAACCCCCTAAAGGGCCAAAGAGTATCTTTAGGATGAGGGGAAGGGAAATTTCAAGGCCAGAGAGCAGTCACCAGGTTGTCAATCACAAGCAAAGAGCTTTCCAAAACATAAATTTATTGCACACCAGATGAATGTGAACACATGGAACAGAGATTAAAACAAGCAGATGTTTCAGGGCTTATTTATCTTTATTTTATTTTATTTATTTTTTGAGACAGAGTTTCCCTCTGTCGCCCAGGTTGGAATGCAATGGTACTATCTCAGCTCACTACAACCTCCGCCTCCCTCCCAGGTTCAAGCAATTCTCCTGCCTCAGCCTCTTCAGTAGCTGGGATTAAAGGGGTGCGCCACCATGCCTGACTAATTTTTGTATTTTTAGTAGAGACAGGGTTTTGCCATGTTGGCCAGGCTGGTCTCAAACTCCTGACTTCAGGTGATCCACCCACCCCAGCCTCCCGAAGTGCTGGGATTACAAGCTTGAGCCACTGCACCTGGCTCTGATCATTATTTTAAAAAACTAAATAAAAATAAGACAATTATTAACTCCAAGAAAGTGAAAACGTTTTGTAAGAAAACAGGGTAATCATAGTATTTTAAAAGTCTTGGTTGTGATTAACACTCACGTAAAACAGCATGACCACATTTACTGCATAACTGTAGTGGAAGAATGGGGAGAGGGGAGTGAATGTTGAGAGGTAATCAGAGGTAGCTGAGGGGCAGATTTGGTGAAAGAGAAAGAAAGTTTCATCTCCAGCAGTGGAAAGAAAACAGAAAATGCCTAATGGTGAAATTCAATAAATAGCATTCAAAACATGTTACTTAGAGATAACGGAGGTGAATACCAAAGGAACAATTAAAATTGTTGAAAAGCATGCCTGCAGTCCCAGCTACTCAGGAGGCTGAGGCAGGAGTTTCCCTTGAGCCCCAGAGTTCAAGACCAGCCTGGACAACATAGTGAGACTTCATAAAAAAAAAAAAAAAAAGTGATATTCTCTGGGGATTAGGAAAGTGTAGGAGGGTTTTGGGCAAGGGATTGCCATTTTTCATAATAAGCTTCATAATCTGACTCTCTAAACTATGTACATGTGCAACTTTGATACAAATAAAATCAAAAATATTAAAATTCAGATGTCATTTTATATCTGCATCATTGAGATACCCAGGGTAGAATGTATAGAGCAGGGAAAAATTATAAAGAACATTGGCGGTCACAGGGAGAATACCAGCAAATATCTGGTGGCTGTTCTTAGGAACGTTTGCTGGAATTCCTTGACTCCGCAATTGAATGAAAGCTAGTTTTTGATCGTCTGTCTTGAAAAGCAATATGGCCTCTTTCCAAACACGTGTGACTGCCCATGTGCTGGGCATTAAAAGCAGTAACAAAGCTAATCAAAGGGGCCTCCCGCAAATATTTTCACGACATAGACCAGACCACAACATTTTTCCTACACCTACTAATCACAGCAAAGGTATGTCAGTGGCGGGAAGCTGTAATGACAGAGGAAAATCTAGTACAAGGGGAGGGAATAGTATCCTTATTAAAGTTCATAATAACCAAGGGCCACAGGGACAGAAAACAACCTGCCTTCCTCGGGGAACTGACTGTAATTCCACTCGAATCTAAGTGAGTTGAATAATGAATTGAAATAGTTAACATGTACTGAGCATCAGTGCGTTAACATTTATTTATTATATGTCGTAAACTTCTTATTGCTTTGTGTATATTAAGTCCTTTAATCCAATAGCAACCTAATGAAGTAGGTATGATTCTTCTCCTCATTTTAGAGACGAGCAAACCAGGGCACAAAGAGGTGAGATAACAGGCTCAGGATGGACTAACTGGGAAGTGATGGAGCCAGGAGGGGCACAGAAGTTCCAGCCGCATTGCCTGTGTGCACTCAGGCATTTCATCTCCACCCCTCATTGCAAGGCTTCAGTCCCCATTTCTCCCTTGGGAGTACTAAGTCAAACATCTCAAAGAAGAGGGAGGTAGGACAGCATGGGATGAGGCCCAACTGCCCAATTCCAACACCTTCAATAGTCCAGATTTATCACCACTGATTCTTTGCTGTGCCTGGCTCTGGCTGTGTCCTTTCTGCAGCCAAACATCATCTGGTAGATCGGATAAACCAAGCACCCCAGGTGCAGCAAGAAATCAGTGTGACCAATATCCAAACACCAACAAGGAGGGCATCTAAAGCAGATGGGACTGACATCCCTCGAGCCACTCTTGCAGGCCAGGGCTGCTCCAACCTTGCAGAGGTGGGGAAGCACACTCCCACTTTTCTTCAGGACAGCAGCCCACCTGTGTGGATCCCCTGAAGCTGGTCACAGCCATGAAACAGATCCTTAAAGCATAAGAAGAGATGCTATTATTGAGTCCTTAGCACATGCCAGTTCTCTGCTATGCATTTCACAAGAATCAATCTCAGTTAATCTTCCAGCAATCCTAACAAGTAGGCATATTACCAGGCCGGGCGGCGGAGCTTGCAGTGAGCCAAGATCGCACCACTGCACTCCAGCCTGGGCGACAGAGCGAGACTCCATTTCAAAAGAAAAAAAGAAGTAGACATATTGCCATCATGTCTGGATGGGGAAACTGAGGCTCCCAGATAGTGAGTGACTCACTCAAGTTCACAGTTACTAAGTGACAGAGCCAAATTACAAACCCTAACTGTCTCATTCCAAAGCCCTCTGCCTTTTACAAACACAAATGATTGACAGAAAAAAAACGACTGGTAAAGTTGGAGAACCCAACAGGAAAGAACCTAGAAGTTCTTTGAGGCTAATAGGATCATAGTTATTTCCCATCCTTACAACAATCGACAAGATATTCTTTTATTTAGACTTTTGTCATTATTGTCATCATTGCCATTCTTGTTGTTCAAAGATGACCATTTGCTTAAAATAAAACTGCCAGTCTGGGACAGAGACAGAAGTAGAGGCCTGCAGTCTCCATACTCTGTTTATAACCCTCCTGGCTGACTTTGATGCTTGAGAACACTGATTTTCCATGGCAACTTTGTACATATCCCTAGCAATCGCTAAGAAAACATCTATTTTCTAGCTAAGGCAGCATTTACTCAAGAGAGGTCAAGGTAAGCACTTCCATTTTCTAGCATACACTGCAAGTTAAAGGCAAGTTACAACCCAGATCCTCATATATGTTTATGAACTCAGAGAAGAGAAAGAAGTGAAAGAAAAGATTACACCTCCAGCTAAAGGGTGGGCTTCTTTCCTCCGGAACCAAGGCTTCTGGGACAATCAGTCCTACGGTGTTGCAGTTTTGCTTTCTCTGAACTCTGACAGCAGTCTGTCTGTGTCATCCACTGGGTCCTCACTATATATAGTGACTCTGTCCTTTCTGTGACCATTTTAGTCTTCTCGTGTGAGAATCTTACTTCCTAAGAGGCACCCAGGGGGCTTGGACTAGATCTAACCCACTTTGTCTCTCCCCGTGCCCTTATACAGCACTGGCTGTGTGCAATCTGGAACCGGACAAATGTTTGTTGGATTTACTAGTTCCTGTAGCAGGAGAGAGAACTGGAGGTGCTTACGAGCAAATCCAGCTCAAGCATTGAGAAAACATCTCAGAACAGCATAATCTGCTGATGTATTTCTCCTTTGTTGACACTGCTACAGAAAATGCTCTCTTGCATAATGAGGGCACATGATGGGAAGGAAAAATGACTACAATCTTGCATGTGAGAATCCAACTTCACAGACTTTTCCATTTCAGCCAACAAACCAGAACAACTTCTGTTTCTGATCTTTTCCCCGTCTACCCAGCCCGCCAGAGCACAGTGGGCTTTCATGCGTAAACGTTTGCAAGCCCTTCAAGAAGCAGAATGAACCATACCGTGTGATTGCAGCATTTTATCAAGAATCAGCGTGATTTTGCAGGAATAGAAGCAATCATAATCAGAACAACTCGTGTTTTGTTACAAAAAGAATTAGGTCCCTTTGTTTTTTCTGAGTTTTAACAGGAGCATAAAGAACTAATGGAGCATCTGTCTACAAACAGAGGACTTTCAAAACTACAGAACTGAGGCCTCAGCAGAAAGGCGCACCTCCCGGAAAAAGCTCATAGCAGCTGTGACTTGCTGCAATGACAACCTCCAGGCAACCTCAAGGAATTTCTAAATGCGAACGGCCACAAAGAGGCATTTCTTCATAATGTCTTCCTGTGAAGCAAAATAAAGGTAGACTTAATGATCTTTCAGTAATCCCTTTTGCTTTAAGAGTTAAAAATATTTGGTATTTCCCCCACATCAATTCACTCCCAAATAATTCATTGTTCCACTAGGAGTTGAATGGAAATTGTCTTCTTGCTCTTTATTTTCCACCAACTGCCCCTCATACCAAACCTCCTCTCCCCAAACAAATGAGCAAACAGATACACTCTTAGGGCCCATGCCACTGAAGGGCCAGCCATGGGCTCAGTAAGGCCAGGTGTGGCCAGTGACAGGCCTTAAGCACCAACCCAGATCCCAGGAGCCAAAAGCTTCTACAGCTTTGGAAATTGATCTGAACGTTTTGTCCTCTTCGAGTCCCTTCCAGGTGGCCAGTACAGTGTGCATGCTCACCTCAGCTGGGACCTGTCTGTCGGAATGCTGACTCCCCAACTCAAAGCCCCCAAGCCTTTGGGCACCATCTTGGAAGGAAATAGACAAAGGCCACTTAGTCATTAAAAAATGCAGACCTAGACCTGGGAAGCATTTTTGAATGCAGCTCGTGGTCAGAGGCTGCCAGCAAGCTCAAAGGGCTCACTTCCTACGATCAAATTCCAGTTCTTCTTCCTGAAAGGAAACACTGAAGCATCCTTTTTTCATGGCTTACAATAAAAAAAAAAGAAAAATCAGATGAACAATGATAGAAAGGAGATGTTGACAGGTCATACTTCCCTCTGAGCCCAAATAGATTTCAAACCTATCATGGGCAGGTTCTCTAAATGCAGGGCAGTACCTCCCACAGAAATTTGCCTCTGAGAGGATGGCATCATTAACCCTCTGAACCTGAGACAGGCTTCCTCTCACCACATCCCCCAGCCCCACACATTCAGGACCCCTTCAGGGGACATGGAGTAAGGGCATGTTTTCTGTAAGTCAATCCCTGTGTCCTCTTAGGCTGGAATCTTGATACCTCAACACTGACAACCTATTAACATGCTTTTTTCAATATTCCCTCCAAAAAAAAAATCTTTTAAAAATGTGACCCATTCATTTGTATTTTTAATTGCATTTTCTGTGCAAAGAGATATAAAAGAAACTAGACAACAATGATAGAGAATCATGACCTCCAAAATGAGGTTCATCCATCGCTGGTGGGTGCCAGGTTACAAACGATGGCCTCTGCCATAGTGGGGAATGTGATTGACCCAACATCTTGTTTCAAGAACCTACCAAGTGCAAGGTATTGACTGGACACAGTTCAGGCCTTCAGAGCTCTTCACATTCAGTACAGGAGCGATGATGTATTAAATGAATGACTGTAGCACGGGAACAAGTATTAGAAATACCACAAAAGCCAGGCTCAGTGCCTCATGCCTCTAATCCTCATACTTTGGGAGGCTGAGGTGGGAGGATCGATTGAGCCCAGGAGTTCAATACCAGCCTGGGCAGCCTGGCAAAATCCCACCTCTACAAAAACTAGCCCAGCATGGTGGCATGAACCTGCAATTCCAGATACTTAGGAGGCTGAGGCAAGAGGATGGCTTGAGCCCAGCAGGTCAAGACTGAAGTGAGCTGTGATCGTACCACTGTACTCCAGGTGGGGTGATAGAGTGAGACCCCATCTCAAAAAAAAAAAAAAATACTACAAAAGTGATACAGGGAAAATGTAATGGGCATTCAAATCAGGAAGAGATGATAGGTTGCCTGGTACACGTCTACAAGCTAGAGATGCTTATACATTTTGTTCATAAGTTTGATTTACAACCAGCTCTGAAACTCACCAGACTCAAATCCAAAAGGAACGGGAAGGTTCTGGAAAAACATAGCCTTGCTATACTTCTCAGGTCCCAGCTCCTTGGCCAAAAAGATGGCAATGTCAAATCTTCCTACAATTATATTGGAACAACAAGTTGGAACAACCCTCTTCCCCAGGCCCCTACACTCTTCAAAAAATAAAATAAAATTAAAACCACTTCCTAAGCTTCAGAAATGGTTAACGCTAAAGCGCCCTGTCACAGAAAATGATGGATCTGCTTCTCCGAAGGGTTTTCAGAAAGATGTCTATAGTCATTTCTCTGAAGCGGCTTAGTATAGAGGCAGCAACTTTGTTCCCAGACGGTGGGCAAACCTCAGTGTCTCAGCTCTGCCATCAGTCAAGGGTGATCTGTGAGGCCCTTTCCAGCCCCAACACTGCGTCTTCCCTTGACTCTAAATCACCATCTGAGGAGCCTCACAGGCATCAGAATCCACAGAGCTTAGAGGCCATAGTTGCTAAACTCCAAACTACTCCTGAGAACCAAATCAAAAGAGGTACAAGGGGAAAAACCGTCTCACTCATTAAAAAAAAAAAAAAAAAAAAAAACTACATAAAAAAATAGAACCATTGCTTAGCTCTAATATGAAACAAGAAAGTTAAGCAGAGTGGGGGTGGGGATGGGGGTGCGGTGGGGGGCATTTTTCCAGAACCCGTTTGCCTCTCCCAAGTGGCAACACCCATGTGCCTCTCACTGGAAGCATTGCAACACTCCATCCCTGAAACTGACCTAGTTTGTGGCTGGTTCTTTAAGAATGTGCTTCTTGCTCCAAAGATGGTCCTCACCTTGTCCAGGTACAAGGAGAGGGAACCTATACCTGGACACTCGCTAGGACTCTTTCTATCACTCTGGAGGCAGCTTTGGGTGAGATGAGGAAAATGCCAGTCACTGCTCTACAAAGACCCCAGAGCCCCAAAGAGAGACGGGGCACCTCCCCAGCCACATTGCTCACAAGTCCCAGAAGCCACCTGCATTTGTTTCTCACCTAGCCTGGGATCACTTGTGACCCAGAAGCAGCTGTCAGCCCCGCCCTGCCCCGGGACCCCGCCAGCGGAGGCCACTCTCCCTCAGTCTCTCTGTCCCTTCTCATGGGCACAGACCTGGGACGGGAACACCAGACTCCACTGTGGGTAGAAACACAGCTTGTTTTTAAGTTGCAAGAAACAGAAATGAGCTCAAGCTTTTGTACCCAGTCTCCCCTTCTTGCACCCAGTCTCCTCCCCCCCAGGAAGCTTCCTGAAGTAGGTAGGACAGGTCTTGGCTCCTGCCTGCCTTTCACTGGCCTTGGCCTTGTTTCTTCTCCTCCAGGGGCCTTCCTCCACCATGCATCAGCCTGAAGAGCAGCAGTGGCCTCAGCCTCGCCCCTCCAAGGACAATCTCTCCCAGTGTCCTGTCCTCCTGGGACACACCCAGGCCTCCCACACCTCCTTGCCAATGGAGACTGCTTTTCCACCCATCCCTGGCTTCCAGGGGAAAACTTGGCCTCAAGAAGCAAAGACTCCAATGCCACTGACAACTCTTTCCCTGTCCCCACCCCAGCTCCTGTCTTCCCTCAGGTGGGAGCACTGACCTACTGCCTGGGTGACCTTTTCCCTGAGGCTCCAGCATTTCCTTCCGAAGCAACTGGAAGAAAAACCCAGGCCACACCAGTTCCCATAGGACGAGGCTTTCACCTTCCCTGAATTCCTGTACTGATGCCGAGGGCCCTGGGTCCCATGCCCTGCTCCCTCACCCCACATTTCCCCAGGAGTGTCCTGAGGCCAGAAGATCCCCTTTGTTTGAAGCCCACCTTACTAAGTGGTGTTTCTACTTTAGGATGTGATAAGGCTTTCTAGACAGCTGATGAGTCAAACCACCATCTCATTATTCCACTGTGTGAGTGGTATCAAGAAGTCAGGGCTTAGTCGGCACTGGATTCAACTCCAGATCTCAATGGCATGGGATCAATGAAGCATGCTCCTTCCCTCGCACCATTCCCCTCCTTGATTTAGGAGCTTCCTTCAACCCAGTCATTGTCCTCCGCTCTCCTGTGAGGGTTGCACAGACACTTTAAAGGGGCTACTTCCCAGGGGGCAAAGAGCAGAGTTCACATTTCTCTGCCTCTCTCTCATCGGGACCTAATACGATGTACAGTGCTTCCTTGGGGCTCATTGTATGGGGTCTTGCTGATTTTCTGAGGGAAGCATTTGGGAAATGCAGGCTCCAGGAGCCAAAAAAACTTCTTTCCAGTGGTTCTCAAAATGAGGTCTTGTGTCCACGTGCATCAGAATGTCCAAGAGCCCTTACTCAAAATGCAGATTCTTCAGCCGAACCCAAGACCTGCTGGCTCAAAACACATCAGGGTAAGGCGGATCCTAAAACTACTTTTTTTTTGAGATGGGGTCTTGCTCTGTTACCCAGGCTGGAGTGCAGTGGTACAATCATAGCTCACTGCAGCCTCAACCTCCTAGGCTCAAGCGATCCTCCCAACTCAGCCTCCCAAGTAGCTGGGACTGTAGGCACACCCCACCATGCCTGGCTCATTTTTCTTTCCTTTCCCCCCCACCCCCCTTTGTAGAGAGGAGTCTTCCTATGTTTCCCAGGCTGGTCTCAAACTCATGGACCCAAGCAATCCTCCTGCTTTGGCTTCCCAAAGTGCTGAGATTACAGGCATCATCCACCAGGCCCAACCTACATCCTTTAACAAGCTTCCCAGATGAGTCTCCTGTGCATCAGAGTTTACTGAGCCACTAATTCAACTCTATTTTCACTGCCTTGAGACTTTTCTGGGTAAGAGGGAGGTGACTTTTGACTGAAGGAGGAATATGGAAGTGGTTACAAGTCCCTTAGCAACTACATCGTGTACATGAATGGCCTCCTACTAACTGTTAAGGTGAGATGACCTTGCCTTGAGCTCTTCACATATAACCTCCAGGCCTCCCTGATCATCAATTCAGCCTTCCTAAGGTGACCACACAGGAGCAAGGGGGCCAGCAATTCCTGGTACATCTCCCACTCGTTATTTGCCTGGGCGAGGCAATGGTGGAGACCCCAAACCTTGCCCAGGTGAAACAAACTCCACAGGTGTGTGGAGGGTGGGGTGTACTGGGCCATCCAGCCCCAGTCTTTCGTGTTAGGATAAGGGGAGGGAGAAGGAGTCTATAGGACACAGAAGAGTTCATTCCATTTTAATCTATTTGATGGTCATGTTTTCTCCGGGACAGTTGCTTTGGCTTATATTTACTAAACCACAGAGCAGTTGACCCGTCCATTCAGTCAAATCAGTCAAACAGGTAATGCACCCAGGCCCAGCTTTGTGACAGGGCATCAGGACAAAGAAAGAGATGAATACCGAGAGTAGTGGTCTCTGCCACTTGTAGCTGAAAGCTCTCATCCTCTGTCCACCTGCAAAATAGTGGGACTTGCCTGGGAAGTGCTATGTGATGCAAATGAAAAGAAGTGGTAAGGGTGCAATATGTGTCCAAGGAGAGACACGTTTACACTTCAGCTCTGTACAGAGGGTGAAATACAAAAAAAAAAATAGATGAAAAGAGATAGATTTGAGCCTCAGGACATAATTAATTCATTTCAGCATTGCAGTAGAGTACATCCATTCCTCCTTTATAACCACATTTTCGGTGGCACAAATTCTGAGTCTTTATCCCTAATGACTCAGATGGAAATGACTCAGAGTCTTTATCCCTAACAGCTCAGATGGAAATACTCCTTACTTAGAAATACACCATGACTTCTGAAAGCATTGGAAAGGCTGAATTGTGGAAAGCCTGGGCTCACACAGGGGACAGAGAACGGGCCTGGCGTAAGGTGGTGCAGAGGCCAGGCACAGTGGCTCTCACCTGTAATCCCAGCACTTTGGGAGGCAGAGGCAGGTGGATCACCTAAGGTCAGGAGTTCAAGACCAGCCTGGACAACATGGCAAAACTCCCATCTCTACTAAAAACACAAAACATTAGCCAGGTGTGGTGGTGCACCCCTGTAATCCCACCTACTCAGGAGTCTGAGGGAGGAGAATCACTTGAATCCAAGAGGCAGAGGTTGCAGTGAGCCAAGACCACACCACTGCACTCCAGCCTGGGTGACAGAGTGAGACTCCACCTAAAAAAAAAAAAAAAAAAAAAAGACAGAAATGTGGCGGTGGTGTGTGTGTGCGTGTGTGGGTGCACTTGTGTGTATCTGCATGCATGAGTGTGTGCATGCACGTGTGTGTGTCCATGCACGTGTGTGTGCAAGCACACATGCTCTCTTAAGAGACAGGTGCTATTTCAGACTTTCTCACTTACAAATAAGTCTCACTAACAAAGAGTCCAGAGCTGAGAGCCGCTGTGTGCCCATCTGTTGACAGGCTGTTCAATTAACTTATTGTTACCAGTGAGACAGCAACTCAGTGTCTGGAGAAGAGGAAGTCCCAGGCACGAAAGGCACAGCCATGAAGCTGCTGGCAAGGCCAAGAAGGCAAGGTGTTCCCTCCGAGGCACGCGGCTCCGTCCCTCTCTCAGCCTCTTCGCCTCCTTCCTCCCCACTCCTGGTTACTTCCTCGTTTTTTCTTCTCCTGGTTCCTGCTTCTCTCCTTTTCTTCTCACTCTCTTCCTTCTCTCATCATGGTCTCACTGCTGGGGAATAGAAAGTGCCACCTTCTCCGTGGCAAGGATGCACTAATTCCGGAACAATAGGCACTGACGAAACAGAAATGGGCTCAGTTCTGAGAACTTGGTAAAGCTTCTGCTTATTTGAACAGAGCCAAGGAAGGAGAAAGGGGGAAGATGGGTTTTTGCCACCTCAGATGAACTTCAAACTCTTCCCCGCCCTTCTCTCACATGGAGGAGATTGTATTTTCTAATCTCCTCCCTCCCACCCTGTAAGTCATTTCTTGGTTTCACTCTTGAGGCAAAGAAGCCAAAAAGGTGGAGCTTGTGGGGGCTGGAACATTACCCAAAACAGAGTCATTGGACTACAACAGAGCCCTGGTTCAACTAAAAAGGTGTGCATCGCCCAGGGATATAGATGTGAACCAACCTTGGGGGAATGGCGATTTCCCATGTGGACACAGCTGGCTCTGTCTTGACTCATGGCCACAGCAACTGCAAATTTCAGGTTGCGCTGAGATGGCTGCATTTATCAACCTGTTTTCATGATCTATGTCCATTGGCAATGGCTCAGAGGGGAAAATAATCACCCTTAAAGGAAAAATGTTAATGTGATATACGTGGACATATTCTAAGCATTAGACCAAATTATAAAGAATGAATCACAAATTTAAGCATCTTAAATATAGACATAAAAAGAAATAATTAACCCTCAAACAGGAAGCTGCTGCACTATCAGATTGCATCATTTGAGAACCCAAAAAAAAGCAAGTCAGCACACTGAAAGCATGAGAAAGGCAGAGGTTACTCTTCTGGTGGGGTTTCAATATTCTGTTCATTTCTACAGATACGTTAGGAAGGTCCTTAAATGAGCAGAAGAGTCTATTCACGGGACTATGAAACTACCGCGGTGGAAACGCCCTCTGTTCTTTGGAAAGCGGCACTCTTCAGATGGGTCCAGCCTTAATCCCTCCCATCAGGAGAGCATTGCATTGCATGAGGCGTTCAGCATTGTTGTTATAAGGAAGCATCAACCCCAAAGCAGACAAACACCACAGTTTTATAAAGAAATTTCACTCGTGTGTTATTTACCCTCAGCTCCATTTCAAACACTGTCTAAGAATTCTTTATTGTCATTCTCTAGATAATCACAACAACTATTTATCTCAGATTAGAAGATCCTAGAAATAAGAGGTCGAGGTCTCATTCAACTAAGTCTTATTGTTTTCCTTGAAGAGCCAAAAATCCCAAGGCAGAGCCATATGGCATTCACAGATGATGGTGAAAATGGGCTTGATGGTTGGTGCCACATAGTGAAACCCACATCAGGAACCAGAAGCCGTGGAGTCTAGATTCAATTACTTTATCTGCATCTTGATGATGGCGGAAGAACAATACCTCATCTCACCCAGTCTCAGTATAGTTGTCTGTAAAATACAGATAACAAGGACTACCTTACTTCTCCATACAGGGCTCTCACGAAGTCCAAATGAGATCATTTCTTGAGAAGAGCTTTAGGACGGGTGTGATGGCTCACACATATAATCCCAGCACTTTGGGAGGCCGAGGAGGGTGGATCATTTGAAGCAGGGAGTTTGAGACCAGCCTGGCCAACATGGTGACTGAAACCCTGTCTCTACTAAAAATACAAAAACAATAGCTGGGCACGGTGATGAACACCTGTGATCCCAGGTACTCAGGAGGCTGAGGCAGGAGACTCATTTGAACCCGGGAGACAGAGGTTGCAGTGAACTGAGATCACACCACTGCACTCCAGCCTGGGTAATAGAGTGAGACTCTGTCTCAAAAATAAAAAAAGAGAGAGAGCTTTGAAAAATTATAAAACCATATGGGTCATGTGCTTGTGACAGGTAGCCTAAGAAAGTTCTAAAATCCAGTACAATTTTTACCCCATTTAAAGTAAGGTGTTCATGTCCTTGGAGTTCACTTTGTGTCCACCTGAATGAAAAATAAATTTCTTAACTGGCACAGTGGCTTATGCCTGTAATTCCAACATTTCGGGAGGCCAAGGCAGGAAGATTGCTTGAGCCCAGAAGTTTGAGACCAGCCTGGGCAACACAGTGAGGCCCCATCTCTACAAAAAAAAAAAATTAATAGAAAATATGAGCCAGGCATGGTGGTGCATGCCTATAGTCCCAGCTACTCAGGAGGCTGAGGTGGGAGGATTGTTTGAGCCCGGGAGTGTGAGGCTGCGATGAGCTGTGATTGCACTCCAGCCTGGGTGGTAAATAAAGTAGAAAATACATTTTTTGGCACTTCTTGGTATCTGTGGGCTCCTCCACATCAAAGTCTGAGAGAATAGGAAGGATTATCTCTTTTACTCCTGTTATAGTAGCTTAGATTTCAGTTTTCTCAAAATACCCCCCTCTCCCTAAGAGCACTCGTGTTGCTGCTTCTCTCTGTCTTTGGACCCATCTTGACATTTTCCATTCACAAGCACCGAGCGCCACGATGGCTGGCAATGTCCTCTAAATCCACACTTCACTTCTCCACGTGTTGATTGCCTTTAAAAAGTACCTAAACTGAGTGCAATTCCACCATTTTATTTTTATTTTATTTTTATTTTTTTATTTTTATTTATTTATTTATTTTTGAGACGGAGTCTTGCTCTTGTCCCCCAGACTGGAGTGCAATGGCGTGATCTCGGCTCACTGCAACCTCCGCCTCCCAGGTTCAAGCAATTCTCCTGCCTCAGCCTCCTGAGTAGCTGGGATTACAGGCACCTGCCACCAGGCCCGGCTAATTTTTGTATTTTTTAGTAGAGATGGGGTTTCACCATGTTGGCCAGGCTGGTCTCGAACTCCTGACCTCAGATGATCCGCCTGCCTTGGCCTCCCAAAGTACTGAGACTACAGGCGTGAGCCACCGCACCCGGCCAATTCCACCATTTTAAATGGCATTTTAGAAACATATACTTAATATGCTCATAATACATGGTTATTTGAAAAGCACAGGTTACAAAATTATATGTACTATAATCCCATCTAACACACACACACACATCCTAAAAAAGTGAGAGGATGCACATCAAAACACGCTTATACATAGTTATCTCCAGGTAGCAAGATAAAATTTTAATTTATTTTTCTTTGCGCTTATCTGTATTCTCTATAGTTTCTAAAATAAGCATATATTTATTTCAGAAAAAGAAAAGAATGTTATTTTTAAGTGCTGTTTCTCTTCTTCTGTCGAAAGGAACATATTGTACTAAATAAACCAAGGACAAAGCATCCTCCTCTAACTGAAATTGCCTTCATCATGGCTGTAATGATCTAGAGAGAATAAAGTAATCACCTATCATGGTGACCCGCAACCTTTTTCCACCATAAGAAAGTTAATATTGATTTAATACATACATATGGATATATATGTGACTGAGTGAAAAATCTCAAGAAAGAGCATATGCACTGTTCTTACATTTGAGGAACTCTGACATTTTTATATTCCTTCCTATTGTAGTATTTTAATGCTAGTTGCATTAAATTGAATTCCCCAACTATGGTTGGAAACGACCTGATCTATTGCAAATTCCTTGTTTTATAAAATTAGGAGCCTTACCATCAAGCTCAAGTTTGCTTTCAGGAATGAAAAGCAAGTCATCATAAAGAGTATCCTTTGGTGACATTGTTTCTCCATCTGTTACCTGAGGTCTCTCCAAGAGTGAATTACACTACGGCTCTCTGATCCAGATCTACATGTGTTCAATGCCCAAATCAACGGATACCAAGATACATTGTCAGACCACTGATCTCCTGTGAGGATGTTGATGAGACCAGTTTCTTGGTTCTAGACATGATCACATCAGAAGTGATGCTCTCTCTTGGAAATGAGCGTAAGCTCCCCTGAGCTTGGAAATTGGTATGAATAAAAGTGGTGAAAATGAACCCAAATCTCAATGATAAGCTGGTGTATTACACAGGCACAACTCATGGCCTTCTGTCCTCATCATCTTCCTGTCTTTTGGTCAATTAGAAAACTACACAATGATCATCTTCTTCAAGATTATAGGATCCAAGTCACCACGCAAGTTACGCTGAGCTAAGGAATATCATTATTTCTAAGACCAGTCCCTTCCCGAGTACACAGTTTCCCTTTTTGGTGTCACCACACAAACAATGGCACTCAAACTAGAAATGCAAGGAGTGGACGGAAACAGCAGTGAATAACAGCACGCTAAGATTCTCGGCTTGGAGGACGCTGCTCCCCTACCAAATCAGGATGGTTCATTCACATGTTGATGTGATCAACAAACACCAACAAATTCTTGTGGTGCCTTCTTCACTGCTCTGTAGATGAATTTCTAACCGATGTGACCGACATTTATGGTCAGAATGCTTTCTAGAATGATTCTGCCACTGAGAGTGTGGTTGTGGCCATAATGTCCCTAGACTGAGGTTTCTGGAGTTTCCATTCGTGGTCTGGGCTGAGATGATGTGATTAAGCTTCACATCTGCTACGGGTTTGAGGTGGAGGAAAAAGGGAACTGGAATCGTTCTCACCTCATCAATTCTGACCACATCCTCCCTCTCCAGTTACCCCAAGAGAAGGAAAAAGAAAGATACCAGGAGGAGAAAAAGATGACGGGAAGAAATAGAATAGAAGAAAAAAAGAAAAGATTGGGGAAGGGAAGAGAAGAAGGCTGGAGGGAACCTCCAAAATGGATTATTCTCAGAGATGAAAGCTCGGAGCTTAAGTCTCTAAAACACCGAAGCACTAGTGATTCTTTGTTTTCGTTTTTGTTTCTCTTCCTTCCTTTTTTCCTCAAGCTATCTACTAACTATGAAATTTTAAATGACTTATTATCTGTGAGCATTCAAAACAGGGTCTTCAGCAATACATTATGTGTAGTAATGCTTTTGTAAGCACAGCACCCAGGCATACTTGTCATAATGGTGGCATATTAGACAATAACAGCTTCCAGCTGGGCACAGTGGCTCACTCCTATAATCCCAGCACTTCAGGAGACCAAGGTGGGGCTAATCATCTGAGGTCAGGAATTTGAGACCAGCCTGGCCAACATGGTGAAACCTCGTCTCTACAAAAAATACAAAAATTAGCTGGGTGCAGTGGCACATTCCTGTAGTCCCAGCTACTTGGGAAGCTGAGGCACTTGAACCTGGGAGGCAGAGGTTGCAGTGAGCCGAGATCGCACCACTGTACTCTAGCCTGGGCAATAGCATAAGATTCTGTCTTAAAAAAAAAAGAAAAAAATAAAAAGAAAAAAAAACCTTTCAAATAAAGATTTTTTTTTCCTAAATAAGGACACAATATTACTCTGTCATACATATTATTTTTCAAATAATGTTCATTTCTTTGGGTTTTTTTGGCTAGTCAAGTGATATAGTGGGCATAAAGACGGAACAAAGAAACCTGTAATGGGCTGGGCATGGTGGCTCACGCCTATAATCCCAGGACTTGGGGAGGCCAAGGTGGGAGGATCCCTTAATCTCAGGAGTTCAAGACCAGCCAGGCTACACAGTGAGACCTTATCTCTACTAGAAATTAAAAAATTAGCCAAGCATGGTGGCATGCGCCTATAGTCTCAGCTACTCGGGAGGCTGACGCAGGAGGATAGCTTGAGCCCAGGAAGTTGAGGCCACAGTGACCTGTGATCATGCCACTGCACTCCGTCCTGGGCAACAGAGCAAGATCCTGTCTGAAACCCAAATAAAAGAAAAAAGAAAGAAAAGAGATCTGCAACTGGTTGTGATCAATTGACACTCTGCACTCGGACCAGCCTCAGATAAAGTTTCTTTCTAAGTACTTTAAGTAGCCTAGTGGTCTTGGAACCCGGTGAAAGCGGCAAGCAGGGGAAGTAGGCAAGTGCAAGTTAAGGAGTGAAGAGATAAGAAACAGAGCCCCATTCCCTTCATAGCACTGCACACTTCAGAGTATTTTACCATGTCCCTGAGCAACAGGTACACCTTATACCCACAGTGGGGCACAGATTCTCAGAAGCATTGCTATTATCCCATCCACTACTTCCCCTTTCTATTTCAGGAAATATCTGACAAGGAAATTTGCGTAACCTGCCGAAGGCCAGGTGGTGGCTGGGTTGGATGTGTAATTCAAGTGTCCTCCTGCTTCTTTCTAATCCTGTCTTCTGACCACCAGCCAGAATTATCCCTTCCAATGCCACTTTGAGTCACATGGAGTCTACCTCTGCCGAGATCAAAACCACCAGTTCAAAAATGGAAAACCCAGTAGACCAGTTTGTTTCACCTACATGCAACCGAACAACTAGTCGGACGGATCTGAGTCACCAACTGGACTCATTTTTTTTTCAACGAATGAAACTAACTTTTCTGGCAGGATAGAGACTAAGTCATAATGAGTCACCAGAGCAGAAGTTATGGAACACTATTCAAAATAGCAGGTGATCAGAATATTACCATTTCAAGAGATCATTGTGATGAGACCCTCCCTTAGCCACCAACAGATTGCATGACTGAAAAACATAAACAAAGCCTGTCACTGGCTTTAGCAGAATATCCCAGAAAGTGATATCTATAAGCAACCACACTGAGGGGGGTGATAGTTGCTAGTTTCATTCACTCCTGCATTTGCCCATTCATTTGTATTGCATGCCTATTGTGTGCCAGAAACTAAGCTAGATGCTGTGTAGCATTCGAAAATAAGCAAACATGGTCCCTGCCATCATGCAGTTTACAACAGAAAATTAGAGATTAGATACAAGTTAGACAGGATAGACCAGGCACAGTGGCTCACACCTGTAATCCCAGCACTTTGGGAGGCTGGAGTAGGAGGATCACTGGAGCCCGGGAATTCGAGACTAGCCTGGACAACATGGTGAAACTCTGTCTCTACAAAAACTACAAAAAAAATTAGCCAAGCATGGCGGTGTGCGTCTATAATCCCACCTACCTGGGAGGCTGAGGTAGGAGGATCGCTTGAGCTCAGGAGGCCGAGGCTGCAGTGAGCCAAGATTGTACCACTGAACTCCAGCCTGGGTGACAGTGAGACCATGTCTCCAAAAAAAAAAAAAAATTAGACAGGATAAAATAAGGGCTAAATTCTAAAAGCCTCTGTATGCATCATGAGATTGTAGAAGAAAAAGTAATTGATCTCAGCAGTGACAGCTCTGCCAGGAGGCATTGGTATCTGATCGGGAAACTCTGGAGCCAGGAGATCCAGGAGCATAGGAACTGAAGCCCTGAATATCCGTACATGAGAACCAAGGCCTGATCCAACGCAGGAAACCAAAGGAAACGACCCCATGGAAGAAGCAACCCAGGTCAAAGACCGAACTACAAATTCTAGCTTCTCCTATAACTCAAAAAACAGTCAAAGTGAGGGTAAAAGTAATAAACATCAGAGTTTTGAAAAGGAAAAATAAAAAGAAGTTGTGGGGGAGGTTACATGTTGTTTATTGCCATGTGTAAAGCAATATGCTAGAGCATCATATAGGTTATCTCATTTAGTCTTTGCAACAATCCTACCAACTGGATATCTTTATTCCTATTTTACAGATATCATCAGTGATTCCTACAGAGCTTTATCAGTGTACGAGGGACTTTCACATGTAGTGTATCATCTAATCCTCACATTTCCTGCCCAATAAGTAGGACAGGAATATCCACTTATGAAGGAAGAAACTGAGGCTTTGGAACCTAAGCAGCTAGCCCAGGAGAGTGGTAAAGCCACTGCAATATTTCCATTCTGTTGCTAGCCTTTCATAGCCAACTACAGAGCCGATTGACCCACTCACTTTCTCCCCAGTTCAGTTTTTATCTATTTTACTAGATAATCAGTCCAGTTATCTGAAATCCAGCTGACATGATCCCAGATTTGTAAAAGCAGCCTACAAATGGCTCATGGAAGAGTTGGAAAATTCAGCATTCCCCATTCTTGGAGCAGCCAATGTTGAGTAACATCCCCATAGACATTTTAGGGATACATGACTGTGCCCTCTTACTTGAGAATGACAGCTCAGTCTGAATGTGTTGTCAGATCTACATAGCCCAAGTGAAGTGCCACAGCCCCAAGAGACTGCAAGATTATTTAGGGAGTATGTTGCAGATTGACCTGGAAGAAAACCAAATCATGATTTCCCAAGTCTCAACAAAACTTAAAAAAAGAAAAAAGCAAGTCTCGCTTGGCAACTGTACAAAGACCACACCTTACCCTACACATACCTGGCCTTCATCATTCTTGCATAAGGGTGTTTCAGAACATCCAATAAAACATTTCAAGATAAAGCTCCTTCGACTTTGAGCACTGTTTTAAAAGTCCTCAGGCAAAGCAGGTCCTGAATTTCTCCAAAAACATAATTTAGCAACCATAACAAATAAGCCAGTGATTTGATAAGCTACAGCCCATTGCCAACAGAAAGCTCAGGATCACAATTTCCCATTAAATATCTCTGTCACAAGGGTATTCACCCATTGAAATTCACCCCCAAAGTGCTATTACGAGTCCAAAAAGCATAAAGATACAGGGAACCATGAGAGACGATTTCTCCCATTCCTGCCTCTCAAGAGAATCACTTTCTGATGAAGAATCACTCTTTTCTCAGAGATCTCCCAAACCAAAAATAAGTCCTAGCCATGGATTTGATTCTGATATGCAACTTGCTCACATCTCAGCAATATTCGAGTCCAAGCTCATACTATAAACAGCTCCCCTGAAAAATAAACACCACCTAAGGCAATAGGCCAAAGACTACAAAAAAAAAAAAATAGTACGAATCTAATGGGAAAAAAGGAAAACAAGCTCTGATGTTCTTGTCTCCCTATATAGCTTTATCAAGAAAGACTATCTGCCTAGAAAGTCACAAGAACCTACCAAATTAACACGCACAGCACCACACCTAGCCCACTGTGTACTTGTACCATAGAGCCAACCATCTCATCACTTTGAGCTCCCATTTCCTCATGTGTAAAATAAGGATAATAATAGCTGTTTCCTATTTACTCTACAATGGTATATGGAAGATTAGCAAGATACTGTTTGTAAAAGTACTTTGATCTCTTCTGAGATAGGGTACTAAGTAAATTTCAGCCGGCGTTACTGCCACACGTTGGCACACATGAAACCTCAATGGCCACTGGGCAATAAAGAACTGGTCATCATACGGTAGAAACAGAAAACAGGATAAGGTGCAAGGAGAGCAGAAATCCAAGATGTGTGATTAGAGTGAAAACAGAGGACTTACATCTGATCAACAGAAGAACCCAGTGAGGAAACAGAAATGAATATGTCCAAAGAGAGAAGCACATGGCAGGACAACCTGACCCAATTCTTGGAAACCAGTCACCAGATCAGAAATCAAAATAAAGTGCACTGGATGTTTATTCAAGAAGCTCCTAAAATCTGGACTTCTCTAGAAAGGCTTCCCAGCCTCATAGAAACATGGCTAGCCAATTCTCTCATTCTACCCTTTCTGTTCTGGGGAATCTCCTTCTGGAATTTACCATGATATAATTTGCAGTTTTCCCTGCACTTAGGCTTAATGGGAATGCTGTTTGTGAAGAATTTTTAAAAAACGAAAAAGAAAAGAAACTTTTTTTTTTTTGAGACAAGGTCTCCGTCTGTCACCAAGGCTAGAGTGCAGTGGCATGATTATAGCTCATGACAGCCTCAGTCTCCTGGGCTCAAGTAATCCTCTCATTTCAGCCTCCCAAGTAGCTGGACTATAGGTGTGTGCCACCACTCCTAGCTACTTTTTTTTTTTTTTTTTTAGAGAAGGGGTCTCACTATGTTGCCCAGGCTGGTCTTGAATTCCTGGGCTGAAGCAATCCTCCCCAATTGGCCTCCCAGAATGCTGGGATTTATAATGTTAGTTTCTTCATTTAATATGTTTCTGTGCTATTTTCTGTTTTTTTCCTTCACATTGCTTCATCCCAATATTGTTATGTTTTCTAATATTTTCAGACAAACACTCTGTCCAAACAAAATTATTTCGACCTACCCAACTTGTCATTACTTTGCTCAGCCTACATACATTGTGCACCTACTATGTGTCTGAAGGAAGCTACCAGAATGAGTTTTGTGAACAGGTAAGTGCTTAAGCATTTAATCTTAATAGTGATCTTAATAGTTTTATGTTCCTTGTAAGCAATAAAATATTCTCAATTCAGCTGTTAAAAGAAAAAAACAGCAATATATCTGCATGATAACATCAGAACCATCAAAAACACAATGCAAATACTCTAGTGTTGATGCTCTGAACTTCAGAAACATATCCCCATGATGAGTGGGGCAAATGTCACCAAAATTACACTTCGATATTTGTGTTTGTCCTTCTCTGGCCTTCTCCAACTCTAGGACAACTTGAATCCCACAACATACTCAAGAAATGAGGTGGGATGCAATGGTTCATGCTTGTAATCCCAGCACTTTGGGAGGCCGAGATGGGAGGATCAGTTGAGGCCAGGAGTTCGAGACCAGCCTGATCAACATAGCGAAACCCCCGTCTCTTATAAAAAATAAAAAAATAAAATAAATAAAAGAAAGAAAAAGAAATGAAACTCTTTTTTGCCAAAGCATGGATGAGGGTGTCTATTTTGTTCTCAAAACTCTTCTGGTGGAACCAGGAAAGACTCAATACCTGAACATCCACCAGGTGCTCAATAAATAAATCAATATCTTGTGGATTGATTACTTGTCATTCAGGAGTCTCAGAGTGGTCCTGGACCACGATCCAGGTTGCTATGTGAGAACTCCGGGTCAAGGTTTCTGTAACTCGGCTTTGGTCTGTCGCCTGGGTTCATTCACTTCCTCTCGTCCACACAGTAACACAACCTGCTGCTTTTCTGCTTCCTTGCACTCCCCTGGGCTCTCCCTGCTCTTATTCCCATAGCATTTTACTGTCCAAAAGAGCCACCTGTCATTGACACACTTGGAGATTCTATCGTGAGCTCATTATGACAAATGGCCTCGAAAGAGACTGAAGACCAGGCAGAGTAAGCCCAGGCCTCTAGAGTTGTGTTTTTCCATCTTGCATCCTTGTAGTCACAGGGGGTATGTTATGCTATATGAAGAAGAAGATTGAAGTCAGACAAGTCCTAGGTGCTTTTTCCTTTACCACATCTCTTCCTGGGTGTTCTGATACAGAACTTTAATTTTCAGTATCATCTACATGGTGATGACTCCCAAATTCAGATCTCTAGCCCTGGCTTCCTATCCAATTCCAACTGGATGTCTTAAAGACACTCAAAATTAATGTGTTCAAATGACAACTCATGAGCCGGTCACAGTGGCTTGTGCTTATAGTCCCAATTACTCAAGAGCCTGAGGCAGGAGGATCTCTTGAGCCCAGGAGGTGAAGGTTCCAATGCACCATGATCATACCTATGAATAGCCACTGCACTCCGGGCTGGGCAACCTAGTGAGACCCTGTCTCAAAAAAAAAAAAGAAGGCCAGGCACATTGGCTCATGCCTGTAATCCCAGCACTTTGGGAGGCTGAGGCACGTGGATCACTTGAGGTCAGGAGTTCAAGACAAGCCTGGCCAACATAGGAAAACCCCATCTCTACAAAATAAAGCAAAAATTATCCAGGCTTGGGGGCATATGGTCCCACCTACTCAAGAGGGTGAGGCATGAGAATCACTTGAACCTAAGAGGTGGAGGTTGGAGTTAGTTGAGACCACACCAGCGCTCTCCAGTCTGGGTGACACAGTGAGACCTCTTCGAAAGAAAGGAAAGAAAAGAAAGAAAGAAAGAAAGAAAGAAAGAAAGAAAGAAAGAAAGAAAGAAAGAAAGAAAGAAAGAAAGAAAGAAAGAAGGAAAGAAGGAAAGAAAGAAAGAAAAAAGAAAGAAAGGAAGGAAGGAAGGAAGGGAGAAAGAGAAAGAGACAACTTTTGATTTTCCCATCTTAGCCTATCTTCCCATAATCATCTCATTCAAGGAAATCACCATCCACTCATTTGCTTAAGCAAACAACCTTGACTGAAATATTAAAACATTTAGAAAATAGAGGCTGGGAGATAGAGCAGATTTCTTTGATTTCCTGGGTTGATTCTTTTTATATGCATAGGATCAGCCCTATGGTAAGAAAGCATAGAAACAAAATAAGTTTTAACAAGACTGCTAGACCAAAATCTCAAATCAAATAGAATAAACTCTCCTATTTTCAATTATATAATGATACAAACTCTTACACGTGTGACTTCTTTGGTTCCTTGGAAAACCTCTTAGCCTCTCTATGGTTCAATATAGAAGACAGTTGTTTGCACTTTAAGCAAATAAACACGTGTGTTTGGTCCTATGTCCATTTTAAAGCAAAATTTTTTAAATTTCTATATAACATGCCTGATGGATCTTGTGAGAAATCATGTTGCAATACGCAAACGCCTTATCTAAAGTATTAGATCCACTTGGTTTGCCTATTACCATAGTTCCTGTTAAGACTTGTTAATATAAAATTGACAGTTTCCAGACTGACCAGCAATCAAACAATGCAAGCAAATGGGGTCATTTGATTCAATCACTAAAACAACTAAAATAGCTCAGACCACTGACTGGAGCACACTAGAGCCACTTCTCGGTAATTTGTCTGCATTAACTTCCCACATTCACTATGGTGCTTGGTGCAGATGGAGCCATGCAGTGCCCAAAGCCTGAGGCTGACTTGAGAGTCAAACTCCCCTCCATTCATTTTCATGTATGTCAGGCAGCACCTACAAAAAACAAGAATAAGGCAAGATTTCATGTTCATTTCTTATGCTACGGTGCTTTTTTTAATTAATTTATTTATTTTTTTGTTTGTTTGTTTTGTTTTGAGACAGGGTCTTATTCTGTTGCCCAGGCTAGAGTGCAGTGGCACAATCACGGCTCATTGCAACCTTGACCTCCCAGGCTCAAGAAATCCTTCCACCTCAGCTTCCCAAGTAGCTGGGACTACAAGCAAGTGCCATCATGCCTAATTTTCGTGTTTTTTGTAGAGACAGCATATCACTCTGTTGCCCAGGCTGGTCTTGAACTTTGGTCCTGCCTTAGCTTCCCAAAGTGCTGGATTTACAGGTGAGCCACTGCACCCAGCTAGTGCTTTTTTATGTATCTGGATTTCAGAGTAGGCACGCACCTAGGAGTGAAATGGAGTTCCTGAAGACTTTCTTTGGAAAGGCATAGCTCTACCACCATCCAAGTATCTTCTCACTGCTGGGAACTTCAAAGCAAACCCATTAGCTGTCTCTGAGGTTTGTTTTAAAGACTTGGATTGGGCCGGTGCTGTGGCTCACACCTGTAATCTCAGCACTTTGGGAGTCCGAGGTGGGCAAATCATGTGCGGTCAGGAGTTCGAGGCCAGCCTGGCCAACGTGGTAAAACCCTGTATCTACTAAAAATACAAAAATTAGCCAAGTGTAGTGGCAGGTGCCTGTAATCCCAGCTACTCAGGGGGCTGAGACATGAGAATTGCTTGAACCCAGGAGGCAGAGGTTGCAGTGAGCCGAGATCGCAGCACCGCCCTCCAGCCTGGGTGACAGAATAAGACTCTGTCTCAAAAAAAAAAAAGAAAAAGACTTGGGTTGAATGATACTCCATAGAAAATTCATGTTTTTTTCTGTACATGTGTCCTAACTGGTCTCATGTCTGTGGTAACACGACCATGCCTAAATGACCACCTTCTTGGGAACATCATTAGTGCAGAAGCTCTACAGAAAAAAGCAACCTTCCTGAAGACAGTGAGGGCAGGCACAAAAGCTAGGGCAGACTAAAAGATCTGGGCGAGCAGAGCCACCTGGAGTGGGAAGTCATTTCCTCCCTCCTATAGCAACACCGGATGACATGCAAACGCCAGCAAAAATACATTGCTTCCATTGAAAAGTCATGATTCTGTGCACGTACTTCATAACTTTCATCAGCTCCCTAATAGCATTTGGTCTTTGAGTCCTTTTCACGTGTAGGAAACTGGGTCAGTGACCACAGGATACTACCAAGAGAGAGGCTAAGGCAGGAGGATTGCTTGAGCCCAGGAATTTGAGTCCAGCCTGGGCATCCTAGCAACATCCCACCTCTAAGATAGATAGATAGATAGATAGATAGATAGATAGATAGATAATTGATAGATGGGTGGATGAATGGATGGATAGATAGATATAGATAATAGATTAGATAGATAGATGATGATGATAGTAGAGATAGATGATAGATAATAGATAGACAGATGATCGATAGATGGGTGGATGGATAGTTAGATAGAGATAATAGATAGATTAGATAGATGATAGATAGGTGATAGATATATGATAGATAGATAGATAGATAGATAATAGATGATTGATAGATGGGTGGATGGATGGATAGATAGAGATAATACATAGATAAGATAGATGTTAGATGATAGATGATAGATAGATAGATAGATAGATAGATAGATAGATAGATAGATAGATAGAAGATAGGAAAACCAAGAGTGTAGACTAGCAATGAAACACAGGCTAAAAGGAGCATTTTTGTCTATGGCCCAGTCCCAAAGGAATTAAAGAAAACCCACATTTCTGTGGATTTGCCAGAGAATGAAAAGAGTCAAGACAGGATGGATTTGAATGAGTTCCTTCTAAGATGTTGGTGATGTAAACCAGGCGTGTCTAGAAGCATGCAAAGAACAGGCTGCAGGGAAAACTGTTTCCCGCAAAGCAGTGGAGGCGCTCATTCAAATCATACTGACTCTCAATGCAGAGCAGGGTAGGTTTTGTTTTTCTCTTTTTGGCGTTTCCGAAGAAAGCCTAATGGGACCTTTTTCCATCACTTTTCTACAATTCTATCAGAAGCTGTGCAACCCAACAAAACCACATATGGAAACGTGTTTGGGAATTGTAAACTATACACAAATACATGTGGGTACACAAATATGTATATCCACGAGTATGTGCACCAATATAATATTCCAGAAAATATGACATTAGAACAATTTCCAAACCATTTTCTACAAACAATGAAATATAATTTTAAAGTCTTAATTCACTAATTTTGCGAACTTTTATTAAGGACCATGACATGCCTTTCTCTTCATGGGGCTTTTGGGGTGGAAGACATTCTTTGCCCTCAAAGAGCTCACAGTCCAATGGGGAGGGCAAAGAAGCGGATTCTGTTCAATGTTGGATAAATGTTTTGACACAGATAAACATATGGTTCTGCTGGATGCAGCAAGGGTTGGGCGTGGTGGCTCACACCTGCAATCCCAGCACTTTGGGAGGCTGAGGTGGGAGGATCGCTGGAGCCCAGGAGTTCAAGACCAGCCTGGGCAACATAGCAAGACCCCATCTCCACACACACAAAAAAATATCCAGCAGTAGTGATGTGCACATGTAATCCTAGATACTAGGGAGGCTGAGACAGGAGGATAGCTTGAGCCCAGGGGTAGTTTAAGGCTCCAATGAGATCAGATTACACCACTGCACTCCAGCCTGGGTGACAGAGACCTTGTCTCTAAAAAATAAAAATAAATCTCCATTCCAGATCTGAGGGCAGGAGGAAGTTTGGGGAAGGCTTTCCTGAAAAGGTGACAAGTGAATCAGGTGAAGGGGTCAGAAAAGGTACAAGATGAAGAGAGAGCTTGCGGAGCACTGCAGCGTGGCCCACAGGCTGAGAATGAGTGTGTGGACTGAAGACGCCTGTTGCTGTGGCATCCTGTGAAGGTTGCATGCTGTCATGAACAAAGTGAGTAGCTAGTGCAAGTTGCTAACCAGGGGAGAGGCATACTCATATTTGCACAGTAGAAAGCCCCCTCTGGCAGCAATTTGGAGATGACTGAAGTGGGCTGAGATGAAAGACCAAGAGACCTGTTAGAACACTGCTGAAAAAATCCAAGCTGAAAAAATGATGAAGGCTTGAACGAATGCCATCCGAATACTTCTTCAGGTAATATCAACAGGATTTTACGACCAATTAGAGGTGAATGAGAAGGACTCGTGGCCAACTGCCAGGCTTCCGGTTTGGGTAGCAGGGTGGCTAACAATGCCATTGGCCAAAATAAGGAAATAGGGTTCCCTCACTCTGCCTGCAGCTCTTTCTGAACTCTGTGTGATCCTATCTCTCATAGTCTCCACGAACTACAGGAAAATTCTGTGGCGATAGCTAATCGCAGTCCACTCCTTTCAGGCAATTTGGATCCTGGCCTTCTTTCTCCAAAAGGTGAGAAGGCGTCAGGAAGAAATTTTAACTGTGTGAGGCAGGTACATGAGACGCAAACCAACCAGCCCAGTGAACTGCAGGCCAGGCAGAAATTTCTAAATTTCCAAATTTGTAAATTTTCAAAGGGAAGCAGGATAAAATCCTATGGCACAAGGAAGAGTTTACTACAGAGGTGCTGGCCTTCACTCAGCATGCAAATGTTTATAGAGGTTGATTCCAAATTCACTAATGTCTTCGCAGAAATAAAGCCAAATTTGTATCTTCACTAAGTATACAGCCAGTGTGTGTGTGCGTGTGTGTAAAATGTATTTATTTTTAGAGTTGGGATTTTGCTCTGCTGCCCAGGCTGGAGTGCAATGGTGTGATCATAGCTCACTGTAACCTCAAATTCCTGGGCTCAAGGGATCTTCTCTCGTCAGCCTCCACAGGTGCACAAGCTCACATGGGTTATAGAATTAAGAGAAAACAGACAATGAAATAGAGGTATTCAATGTATTCTTCTCTGAGATGGGCGTTTAGTAAAAAATAATAATAATAAAATACTGTATTCAATGGAAAATGGTATACATCTCAGAAAATATGGCATATCTCCTTGGGTCCTATTTTATACAGTCCTACTTTAGAGCATAAACTATGTTAAGGTTCCCACTCATTAGTTTTTATTGTGCTCAGAATTTCTTGGCTGGGCACAGTGGCTCACGCCTGTAATCCCAGCACTTTGGGAGGCCAAGGCGGGCGGATCATCTGAGATCAGGAGTTCAAAACCAGCCTGACCAACATGGAGAAACCCCGTCTCTACTAAAAATACAAAAAATTTAGCCAGGCGTGGTGATGCATGCCTGTAATCCCAGCTACTTGGGAGACTGAGGTGGGAGAATCGCTTGAACCCGGGAGGTGGAGGTTGCAGTGAGCCGAGATCACACCATTGCACTCCAGCCTGGGCAACAAGAGCAAAAAACTCCATCTCAAAAAAAAAAAAAAAAGAGAGAGAGAGAGAGAGGATTTCTTCCAGATCAATCTGTATTCATTTGGCTAACATGTCTAGATACACCTCCTATGTTCTGGTTTGGGAATTGTACATTTGAAATGACGGCTGCACCACCACACAAAGGTGAAAGATTTGGGGAAAGAAATGTTTCCTGATACCTCTGCTTCCCTCTCATGGGGAAGGAAGATCCTGGGACCTACCTGGCGGCAGCATTTGGAAGGATTAATGAGTGTTTGTAGAGCACTCTCAGGTCTGAAGATGAAAGACATCCTATGAGCACACAGTCTAATTGATGTTTGTTATTTTGAATGTTTCACTAAAGGACTTTTCTCCACATAAATGAACTCTCAGCCAGGAGCTTTGAGAAGGACATAGGATTGAAGAGTCTCAAGTGTGGTCTTTTACCAACTTTTTTTTTTTTCAGCAATAATTTCAAACATGGCAATTTCCCACTCAGTAGTGATTATCTCTGCTAAAGAAGAAGATTGGCTGCAGGTGGTGTGATCCTTAGGCTGAGTCTATTTACAGCCAAAACAACCATTTAATTCCATTTCTTCGGTAGTAAATTAATACAGAAATAAATAAATAAGCTCAGGCCTTTGATGGGCTAAATGAGCTACTTTTCTACCTATTTTTAAGCGGTGTTGAAACAGTTTTATTTCTCTTATACATGGGAAATAAATAGATGATCAAACATTTGAACATTATACTGTATATTTGGCTTGGCTTCATTTTCCAATAAGTTGTTTTCATAATTCAAAGGCTCAAGGGAAAATCAAGTTGGTTCATTCCATTTTCAAGACAGGCCCCATTTTACTTTATAATTTAGCCATAAGTTGTTGACCAATACCCAACTCATTCCCCCACTCCTGGTCAAATGTCTGTGGGTCCCAGGCTAAGGAAGACGCATCAGTGTTAGGTCATACGTGGGCACTAAGGCAATGGTGCTGCCCTGAATCTAAGTAGAAGAAACTTTTTGCTTCTCCCAGGCCAAGCAAGCTAACAGTCTTCCTTCCCCATTCTTCTCTTCTCCATAATAATTCATATTATTTAGGCTGGGCATGGTGACTCACACTTATAATCCCAGCACTTCATGAGGCAGAGGAAGGAAGATCACTTAAGGCTAGAAGTTCAAGACCAGCCTGGGGCACATAGTGAAATCCCATCTCAAAAAATAAATAAGTAAAAAAGTAAATAAATAAATAAAAATTCATATTATTTAAGACTGAAGAAGGAGATTACAAACTCAACTTCAAGCACATCCTCCATCAAGCCAGAGAGTTCAGTTCCTAAATCAGCAGATACAAATGAAAGGACATGAGTGACCACAGATTAAATGCCGTCTCTTCAGATTTCTTTGAAGTTGCCAACAATGAGAGAAGCAAAGACACTCTATGGAACTTGGCCACCATTTACATAGATCTTTCAAAATTTAATTTCACCAACCAAGCTTTAGGCCAGCTCTCCTAGAGTTAGCCATGTCTGAAGAGATTGGACTTCAGGAAACGTCTCTAGGAAATTCATGTCTTTATCTGTCATGGGTCCATCTGTCTCCAAAGAAAACACCTGCGGTTTAGTTTCAGTTCTTGGTGGACACATCTCCAAGGTAAGGCAGAAAGCCTGGTCACTCCATCCCCAATCTCTGCCTCCACTCCTGCCCTCCAGTCTAGAAAGGGTACTCTTCAGGCCTTGCCTTTGTTATGTTTTTCTCCTTCAAAGCTTTCCCTCTGTGCTTTTTTTTTTTGACAAGGTCTCATTGTCGCCCAGGCTGGAGTCAGTGGCTCACTGCAGCCTCTTCCTAGTGAGCTCAAGCGATCCTCCTGAGTAGCTGGGACTACAGGTACCTGCCACTACGCTTGGCTAATTTTTCGTATTTTTATTAGAGACGGGGTTTCACCACATTAGCCAGGATAGTCTCGATCTCCTGACCTCGTGATCCACCCACCTCGGCCTCCCAAAGTGCTGGGATTACAGGCATGAGCCACCGCGCCCGGCCTTGGTATTAAACTCTTGGCCTCAAGTGATCCTCCAACCTTGGCCTCCCAAAATACTGGGATTATGGACAGCAGCCACCACATCCAGCCCTCTGCTTTTTTTTTTTGATATCATTTTGCCTTTAAAAATATTGTCTGGGCCAGGCACAGTGGCTCACGCCTGTAATCCCAGCACTTTGGGAGGCTGACGCAGGTGGATCCCTTGAGCTCAGGAGTTCGAGACCAGCCTGGGCAACATGGTGAAACCCTGTCGCTACAAAAACATACAAACCAGGTATGGTGGCACACACCTACAGTCCCAGCTACTCTGGAGGCTGAGGTTGGGGGATCTCTTGACCCTGAGAGGCAGAAGTTGCAGTGAGCCAAGACCACGCCACTGCAGTCTAGCCTGGGCAACAGAGTGAGATTCTGTCTCAAAAATAGAAATAAATAAATAATGTTTGTTGGAAAGGATCAATACACAACATGACTGCCCCCTGGGCACTATACTCCCTCCAAAGATGGCCCTGAATCTTAAACTGGAGTTCACCTCAAAACAGAGTTTTGTCCTGAACTACAGATGAGTCGGGGACTCTCTCGAGCAGTGCACAGCCCTTGTCAAGCTAGGGCTGGAATCGCACACACAGCACACGAGAGACAGGACAAGGCGCTGTTAGAGGAATCCAAACAACATAAAGCTCCATCCTGAAATCAGATTTCCACAAATAAAATTAAGCAAACGGCAGGGCAATGATCATCTATCTGTTAGAAAGGATGCCAATGACAGTAAAAGCTCTGTTATCAGACCACTGTGGGGAGTGACTGCAGGTCTGCTAAAAATTCAGGCTAGCTAAAGCTTTACGCCTATGGCCTCGGGAGCTTTGCCTCTTATCTCTTCCCTGGCTCTCCCTTTTAGAAATGAAAGAAAGTGGATCTGGTTTGTGTGCAAGTGGCCATTTAAAGACTGCGGAGATGGAGAATTCATCTTGTTTCTCCAAAACCAGCAGGCAGAGTCGATGCCACTCCCCTAACCACCCTGCCCTGACTCCCCTTTGTGCCTTCTACTCTGGTGGGCTTTCGCTGGTGACCAGAGTGAAGATTTTTTGCCCTGGGCCATTTCTGGAATTCAGTTCTAATCCAGAGCTTTTTAAAGTGGTATCTAATACTTTGGAGTTGATTTTACTACCAAAACTAGGTTTAACTTTCTGTTAAATAATCTTCAAGTTATAAACTGTCAAAGCAGCATGGAAAAGTGAGCTCCAAGAAGTAGCAGAGATTGGCAGGAGCCTGGTCTCCTGGTGTCCACGTGGCTCCCCTGCCTTCGCCACTACCATCTGTATGGACTGGAGCAGTCGGTAAGCTTCCCTGCTCCCAGTTTTCCCATCTGTAAAATGGGAACATTAGACTAGGAGATCTGTGGGGCCCCTTCTCATCTAGGATTCTCAACACAACGGTTTTTTCTTTATTTTTATGTTTTTGTTTTTGTTTTGTTTTGGTTTAGTTTGGGTTTTTTTGAGACAGAGTCTCACTCTATCACCTAGGCTAGAGTGCAGTGGTATGATCTCGGCTCACTGTAACCTCTGCCGCCCGAGTTCAAGCAATTCTCCTGCCTCAGCCTCCTGGCTAGCTGGGATTACAGGTGTCTGCCACCGTGCCTGGCTAATTTTTGTAGTTTTAGTAGAGACGGGGTTTCACCGTCTTGGCCAGGCTGGTCTTGAACTCCTGACCCTGTGATCCACCCACCTCAGACCTCCAAAAGTGCTGGGATTACAGTCGTGAGCCACCACGCCTGGCCAATTTTATTTTTAAAGACAGGGTCTCCTTCTGTCTCCCAAGCTGGAATACAGTGGCGTGACCAAAGTTCACTGCAGCTTTGAACTCCTGGGCTTAAGTGATCCTCCTGCCTCAGCCTCCCAAGTAGCTGGGACTACAGGCAGATGCCACCGCACCTGGCTAATTTTTTTTTTTAATAGAGATGGGGATCTCACTGTGTTGCCCAGCTGGTCTCAAACTCCTGGCTTCAAGCCATCCCCCTTTCTCGGCCTCCCAGTGCACTGGATTACAGGTGTGAACCACCATGCCCAGCCTCTACATACTTTCAAGGGAGAAAAGTCTGTACTCTCGCTTACTCTTCAAGAGCCTCCAAATGAGTGTTGCCATGACAACCCACACCCTCTGAAAACTTTTACATTAGAGAACATGGCTAAGTCCTCCGGAAAATAAAGCTGGTTTTAAGTCACTAGTGCAAATTCTTTTAAAAGCCCTTGACATTCAAACTGGTCCACCCAAGATCATGAATATCTGTTCATTCTCTTCTTTCTGAAAATATAGAGAGGACCTAGTAAAACTTGGCCTCAGCCTCTTTCTTTGAAACCAAGACACTGCATGCTGGAGTCAGAAGAAATGGAACGGGCTTTAAATCGCCCCAAGGGGATGCAGATGTGAGACCACCTTTCACCAAAAGCAGGGCCTTCCCACTCATTTGGAACAGCATAGGGATCCCCGTCAACTCAGATGTGCGTTGTCATGCAGCCTGGTGAAATCGGAGAGGCAGCTGCTGTGAGGTCAGGAAGTCCTGGAGTTGAAGCCTAGTCTATCATATATTGTGTAACTTTGGGTAAATTACTCAATCTCTCTAAACCTGAGCTTTCTTTTGTAGATAATAATAACTACCTTTCAGAATTGTGATGAAGATTAAATGGGATGATCTGTAAGGTGCCACACACAGTGCCTTGTACATACTAAATACTTGACAAATTGCAGCTATCCGTGTTCCAGTCAGTGGACTGAGGATATCCAAGAGTGGCCTACGCAACTCCTAGAAAATGCTGGTGCAAAACCATCTTGCGTTGGCCAAGGAAGACAGGTCCAGATTACCTCAGAGGCATTACTACCCCTCAGAGACCACTAAGAAATAAAGAACAGAAGGAGGCAAGGTTCTCTTTGTTAAGAACCTGAACTGACTCCTTCCTCTCACTACAGGGAAGAGAGGGACTGAGAAGAACTTTAGGAATGAAGGGAATTAACCCATGAAGCGATATGGCAGTTATCAACATGCTGATAACAACAGGGAAGTGAAGGAAACATCTGCATTTAAAGCTCAAAAAAGACCCAAGGAGCTGGGCGTGGTGGCTCATGCCATAATCCCAGCACTTTGGGAGGCTGAAGCAGAAGGATCGCTTGAGGCCAGGAGATCAAGGCTGCAGTGAGCCATGATTGCGCCACTGCACTCCAGCTTGAGCAGCAGAGCGAGACCCTGTCTCAAAACAAAAAAGCAAAAAACTCAAGGAGTGCTCTGTAAGAGATGAAGGCATCCATCTGGAAGAACCTGGATCATATTTCCCTTCAAAGTCATTTATTTTCCTCTCTGGTGTAGAAGGGGAAAGGTTAGTTGTTCTTGCATAAAAGGAAGTAGAATAGAAAAAGCGAACTGGATACAGATCCGGTGGCTGTCAATCAGCACCATATTGGCTGCTGTTTAACTGCCTCCTCCCAACCTCAACCCAGAAAGGTGGTGCCTGGAAGGGTCCTGCCATAATAGCATCAACCTTCATCAACAACACATCTCATCCCAAGTCTAGCAACACCCAAAGGAGAGAAGGGCGAGTCAGAAACGGGGCTCAGTGGCATTCGCCCTCCTGTTGAGCTTCAAGGATTTGAGTAGGGTCCCACTGAAAGACTCAGCCTTTAGGCTTTCAGAGACATCACTTTTTCACGAACCCAAAAGATAGAAAAGCCTGAAGAGCAAATGCTCCCTAGACTTTAGTGACGTCTTGTCTCTGTGTGACTGTCTATCATTAAAGATAATGGGGTAAAGGAGCATGTCATTAAGTGGGAAAGAGAGGTCATTATTTGTTACACCACCTCCCTTTAAAGGGAATATTTAGAACAAAGAGCAATGACTAAAAGTCTTTAGGCCAGGCTCTTGACGGCAGCAGACATGTTATTGGTGACCCCACACCAGGTTCTAGGGTGTCCAGACAGACCCCAGGCCAATTCCCTGTAGGAGGCAAAGTGGATTATTCCATCATCAAGAGCACTAGGCTACGAGTCAACAGGCGTGGGTTCCAGTCCCAGCTAGATTGAAAATGCGCTGTGAGACTCAGAATAGCCACCATGTCATGGGGCCCTTTCTCATCTAAACAATGACGAGGCCATACAGAGCAATTCCTCAGATTCCAAAGTTAATAGTAACCGAGAGCACGGGCCTGGCCCTGGGTTGAGTCCCGGATCTGCCCCTTTGTACCTGTTTGACCTTGGCAATGTTCCGTAAAATGTCATGATAAGAGTATCTGCCTCGCAAGATTTAGGAACATTAAATAGTGAATGTATTGGGTATACACTCTAACGTGATTAAAAAAAAAGAGAAAGAGAGGGTCTCTGTCTTCAATGTGTTTTTAATTTAGAAGTGGCACTGGAACAAGCACATTTGGTAGAAATTAATTAAAGGAATAAGATAGGTGTGTGGGTATTTCTGTGCTTGTATGTGTGTCTCCTTGGGGGGGGGGCGTGTGTGTCTCTGTGTGTGTATCTGTGTGTGTGTCTCCGTGTGTGCATCTGTGTATGTCTATGTGTGTGTCTGTGTGTGTCTCTGTGTGTGTGTCTGTGTGTGTGACTGTGTGTGTGTGCCTGTGTGTCTCTGTGTGGGGGGGCGTGTGTGTTTCTGTGTGTGTATCTGTGTGTGTGTCTCTGTGTGTGCATCTGTGTATGTGTCTCTGTGTGTCTCTGTGTGTGCATCTGTGTATCTCTATGTGTGTGTCTGTGTGTGTCTCTCTATGTGTGTCTCTCTGTGTGTGTCTGTATGTGTGGGTATGTGTGTCTGTGTATGTCTACGTGTGTGTCTCTCTATGTGTGTCTCTCTGTGTGTGTCTGTATGTGTGGGTATGTGTGTCTGTGTATGTCTACGTGTGTGTCTGTGTGTGTCTCTGTGTGTATGTCTGTGTGTGCGGGTGTGTGTCTGTATCTGTGTGTCTGTGTCTGTGTGTCTCTATGTGTGTCTCTGTGTGTGTGTCTCTGTGTGTGTCTGTGTGTGTCTCTGTGTGTGTCTCTGTGTGGATGTCTGTGT
This sequence comes from Gorilla gorilla gorilla, assembly GCF_029281585.2. NCBI lineage: Eukaryota > Metazoa > Chordata > Mammalia > Primates > Hominidae > Gorilla > Gorilla gorilla. The sequence goes on along the minus strand of NC_073232.2, from coordinate 17,109,119 downwards.
GTGTCTGTGTGTGACTGTGTATGCGTGTCTGTGTGTGTCTGTCTCTGTGTGTGTGTCTGTGTGTGTCTGCCTCTGTGTGTGTGTGTCTGTGTGTGTGTGTCTGTCTCTGTGTGTGTGTGTGTCTGTATGTGTATGTGACTTGGGTTGGTACATTTCTTTATAAAAACTCCTTCTTAGCTAACAATTGCTGTGATGCTCCTAAAAGGCCTGCCTTAGTAGTTCTATGGAGACGCATGCTTCAGCCTGTGACACACAGCAGGCCCTGGAATAAGTGGGTCAGAATTTGTACAGAGATTAATGCGCCAGAGCTCGGTGTTGAAAAAAGGCACAGTTTATAGGGACTGATGCCCGTGGGTGCCTGCTTGCAAAAACAGGAAGAAAGAGAAGTAGAAATGAGACAGAAAATATTCCAAGCGAAATGAATGGGATTCTGGAGGTAAAATGGCAGTGGGAGCTAAGGAAACGCCAGCCTGTTTCTCGGCTGGGGCTGAGGCCACAGCCAGCAGGAGTAAGGTGGGTGAACCTTATTCCCAGGTCAGGCCCAGTGGCAGGCCGTGGCTGGCCAGGGCACATTCCTGCGGGCACTCCAGGCTCACAGGGAAGGGAGCATGATGGCCCCACAGCATCAGCCTTAGCTGAAACAACCCCATGCAGCATCGCGTGCCTCTCCCAGGCCAATATCCAGTTGTAGAGGGGAAAAACGTACACCCAGAGAGGTAGCAGCCAAGAAACAAAGCAGGGAAGAGAAACTTGAGGTGAAAACCATTCAAGGCCAGGCCCAGTGGCTCACGCCTGCAATCCCAACACTTTGGGAGGCAAAGGAAAGAGGATCACTTGAGCCCAGGAGTTCAAAACCAGCCTAGGCAATATAGCAAGACCATGTCTCTACAAAAAAAAAAAACCCACAAAAATTAGCTGGGCATGGTGGTGCATGCCTGTAGTCCCAGCTATTTGGGAGGCCAAGGCAGGAAGATGGCTTGAGCTCAAGAGCTGAAGGCTGCAATGAGCTATGATTGCACCACTGCAGTCCAGCCTGGGCGACAGAGCAAGACACCATCAATAAATAAATAAATAAATAAATAAATAAATAAATAAATAAATAAATAAATAGGTAAACTCTCACAACCAACCTGAAGAGGAGGGCAGTGCCCGCCCAGCAGACAAAACCTCCCAAGCCAGCTCCTTCACCTTCCAACCCCCATGGTCTCCGCACAGGTCCCAGGACAAACACTTTCCTGGGAGGAAGCATCTGCTGAAGTCTGTGAGGTTAAGACAGGAGACCCTGTGATGTTATGAAAATAAACCTATGTTACTTTTATAATAAGAAACTAACATTAAAAAAAGGAAGAAAAGAAAAAACCTGTGATTACAAAAACCAATTTTGATTGTTCTTCTTTTATTTTTTTTCTTTCTGCTTTTGAGATGAGTCTCGTTCTGTTGCCCAGGCTGGAGTGCAGTGGAGTGATCTCAGCTCACTACAACCTCCACCTCCCGGGCTTAAGCGATTCTCCTGCCTCAGATTCAAAGTCAACCACTTATCAATGGCATGGCTGGCTCAGGCCAGGATTCCATATCCCTTGAGAGAAAAGCAAGAGGGAAATATCTCTGTGCCATTCCATCGTCGTCACCGTCAACTCGTGCCCCACTCTCCTGACTTCTGGAGAACCCTCCAGCTCTTACAGCATTCTCGAAACACTGCCAGGGTTGATTTTCATACTTCAACTAGACTGCAAATCTTTTGAGGGCAGAAACTGTCTTTCCCCCCTTTCTGGCTGCCTTGGTATGGAATGAGCATTTGTTCAATATCACCAATATGGCCTTTCTCTGCCCATCCCAAGCCGTCGGCCTGGCCCCAGGTTCCCCCTCACCTCCTTTCTGCCTGCCAGGATTGAGCACCATTTCTTGTGATTTCTCGAGAGAGAAACAGCTGCAGTTTGCTGATCTCTGTCTAACCAGGTGGCAGCATGTGTCAGTCTTCCCCAGGGCCCTGGTGTTTTGAATCCCAACTTCTGTGGACATCAAGAGATGATTCCAAACCCATCAGTCTCCCCAGGGCCGGCTGCCTGGTGATGTGGTCCACCTAATAATCATCTTATCCTTCAACCGCAGCTTCTATAAGCCTCTTCAAAGCCTTTTGCGATCATTAGCTAATTAAGTCACAGCCCTGCCCTGGTGACTACAGTTATAATTCCCACTTTACAGATAGGGAAACTGAGGCAGCTTTTAAGTGAGCTCCCTCAGGCCAGAGTCAGTGTCTGAGCCAGAATTAGAAGTTACAGGTGTCTAATTCTGTGTTTCAGCCGCTATACCTCACACCCTTTTTATTCTAAATAAATGGTTCCTGAGTACATGGGTGGAGAGGTCTCTCCCCTAGGCTGTGTTCACAGTTTTTGAGAGAATAAGAGTTGAATTGTCCCATTCAGTACTTTTGTGGCTCTGCAGGCTCAGGTTGAGTTTAGCTTCAAACAGGGGCCGCAAACAAAGAGTCAAAAAGGACCAAAAATGGGCTTTCCCTGGAATTTTTATTTACTTATTTATTTATTTATTTGAAACAGAGTCTCACTCTGTCACCCAGGCTAAAGTGCAGTGGTGCAATCTCAGCTCACTGCAACCTCTGCCTCCTGGGTTCAAGGGGTTCTCCTGCCTCGGCCTCCTGAGTAGCTGGGATTACAGGCCCGCACCACCATGCCTGGCTAAATTTTTTTTTTTTTTTTTGTACTTTAAGTAGAGACAGGGTTTCAGCATGTTGGCCAGGCTGGTTGCAAACTCCTGACCTCAAGTGATCCTCCTGCCTCGACCTTCCAAAGTGCTGGGATTGCAAGTGTGAGCCACCATGTCCAGCCTATTTTCTTAAAAAAGAATTATCTGCTACACCTTTTTTTTAGCATATTTAAAATGCATATGGCATTTTAGAGCCAATTAAATATTGTTACCCACTTCTTGCCTGAGCCAGCTTCCTCCCTGAATGAGATTTAAGAACAAGAAATAAAAAGAGAAATAAGGAGATGTAACAAAACTTGAAACTACAAGAATCCTTGACTGGTAGCAAAAATAATAATAATAACTAGCCGCAGTCCAGTGATGCAATGTAGCATACAATTAGGAGAATCAATACTTCTGGCCTTTGAGGTAAAGGTGTTAAGAAGGAAAACTTGATTGATTTGCTTGGCAGAAAGCTCAATGAACTTTCTGAAAGAAAACCCAAGACTCTTCATGACTGAGCACAGATTCCAAGCATTGGCACAGAATACCGCCACACATCTCATCCAACATGGCGGGCTTTGGGATTCTGGGGTGGGGGTATGTGTGTGTGTTAAGACCAGGACAGGAAACAAATATTTGAGAGTCCTATAAAAACAAGGTCCCTCTCTCTGGTCAATAATAGTAAACTAACTACATTCAGAGGACAGGAACGATGGCAGAGCTGTGGGTTCCTGAAAGGCACCTTCTGGAAGGCTCTGGCTTGCTAGGGGTCTATACAGATGATAAGGTTGGGTTACTAGGAATGGGAAGGCGCGGTGAGGACATTCCATGCTTAGCATGCATGAAGACGCAGAGATAAGGAGGAGGAAGGGGTCAGGGGACCTAACCAAAGGGAAGAAAGCCAAGTTGAGGAAAAACATGTTTATTGACTTTTTTTCCTCTTTTTGTTTCCACACTATGCCGACGTACTTTCATTTATTGACTTTTAAATAAGACAGTTTTCTGTGGTCCTGAATCATGGCAACCCCCATATAAGAGTGCCCCATATAACGTTTCTTGGAAGGAGGTAGGCCGGGCATGATGGCTCACACCTGTAAATTCCAGCACTTTGGAAGGCTGAGGTGGGAGGATTGTTTGAACCCAGGAGTTCAAGACCAGCCTGGGCAACATAGTGAGACCCCGCCTCTACAAAAAAAATTTCTAATTAGCTGAGTGTGGTGGCACTCACCTATAGTCCCAGCTACTCGGGAAGTTGAGGCAGGAGGATCAATTGAATCCAAGAGGTCGAGGCTGCAGTGAGCTGTGATTGTGCCACTGCACTCCAGCCTCAGATACAGAGCACGACCCTGTCTCAAAAAATCAAAAAGTTAAAAAATGTTTAAAATAAGCTTGGTAGAGATAATCTGTTAAACCATATAGGCCTAGTGGGTTTTGAATGGATAGACTTTAAATTATAGGTCTATTTATTTTCAAGTCTAAAATGCATACAGGCTTTCCATTTCTAAGTCAATTTTATTGACTGTGTTTTTCTGGAAATTTGCCCGCTTAATCTATGTATGTATTTAAAATCTAATCTATGTATTTAAATTTATCATAAAGTAGTTTTTTTCTTTTTCATAAAAAAAAGTTTAAAATTAAAATTTTTCAGCCGGGCGCGGTGGCTCACGCCTGTAATCCCAGCACTTTGCGAGGCCGACACGGGCGGATCACAAGGTCAGGAGATCAAGATCATCCTGGCTAACACGGTGAAACCCCGTCTCTACTAAAACTATAAAAAAAAATTAGCCGGCCGTGGTGGCGGGCGCCTGTAGTCCCAGCTACTCAGGAGGCTGAGGCAGGAGAATGGCATGGACCCGGGAGGCGGAGGTTGCAGTGAGCTGAGATCGCGCCACTGCACTCCAGCCTGGGTGACAGATGAGACTCCATCTCAGGAAAAAAAAGTAAATTCAATTAAATTATAATTTTTTAAAAAAGATAATAGCAGGCAGCTCCAATCTAAACCCCATAAAGTACATACTTCTTGTGTTTTAGAAAAAAAAAAAAAACGTGTTTTGTGTGTCCAGAAGAGCTTAAAAATGAATGCTGAGCAGTGAGCATTTGCAGCCTGTGCGTACTTCCATTTATAACTCCCTGAGGAACTAAGTCGAATTCATCCGATGCTTCTTAGCAACACGGCAGAAAACTCGGGGCAGAGCAAATATTCTAGGACAGAATCAGGGTTTTCCTGTACAGGGACAGTGTAACTTTGTTCCCAAAGCAAATACCAAAGGAAATAAAATCATAAATATTTAAGTCACAAATTCCCTCCTTAGGCATTACATGAGAGGTGTTCACGAAGAATAGGGAGTTGAATTTAGATTTTGGGGGTTTTTTGCTTGCTTGGTTTTTATGGAATTAACTTTTGGAATTAAAGGAATTAAACACTATTACCTAAACAGTTTTTGATTATTCTAATAGCCCAAGCTTGAACCAGGTAGGTTCCAGCTGGATTTCAGGTCCTACATATATTTGGGCCTTGAACTCTGTTTTGTTTCTCATGGATGGTAAGAGGAGTTAGGAAATAAATACTGGGTGGTTAGAAAAAGAGGAAGATTAATCCTGTGAGAACTTGTGTCCAAGCTGAAACAGCCTGGGCACAATGGGAGGCTCACAGTACCTGAGCTTGGTCTTTTTCACCCCCAAGCCTCTGAGCATAAAAGAGGCTGAGATAAAAGGTTTGAGAGGACGTGTCAGAAAGGAAATATATGAGGGCACATATTCTCTTCATCCTCCCCTACACAGAGTGGCTGGGAGACACGGCAGGAGAGATCGGCTGGCTATGGAAAAGTTAACATTTTCTGCATCATAGGTAGGTTTGCCAGATAAAATACACAACTAGGGCCAGGCACAGTGGTTCATACCCATAACCCCAGCACGTTGGGAGGCTGAGGCAGGAGAATCCCTTGAGCCTGGGCGATAGAGGCTGCCGTGGGCCTATATCGTACGATTGCACTCCAGCCTGGATGACAGAGTGAGACCCTGTCTCAAAAAATAAATAGATAAATAAAATGCATGACTCTCACCTAAACTTGAATTTCAGGTAAGCAACAAATAACTATTTACTATAAGTATGGACCAAATACTGCATGGGACATACTTATACTAAAATAGTAGCCATCATTTATGTGAAGTGCAAATTTAACTGGGTGTTCTGTATTTGTATTTGCTAAATCTGGCAACCCTAATCACAACAAAAAGTTCACATGTATAAAAAAAGTGAAAAATCAAAGTACGGGAATAGAAGCACACGGTTTTGAGACAGGAAGAGAACTATCTCAATAAACAACTGAAAGCATGGAAGTAGCTTCCTCTTGGTATCAGGATTTGAGGGTGGGCAAAGTTCCAGGCAAGGAACTGCTGTCTTTCTTAAGCCTGAGCAATAAAGTTTGGATATTTTCATCTGTGTACTTCCATAACTTAGACAAAAATTAAAATTTAGTTTAAAAAAGGGAAATAGCCTTCAATGGTTTTCATAACATCTTTTGCCCTTCCAGAAAAAAACTGGCATGCCAAGTTGCCAAGTTTCAAGGGACTATAAGGAAAACAGCAAAAAATAAAAATAAAAAGAGAGACAGTGAAAGTTTTCTGCTGCATCTTCTCCCTCCCCAGTGAATATCTGGGGTCCCTCATCATTTCCTCCACAGTGGGCAGGTAGATTCAGACCTCCAGCCTAGAGGATCCCCTCACAGCAGCTTGCAGACGAAGGAGGTAGGAGGAAGGTAGGTTTTCCAGCAGGGAGAGTGGGGATTAGGGATTTAGCTAGTCATTATTGAGTGCTTGCTAAATGCCAAGCAGTATGCAAAGAACTGGACTCCGTGTTTGCTCCAATCCTTCCAGGAACCCTGTGAGATACTGTTATCTTCACTTTCAGATGAGGACATTGAGGCTAACTGAGGCCAAGTGACTTTCCAGAGATCTCCTAGTTAACAAGTGGCAGAGCTGCTATTGGAACCCAGACATGTCTGCCCCCCAAAACTGCACTCACATGCATGTTCAGCACAGCACTATGCACAATAACAAGGCGTGGCATCAACCTAAATGCCTATCCACCACGGACTGGACAAAGAAAACGAGGCCCATGTACACCATGGAATGCTATGCAGCCATTAAAAAGAACAAGATCATGTCCTTTGCAGCCACATGGATGGGGTTGGAAGCCATTATCCTAAGCAAACTAACACAGGAACAGAAAATCAAATTCCACATGTTCTCACTTATCAGTGGGAGCTAAACTTTGAGGACACATGGACAGAAAGAAGGGAACAACAGACTCTGGGGCCTCCTCGAGGGTGGAGGATGGAAGGAGGGAGAGATCAAAAAACTATCGTGGGTGAAGCATAGTATCTGTATGACAAAATCATTTGCACGCCAAACCCCCAAAACCCACAATTTACCTATATAACAAACCTGCACATGGAACCCCTGAACATAAAATAAAACTTTAAAAAAAATTAAAAATTTTTAAAACTCTGCACTCAACCGAAATGTTACACCATGCTTCAGGTGGGATACCAGCATGTGGAACTCAGGGAGCCATCGTTCTTCAAGATCGCCAAATCTAGCTGTCGCCAGAAAGAATGACCCAACACTGGCCTTGCTATAGCCAATGCCTGTTGTGCTGGGAAAGGAGACACTCAGGCTCTGATGGCCCAGGACCCTGCTGTGTTGCCTCGGGGGTCTCATGATAAGCCCACCCAGAAAAAGAACGCTCGTCCTGTGACATTCCCACAAGGATCCTTCCCCGGACTGGGCTTCCACCCGGAACGCCTCCCACAGCGGGTAAAGGAATCTAAGTGGCGTCCTGAGCGCTGCCTTCCCAGGAGCCTCTGTAAGCCTGGGCTTTTGGAGAGCACCCCCTAAGAAGGTGCTGGACCTCATGTTCTCCCTGTTTGTTTCCCTCGAGTTCCCACCGGGGGAGAGAAGATGGAAGAGGAGATGTGAGCATTGCTGGGGAAGGGGGTAAGGTCTGCCAAGGGCACAGTTCAAAGCCAAGAAGAGAGAAGACGGCTGGAGTTTGTTGTTCCGTGCCTGGGTATTTTCCAACTTGTGTTTCTAGAGAAAATAAGCCTAGGGCGGCCAAGGCTGTGGAGACAATATGGGCATGTAAACGCTGTCACTCAAATTAACACTTTTCGTCTCAGCTTTGATGCCGTCCAAGCCACCACACCTGAACATGATAAACTCATGAAATTATCTCACCAGATCAGAGTTTTGGGAACTGTCAAAGTCCTGTTTCCTTCCTTCAAGATGGTACAGATCTATGGTTAGAGAGAAAGGACACGATGGGGGTGGGGGTGAGAGGGGCTGCCACTGTCCATCCATCGTTATGACTATGACTTGCAGAAAGGCCAGCTGCACAGTCAGCAGGGTTTAAGCTCCCAGAACGTCGTGGGGAATGCCCCCTGGTGATTCTCAGGGCTCCCTCTTGCCAGCATCAGATAATGACCAGGATGATAAGTTTCACCTACCTGGACTGGAACCTCTTCCCGTATTTGATCCCAGTTAGGGATCTGATTCCCTCCTAAGGTGAGTTGCCTTTGATGTCTGAGATTCTCCCGGGGATAAGGGAGAGTCTTCAGGGATGACTCCTTGGCCCTGGCCGGCTGGATACCCTGCCTGGCTCCATGTGGAATCCCTGTAGCCCTTAGGAGTTTCTCCCACCCTGGAGGCCCCTCACTTCAAGCAGCCCGTTCCCTGAGGTCTACAGGGAAATTAAAAATACTTTTTTCTAAAACAAACATCAAGAAAAAGCTTTCTATTTTTATATGCTAAGGATGTGAGTCTTTAGCCAGCAAATAGGAGGTTTATTTTTGTTTGTTTTGTTTTTGTTTGTTGTTTTAGGAAGCCAAAGATGAAATGTTTTTAAGATTCTGGCTTATAGAAGCTTCCATGGGACCTCACTCTCTCACTGAGCAGAATTTCTGTTCTGTTAGCCTCTTTCCCTAACTATCACAGATATTTCTGAGAGGACTGGGAGGCTCTTGCAGGTGTCTCAGGGTGGGCTGACGCCTCCAGAGAGAAGGATGATGGCTGGTGGTGTGGAACCCACTCAGGGAGCTCTGTCTGTCGTTTTGTTTGTTGAGTCACTGAAAATCCCCAAGCTGTTAGCGTGAGTTGGGAACTAAAAGAAGAAAACAGACTTTAGGTAGCTCACTCTTTCCCTAATCCTTGGCTGGCATTTGACACTGATTGGCACAGTTGCTCACAAGTGTTTCAGGGTAGAAAGGGGCTTATTCCGAGTTCTCAACTTCTGGACCAAAAAAAAAAAAAAAAATCCCGTATTAGCCAACTGACACACATGCACTCTAAAGAACATCAGATGTCGGACGTGATAAGCCACATGGGGTGAGGTGCGTACATGGAGCATCAAACACCAGCACAGAAGTCACCTGGGCTCTGGGCTGTCCTAACCAGTGCAGAGCCAAGGGGCTCTCTTCAAATCTAGTTGACCCAGTTTTCCCCAAGCGGGAAGGCCACAGCACTTCACAGCACTTGGGGAGGTCAGGAAGGTCAGGCAGGACAAACTAGACAAATCCTCCGCTTTCCATTGCCCCCACGCCCCATGAAGAATGAAGGTGGGGTTGGGGGAGAGAACAAGCTAGACCACGGGGCAAATTCCGACAGGCTGGAGGAAAACGCTGTGGAGGACAGGATTCTTTCGCCTCTAGTTCCTCCTTCCAAAAGTGCATTTTTCCAGATTCTGAATCTTCTAAATTAGGAGCAATCCCAGTGGCCTAGAAAATTCTGGCCAAGGTTCTCCAAGGCAGCATCTGCCACCCTGAGATCTGCTCCCAACTTCTTGAAACCTTGGCAAACATCTGCCTGTTCTCAGCTCCCGCCAACCCCCCCGCCCCCCCCACCTCCAGCCTCGGGCCCCCCAGGCGGGCATGCAGCAGCTCGAGATAGCAGCTCCGCCCTCTTCCCGGGAGGGAGGCAGCAGCCCTAGCAGGTGTCTCTGGCTTTTCTCCTGCGGCAAGAGGCATATGCAGGTGCCTCCTGCCACTCCCTTTTTCCTCCCAGTGGGAGTGGGCGGCTAGGGAGGTGTCCCAGCCACTCCCTCTGCCTCCCTGGGGCTGGTGGCTTAGGGAGGCACCTCAACTCCTTTCTCAGAGCAGAAGGCTGGAGTCCCTGAGCCACACCACACCCTCCCACGCTGCTTTTGCACCAGCCCTTCCAGCGAGCAGCACTCACCCTCACCACCTCTGAGGAGCTCTGGAACTCCCCTTACAAAGCAGAAAATCCCCGTAGCCATTGGGGACCCCATGAGTTCTCCTTTCTAGACTCCATCAGCCTGTCACTCAGGCTCTCCTCTCCCATATCTGATTCCCACATTGAGAAGAAAAGAGGAGAGAGAATTCCTCCTCAAGGTTGTGTAGGTTGAGGGTGGATGATAACAATCCAATCCTTTTTTAGAAAGAAAGGGTCTTGCTCTGTCACCCAGTCTGGAGTGCAGTGATGCAATCCTAGCTCACTGCAGCCTCAACCTTCTGAGATCAAGCAATCCTCCCATCCCAAGTAGCTGGGACCACATGCATGCACCACCATGCCTGGCTAATTTTTTTTATTTTTTTTGTAAAGATGGGGGTGGGGGGGGTCTTATCATGTTGCCCAGGCTGATCTTGAACTCCTTGGGTCAAGTGACCCTCCCGCCTCAGCCTCCCAAAGAGCTGGGATTACAGGTGTGAGCCACCATGTCTGACCAGATTTTTTCAATTCAATTCTCCGCTAAGACAGAACTTGAGGCCTGTAATCCCAGCACTTTGGGAGACCGAGGCCGGCAGATCATGAGGTCAGGGGTTTGAGACAAGCCTGACCAACATGATGAAACCCCATCTCTACTAAAAATACAAAAATTAGCCAGGCATGGTGGCACACGCCTGTAATTCCAAGTACTCGGGAGGCTGAGGCAGGAGAATCGCTTGAACCTGGGAGGCAGAGGTTGCAGTGAGCCAAGATCGCACCATTGCACTCCAGCCCGGGCTACAGAGCAAGACTCCGTCTCAAAAAAAAAAAAAAAAAAAATAGAAACAAAGAACTTCAGGTCCAGCTCATCCATGTCTGGAGGGTGATGGCAAAAGAATGAATGAGTGAAACATGGGGCCCTTCCAGGAAATGGCTCCCGCATGTGTGCCTCCATCCCTACCTCATTTCTGTGTGCACTTCGGGGGCTACCAAGAGGAAGCCCAGGTAGACAGGTTAGCCCACCACAGCACAGCCCACCCAGCCCCCAGTGAAGGGCCATGGCTCCGTGACAGAGCAAGTTGCCTTACGGAGAAGTGTCTTGCCTCACTGGGAGGGAGCTACCCAGAGAAGTAGAGTTCCAGGGACACAGAGAGCCCCTGAGAGCCCAGCCTCCCAAACGCATATTACAGAAGGAACCCTGGAGAGGAGAAGGCAGTCGGTGGGGAGAAAATGCTCCAAGGAAAATCTGCTAGGATGGCAGTGACATTTGGTTAAAAAAAAAAAAAAAAAGAGGAACAAGAAGGTAAGAAGGAGTTGACAGTGATAACAAAAATGACCCAGCCTAGAAAAAGCACCACCCCCCCACCCAAAAAGAAGGGTCCTGGCATTCAAAATAATTGTAATTTTTAAAAAACCAGGATAATTTGTTGTTCTAATCCAAGGATTGGTGACTTTTTTACTACAATGATGATGTCCTTTGTTCCTCGGTCCCCTGGGGATATCCAGGCATGGCCTGTGTCTGTTCTATTCTGGATGTGAACGAGCTCACACCTTGGTTAGCTAGGCTGAGCTTGAACTGAAATTCCAGGAGTCTTCGGCTAAAAATCCAGTCACCAGACACTTGGGTAAAGGGGGCATTTTCCCAGGAGCTGTTGACCAGGGATTTGGGGTTCAGTCTTAAAGACAATCTCTCATGATTAAGCCTCTGACCTCATCCCTTTTCCCAAGATCTGTCTGTGAGACAGAATTGCTTCATTATGAAAGTGGAGCTTCTTTGGTCTTTCTTTTCATCTAGTGCATCTCCCTCAGCCCAGTGCAGTTAATAATGATCTTCTGGCCAGGCGCGGTGGCTCACGCCTGTTAGTTTCAGCATTTTGGGAGGCTGAAGGGGGCAGATCATGAGGTCAGGAGTTTGAGAACAGCTTGACCAACATGGTGAAACTCTATCTCTACTAAAAATACAAAAATTAGCTGGGCATTGTGTTGCGCACCGTGCCGGGCACCTGTAATCCCAGCTACTTGGGAGGTTGAGACAGGAGGATCATTTGAACCCGGGAGGCAGAGGTTGCAGTGAGCCAAGATTGCACCATTGCACTCCAGCCTGGATGATGGGGCGAGACTCTGTCTCAAAAAATAAAAAATAATCATCTTCTACCTTGCACAAGTGTTCCATGAGTCAAACAAAGAATTGACAAATGAACCATCTTACAGACAGGGAAACTGAGGTGCTGAAAAGGGAAGTGTTGCACCTTAAAGATGATAACAGCCACAGCAAAGAAGCCTCCTCATCTCCACGAGCCTACATGTGACCTAGAGTTTTCACAGTCCAGTGTCTGGGCGGAAGAACTTCAGTTTCCCTCTAGGTCCTGCAAGAGGAGTGGGAATGTCAGTAATGTATGATCCCTTATCTTGGGTCAATCCAGTCTGGGCTTTTCGTACCCTTCCTGGAAGTATGTAACTATGAAACAACACTGTCTTTTAGAAATGCTGTTTCTTACCTCTATGCGTTCTGTGAAATTCCTTAAAACCCATAGAACTGTAATCAGATGAAGTAAAATTCCAAAATCTCCTGTGCAACTCCCAAGAGAGTCCCAGCCTCCTATCCACATAGCTGAATGTGATCAAAGAATGAGGAAATTAGGTCGAGAATGACCTGCACAGACTCTCTAGGACATACTTCTGATTAAAGAGATGAACAAAGGGCATCGAAGGGCTATGGGATTAGCCCAAGAACAGCCACTAGGAATTGACTGAACCAACATGAGTCCCAGTCTCTTGACTTCCCATTCATAAGAAGATGAAATTAGCATTACCAGAATCAGACAGCCCCTCTGTAATGGTTTACACAGAATAATGCTGTGAGCTCAGTGCTGATTAGCTTAACCTCACTCACAACCACAATTTGAGTTCCATAATACTGTCAGCAGCATCACCTTTGGGGTGACAAGATAGTCCTACAGTCTCCAGAGAAAACATGGCATTGGGGTTCCTGATAATACAGGCATGTGCAGGTATGCCTTACTTCCTGAAAATTCTATGCTACTGAATTCATATTGAATTTTTGTAATGATAGCATTTCTTTTTTTATATACTTTTTTTATTATACTTTAAGTTTTAGGGTACATGTGCACAACGTGCAGGTTTATTACATGTGTATACATGTGCCATGTTGGTGTGCTGCATAGCATTTCTATGCACTGGGAAGTTGACTATATAAAATATCCTACGGTGATTTCTTATTATTAGCAAAGCATCTTTTTGCAAAGCAAATCATTCCTCCTGATGTTTATAAATAAGTTTTACTTAAAGTGAACTGTGTATCTGTACTGAAAGCTAATCTCCATATTATTCTAAGCACAGCTCAGATTCCATAAAGGACCTCACTTTGGGAGCAGCGTGGGAAGAAACCATTTGAATAAGAGCAGGTCCAGGAGAGAAATCAGATAGATCCACCTCTTTCCTAACTTCTCCCGTCTTCTAGGTGTCTCTTTATCAGAGCAAAGTCCCAACCATAATGCCCAAAATTAAGATTTTGGAGGAATTTCATGGGAGGAAAATAACAATTTTCTTAATTTTTTTATTTTAGCATCTGAGTCACCACACTAGAAGAAGAAAATAATTATTAACATGGTAGACAAGAAAGCCTATCATTTGGTGAAAAATAAATGGCGTCATTTATTTTATTGGGAAAGTATTCCCAAATTCTCAGCAGCATTATTCCAAAGCAAGGACGGGAGAAGCAAGATTCTACATATATGCAGAAAAGATTAAAAGGAAGTCAAAAAACTGTTTAAGAGATTAAGCCCATGGGCCTGGTGTGGTGATTTCACACCTGTAATCCCAGCACTTTGGGAAGCCAAGGCAGGAGGATCACTTAAGGCCAGGAGTTCAAGACCAGCTTGAGCAACATAGGAAGACCCAATCTCTAAAAAAAAAATTATTTTAATTAGCTGGGCATGGTGGCAGACACCTATAGTCTCAACTACTCAGGAGGCTAAGGTGGGAGGATCACTTGAGCCTGGGAGGTTGAGGCTCTAGTGAGCCATGATTGCACCACTGAAATCCAGCCTGAGTGAGAGAGAGAGAGACTGCCTCAAAAACAAAGAAAAAGTTAAATACATACATACATACATACATATATAAATAAATAAATAAATAAATAAATAAATAAATAAATAAATAAATATCCAGGCCGGGCATGGTGGCTCATGCCTCTAATCCCAGCACTTTGGGAGTCCGAAGTAGGCAGATCACCTGAGGTCAGGAGTTCAAGACCAGCCTGGCCAACATAGCGAAACCCATCTCTACTAAAAATACAAAAATGAGCCAGGTGTGCTGGCATGTGCTTGTAATCCCAGCTACTTGGGAGGCCGAGGCAGGAGAATCACTAGAACCCAGCAGGTGGAGGTTGCAGTGAGCTGAGATCGCACCACTGCCCTCCAGCCTGGGCAACAGAGCAAGCTCCTGTCTAGAAAAAAAAAAATCCAGGAGTTTGAGAGATTAAGCCCATCATAGGAGTCCAATAAATACTTTAGATCGATTATCAGATTTGTTTGCTGGCATGGTTGGTTGGTTGGTTGGTTGGTTGGTTGGTTGGTTGGTTGGTTTTAAGTGGGAGCTGTAAGGAAAAATTACAGGACCAGGAATTGCACTGGGTGTGAAGTGAGATAGGGTACGCTCAGAGGAGAAAGGAAGCCATTGTCTTCGTTTTCCCCAAAGAGAGGGATCTGGTGAGCACACAGGAGGCTAATGTCATGCTAGAGTTTTCTTTCCCTGATTACTAAAGCAATATATGCTCATTGTAGAACATCTGAAAGGAAACTGTGAAGTAGAAGTCACCATGGAGGTAACCACTGTTAACCTGGGGACAGACTTCTAGAGCTCTTTAAAGGCAGAAAATGTTCTTTCTTTCTCGAATGGTGTCAATGAGGCTCTGTTCAGAGGCAGGACAGCGTCCTGCTTCAGCGTCAGGGAACCCCAGGGTGCTAAGCTTCGGTTCCTGCTACAGGAGCCTTTGCATTCCGTGCAGCAAGATGACTAAAGCAGAGGGACCTGGAAAATAACAACCCCATATTCTCAGGGCCCCTGCCCCCCGCAGAGCAATGGGGCCCAAGCCTGGGGAGTTGTCGCCTGGCTTGATCCCCACCTTGCCCTCCTGCAACGTGAGACATCTGTCCAGGTGAGGGTGGAGTACGCCAGGTACTGACAAATGGGAAAGTATCACCCTGAGGCACTCACAGCTCCTACATGGAGCTCTCGGTTCAGGGAAAAAAATAAACCAAGGGAGGAATTTTCCACTGTCCCATTAATCAAGAGAGCAGCAGGCTCGGTGCAGAAAACTCATTGTAGGCACTCCAGGTCTTGGGACCCGCCCAGCCCCACCACGAGTCAACACTTCCCTGGTGGGGTTGCCGTCTGTTGTACATGGTCGCTAATGCATCTTCATGTGTATAAACAGCTTCTGAATATTTTTTACCTAATACGGGCCTGCAAGATGGGCCAGGTGGTCTTAGCTCTTTGCACAGCTGTAGTAGGAGAAGCTACTTGAAGAGAGTTAGGAGAAAGCTCGCCACCACACATCTTCCCCATCTTGGTTCACAGTGGCTGTGAACACCCCTGAGATTCAAATCCTCAGCTGGAGGCTTTCCCAGTCCCTCTAAGAGTGGATAAGAGGTCGCTCCACCACTAACTAGCTGTGCAGTTAGTAGTGGATAAGAGGTCGCTCCACCACTAAGTAGCTGTGCAGTTATTGAACCTCTTTAAGCCTCTGTATCCCCATCTGTAAATAAGTTGTTATTTATCTGTAAATAAGTTGTTATCCCCATCCCTCATTAAGTTGTTACGAAGATTCAGTGAGATACACACATGGAACCTGGCACATCCACGCTTAGCAAATGCGAGTTGTGAATATCCAGCAACTCATTTATTCAACAGCTACTTATTGAGAGCCAACATACTTCTGGGGACACATGGTTTCTGCCTTCAAGGATGGCATCATATAGTTGGGGAGAGAAATGTTAAAAACCAACAATGACTACATGCCGTGATCACTTCTGTGAGGTGTGTAGAATAATCACCCTTTTGTGGCCTATCACATATATCTCCCCAATGATGCTACAAGGCACATATTAGCATGCCCATCTTACAGACGATGAGTCTGAGGCCCAGAGGTCACCTTGTGGACTTCAACTCAGGTTTGACCACAATGCTCTTGGTCCACATTCACTGGCTCCTTTTTATTTATTTATTTTTTTAGACAGAGTCTCACTTTCTTGCCCAGGCTGGAGTGCAGTGGCGGCTCGGCTCACTGCAGCCTGCACTTCCTGGGTTCAAGTGATTCTCCTGCCTTAGCCTCCCAAATAGCTGGGACTACAGGCATGCACCACCACACTCAGCTAATTTTTATATTTTTAGTAGAGAAGGGGTTTCATTACATTGGCCAGGCTGTCCTTTTTTGGGGGGGCAGGGGTGGGGCGGGAACAGAGTCTCATTCTGTTGCCCAGACTGGAGTGCAGTGGCACCATCTTGGCTCACTGCAACCTTCACCTTCCAGGTTCAAGCAATCCTCCTGCCTCAGCTCCCCCTAGTAGGTGGGATTACAGGCATGTGCCACCTCACCTGGCCAATTTTTGTATTTTTAGTAGAGACAGGGTTTCTCCATGTTGGCCTGGCTGGTCTCGAACTCCTGACCTCAGGTGATCCACGTGCTTTGGCCTCCCAAAGTGCTGGGGTTACAGGCGTGAGCCACCGCACCCAGGCTTTTTTTTTTTTTTTTTTTTTTTAATATTATAGGATCCACCAAAGCTTCAGGTGGACCTACTCAGGATAACTCACGTGATCCCTTGACGCTGTACACAGCTTTAAATCTGAACCCAAATACACTCACCCATTATGCAAGCCACACTGCCGGGTTGATGCAAAAATCCCTGCAGATTGTCATCAGTCGTGGTTCACGCTGTGGTCACCGCAGCTGTTCTTTGTCATTGCAGAATTGCAACCCTGCATGTCACTCTGGGACATATGGCCCTGGGCCTATAAACTGCCACCAGGCCACCGACGGCTGCTCCTCACCGCCTGACAGTGATGATTAAACATGGTCTATTTAGAGGAGCCGTAAAGAAGCCAGATATCCCTCGCAGAGGAGCAGAGGGGCGCACAAACAATGGGACAGATTTTCCTGTCTCTCGGGAGAGTCACTCTCTCATCTTTCACCGAGAGAAAAAAGTCATGCAATGAGAATCTGGCAGGAGAACCCAAGGGGGGTTTCGGGGCAGGAGAGGCAGCCAGGACATGGATGCCCGCCCAACGCTTCCGCTGCCCACGCTCCCACTTCCAGCGAAGAAATGGAAAGCACTTTTATTTCTTCTGAACTCCCGGCCTGTGCCGCTAGTTTCGTTCATTTGCTGCTCTTGAAGGTAGGAATCCCCCAGCCCCAAGACAGCCCACCCAGCATGCCAGGCCTGTCCAGTCTCCATCCAGTTTCTGTGCCCTGGTACCCAAATTTCAGAGTACACCTGCAGAAAGCCCCTAACTTCACCCAAGTCCACCCAAGGGCTCCACCATCCTTCAGTCATCTCCCTCGGATTCCCTGCTGTGTTCCCTGGGGAATTCCCTGGACTCTCCAACCTGCCCAGCCCTGCTGTTCTCCCCGTAGATGGCCTGGCCTCTTCCCGCCATGACCGTCCTCAACTTCCCTGTTCATCATTAACATCAAACACCCAGAGACGCCACAGCCATGTGCAGACACTGCCTTGTCTACCCCACTCCTTACCCCAACTTCTGAATTTTTTTCCTTCTCTTTTTCTCTCTCTTGGGAGAGGGCCTTTGTTCCTGATCCTTTTCTCTTCCATCTCCTGGAGGATTTTTCGCCATTCGGCTCCAACAGTCTTGCACTTTTATTTATTTATTTATTTTTAATAGAGACAAGGGCCTCACTCTGCTGCCCAGTCTGTTCTCAAACTCCTGGCCTCAAGCAATCCTCCCACCTTGGCCTCCACAAGTGTTGGGATTACAGGCGTAAGCCACCATGCCTGGTCCTGTTTGGTACCTTTTATCCTTGTCTTCACTCCAGTCACTCCTTCTCTTCTGCTCGATAACTTGATTGCATCACTTCTAATCTAAAAAACTTGAGAGCAACACTTTCACCCCCTCAATTTATTAGTTTATTACTTTATTTAGACATTGTCTCGCTCTGTCACCCAGGCTGGAGTGCAGTGGTATAATCGCAACTCGCTGCAACCTCCCTCTCCCAGGTTCAAGCAATTCTCATGCCTCAGACTCCCGAGTAGCTGGGACTACAGGCATGGGCCACCATACCTGGCTAATTTTTGTATTTTTAGTAGAGACAGGGTTTTGCCATGTTGGCCAGGCTGGTCTTGAACTCCTGACCTCAAGTGATCCACCCACCTCAGCCTCTCAAAGTGCTGGGATTACAGGCATGAGCCACCGTGCCTGGCCTCATCCATCAGTTTAATACCCCAGTCTCTTCTCTGACAAAGATTTCCAGGATAAATCTCCAGGACTTCTTCCTCTCTTCCAACATGTGCTTTTTCCCCTAACCGTCTGATGCCTACCACTACCATCTCACTGAAATTCTTTTCCCAAGTCAAAATATCCACCTCCTTCTAAAACCTAGTGATCTCTTTAACCCTGATTTCTGCAACATTTCACTTTCCTCCTTGAGCTGCCTCCTGGCTTGGCTTCCAGGAAACAGGTCTTCCCGGAGGCTGCTCTCACCTCTCAGACTGCCTTCTCATCTCCCTGTCCAGCTCCAGCGCTCTCTGCCTTCCACCTCTTATGCAGGGTGATTGTCAAATCAATGGGATTCCCCATTGATAAATCCATGCTCTCCACTGTCAAGGTCTCTCTTTGTGACCTCACAGCCTTCCCATGACTGCAAGGGGGATTCTGGGCAGACCGCCCCCATGCATATCTCTTCCTAACTCCACTCTCTGCCTGTTGAACCACTTGATCAAGATACCCCATCAGCAACTCAAGATGTCTGAAGCTCAGTTTATCATCTCTTCTCAAACACTGCCTTCTCGGGACTTGATATACCCTTCAAAGAGGCTCCAGGGGTGTTTGAGAAAGCAGCATAAAGGAGTCGCTTCCCCGTCACCCAGCATAGACTCATTCTACCTCAGTCTACCTCATCCAGTCAATTTCCAGGTTCCCCTGATTCTCCTTTGCAAGTTCTCTCGCATCCATCCCCATCTCTCCAAGTTGCCCTCTTAGATGCCCCCTTTTACCTGGGCTCCTGCAATGGCCTAGGGCTAGTTTCTCCTTTTCCCATCTTTCTACCTGCTAATCCATCCCATATCCATTGTCAAATGTGGAGCTGTGATTAGATCACTCCTCCGCTAAAATGTCTTTAATGTCTCCATATTGAATACAAAAAAAGTCCCAATTCTTTGTTTTGTTTTGTTTCTGAGTTTTTTTCCTTGAGACGGAGTCTCGCTCTGTCGCCCAGGCTGGAGTGCAATAGCACAATCTCGGCTCACTGCAACCGCCGCCTCCCAGGTTCAAGCGATTCTCCTGCCTCAGCCTGTTGAGTAGCCAGGATTACAGGTGGATGCCACCACGCCCAGCTAAATTATTATGATGATGATTATTTTGAGACAGAGTCTCCCAGGCTCAAGCAATTCTCCTGCCTTAACCTCCCGAGTAGTTAATTTTTGTATTTTTAGTAGAGACGGGGTTTCACCATGTTGCCCAGGCTGGCTGTGAGCTCCAGACCTCAGGTGATCCACCTGCCTCAGCCTCCCAAAGTGCTAGGATTATAGGTGTGAGCCACCGCGCCCGACTTTTTCTTTCTTTCTTTTTTTTTTTTTTTTTTTTGTATTTTTAGTAGAGACGGGGGTTTCTCCATGTTGGCCAGGCTGGACTCAAACTCCTGACCTTAAGTGATCTGCCTGCCTCGGCCTCCTAAAGTGCTGGGACTACAAGTGTGAGCCACCGTGCATGGCCTGATTTTCAAAGGTATTAAATATATTGATAGTCAGGCATTGTTTTTTTTAATAGAGAGAGACAGGGTCTCGCTGTATTGCCCAGGCTGGTCTCAAACTCCTGGGCTCAAGCAATCCACCCACCTTGGCCTCCCAAAGTGCTGGCATTACAGGCATGAGCCACTGCACCCAGCAGGGCCTATTCTAATAATAATAGTCACTATCTATGGAATATTTACTCTATGCCATGCACTAGGTTAAATGTTGTACCTATGTTGTCTCATTTAATCCTCATTGCAGCTCCCATTTTACTGGTAAGAAAATATATTTTCTACAGTCTAAAAGTATGTGACTCAGTGATCCTCCACCCCTGCCCCACTCCCAACCAGACCTCCATGGCCCTTTGCTCCACTTCAGCTCTGGAAGCTTGGGGAGTTAAATGGCAATTAGTCTTCATGCCTAATTTTAAGAATATCTGAGTTTATGCAGCCACTAATTCTCTTTATGAAGAGCCACTCATATAGAATCTGCCACTGCTGTTAATCAGCACTAGCCACGAGTCAGTAAGATAACAGGCAGGAGAAGCAATCAGACCTGTTTGTCTTAATGTGTCTGAATCATTTCTACTTCAGTATTGAAGTTTTATGCATCTTTCATACCACAGGGTCACCCCCAAAGGTACAGCACAATGTCTGGGCACAGTGGACACTTTATATTTTTATTGAATTTTTTTTCCTTTTTAGGGTGTAATTGAATTTTTGTACATGCACTGCTGTCATACATGCACTGCTGTACATACACACAAGTCTGCCTTACTCACATGGAAACACATCTCTAGATAGTGCAGAAGAGAAAGTATTTCCCTCCTCTGCCTGCCCAGGACTCTAAAACCTTCATATTTTAAGAGAGTCAAGAGATCTGAGTGACGGCTGACTGCAGCCCTGGCCTGAATGCTTTGGGAGACTGGTCTAGGTAAGAGGTCAGGGCTTGATTGGCCCTGAAACAAGGAGCTAAGGGCTCTTCCCAGTCTCTCTGAGCTCCATGGAAAGCATGAGGCCAGCACCAAACAGAACAGAAACCTGTCTACACAACAGATAGCACACTCCCCTACACCTGCCTCACCAAGGGAGAACAGGGCCCTGAACTTTTGGGGACCTTGTCAAAGCTGGCCTCCAATCCAAACATCAGCGAATCAGGGTGGATCTCACTGCCTTTTTCCTACTTAAAGAAAGGGAAATGCTAAAAAATATTCTCGGCCGGGGGTGGTGGCTCACGCCTGTAGTCACAGCACTTTGGGAGGCCAAGGTGGGCGGATCACGAGGTCAGGAGCTTGAGACCAGCCTGGCAAACATGGTGAAACCCCATCTCTACTAAAAATACAAAAATTAGCCGGGTGTGGTGGTGGGCACCTGTAATCCCAGCTACTCGGGAGACTGAGGCAGGAGAATCGCTTGAACCTGGGAGGCAGAGGTTGCAGTGAGCTGAGATTGCGCCGTTGCACTCCAGCCTGGGTGACAGAGCAAGACTCCGTCTCAAACACATATTCTCTTCCCCACCCAATATTGAGCTTCAGATATCTGCTCTGATGGAAGAAGGAAAAAAAATACAGGCACTAAACTAATTTAAATTTGGATTTGGAATGTCAAGGTGAACACACAAACATGTAAACACTTGCACATCCATTGAGAAAGACACAGGTACACATTCTCCAGACGTAAATACTCACTTTTGTAGCCATCTGACATGTGACTAACCTGATCCTATTATTGGGGGCCAACGCCTTGATCACATTAAGCTATAAACTTTCTCTTTTCTTTTTCTTTTTTTTAAAAGGCAGGATCTCGCTCTGTCACCCAGACTGGAGTACAGTGGTGTAGTCATAACTCACTACAACCTTGATTTCCTGGGTTCAAGCGATCCTCTCACCTCCACCTCCCAAGTTGCTGGGACTACAGACACCACCATGCCTGACTATTTTTTAAATTTTTCTGTAGAGACACGGTCTCACTATATGTTTCCCAGGCTGTTCTCCAACTCGTGGCCTCAAGCAACCCTCCCATCTCGCCTTCCCAAAGTACTAGGATTATAGGCATGAACCACCACTCCTGGCCCAACATTTTCCTTTTCTGAGGATCCCCTGAGTTCATACGGGGCTGATGTCCACACCACTGATATTCCACTCTGGATGCCAAGAGTACATTTAGACGTTGAGTCGAATAGCACGTTGCATTGTGACATTTTTCAAATACTGTCCAACTATTTGACCTCACCCTAGGCTGGAACAACAATTCTTGTGGGGGGGTGGTCACAAAATAGGCCGCCATGGACAACATATTCTTATCAATACTCCCTTCGCCAAAGATCCCACAAGCTACAATTACCATCGTATTCCACTTTCTTGAAAGGAGAAAACTGTAGCGCGAAGGAAGTCAGCCCCTGGTCTGGTATTGTGTAACAAGAGAAACTTAGGACAAAGACGGTGAATCTCTCACGTTCTGCATATTTTCATCACTTTCTTTCATAAACCCAGTGATTCCAAGAGGAAGAAAAGAGAACTTGAAGGATCAAATCCCAGCCCTTGGTGGGCATCCATTTCTCTTCATAAGGATGATTTTCCTTCTTGCCTTTTTATAGCATTGACAGGTGCTATTAAAAAAAAAAATGACTTGTACCTAGCATTGCCCTACTCATCCTTCCAACTCTAGGGATTTTTTTATATTTTTAAAAAGGAATTTCAGACACTTAGAAATTTGACTTTATTGATCTCATAAGTGGGAGCTGAACAATGAGAACACATGGTCACAGGGAGGGGAATGACACATACTGGGGTCTGTCAGGGGGTTGAGGGAGGGAGAGCATTAGGAAAAATAGCTAATGCATGCAGGGCTTAATACCTAGGTGATGGGTTGATGGGTGCAGCAAACCACCATGGCACACGTTTACCTGTGTAACAAACATGCACATCCTGCACATGTATCCTGGAACTTTAAATTAAATTAAATTAAATTAAATTAAATTAAATTAAATTAAATTAAATTAGAAATTTGACTTTATTGGCCAATTCCTGGTGGGTAGCAGCATTCATATTCCTGTTTATTGCCTTTTTATGACTGATTCTTTCATTGTCCAGTAAATGGCTTAATGAAGTCCAATAGCCACCTCTCAGAAGGCAAGTTGTTTTTATCTTCATTTAGTTTTGCTTTGCTATAAATGCTTCAGTTTGTTCTGCCATCCCTTGAAGGATGTCACGTATAGTAATGACAGAGTGGGGCCACCTATTTTATGCCACATGGGAATGTTTGGTTTCACAGGGTGTGCTAGGTGCAAGAGTAATTCAGGACAGTGACTCCTAATACCTAGCCTAACCTTGGATATCACAGAGAGTTCATAAGTCTCCTTCACAACCCCTAAGAAATATAATGGGGGGCCGGGCACAGTGGCTCATGCCTGTAATCCCAGCATTTTGGAAGGCTGAGGTGGGAAGATCACTTAAGCCAGGAGTTCAAGATCAGCCTGAACATCACAGCAAGACCCCATCTCTAAAAAAAAAAAAAAAATTAAAAACAAGCTTAGCATGGTGGCATGTGTCTGTAGTCCCAGCTTCTCAGGAGGCTGAGGCAGGGAGATCTCTTGAGACCAGAAGTTCAAGGCTGCAGTGAGCTAGGATCAGTCCACTACACTCTCGCCTGGGTGCCAGAGCAAGTTCTCTCCTGTAAAAAAATTTTATTTATTTATTTATTTTGAAATGGAGTCTCTCACTGTCAGCCAGGCTGGAGTGCACTGGCACAACCATGGCTCACTGCAACCTCCGCCTCCCAGGTTCAAGCAATTCTCCTGCCTCAGCCTCCCGAGTAGTTGCGATTACAGGTGCCCACCAACACGCTATAGAATAGAAATAATTTTTCTATTTTTAGCAGAGATGAGGCTTCACCACATTCACCAGGCTGGTCTCAAACTCGTGACCTCAAATGATCCGCCTGCCTCGGCTTCCCAAAGTGCTGGGATTACCAGCATGAGCCACTGCGCATGGCCAAAAATTTAAATTTAAATTTAAATTTTCAAAAAAACTTCTGTCTTCATATTAATTCTGTTCAACCTCCAAAAGGGGGAGTGAGCAAGGCTAAGCCCACCGCTTCCACTCCCCAGGACAGAGAAAGTAGGATGGGATTCGCAGTGAAAAACAGACAAACAAAACATTGCTGCTTCTTTTTCTAGATCCATGTACAGTTATAACAGGGCCAATCATGCTCGCTAACATTAATTAACCAGTCAGCCACTCTCAGATCTGGAATGAAAGGCAAGAGGCATGCAGAATGTACCTCTATTAATATTATTATGGTTATAATTATATCTTATGGCAGTTTCCCTACCCTCTACTACTCAACACTGGTTAATTTCTCCGTCATAAAAAGAGGGTTCTTTTATGGGACGAAGTGTTTGGTGATTAGTTTGGTTTGAGTTTTATCAGCCTAGACCTAATTCAGGGTAGCAAGCCTCCACGTGGGGCCTGAAATCCGTTATGTGCTTAAGTGTGTGGGCAGGCAGGCAGTCTGAAAGGAAATGGCCACTCCCTGCAGTCTGTCCAATAGGAAACCACATCCTCCTTCAGCCTTAGAAGGGGATTTTCTTTTTTTAATTTATCTTAATTTTTTTTTTTAAGAGACAGAGTGTTGCTCTGTCTCCAAGGCTGGAGTACAGTGGCACCATCACGGCTCACTGCAGCCTCAGACTCCTGGGCTCAAGTGATTCTCCTGCCTCAGCCTCCCAAGTAGCTGGGACTCCAGGCATGCACCACCATTGTCATGTAATTTTTTAATTTTTTGGTAGAGATGGTGTCTCTCTATGTTGCCCAGGCTGGTCTTGAACTCTTGGGCTCAAGTGATCCTCTGGCCTCAGCCTGTAATCTCAAAGTGCTGGGATTACAGGCATGAGCCACTGCACCTGGCTATGGGAGGGGGATTTTTTTTTTTTTTTAGACGGAGTCTCACTCTGTTGCCAGGCTGGAATGCAGTGACATCATCTCCACTCACTGCAACCTCCACCTCCCAGGTTTAAGTGATTCTCCTGCCTCAGCCTCCCGAGGAGCTGGGACTACAGGTGCATGCCACCACGCCCAGTTAATTTGTGTATTTTTAGTAGAGACAGGGTTTCACCATGATGGCCAGGATGGTCTCCATCTCTTGACCTCATGCTCCGCCAGCCTCGGCCTCCCAAAGTGCTGGAATTACAGGCATGAGCCACTGTGCCCAGCCGGGAGGGGATTTTTTTAAACCAGAGCTTCCAAATTGGAGATGATGCTAGGCTCCTCAAGCCTATTAAAGACCAACAAGAGATCAAATCTAAACTTAACCTACTTCTGCCAAGAACATTCCCCAACTTATTGCCTCTTCACAATCCATCTCTTGGTAAAACTCATGGTTCTTAAAGTCATCATCCCACACGTAAGTGCCTACAGGAAAATAACCAATTTTGTAAAGGGGAAGATCAAGCGGGTGCAGTAGCTCACGCGTGTAATCCCAGCACTTTTGGAAGCCAAGGCAGGAAGATCACTTAAGCCCAGGACTTACAGACCAGCCTGGGCAACATAGCGAGACCTTGTCTCTACAAAAAGTCAGCCGGGCATAGTGGTGCATGCCTGCAGTCCCAGGTACTCAGGAGGACGCCCAGGCCTGAGCACCTGTGGCTGTGAGTTTTCACCCCAGTGCTGATTTGCTTGCAATGTTGGGCAAATAACCTCTTGGGATGAAGGGTTTAATGGTCATGCTGCCTTACAAGGGAGAAACTGCAAGGCAACCACTCAGCAGAAAGGACCAGTGGAAAATACTCTACGGAAATCCAGAAGCCTGGGGACACAGGGCCTCAGGCTCCTTTTTCAGTTTCTATTTGAGGTTGAGGAGGGATGGCCTCCCTCAGTAGAAAGTAAAGGTAGTGGTTGGGTGCAATGGCTGTAATCCTAGCACTTTGGGAGGCTGAGGCGGGCAGATCACTTGAGGCCAGGAGTTCGAGACCAGTCTGGCCAACATAGCAAAACGCCATCTCTACTAAAAATACAAAAAAAAATAGCTGGGCGTGGTAGCAGGCACCTGTAATCCCAACTACTTGGGAGGCTGAGGCAGGAGAATCACTTGAACTCAGGAGATGGAGGTTGCAGTGAGCTGAGATCACACCACTGCACTCCAGCCTGGGCGACCCAGGGAGACTCCGTCTCAAAAAAAAAAAAAAAACAAAAGAAAGAAAGTAAAGGTAGCAATACAGCTCTTCGGTCAAAGCTGCAGTCCAGCGATGAGTTAATTACTCAACTTAGCTTCTCTAAGCCTCTTTGTCCTCATATGTAAAACAGGGATGATAAATAATAATACTTACATCATAGGATTGTTGGGAAGATTAAGCGAGAGCACTTATGACAGCACATGGTAAACGCTCAGAATTCAGGGTGGCCACTAAGTCTAGAAACATCAGGGATGCAGAAATGCTGTACTGATATAATTTCCTTACGTGATAAAATCACTTCTGTGTTTCCAGACTTGCTGGTCACCCTGCACATCAGCTGACAATTATTATTCGACAAATTACACTCTGCTAGGTGTTGAAAGACATCTCTGCCCAATACTATTGTATCTCCCCTGGTGCCCAGAACTCCCACAGGATTCACTTGCTTGCTATAAGTTTGAAGGCATTAAAGGCTTCTTTTACATGCAAAGCTCAACAAAGAAGGATAACATTAAGCCATTAAGAGTCATCAATACCTTAGCTCAAAAGAATGTATCAGCTCAGACTTAGCGTGGAGCAGGACTCTGAACAGCTCAGGTTTATTCTGAGGGGGAAGGATCGGTTGACGAGGGCCCAGGGTACGGGCTCCTATTTGCATCAGGGTTCCGCAGCCGAATGAGGAAACTGTACCAGGGGCCCAATACCATTGTGACAAATACCAAAATTTGTCACTATGTGGGGGCCAGAAACTGGAAGATGGAACTAAATCTAACTTCATCTTCTTGAGTTGTCGCCTCTTCACAATCCATCTCTTCGCAAAACCCATGGTTCTTTTTTTTTCTTTTTCTTTTTCTTTTTTTTTTTTTTTTTCTTTGAGACAGAGTCTCACTCTGTTGCCAGGCTGGAGTGCAGTGGCACAATCTCGGCTCACTGCAACCTCCACCTCCTGGGTTCAAGCGATTCTTCTGCCTCAGCCTCCCGAGTAGCTGGGACTACAGGCACGCACCACCACGCCCGGCTAATTTTTCTATTTTTAGTAGAGACGGGGTTTCACCATGTTTACCAGGATGGTCTCTATCTCTTGACCTTATGATCCGCCTACCTCGGTCTTCCAAAGTGCTGGGATTACAGGCGTGAGCCACCACGCCCAGTCCAAAACTCATAAAGTCTCCATTCCACAACATAAGTGCCTACTCTACCCTGTCCACCTGCAGGAAAATAACCAATTTGGTAAAAAAGGGAAGATCAGCCAGGCACAGAGGCTCATGCCTGTAATCCCAGCACTTTGGGAGGCTGAGGAGGGAAGATCACTCAAGCCCAGGAGTTTGAGATCAGCCTGGGCAACACAGCAAGACCTTGTCTCTATAAAAAGAACTTAAAAATTAGCCAGGCGTAGTGTGAGCATCTGTGGTTCCAGCTACTCAGGAGGTTGAGGGGAGACGATTGCTTGAGCCTGGAAGGTCAAGGCTGCAGTGAGCTGTGATCACACCACTGCACTCCAGACTGTCTCCAAAAAAAAAAAAAAAGCAAGCAAGAAAGAAGAAGATCAAGTTCATCCCCCTCTTAGCACAGCAGTCCACTTTGACAGTGACATCAGAAGCCTTGGTGAGATTTCTGCATTGTGGCAAAGTTGCATCATCACTGGGAACCCATCTCAGATATGGAGAAGGATAATCCTCCCCCTCCTGTGCATAGACTGTTAAGTATTCTGTTTTGTTTAATTACCTAAGACTTCTTTAAAGGGTCCTCTAGATGTTCAGCCAGGCCACGCCTATGCAAGAGCAATAGACAGGGTGGGATCCAACGTGAAGCTGGAGCCATGGTAATTACAGGGCAAAAAGGTTGGTCTGACGGGGTACGTGGGGTTTCTGTATTAGACATTTCATATTTCATGTGGACAAGTTTGATCCTTTAAGCTCTGAAAACACCCAGAGGGCAAACTGTCAGCACCATGCACAAGAATTTTGCCCTGAACAAAATGACCTTTGAGTTCTTAACTGGTTTCATATTTTCCAGGTCTCTGCATACATATTCCTCTTTGGTCACTCCCTAACATCTTAAACGCATTTATTTGCTGGTAGGGTTTGGCCTCCCTGGCCAACAGCCACTGATTAACATCTAGTCTGCAAACCATGTAGAAATGTAATCCTTAACAAAATGAGGGAAGTTCCCAGCAAGCCAACACATTGTATTGATTTGCAAACTTCAGCCCAACTTGAGCATCCCTTCTTACTAAATTACAGCTGTCTGTCTTCAGAGAAAATTCATGTTTGCCATTCAGACTCTAGGATCAAGCTGGAACTCTTACTGGTCACACCTTCAACAGGCATTAAGTTCCATCGTACAAAGCACAATTCAAAGACTTTTAATGGGCATCCATTGACAAAAATGGGACTTTTTCTTTTCTTTTCTTTTCTTTTTTTTTTGAGACGGAGTCTCGCTCTCTCACCTGGGCTGGAGTGCAGGGGCAAGATCTCGGCTCACTGCAGCCTCTGCCTCCTGGGTTCCAGTGACTTGCCTGCCTCAGCCTCCTGGGTAGCTGGGATTACAGGCATGCACCAGGACACCCGGCTAATTTTTGTATTTTTAGTAGAGACAGGGTTTCACTATGTTGGCCGGGCAGGTCTCGAACTCCTGACCTCAGGTGATCCGCTCACCTCAGCCTCCCAAAGTGCTGGGATCACAGGCGTAAGCCACCACGCCCAGCCCAAAAAAAAATGAGACTTTTTAAAATCACAAATCAAGGTGACAACTTTTATTTGGGATATTTCTATCTAGATGTCAAACATCTATTTCTCAGTCCTAAGCCAATACAGCATTTCCCTCAAATTTAAGATTTACACTGTGGGCTTTTCTTTTCTATTTTTTATTGTTAGTGCTGAGAGCAGATATACCAACAGTCTCACAATCTAGGACAGGCCCTTGGGGACAAGGCTTTCTGTGTCCTTGGGTAACTCCGACACATCCCAGAGCTTCAGTTTCCGGGGGCGTGACAGAGAGGCCAGCAGTCTACCTTAGAGGACGGTGCTGATGGAAAAAGTGGATTGATAGACGCCTCTTTTTCTCCTCCTCTCCTTTCACCTTTGGCCAGCCAGCTGGCTCCGAGGGCAGACATTCTGCCAGCACACTTCTGTCTGGGGTAATGGAAAGCAGAGACACCTAATCCTCAAACTTCATCTTAGACACAACTGTAGTTTAAAACCTCTGCCTTCATCGGAGCTGCTGGTGATCCGTCCGTGCGGCGGGCAGCGATGCCGCTGCCTCTCCTTCCCCTCCTTCGTGGATGTGCGACGTAATGGAGGAGTGAGCTGACTCTGGACTCTATGAGGAAACCGTGCAACAGGGCCTGCGTCATGAACAGCCTGGACAGCCAGCCTCGGATGGAACTGACGGTGTGCGGTGCTGGCCAGAGCGGCAGCGAAGTGAATCAAGCTCCAAGTTCCATCCCTTCATGCCACCCACAATCACATTTTGAGAGCCCAAGTGGCAGCTCCAAGCCCCCGATCCAATTAAGAGGCACGGCCCTCCTGTCTTCTGTTAGAAGAAAGGGAGTGAGTGTCCCCACTTCCTCAACCAGTCAGCCAGAGCCACATTCATGACGTAATTGTTCTCAGGCACATCTTGTCACCCCAAGGAGATTGTAAACCTCTTAAGGGAAGGGTTGACTTCACACGTAGCTGGATTAGTTGCTCAGTTACTTGGTATAATTTATTGGGAGCTGAGAGAAAGCTGTTTCCTGCTACTCACCCACCATAGTCTCTGAAGTTTCATTCTTTTTTTTTTTTTTTTTTTTTTTTTTTTTTTTTTTTTTGAGATGGAGTCTTGCTCTGTCGCCCAGGCTGGAGTTCAGTGGCGCAATCTCAGCTCACTGGAAGCTCCGCCTCCCGGGTTCACGCCATTCTCCTGCGTCAGCCTCCCAAGTACCTGGGACTTCAGGTGCCTGCCACTGTGCCCGGCTAATTTTTTGTATTTTTAATAGAGACGGGGTTTCACCGTGTTAGCCAGGAAGGTCTTGGTCTCCTGACCTCGTGATCCGCCCGCCTCGGCCTCCCAAATTGTTGGGATTACAGGCGTGAGCCACCGCGCCCAGCCTGAAGTTTCATTCTTAAAAGAGCCTTTCATTGGGTAGAAATGCTGTCATGAAAACGACTTCATTTATAATTTTACAATTAAAAGGGGCAGAATAGCAGAAGTCCCTGTCATTTTCCTACACTCCACCATTACAGAAAGTCCCCATGTAGCAAGAAGCAATATAGAAAGAGGGCTTTCCTCCCTGCCCTGCTGAGAGATCTTGCATGAAGCCCTCTCCCTAATGCACCTCAGGACATTCATCACACAATGACAAAGATCACACTCTCACCTCACCTTGGGGTCCAAGGGACCAGAGTCATCCTGACTCTGAGATTAGAAGACATGTATAAAACTGCCCTGGGCTTAGGTAAAGGAATTTCTTCAGTTTCTTATGTCTTTAACCAATACTTTGGTATCGGGTACACCCACAGTCAGTGAGGCCAAGTTCAGTTGATAAATGCCCTCAGCAAATACAGCCAAGATTGAGGGCCCCATCTCCAGTTGGGGTTCACTAGTGAACTCTGCAGAGGAGAAAAACTCCCCAACTTCACCTATCTCATCTGACCGCAAGAGCCCTTCCCCTGCTGTAACCTCTAAGCTGTATCTTTCTCCAGAGCGAAGGACAGCCAGCTCCTCTTTTTTGACAAAACATGAGCAGGAGATGTGATAACAGAAGCAAGAGGTTGGCGCGACGGCAGGAAAGGGCCATGCACTGAGGAATGCAGGCCGACTCCAGGCGAGAGAAGGCAAGGAAGCAGATTCCCCCCCTGGAGCCTCCTACGGGAACCAGCCCTGCCAACACCACGACTTTAGCCCAGTGACAGTGATTGCAGGCTTCTGACCTCCAGAGCTGCAAGAGAATATGTGGGTGCTGTCAGAGGCAACCAAGTTCAAATAACCATTTGTGAATGACAAGTGTTATTTACATGTTAACATGTTAAATGTTATTTACAAATAATATTTGTTATTTGGAAATAACAAATAACCATTTGTTACAGCAGCTACAGGCAACTAAAACAGATGCTGACTGCATCGAGACCTGGGACTGGACATTCCAGGAGAGTGTGCCTAGAAGCTGAAGATCTCAGCATTCTGTGGGTCTGTCCCCAGGCCTCTGAGGGTCTTCAGACACATCCTGTCTGCCTCGCAGCTTCCCAGGACCTGCTATCTAACAAGAATCGGGGGAGACTGGAAGCCACTGTTCCTGATGGGTGATTTCAGTTTCGCCTCCGAGAAAGGGACCTATTTGTGTTTAAGCAGCATAACACTGGCATTCATGTATTCAACCAATCCTATTGAGTGGGTCTTGCCTGCTGGCCACTGTGCTCCTAGCAGGATTCTGGGAGGAGCAAAAGGGACCTGGCACCCTTCCTTACGTTGAGCTCCTGTTTAGGGGCAAATTACTTATCCTTTCTATCCCATGATTTTCCTACGCATAAAATGAGGGGAGTAATCTTCCCACATTCCAGAGCTTTTCTGAGTCAAGTGAGAAAATCTCTCCAAAGAGTTCAGCACTGAGCGGGTGCTCAATGGAAACACCTGCTGTCATTTGCCGGGGGTTTGATGCGTTACAAGCTTGGTTTGTTAGCCTCTGTGCACTGCGTGATGCCAGCCTCCCAGCCCATTTTCTCAGGTGGATTCCTCTCATCGTCCAGGCTGAGTGAGTCCCAACGGTTGCACCAAACAAATCCATTCCCTTGTCTTTCTAGGATGGCCCCATGGGTCTACGCAGTTGTCAGAAGTCCGGAGGTCTGGTTTTCAGAAGAGTGAGTCCAATCCAGGAAATTGAGAATTTGCCACCGGAGGCCCATCTTGCGTCAAGGCACTTCAAGTCACTCTGGCAAGGGAGCCCGAAGATGTTCAAAGTGAAGAACAGGGTGTTTTCACACACCTGGGTCTCGAATTTATCAAAGACGGGCCAGTTCATGTGCCTGGCCTGGGAATGGTCTACCTGGAGTGGAGGAAAGTCACAGAGCTCCTGGCTCAGGATCATCGGGTTGGCGATGGCGGGAAAGCCAGGCAGCGTCTGCTGAGAGTTGGCTGTTACTGTGGGTGGAGGCTGTCTTGGAAGCTGCAGATGGTTGTGGGGTGGTGTGGGCCACTTGTCGCCACTGCTCAAGCAGTCCCTGTGCTATCCTTGGCATGGTCGTAGCCTAGTAGACCCGATAAAGAGGAACAGAGACTCCCCAACGGTAAGAAGAGAGAGGGTGGCCACAGTTTACGAGGTGGCTTTTACTTAACGACTCCTTCCAGTTCATGAGATGAACTTTTAATGACCCTCAAAAAAACAAATGCTATACGCAAGTTTCCCCCAACCCCGCCCCTAGAGGCCATCAGTTTCAAGACAGCATTCAGGATAAACCCTTCCTAAGACTGCACTGCACGTGGCCAATTCAACAGCAAGGAGGAAAACTCTGCGGCTTCTTCTTATTTTATTTTATTTTATTTATTTATTTATTTATTTATTTATTTATTTATTTATTTATTTATGTAGAGACAGACTCTCGCTCTGTCGCCCAGGCTGGAGTGCAGTGGCGCGATTTCAGCTCACTCCAACCTCCGCCTCCTAAGTTCAAGCGATTCTTGTGCCTCAGCCTCATGAGTAGCTAGGATTGTAGGCGTGCACCACCACACCCAGCTAATTTTCATATTTTTACTAGTGACAGGGTTTCACTATGTTAGCCAGGCTGGTCTTGAACTCCTGACCTGAGGTGATCCTCCCGCCTTGGCCTCCCAAAGTGCTGGGATTACAGGTGAGAGCCACCAGGCCCGACCCTTCTGCTTCTTTTAAAAAACAGTTTGGTACTTTACAAGTTTGGTCAACGAATTATTAACTAATTTTATAATTTTGTTAAAAAAGGAAAGAAAACAAAACTTTAATTTTTCAGAAATGTCTTATGCCCACAGGCAGCCCACACCCAATCCCCTCAAAACAAAAAAACAAAACCAGATTGGCTGGTTTCCCTGCAGAGCACGTGGTAGTCTGGGCATTGTGCAGCCCGCATCTCTGCAGCAGGGTCCTCTTCAGACCTGTTCTCTGAATGAGGACCTGGTCCTGGGAACCTCAATTCCGCACACAACATCCCTGAGTTACACAATCCCTGGCCCAAGCACAAAGCCTCCTCCAGGTGTTCACACATCTTTCAGGCTCTTGCTGGGGACCCAGCTGGGCCACCAAAGGCAGGGATGAGATGAGTGCTTTATACGGCATGGCTTTTGTTTAGCTTGAGACCTGTGGGGGTAGGGAAGGGCGAGGGGAGAGGGCCCACTCTCTAAATCCCTGCTCCAATGTGCAGCCTGCCGAACTGCACACAGACATGACAGGGGATTGTAAAAATGCACCACAGACAATGTAGCTAATGGACCAGGGTCCCCTGCACCGGAGCTCAAGGGCGTGTCAGGAAGTGACTCGGGGACACCACGATCCGAACAGAGCATCCTAAAAGGAACCACTTTTCTGAGCACTGATCCACTTCCTTCGTTGATCCCCTTCTCCAAAGAGAAAGAGAGACAGGCAGGACAAGGGAAAAAAAAAAAAAAAAAAGACTGGACTCTGGCTATAGCCCTAGAATAGCCTGTAAGCAATTCAGGCAGAATTTCTTTACACAATGGATGAGAGAAATATGAACCAGGCTGCCAAAATCAGCAGGACAAGCAAGTCCTGTGTATTCAGCTCGAGAGGGGCCTGGACACATTTCAGAAAGAGCAGAGACTCCTAAGACTGAGGCGCTGACTCCTATCCCGGGTTGACAGTCATAAAATACAAGTTAATTTGCAGTTCACAAGATGGCACTAAGGGCAGATAGAAGTGAAATTCCCCCAACCCATCTGGAATCTTTTTTTTTTTTTTTTTTTTTTTTTTTTTTAGACTGAGTCTCACTCTGTCGCCCAGGCTGAAGTGCAGTGGCGGGATCTTGCTCACTGCAACCTCCACCTCCTGGTTTCAAGTGATTCTCCTGCCTCAGCCTCCTGAGTAGCTGGAATTACAGGCATGCACCACCATACCTGGCTAATTTTTGTATTTTTAGTAGGGACAGTATTTCACCATGTTGGCAAGGCTTGTCTCGAACCCCTGACCTCAGGTGATCCGCCTGTCTCAGCCTCCCAAAATGTTAGAATTACAGGCGTGAGCCACCGCACCCGGCCTCCATCTGGAATTTTTAATGGGCTAATCTCCCATCAGGCTTTTCAAATACCCTGGTCAAAATTATGGGCCAGGCGTGGTGGTTCATGCCTGTAATCCCAAGCACTTTGGGAGATCAAGATGAGTGGATCACTTGAGGCCAGGAGTTTGAGACCAGCCTGGCCAATATGGTGAAACTCCATCTCTACTAAAGATACAAAAATTAGCTGGGCATGGTGGTGGGTGCCTGTAATCCCAGCTATTCTGGAGGCTGAGGCACGAGAATTGCTTGAACCCAGGAGGCGGAGGTTGCAGTGAGCCGAGATTGTGCCACTGCACTCCAGCCTGGGCAACACAATGAGACTCCATCTAAAAAAAAATAAATAAATAAAAATATGGCTGGGGGTGAGAAGAATCTTTTCCTCAGAAAAGTTGTTCTTAAAAAAAAAAAAATCTCCAATAGGTCTTAGAGAGTATCTCATCTAATTACATAGATAAGAAGTGTGCTCCCAGAGAAATCAAACAGGGAGCCTCACATCATCCTGTCAAATGGCAGCACAGCCAAGAACGAAGCCCTAGTTTCCAGACTCCTAGGACAATAGTCACAGCATGTTCAAATGATCAATGAATGCCTCAGAATTCCAGGGTTTTCCCCTTCCTGGGCTCTTTGCAAAGCGTATGGACAAGTCAAACCTGATGATGTCAAATCTGCTTGAGCTAGAGGGTACAAAGAAAAATGAAGATGTTTTCCAGAAGTTTGCTTCATTTTGAAGGGCAAAAGGTGTTGGTGTGTTGCTCTGCTGATTTAGATAATGGCTAGAATTTTTTGTTCTATGGATAAGATTATATGCCATTGTTCAGACGTTTTCTTTTGGTCTTTTAATCTCTCCTTAGCTTGGAAGTTGCAGAGGGCTCACCAATGTCCTCTGTCCAGGCATATCACAAAAATGGCTCTGGGGTGGATTTGGGGTTGAGGATGTGGACAGGGGAATGGAACAAGAGAAAATGGAGTAATAATATCTCTACGTCTCCAAAATGTAAATAGGACAATTTACCATGAGGAGGAAAATATCCAAGGCAGGCAATGGATTGCATTGGAGTTTGTGGGCTTGAATTTGGGGAACAGGTGTTTCACTAAACTCGAGTCACGTATGCAGTATCTGGAAAGAATCTGCACCCTTCACACACTTTTAAACTTATGAAATACCAAAATGAAGTCTTGTGATGAGGAGTACACTTTAAAAACAACTTTAAGACCTTAGAAAGCTTTAGAAAGCAAGGGTCAGGTGCGGTGGCTCATGCCTGTAAACCCAGCACTTTGTGAGGCCGAGATGGGTGGATCACCAGAGGTCAGGAGTTCAAGACCAACCTGGTCAACATGGAGAAACCCCATCTCTACTAAAAATACAAAAATTAACTGGGCGTGGTGGCGCGTGCCTGTTATCCCAGCTACTCAGGAGGCTGAAGCAGGAGAATCACTTGAACCTGGGAGGCGGAGGTTGCAGTGAGCCGAGATTGCACCATTGTGCTCCAGCCTGGGCAACAGAGCAAGACTCCATCTCAAAAAAAAAAAAGAAAGAAAGAAAAGAAAAGAAAGGTTTAGAAAGCAGACACTGATCTCAGAAAGCAAGCTCTGGGTAACCCTAGTTCCATCACAACCTGTCTGCTTAGCGACTAACCCAGAGGCCCAATGAGAAGCTCACCACAGTTCAAGCAGTTCGTTTTAAAGGGGAACAACAAAATAAATGTCACAACGTAAGAATGACATCACTGGAATCTTGATTTCTCTATTTCCTGATCTGTCTTTTAAAAATTTTTTTAAAAAAAAGGTCAACTTAGACACTTGGGTATTTGTTGAATAAATGAAAAAAGTGCTTAAATCCAAAAGCACTATAGAGGAGTTTATAAATAGCAAAACTGTTCAATTCATATGTAATTTTTTCTATTATGTTGGCTTTTTAAATGTTTTAAAGAAATAACCCAAATCCTCAGATATTTTCCAAAAAAAAAAAAAAACCCCATATTCTCCTATAGATGTGCTAATACAACAACTTCAAAAGTGAGGTGAAACAGATTGGAAATTAGGAATACAATCGACTCAAAAATTTTTTAGCCATATTTTAGGTCTGCAATCTTGTTCTACTTTTCTAGATTAAACCCGCTTTAGTATTGCTCCTCTACTGTGTCTTATATTTTTGAAAAGAGAAAAAAGAACCAAACCATTCTGGCCATTAAAATATATGATAATATTCCAAAGAAGAAACTGAATCAGCCGGGCACGGTGGCTCACGCCCCTAATCCCAGCGCTTTGGGAGGCTGAGGTGGGTGGATCATTTGAGGACAGGAAGTTGACACCAGCCTGGCCAACATGGTGAAACCCTATGTTTACTAAAAATACAAAAATTAGCTGGGCATGGTGGTGGGCACCTGTAGTCCCAGCTACTTGGGAGGCTGAGGCAGGAGAATCGCTTGAACCCAGGAGGCAGAGGTTGCAGGGAGCCGAGATTGCACCACTGCACTCCAGCCTGGGCGACAGAACCAGACTCTGTCTCAAAAAAGAAAAAAAGAAAAAGGATCTGAATCACTGTTATTATATATATATTTATATTTTACAGCTGTTGCATCATCTGCTAGAAACATCTTAGAAGGTTCAATCAATGCCCACAACAATGAAATGACATTTCTTTGAAGAAGGAATGGGATGAAATGTACCTAAAACAAAACGTAGCTGAGATACTGAGTTTGGGATTTTTCCACGTGTCCCCCGCCCCTTGTCCAGCCCTAAGAATGTCAAGAATTTGAACTCCCTGTTCTTAAGGTGAAAGGGCATTAACTCAAATCTGTTCATGAAGCAAAGCGGTGGCAAACTTTAAGACATTGGAACTATATGACAAAACCTCCCAAGTTTACCACAGCCAGCAGTGATTCTTTCCTTCAGTGTTTAAAAAGTAATTGGAAACAACAGTCGAGTTGTAGGTCATTAATTAGGAGCCAGAGAGAGCTCCATTTGCATCTCAGTAATGCTCTACACCTTTATTTCAACATTTAGCTTTAGGTTTAAAATATTTGCTAAGATAGTGCAGAGGCAATTAACAGAGATTTCATTTAAATGTGTGCTGTAGTTACACACTCCATCCACAGGAAAAGAAAACTATACAGCAGAAGTTACAAAATGGTTATTTTGTGTTTCGAAAACATTCCAATAATCCCTTCACTGTAGTGGTATTCATTCAACAGTAGAAAAGCAAAACAGAAATGAACACGAGCAGCCGGCTCGTTTCCATCTCAAAGAGAACCTCGAGGAACGCATCAGCTGCAGTTTGCGCCTGGGAATCTCAGCGTGGAAATCTTCCCAGTCCTCCTTCGAGGGCAGGAGGAGAACAGGAAGACACACTGCCACTCACTAGGGGACCCCAGATGTCACCCCGGCCCCAGGATAAATTCCTCCAGGTCGCATGTAGAACTCCAAATATTCCCAGTTCCCCCCAAAATAGACGTTGACTCTCTGGGGTTAGCATCGGTTCCTAGTGAATAACTTAACATGTCTGGTTGTTGTTTCTTTTAACTCCTTTCTCTGAAATTAGCTAGAGCTACCAGATTCTAGAAGAGCTCGGCCACCACGTGGATACGATGTCATTTTGTAGTTTTAAAATATTTTCACTTTATTATTATGCTTATAATATTATTCCAACAGACTGTATTAAAGGCAGTGATCACTAACACAGAACACGACAGGGTGAAGAGGCAGCCGGGCCGCTTGCAGGACGTGGCCTGTCGGGCCAGGGTCGCTGACATGCACGCTGGTAGCTCATACACTGCTACCCTCAGCACAGGCTGCAGGAATAGGGACAAGACAGATGCCGCCGGACTCTTAGAAGCTATTTAATAAATATCATCCAAAAACAAAATGGAAAAGAAACAAGAAACCCTCCGAGCACAACCACCTTAGGCCAACTGAATGTAATCTAGTTTATTCAACCAAAAATTGAGAGAGAAGGAAAATATTGAAACAAACAAACGAAAGAAAGCAGTTCTTAAGACTAGCAGTAAATAAATTTATACAACAATTCAGTCTGTATAATATGATGAAATAAATCTACATCTTTTCTTATTTTGGTGCTTTGAATTATACATACAAACAACAATTACAGGGACTTGTTCACAAAGCATGTAGGCCTAGAAAAAGGCTCTCTGAAACCCTCAATGGCAACTGGTGAACGGTAACACTGATTGCCCAGAACTGGTATTTCCTTTGCAGAGGCCAACAGCTTTGAACAAATGATTCGCCTACAACTTTTTTCTTTTTTTTCTTTTCTCTTTTTTCTTTTTTTTTTTTTCTTTTAATGCATCAAACAACTGTGGCCAGTGAAAGGAAACAAAACTGGCAGTTTGTCCATTTGAATATCAGACCTAGTTTCTTCTTAATTTCCACACTCTATTTCTCCCATATTCCTTAAACTTCTTGGCATCCTTCATGCCTTACAGCTACCCAGATGCAATAAAGTCATTGTACAGTATTTCTTACAATATAAGTTATATGCAATGTTCAGCATTTTTTTTTTCACAGCACTAGAGACCCTGTTAAATAGGGGATATGAGTCAGAATGGCTTATTCACAGATGGGGTCCAGATTCAGTGGTTGGAACACAGACACCACAGTGAGCTCCTTTGCAAAGTGGCAAACATAATTTTGCTTTCTGCCTTCAAAAACATATATCCATCGCGTTTAGGCTTCATGATACTGCTCCTGCAAAAATGCAAGTCGAAAGGGACTGCAGGGACTCTCGCTGGGGGCCCTGTGAGCATCGAGCAGGGCTCTAACCCATGGCGGTGACCATGCTGGAGGGGTGGTGCGGTCCAAAGGACAGGCTGGATGGCGGGTGCATCGGCGTGGGCGTGGTCAGCATGTGGCTGGAGTGGCTGAAGGGCGAGATGTGGCTCAGGGAGGACATGTGTCTGGAGAGGGCGGCCGGGTTAAACGAGCTGTTCTTGGGGAAGTCCTCCAGTGAGTCATGCACTTTTTTGCACTTTTTGGATTTGCTAGACATTTTTCGGTTTCTGGTCTGGATGCCTTCCTTCTTCATAGTCAGGGGTCTGTTAATCTAAACAAAGATCAATTTTTTTTTTTTTTTTTACTTTTTTTCTGCCTCTGAAATGCACAGGCTTTTGCACACCAAGAAGGGTTCCACTGGCCGCCCCGGATCAGGGATCTGTTTCCATTTCAGCCGGCCCCTTCCTCCCTCCCACCTTCTCCTGTCTCCTTCCCAGGGACTGAAGAACTAAAATACATACAGTTACCAGATTACAGCCCCATCTAGTACGATTGTATTTCTCTGGTAACGAAAATAGAATTCACTTGTCTTATTTCTTTAGAACTTCCTTAGACTATTTCATAAGAATCGAGGTAGTGAAGAATCTTCAGGAGGGAAATGCCATTTTTTCTACTTTGACAAATCTGCTTCAGAACTTGAAAAGCACTCCCCAGGTCATCAGCCTCTAGGTGGTTAAGGCTGTCTGCCTTGAAGAAATGAGGACTGTACTGCTCTACTGAGTAACTTTCGGTTGCCTCTCTTCTACCTGGCCTTTAAGAGGTGCCATAAAATCTTCCCCTAGAATTTATATGTAGCTGGGTTGTATTTTATGAAACCATGCCTTTCTTAAAGGTGATCTTTTTTTTTTTTTTTTTTTTTGAGACGAAGTCTCCCGCTGTCGCCCAGGCTGGAGTGCAGTGGTGCGATCTCAGCTCACTGCAACCTCTGCCTCCCAGGTTCAAGCAATTCTCCTGCCTCAGCCTCCTGAGTAGCTGGGACTAGAGGCGCCTGCCACCACACCTGGCTAATTTTTGTATTTTTAGTAGAGACAGGTTTTCACCATATTGGGCAGGCTGGTCTCGAACTCCCGACATTGTGATCTGCCCACCTCGGCCTCCCAAAGTGCTGGAATTGCAGGCATGAGCCACCGCGCCTGGCCCAAAAGTGATCTCTTGCCTGTGTGACTCCAACAGCAGCTGCAATGGTTGCAAGTGCTATTTCCACCTAGCTCTGACTCTCCACTTCTAACCAGACAAACAGCCAACCAACCAATCAACATGTGTTTAATAACCACCTATGGGGTGCAAAGCACAAAAGGGCACTCATCTTGAAAAGGAAAGACCAAGAATGTGCTAGAGTAAAGAGATAGAGACCAGACCCTACTCTCAAGATCAAGAGACTTCAGTCTCGGAGACATCTACCATTTCTCTCTTCTTGATAAACCTCATTTGCCTTTAAAAATACATTTGCTTTGGGGTCCCGGAATCAAGAAAGGAAACTTTACAAAGTAAACAGAAGTTACTCCCCACAGGGAGGCAGAAGCAGATTAACCCCAACAGCAGACATCTGCCCGGAAGAGCAAACTCCACATCTGGCCATGTTCCCAGGGGAGGGTGGCAAACAGACTCAAGGAGTGAATGTCAGTGTCCTGGCCATTCCTGACTTCCCGGGCTGACAGCATCGCCTTCCGCCACAGTTCTCAAGGGTGGAGAACCCTTGGCTCTGGGTTTTACCTGTCTGTTCCCAAAGCCAGAAAATCACAGCTAAGAAAGGAAGAATTCAAATGGCCAACCTGCTGAGAGCAGCCAACACCCAGCTTCCCGAAGCTGAGCTGGGAGAGGTCACCTGGAGAAGGAAACAAAGCCCCACACTGGAGCTGAGACCTTATTTTCCCCAAGCCCAGGAAGGCAACGTGACCGATGGCAGGAGAGCACAGAAAGGTCACTGCCAGAGGAACATCTCCAGGTTCCTTCTTCAAAGTTATCATCAAGATAAAGATGCAGCCTACAGAGATGACAGGAATCTACTCCCACATCAAATCTTCACCAAGATAATGTCCAGATACACAGCTCTGGATGCCGATATCTAGCTATACATAGCCAGGTATCTAAATATAATATCTAGTTACACCAGTAGCCACACAACCCCAGATAACCAGTCACAACACCACTGAGAGATGCTGATACCGAGGTAGGCAGTTATCTCAACACCTAGATAAGAAGAAAGAGCTTATGGCATCCATGTAGAGATGTCTGGAAGGGCAGAGCAAAACGCAACGTGATGACAATGTTAATAGATTATTATCTCTTATTGTTCAATACACATCAATCGCCTCCTTTTACAAATTCCTGGTAAACCAGAGAAGACAGAAAAACCACTCTTGAGGATGAGGAAGTTTCTGTCTCCCACTCACTGGAGCCCAGCCATGAAGACCAAGCTCATTAAGATTGAGGAGGTAGAAGTGAGCCATGGAGAGGATTCCTCAGCTTTACTTTGATTTGAGAAATTCATGTTCTTCAGAAATATATATATATATGATCAGACACAAGTGAGATCATATCTCATCCCAGCTAACTATTCAAAAAAACATATAGCTAGTTAATCTCCTGTAATTCCTATACTTCCACGAATATAGGGATGAAATATACACACACACAATTTGTTACAATTTTGTTATACTCTAAAAAAAGAGAGCATTCCCTTTCCCCTGGTTCTCCTCTTAGTTCTGACACTGCCAACTTCCCAGGAAAGCCTCCTGACTCTGAAATGGGTCCTGACTGTTATACTTTCTCAGCCACGTTACCTTGTGCAAGCAACTTGCTTTTCTGAGTCATAACTCCCTCAAGTAAAACTGAAATGAAAATAATTTCTGCCCTGTCTAAATCATGGGACTATCTCAGGCTCAAATGTAATCAAGTAACATGAAAGTTCTTTGAAATCCATAAATTACAGCCCAAAAATAACTTCATAGGCAGTGCTGATGACTGGATAGCTAATAAACCCTAATGCTAATAACCTAATAGCTTATAAGCCCAAGCCTTCCAGATTTTAATCACGAATCTCTATCTCTACTGTAGTCAGCAAGCAAATTCCCCAAAGTGAAAATAGAACTTGGATTTAATTGCTGATAAATGTATATAGACCACAGTCCCAGGACCTAAGGGAGAATAAGGGATCGTATAAGACTCTAGTTTCATTCACTGCACCAGGGCCACAGCGAGACAGTTGGCACAGGCAGGGAATGAGCGTACAGGGCTCCTCGGAATCACAGCAACTTGCTCCCAAGAAGTGAAAAAGAAGCAGGGTGCTGGGGTCACCCTGAGAAGTTCTTTATGACTCAAAAAATCCAACCAGAAAAGCTTCCTCCCCAATTCCCAGGTATTCCTGAGTAAGATGAGTTCATTGCCAGAACCGCCGCCAGCAAAAGTCCCTGTCTCCTCCCTGTTCAGCCCCGGACTTTGCCAAAGTCAGG
Organism: Gorilla gorilla gorilla; assembly: GCF_029281585.2. NCBI lineage: Eukaryota > Metazoa > Chordata > Mammalia > Primates > Hominidae > Gorilla > Gorilla gorilla. Next base: position 17,066,564 of record NC_073232.2, on the reverse strand, counting down.
TTGGCCAAGAGAATTTAGGAGAATCAGAAAGAGCTAAAAAGGAAGGAGAGAGAGAGCAACACAGAGGAAGACCAAAATAACCATTTTTGTCTTTAGAGTTAATGAAAACTTGAAGCCTCACTAGAATCATGGCCTGTGAGCCAGAATGATTTCAGGGAAAAAAAAAACTGAAAAAAAATTGTTTAAGATTAAGATATATTACAAAATGAGAGGACCCCAAATGGAAAGATCAGAAACGACACAGCTAAATTCAGGTGACTGGCAATTACCGCTCTGCTAACATGATATAAAAGGAGAAAATGACAGTTTATTTTCCCTGGTATGGTAACATCCCCCAGGCCAGCCACCTTCCTCAGGAGCTAGCTCTCTGCACGTGAAAGTTGGTTCGGACAAAGACATCAGATGAAATCTGTCAGACATTTTTTTCCATGTCTTTTATACAGAGGATCCATTTCAAATTTGTAGCCCAGATTTAGCCAAGACTTTTTACCTCTCAGTAACCAAATGGGTCCTCTTAGTTTCCAGACCCCCTGCCACACATTACAATTCTATTTACCTTTCTCTTTCATTCTCTCTTTCTGCAAAGAATTTAAAATGTAAGGAAACAACAAAATAGGACCGGTGGCTTTTTTTGTTTTCCAAAAGGAAGATTTTTTTTTTCCTTATAAACCACACAGGCCCACTCAGCACATCGGATTGCTGCACCGTATGTGGAGTGTCCAATGCATACCAAGGGGGTCATGTGGCTGCCGGGCTGCGAGCCCCCTCGGCCTCAGCACGGCTATGCTAGACAAAGTAGTTTTCCAAGCTAGGTCCTATTGCATCAATTATTTGGAACCTGTCATCTGCCCCCATGGTGAGCGATTCACTTGGAGAGGGTGGTGGTGACGCTGTTTGCTGGTCACCATCAGGAAGCGAGCCCTGTTCTTGCTGGTCCCAGTCCACTTACATTGTGAAGCTTGTAGTAGAGCCCACAGGCATTGCAGACAGGGTCCCCATTGGCATTCCTCCTCCAGAGTGTGGTTGTGGTGGTCTGACAGTTCGCACAGGACGTCCCTGCTCTCCTGGCTGCAGACTGAGAGTGGGGAGAGAGGAGAGGGTAAAATCAAAACAAATGTTAAATGTGTTGTCATCACTATGAAGACAGGCTTGAAAAAAAAAAAAAAGGAAGGAAGAAATTATCATTGAAATCAAAACTAGCAAGTGGCCCACATGAAAGTAATACAGATCCCCAAAATCTGCCTCGAGAAGAAAAATGTCGCCACTCCAGTGGAGCATGTCAGGATTGCACTAACGTAGTCAGAATTTCACCTGCTGCTCCCCGGTAGGAGCAGGAAGCCGGGGCCTCCTCCCTGGCAGTCTTAGCCTCCTACCCTCATCCCACAAAGTACACCAGAGGGTTAATTTTTATGGGTGGCAATTTTGAATTAGCCAGCCTCATTTTGGAACTGGGCTTTCAGTTGCCTTTTTCACCAAGTCCAGGGCCACAAGAGGTTGTTTTCAAACACAACTCCCAAGACTATCCATCCTCAAACAGGCTCCAGACATCAGGATGCACTCACAGCAAAGGAGGCGCAAAGCCAAGCACCAAAAACACTCTGGATCGCAAATAAAGAAATGCTGAGTTATAAAGAGAACAGTGTGCCAACACAACAGCAAATTCTGCAAAGAATGTCTGTGCAAGTGTGTGGCACACACACACGGGTGACACACCTGAGGAAGCGCCGAGTAGGACATCCTAGGTCAACAAGACCTCCTAAATTTATACAGCCTGCACTTTCTTTTTTTCTCATTTTGAGATGGAGTCTCACTCTGTCACCCAGGCTGGAGTGCAGTGGTGCGATCTCAGCTCACTGCAACCTCCACCTCACGGGTTGAAGCAATTCTCCTGCCTCACACTCCCGAGTAGCTGGGATTTATAAGCACCTGCCACCATGCCCGGCTAATTTTTCTATTTTTAGTAGAGACAGGGTTTTACTATGTTGGCCAGGCTGGTCTTGAACTCCTGACCTCAAGTGATCCACCTGCCTCGGCCTCCCAAAGTGCTGGTATTACAGGCGTGAGCCACCACAGTCTGTGCTTTCAAGCTTGGTCACTTCCCATTCACAAGACAGCCACCCTCACTCTCTTTAGCTGGCTGTCACCTAAATTTGATTCACCAATCAAACAAACTCAAAAGACCAAGGAATGTTGCCACTCATCAGGAACCCTGGATCCCTCGCCTCCTCTGATACCAGTCCACCTTCATGAAATCAGCCATTTCCTATTTGCTGTTCATGGAGTAGCATAGTTGCAGGTCAAAGGTCAGCCTCAACTTGAATTTTGATTCCTTGGTTGTGTTACTGCCCTCATTTCCTTTAAAAGAGAGATTTTTCTTTCACTTTTTGACATATTTAAATTGATCAGGTGACTATTCTCTGTTCACGCTTTAAAAAAATAAAACTGAAAAAAACCATTGGAAGAAAATGGAGTTGGGTCACTTCTAATATAAACCTCTCTCTCCTCCTCACCTTCCATCATAAAAAGAAAATTTTAACTGCAAAATTATCCCCATTCCTGGATCAAAAATATTATCAAAGGAAAGGTAAGAGAAGAAAGAGTTTAGTCTCTGTCTGTGAAGAAAATTCTGGTATGGTTATAAGAACACAGAACAAGAACTATAGGGATCCTGGTACAGTTTTGTTTTTTGTTTTTTGTTTTGTTATGTTTTGTTTTGTTTCTGAGACGGAGTCTCGCTCTGTCGCCCAGACTGGAGTGCAGTGGCGCGATCTCGGCTCACTGCAAGCTCCGCCTCCTGGGTTCACACCATTCTCCTGCCTCAGCCTCCCGAGCAGCTGGGACTACAGGCGCCCGCCACCGCCCCGGCTAATTTTTTGTATTTTTAGTAGAGATGGGGTTTCACCTGTGTTAGCCAGGATGGTCTCTATCTCCTGACCTCATGATCCACCCGCCTTGGCCTCCCAAAGTGCTGGGATTACAGGAGTGAGCCACCGCACCCGGCCTGGGATCCTGGTACAGTTTTATATCAATATTTTATCAAGCAAAAAGTTGAAGCCAACACCCGAAGCTGCCAGATATGGAGAACCCAGTGACAATTTTGAATTAACCTGAGTGACCCTTTTTCTTTCAAACTTGCTAAATTGTTTCACAGATATGCTTCTGTGGGATGTAAATAACAGAGTATATTATGACGTTTTTTAAAAAAATTCTTTCTTTTCTGTGTTCTAAGGAACTGGAAACTAAAAACTGCCCTGGCCTATCATAAGGGAGAAGATGGGAGTCTTTTGCTGTCCATCTTGAATGTAATTCACATTGTCCATGAGTGCTGATCTAACCCCATATGCCTCTGCCCGACTGCCTTTATGAAACATGGTAATTTAATGCTTAAACAACTGTTTCATTTGTGTACTTTTTGGGAGAAAGTACTACATAAAACCAGTGCTTAATGATTTTGACAATTAAATTATATGTGATTATTATCTTCCTATAGTGTTTTTTTTTAGAAGAGCTACTCAGATATAGCAGATTAATATCACTCAGGCACCTGGGTTTCCTAGCCCAGCAATTCTGAACGTACACAGTACAAGCATATAATGCCAACTGGTAAAGTCAGAGCTCCAGATGACAAGGTACAGCATGTAATCTTTTGCAGTCTATTGACAGCAATCTAAATAAAAGCAAAGGAAGATGCTTCCAGTACTACAAACTTTATGGGAACTTAGGGTCTTTCAAAGCCACACTGTTTGGGTCACTAGCAGGAGGTACAGTATATTAAAGCAAGCAGCTCAGCCTCTCACTAGTGGTGAGATGTATGAAAATCCTGGCAATGCCAGGGGGAAAAGAATTTATGAGTCTTCCCTTCGGTCATCTCTCCTATTTCTTGCATTAGTTTTTTCAGGGTTAAATACGCATCTCACAGAAGAGCTAGCTATATATGGGCTGGGTGGTCTTCAGTGAATCTGCAAATGTATCAAACAAAAATAGCAAGCTGGAACTGGAATAAAGGGTCAGGGAATACAGGAAAGAAGAAAACAAAGGGTTCTAGGTGTTCAGAAGTCAAATACATCTCAGGGCTAAAAAAAAAAGAAAGGAAGAAAGACAGAGAGAAAGAAAGAAAGAAAGAAAGAAAGAAAGAAAGAAAGAAAGAAAGAAAGAAAGAAAGAAAGAAAGGAAGAAAAAGAAATCTGAATGTGTCCTGTGTTCTACCTCCCTGTAGCTTATGAATTCTATAGAACTAAAAACATCAAACCACTGAAGGCAGATGATTAAGAAAGAAAAGACAGATGAAAATGTGACAGTCATTGAACTCTAAAATTCAAAGCAATTATTACTCAGAGTTCTAGAGATTTCCTATGAAAGGTTAGTGGAGACAAAATTGCATAAAATGGAATTATGATCCTCCTCTGCAATCTGACCAGACAGAGGAAGAAGACCCAAGAAAATGTCAAATAAACTTTTGCTCACCAATCAGCCCATGCCTTGAGACTTTTAATCGCTCTTTTTCCTTCTTTACTTTTATTAGAAAAAAACAAAAAAAACCAACTATAATGGTACCAAGACACATTTTAACAAGAAGGTTTTTGTTTGTTGTTTTTTTTTCCTCTCTCTCTCTCTCTCTTTTTTTTTTTTTTTTTTTTACTAAGGCCAGGTTTTTGAGTGATTCAAAACATTCTTTTGTGGTGTGATCATATTCATTCTGCACTAACACCTCTAGCCTTTTTTTTTTTTTTTTCAAACGCTTCTTGTTCTGATACGTTCAAACATCTTGGTGTTTAGGTTGGGGAAGCTGAGTTGTTGTTTATGAGTTATCTCCAGTGCTCAGATATCCGGCAGCTTTTTCCTAGGAAGTCAGCTTTGCACATGAGAGAAAGGAAAAAAAAAAAAACCAAACTGCAGGAGGAGAGGTGGGGGAAGGTTGAGAAAGTTGGAGAAGGGGGCAAAGATCAGAAAGAATAAAGCCTCGATATCCAGGATTGTCAAAGATTAAAGTCATGTGGACATTTCCATCCCTAGAAAGTTTTCCTTCTTTGGCCGGGAGCGGAGGCTCATGCCTGTAATCCCAGCACTCTGGGAGGCCGAGGCGGGTGGATCACCTGAGGTCAGGAGTTTGAGACCAGCCTGGCCAAAAAGGGAAAACACTGTCTCTACTGAAAATACAAAAATTTGCCGGGTGTGGGGGCGGGTGTCCCTACTCCCAGCTATTCAGGAGGCTGAGACAGGAGAATTGCTTGAACCCGGGAGGTGAAGGCTGCAGTGAGCCGAGATCGTGCCACTGCACTCCAGCCTGGGTGACAGAGTGAGACTCTGTCTCAAAAAGAAAAAAAAAAGAAAGTTTTTCCTTCTTCAAAATAGGATGTGAAAGGTGTTGAGTTGCACTACAATCTGATGGGGAGGGCAAATTATTCTTTAAAAAGAATACAGAGGTGTTCTTTTTCCTTCCTTAGAAATTGATGGATGCTAATTTATCCATTAATCTGCGTGGGGAAATTCCCCTCCTCCCATCTAGACTTGGTGAATGTCAGCACCACATAAAGCATTTTGATCTCTTAGCTGTGGCTAGAGTTGTTATTTGTCTGTCACATACATTCACTATTCAAACTTCCAAAGAGGAGCTTGCAAATGAATGTCCCCTATGAGTCTTCCTTATAAATGCTTGACAGAGCCAGGTTTTCTCAAGGATCCCTCATGCTTAAAAAGTTTTTAAAAGAATAATGAGAGAGGAGAGAAAAAACTATCACCCTACTGGTAGTAGTTCAAAGAGAAAATAAGACCAAATGCCAGGTATGAGAGGACTCACACGACGTTTCCCATAGGAATTGCCTGTGGAAAGTTCTCAAATGCTGAGACCAAGAAAGGAGGAAAGTGGCATTAGGCTCACTGGTTGCTGGTGAAGCCTCTGAAATTCATTTAATCAGCTCCAACAATTTTGAAGCATTAGCATAACAAATCCATCCATTGCACTGAGTCTGTGATCCTTCCTGGGAAGCCACACACCACAACTTCAGGAACCCATTCTGGATGGTTTCTGGAACATTCCATCCTCATACTAAATGTCTCTATCTGTCAAACAGTGTTCATCAATGCACTTAAACCAGCTGCTCTGGTCCTGTTCATACCATTATTCTATTCAGGAATACACTGCAGATTTGATAACCAAGAATTCAGTCTCCTTAAAATGTTCACAAGCGACTTAAGAAACATGGATGGGGAAAAAGAGGGGAAAAGAGCTGTTCTGTGTATCAAATTTGAAAAAAAAAAAAAGAAGAAGAAAAGAAAGAAAGAAAAAGGAAAAAAAAAAACTGTCCCAAGCCAGCTGACATGATTGGAGGCTATCCTGTCAATTTCCTGCAGAAAGCTGTCCTTCCGGAAGAGAGGAAATGAGAAACCCAGAATGGTCAGCGTGGAATCCATCCCTTCCCGAGAACTTACCAGCCTTCGCTTGGGCTTAATGAGGGGCCGGTTCTGTCCGTTCATTTTGTGGTAGAGCCCGCAGGCGTTGCACAGGTAGTGTCCCGTGCCATCTCGCCGCCACAGTGGGGTCGAGGTTGCCCCACAGTTCACACACTCCCTGCCTTCTGGAAACAAAAGCACAGATAAGCCACTTAGGGAAGGAAAACACGCAGGAAAGCTGACAGCATTTGGAACTGGGGGAGAAAAGTAAAATGGAGAACTTTTTTCCTTCTCCCTCCTCTTTTGGGGAGTGTGTCCACCCCCACCTCTTTCCAAGATGCTCCAAAGTTGAGCTGGGGAATGCTGTCCTGGCATGACCGTTCCCCCGACACACATGGAGGCGCCCGCAGAAGGGGCAGATGCATCGTTGCAACAGAACCCTGTTCTTGGCTTGCCCGACTTGATGGAGAAGATCGGGCAGGACCAAGGAGGAATGCAGATTCCAGCTACAAATACTTCCCCGAGAAAATCCTGAGCCCTGGATGGTGGCAAAAGGCAAACATTCCATTCATTTCCCTCAAAGGAAAAAAAGGAAGACAAAGGTGACCCATTATCATCATGGGTCTGTCTATAGAGATTGATTAAATAATGAAGATTAGGATAGGGGGAAAGGAAGGATTCATCAGTGGCTAGATATGTGAACAGATAATAAATAGATGCATAGATTGATCAATCGGCTGATTGATTTCACTAGCTAGGGTTTTAGATTTTACTTCCAATCAAACTGTAAATGTCCCTGGCTGGAAAGGAAGCGATTAGGACCCAGCAGGGGTTTCCATAGCTTTCCAGCCGCTGTTACGGAGACTGAAGTTAAAGTATGACCCCAGCCAGGGGGTGCAAGGGGGAAATGCAAACTTTAGGCAGGGAACCTGGAAGAGGGGGAGGGAGGGAAAAAGGAAAAGGGAAGGTTTGGGAGGACAGAGTGAAGCCAATCAGAGGAAGATCAGGAGAAGAGGCAAGTTAGCAAAGCGGGGTGGCTGCTCATTAACCAAGGCCTGCCTACAGTTTCTCTTTTCCCAAAAACACAAACAAACAAAATAAACGAAAAACCGGCCAGGCCGGTAGGAAGTTTGAGCAGCATTCACTCCCTCAGCCCAGGCTGGAAAGCGACCCAGACCCACCCAGAAAGCTCCTTGGAAGAATCCCTTAAATTACCATTTCAAGACATGGGGGAGTTGGCTAACTGATTTCAACTTTACAGGAGGAAGAGAAAGATGCTTTCTAGGAGAATCTCCTTGGTTTTGGGGGACCCAGGGACACACGGGTCTCTAGTGCCCAGTTCTCTGGGTGCCCAGAGAAAACCAGGACTCCCCTTCCTTGCAGGAACAGGAGGCTCAACTCAAGTTGGTCCCCCAGAGAGGGGAGACCCAGAGGAGGACCCCGGAGGGTAGGTAGGGAAGAAAAATGAGCTCTGAAGACTGTTTTATTTTAAGAGAGTAATTAATGACCTCCAACCTGCCTGGACCACTGGGGTAGAGGAAGAGAACCCAGTAGGGTGCTTGAGAATTTTGATTCCCCTAAAAGGAGGAAAAATCTGCCTTGGCAGATATGGGACCTATTGGGCCTTTGGAAAGCCCCAGATCAAGTAGGAGGGAACTAGGGGGTTCACACTTGGGGGCCTGTGATCCTCTCCAGGGGTAAGTTCTTCAGGAAAGTTAAAGACTTTTGCAAATGGAAGAGGGTCTTGCACCCTTGAAAGTCAGGGATGGTGCCCACTAGTTTTTGTCTACTTTGTTTTTAAAAAAAAAAAAAAAAAAAAATGAGGATGTAAGAGAGGTTTTTTTTTGCTCCACATTCCAAAAGGTTCTTAGCCTAGGGTCCCCAGAGAGCCTTCGCTGTGCCCCAGAACCCCTGAGATCAAACACAAACACGCTGCAGTGCATGCCAAAGGCGCCTTCCTAAGTACCCAACGGCTCTTCTCAGTTCTTGAAAAAGGCTCAGGCCTGAATCACACCCAGACACCTTTCAGTTGGGGTCAAAAGCCTGAGGGATGTGGCAGACTGGATGTGGGGGAGGCTGGAAAGAAAGAGTGAAGGGTGAGTGGGCGAGTAACCGGCTGCAGCCCAGTCAGGCCGCAGGCCTGCCTTTTTGTGTCCCTGGTGGCTGCTGGGTCAGCCCCTTCTGGGGCAGCACTGGCCCTGTCCCAGCTAGGACTGCAGGCCCACTCCCCACCCTGCCCAGACAGGGGACCCCCTCGGGCTCCTCCCCTACTTGGGCACTGGGCAGAGGGCAGTGTGAGGAGAGGCCGCTGTGGTTGGAGGCGGGGAGCGTGGTTGCCACCCGGCTCCTGGGCACCCTGGTGCTGGGGGGCCTCCCAGCCTGACATGATCAGTCTGATTTCCTCTCATTTGCAGGGTGGTGGGGAGGGTGATAGCTTCCTTTTCAGAAACACCTTGAAAGCTAGCAACGGTTACCTCTTCAACAAGGTTCTGCACACTAGGGTAATTTTCTGTCTTGATTCACTTGGCAAGTTTGCCATTGCCTCCTATGGGCTTTTCTTCTTCTTTTTTCCTTGCTGCCTCTGGTCTGTGACTTCAGCAAACAGCCAATTTTCCTAATGGAGGCCCTGACTCTCTCCTGCCTTCTTTCCTCCCCTCTCCTCAGCCCTGCCTGTCGTGAGCTGCTCAGGCAGACACCTCTCTCTTAGGTGACAAGAACCACAGAGCGGCGAGGCCTCTTGACATTCAACAGCTGCTGGCAAATGCCTCTTGCTCCGCCTTGGCCTGAAACCCTTAAACCAGGCTGTGGGAGGGGGTAGGGAGCAGGGCAGGAGCTCGATCAGACGACAGTGGAGGGAGATGCCCAACTGGAAAGGTGGCAGGGGAGCTAACAAGCGGCCCTGAACACAAAGACTCTGTCTTTGTTTGCAAAAGCCTTGTCCCAGCCCCGAAAGCCCAGGCGTTAAGACAGCAATAGGTGCCCTAACCACAACTTCAACCGTTTCCAGCGACAACCCCAAAAACTCTCTCTTCTCTGTGTCCTCCTTCAGCAAATGCATTTGCAAAGAAGAGGTTAAAGGGGGGAAAAAGAGAGAGAGAGAGAGAGCAACCACTAAAACCAAGAGAATCCCCTCCTGAAGAATTCCCACCACCTCCACCCCCTGCACAAGGAGGGGCTTCTCGAAACTTCCCCTCCACACTCCCAAAAGTCCCAGCTCGCTCGCCGCCCCCGCCAGGTGTGCTGTTCTTGGTTTTCATGACTGTGAGAAAGGAATTAAGAAGGAGGAAGTAAAAAGGCCAAATTGAAATGGCCTCCTCTCCTCCTCGCCAAAAAAACCAAAATCGGTGTATCGGTATTCCTAGCTCTGGCTTAGGGAAACCACGGCCCTCTCTTTCTCCCCTCCATGTTCAGAGTCTTACGGAAAGAAATGAGAGGAAAGAAAAGACTAAACTTAAGGCAGAAAGTGTGCACAAGATGGGGAGAAATCAAACACGGAAATGAGGGTAAAGAAACCAGAGTATCTTGGAAAAGTCACTCTGTCCCCTCCCCCAGCACAAACCACTACCCCGGCCTCAGATACCACGAGCTCTCCCCAACCTCATAGCCTTACCAGAAAAGAGAACTTAAAAAAAAAAAAAGAAAGAAAAAGAAAAGAAATCCCATCACAACCTCAAAATGCACAGGTCTGCTCTCTTTCGATTCAGCGCCCCAGCCTGTGTTTCTGAGTCAAGCTGCACCCCACTTCTTAATCCTTCCCTCCACCCCCAAGCCCAGCCCCTGCCAGGCACCGTGGCCACTTTGTGCCTCCGGCTCTCCCGGCCTCTTGCTTTCTTTTTGACTCCACCAGCTAGCCTGCCTCCCTCTCCCTCCTGCCTACTTTCATGTACTGAACATGCAGGTCTGAGTTCTTCTGTCAGCCTAACCGCATCCGGACTCTATTAAAGTTCCTGGCTCGGGATAAACAATGCAACTGTCGCGTGCAGCAGTCTGAAAATAATTGGATTAGCTAAAACATATCAACTAAATAGAGACAGTCCTGCTCAGGCAGTCGGAGTGAATGTCACCCTGGAAAAAAACCCTGAAAACTGATCTCATGGTCACTGGGCTCCCAGAGTACTCCCTCTGAAGTTTTTCAAACCCGAGCTTTGGGAGCTCGGTTTCAAGGCTGCTCATCTCATCCCTAAAAGACAAGTGATTTTCACGATTGCTTTCTATATAGGATCTGTAGAGAGAGAGCGGAGGCAAGATACCTGGAGCCGATCAGAGAAGAGATGCCCACTCTGAAATGGACACGCCTAAGGAGACATCAAAATCTTCACCAAACCCTGTCTAAAAATACAGTTAAATCAATATCAGAGAATTCCTAGCTCTCTTTTGACTCAATTACTTTGTTTAGAAATGGAATTGGTGATAGATCGATTTATTTTTAAAGCCAAAGTATTTTGTGTGGGGTTTTTCTTCATGCAAGTAATGACACCAATTGAATAAAAATGCAGCGTGCTGCTAGGCAGCGTTTGCATTTTGGAAAGGAACAGAGCACAGGAAGCTGAGATACACACCTGGAGCACTTTTCCGTTCCTTTCTACCTCCTCTGGCTGCAGCTCAGCCAAGCAATATGTCCTAATACGGCTTCCTGCCCCTGACTGCACTGAGAGCTCTAGGAGACGCTGCAGGTAACTAACTGGGCCAGGCGACATTTGATTTTCATTCAACTCTGCTTCCCCAATGCAAAGCCACCGCTTTCTCCCAGTTCAGCTGAGAGCCCCCTTTTGCACGCAGAGAATATGCGTGCAGCTTTGGCCAGGCTCATGCACACACACTTTGTGTCTACCTGTCTAATAAAGGACTGTCCTCACTGCGTGGTCCCCTTTGAGCTGAGCGAGAGGAACAGTCAGAATGACAGAGGCCAAAGGGGTCATAGAGGGACCTGTGTTTGTTTAGGCTTGAGGAGGTTTCGTTTTAGCATGAAACACTCAAGATTTATTCCCTCGGCCTTCCATTTGGTCTTGGAAACTGACTAAAGGTTACCAGCCCAATCCAGAAGTCCTGCGACAGGCAGAAGAGGGCATGACTTTGTTTTTGTTTGTCTTTTTTCCTATCCCAGCTCATTGGGGGGTTTTAAATCAGATCCCACTTCCCCTCTGCTTCCGAGGCCAGGCGTGAGCTAGGATGGGAGGACATGCAGTGCCTTCCCGGCAGGAAGAATGGGAAGAATGGCATCTCAGCAGGCTTTGGGACACCCCGGCTCCCCCGAGGGGTCCCTCTGGGTGCGGCCCTGGATTGAGGAAAAGGGGAGGAGGAAGGAGAAAAGGCTCCAGGGGAGAGCTGGCTCCTACCTGTGCTGGACCGGGCCTTGGGCCTGGACTTGCATCCGAAGCCGGTGGGGGAGCCGCCCAGCAGGCTGCTGGGCGGGAAGAGTCCGGAGCTGTACTCGGGCACGTAGGGCGGGTAGGTGGTGATGGGGTGGTGGGCCGACGAGGAGGCCCCACCCAGGGCGGTCATGCTGCCACGGGAGTGGGACGACTCCAGCTTCATGCTGTCGGGCAGCGGCACCTGATACTTGAGGCACTCTTTCTCGTCCTGCCGGGCCGAGCCGGCCGAGCCTGGGGCGGACAGCGATGGGTCCGGGGAGACGTCCTTCGGCGGGGTGGGCGGGAAGGTGAAGAGGTGCGGGCTGGCGTGGCCCCCCGACAAGGAGGAGGACGAGGCCGGGGGGTAGACGGAGAGGGGCCCCGGGGAGCCGTGGTGGATGGACGTCTTGGAGAAGGGGCTGAGATTCCAGGGGGAGGCGGTGTGGTGGCTGCCCAGGGCTTTGCCGCCGTCCAGCCAGGGCAGGGATCCATGAAGCAGAGGCGGGCGGCACACCTGGCTCCCTGTGGGGCAACGGGGAAAGGGCAGGAGAGAGAAGGAGGGTGAGTGTGGCCCTGGGAGGCCGTCAGGGACCCCTGGGGAATCTCTACATCGCATCGGCCTCCCTTCCAGCAAAAGCCCGGGCTCAGGCCCACTCTCTCATCCCGGCGGTCCCCGGAGTACCTGCCTGGCACACCTGGGGGTCAGGCTGGGGACAGAATCCTTCACCCATCTCTCCCACAGAGATGTCCCATCAAACGCAGCAGAATGAAGGGCCTGTGGCTGACACCCGAGAGGTTGCTGCAGAGGGGGAGAAGGGCCCCTCTGCTTATTTGGCCTCTCCAGATACACTGCCTAAATCACATTCCCCAAGGTCTCTCTCTAGAACCTGACTTGATTTATGGGTTTCCTTCAATGGCCCTGAGTTCCCTGACTCGGACTTAATCCCAGCCAGCCTGATAAGAGAGCCGGCTGTGAGTGAGGAGGCCTGAAGGATGGAGCCCGGCCACACAACTGCTCCACACCAGAAAACGACCCTGGAGTCAGGCCCAGCTCCCAGCACCAAATGCAGGAAGGAGAGGCCTTGGGACAGAAGTCAGGAGACTTTCAGGGTTAGTTTCCGGAAACCTAACCCAGTGCTTGCTCAGAAACGGCCAGGCTGCCTGCAAAAGGCCTAAAATGGGATTTGCAGGGACATTTTCATTGCTCGGGCTGTTGGAGAAAGTTCCCAAGGCTGGACCCTGGGATGGCCATTTTCTCTGCTTTTCTCACCCTCCCAAATCAAAGAAGAGGGAGATAACGTAAGCCCCATGCACCCTCAATAAAGCTATGATCCCACCAGTGCCATAGGTGAATTTTCACCTGAGCCCCTAAGACACAAAATTCCAGTTGATGTGTATATTTTAAATGAAAGATGACGCAGACACAGAGTCTGATTAGCCTTCATTTAAAACGCACAATCTTAAGGTGGCTGTAACTCATACACTCTGAGGGGTACATTTAAAAAGCAAGTGCAAATCCACACACTTCTTGATCTTTAAATCCGGTACCTGCCTCAGCATTTGACATTCGATTCAACCATTAAGAACAATACTGAAACTAAAATCTTAAGAGAGAGGAAGGGGAGGGGAGTGGAGAGGGAAAGAGAGTTCTCTGAACACCAAGGGTCAAGATTCATATTATGCAGGAAGTAGTATAGTAAATAATATTAAGTCTGCCTCCACCGCATTTCCACCTAACTGCTGATCTGCACAGAACGTGGGCAAAGAGCGCCCCATCCGCAGAAACGATTGTTTAAAACCTGGCGACAGCACGGTAGAGGACGCCTGCTGCCGGAGGGGCTATGTCATCCGTGCCAAGGCAGGCTCTGAGTAGGGGGATCAGGGCAGAATTCGGTCTGGCTGGACTCAGGAAGCCCCACACTTTTTCTGCCCGATGTTTTACCCCTGTTTCTTCTTTAGGAACAAACTTAGAGCTGGAAAGTGTTCGATCTTTTTTCCTCAAACTACACAGGCCTGGTCTTCTTTTTTTACATTTCAGAACTCTCCTGAAATTCTCCAGGTGAAAAGGGGAAAGAGGTGGTACTGGAATTGCCTTTATTTAAACGGGAGTGTATGCTACATCTTAGGTGGGAGGCTAATGGAGGGCAGTACCCAGAGACAGAGTAAGGCAAGAGTTGCAGGCAAGGAGGCAACTTGAAAGCAAAGACGCAAGAAAATTCTGTGCAGCCGGGAATCTGGGAAATCTCAGATCCCTCAAACTTAAGACAGGGGTCTTCCCCCCCCAAACCCCTTCAGCATCAGAATTCCATTCCTGAAGCCAGGAGGTAAGAGACCTGTCTAAAAACCAAAGGCACTAGCTTTGGGAAAAGGTCAAGGAGAAGGGTGTGAATAAATAGGTCTCTGGGGCCTTTCTGAAAATGTGCGAATTGAGGCACGCTGGCAGAGGACCCCCCCCCCCCCCCACCCCGCCCACCCCGCCTAGAAAGAGCTAGCGGGTAACAGGGAACGCCAGGTTTTTTGAAAGAGCCGGGTTCCAGCCGTGCTTGGCCGGCGCCGGCTACCGGGCCCAGAGAGCCCGGACCCGCAGAGGCAGAGCCAGGGCACCCCGCGCCTGGGGACATCCCGAGACACCCCCCCCCCCAAAACCTGCAGCCGCGCAGAGACGGAGGGTTGCGGCCTGGCGCCCGCCAGGTGAGCGCCAGGCCCCAGGGCCACCAGCCGGGAGAGGCGCCTGCTGCGACTCTTTCAAAACACACTCTCGCGACGAGCCAGAGGCCTTCCTCGCCCATTTCCGGGCCCCAATTTTTTTGTAAATGAACCAGGAACGGCAGATGGGGGCTTTCGCTTGACCTCTCCCCGCCCTCAGGTCCCTCCCGACCTCCCCGAGCCGGGACGGCTGAAGCGGTCGGCGGGAGCCCCGGCACCCCGGGCGCACTCACCGTGGTGGGTCGGAGGGTACCTCTGCACCGTGGCCCTGACCGAGTTTCCATAGTAGGGCGGGACGTGGTTGCCTTGACCGTCGATGTTAAAAAGCACATCCACCTCCTCCGGCAGCGGGTACTGCGCCGCGTCCATGTAGGAGTGGCTGAGGCCCGGGTGGTGCGTGTCCGGATGCTGCCCGTTGAGCACGGCGGGGTGGTGGTGGCTCACCCAGCGCGGCTGGTCCGCCGTCACCTCCATGGCCTCGGCTGCGCTCGCGCCCTCTCGCCGGGCCCGGAACCCGCGCGCGGGGAGGGAGGGCGGTCCGCCTGGGAGGTCGGGGGGCTCCTGCCGTCGGAGGGTCGGGGGTCGTTGAATGATTTGCTTTCGGTGGGGGGATGGGAAGGCTGGGAAGCAAAGGTGAGCAAAGGAGAAGGTTTTTTAAAAATTATCTTGGAGGGGTCGTTTAGCAAAGAGAAGAAGGGGAAGACAAAAATCCAAAAACTGGGTACGGCAGGATAAAATGGGACCAGGTTGTAAAAAGGGGCGACGACTCTGCAATTCTGCGAGCCAGGCTCCTCTGCACCGGGGTCCTCAGCCGCTCGGAGGCGGAGTCCCTCCTCGGGTCACCTGCAAGGGAGAGAATGGGAGACCTGGATGAGCCCCTGAGTTGCTGGAGTGGCACAACCTCCCCTCGCGCCGCCCGCCCGCCCAGCGCACCCGAGACCCGCACAGGAGCGCGGGGACACGGCCGCGGAGCCCGCAGGGTTCTCGGGGACGTCCCTGCAGCCCGGCTCGCGGGAGCCGGGGCTGGCTGAGCAACTTGGAGGGCAAGTCCCAGGGCTGACTGTTACAACTTGGAGGACAAGTCCCTCCCTCGGGGACACCGGTCCCGGGACCGTCCTCCCAGCCCCTAGAAAACCTCCAAAAGAGGAGAGTTGAGTTTCTAAAATTGATTTAGGTCCTCCCAAGTGGTTGGGGGCAAAAAATCAAACTTAAAAAAAAAAAGTCACCAGTACCAACCTGGGTAGCGAAGAGCAGAGAGGAGGAGGAGGCGGCGGCGTACGACCTGCTCGGTCAGATTGCGTTGCTCGCTCTGTCTCGCTCTCCCTCCGTCTCTCTCTCTTCTTCTCTCTCTCTCTCCCTCTCTCAGTATTTTTTTTTTTTTTTACAGGGAATGCATTCTTTCTGAAAGTATCAAGACGGCGCCAGGCAGCTCAGTGTTCGCAGACAGCTGTGGCGCGACGCAACTTAAGGAGGTTCTAGTGTCATCCGCGCCGGGGGGGAGGAGCCTGGCGCTGGCGAGTAGGGGACAGGATCCCCGGCACAAGGAAACTGCAACCCAAACCCGCTCCAGGACTTCTCCCCCCGCCCCGCACACCCCCGCCCCTCCTCCCGCCCCTCCACTGACCGGAAAGGGGCGCCGCAGAGGGCGGCCGCCGGCGGAGGGGCGGCGGGCAGGGTGGGCGAGGCCCGCGGGGCTTGGGGGCGGACGGGAGGGAACGCGCGCTCTGGCCCTTTAAATGTAGCCGCGGCTCCTGCCAATTCATTCGGGTCGGGTGGACGATTCCGTCCCGGTGCAGCCAGCCTGCCCCATTCATGAAGTTCATTTCGATAGGCAGAATTTTCTTTTTCAGACTTTTAAAAAATAGGCACGCATGGATCATTATTAGGATCCAATGCAGGGTGTTTGGGAGAGCGCATCGATGTGGGGAAACGTGAGCGTTAAATTGATCAGAAAAACAAAATGTTTCATGTCAAGGTATTTTGAGATTTGCCTCTCGGGCCGACTTCCTAAGAGGGTGAGTCATCGGATAAAGGGGAGATGCCTTTGACTGGAGCGTCCGCGTCAATTTTGTTGTCATTGTCACCTCTTTCCCGAGCCTTCTGCGCTCTCAAGCCCCCAGAGTGAACACGCTTCAGCTTTTGCAGCTGCCCTTTCCAGACCTAATATTTGTAATCAATGTGTGCTTTTGACTTGAGTGGCAACAGTAAGGGATGAGAAGGGGGGAGGGGAGGAAGAGACTGGCTCTAACTCATTCCCCGAGTACGCTCAGTGTAGACGGACAGAAAGAACTCGGTCTTCACTCCAGGGACCCAACTTTTCCTTTCGCCCCGCCCGGAGCCCTACTTACTCCGGCTCCCGGCGTTTCTCCCACAGTCGAGGAAACCAGCCCTCGGTCTGCACCGACCCCAATCCCGGCCTCTGGTCGGGACTCCACGGCGACCTTCCCCGGCTCGCGGGTCTCCAGGCCACGCTCTGCGCAGTGGCACCCCGGGGCGGAGGGCACGCGGCTCCGAGGTGCCCCAGCGAGAGGGGCGGGGCGAGCGGGGGCGGGGCCTGGAGGGACCAATCAGCGGGCGAGGCCTTGGCCGAGCCGCGATTGGTCCGCCCCGCGGGTTTCAACCTGCACGG
Source organism: Gorilla gorilla gorilla (assembly GCF_029281585.2). Taxonomy (NCBI): domain Eukaryota; kingdom Metazoa; phylum Chordata; class Mammalia; order Primates; family Hominidae; genus Gorilla; species Gorilla gorilla. Next base: position 17,049,488 of record NC_073232.2, on the reverse strand, counting down.
CCCGCTCGGTCCTTTGAGCCACTGCATCCCCTAGCGGCGCCCGGGTGGCTGCAGCCGCTGGCCCGAAAATGCTGCTCGGGCGAGCAGGGGTCAGGCGGGAAAAGAAGACTCCAAATCCACTCTCTGCTCGCCCCCAGGGCAATGCTGCCAGGAGAGGGAGTGGGTTCCCCCGCAGGCTATCCCACCGATGGGGCTGAGAGCTTAATTTGGGGTTTTATTTGAATTGGAGACATTGTTCCCTCTTCGCTCCTCTACCCCATAAAATTCCCTACAAATGCAAAAATTCGAGATAGAAGAAGCCGTCCCTGAAAGTAGGTTCTGAAGGATTCCTTTCATGCGGTGAAGGAACAACAACAATATTCAACTTCACCTTGGTGTGTGAGGGTCGTCGTGTTTTAAAACACTATCCCTGTAGAAAGATTAGTGAAATGTATTGGAAGAAGTAGTGGAAACGTGAATCTTCCTGGTCTTGCGTTTGGATCTTCTTTGGAGTCCTCACCTTCTTAAATCTGATGTTTGTTTGAAATCAGGGCTGAGTTTCCATATATAGGACAGAAAGAAAGAACCCCAATTTTTTAAAGAAAGCTCCCCCCCCCCACCCACGTTTCTCCTGAGCCCACTTGGTCTCCCGTTATTAGGCGGCCCAGTTAAGAGGCATCGATTTTCCTTTCGTTCTCTGACCACTCGTCTCTCCTGGGCCAGCCAGGCTGCCCGCATCTTCTCCTGCTCACAGCGCTCTCTAAACCTTTTAATTATTTAGTTGCTGTCTAACATTCACCGGAAACCTCTCCATAAACAAGGAGAAACGAACGCACACGCATTTTTGCTAAGAAGCCCGGGATTAAGATTAAGGATACAAGCTGAAAGAAAAAATGAAAAATGCTTCTCCGCGCGTCAATCGAGGGGTGGATGCGCCACGCAGCGCGAGCCCAGCTCACAGCCACGCGTAAGACCAAAAGCTGCCATGGGTTCTGCCCGCGGAGACCTCAGAGCCGAAGAGAGAAGTCCCCGCGACAGAAACGCTGCGGATGCCAGGTCTTGAAAATGCTGACTTCTGAGGCTAAGAATTATTTCAAAGACAAAAAGAAAAGACTGGTGAGGAGGCCTTCCGGTGCAAGGGCGCCTATCCGCTAATTTTGGATGGGGAAGTGGGGATTATTCGTTTAAATTCAATCGCCAGCACCAAGTTGGACTGGCCGGGGATGGAGAAGGGCAACCCCCACCTTTAGAAAAATAAAAGATCTCGAAGGTCCTTCTTGGTCTGGGTGGTTTGAGGCTGGCAGAGAGGGGTGGGGGGCCTGGGGCTGGATGCCCCGGGTAATGGAGCCAGCCGGTAGGGGGTATTTAACATTTAATTCCCAGCCGGTCCGCCCCAGTTCCCGGACTGACAGTGGGTAATTGGGAGAGAGGACGTTGCTCTTTTGATGGCCCGCGCCGGCCAGTCTCGCCGACGCCACACTGGGTTTGACGTCACGGGCCCAGCCCCGGAGCCCGGAGCACAGGGCAGCGGGGGAGGGAAAAGGATGGGAGGGGGATGCCGAGGAGGGAGGGCCGAGGTCGGCCTCGGGACCCACGGGGAAGGAAGGGGGAAGGGAGCGAGGCTGGAGAGGCTGCGGCGTGTGGCCTGAGGCGGAGAGCCGGGCTGCGGGGGTCCGGGCCAGGCCAGGCGCCGGCCTGACCCGCCTCGCCGGCAAGAGCAGGCCGGGCTTCCTCCTCCCTTGGCGGGCGGGGGAGGGAAAGGGGGCTCCTGGCCGGGGGTAAGGGGGAAAGGTGGTCCTGATTCTCCCTGTGCCACCGCCACAAAGCTGATCCTGGTCTCCTGCGGAGAAGCCTGAGCGCCTTCCCGCAGACCTGACGCGACCCCCTCCCAGGTACCTGGGCCTCGGCATGGTCTAGCGAGTCCCCTTTCTCCCAAGGAGCAGCCGGCGGAGCTCGGGTGGAGGAAAGCGAGGAGGCGACCAGGAGGATGCCGCCGCCGCCGCCGCAGGGCCCGGGGCTTCTGCAGGGCGCAAGGCCTCCCTCACCAGGGTAAGGGGCTGGCTATCAACCTGGACGCCTGGGACCCTGGGAGCAAGCATCCCGCAGCCGAGCAGGCGACGGCGCGGCCACCGCCTGGAGAGGAGCCGGGGCCCGGGGCGGCGTGCGGGTCGGCGGCAGCCGGCTTGGCCTATCCGAAACCCCAGGCCTGGAAGCGGCTGCTTTAGGCGTCAAGTTGAGCGGGGTATGTGTGTCCTCTTGGGGAAAAGGTGAGAAATGGAGCCGGACTTTCTCCGCTCAGTAGGGGTTAAGCTACCACACACACCCCCAAACACATGCCCACGTGCAAGTCCCTCCCACCCGCCCTCCCAGGGGCGAAGAGACCCTTGTCCCAGTGGAAGTGGGGAAACCCAGTCGGGTACAGAAAGCAGAGGCCATGGCGCAGAGAGGAGGCGCGGCTTTCTGGGGCTCAGCCCTAGGGCTACAGACCCAGGGCGCGGAGATGCTCGCGGCCGGGCCACCCACCAGAGCCAGGCAACTGGCGCTTCCAGGCGAGCTCCGCGGGGCCGAGGTGCCGGGAGAAGCGGCCCCGGGCGCCCGCGCGCTGCCCGACCTGGGTAACAGGCAAAGCGGAGCCCCGGGGTCGAAGTCCTAAAGTTACTAATCCCGCGGAGGGGGAGAGAGCGTGCCTCGGGCCGCCCGGGGCGGTCATTTGAGCGTGTTTACTTAAAGACTTTGCAAGCAGAGCGCGCGCGAAATCGTCGGATTTCCAGCGAGGTAGCAAATATTTGCAGGCAGGAGAAAGAAGCGGAGCCGAGCCGAGCCGCCGAGTCCCTCCCCCCCGGAGCCCCGGCGCCTGCCTGGGCGGTCCCGGCCGCGCAGTTAAAGACAGAAAAGAAGCCGGGAATCTGCGGGGCTGGGGGGCGGGGAGCGACACCAAAGGCCAGAAACTGCAGCACGGCCCGAGGCCCTGGCGAGCTGGGCCTGGGGGAGGAGAAGTCCCTTCCCATTCCAGCTCGATCAATCTTGCTGGGCTGCGATCGGTCAATAAAAACGGTGTGAAGCGGCCGCTGTCGCTGTGAGTCTGGGGAGGAAGTGGAGGCCAAAGGTGTCGAGGCCGGCGCCAGTACCCCGCACCAGCCGGGTCCGCGGCCCCGCGGTCTGCACGTCGCAGGCCGGGGGCCAGAGCTTTGCCGGCAGCCGAGAGCGGCCCAGCGGGGCCTTTAATTGGGTGTCTTCATTTTAATAGAGGCCATTGTTCGAGCAATTAGCGAAAGACAATAACCGCCCAGAGGCGTTTAATTCGATTCCCTGCGCCCGCCGCAGTACGCACCGGGGCGCTCTGGAAGAGTGGCCGAGGCTGCGCGGAAGGGAGGGTCCGCTTGGGGAGGCGCCGGCTTCTTTCCTTGCTTGCTTTGCCTTCGGTGTGGGAATTGTAAAGGGCGACTGGGGCAAGATGAAAGCGGGGCGAGGGCGACCTGAGCCAGGCCAGGGCCGGCCTCTCTAGCCCACGCCGGGCGCCCGCGGGACCGCCGCGCCTTTCGCGGCGCGCGTCCAGCTGTGGCCGCCGCGGAGGTCCCCAACGCCTTTTCAAAGGAGAGAAGCCGGAGGACTGGGCCGTGAAAACTGGCCTCCTTCCTCCTTAGCCCCGGGTCCCCATTTCTGTCACCCGAACCATGTCCATATTTCCTTCCCTATGGTGGGAGGAGGGGCAAAGGAGAGATCCCGGGTATTGGCGCGCGCACACCTCCGTCTCCAACCCAGCCAGCCTCACCGCCCCCTCCTCCGCCTCGGCCCCTGGATTAGGTTACCCTGGCCGAGCGAGGGTTTTTACTGGATAGGACTATAGCACAGGTAAAGCTGTATAAACAGCTCGCCGGCTGCCGGGCGGGAGGGTTATGCCGGGGACACGGCTCCAGGCGCCGCCGCTGGCCCCGGCTGCGCGGGCCACACCGCGGGGAGCCCGCTGCGGCAGGGCGCCCCGGACTGCGCAGGTTAAATACATATTATCTCTGCCTCTGCCACTCGGGCCCCCGTTTTCTTTCCCTTGCGAGCTGAAATGCGGAGAGCGGGGAGCAAGACCTAAACGGGAAGAAAAGGCAGCCGGGCAGTGGGCAATGCTGGTTGAGGATCCCGGCCCAGCAAGGCTGGCTCTCTCCAAACAAAACCCAGAGAGCAGGGAACTTGGGGGAAAGCAGAGAAAGAGGGACCCTAAAACTCACTGGCAATGGGAAGATGATGGAGGCGGGTGCGTCCAAGGGGCAACTCTCCTCGCGGCTCCCACGCCCACGCGCCCCGGGCCAGGAGTCTACCTTCCCCGTGAAATGAGCTATCGTTTTGGGGATGGTATGTGATTTGATTTACCCTTTTTTCTTTTCCTTCCTTTAGTTCTTTTTTCTTTTTCTTTTTTCTTTTTTTTCTGTTTGTTTGTTTGTTTTGCTTATTCATCTATCACCGTTTAAAACTCGGAAGGAAACCCGCCCAGGCGAGGAGGAGCCGCGAGCCGTGGGGAGAGTCAAAAAAGAGGAGATGCGCTGGGAGATTCCCCCCGCCCCCGCACTCCGCCCCCAGCCCGGCCCCGGCCTCCACTTCGAGGGATCCTGACCCTCCCACCGCCACTACCACCTTTTCCCCGGTTGAGAAAACCCCTGATTGTAGCAAGATAAAAATTGGGTAGGTAGGGGTGCAGCGGAAAGGGGGAGACAGGAAGGGAGAGGGCAGGGGATTTCTGCTTTCGGGTTTAACAACTCACACGTGAGGCGAGTGGCAGCTGGGGGGAGCCCTAGGTTGGGTGGGAGAGAAGGAACTCGCCTTGAGGGTGAGTGGAAAGGAATTGGAGTCACCCTGGAGGAAAAGTGCCCTTTTCAGCTCTCTCCCTCCCTCCTGGCCTTGGCAGGTGGGGGGACAGGTGGGTGCCACGGGAGAAAAAGAAGGGGTGGAGGCAGCCCAGCCGGCGTCCCTGGGTCTCCCGGGCTTTGGACCTCTTACCCTGCCCCCAGTGGCATCAGTGACTCTTAGCCAGGGGCTTGCTACTTCTAGACCCGACCTCTCCTCCGTCCCAGGGGGCCCCTCAGCCACACCGCTATAGCACCCAGGACTCCGGCCCCTGCACCAAGGAAAGGCTCCAGCCTGGCAGAAATTCACCCATTTCAAGGCTTGGCCCACCAGGCCTTAGCATTGCCGGGTGAGGTGGGGTGCAGGCGGTGTTCAGTCTGGCCAGTCGGAGTCACCTGCTCCACTCCCCCGGCCTGGTCACCCACATCCTCACAGCCACACAGCTCCTGAGCCCCCTGGCCAACCACAGCCCCAACCCCCAGCGCTGGCCTCAGCCGAGTCTCCTCCGTCTGCTTCAGTTTGGCCTTTTAGGAGGAGAAGGAGGGCTTTATCTGGGGACTATTGTGTTTTGACTCATCTAGATTAGCCTAGGAGCTGGAGTGTGATTGTAGCGGGACACTCTGGCAGGGGATGTGTTCACAGCAGGGATAGGAAAAGAGGGGGAGGGGGACTCCATTCAGATCTTGGAGACAGTAGAGGCGCGCTTTTAAAAGCACAAACCGTTCTTGTCTTCCTTTGGACATGCTAGAGACCACCTGGTAAAAAAAAATCCATGTTTGTGCCCGACTCAGAGGTGCAAAGGAGGAGGTTTGGCATGCGCACCCTTCTCCCGGCCTCCCTTGGTCCCGGACTGCCCCCTACCCGCAGCCCCTCCCTCCGGGCAGCTCAGCTCTAGGCTGCCTTCCACCTCGCGGACCCTAAGCAATTTGTTATATAAAACAAAACAGCAACCAGACGCATGTGCCTGTTCTTCACTAACGCCAGCAGACCGGCAGCGACGGACACCCGGTGGACCTCAGCCGGGACGCCTCGGGCAGCAGCTTCTTGCCCGCTGCCGCACCCACCTCTGCACCCCAGCTCGGGTCAGCCCAGCAGCCAAAGCAAAAGGGGGATTCCTCAGTTTGCTCCCTTGGAGGCTACAAAGCCTCTCTCTGGTTATTCCAACCATTAAGTAAAAAAGAGGTGATGGGAAAGATTTGGTCTGCACACAAAGATATACCAGGAGAAGAATGCACATTTATGTGTAAAATGGCTTAGGCACCAAGAATGAGACATCACTTCAGTGCAGCCTAGAAATAGTTAAAAATAACTGAATGCTAGAGGACAGAGGTGGTTTTGGAATCTGCCCCACACTCCTTATCAGGATCCCTAATTCCCTGCCACCTCCTATGGTTCCAGGACGCAAACTGCTTTAACCTCCAGAAGAGGGGTTTTCAGCCACCTGGCTCCCACCTACCTGACGGTTCCCCAGGCACTCTGTGTGACCCAGGGCAACTGGACAACCCAACAGAAAACCCCTACCAAACAATGCTTAGGGCTTCCCACTCCCATCCCTTCTCTGCGCCCCTGACTGTCCCCACCTCGTTTATATTCTGCAAGAAGGCAGGGTGCAAATGTCAAATAAAGAAAAATGCAGCTTGCCAGGTCTTCTTGCTTTCGGTGGGGACAGAATAGCCCCAGTGCTGGGGCTGGCAGAGATCTCTCGTGCAGAGTGGAGGATGGGCCCGTGGATTGCAGCCGCCCCGCATTTTCTAAGCCCTGCGGCTTCTTGGGCCAGGGACTTAGGGCTTTACGGGGCAGCTGGCTGGGAGCTGCAAGCAGGGCCTCCTGCTTGATCCCACCGAGAGACTCCATAATCAGACCCCCTATACGACCCGACACCCAATGGGGTCTTGGTCTGAACTGACACCACGCCCCGACTGGGTTCAAATGGGTAGAAAACAATTCCGTTCTTCTGAATGGCACAAACATGTCATGGTAAGCCCCTGAGACACACAGACACACACACACACACACACACACACTGCCAGCCATTTGGGCCCCCAAGCATCTCATTTACAGATGCCTGGATGGACTCAACCTGCCTGGCTAGACCCCCCGCCCATCCACTGCCACTGCCACTACCTTCTCGGCAGCAGCTGCTAGGCAGAGGAGGCTTTGGAAATGCTACTTCATCATGGATCCCTTTAAAGTTCTTAATCTCCCATCTGCGACCCCAGCATCCTGGTGAGCATGGACAATAGGGAGGAGAGAAGGACCAGGAAATATGGGAACCAAGCCGAGGGAGATGCCGCGCCATTGGACTCACTTTCCCCCCTGCCCTTGCCAGAATCACCAGTGTCACTTTCCTCAGGCACCCTGTTGGTGTCCGAGAGAAAGAAAAGGCGTGTATAGCAGCTGTCCTGCCCAGATTCACTCCACTTCCTTGACATTTTAACAATATCTGTCTTCAGGGGGGAACTGCCTCTGAGTGACTTTTTGGAGGTCTGTTGGTCTGCTGTCCCGGGAGTTAAGTCCAAATCTTGTCCTCTCTGCCCCTTCCGCTTCGGATGCCCCTGGGCACCCTCTGGGGAGGCTGCGGTTTTCTCACCCACCTCAGGGTGCTCCTGGAAGCAAAGAAGCCTCCGGACCCCTAGCTTCCCGGGGGTATGCCAGATGCAGACACATCTGGGTTCCAACTTTATCTTACAGCGCAGAGCTGTTTCTTTAATTATATGCAGAGACAATGAGCCTCAACACACACTTTTAAACAGAGGAAAATAAACATGAAATTGACACAGAAGCCACCTTTAGGAGAAGGCTCCTGAGCACAGGGGTTGTTTTCCCCAATCCTCTGCCCTCCTTGCAGTGGGAAACGTGTCTCCGGCCCTTTCCAAGCATTCCCACGGGCTCTCATTCTTCCGTTGGGTTTTTCTTCACATCCCTACTTCTACCAGCTCTTTCCTGCAAACGAGGACATCCACACACTCACACACCGTACCCGCCCAAGGTCACCACAGAAACCCAGAGATTTCCAGTGACCAAAAAGAACAATAAGAACTGGGTTCTAGTTTAATTTCTTTCAGAGGGAGTCTGCCCTTTGGAGAGGAGGCCTCCTCCTAACTCTCTCCACGTGGAGCGGGCAGAGGGAGTGCGGAGTTAGAGAGGGAAGAGAGTGATATTCACTGACCTGGGCAGCTCGCTCCCGAGGGCCAGCTGTTTTTTATTTTTTTTCGTGACTCGCCCGGAGATCTGAAGGCAGAAATGACAGGCAGAGTTCGCCACTGTGGCCGCCGCTGCCGTCCTGGCCGCTGGAACTGCTCACCGCATCTCAGGCGGGCTTCCAGCGAGAGGTAAAACCTGGGCGATGTGCGTTCTTCCTGGGAGCCCCCTCCCCTCCGCCTTCTCCTGCTCACTGTAGAGAGCGGAGCTCTTCCGGGTTGCGAAGAGGGAAAGGGAGGGAGGGAAGGAGAAACAGCGAGGGAATGAATTTCACCCCCTTTTGCAAACAGGCAAACCGCACATCAGGGGTGTGTGAAACTGACAGATCTGGCGGGGGTGGGGAAAGGCGGCCTGAAATGTGACCGGCCCCTGGCGCCTGCACAGCCCGCTGTCTTCTGGCAGGGTTGGAATTAACACTATACATGTCATCAGAAGTGTTGACTAGGTCATTACCATAGGCATAAACCCATGCATGGCATTTTCCTTCCACTTTTGGGAGCAGTGGGGACCCAGGGGGAGCCTGTCTTGGTCCGGCCAGTGGCATCCATTAGCAGGTCGAAGGAGCTAGGGTCTCTGCCCTCCAGGGCTCTCCCTCTCCCTTCCGACTATTTCTCCTGTTTCTGTCTATGCTGATGCCTCCAAAACGCCCCCATTCTACTTTCATCTCTCCTGAGCCGTAGTTGCCCCGTAAAAGTTAGGAGGTGCAGGATGCTGGGTGACTGGCTGCTACCCTCTGACCCTCCTCGGAGTAGACATAAGAATATTTGGAGATGGGGTATCCTTGGGCACACATACCAGAGGTTGGGGGCACTCTCTAGGGGTCTCAATTCTTTTTAAGAAGACTTCTAGGGAAAATCTGCCTTCTAGGAGAGTGAGATAAGAAAGCAGGAATCAGAGGTCGCGCTGGAGATAAAATGTCAGAAAGAAAATGATCCCGCTGGGCCACCCATAGAGCCATGTAAACTCCAGCCCTCCCTGCAAAACCACTTCTCTCCCGTACCATCCCTACCCCTGCTGGTGAGGAGATCAAAATAATCCACGGAGAGAGAATCTGTCATGAATAAATTTCGGCAAGAGTAAAATGAAACTCCATAAACATTGGGGTAGAAAGGCCAGAGTCCATTTGTTTTGACAGGTAGAGTTTTCCCTTCACAATATTTATACAATAAGAATATGGAGACTGACTTTAAAAATAAATAAATCTTTGGGGAGAAATAAAACAAAATTTGTCTGTGGCTGGGCCAGGAAGTTAAGTTTCTTGTGCTCCGACCGGTTGGGTAGGAAGAAGTTGCTATTTTCATGGGGCAAAGGGCGTGGGGGTGGCCATTTCGTGGCGGGGAGGCCGAGGCACTTGGTCCCTGGAGTCGGGAGAACTGGGGTGTGGACAGAGGTGGAGGTGGTTTGAGGGCGAACCCTCGTGGACATGGGGTTCAGAGAGCAGCTGAGCGCGATGCCCAGGCTGGGGGCGCCACTCTAGGAGCCGGGCCGCAGCTCTGCGCGGTGGGCCCTCCTGCCCTCTCCTCTGGTTCCATGGCCTGCCTCCAGCCGCCAGAACCCCAAACCAGCCTCCACCCAGGCGCACCCCAGCCCGTCAGCCAACCCCTGTGCGCCTCCGCTGCACACCCTGGGGGTAGGTTTAGGCCGAGGGTCCAGGGAGAGGGATTTATGATTTGCCAAGCTGGCCAGGTCTGTCTGCCCTCTGGGGAGTCCCTAAGTCCTTCCTCCTCTGCCCCCCCCCGTCGTCACGAATGCAGCCCCTCCTCCACCTTCCTGCCCTGTGCCTCCCGCCTTCCGCCACCAAGTGGCAGAGCCACGTTCTTGGCGCGTTTTGAGGACGCAGGGAGAAGGCCATCTCTTGACAGCTTGCACCCAACCTGTTGCCCTGACGAACGGGGTCGGGGGGTTGGGGGCTACCTGGCCTGTCCCAGGAAGGCCCCTGCTGCTGGGAAGAGAAGTGTCGCTGGCATTCCAGACCCCCAGAGGGTCCCAACAACGCCCCTCCCTTCTGGCGCGCTGCTCCCCCATGGGGACTAGGGCGGGGGCCCAGGGAGAGGGCATCCGTCACCAAGGCGGCGACAGTTGTCTCCTTGGCCCGGGCATTAACTGTACCTCAACTAGCCGTCCACTAGGCCGGAGGGGCCACTTGCGTCTTCCTCCAATCTCCCTTCTCTGGCTTCTGGTCCTCATTCTCCTGCCCCTCCTTCTCCCTTCCCCGCCTTTGGCTCTCCTCCCAGGGGAAAGCCCTTTTCCCTTAGAACCTGCAGCCCGCAGCAGCACCCTCTGAGACCCAGGGCGGGCTCTCCTATCTCTCCTCCGTCCCCCGGGCCACCCCGACCCTGAGCGCCGACGACCCTCTCTCCGCCTGTTTCCCGTCGATCTGGCGGCCTCGCTCCCCGTTCCTTTTCTGCTGACGCGGGCACTTGCTTTTCTCGGGTCTAAAGTGACTCCTTGGTGAGGGGTTGTGAAATCTGATGGCCTACACACATCTCCCCATCACCCCAATTCTACCTTTAAGGGAAGATGCCTTGATGGAAGGAAATTTGACTGCCAAAGAGACTCAGGTTTTAAAAAGAAAATCCAAAGGGCTTAATAAAAATACAGCTGTTTTCCAATTTAATGGTCAGACAGGGGCAAATGCTGCCAGCTGGACATTTCTTGCTGTCTTGATGGGCTTAGGGGTGGAAATCCTGCTGATCAGGCCGAGGTATTCCAGGAGAGTTGGGGCAGGTTTGAGGGTGGGGAGGAAGTGGGGGAGGAAGGAGATAATTTATTCCGAGAAGGAAGCAAAGTGAGAAAAATCCTCCCGTCAGTAGCTTGGTCGGACTTCCTGGGCAGTAGGGCTGAAGATTTATTTCTGACGAGTGGACACTGGGCCAGGCACACGGCAAAGATACTGCTTTAACGAAGCCCCAAGCCGCTTCCTGAATTTTAAAAGCTACCACTCTAGCTCACTGATTCATGGCTCCGGTTTCTGTGCATGTAAATATACTTGGGGGTGACAGAGGGCGAGAAGAGAAGAGAGAGTAAATGACATTCTGTATACAGGGACAACTGTCTATAGCTTACACACTAAGGAGCAACGGAGCCCAGTTGCTCAGAACCCGCCCTAACCTAACATGCCTGAGGGGACAGGGGTGGCTTTGCTCCGAGGTTTTAGGACTTTCTGGGAGGGAATCTTTTCATTGAAAAGTTTTTGAGTGAGGTGCACGCCTAGAGTCCCAGCCCAGGCACGGAGCCACTCACAGCCACACACAGACACGAACACCCACTGCTGGTCACCTCTTCCTCGCACCCCATGATGCCGCACCCTGCTTCAGACCTCCCTGGCTCCATTTACCCTCCCTGAAGCACCTACCACCAGCCTTTTAGCCCTTTGTCCCTGGACGGGCGTTCATGCTTCTCAGGTGTGGATTCAGAGCTGAACCAGCTAGAGAGACGGACCAGAACCCTGGTCCTGGAGTCAGAGCTTGGCTTTGGGACTCTTCCTGAAGGCAAGCGCCTCATCCTAATTGGCACCGGCACCAGCCACTTTTAATCCTGTGGTACATCCTGAGAGTTTTATGAGACCACGTTTCTAGAAGCTCAGGCATTTGATTGGATTTTAAATATAAAGGGAAGTCACCGGACATGTGGAGGTAGAAGATGGATCAGTAAATGACTGATAGATAATAGAAACAGTGTGTCCAGATCTCCACGATGGCCACATAGATATGAAGTTCACCTGTTGGATAAAGAAAAAGGAGATCCTGTAGGAAGAGGTAATCAGTGGCAGAATCTCCAATCTTCCTAAGAACGTGTGGCCACATAGAGTAGCTCTGTGTAGAGCTGCAGAACCAACATATTTATTCATCCAGGTTTCCAACATCTTGTTTCTTTTCCCTAAAACAGATAATATTTTTCTTTCTGCCTATCAGTGTTCAGCGTCACCCTCCCTTTTCAATTGTTCTACCTTCCTACAAATACTCAGATTGGTTTAGTTCCTTAAAGTGCACTCTGCCACACAACAACACCCACCACCGGGTTTGAAAGTTCTAATCTTCCAATTCCACTCATTGAGATTTATTTTATTATAAATATGCGTGGGGGTAGGAATTGAGAGGGCATAAAGGAGGTATCACATGGGAACAACCCAGTTTTCTGTTTCTTCTTATAAAAGAACATTTTTGTTAAACTCTACTTTCAGGACCGTGACTACGACTACATTTCCGGGACCAAGAACTGTAGCCCGGGTGGGGCGGGTGGGTGGTGAGGGCCTAGGTGGTCTGAAACTATAGACATCGCAAATGAAAGTTTCAAAAGCAATGACTGAAAATTAAAAGAAAAAAAAATCAGACCTATTCCACCCAGGCGCCCTAAATAAATAGCCCCGTTTGCAAATTCCTATCAATTATTACGTGATGGGAAAAAATCCTATCTGAAAATAAAGCACGTGGACGTGGAGAATTTTAATTAAATCTTACTGTGGATATAATAACATGGAAGTGATTTTTCATTCGGCGCTTGCCTGCTCACCAGTGTTTTATGGCGTTTTCTTGCCTCTGACTTTATTTTAAAATATTAGACGAGGTGGAGAATTATAAACGACTCTTTCCTTATCTGTGCTGCTCACATATCCAGGATCAGAGGAGCTGATTAAGAAAGAAGTCAGAGGCAACGTTGGATTCATAATGATTTGGAATAATGAATCCTTATCTCTGCTTTCCAGATTATCTGCCTTTCAGCTCCCAATGTTTTGTTACATGGGATAATTTATTGCATCTAATACATCACAATGAATCTGATGGTAGAAAGTGATGGCCCATGTTGTGAAAAGGGGGCCCTTATTTTTTATCCTGGGGCAATGAAACTGCTTTTCGCAGTTTTTAATTGGGAAAATATAAGGTAGATCTGATAAAAAAAAAAAAAAAGCTGGGTATAATCTTGCCTGCTCGTGCTTTACCACGCTGCTCTTTAATTAGTGTGTCAATTTCAGGCTGAAATTAACAAGATCGACCTGAAACTAGTGCTTAGTTTCTCCCCAGCGTGGAGATCCTAATTTTTAACATGATTTATTTTTATGAAAAAGGAGATAATTAATCATAAACACTGACTAAAGCACAGGGCCAAGTTAAGATAAAATGCCATTTGCATCTTTATATAGAAAGACACCAATAATGTTAATTTTTCTGAGATTTTCTCTCTCCTCACCAGAGCTCGCCCCCCCAACAGCTCCCACCCTAACTGCTGCCCACTCCAGCCCCATTCCAAGTAAACAAGAAAAAAAAAATCAATTCCTGGTTCCTCTCCATGTTTATTGCTCTTTTTTATAAAAGTATGCGTGTGTGTGTGTGTGTGTAATATATATATATGTATGTATATATATATCCTGGCTTTGTCTGTTAACACTGGCGGAATATGCATAGGTTTCCTCTAATTAGATCACAAGGGTGGGAGGGTGCTCCTACACCCCACCCCACACCTAACCTCATCAACTTCCCTCCATTTTTGAGTTAGAGAGAAGAGGATACACATCTCATTTAATGGTTAATTAGGTCCAATAATTGGCATTTTTGTTTCTTTTGTCTTTTACCCTAACGCCGAAGGAACAAAAGCCACCTCAACGCAACAGGCTTTACTTGCTGCCTCTTACAGGATGGATTTCAGAATCCAAGGCTGTACGGGGAGTCCCCTCCCAACCACTGACAGCACCAGAATCTCCCGGCTTCAGGAAGTGGAAGGGGCAGGAGTCATTGGTAATTTGCTCTTTAAGCTTTTTGTGCCTGTTGATTACTTTCTGGTTGCTTGGATTAAACAATCGTTGCAAATATGCAAAGCAGTGAGAGGAGATTCATACATATTCGTTCTCCAATTGTTCCTCCTGACGTCAGATCATAATTTCCTGGTAATTGGATGGCTTGCACCGACTAATGCTCTCGTCTGAAATTCTCCACCTTTCCCTAGGTTGCAGCAGATTTTGTACCGGGAAATGGGATGAGGACTTTTTTTTAAAGAATTATTTTCTGTTCACTGTAGTTCCCATTGTCTCCCTTCTTCCCTGTACTTAAGAACATTTATTCCTGAAGTGTGAGGATCTGGAGTTTATTTCCTGGGAGTGTCATTTCCCAGATAGTTCTTGAGTAGATTGAAGAAGGTTGACATGGGCCAGTAAAGATGGAGGAAATGGGTCTGGTTGGGGCAGAGGCAGAGGTGAGGTTCCATACAGCAAAGCACCCTGCCTTCCCTCTGCTTGGGTCCAAAAGAGCAGCCTGGAGTGGTCACACCCGTCAGCCACGCGGTTTTCCTCCCCTGGGGTAACCTAGGTTTCTCATTTAAGTAACTCATGAGTTGAGTTCAAATCTCAACTCCTGACTCTGTCCTACACTCTCAAGCTAAGTAGGCAGCCAAATAATTATCGACTTATTTTTTTTTAAAGCTTGAATCTTGATCAGAAAGATATTTCAGGTTTTAGGTGGTGGTAGAGGGAGACCCAGAAAATATCCCAGATTTTCTGGGATATTTTTTCCTTTGTCTTCCAGTTCGTTCTGGCCTCAGCACAGTGGACTTCAGACTTCAGATTGCAATTCTGTATTCAATAATGTGTGACTTCCCTCTTCTTCCGCTCTCTTCTTTTCTCCCTTTCCCTCTCCCTTTTCCCCCATTCCTCTCTTCCGTCTCTGTATGACACATCGCTCCAAGAATTTCAAGTATCAATTATAAGTAATATTAATTTCTCAGCCCCAACCAGTGAAGTGCGGATGATCTGATAGCAGCATAAAAACGGTGCTTCCCTAGATGAAACAGACCAGTGGAGCCTACTGGGCCGTTTCCCATGCCCAGATGAACATTCAATTTTCCGGCATTATCTCCGCACTTAAACTCGCTTTCTCCATTTCTGTGCCAAGATAAATTTGCATAATATTTGCAGCTGTAATTAGCTGATGAGCATCTCCCAGCCTCCCCCTTTTGTTTCCCCCTGCATTTGGTCTTCCATTGATGCTACGTTTGATCTTTAATATCACAGGATTCCCGATAGAGGATTGCATATCTTATCTTCCCGGCTCCAAAATCTTTTAAGAAGGAGAGAGAAAGGAAGAGAGGGGGCTTGGGGGAAAAGCGTGAGTGAAGAGAATGAAGCTTCTACTAATCAGAGTTTGGAAAGGTTACATTGGAAGAAGCTATGGGGAGTGACAGAACAAATAAGATAAATGAAAAGGAGGGTGGAGTGGGGCTGGGAGAGGCTGGACCAGCCTTTTGGAATGAGAGAGCCTGGGATAAACATGTTATTATTTAGGGACTGCGGGAGTGGGGTTAAGGGCGATTGGGAGCAGGGACTGGACAGTGGACAGATGACGGTGTGGGAAGTGGGGTTTGTCGCCAGCCTCAACTGCGGGACCAGCCTCCCTTTCCGGAGCAGCATAACTGCCACGCTCTGAGTGAGACGTCTCTGTCCTTTGCTCCCTTTAAGCAGAAACTGGAACTTTTGAAACCAGGTGACTACCTTATCTGCTCATCTTTTGTCTCTCGTTAATAGACAGCACAGCACTCCTGAATTCCTAATATGTTACGGACACTTTTCATTCTCTCTAGCCCAGCTAAAAGAAATAACCGCCCACCCCACCCCACCCCCAAAAAAAAGTAGGAGAAAAAGAAAAACGATACAAGGAACTGAAGAAGAGGAGGCAGCGAGTAGGTGGCGGATGAATGGTGTCGCCTCCAGGAGTGGAGCAAAACCAGAAGAGGTTCCCCCCACTGCCCCCTCCCCGCGGCCCCGGCCCCGGCCGGATTGTCAATGTTGTTTTCTTATTTTTCTCCAGATCGGGAGTTCTTCGGACTTGGGTGGCGCCTGGCAGGAGGGGAAGGCGCAGTGCAGGAGCCGCTGGTTGGATTAGTATTTGTGGGAATCCGGAGGGGGAGAGGGAGAAAGGAAAGGAAAGAGGGAGAAGGAGGAAAAAAAGAAGACAAGAAAGAGTCGATTTTCATGCCAATCATTGGAACAAATAGCTAACATTTAACGTTTACACCCGCACTGGCGGCGCCCTGGCGCTCCGCGGACCCGGAGCCAGGCTAAAATGTCCCGAAAGCCTTTGGAGAAAACGAGTTTCCAGCTATCAGGTTCTCCCCGTCTCCCCCCTTTCAAGAGGCTTCGGTTTCAGGCTGGACTTGTCCAATGTCTACGTTACCGCTGCGAGCTCCTAAATGAGTGTCAAGGAGGCTAATATCAAATAGCGCCGGGGTCAGGGCGATTGAGTTAACCATTGGGGCCTCAAGACTGGAAACCTGTGTGAGACTCCTTGGGGAAGGGGAGGCGGCGGAGGGAGGGCGAAGGAATAAATGAATGAATGAATAAAGTGGCAGAGGGGAGCGCTGGACACCCGGAGAAGAGGGCCCAGGCTAAGCTGGCCTCAGCCACAAGCCAGCCCCCTCCTCCAGTCCTGGCCCCTCCCTGGGCAAACTTAAGGCTCTCAGTCTGAGAAAACTTTTCTTAAAACTTTTTTTGCTGTCTTTTAAATAGGACCAATTTTCCCAACCGAAGTTTAGAAAATTGGGCTCTAACCTCGTCCCTGTCAATGGGTGGTTAGTAATTTCGTCATCTCCAGGCTTCAGTTTCCCCATCTGCTAATGGAGAGAATTGGACAAGAAGGTGGCGAGGTCTCTTCCTTTTGGGAAAAAGAGCAGGCTGTGGGCTTTGGCAGGAAATAGGGAGTGCGGGTTCTGCTGCCCCGACCCCTGTCACCCCGGGCACCTGGTGCCACCCCTAGCCTGGCCCTCGGGGGCTGGCCAGAAACCCGGGCAGAGAGAGCCGCTGAGCTTCCCCACCTCCAGCTGAACCCCAGTGCTCAGCAGATGGGACCCAGTGGTTATCCCGGGGTCACCCCCCAGGGAGGCCCCCTTTCCCCTATTCCAGCAGACCCACGTACTTAATGCGTCCCTTCCAGGGTCTTGTGCTTCTCAGGCATTTCCAAGAGAACCATCTCTCTCTTTTTGGGGGGCTGGAAAAGGGGGAGACCCTCTCTTGGGGTGGGTGCGGGGGAAGCGGATTGAGGTTTATGTCAAAATTCCTGACTCAAGCGCCGGAGCGGAAGTCCAAGCGGACTCAGCCAAGCGGAGGGGGTCACTGAGCCGCACCACAGGCGTGTTTGAAATCGATTAACTAAAGCCCGCTTCTTCGCGCTGTAAGGTCTTTTTTTTCTTTATTGTTGAGACCCCCATGTCACGTGTGCAAAGTCTGCGTGCTTGGGCGTGTGTGTTGGCTGGGGGGGCAGTTGTGTTACAACCTGGGGGAGGGGTGTGCACCAGGTTCGATTTATTTCCCCAGCGCTGAGCGGAACATCGAGACAACCAAGGCAGGGGACAGCCTACAGGGTTTGCTGCCAAGGCGGCTGCTGAGTCCTCCGGGCCCAGGACCGGCCCCTCACTGTCCTTCTTCACCCCCTCTCCCCGCACCTTCCGCGCCCCCGGGGCGCAGCTCTAGGCCCCTTTAGGGCCGAGCAACGGGCGCGTGCCCCGCAGTTGGGTGCCGGGGAGGAGACGGGCAGCGGAACAGGAGTCCCCCCGGGAGGCAGGAGGGACCTCAGGGAGGGACCGAGAGGGGTGCAAGAGCGAGGTGCCCAGACGTGCTGGGCTGGGGTGGGGACTCCTGTGTCCTTAAATACCCCTCCTTTTTGTGATCCCTTCCCTCCCTCAGTGTAATTCTCAATGGTAGTCATGAAGAATAATCACGATGATACTTTCCCCTTCTTTCTCAAATGAAAAAAAGAGAGAGAGGAAAAAAAATACGCACCCAACTCCACTACCATGCGGGTTCCGGAGAAATTCTCAAATAGAGCAGTGAAATTTCTCAGTTGATTTTGATTGACACACTGTCCCTGGGATCATGTGTTAATCCCTTCTTCACTCAAGCCTTTTCATAACTCATTTCTCTCTTGCTAGATGGGGACTCTGATGGTTACCGAGGCAACGATGATAGCACTAAGCTATTTCCCTCTCTGCAAGGAGACCATTATTCCGCATGCATAGGCCATTTGCAACAGAGGTCGTCACAAAGTCATCCACAACACAGCACACGTTTATTAAACTTTTATTCGCTTTTTTTCCCCCAACACAGAAACTAGTTTGCACTTGTACGGGGGGGTGCGGGGTATCGTTGTCCTGCTCTGTGTTGGTAAGGATTGCCCTGAGTGTCACGGTCATTGACACAGCGACACAGCAGGCGCGAGGACCAAGGGGCTCTCCACTGACCGATCCGCCCGTCGGGGTCTTCTCTGACCACCTCGGGATGGCTGGGACCTTCGGGATGAGAAGAGGCGGTGGCCACGTCTGTGGTCAGAAAGGACCCCGGCTCCCAGGCCGCGCCATCTCTGCTGCGCAGGACTTGGTGACCCACGCCCCTTTCCTGGCGTGCCTTCTGAAATAAAGCCTTTTGTCCCACTTCCTCAGAGGCCACCCCCCAACCCTCCCGCAACGCCGTTTTTCCCCTCCCCTGCTTCGGATCTGCCGCCCACCCCCACCCCCGCCGACGCCAAGGCCCTCCCCGGGCGCCCGCGGACGCCAGGCCGGGTCCCGAGGCGCCGCCCGGCCGCGCTGGCAGCCCTGGCTCCGCTGAAAGCCACCTGCCGGGATCGCGCGGTTCTTAGGTTTCTTTCCCCAGTTTGTCCAGGAAACAGGGCCTGCTGGTGCGGGCAGGTTCCTGGGAAGCGGACGGATGTGGTCCTCGGCTTCTCTGCGGAGGGTTGGGGCGGGAGGGTGTGGGGGAGGGGTGGGTTCCCGGAACATCTGGGGACAGTCAACCAAGAGCTTGCCAGGAGGCCCGTCTGAAAGCGAACATGGCAGACTCGATTCCCGGCCTGCAAGGCCACCAAAACCAAAGGGCAGTTATGGACATAGGCCACTGGTGGCCGAGGCCCCTATTTCCCCTCCAGCTTTCCTCAGTAGCCCGCACTCCCTTTTCAATTTCTTTCCTTCCACACCCTCCCCCGCCCCCGTCTTTGTTTTTTATGGGAGCAGAGGACCCCCTGGGGCTCTGGGGCGCAGCCCAGGCCCCTCCGCCTCTGTGAACTTGACCCGGGAGGGTCCCCCTCGTGCCAGAGCCCCGCCCCCAGGGACCGCCTTCGAGGCCGCTGCAGCCCCCGGAGCGCCCTGCTGTCGCGTCGTCTCGCAGCCAGGGGCACGACCTCTCCGGGGCACGACCTCTCCGGGCCACCCCGGTCGCTTGTCTGTGTGCCACCCGCAAGCCAGGACCAAGACGCGGAGTTGGCTGGGGCTCCGCAGACACCGACTGGGACCGGAGCTGGGCTGACCTAGATATGTGGCGCTGTAGAGATGCGAACTGGGCTCCTAGGTGGCAGGTGGAAGGACTCCTGAGAGCTCCCGGGATCAGCCTCCCTCCCTAAGCCCGGGACTGTCCGTCGCCTAGGCTGTCGTGACCCCGCAGGCGGAGGGGATACCACGTGCCCAGGGCGATCCCATCCTGGTCCTACTCCAAGAGCGTGGGAACCCTGAGTTCCGCCATAGAAACGAAGTTGGCTGCCAGCTGGGAACTCACTTGGCTCAGAAGAGCCGGGGGTAGGTCCCCAGGGCCTCCTTCTCGGCACCCCACCCCAGAGGCAGTGGCCTAGAGCAGGGGAGTTGGGAGGGAAAGGGAGGCGGCGAGCCTTGCCCTGGGAGTCAGCTGGCTGCTCCCTTTCCCACATCTACAACGGTTCCCGTGAAAATAAACCAGAAAACAACGCATCGCCTTGGGGTGCCGGTGTCTAGAGCCTGCAGATCAGGCAGGGCCAGGCAGAGAGGGCAGATGCGTGGTGCTGGCTGCACTGGTGGGTGCAGGGACTAGTGGGGTGTGTTGGTGTCTGACTCAGCTTTTTTAAAAGAAGCCCCCAAGCCCCTGGAGTGCAGGTTGAGAGCTGGATGTGGGACCAGGAGGAAGCAGAAAGAGTTGGCTGCTGGGGTTCGGAGGGTCAGAGCAATGTCAAGTTCCTAACTGCTGTTGACACGGTCTAAGACAGAGGGTCTGGAGACCTGGGTCTGGGTGAGTGGGGCCTTTGGAGAGAGGCTATAGATCTAGGAGGGTGTTGGGGGTGTCCCCACCGTGCTGTCCAATGGAATTTAAGCTTATAGGTGAATGGAGGTAAAGCTAGAATTTTTGTTTGTTTGTTTGTTTTTGAGACAGGCTGGAGTGCAATGGTTCAATCTCGGCTCACCGCAACATCCGCTTCCCGGGTTCAAGCAATCGTCCTGTCTCAGCCTCCTGAGTAACTGGGATTACAGGCTCATGCCACCATGCCCAGCTAATTTTTGTATTTTTAGTAAGGACCAGGTTTCATCACATTGGTCAGGCTGGTCTTGAACTCCTGACCTCAGGTGATCTGCCCACCTCAGCCTCCCAAAGTGCTGGGATTACAGGTGTGAGTCATCGCGCCTGGCCAAAATAGAAATATTAGGACTCTGGTCACCTGGAGTCTTTCCTGTCAGCTTTAGATCTGATCAATCTGCATTTTGTGAGGTTTTTGTTGTTGTTGTTAGTTTGTCTTGCTTTGTTTTGTTTGAGACAGGGTCTTGCTCTGTCGCTCAGGCTGGACCAGTGGCACAATCATGGCTCACTGCAGCCTCAACTTCCTAGGCTCAAGCAATTCTCCCACCTCAGCTTCTTGAGTAGCTGGGACTTACAGGTATGCGCCACCACGGCCCGGCTAATATTTTTTATTTTTAACATTTTTTGTAGCGATGGGATCTTGCTGTGTTGCCCAGGCTCATCTTGAACTCCTGGCCTCAGCCTACCGAAGTGCTGGGATTACAGGCATGACCCACCAAGCTCGGCCAGAGCCAAATGTCTTAAATACAGGTCTCTCCTGTGTTAATATATTCATGACAGAAAACATGTCTGGCTTTTGGCTAGATGAGAAGATTTCAGCTCTCTCTCCTCCCATGTGCACCAAAGAAAATATCAAAGTGCTGGGATTACAGTGTAAGCCACCATGCCAGGCCTGCGTTTTGTGTTAAGGCACCATATGCCACGTGATCCTTCACCAAACTGAGTTATAATCTCGGGAAAACAAACTGATGGAAATTCTGTCTTACAAGAAAAGACCACCCAAATTACTGGAAGCTTAGGCACTTGCACCAAAAGGCATAATCATATATACATATATAAAAGTGCTGGGATTACAGGCATGAGCCACCGTGCTTGGCCGATCATATTATTATAGAACGACAGTAACTGCATTCATCATAAACTAAGTAGGTTACAAGCATCATCTCACCCAATACTCAGAACATCCTCTAAGTTAGGTGGATCTCGCCCCCCACCCCTGCCCCCGCCAATTATTTTTTTTAATGAGTGACACAGTCTCTCTGTCCACAGCCCCAGCTCTCACCACCACTCCTTGGATTTCCTTCTTTCCTTCCAGCAGATCTCAGTGTACACCTAGGCATATGAGTAGATTCAAGAGCGCTGGTGTCTATTCATCCATGATCCTTTCCTTCCTTCATCATGGTGTTGAATAGGCCCCCTGCCAAGCTCTGAGACTACCAAGTAGGCAACTTTCTCTGTCCTCAAGATGTCCCCCAGGTAGAGGGGCAAGAAAGACAAATAGATCATTTTTGATGCAATAACTATGTGAAAAGTCTGGCCCAATGATGTGTGAGCCCAGAGGGAGAGTGCCAAGAGGTGCCCTCAAATGTTCCACCAAAGGGGCAAGTGTAGTCTGGCACACAGAGGAGGCCAAGGAGCTTACAGAGCAGAGCAAGGACAAAGAGGATTCCAGGAGGGAAAAGAAAGAAGCAGTGGCACAGGGCAGAGACAGAGAGAATGTCACAGACCCTAAGAATGCCGTGTGTCCTGAGTAGGGGACAAGTGAGGGAGGCAGATCCATGCCACAGGGAATTGACTTCATAAGTCAAGCTAAGTGCCTTTATCCTGCGGGCTGTGGGGACCCAGGGATGGGCTTTATACAGAATGGCAGCATGCTCAGAAAGAGTTAAAGAGGTAGAGATTCTAGGCCAGGAGCGGTGGCTCACACCTGTAATCCCAGTGTTTTGGGAGGCTGAGGAGGGAGGATTGCTTGAGCCCAGGAGTTTGAGACCAGCCTGGGCAACAAAGCAAGATCCCATCTCTACGAAAAATTTAAAAACTTAGTCAGGTACATGGCATGTGCCTGTAGTACTAGCTACTTGGGAGGATGATGTGGGAGGATTCCTTGAGTCCAGAAGTCTGAGGCTGCAGCGAGCTATGATTGTGCCACTGTATCCCAGCCTGGGCAACAGCGTGAGACCCTGTTTCTGAAAAAGAACTTATACATTCTTGATGCCATTCTGGGAACTAGCATCTCCCCTTCCCTCATCCACATGCCCAGTGTTTGTCTTGGTGCTTCAAATTTTGTAAAATAATGGGTGGTGACATTGTTTTTGCAAAATGCTTCATCACACCAAGGCTGTGTTTCTCTGTTTTTTCAAGAAGACCGCGTGGTCCTACAGGGTTGTGTATGTGTGATGAGAAGAACAGCCCTGTTCATTGACTTTGTTTCAAAGTCACAGCCTTGCCTGGACCAAATGTACCCTGACAGTTTCCCTATGGCAAGGGGGACAAAGCAAAGCCCAGAAGGTGAGCAGAGACACCACCTGGGAAACCACATCACCGTGCACCTGTCCGTGATGGGAGAGAGAAAAGAGGGCAGCGCGCTGTCATGAATATATGGCAGGTATCTACAAACCCTCCTGCTAATTGATGAGCTCTCTATATATCATCCTAGATAAAGGGCCACTGTGCAGTAAACGCTGATGTTTAGAACATCCTGATAGGGCTTTGTTAACAAGAAGATAACAGAAGAGCAAGATATGTTTGTTTAGCTGCCTATAGATAAACCCAATAGGTCTTTGTTAACTTTCCATGACTGATGGCAACCACTAACCATGATAAATACTCCTGGAATGGCGAACTTTATTTAAAGGGCTAGAAAGGGGACCTACATTTTTAGCTTTTCTGAACAAGGAAGAAGTATTTTCTGAGTGTGACTATATATGTCCTTGTACACCAACATCTGCTTTTCTGTTAATACTTTTATTTTTATTTTTTTTTAAACAGGATCTCTTCATGTCACCCAATCTGGAGTGTAGTGGCATGATCACTGCTCACTGCAGCCTTGACCTCCCAGGCTCAAGTCATCCTCCCACCTCAGCCTCCTGAGTAGCGGGGACAAAAGGCATTCGCCACCATGCCTGCCTAATTTTTAATTTTTTTGTAGAGACAGTCTTTCTACATTGCTTAGGCTGGTCTTGAACTCATGGGTTCAAGGGATCCTCCTGCCTCGGCCTCCCAAAGTGCTGGGATTACAGGTGTGAACCACCGCATCCAGCCTCTCTTAATAATTTTAAACCATCAGCTGAACCTCTGAACCAGATTGACCCTTGATACTTTTTCAGGGTATGCTCTGTTCCTGTCACATGGAACCTGAGCCAGTCTAAGAATGGCATTTTATAAACAAGTCTTCAAAAGATTGGCAGAACCTTGAGAAATTGATGCAAATGTTTTTCTAGCAACTGGAAACAGGTACAAATATAAAAATATGCTTTTTTAACATTTGTGAGGTATATGAGAGCCAGAGGTACTTGTCCCTGCAATGTGGGAAGTGAAGTCTTACACCAAACCGACTGCTGATTTTTTTTTTTTTTTTTTGAGATGGAGTCTTGCTTTGTCACCCAGGTTGGAGTGCAGTGGCAAGATCTTGGCTCACTGCAACCTCCATCTCCCGGGTTCATGCAATTCTCTTGCCTCAGCCTTCCGAGTAGCTGGGATTACAGGCATGCGCCACCACGCCTGGCTAATATTTGTTTTTTGTTATTTTGTTTTGTTTTGTTTTGTTTTGTTTTGTTTTGTTTTTGAGACAGAGTCTTGCTCTGTCGCCCAGGCTGGAATGCAGTGGCATGATCTCAGCTCACTGCAACCTCCGCCTCCTGGGTTCAGGCGATTCTCCTGCCTCAGCCTCCCGAGTAGCTGGGATTACAGGCAGGTGCCACCACGCCCAGCTAATTTTTGTATTTTTAGTAGAGACAGGATTTCACCATGCTGGCCAGGCTGGTCTCGAACACCTGACCTCGTGATCCACTGGCCTCGGCCTCCCAAAGTGCTAGGATCACAGGTGTGAGCCACTGCACCCGGCTCAATTTCTGTATTTTTAGTAGAGACAAGGTTTCACCATATTGGTCAGGCTGGTCTTGAACTCCTGACCTCAAGTGATCTACCCACCTCAGCCTCCCAAAGTGCTGGGATTACAGGTGTGAGCCAGCATGCCCAGCCCCGATTGCTGATTAAGGACTGATTTTTAAAAGCTGAGGAAATGCAGGGCATGATGGCTCACACCTGTAATCTGAGCACTTTGGGAGGCTGAGGTGGACAGATTGCTTGAGGTCAGGAGTTCGAAACCAGCCTGGCCAACGTGGTGAGCCCTCATTTCTACTAAAAATACAAAAATTAGCTGGGTATGATGGTGTACACCTATAATCCCAGTTACTCAGGAGGTTGAGGCAGGCAGTTACTCAGGAGGCTGAGGCAGGCAGTTAGGAGGCTGAGGCAGGCAGTTACTCAGGAGGCTGAGGCAGGCAGTTACTCAGGAGGCTGAGGCAGGAGAATTGCTTGAACCTGAGAGGCAGAGGTTGCAAGGAGCCAAGGTTGTACCACCGCACTCCAGCCTGGCAACAGAGCGAGACTCTGTCAAAAAAAAAAAAAAAAAAAAAAAAAAAAAAAAGCTGAGGAGGTAAATTGTTTGTTTATTTTGTTGTTGCTGTTTGAAAGTGATGTCTTGTCTGCTGAGGCATGTCATTCCTTTAATGAGATAGAGAGACAGAGTAAGGCCTGCTATGCCCAGAACCTACCCAAAATGAAAGTCTCAAAGCACAGTGGAGCCAGCTGTTTCATGAATCCAGTTACAAAGAGAGCAAACTTTTGTGCTGTTGAAAAAAGTATTATTATACTGTTATCTTTAATGCCATCTTTTAAAAGAAGGCAATCATTTTTACTAAAAACATCATTTGAATTTTATCTTTGCTAAAATACTCGGGAGGAGGGAGGGGTTTGACCTGACCTTATAATCTTCCTGAACCTGCAGACTAATCCATTTTGATGGAAGAAGTGATATTGGACCTCCGAACTTAACCAGATTTGCCACCAGTAAATGGAGGTCCTGGGTGAAATGGTGTTTGAGTTAATAAAAAGAATATTAAAATAAATTCATTCTTTTTTTTTTTTTTTTTTTTTTTGAGACGGAGTTTCACTCTTGTTACCCAGGCCGGAGTGCAATGGGGCAATCTCGGCTCACTGCAACCTCCACCTCCCAGGTTCAAGCAATTCTCCTGTCTCAGCCTCCCAAGTAGCTGGGATTACAGGCGCCTGCCACCACGCCCAGCTAATTTTTGTATTTTTAGTAGAGATGGGGTTTCACCATGTTGGCCAGGCTGGTCTCAAACTCCTGACCTGAAGTGATCCGCCCACCTCAGCCTCCCAAAGTGCTGGGATTACAGGCCTGAGCCGCTGTGACTGGCCTTTTTTTCTTCTTTTTTTCTTTTTTTCTTTTTTGAGACATAATCTCACTGTGTCACCCAGGCTGGAATGCAGTGGCCTGATCTCAGCTCACTGCAACCTCCGCCTCCCAGGTTCAAGCAATTCTCCTGCCTCAGCCTCCCGAGTAGCTGGGACTACAAGTGCATGCCACCACACCTGGCTAATTTTTTTTTTTTTTTTTTGTATTTTTAGTAGAGACGGGGTTTCACCATGTTAGCCAGGATGGTCTCAATCTCCTGACCTCGTGATCCGCCCGCCTCGGCCTCCCAAAGTGCTGGGATTACAGGTGTGAGCCACCGCGCCCGGCCCAACGAATTCATTCTTTTTTTTTTTTTTTTTTTTTTGAGATGGAGTCTTGCTCTGTCGCCCAGGCTGGAGTGCAGTGGCGCAATCTCGGCTCACTGCAAGCTCCACCTCCCGGGTTCACGCCATTCTCCTGCCTCAGCCTCCCGAGTAGCTGGGACTACAGGCGCCCGGCACCGCGCCCGGCTAATTTTTTTGTATTTTTTAGTAGAGATGGGGTTTCACTGTGGTCTCGATCTCCTGACCTCGTGATCTGCCTGCCTCGGCCTCCCAAAGTGCTGGGATTACAGGCGTGAGCCACCGAGCCCGGCCAAATTCATTCTTAATGTTGAAAAATTTCTATTCCCAAAAGCCACAGGTTAAATATGTTCTAAAGTACTAGGAAAAGGGTGTGTGTGTATGTGTGTGTGTGTGTGTTTAAATGTGTCACAAATTAGAGGGCTGTGGTAGCACACACCTGTAATCTCAGCTACTTGGGAGGCTGAGGCAGGAGAATTGCTTGAACCCGGGACGCGGAGGCTGCAGTGAGCCGAGATTGCACCACTGCACTCTAGCCTGAGTGACAGAGCGAGACTCCGTCTCCAAAAAAAAAAAAAAAAAAAAAAAAAAAAGTGTCACAAATAAGAAAGAGCTATTGTAATTCAGCTCCCTTTTTGGTTCTCAGAGAAAACTCCAATTTGAGTCATTCTGTGGGGCAGCTTAATACTAAAAGCATCAGGTTTGACTTCCTAGACTCCCTGGAACCACAAGTTCACCTCCCAAAGGGGCTGGGCTCAACCCTTCCTTCTTCCTATGCAATAATAGCATGGAAACCAGGTTATCTCTGTGGCCAACTTTCAGGAAAGACCTTGAAAACAGAGAGGAGGGCGGACCTTAGTGACCACGTGGAGCTTCCCATCACAGTGGGAGTTTGCTGTAGGGGTGGCTGGAACTATTGGGGCCGGGCAGCAACTAAATGCCACACTGATCCCAAGAGATAACTCAACTCGGCTTTTTAATAGCAGTCCATTTAAAAGGCTGCGCTAGACTGCTGGGGGGAACCGGCTCCACTTACCTTGTGTAAAGCCGTTGGGTGGCTCCATCAGATTAGGTGTGAGAGCGTCGGGGAATTTGGAATGTTGACTTTCATGGCCAGGATTGGGCGGTATTTCTATAGTGCCTTCCTATCTTAGCACTCTCTGTTTTCTATCCCTGGTTTGTGAGTTGGCTTGGGTAGAACACGATTAACGGCTTATTTTGGGTGTTTGATTTTTGGTTTTGGTTTTGTTTTTTTGGCTCAAAGATCTGTCGTCCTAGCCTGAGTCTAAAAACTGCTGAAATTCTAGCATGCTTTTTGAAACCTTGTGCTGTTTCTTTGCATAAAACTGTTTCCACTCGCCTTCACACACCGTTTGCCTAATTTTGACATCACTCCTCTTAATATGAAAGATCAGCTTTTCTTGTGAAAAAAAAAAAAAAAAATCAGACAATGCCAGTGAAGACAAGCAGACAACTGTGTAAAGGTGTGTTTGCTTTAGTGAAGTGGGCTGTCCCCACACCAGAGCAGTGACTGAAGGGAAGAGGGGAGGGACTCATCTGGGCCTTTCCTGAGTTTTGCTCCAAAACTTTAATTTTTCCTCTGATGTTTGAGCACTAACGAAACACGATGAAGAACTTAATGAAAATTATGAGCACACTCTTATCAACCACACCCTTGTTTCTGAGTGCATTACACATACTGTAAATTTAGACATGTCGGCCAGGCATGGTGGCTCACACCTGTGATCCCAGCACTTCGGGAGGCTGAGGTAGGCAGATCACCTGAGGTCAGGAGTTTGAGACCAGCCTGGCCAACATGGTGAAACACATCTCTACTAAAAATATAAAAATTAGCCAGGCCTTGTGGCATGCACCTATAATCCCAGGTACGCAGGAGGCTGAGGCAGGAGAATCGCTTGAACCTGGGAGGTGGAGATTGTAGTGAGCTGAGATCATGCCATTGCATTCCAGCCTGGGTAACAAAGCCAGAGACTCTGTCTCAAAAAAAAAAAAAATATATATATATATATACATATATATATGTGTATATATATATATATGTATATATATGGCCATGTCGTGTGACTTCTGTATCTGGAAACTACACAACTGCAAAAATTTCCCATAAATGTATAGAATATGAAGTGATGTCAGCTATATTGACATCTATATTCTGCATTTTTATACAAACATCCTTCACATGAATCCATATACAGAAACGTAGGTGTGCTTCTGCAAGACCGAGTGGGCAAGTGTCAGACATCACTGTTACTTGGGAAAGGGGGTGAATAACCCTTTACGGCATGAATACCATCTTCTGAATTCAGCCAGAATTCCTACTGCATTAAATTACTGTATTGTCTGTGACTATACACTGAAACACGGGGCTCGCTTTGTTCGGGTAGTCTGGTAATTTGAAGCTCTCAAGCAGGTTTCGCTATTTTGTAATCCAAAGGCAAACCTTCTCTATTGCTTTTAGTGATTTGAAACAAAGTTTATTGACAATGATTTGCACATAAAAACATTTGGGAAAATAACTAGCCATTTAAGAAATGGAGTAGATGTTGAAAAAGGGCTAAATTACCTCCTAAATGCTAGAAACAGCATGGAAGCAGTTGAGATGCCCGTAGCTTCAGTGTACGTATAGGAACAAGTCAATCTATGTTCACATTAATGGTTAAATCAAGGCAATAGAGAATTTTCACTACCATTGGATACAAACCACTGACAACTGATACTTTGTATGTAGGTGCAGGCTCCTGGATACATAAAATACACACTTAATTAAAAGTTGTTAGTAAGTTGAAAATGTCACACTATCTGTCCATTTCCCTTCTTTCATTTTATTGGCAATAAACCAACAGAAATGCCTCTGCCCTGTTTTGCCCAGCCTTTTGTAATTAAGGAGACATGCCGGGGTGGAGGAATTTTTTAAACGCCCTCACTCCCTCAGCAGCTCTCGGTCATTCCGCTTCCACCCCCAAGACAGCCATTTCTACAGCTGGAGACATTTCCTTCTGCTCCTGTTTTTACCTTCTGCTCTTGCAAGAGGTAACTAACCTGGGAAGGATGGCGTATGCGCCCCCTTTTTGGAACCTCATTTTCTTCTCTCTCTCTCTCTCCCCGCCCGCTCCCTCTTTCTTTCTCTTTTGAGACAGGGTCTTGTTCTGTGGCCCCAGGCTAGAGTGCAGTGGTATGATCACAGCTCACTGCAGCCCCAAACTCCTGGGCGCAAGTGCCCCTCCTGCCTCAACCTCTCCAGCTGGGACTACAGGTGTGCACCACCATGTTGGGTAATTTTTTGTTTTTTTGTAGAGACAGGGTCTTGCCATGTTGCCCAGGCTGGTCTTGAACTCTTGGGCTCAAGTGATCCTCCCATCTTGGCCTCCCCAAGTCCTGGGATTATAGGTGTGAGCCACCACACCCGGCCCTTGTTTCTTTTTCTTTCTTTCTTTTTCTTTCTTTCTTTCTTTCTTTTTTTTTTGAGATGGAGTCTCGCTCTGTCGCCCAGGCTGGAGTGCAGTGGCGCAATCTCGGCTCACTGCAAGCCCCGCCTCTCGGGTTCACGCCATTCTCCTGTCTCAGCCTCCTGAGTAGCTGGGACTACAGGCGCACGCCACCACGCCCGGCTAATTTTTTTGTATTTTTAGTAGAGACGGGGTTTCACTGTGTTAGTGAAGAAGGTCTCGATTTCCTGACCTTGTGATCTGCCTGCCTTGGCCTCCCAAAGTGCTGGGGGGGGCGGGGATTATAGGCATGAGCCACCGTGCCCGGTCCCTTATTTCTTTTTTGACTTTAAGCCTATTCTTTAATTCAACCAAATTCACATTTTAAAAACTTCAGGTAAGTCAATTCTGTGGTTCCATTCACACCACACGCTTATCCCTTCATCTCTTGATTCCAGTTGTAACAGGCATTGGAGTCACTTGCTCTGACACAGAACTGATTTATTTATAAGTTTTCAAATCTCAAACACAGAATGTTATAGCTACAACAGCATGGAGATCTCATGTGACCTCTTGGTTTCAGAATGTAAGTACTGAGGCCATTGGGAGAGTGATGGTTAAATCAAGGCAATAGAGAATTTTCACTACCATTGGATACAAATCACTGACAACTGATATTTTGTATATAAGTGCAGGCTCCTGGATACATAAAATAGAGAATTTTCACTAACATTGGATACAAACCACTGACAACTGATATTTTGTATATAAGTGCAGGCTCCTGGATACATAAAATACACACTTAATGAAAAGTTGTTAGTAAGTTCAAAATGTCACACTATCTGTCCATTTCCCTTCTTTCATTTTATTGACAATAAACCACCATGCAGTTGGTGAGGAAGTGTGGCTATGCTGTGAGTGCTTCCTGGACCAGCCTCCTTCCTGGCCATGGGAAAGATGAGGATGACAATGAAGGAGAAGGTGTATCTACTTTTGTGGCTGCTCTAGTAGCGCACTGTGCAGTATGGTAGCTCCTAGCCACCAGTGGCTGTCGAAATTAAAGTTAGGCCAGGTGCGGTGGCTCATGTCTGTCATCCCAGCACTTTTGGAGACTACGGTGGGTGGTTTGCTTGAGCTCAGGAGTTTGAGATCAGTCTGGGCAACATAGAGAAATCCTGACTCTACAAACAAACAAACAAACAAAGAAAATCAGCTGGGCTTGGTGATGCCCACCTGTAGTCTCAGCTACTCGGGAGGCTGAAGGGGGAAGATTGCTTGAATCCGGGAGGTTGAGGTTGTGGTGAGCCATGATCACACCTCTGTACTCCAGCATGGGCAACAGGCTGAGACCTTGTCTCAAAATAAATTCTTTAAAAAAGGATAAATAAATAATAAATTAAAATTTAAAAAATTAAAAATCAGTCTCTCAGTGGCAGTACACTAGCCACATTTCAAAGGCGCAAATCACCACCTGTAGCAGTGGCTGCTGATGGGAAAGTGTAGAAATTGTAGAGCACTTCCATAATCACAGAAAGCTCTGTTGACCAGCCTGAGCCCCTGCATTGAGCACAATGATTCAAACACAAAGATTTGGGCCAGGGGCAGTGGCTCACACCTGTAATCCCAGAACTTTGGGAGGCCGAGGGGGGCGGATCACAATGTCAGGTGATCAAGACCATCCTGGCCAACAAGGTGAAACCCCGTCTCTACTAAAATACAAAAAATTAGTCAAGCATGGTGGTGCACGCCTGTAGTCCCAGCTACTCAGGAGGCTGAGGCAGGGGAATCGCTTGAACCCGGGAGGTGGAGATTGCAGTGAGCCAAGATCATGCCACTGCACTCTAGCCTGATGACAGAGTGAGACTCCATCTAAAAAAAAAAAAAAAAATATATTATATATATATATATACACACACACACACAAACATTTGTATGCTGAACAGATCCCTAAATATCTGTCAGGGAGAAGGAGTGCCGTGATGTCTCCTCTACTCTATAAGTGAATGCATCCCTACAACTGGCCTACATCGAGAATGTTTTGAAAATCTCTCCTCATTTTAAGCATAAGTTGGGTTCTTACTTTATCTGATGCATTTATCTGATGTGGGTTGTTTGAGAATGGAAATGCAAGCATGGACCTGCAGAATGTAGGGGAGGCCTACCCCTGGCCTTTTCTCCATGATTTATTATTCCATTTAGTCCTCAGGGATTGTTGAGTGCAGTGCTTCCAAAACACCGTAGCCAAATCCATTCCACATCAACCTGCTGCCTGTTCACACTGGTCGTGAGTCCTGCTATTGGCTGCATTTCCTAGGAGTGGGGCTGTGTCGTGTCTATCCCTCTGCTCTTCACCTCGGTACCACACTGACATGTGTCACGTCCAACTGGTTGCCCACTCAGAAGTGCACTGGGAGAAAGCCTCTTTCTTCTGGCCATCTCCTGTATCGAATCAGTCATTTGTTCTTACAAACTGCCTCGTGAATGAATGTCTTGTCCAGCTTCCCAATCCTTGATTGTAATATTAAGATCACTTATTTGTATGAAATGTTGAAATCTAGAATTGGAGACTCATGGAAAACCCGGAATTCATGAAAACATGGGGAAAAAGCCACAATAGATACTATAGCTATTAATACCATTTATCCAGCTTTTACCACGTGAAATGCTTTTTATATGGCCAGGCACGGGGGCTCATGCCTGTAATCCCAGTACTTTGGGAGGCCAAGGCAGGCCGATCACTTGAGGTCAGGAGTTCAAGACCAGCCTGGCCAACATGGTGAAACCCCATCTCTACTACAAAAAAAAAAAAGGGGGTTTTATATGACCAAAGTTTTTTTTTTTTTTTTCTGAGATGGAGTCTCACTCTGTCACTCAGGCTGGAGTGCAGTGGCATGATCTTGGTTTACTGCAATCTCTGCCTCTTGGATTCAAGCGATTCCCCTGCCTAAGCCTCCCAAGCTGGGACTACAGGTGTGTGCTACCACTTCCGGCTTTTTTGTATTTTTAGTGCAGATGGGGTTTCACCATGTTGGCCAGGATAGTCTCGATCTCCTGACCTCATGATCCACCCACCTTGGCCTCCCAAAGTGCTGGGATTACAGGCATGAGCCACCTCACCTGGCCATATTTATTTATTTATTTATTTAGAGACAGGGTCTCGCCCTGTCACCCAGGCTGGAATGCAGTACTATGATCATGGCTCACTGTACCTTCAACCTTCTGGGTTCAAGCCATCCTCCCACCTCAGCCTCCAGATGAGCTGGGACCACAGGCGCATGCCACCTTGCCCAGCTGGTTTTTAGTTTTACAATTTTTCTGTAGAGATGGGGTCTTGTTATGTTGCCCAGGCTGGTCTCAAACTCCTGAGCTCAAGTAATCCCTCCCAACTCCCAAAGTGTTGAGATTACAGGCATGAGCCACCACGCCTGGCTAGATTGTTTTAATTGTAAAACAGCAAGCAGAAAAATGGCTAAAACTGATATACACAGTTTTAACAAACAGATATAAAGAGAATCCTGTATAACACTGCCCAGGTCAAGGGGCAAGATGTTCCTTGTCCCCGGGAAGCTGCCCTGAGCTTGCTCACTCCTTCCCCATCAAAACTCCCTTTCTTCCCAGAGGCAGCCGCCACCCTCACTTTTATTAGGAACTCTTGCTTTCCCATCTTTTCACGCATCCCTAAACAAGACAGTGTGGTTCAGTCTCTTTAAAAACTTTCTATACAGGGAATCCTAGGTATTCTTTTTATTCTCGAGATGGAGTTTCGCTCTTGTTGCCCAGGCTGGAGTGCAGTGGCACAATCTCAGCTCACTGCAACTTCCACCTCCCGGGTTCAAGGGATTCTCCTGCCTCAGCCTCCCAAGTAGCTGGGACTACAGGCGCCTGCCATCATGCCTGGCTAATTTTTGTATTTTTAGTAGAGATAGGGTTTCACCATATTGGTCAGGCTGATCTTGAACTCCTGACCTCAGGTGATCCACCTGCCTCAGCTTCCCAAAGTGCTGGGATTACAGGCATGAGCTACCGCGCCCAGCCGGAATCCTATGTATCCTTATGTTTAATGTTGCTTTACATTTCGTGCTATCTCCTTAGTCTCATTGACCTACAGCTGAACACTGGTCAAACTGAAGGGAGAAACAATCACCTTTCAATGCACTTCTGGTTTGCACCCACTTCTGAGGTGTGTCCTGCCTTTGGGTACGTAGCCTGTGATGGCTCTCTGCAGCCCTGGGGCACGCTGTCTCCTCCACCGCTGTATCCCCACAGTGCACAATGTGTCTTGCTCAGAGCAATATCTGATGAACATTTTTTAGAGAAATGTATGAATATGGGCCGGGCGCGGTGGCTCATGCCTGTAATCCCAGCACTTTGGGAGGCCGAGGCGGGCGGATCACAAGGTCAGGAGATCGAGACCATCCTGGCTAACACGGTGAAACCCCGTCTCTACTAAAAATACAAACAATTAGCCGGGTGTGGTGGTGGGCACCTGTAGTCCCAGCTACTCAGGAGGCTGAGGCAGGAGAATAGCGTGAACCTGGGAGGTGGAGCTTGCAGTGAGCCGAGATCGTGCCACTGCACTCCAGCCTGGGTGACAGAGTGAGACTCTGTCTCAAAAATTAAAAAAAAAAAAAAAAAAAAAGAAATGTATGAATATGGCTGAGTGTGGGACATCCTGGGCCTAATAATATTTATTTTTGTGAATGTTGTAAATAACAATGTCAAAATAAATAAAATGAAGGAAAATGAAGAATTGGCTATCAAGAAATCAGCTGTAAATAATTCACTTTTTGGCTGGGCGCAGTGGTGCATGTCTGTAATCCCAGCACTTTGGGAGGCTGAGGTGGGCGGATTGCCTGAGCTCAGGAGTTCGAGACCACCCTGGACAACATGGTGAAACCTCATCTCTACTAAAATACAAAAAATTAGCCGGGTGTGGTGGCAGACGCCTGTAGTCCCAGCTACTGGGGAGATTGAGGCAGGAGAATCACTTGAACCCAGAAGACGGAGGTTGCAGTTAGCCGAGATCGTGCCACTGACTTCCATCCAGCCTGGGCTACAGAGGGAGACCCTGTCTCCAAAGAAAAAAGAAAATTCACTTTTTGGCCTGGTGCAGTGGCTCATGCCTATAATCCCAGTACTTTGGGTGGAGGCAGGAGGATCACTTGAGCCTAGGAGTTCAACACGAATCTGGGCAATCCTGTCTCTACAAAAAAATAAAAAATTAGCAAGACGTGTGGCACATGCCTTTGGTCCCAGCTGCTCAGGAGGTCGAGGCCGCAGTGAGCTGTGATTACACCACTGCATTCCAGCCTGGGTGACAGACCCTGTCTCATAAATAAATAAATAAATAAATAAATAAATAAATATTCACTTTCTAAAAGCTAGCAGAAAAAATGTAATCCACATCCCAAACAGTATAATAAGAAATAATCAGAATATAACTTGATAATGTTTTTGGATGATTTGAACTTCCTCTGGCAAGTACTTCTGATGCTCTAAATGAGTTAACTAGATGAGAACAAACATTTTCTTCAAACCATTTAACTTGGCAATAGTTAACTCATTAAGGATAATAACAATGACATTCTTCAGGTTTGTGTTTTTTTTTTAAAAAAGGATAGTCCTATTCTGAACGTTTCATTAATCAAAAACAAGACCAACCCCCCCCCCCCAAAAAAAAACAAAACCCACGAAACTTCAAAAGGTGAAAATACCGACTAGGTTCTAAGGATATGGTAGGAAATGATTGCTTAGGGCTATGTACCTAAAATGAACTTCTGTTCTGCAAGCCGAACACAAATTTTGTGGTACCTGTATCTATCTACATATATTTTCTCACGTCATGTCTACTCTGCTAATTCCTAGGATAGTTAATGCAAACATTTGGTAAGCTCTTATTTTGTTATGAATGTAAAATTTAAAAGCATGAAGCTCTAGTAACATTAAAAAATAGTTGCAGTCTAAGGTGGATAGAAAGATGCTGTATGGAAAAATGGGAAAAGAGTAATATGGAATACGCTTAGAATTTCATGCAATACACTTTAATACATAGTATACTTTGGGAACAATTCCAAAATCATGGAGCCAGAGGAAGGGCTAGAGCAGCTCAGAAACCAGGCAACTGGAAATGAACTTGGTTCTGATACATCATTGCCATTTCCATAAAATGTGCGTAGCAAATGTGGACGAAATGAATGAAACCATTTAACAATGTTCTTCAAACTAAATTGAAAACTGAGTTGCCCAGAACGAAAAAAATAACCAGTAGCCATTTTAATAACTCATATGTAGATTAAATGAACAACCTGTCCACCTAAATATCTCATTTCGATGTCATCTACTCGCCTGCACACATGGATTAATAGTTACTTTATACTTTTTAGGCTGCATCGAATGCAAGATTCTCAAAGAAATAGTTTCCTAACAGAATGACTGATACCATTGTGGAAAGAGACATTATTCAGGACATTATGTGTTTCATTCTTCGGTCAAGATAACTCATCTACTTTTAGACTTACACTTCTAAAGAAAACTGCTATGATCTAAAGAGATTGGCCATAAAACTATTTGTATTGAAAACACAGCCAGCGTGGCTTTAGTGAACTTTCTTCATTAGCATTCTTAGTGGCAAGGTTTCCATATCTCAGTGTTCATTTTATACTTTAATTTGGTTAGTAGGTCTTTGTGTAATCATCCCATTGAAAGGAGAACAAAGGCAGTTTAGGTGATACAGGAGAGTAATGCACTATATTTTATCTCTGAAAAAAGCCCGACAAAGTCAGAAGACTCCGATAGCCTCTGGTTTTCTCCAGGACATTTGGAACCACAAATCAGTCAGGGGATAAAGATCCTCACTGTGCCTCACTGTAGACACCTTTGGAAGAGAAACACCTTGTCAGCCACAGAAATTAAGCTCTGCCAGTTCCATCTGGCTCTGACGGCAGATTATCACACCAGAAGAGCGTCTCGGTTTCATGAGGTGAGGGTCTGTTTCTCAAATACCATCTCCCTCAACAAAATCACTAGTCAGGACAATCCCCGCCCCCCCACCCCCATTACTTCTCTTAATAAAGTATCGATGCTATTCAAATGATAGTGCTGGGCTAAATTAACACCGGTCAGGGTTTTGCTTCCAACTGGAAAACTGCAAGCCCTCTAAAGGGAAATACTTCTCATTCCTTTGTGTCTAATTCTGCTACAGTAGTTCCTCAAATTGCTGCTGTTGCGATTTCCTTCTGCCTCAAAAGTCAAAACCCATTTTTTCCTAATGTTTGGGTCCCTGAACTTTTTCTTCTGATCAAATCATCCTCCCCACTTAACCCTCTCCCCTCTCACCCAATATAGGCTTCTCTTTTCCGGTTTTGCTTGACTTCATTAAGGAAAGTAAATTAATCTCTGTTTGTCTGTGGTATTTGTAAGTTGCTCTTTTTTCTTCAGTATTACTTTCTGGAGAATGACTACGCCCAACTTTCTAACTTTTTCTTTGTAATGTGGATGTTTTATTTTCTAATCCACATTTCTCTTTGCAGTTTCTTGAACTTCCTTTGGTTGGTGTCACAGCCAGCCACCCAATAGAGACTGAGACCACCAGTTCACTTCACACAGGCCACTGAACAGTCAGAAGATGGTGACAACTTTTGGTCTCTAGTGACCTGGACTGGATCCGACTCACTGACCTAGAGGTGAAAGGCTCTGTATTCCATTACTAATCCCTCGAGCTCCCCAGCCCCCTGAAAATGATTCTTTGGTTTTATTATTGCAAAGACCATTTATAAAATCATGAACTGGATTTAGGAAAGCAACCATGAAATAGCAAGGGACAACAAACTGATTGAAATTCCTTAAATGTAGCATGGGCTGAAGTCTCTCAGACAGTAAGATTGGGGGGGGAAGTTATATATAGGCACCTCCATTCTGATTTCAGTAGCGTGACCTGCTCACTTAAACGTGGCAACTTCAGATCATGGACCATGCCTCAAGGAACTAAATCCTAAATAAAGAAAATGGAAAAGCAAACTATGAAATAGCCAATAATCTTTATTTTGCACTTCCCCCACCCCTCACCCCTCTCCAAAAACCACTAACGCGCATTTTTGTGCATGTGAAAATATTGTATAAAGTATTTAGAATGATCTCAAATTAATCAAACAAAAAAACACATATCTCAACATAGATGCTTTGTTTCTTTGCGGGGATAGAAAAATTCTGGCCTCTTGAACAACGAGGGCAATGACACCCTGTGCTCCAAAGAGGTCGACTCCATTTCCACTGATTTGCAACTTAACATTCATGGCAGAAAACCGCATTTCTCTAACCACATAATGTTTTAAAATATGACTAATTCATACACTAATATCAATTTACTTGGCATTTAAAAAATCACATTTTCTAGTAATATATTTGTATTAGGTTCAAAGCCCATATTCTAGCATCCAACAGATCCAGCACATGGGCCTACACTGGGATTATTTCAAAATCAAGTAAAAGTCCGTATTTATCCCAAAGTTGCTAAAATATGCTAATAAAGTTAAATTTGATGTTTTTTTAACATTAAAAATAAAATATTTGGTTTACCTCTCAGACATCTATAACATATAATAAATAGTGGGCAGTATAATAATATAATAAAGTTTTGTGATACCCTGAAATTTGATGAGTTTTCTTAAAAAAATTCATAATATACTTCATTTCAGCCTTAAAGCACAATATTAATGAACAGATTTGTAGAAATAAAACAATATAAAGACAAAATGCTACAGTATATGTGGGTTTTTTGTGTTTTTTTTTTTCACTTTCATGGAAACTACATGTCCTTTTAGTAAAAGTCTGTCAAAGAAATTTACAAAAACAAAATAGACAACAAACAAAACAACTTCAAATCATAAACTCTAAATTTAAATTGCCTTGTTTTCCTTCCAACTGCTCGGGCCCTTTCCCCCACGATATTTTCGGGCACTGCACAGGTTGATCTCAAGGGAAATTTCTCTGAACGATGGCTTTTTCTCTAGCCTTGTTTCTGTCCAGCGTCATTACAGACCTGGCTGAAATCACAGTGGATTTCAGAGAAAGCCAGAATTAAACACGATAAAAATTTAAAAAATAACTACTTCATAAATATTTATTATTTACATTAGGGGCAATCTTTTAGTCTGAAGAGTTTTTATACAAGTTGATGAAATGTACAAGCAGTGAGAAGAGACTCCAGCAGTTTAAAGAAGGGCAAAATTAGAATGCAACGAAGATATAAAATACATTAAACAAAAATAATTTGCACAAAAGCAAACAGGACATGATAGAAACCTTTTTCTTAAAAAATATAAGGTATTTCACAAAAGCCTGAACGTTTTACATGTTAGTACTAAAAACAGGGGAAGGAGGGAAGCTTCATATATTCTTATCACAAAAATATTTACCGGTACTCCAACTGGAGTTTTCTTTTATGTTATTCTGATTATCTTACTATAGAGGGAAAGGGGCTGAAAACTGTATACAGACTCTATCATCCTTAAATTACAGTTGAGGCAGTTTGTACATTATCTTCTCATCTAATACCTCAATGAAAAGGCCCTGGAGAGAATAAAGGAAATCAAAAGGGAAGATGTACGCTCTTTATTAATAATACTTGTCACCGGTATTAGAGAAGTGGAGGAGGGGCAGCCCCCAGGCCACGCCTCTGCTCGAGTTTCCTTCTGTCGCACTGCCACGGAGCCACAGGCCAAGGCGGCTCGGGAGTGAACAATCCAGGTGCGCGGTGTGTTCCAGCCTCAGTCCTCCTGGGTTCTTTATCCACAGGCATCTGGGGGTGGATGTGACGGCAGACTTGCACCAGCTCCCTTCCAGAGGCGCCAGGGAAGAAGCCCGGGCTGACCCCGCTTGGTCCAGCCCCTCGGGAGCCGTCAGTGGGCTCGATGTTTCCTCTTCTTGTGCTTTTTGTCCTTCTTCTTGTTCGCACACTTGGGGCAGAACCACTGCATCTCTTCTGGGGGTGCAGTCATGATTCCAACACAGGGCCTGCACGTGAAAACAAGCTCAGATAAGCAACTTTTATACAGACATCTATTCTTCTCCCTTCCATGTTTTAAAGTAATTTTTTAGAGTCTATGACATGTTTACCCGAAATCAAAGTCAAGCAGCACTAACTTGTGTGTAGCACTACTGTTGGGCATGCGGACTATGGTATCACAGATGCTCCCTTTACAGGCCCCCTGCAGAGATTCATCCGTTCATTCATCCTCTCAGCCAGGAACAGAAGTCTTCCGAGCCACGGCTTTGTCTTTATCTCACAGATATCGTATATCATAACTGAACAGGTTGCTATCTTTTTTGTATCTGACATTTTAAAGATAACACGAGAAGATTATCTGCATAAATTTTGGTTGAGCTTTTCAGTTTTTAGGAACCGTTGAAGGGGTCTAAAAAACAGATAAGCAGTCTTTAGTCCTGCAGTTTGTACCACCTTTACAAAGGCGCTGCCTCTTCGTGGTCCTGGCCAGTGCTACAGCTCCTACAGAACATTACTGGAAAGGAAGGCCAGGGAAGCCCCTGGATCTCCTTTTAGTATTATTATTTTTAATAAGAAGGATAGATAAGCTAAGCAGAATATTCAGAATTTAGGGTGAATAACAATAGTCTAAAGACTCTTGGGTTTTGCAGTTAATTGCATTTCACAGGCTCAGTGATTTGACTCCATGTACTGTCCCTAGGACAGCCCTGGGTCAGTCCAAAGGCAGGAATCTACTCAGTGGATGCTTCATCTCAGGAGCGGCTGATGCTGCCTAATGAGTGTGGCCGGCAGGGCGCCCTGGGCACTCACCAGTGGTACCAGTCATCGCAGTCGTCACAGCCAATCATGGGACTCCCATCGTCAGGCTTGTTACACCCAGGGCAGATCCAGATCTGATTGCCCCACTCATCTCGGATCTGATGTTTGCAAAGCGGAAGCGGCAAAAATGGAGGGAATGGGAAAAAAAACAAAAAGAGGCCAGATCAGAATGATTACTTTATACTGTTAACCGAATAAGCAGGCATATTAAACTAAAAAATATAGTAGATCAGCACTTCATTAATGCCATGATCAGCGTCATCACTGTTCTAGAATGATGAAACAGAAAAACGCTAAGTGTTCAATGATAAGGCATTTCTAACGAATATTCTAAGCTTTCTTTTGTAAGTCATAAAAAGCATTTTATGATCATCTCTGTGAACAATATGACCTGTAACCCCTTTCATAAAAAAAAACTATAACTATGTAAATTCTTAATGATTTGGGTCTTTATAAGGGTGGTAACAACTGATTTTTTGAAAGTTATAGAGCTCCACTTTATATGTGGTTTTCTCAATCGCATTCATAGGCATGGAATTAATATAGACAGCCAAATGTGCATGCACCACCTTATTACTTATTAGCCAAGCCCTTCTCCTGAAGGAGCTGATAAGATCAAGGATATAAAAGAGTTGTTACTAAGTAACTTTCCATTCCCTTTATGACATTTTTAGTAAAGTACAATCAACTAAAGGGCAAATGAAATAAGGGGATAGGGAGGCCACAGAGCTACAAGGTTCAACATTATTTTGCTACATATATTGTGTACTCTAGAGTTGACTTTATTTAACTTAGCAGTTCTAAAGAGGGAACATCCTATTAACCACTTCCTCAAACTTCACATGAACAGAGCCAACCTGGAAGAATTAATTCACTGATGGGCATTCAACACCAGCAATAAGAAAAAGGTAACTTCCAAAGTGTTTACAATAACAGAGCACATTATTGCATCCGGTTTATTTTGTAAGGGATAGTTCTTCCCAGACTTTCAAATACCACACTGACTAGACATGCTTTTAGAAAGGCTTTCTTTGTGTGTGACAGGTGCATTGGTGGTCCATATATGTTTCACTGTAGTGATGGGCTTCCTTTAAGGCAACTCTACAAAGGCAAACTACATTGACAGGAAAACTTCCTAAAGAAATCTGTGGGCAACTACATCTCTGACCCGCCGTAATTCCAGGAGAAAAAGTAACAAGGGGTGAGAACCAGCAGTCACCCGTACCCGCTGTCTAGAGGCCAAGGCTGGTGGAACATCCTATGCCCT
Source organism: Gorilla gorilla gorilla (assembly GCF_029281585.2). Taxonomy (NCBI): domain Eukaryota; kingdom Metazoa; phylum Chordata; class Mammalia; order Primates; family Hominidae; genus Gorilla; species Gorilla gorilla. The sequence continues at coordinate 17,008,092 of NC_073232.2, read as the reverse complement.
GAAGCTCCCACGTGTGGCCAGTCCTGCTGCTGGCTGACCTTGCTTGAAGTCAGAAGGCCGTGACTCTGTGTGCCGCACAAAAACTTCACCACGGCATCCACAGTAACTAATACCAAATACCTCATAGCTTACTAAATTCTTCTAAACATCTCATTTCATTTAATCACTGTAAAACAACCTCTGGGTAGCTTATGAATGGGGAAACTGGAGCTAAGGGAATTTAAGTGGCATTTCCAACACCACACCATTAGGCAGTGACAAAATTTACCTTTTTGCTCTCTAGCCTTTGTATGTCATCTAAATCACAAATTTTGTCCTCTGACCACAAAGCGTCTCTCTTCATGAGGTAGAAAGCTTTTTTTAAATTTTCATTTTTATTTTAAAGACAGGGTTTCACTCTGTCACCCAGGCTGGAGTGCAGTGGTGTGATCATGGCTCACTGTAGCCTTGACCTCGGTAGGCTCAGGTGATCTTCCCAGCTCAGCCTCCTGAGTAGTTGAGACTACAGGCACATGTCACCACGCCCAGCCAATTTTTGTATTTTCTGCAGAGATGGGGTCTCACTATGTTGCCCAGACTAGTCTCAACTCCTGGGCTCATGTGATACAGCTGCCTTGGCCTCCCAAAGTGCTGGGATTATAGGCGTGAGACACTATGCACAGCCAGTAAGCTTTCCATCTACATTGTCTATTCCAGTTGGACTCATCTCCAGGAAGTGGGTTAGCTCAAAGATCTACTGGAAAACCAGGACTTTTAGAGCTAGAACATGCCACAGAGATTACCAAGTTTAACACAAACTCCTTAATTACAGATGAAGACACGAAGCTCAAGGAGGTTAAGTACAAAATCTTTCCTGATCAACCCATTTGGGGGTGATGTTGCCTCTAATTAAACACCTACAATGATTGGTCCCCGAATGGACCAATTTGATGATCACACTTTTAGAAGTTCCTTCCAGAACTCCTTTAAGGAAATTTAATAATAGGCCAGGCGTGGTTGCTCACACCTGTAATCCCAGCACTTTGGGAGGCCAAGGTGGAAGGACTGCTTGAGCCCAGGAGTTTGAGACCAGCCTGGGCAACATAGAGAGACATCATCTCCACAAAAACCAAAAACAAACAAACAAAAACAGCCAAGAAACAGCCAGTTGTGGTGGCAGACGCCTGTGGTCCCAGCTACTCGGGAGGCTGAGGTGAGGGGATCACTGGGGCCCAGGAGGTCGAGGCTACAGTGAGTGGTATTGTGCCACTGCATTCCAGTATGGACAAGAAGAGTGAGACTACCTCAAAAGAAAAAAAGAAAACATAAAAAAAAGAAGTGTAATATTGTACAGTTTATAACAACAAATACCATGAGTCCTACCCAGCCACTTTCCAATCATATTAGTACCTAGCTAGTTACAAGGTCAGGGCCACCAGTAGGCTAACACATCACAGTCTGCAGATTTGGTAGTCACAGCAATGGCAATGGCTCCACACACCTTAAATATTTCGTTGTGTGTTTGTGTGTTTAATTCTATAGTATCCACAGAACATAATCTGTATAAATACTTTACTGCCAGAGTGTATTCAGGGTTTGAATAAGACCTAATTCTATTAAGTAAGAGGAAAGAAACTAAAAAACAGTCCCAGAACAATGTGGACTCATTCGACATGGTGGGATTTACAATTTTTTTTTTTCTTGAGATGGAGTTTCACTCTTGTCCCTCAGGCTAGAGAGCAGTGGTACGATCTTGGCTCACTGCAAGCTCTGCCTCCCGTTCAAGCAATTCTTGTGCCTGAGCCTCCCGAGTAGCTGGGATTACAGGCATGTGCCACCATGCCCAGCTAATTTTGTTTGTATTTTTAGTAGAGATGGGGTTTCACCATGTTGGCCAGGCTGGTCTCGAACTCCTGACCTCAAGTGATCCATCTGCCTCAGCCTCCCAAAGTGCTGGGATTACAGGCGTAAGCCACTGCGTCCAGCTGGTTTTACAATTTGAAATCATGCTTGGATACTCAGGAGTTCTGTGGTCTCAAAGTTCATTTCCATTTAATATGCAAGCCCTGGCATATTCTGGATCATAGCCAATAAAATATAATTAGTGCTATTATTCAGAAACACCACCTGGCTCATAATATCAGTGTACATTCTATAAATTATACTCTTAAGTGAATAACTGAATTGCTTGATCAAGAAATTCAAATGTGAGATTTCAGTACCACCATGCGTCTCTACATTTACAGATTGACATTACTGTATATATGTATATAGTCATATCCCAAAACAATATAAAAACAAGCTTTGATATGATTTTTGGAGGCTGACTATGTGAACATTGTGATGTAACTTTTCAGCCAAAAGCTTGAAAATGCAGTGAAAAACTGCAATGAAGAAATGCATCTTGGCTGGGCATGGTCGTTCATGCCTGTCATCTCAGCACGTTGGGAGGCAGAAATGGGTGGATTGCTGGAGCTCAGGAGCTCAAGACCAGCCTGGGCAACATAGTGAAATCCTGTCTCCGCCAAAATACAAAAAACTAATCGAGAGTGGTGGTGACTGCCTGTGATCCCAGCTACTCAAGAGGTGGAAGGATCGCTTGAGCCTGGGAGGCAGGGGCTGCAGTGAGCCGAGATCGTACCACTGCACTCCAGCCTCGGTGACAGAGTGAAATCCCCTTTCAAAAAAAAAAGCCGGGCGCGGTGGCTCATGCCTGTAATCCCAGCACTTTGGGAGGCCGAGGCGGGTGGATCACCTCAGGTCAGGAGCTTGAGACCAGCCTGGCCAACATGGTGAAACCGTTTCTACTAAAAATACAAAAAATTGGCCAGGTGTGGTGGCACGTGCCTGTAATCCCAGCTACTCAGGAGGCTGAGGCAGGAGAATCGCTTGAACCTGGGAGGTGGAGGTTGCAGTGAGCTGAGATCTCACCACAGCATTCCAGGTTGGGCAATAAGAGCGAAACTCTGTCTCAAAAAAAAAAAAAAGAAAAAAATAGAAATGTGTCTGGCCAGGGGCAGTGGCTCAGGCCTGTAACCCCACCACTTTGAGAAGCTAAGGCAGGAGGATCGCTTGGGCCCAGGAGTTTGAGGTTGCAGTGAGCTATGACTGGGCCACTGTACTCCAGCCTGAGCAACATAGGGAGGCCCTGTCTCAAAAATAAGTAAATAATAAAATTTTGAAGAGAAATGCGTCTGAAATTCGATAGTGATTCAGAGCACACACTTGTCTCGATCTGAAAACGTCTCCATGCTAACCGCGCGGGCGGCAGGTACTCACCACGTAGGTGCTGACCGTCTCAGTCACCACGCTGCGCACGGGGGCTTTGGCACTGGCCCCGGAGGCGGCGGGACCCGGGGAGGGCAGCAGGGCAGGGCCCGCGGCGGCCTGGGCGAGCAGCGGCAGCGGCACGGGCGCAGGGCTGACGAGCATGGGGCCGGGGGCGGGTGCGGGGGCCGGCGGTGGGGTCTTCGGCCTGTTCTGCGAGGGCGCCGGCTTGGCCTCGGGGGCAGGGACCACCTTGCTGATGACACTGTCAACAAAAGAGGAGAAGGTAAAAGTCAAAACAGGATCATCATCGAACCAAACCCGTGCTTAAAAACATGATCGCAAAACAGCTTTTCTTCCAGTAGCGAAATACTTCAACGTCCAGAGGCAGCTCAAGAACTGAGTTCCAGGCCCTGCATCAAGTGGCCTCTCCACTTACTCAGACGAATTTTTCATTTTCCAAACTTCCCCTCAATGGCCAGATAGTTAGAAATTTCTCGTACCAATACACATGCACTGTTCACAGAAATATGACTTCAATTGCCTGTTCCTGTGCTGGGGCAGAAGCTCTGACGGCTTCAGAGGTGGCGCTCCCCACCCCCACCTCCGCTGAGTCCTCCGGGGGCCCCGACAGGGGCTGCTCCTTCCACTGTGGCTCCATCTGGAGAGGACCTGGAGCAGCCTGTGCCCCACACTGGAGATGGGCAAGAAAGATACATTTGCTGTTGGAAGCCCTTGAGATTTTTGGGTTGTTAATTACCATAAACCTAACCTGGCCTAAGCTGCTGGACAGAGCAGCTTAAAAAAAAAAAAAGTTTCTATTTCTCTCTTCTCAATTCCAATGTTTCTTCTTAATACTCTCAATGCCATTGTCAATAAAACTGTGAAGACTTTCTCACTTCTGGGTTTGGCTTTGATTGCCACGTTTTAAAGATTGACCGTTCAGGCTGGGCAAGGTGGCTCACCCCTGTAATCCTAGCACTCTGGGAGGCCGAGGTGGGTGGATTACCTGAGGTCAAGAGTTCAAGACCAGCCTGGCCAACATGGTGAAACACTGTCTCTACTAAAAAATATAAAAAATTAGCCGGGTGCAGTGGCGCGCACCTGTAATTCCACCTACTCAGGAGGCTGAGGCAGGAGAATCGCTTGAACCCAGGAGGCAGAGGTTACAGTGAGCCGAGATCTCACCACTGCACTCTAGCTTGGGCTACAGAGTGAGACTTCGTCTCAAAAAAAAAAAAAAAAAAAAAAAAAAAAAAGATTGTTCCCAGAGGGGCTGCAGAGGTAAGGAGGAGGTAATGCAGCGGCAGCTTCTGTCCTGGTGACGCTGCCGCAGGTCGCTAGAGCTGTGGTACTGTGACCCTGCTCCTCCACCAACAGCATCCCCTTCACACAACTCTCGCCAGTGGAAGCAGCTCTGGACTTGGGGCCAGGACATCTGAGTTCAAATTCTACAGCCGCCAGAGACTAGACCTGTGGCCTTGGATTACTCATTTATTATAAAAAGCACTATTTATTGAGGACCTATAAGAAGTTAGAGGTTATACTAGGCACTTTACAAATATCATCTCATCCAGTCCTTATGAGAACATCAAAGAAGTAATGATTACCCCATTTTGTAGATGAGGAAACTGAAGATCAGCAAGAGAAAGGAATTTGAGTAAATGGGTGGCAGCTTTTGAACCAAAGTCTACTTGATTCCAAAGATTGTTTTTAAGCTTCTTTATTAAAAAAAAAGTATATATATATATGTATATATGTATACATATATATATATATAATTTCACACACAGAGAAAACAATATAACAGACAGCTAGGTAATAATCAGAGATAAAATATGTTAGCCTTTGCCATATTTATTTCAGATGAACTTCCTTCCCTGCCCCAGAGCAACCACTGCCCTAGGACAGGTATGTTTTTGTTTATTGTTCTTGGTACTTTGTTTTTTTTCTCTGTACCTTTCCTGCCTTTGTAGGTGTCCATAAACAATACATACTGCATTACTGTTTGCTGTCTTTTAACTTTTATACACACAATGTCACACTCCAGTTATCCTCTGCAACTAGCTTTTCCCACTTAGTTTTATGTCTCCTGATTTATCCATGCTGACACATAGATATCTATATTATTTATTCTAATTACTATATTGTATTCCATGGTATTAGTAAGCCAAAGGTTTTTGTCCATCATCCTACTGAAAGTAGGACACATTCACTTGTAAACTTACACACTGACTCATAAATAGAACTCTTCAAGGATTTCTCCAAGCCCCATCCCTAGAAATGAAGTTTCTGGGCCATGGAATATGGCCATCCTCACCTCACCAGGAATCGCCAGCCTGTGGACTGTCCCAGCTTGTCTCTTTCTACTATTCCACACAATTCTTTAGGCCTTGTTTTTCTCAGCAACAAAGTGAAAAGAAATGCAGTGGCCTCAGAGGGTTGTAGTGAGAACCTCAATATGGAGAAACACTTCAAAAACTGCATCCAGATGGGAACTGCCGGCCCCGTGCCATGTTCACGGCTGTTGCTCACGACAGCCTCTGGCCTCATTGCTGCCAGCCTTCATGGTTCCACTTCCTCACAGTCCTAGTTTAGAAACCACTTTCACCAAAAGGCACTGACTCTTTGCTATTCTGATCATAAATTCATAAAACATTAAGTTACTTCAAAAACTTCACCATTATTTCAGCAAAGAACTTCATTACTGCTGTCTAATTGTTCTCTATTTGTTTCCTGCAAGGGTGATCATCTTCCTAACTTGGATACAGCCAAAGATCAAGAGACTTTAACAAAGACTTGTTGGTGCAGCAGACACTTGATAAATGCTTAACATCATAACTAATGACTATTTATTGAGCACTTACTATATGTCTGACTGTCCTAAGCAATTGCAAGCCAATTGTGGGCCAGGCACCACTGTGTTAAATATTTACTTGCCTTGCCTTATCTAGGTTTTTTTTTTTTTTTGAGATGGAGTTTCACTCTTGTTGCCTAGGCTGGAGTATAATGGCGCAGTCTTGGCTCACTGCAACCTCCGCCTCCTGGGTTCAAGTGATTCTCCTGCCTTAGCCTCTCGAGTAGCTGGGATTACAGGCATGCGCCACCACGCCCAGCTAATCTGTGTGTGTGTGTGTGTGTGTGTGTATTTTTTTTTTTTTTTTTTTTTTTCAGTAGAGACGGGGTTTCTCCATGTTGGGCAGGCTGGTCTCAAACTCCCAACTTCAGGTCATCTGCCCACCTCAGCCTCCCAAAGTGCTGAGATTACAGGCGTGAGCCACGGTGCCCGGCCTTGTTTGTTTTTCATAATGACCACATGAGGCAAGCTATTATTCTGCTTTTTTAAATGAAGAAACCAAGGCACAGAGAGATTAAGTATCTTGCATAAATTAACACAGGTTACTACTACATGGCAGGGCCAGGATTTAAACAAGGCAGTCTGATTTTAGAGCCTGTGATCTTAATAAGTATATGACACTGTCTCTCAATGTGTACTGAGGTTTGCCTTACATAAAAGGCATGTAATGTAGGAGTTCAAAGTTATCGCTATGGCATTTATATCCAGAGGGTAAGCATTCTCTATTTTTATGGTTAGACTAAAATTTTAAAACACTACTTCTAGAGGCAGTTTCCCATACTGGTTGAACACACAAGTGATGGAACCAAAGCTAAAGGGAAAAGCAGGAACCCTGAGAGGTAAGCAGAACACAGATGCTTTACCCCAAGGGCATTTACGCATTAGGCAAGTCTGATCTTTGGTTATGATGAAGAGGACGAATGTCAAAGCCCAGGATCTGCCCAAAGTGGAAGGTCTAATAGAACTCCCTCCCGACACTAAGGATTCCCAATGGGCTATGCCCATAAGGTAAAGATGCACGAGAATGTCATGAATTTTCACCTCTGGTGTTCTAGGATACTTTACATTTAAAGTAATTTGGACTTGCAATGTGCCCAGGCACACAGCACAGTCCTGAGGGGAAGTTATCTTAAAATCTAGGTCTCATATTAATACAGATAATTATCTTTAAAAAAAAATAAGCAGCACATAATCAAAGATAATCAAATCTATAAGGAAGTAAGGTGGGATCAGGGAAAACTGTTAAGAAATAACAGCTAGTATGAAGAGACAAAGACCACAGATACAAGAATTATCAACTATAAAACAACTTTGCTTACAATGTTAAAAAAATAATAAAAGGCAAAGGCTAGAAATATAGGTTGTAGGAAGTCACAGAGAGTGACTTGATCTAGTGGATTTGAAAAGAACCAAACAGACCTTCTAGAAATTAAAAAATACAGTAACTGAGATTTAAAATTGAAAGGAGGGATTTAACAACAGATTGGAAACAAGACAGAACTATAAACTGAGTATTAGGACAAAATAAATTTTCGGAGCATAGCCTAAGAAGCAAAGAGAATACAATAAAAGGTCTAATTAGTGCATGTTTGATCATAATTCTAGAAGAAAAATGGGGCAGAGACAAATGTTAACAAAGAGTACCTGAGACTTTTACAGAACTGATGAAAGATACCAATCCACAGATTTATGAAGCCCAACACACCCGAGGCAAGATAAATAAAAATAAATCTATATCTAGGCACATCAAAGTGAAGCTATAAAATATCATAGATAGAGAGGAAAAATCTGAAAGGCAGCTAGAGGGAAAAAAGAACAATTCCTCTCAAAGAAGAAACAGGTGACAGCTGACTTCTTAATTAGCAATGATGAAATCTAGAAGATAGTGGAATAACATCTTCAATGTGCTAAAGAAAAATAAACTATGTCTTTGAAAACATCTTTAAGGAATAAAGATGAAACAAAAACATTTACAGGCAGGCAAAAGCTAAGAATTTGCCACCAGCACATTTAAAAAAAAATTCTAAAGCAACAATTCTCAAATTTTTGGTCCTAGGGCCCCTTTAAATTCCTAAAAATTATTAAGAACTTAAAAAATGTGCACTATATCTGTCAATATTTACCATATTAAAAATAAAACTGGACCAGGCACATTGGCTCATGCCCGTAATCCCAGCACTTTGGGAGGCCGAGGTGGGTGGATCGCTTGAGGCCAGGAGTGATTCACCATGGCCAACATGGTGAAACCCCATTTCTATTAAAAATACAAAAATTAGCTGGGTGTGATGGCGCAGACCTGTAGTCCCAGCTACTCCAGAGGAGGAGGCAGGAGAATCACTCAAACCTGCGAGGCAGAGGTTGCAGTGGGCCGTGATCATGCCACTGCACTCCAGCCTGGGTGACAGAACAAGAATCTGTCTCAAAAAAATAAAAAAAATAAAATAAAAACAAAACTGAAAAGCTTAACAATATTTAGTAATTCATTTAAAAGTAACGACAATGAACCCATTATATGTTAACAGATAACTTTTTTTTAATGAAAATAACTATATTTTCCAAGACAAAAAACTTGGTAATGACTGGCAATGTTTTGGTTGTTTTTTCTTTGATAATGGCATCTTGCTCTGTTGCCCAGGGTGGTCTTGAACTCCTGGGCTCAAGCAATCCTCCTGCCTCAGCCTACCTAATAGCTGGGATTACAGGCACATGCCACTGTGCCTGGCCAAGACTGGCAATGTTTTAAATTTTTGCAAATCTCTTTAATGTAGGCATATGTAACTAGAGAAGGGAGGAGTATTTTAAAAGATTTTTTGGATAATGGTGTAAGTTCTTCTTTAATGCTGCATTAAATGCAACAAATGATAGTTTCTTATAAGTTGGTTGCAATGTGTAATCTGAAATCATATCAACAGACATTCATATTCTGTTACATTAAAATTTATTGCTCTGTTTAGCACTATGAACACAAAATTTACCCATGCATAATTTTATAATGTCATACATTGGTCATTTGGAAAATACTGGTTCACTGACTTATAAAGATCTTCCAAATGTTTACATAATTCATTACACAACATAATAATATGTAAGCCAGTAATGGGTAAACAGAGCTAAAGTATTTTAATGTCCCTCTATTATATAAAATGTAGCGTAAAGGTAGTGAATAAAGTATGGTAATTTCTAGGGTAACCACACAAAAATTACAAACAAAGTATAATATGAGGAAAAAAGGAACGATCAAAAAAAACCTTGGTCTGATAAAAGAAAGGAGAGAGAGAAAAAAAAACCACTGAACATTAAAGAAGTAGCACAAAATAATAAGGTAGATTTCAAACTCAAAATATCAATGATTATATCACATAAAAGGTCTAAGTGATTCAGTTGTCAGGCTGTATAAACAGTGAAACGCAATATATTCTAATGCCCAGAGGAACATCTAGCAATAGAAGGGCTGAAAGTGAGAGGCTATAAAAAGATGTATACAAATACAAAGAAAAGTAATACCACACAAAAAAGACTTTAAGGCAAGAACCATCAGTAATAATAAAGGCTACTTCCTGATGATAAAAGGTTCCAATTTGTCAGGAAGCTGTACCAGTTTAAAATTTGTATGTACCTAATAACATATCTGCAAAACATATAAAGCAAAAACTGACAGAACAGTAAGAAACAGATGAATCTGCAATCATAGCCACAGATGTAAGCATATTTATCTCCCTGCATAACTGACAGAATAAGCAGTCAAAAAACCAGCAAAGATATAGGTTTGAATAAGAACAATGAAATTGACTCAATGGACATTTAAAAAAAATCTGTCTTCATTCAGTGCAGAATATTCGTTCTTTTCTAAAATATACTGAACAATGAAAGAAACTGACCCAATTTCTTAAGGCTAAAAAACAATTTGAATAGTTTGTACACAGATTTGTTACCCCTGCTCTATCAGTAGTTCCTCAAAGGAACAAAAAGCCTCTCTAATTTCTATGTCCTCAGCGTTTAACATGATGGTTATTAAAATAAAATGTGTTAGAATTCAAACTAAGAAACAAAAGCTGATCCAGAAAGTAGTAATTTTCCAGATGACATGATACTTTTAGTGTATTTTTCTATCCATTCAAAATTATAGCTCCCCCCAAAAAGCATAATAATATGCTTTATGATGTGGGAAGGGATAAAGCACAGGTGAGAGAAATATGGGATATCAATGAAAACAGAAAAAAAGAAAAGAGAAGAAACAGAGCAAGTGAAAGAATTACAATTTTAGGTCAGGAAGCGTGAGGACAACCCAGGCATTTTCAGTTGTTGGTTAATGGAGTTAATTTCAGGGGCAGTAAAGAGAGAGAGAGAACAGAGGATGATAGGAAGAAGAAAAGAGAGTTGTGATCAATAAATATGACTGCAGGCAAAAATAAGCCTAAAAACGTAAGTTATCAACAAGAGGAGGTTACTCAAGGGAAACATCTTCTATCTTACAATAGCCATTCACAGGATCGATGGATGGGGCCTTAGAAAACTGCTTGCAAAGAATTTGGTTGTCACTTTGTTTTAACTTTACTGTTTGCCGGCTGTCATAGTGGAAAATGTTTGTTGGAGGTAGAGACTGAAGCTATTGTCTACAATAATTTTCAGATGTTCATGTGCTTTACTATGCAATAATTACGCATGTGCAATTGAGAATTAGCTCAATTATGACTTGTTGGATGGTATAGTTAATTAAAGAAATCCCTCAAAATCGGAGCTGTATCACAAACCATAAATTCTAAACGTCTTAAAAATTAGGTAAAAGAAAACAAAACCATAAAAATTCCCAGAAAAGTAAGTAAATATAGATGTTTTTAGTCTTGGGGTAGGACACAATTTCTAGTATCTCACCAAAAGCTGAAGCCATAAAGGGAAATGCTGATTTGACTGCATGACAATTTTATATGGCATAAAATAAGCTCAGCAAAGTTAAAAGGCAAAAGACAAAATGAAGCAAACTACTTGCAACAATAAAGCATTACTCCTTCTTATATAAACAGCTGTTCTGAATAAAAAAGAATTAATGTTCTTATTCAAACATGAGCAAAGGAAACAGCAAGCAGAAAATAGAATAAAAAACCAAAACCAGCCACTAGACAAGAAAAAATGTTCCATTTTCATAGTAATCAAAGATATAAACATGACAATTTAAGGCTTCTTTGGTAAAGATGAAAAAGATTGACAACACCTGGTACTGTCAGGCTAGGGGAAAGGGAGAGATGGTTGGTCCAGTATTTGAAATGATTATGGAAAACTTAAAAACGTGCAAGCTCTTTACCAGCAATTCCGCTTCTAGAAATGTATCCTGAGGCAACGTTAGACAGCTGTGTAAAGGTATGGGGTAAAGAATATGATTTGTAGCACTGTCTATGGCTGCAAAAAAATAAAATAAAAAAATAAAAACTAGAATAACTGCAATTTAAAATACCTTAGAATAGGAGATCGGTTACATAGATGATGAACAAAACACCATGTTGTTATTTGAAGTGGTGATACACATGTGTGCACACACACAAATGATATGTTTATCCAAGAAAAAGGGAGGTGTAAGATGGAATTTTTCTAAGAAAATAAAAAAAGCAAACAAGAAGGTCTGAGTGTATACTTAGAAAAAAGTTTGAAAGAATATATACTAAAATGTCCACCAATTGCCTTTACATGAAAATTATAGATGTTTTATTTATTTATTTATTTGAGACAGGGTCTCACTCTGCTGCCCAGGCTAAAGTGTGGTGGTGCAATCTTGGCTCACTGCAACCTCTGCCTCCCAGGCTTATTTGATCCTCCCACCTCAGCCTCCAGAGTAGCTGGGACTACAGGTGCTTGCCACCACGCCTGGCTAATTTTTTGTATACATATTTTTTTGTGTGTAGAGACGGGGTTTTGCCATGTTGCCCAGGCTGGTCTGGAACTCCTGGACTCAAGTGATCCTCCCATCTCGGCCTCCCAAAGTGCTGAGATTGCAGGCATTAAGCCACTGTGCTGGGTGGATGCCTTTTTTCTCCTTTTGATTTATCCATAATTAACAAACATAACTTGTATAAAAAAAAGAAAAAGGCCAGGTGCAGTGGCTCACACTTGTAATCCCAGCATTTTGGGAGGCCAACGCAGGCGGATCACCTGAGGTTGGGAGTTCGAGACCAGCCTGGCCAACATAGTGAAACCCTGTCTCTACTAAAAATACAAAAATTAGCTGGGCGTGGTGGTGCACGCCTGTAATCCTAGCTACTCAAGAGGCTGAGGCTAGAGAATCGCTTGAACCCAGGAGTGAGCTGAGATAGTCCCACTGCACTCCAGCCTGAGCAACAAAGTGAGACCCCATCTCAAAAAACAAAAAACAAAGCAAAACAACGAAAAAGATGAAAACGCCTGTTACAATGTATACGTCTAAACTGTTGCTAGGAATTTTTAAAGGATGGCTTGAGTTATACACTTAAAATTAATTCACTTTTCTGTGTGTATGTTACACTTTATTAATTTACTGGGGAAAAAATGATAGCTTGGTTAAAAAACCTTCCAGACAAATGTTGACCATAGTCTAGTCCTACTATGATTTTGTGAAATTCAAAGCTCTGAGTGAGATCAAGGAGCTGCACAATCGAGTGCGTCTAAGTTGAGTGCATCATCCATGGCAGACCAACAAGGACAAGGTCAAAGGAGGGGGAAGAGAAAACCTCCTACAACGATGGTATTTTCGTACATAAAGTAATACATTTGGGCTGGGCACGGTGGCTCACGCCTGTAATCCCAGCACTTTGGCAGGCCGAGGCAGGAGGACTGCCTGAGGTCAGGAGTTTGAGACCAGCCTGGCCAACATGGTGAAATCCCAGTTCTCCTAAAAATACAAAAATTAGCCGGGCATGGTGGTACCCACTTATAATCCCAGCTACTTGAGATGCTGGGGCAGGACAATTGCTTGAACCTGGGAGGTGGAGGTTGCAGTGAGCCAAGATCACACCTTTGCACTCCAGCCTGGGCAACAAAGCGAGACTCCATCTCAAAAAAAAAAAAAAAAAATTCTTTCTTTCTTTCTTTCTTTTTTTTTTTTTTTTAACAGCCTTTAGATATTAAGGTTGGTACGTAGTTTTAGGTCTTGCCTTTTCAAAGAAATACATTGCCCATAGTTGCTTTGTGTCCCAGTTGTGTGCAGATCTGTCTCTATCATCCACATTAGACAGTCAATTTCCTAAGAGTAAGATTTGTATCTTGTCTTTGGATTACTTGCAGTATTAAACACAGCAGCTCAAGAAATATTAATCAGCTTTAAATAGAATACCTACTACTGCAGTGAGAACACTTCTGTAAAAGAATTATTTTTGCCTGTTTAAAATATTTTAAAATACAAGACCATTTCCTCTGTTCTTTCTTCCCTGCCTACCTTCCTTCCATCTGCTTAATGAGTCACAGGACCACTGAGATTTCTGTTTGCCAACACAGATTCCAGTTCCTCAGCCACCTAGTCATTCCCAACACCAGGTACAATCAGATCCTGAAGGCTTTGTTCTGTTTTCCGGAAATGGTTTTACATTGTATTCAGCTATACCAAACACATAATGAATATTATTTGCCTTACCTGACTCTTTTCCAGTGCCCTTTAATTTTCTCCCTACATTTCTTTTTCTTTTTTTTTTTTTTTTTGAGATGGAGTCTCACTCTATTGACCAGGCTGGAGTGCAGTGGCGCGATCCCGGCTCACTGCAACCTCCACCTCCTGGGTTCAAGCAATTCTCCTGCCTCAGCCTCCCGAGTAGCTGGGATTGAGGGCATGCACCACCACACCCAGCTGATTTCTGTATTTTTAGTAGAGACGGGGTTTCACCATGTTGGCCAGGCTGGTCTCGAACTCCTGACTTCAGGTGATTTGGCCTCCCAAAGTGCTGGGATTACAGGCGTGAACCACCACGCCCCGCCTCTCCCTATGTTTCCTAGATTTCTCCGTTACCTATAAGGCCTGATAATGGCACCCATTAGAATGGCTTAAAATTAGCAGTGTGGCCAACAGATAGAAACAGATTGTTGACCAATTTTATGGGTTAATAGTTAAAATCTCAGAAATGTCTGCTTGTGCATATGTTCTCACTTTTTTCAATTTAGAGAAATGACATTTTGCTAAAAATAACTTTGTAATAATAAGATAATCCTTCAAAAATGCCTAACATTCCCAGTTCAATTACATTACCCCTTTTAAATTAATATATATTATATATATTATATGTATATTATATATATACATATAATATATATAATATATATTATATAATTATATATATATTATTATATATTATATATATTATATATAATATATATATAGTTCTCACTCAGATTTTCTGAGTAGTAAAAGAAAAAAACATTAAAGTGGCTACTCAGTGTCGACAAGACAAACTTTTATCCTAACTTTTTGTTTTCAAGGGGTTAGACTGGTATAGAGGCACTAAAGTAACCCATTTTTCCCAACTCTTTTGAAATTCAAGAGAAAATTCACTGGAGTTTGAAAGTTTGACTTAAGCTAAGGTTATTTTTGTGATGACCGAAAACAGTTTTAAAAACAATCCTTTTAATTTTAAACAAAACATAAAAACATTTAACAGTATAGCATGATATAATTTTTCATCACTTGTGAGATAAACTATCATCACTTAATCTAAATTGATCGTTGTAAAAATAATTTTGAATTCCTACTGGCCTTTATTGCCAACCATTATTTGTTTCATACTTCTAGACGGTGCTTTGCTTCTCTATATTTTTCTCTCTGAAGTATCACTTTTTCTCTCCTGTTTAATTGCATAGTAAGTTCTCGTCCAGAGCTTTCTGTTGAATAAGCAACGTCTCACAGAGAAACCAATACCGCCCACAGCTGGTCCCACAATGGCTCCATGCTGCTAGCATTACAGCTTTTGGAGGATTTGATCACAGTGCCCTCACTGCTATAAACACTGGCGTTATTCATAAAAACGTGCAGAAGGAGGGATTTTCAGCAGGATTTCTTTACCTGTTTCCCCACCACAAACCAGTGACATAAATAGAATGGGTCATGAGCTGCTTGGCCTGTAATGCAAACTCACAGCTTGTCAAGTCAATAAAGAGCCCGTCCTCACCTCCCCAGCTGCACAGAGCCTCCAGGGTTAGCAGCAAACACAAGTTGGATATGTCTGCACAAGAAGTTTAATGATCCTCATTATTCAGCTATTGTGTGCAAACACGATGAAACCAGTAATCCAAATTATCAAAGTCTGAATAGCTGGCTACTAAACTGCACACAAAGTTCCTAAGTTCCCTTACAATGGCTTACTTATTTACTTCTAAAAGTGAACGGCCATTATTAAATGGTAACAAAATGATGCCACAGGTAATAACTATTGCAACCACTTCCATGAATTTTACAGAAACTTTTGAACAAGAAGTTCAACATTTGGGAGGAAAATCACGTCGATGAAAAAACATATTGTTTACACCAAAACTTACTTTTCTTCTTCAAATTTCAGTTTTTGATCAATCTCAGAAATACCAACCACCTTGAGAAACAGATTCCCATGTTGTATTTTAAACTAACCCTCTCCTCGGCTGGGCCCAGTGCCTCATGCTTATAATCCCAGCACTTTGGGAGGCTGAGGCAGGCAGACTGTGTGAGCTCAGGAGTTTGACACCAGCCTGGGCAACATAGGGAAACCTCGTCTCTACAAAAATACAAAAAAAAAAAAAAAAAATAAGAGTGTGGTGGTGTGTGCCTGTAGTCCCAGCTGCTTAGGAGACTGAGAAGGGAGGATAGCTTGAGCCCAGGAGGTGGAGGTTGCAGTGAGCTGAGATTGCACTATTGTACTCCAGTCTGGCTGAGACCCTGTCTCAAAAAATCCCAGAGTGAGACCCTGTCTCAAAATAAGAATACAGATAACACAAAAAAAACCCCCCTCATAACAAATACAAAAAAAAAGACATTGAAATTTCACAATCATATTACTATAAAACCTCATATCTGGATCAGTGATACCCACATACACATAATCTCCATATTTTTGCTTTCTGATTTTTATGAAAAGCCCCAGAAATACTAAGCCCAAGTGTGGTGGTTGGCCTCCTGGCATTCACACACTGGCACAGTTCCCTCACGGACTGGACAGGCTAAGCTGGATGGCTGGCAGCACATGGTGAAAATAACCACATGTCACCTCCAAGGATAGGTCATAAAACAGGCTGTGACTTCTATGGGGACAGCCAGCTACACTGTGGGGAGGATGCTGAAGCTGCCTTATGAAGAGGTCCCCGGGGCCTCCTGCTGACAGCTGTATGTGAGCTTGAAGCCGCTTCTCCACCCTCACAGAAGCCTCTGGATGCCTATAGTCCCCGTCACCAGCTTGAAGACAGACCTGAGCCAGAACCACCCAAATCCCTAACCACAAGAAACTAGGAAGCAATTGATGTTTATTGCTTCAAATCACTAAGTTTCAGGGTCAATTATTATGCGGAAATAGAAAACTAACACACCAGGTGTTCGATTTTTCTAACTTAGGTATGTAAATAAATATTCAGAAGTTGGAAGAAATTATATTTAGAGTACCAGTCCTTAAGACGCCAAACTGTAACACAGTTATTTCCATATTTCAGATTGGATCAAAAAACACCAAATACCCAAAGACAATTATGAAAATCAGTTTTATGTTGATTCTTCAAGTCAATCGTTATTCCTTATTCTTCTTGATCCTCACAGCTCAAATTTTAGCATTCACATAATTATAACACAACTATAAATGGATTTAATTCCTGAAGCTCGTGGCCTGCCTCTTGAATATTTACATCATCTCATAAAATGGTTATTTTATCTTGTCATAACCCAAGTACATATCAAGTAGCAAACATTTTATCTTTTAATGCAGGCATGACCTATTTGAAAAATGAAACAAATTGCATGAAGTAATTAGGGGAAAATATAGCCATTATAGAATCTCCATGTCCAAGGGAGATGCTTAAATGATTACACTTCTATTGTCAAATGTTCCGAATCATAAAATCTCTAAAAGGGCATTAATATTCAGGTAAGAAATATATAATCCACATTTCCTCATATTTGCAATGAGATACACTAGAAAGATAATAATAAAAAAGAAACCAAAATGGCAACCTATAGAATAAGGAGTATAAAAGGGCATAGGGAAAAAGGCATGAAAGCAATACTTCTCTGAATGTATTTTGTTATACAGCTTCCACTTTGGAGTTAGGTAAATGGTCCACATATTCAGAAAGTTAAGTTTTAGAAAAATTCCTTATGAATCAAAACTAGATGAAATGAATGAACCTCAATGTATATCAAGCTGATGACATAACCATGCAGAAACAAAAATAATTACAAGTGACTCTAGGACAGCATTTTGTAAGCATATCCATAGTGAAATGTATTTTAAGAGCAAATGCTGAAAAAAACCTTAGTCTTTAATTTCATTTAATAATCTTGGTGGTAGTAGTGATAGTGGTACTATTACTTTTGGGATATTTTATATAATTCTTGTTGAATAACTCAAATAATTATAATAATGCTCTTAAGACTCAGGATTTCTTTTTTCTTTTCCTTTTTTTTTTTTTTTTTTTTGAGACAGAGTCTTGCTCTGTTGCCTGGAGTGCAGTGGTGTGATCTCGGCTCACTGCAACCTCCACCTCCTGGGTTCAAGTGATTCTCATGCCTCAGCCTCCCGAGTAGCTGGGATTACAGGCATGCATCACCACACCCAGCTATTTTTTTTTGGTATTTTTAGTAGAGACAGGGTTTCACCATGTTGGCCAGGATGGTCTCGATCTCCTGACCTTGTGATCTGCCTGCCTCAGCCTCCCAAAGTGCTGGGATTATAGGCGTGGGCCACTGCGCCTGGCCAAGACTCAGGATTTCTAATGTGAAAGAAAAGATGTGGCTGGGCGCGGTGGTTCAGTCTGTAATCCCAGCACTTTGGGAGGCTGAGGAGGGAGAATCGCTTGAGCCCAGGAGTTTGAGACCAGCCTGGGCAACACAGTGAGACCTCATCTCTATTTTTTAAATAACAATAAATAAATAAGTAACAGTAATATTAAATCTGAACTGGAAACAGTATAAACTCATAGTTTTTTTTCTTTTCTTTTCAAACCCATCTATTTCCTATTTCTGTCCCTTGTAAAGGCCTAGAATAATGACATCCCAGTAGCAATGGGCATCTCTAGTGACAGATTATGATTCCTAAACACCATTCATCAACAGAATGAACCAATATTCCTTGGAGAAATTGCTAATTCCAGATCTGTGGAAATACACAAGAATATACCGGAAATATGCAAGATAAACCTGGAATTTTTTTTACCAGAAAGTAAGAAAGCTATCCAACACAAATGAGGTTGTGTCGAAACCCAGTAGGTAACATGAAGGAATTCACGTTGGTCAAGATGGTACAATATGAACATGAAAACAAAAGAGAAAGAGAAAGCAGAAGGGCGACAAAGGAAGAGGGGAAGTGGGAGACAGAAGAAGGGGTGGGGGGAGCAGAAAAAGAGAGAGGGGGAGGGATGGGGGAGAAAAAGAGACAGAGAGAGACAGAACCCTTCCCCTTTCCAAAACCCTATGCTCATCACTGGAGATAACTATATCAGCTCCATCAACTCTTTTCACTGAATACTGGCAAGTAAAAAAAAAAAAAAAAAAAAAAAAAAAGATTGTATATTTATCCTGCCTCTCCTGTATGAGGTGTATTTCGGGGTCGCTGAGGTTCACCTTTAGGGATGAATTTCAGCTAATACATGTGAAAGGAATGACTAGACTAAAAAATAATTTCCCAATGAAATCATTCAGTATCACTAAGAATGTGACAATCAGACATTCCATGCCTACTGATCTGAAGTAATAAGAAGTATATAGCAGCAAAATACCCTTTAAGAAAAAAAGAATGAGCTTAAATCTAATCAAGTACTTAAGACTAAATGCCAGTTACAGGGATAGAACAATAATTTAAATGACACTACAAAGGAGTAAACAGACAAATCCAGTAAGTGAGATATTCTGCTGAACAAAAGATCTGGTTTCTTCAACAAATCAATTGCATGGCAAAAAGGAAGTGGCTGGGCATGGTGGCTCACGCCTATAATCTCAGCACTTCGGGAGGCTGAGGCAGAAGGATTGCTTGAGCCCAGGAGTTTGAGACCATCCTGGGCAACACAGCAAGACCCCATCTCTACAAAAAATAAAAAAATTAGCTGGGTGTAGTGGCATGTGCCTGTAGTTGCAGCTACTTGGGAGGCTGAGGTGGAAGGATGGCTTGAGCTCAGAAGTTCAAGGCTGCAGTGAGTTATGATCGTACCACTGCATTCCAGCCTGGGCGACAGAGTAAGAACTCATCCCCTTCCCCTGCAAAAAAGGAGGAGGGGCATAGGAGTGTGGATTAAAAATAACAGGTCTAGATTACAAGTCCTTACGAGATATAAGTCTGGTTTGAATCCTGGTTAAACTGTTGAAGATATTTTTGAGACAAATAAAGATATCTGAATATGGACCAGGTATTTGATGGTAACAAGGAAAATGTCTGTATATTTTATGTATGATAATAGCATTGTGATTATATGAGAAAATAACCATATTTTTAGAGTTGCATACTGAAGAATATAGAGGTGAAATGATATTAAGTTTTGAATTTGTTTGGAAATGCGTTGGGAATAAAAAGACAAAAAGAATCAAGTATGGCAACATTTTGATAACTGTTAAATCTATCCAAGTTGCCAGCAGATGAAAGTGTATCATTTTACTCTTTTATGTTTGAAAATATTAATAAAAACTTTTTTAGAAGTTGGTAATATGCATTCAATCTAGAATGATTTCAGATCATTAATCATAAAACTAGGGCACATATGAACTACTAGGTCAACAGAATACTATGGAAATTTCTTAGGGGAAAATGTGCATTCATTATTTCACTCCATACATCTTTGCTTTTATTTTTTTCTTCACATTTCTCCATTTCTAAATTTTACTCACCCTAAAGGGCTCTACTCAAATTCTACTTTCCCCAAACCTCTTTAGCCCTTCCTAGTTGGGAGTAATCACCTTGAACTTCTTTATAATTTTAGATGTATCTCTTCCAGCCTTTAACACTTCCTACCGTCTACTGTGATATTTACTTATGCTCCTGAGAGAATTAACATCTGATCCAAATTCACTATTTTCAAGTCTACTACCTTTGACATGGTTACATTATGTATGTAATCAAAATCAGTATGTGTTAAATGCAGATCAACTTTCCAAAATGTAAACCCAGAGAGTGTTGTCTGGGGTACTTTGAGGGTTCCTTTCAAAACCAAATTCTCTGGAGTCAGAACTTCTAAAAGATTTTGTGATTTCAGAAAGGCTTTTGCTGCTCTGCAGCAAACAAGAGGGTGCTTTTACTACAAAAAAGCAAAGCCAAATGAAATTGAACATTCAACATGGATGAAACTTTACTTTCTGTAGTGCCTGAGCCTACAGTCTATAGAGGAGGATGGGTAATTATTTAGTAAAAGATGCTTTCACATGAAAATGAATTTGTAAGTTAGCCATAAAAGATACACCTTTACTTTTTATTTTTAGGATCAAATGACATCCCAAGTTATTTGAAAACATTAAAGGTAATAAGATGATATGCAGTGAACTTGAAAAATGAACAAGATTGTGATTAAGATTTGTATCTCACTGGAGAGTTACAAAATTCAGTTATTACTGAAGTCATACTTGGAAAATCCAACATTACCACTTCAAAATATATTAAAATTCAAAAAAGCTGCTAGGTCTTCACCAAAATCACCATGCTTTATATGAATTCTTATTGTACTTTGTAAATAGGATGGAAAAAATATAGTGTATATATATTTATTTAGAGCATGTGATATAGACACACACATACATATACATATATTCATCTGTGTGGGCTAAGAAGTGACTATATATGTTTATGTATACATGTGTGTATGTGTATAAATCTATATCACACTCCTGACCTTTGTGCTGTCATTCTGCTCTGAGATTGCCTGTTTAATATTATATCTCTGCTAATAAACAAATGATCTTCCAAAATGAGAATGAAGAGGATTTTAACAATTTGTTTGGGAAAAAAAACAATGGTGCAATAGTAACTGTAAAATATAAGATGAAATAAAATAATGTGTTTTTCCATACTGCAAAGAAATAAATTAGTTACAAAAACATTAATAAATTATTTAATGAATAATCATTTGAGTTGCTTTAGAATTTAAATAATTTTTATGAAGATTAATTTTAAAAAAAGGTGTCCAAGGGAGTTTGAAGCAAAACCACACACACACATACACACTTATTATACATACATGCATACGGATGTGTATGTATGTATATGTGTGTGTGTGTATATATACATATATATGTATGTATGTATGTACATAAGAAAGTTTCCAAAATTTTCTCTGAGGCAAGAAGAGACGACTGAAATTATTACACTGACTTCAGAGTCACATGAAAGATCATTACAAAAGAGAAAAAAAAGAAAAGAGAAGGTCACTGCAGCTCCTAACCTTGAAGTTCTTAAAAGGGTTGAAGGCATCTGAGACCTGCTTTGGGTCCCAGCCCTCTGTCTCCTCCAGGTTCTGCCTCTAACATCTAGGACTACGGAGAGGGGCTCGAGAAGTTTCCAGCCTCAGCTGCGGGGACATGACAAGCAGGCAGGACAGTGAGTCAGCCTGGTGTCTTCTGTGAGGAGGTCTATGGGATAAGGGCTCAGAGCAGGACTCTCTAACACACCTCCTGTGCTCCTCTTCCTCTTCACTCCACTCCCACCCATGTCAACAATACAGGCCCTACAGAGACCTTTGAACTGATGGGGAATCTCTGAATTGTTTTAATTTAGATGTAAAGGGAGCACAAATAAGCAGAACAGCCAAATGCCAGACAATCTAAAATGCATTTCTTATTTAAGAGCCATTTTTCTTCTTTTAATGTACTTTCTTTAAAACTATATAATAACCGTAGAGCACATGTACTGATTTACAGATGTATGCATGCATACAGAAAAACAGTTCATGCTAGCAAGGTGAGAAAAAAGATGTAGCGGTCATTCAAAATTTACCCCGACCACGTACTTTGAAGGCAGCCTCCATATAAAGCAGATACAAATTTCCTTGTATTAAATTATAAGCTAAATAAACAAAATGACAAAAACAATAAAAAGGTAGCCAGCCATTCTGCCTTGCTCACTTGGCTTTGAATGGTTTGATGAGGAAAAAAAACTAGAACATGGCCATTTACCACTCACAATTGTGATTTACTCATTCTGTTCATTCCGTTCAGAACAAATAACCCTAATGGCATTAGCGACTCTCAAGGTTCCTCAGTGTTTTAGCAGAACTCACGTATTCATATACAGATCAAGCAGCATTTCTCAGTTGGGTTATAACACACATTAGAGATATATTCAAAACCAGGCTAATATCAAACATTAGCCAGAAGTGCTCTACTAGTTAATCTAAACTAGAAACTAAAACAATCCCTTAAAAACAGATACAGTTAATTTTAACTGGGTCTCTTAGAAAAAATATAATTTTAAAGGGAATTTTAAAGATCTTCTAATTATAATAAACTTTAGAAAAATATTATATTCAAGATGCATGTACAAAGTTATAAAAATAAAACCAGGTAAGTATATGATATCACAGCCAGAGTTGACATACATATACCAGGAACATTACGCTCCAAACTTTGGCCAATGGACCAGTACCAGTCACCATCTCATTTTCACCTAACTAACAATCATTCTCTGCATCTGGAGTCAAAGGGTTTTATACCAAACGCCGAGATACTGTTAAAGAAATGCTGAAGCTTATGATTCAGCATGGGAAATATTGGTAGATCAGAATCTCCAGAAACTAGGATGTTAGCTTTTAAATATGCCCATACAGTAAGGTAACACAAATTTTGTAATTTCTATCAAAAGTTTTAATTTAGAATCTATGATGTATACAGCACCATGTGCGAAAACAATATTACATTTGACTACGCAATATCGTGATACTTAAAAACGTATTTCATAGGAAATTTAAAACAGCAACACAATTTATAGAAGGAATGATTCACAAATAAATAATGCAAATAGATGTTTCTCAGCACCATGAAATATATATAAATAAACCCAATGGCTTTGAGCATTCAGCATACCAGAGGTCTAGGCTCAGGGCATCTGCTGGGTTTGCCTGTCTCTACACAGCACCCATTTGCCTTGCCCCTGCCTTCAGCCCTCTCTCTCTTCCTTCTTTCTGTCCATGTGGTCTGAGTGGGCTTTATCCTACCTCTAGTTCCAAGCAACACATATGAGCCAGGCCAATCAGAGCCACCGTGTCTCCACAGGCACAATGATTGTTTCAGTCTGGTCACGTGATCTCAGCTGGCCCACTGAGAGCTTGCTCTGGGACTTCCAGGCCCATTTCCTCTGGGTTGAAATCTTGGTAGATCACATGCTTTGAATTCACAATAGACCAGCCCTGCCACCACTTGGGGCAAAGCTAAGTCTGATAAAACATATTTTATAAAACACCAGGAAAGAATCTATACAATGACTAAAAAACAGGCAACAAATAGGACACACATTTTTTTTACAGAAAAAATTTTTACTGTGATATTTATACAAAAATAAACTTTTAAGTGCAAAGTACAAACAATGTACCATTTTACACAGGGATTTATAATAGATACTTATTTCCAAAACAGAGGGGTACTATAAAAAAATAAATAAATAAAATAAAAAACAAAGAAAATGCCTATTTGATAATCTTGATTTTTTTTTTTTTTTTTTTTTTTTTCTGAGAGACAGAATCTCACTCTATTGTCCAGGCTGGAGTGCAGTGGTGATCACAGCTCACTGTAGCCTCAAACTCGTGGGCTCAAGTGGTCCTCCTGCCTTAGCTTTCCAAATGGCTGGGACTACAGGTGCACACCATTATACCTGGCTTCTTTTTTTTTTTTTTGAGACAGGGTCTCACTCTGTTGCCCAGGTCTGAAATGTAGTGGCACAATCTTGGCTCACTGCAACCTCTACCTCCTGGGTTCAAGTGATTCTCCTGCCTCAACCTCCTGAGTAGCTGGGATAACAGGTGTAATTTTTGTATTTTTAGTAGAAACAGGGTTTCACCATGTTGGCCAGGCTGGTCTCGAACTCCTGATCTCAACTCATCTGTTTGCCTTGGCCTCCCAAAGTGCTGGGATTATAAGCGTGAGCCACTGTGCCCAGCCCCGGATATCTTTTTAATATTTTATAGAGACACCATCTTGCTATGTTGTCCAGACTATTCTCAAACTCCTGGCCTCAAGCGATCCTCCCGCAGTGCTGGGGTTATAGGCATGAGCTACCCTACCCAGCCCTGATAACCTTGATTTAATAGCAGTAACAACATCAAATATATTGGCCTTAAAAACTGTTTTTAAAAATTGGTTACTTATAAACATTACTTACAAACATAAGTTACTTATAAATATTATGACTAAATTCATAATATTTCCCAGGTTCCTTCACAGATGAATTTGATACATGTACTCCAAAGCACAAACACTATCACAGAGAAGGCAATTCTCTGTAGTATTACGTTCACCTGAGTAGTGCACTTAATGAAGAAAAACTCACCTGAGACGGAGCCAGCACCAAGGACCTACAGATTTCAGAAGAGATCTGGGAATAGCCTGAATAAAGATGTTAACTATTCTTCAACCAATAGCTTCCCCCAAAGAAGAAAGGATTTCTATGAAATGAACTCACAGGCCCATGAGGGAGAAGAATGGATCTAGCTTTTCATATAAATTCACTACTAGTTGCCCAGAGTCTTGTTCAATTTTAGAACAATAGGATTTCACTAATTCTTCTTAAATATAGGGTCATTTCATCCTCATTTACTGCTGGTGAGAATTTTAATTGGTATAGCCTTTTAGAAGATAATTTGGCATAATAATCTCTTAAACATTTTAAATGTTTACATTCTTTGACCTAGTAACACTGAATAAACAAAAATCTATATATGAGGATGTTGTTTCTTTATTTGTTATAGCAAAACCTTTGACAACTTAAATGTATGAAAATTGGTGACTGGAAAGATAAATGATGATACAACAGTAAAATGAAATACCATGTCATACAGACATGGGAAAATGTTCATGATCTATTAGAGGGGAGGGGATAAGCTGCTGAACAGTATGTGTAAGATAATTCTAAGTTCTTTTTCTATTTTTTTTTGAGACAGGTTCTCACTCCTATTGCCCAAGCTGGTGTGCAGTGGCATGATCACAACTCACTGTAGCCTCGATTTCCCAGGCTCAAGTGAAGCCTCAGCCTCCTGAGTACGTGGAACTAAAGGCGCATGCCACCATACCTGGCTAATTTTTCTATTTTTTGTAGAGACAGGATCTTGTCATGTTGCCCAGGCTGGTCTTGAACTCCTGGGCTCAAGTGATCTGCCCGCCTTGGCCTCCCAAAGTGCTAGGATTATAGGTGTGAGTCATCATGTCCAGCCCCTAATTTGTTTTTATAAAAATTGCTGAAATACACACGGGACAGTCAGCAGTGATTAACTCGGGGGAAGGGTGAGATGTGGGGGAAACTTCTGCTTTCTAGGTTACATATTTTGAAGCAGTTAATCTGTTCTTTGAAAGCCTATTATGTCCTGATCAGACTTTTAAGTGTTTTGCTTCTCAGATCTTCTTATGTAATCTTCATTTATTAAAATCCTAGCTACATATCCTTTTTTCCCCTGTTTCTTAGCTGAAGGTATCTTTGCTTGGGTTGAGTTATGGATCCCTGTGAATAAGGATATGGACTTCTTTCTCTCATTGGCTGCTACTGACCTGACCATTTGTGTCTAGACAAGGAGGAGATAGCCAAGCTTGAAGATGTTGAGCGGAAGTTACAAGATGCTGAGAGTTCAAGAGAATATCAAAGGAGACTTCTAGGACAAGGCCTTTCCTTGGTTTTGTTCAGTTTGGGAAACTTTTGGAGCTAAGAAGACATTTATCTTTGTTTTCAGGACACCCAGTCTGACACTATGACATAAAGAAAATCTCCCAATTCTATTAGATAGTTTTTGCCTCCATTCAAGTTACCCTAATGCCCAAAATGGCTTGAAAATGGAGGCACTGGTCTCATCATCAACATATACGAAAAAGAAGAAGAACCACGCTGGGGGAAATAATGCTGGGTTCAATTTTGGAAATGCTATTTTTGAGGTGCTGCTGGTTCACCCAGGCAGAACCTTCCAGTAACTTGGCAGATTAGTCTGACTCTTGAAGGAGAAATATGAGCTAGTAATAAAGAAATGGGAATCATCATTGCATAACAAACCTAAAGAGAAAATGAGAACATTTACGAAGAAGAAACAGAGTTACTGTACCAAGGGCAAGAAGAAAAGAAGGGGGAAAAAAAAATAAGTCCATAAAAGAAAAACAAAAGGAATCCATGGTAAGAGAGAATGAAAGGCCGGGCATGGGGGCTCATGCCTGTAATCCCAGCACTCTGGGAGGCCGAGGTGGGTGGATCACCTGAGGTCAGGAGTTTGAGGCCAGCCTGGCCAACAAGGCGAAACCCTGTCTCTACTAAAAATACAAAAATTAGCTGGGTGTGGGGGCAGGTGCCCATAGTCCCAGCTACTCGGGAGGCCAAGGCAGGAGAATCGCTTGAACCCAGGAGGCGGAGGCTGCAGTGAGCCAAGATCACACCACTGCACTCCAGCCCGGGCCACAGAGTGAGATTCCGTTTCAAAAAAAAAAAAAAGAGAGAGAGAGAGAGAGAATGAGAGACTGAGCCTAGCGTAGTACCACAAAAATCAAAGGAACAGGAAGTTTCTGAAAGGGCTTAGGGGACAGTGTCCAAACGGCAGACGGGGTTTGTACAATAAGAGCTGCTGCATGTTCTCTGGAACCGGGAATTGGGAAGCATCTAATGGTCTTAACAAGAAGCTGTAGAAAAGTTTCTAGGGCAGAAACCAGAATACAGAAGGTTTAGGAGTGAACAATTAGAAGAAAGTAAAACTAAAGAATAAGTTTTGAGAAGCAGCATGAAAAGCAGATGTTACATAGCCTTTTTCTCATACAGAGGGAAGGCTTGATGAAGGTGAGGAGGGTTAGCATGGGAGAATGAAAGGCTGGACAAAAATGAGAAAAAAGAAGAGGAAGACACAGAGGAGAGGAGCTAAGAGAGGGAACGAAGTTCCAGCCGGGGCAGGCAAGGTGGGAATGGAGGCAGCAGCTGAGGAGGGCTGACCATAGACACATACTCTTTCCTAGAGCCTGGACGACAAGCCGTGGGGGATCCAAGTAGGTTTGGAAGCCAAAAGGCAAGTCTAATCAGCTGGGGTAACATGGCGAGGCAGTTCCACATGCTGAGACTTGCGGCTACCACATTAAAAAAGACTGTGCATATTCTAAATGACAGCAGTCCTGCAGTGACGTGGATATCCACTCTAGAAGCTATGCAGGCAGGCGTGGGAAAAGCGAAGAGATGTTGCACCATGCAGCTGCAATCTTTATGTAAGTATCTGAAC
Source organism: Gorilla gorilla gorilla (assembly GCF_029281585.2). NCBI lineage: Eukaryota > Metazoa > Chordata > Mammalia > Primates > Hominidae > Gorilla > Gorilla gorilla. The sequence continues at coordinate 16,980,452 of NC_073232.2, read as the reverse complement.
ACAGTATAGGCCCATAACATAACAGGAAATAACAGAATGCAAAGGATTGAAACGTTCCATGTTCTTGGTAATAAAGAGTGCCTAAGTGTTTCCATCTGTAGGAAACATATTCTTTTTTTAAATGCCAGAAGTGTGAGTAGTTTGATCTTTAGGAGAAATTATAATCAGATAGCATCCAAAAGGTTTCCATGATACAGCTAAATTATCTCTGCCTGTCACAGGTTAAGGAACATTTAAATTCTGGAAGTCCACATCAGCTTTTTCTAGATAATGAATCTTAAGTACTTTCCTATATTCACTCAATTAGTGATCGTGGACCTTGATAACACTGCGGAGAGAAAGTTTCCAACTATCATTCAAATCATATCTAAAAAGGTGGTCATAAATATTTTAAAACCTAAGGGAACTAATAAGACCTGGACCCATTAAGGATAAGATCTTTTACAACAAATTAAATAAAACAATTTATTGAAGTCTGGACTCAAGATAAGCTAGATTTACTAGCTGACCTTTTATTCATTTAAAGAACAAAATTAGCTCTAATTGCATTAGAATGGAATCCAGTAAATTTTCCTGAGTCTTCTAATGCGGCATCTATGTAAGAACTGCTGTAATTGTTTACAAGTAAGATGGAAATGCTTTGATTATAATCTCTCCACTTGTTTTACTGTGTAGTAAAAGTATTTCTGAAAACCTAAAGCCAGTTTTTCTGACAGTTTACTATTTTTTCTAGTAAACATATTGCATCTTTGGTGTTAATGAATAAACAGTATTGTGCCGGGGTAAAAACTAAATTTAGAGACTATGTCATTATTCTAGGTGGTAAAAATAAGACAGTAATATAAGGAAGTCAAAAACTCCTTTTCTGGAAAAATCAGAAAAGGGATGAAGATCTATGGGTTTGGGACTGCTGAATTTGTAAGTACAGGAAGGTAGCAAGAATGACGTATCAAACTCACAACTTTTGTTGCAGTTGTTCAGAGCCTAGGAATTTCACTGGTAATGTTAGCATCTTTCCCTAGCATTAAAAATAGGTCATTTGAAAATTTTAAATACAGTCATTTAAAAATGTTAAATGTCACTTGTGAACTTCACCACAGTCATTCTTAAAATTCTTTTTGTCATTGTTGTTATTTTGCTTTTTAAAAATTTATTGATTGATTGATTGACTGATTGTTTTAGAGACAGGGTCTCACTCTGTCCCCCAGGCTGGAGTGCAGCAGTGCAATGACAGCTCACTGTAGCCTTGAGTTCCCAGGCTCAACCAATCCTCCTGCCTCAGCCTCCCAAGTAGCTGGGAGTACAGGTGCATGCCACTACGTCCAGCTCATGATGTTTAGCTTTTAACGTAGGCAAAATACCTATGAAATGTTTCAGTTTCAGTAGCAAGTTAATCAGGGAAAAATAAAACTGCAACATTCTTTAATCTTTTTTTGTGTTGTTGTTTTTAAATCAAAAGCAGACAGTTTTATTAGAAAGAAAATATTAAAAACAGAAAAGCAAAAGGCCTTCCAAGTCTGACAGGATGACGTTCTGAAATGTTCCCAAACGTTACATCTAAAGTATCCTTTTGTACACCAACTAGGTTCTTTGCCCTGCCTCCCCAGGACACTTTTATAAAAAGGCAAAACTGACAGCCTTTTCCTAACTACAATAAAACATATAAATCGCCTTTGCCTGCCTCTTGCCCCTTATTCTGGTGTGAGCCCTCCTTTCCTTCTGGAACCTACCACTTCCCCTTCTGACAGGGCAGCCTCCCTACCACAGGGGCTGCTGAAGCGAAGTCCTTCATGGGGGCTGATAACGGAGGCCCGGGAAGCGGGGCTTCGCCAGGGACTTTGAGCCCCAAGAATCACAACAGCCTGAGTGGCCAGGACCACCTCTGCCACCGCAGAGGCCAGATGAGAAGAGGAGGGTGGGCAGAGCGCTAGGATACTCGGCAAGCCTGCAGGTGGCCCCGCCGAAGTCACATCCACCCCTGCTGTTTTCCTCTCTAAGACGGTTTGATTTGGATTTCTGTTACTTGCCACCAAGAGTCTTGATTAACACAGTTCAGAAAAGGAAATAGGAGTGTTTCCACTAGAGATGAAGAGGTGCTTAAGAGCTGTCAGCACTGAGCTGTTCTTTCATGCTTTCCTCTTGGAAAGTGTGCAAAAGTCAACAAAAAATGCCTTTGGGTCACCTATAAAAACTGCTGTGGAGGACACCATCCTTGTCATCTGCTCCCACATAGAAGTTAATTTTTAAATTTACTGCCTTGAAAAACTCTCTCCTGAGAAAGTAAGACACCTTCCTTTAAAAAAAAATGTATTTCAGTCAAGCAAGATTGCTCACACCTGTAATCCCAGCACTTTGGGAAGCCAAGGCAGGTGGATCACCAGAGGTAGGAGTTTGAGACCAGTCTGGGCAACATGGTGAAACCCCATCTCTACTAAAACTACAAAAAATTAGCCGGGCATGGTGGCACATGCCTGAAATCCTAGCTACTTGGGAGGCTGAGGCCGGAGAATCACTTGAACCCGGGAGGTGGAGGTTGCAGTGAGCTGAGATCACACCACTGCACTCCGGCCTGGGCAACAGAGTGAGGGAGGCTCTGTCTCAAAAAAAAGATAAATAAATAAAAACAAATTAATTTTAAAAATGTATTTTTTTGCCCTTACTGCTAGGAAGGTATGATCATATTTGACCTACAATCATTTGCTTCTTTTTTCTTCCCTTGATCTTAGGGAAGAAGATCTATTTCTATTTCCGACTGTACTATATATACTCTCTTTACTTTCCCCTAAATTTGTTTAGACTAGGAAAAAAGTTATATATGAATAAAAAGCACTTCAAGTATAGAAAGGAAAATTCAGAAAGTGAGATAAAAACCATTTACTATTATTTCTCTAAAGAATGTTTCACTAAAATACCACCGCAAGCTTCACTCTGTTGAATGTCATTTGGCTAAATCTGGCTATATTTTAAAATATAAAATGCTTATTTTCCTTAAAAATATTTTAAATGATTATTTTTATAACTGCCCATGATTATTCTTCACTACTATTGTCAAAAAGCATTAATTGGAAAAGTTTAGATCACTCAAAGACAAGTGTCTATACATATTGATTTTAAAGATTAATGAGCAAAGCTTTAGCTCTCATTTTCATTATATATAGAAAAAATTTAGACATTACAAGTATTAAAAAGCCCCCACAAGGCGTAAGCTAAACTCTGTGAAATGCAACAACAAAAAAAGTAAATGACATGTAAAGGAAAGCATCACATTCTCAGCACTTTTGTTAGGACGAGGACTGATGATGAAGTCACTGAATTGTAAGAAATCAATCCACTTGCCACCAGAAATCAAAATGTCAGCAGAAAGAAAACTAATGCCAGAGGTAAAGTGGTTTCTGAAAAATATCTTGACATAATTTGTATATTTTGAAAAAGGAGTTATATTTGTTAAACAGAATACCTACTGTGAACTCTCAAAGGGAATTTAGAATTACCATTGATAATAATATTGTTCTCTGAAAGGCATCTCAAATGGTTCCTGTATCACCTGATCCAATATATTATGAGATATTAATTAGAGAAAACATGACCATGCATGATGGGATGTCTAGAGGGGCCCAACCAGTCACCCCTTCTCTGGCGCTTGCTGATAAAGGCAGGAGTGCTCTGAAAGCAGGAGGAGGAGGAGCTGCTCACCATGGACCTGGGCATGGGGGACCCACTGCCCGAGGGCAAGGGTGGGTGAACAGATGGAAGAGGGCGGAGGCATCCTCTTCAGTCCTTGGGAGAAGACAGCAGCAAAAGAGACGTTTGAGAAATTTGAGGGGAAGAATGCTTATTCCTCTACCCTATATTCACCCCAAAATCTTTATGCAAATTTGTATTTTTTGTTAATACTTTACCAGTGTTTCACCTTTTTTTCACAAAGCTCCTTTACCTGAATTTGAGCTTTATAGAAGAGTTGCAGGCCCTATTCAGCCAAGTCTTTCTTGACAGTTCCATCCAAACAGCCCCTGTCCCTAAAATCCATCACATTACCTTGCTCCTATTTTCTTGACAGAAATGAGGAAAAGGATGAACACTGTAAGTCAGCCAATTCTACCTACACTTGCTCAAAATGACCAAACTCAATACACAGTAAGGTGTGGAGGACAAATAACCTGGTGCCTGCTTTGCCACCTGCCCTGCCCTCCATGGTGGCTGTCACACTCACCCTGCTCCCAGCCCCAAGTCCAAGTGGGACCTCAGGATCCCATCAACAGAGTTCCAGGCGGCGGTGGCTCTGAGGCAAGCTGAAACTTACTTGCTATCCCAGCATCAAGGCAAGGCTTCTGCTAGGCTGGACCAGATATTTCAGCAATTCACTTGAATATGTTGTCTCTAGGTGTTGAGACTGTAATTTCAGGGTTAGGTTTTGGTTTTATCTTCAATATGGACTACAGGGAACTCTGGACACCCATTACTGGAAGACCTGTTAAAGAAATCTGAGGTCCTTGGAAAGTCATCTTGAATTTTAACACTATCAGGAGGAGGTCCTGGACTCACCATTGACTCCTTTAGAATACAGTTTCCAGGAATGTTAAATCAAGGGAAAAACAAGTTATTCCTGTCTTGCTTCAAGGAACAATAATAGGGAACAGAGGAAACAATCCAAGCTCAAAGTACTTTTCTGGATCAAGGGCAGAAGACATAACTGCTTTATTTAAGACTCAGAAAGTAAATACTGTCTTAAAGATCTTCCAACTAGAAGGTATAATTTGAACCCTGTAAAGCTTTTTCGTTTTTCCTAATTTCAAAAGATGATTCTGCCTGTTCTTCAGCAATAAATACCCCCCTGGACTATTCAAACTCCCTCTTTTGAATCCCAGTCTGCTCATTAATTTCACTTCAAAAGAGTATTATTCCCCCCCAAGGTGTGTGTAAACTGGGTAACCACAGGCACAGTGACAGGAATCTGTCACCTCCCTCCCCATTATCACCATGGACTAAGCCATGTATCATGCTACAACCACGGAGGATCACTGAAATTTGAATGTTACATATTTTCATGTGTCATAATACATTCTTCTTTTAATTTTTTTCCAGCCACTAAGAAATATAAAACACATTCTTAACTTGCAGGTCACAGAAAACAGGCAGTGGCCTGGATTTGGCCCACAATTTGCTGACCCCTGATTTAGAACCACCCCACCACCCCACCACCCCACCACCCCACCCCACAAAAAGCACTTTACTGAATAAGTTTTATTTTACATAAAATTCTATTACTATTAGATTTAGTCCTCTTTCTTTCTCGCTCTTTTTTAATTTAAAATGTAATCTATTTCACTTCATTTATCTCTTTGTTCATTATAAGGATTTTCTTGCATCTGCCTTTGGTCAAATGATTAATCCTTCATATAACATGGTGGTTATTACCTACATATCTGAAAGTTTACATGATATATAATATGCTTTCAAGGGCAATTTGTCTAGAATACCTGGGTATTATAATTTCCCTGATACTAGACATTTTGTTCCAAATAGGAATTCTCACATCTTTCAATATCTCAGGTGTATGAGTGATTTATTGAGGGGGAAAACAGAATAAATAATCAACAGAATGACTGAAAGATGCTTAAAGGCAGGTGAGTTGAATATAACTATCAATGCCTTTTTTTTTTTTTCATTTTTTTTCATTTTTTGAGACAGAGACTTGTTCTGTTGCCCAGGCTGGAGTTCAGTGGCATGATCTCGGCTCACTGAAAGCTCTGCCTCCCAGGTTCACACCATTCTCCTGCCTCAGCCTCCCAAGTAGCTGGGACTACAGGCGCCTGCCACCACACCTGGCTAATTTTTTGTATTTTCAGTAGAGAAGGGGTTTCACTGTGTTAGCCAGGATGGTCTCCATCTCCTGACCTTGTGATCCACCTGCCTCGGCCTACCAAAGTGCTGGGATTACAGGCGTGAGCCACCGTATCTGGCTGCCTTTTATTTTTTATTTTTAGAGACAGGATCTGGCTCTGTTGCCCAGGCTGGAGTGCAGTGGGCACGATCATAGCTCACTGCAGCCTTGAACTCCTGGCCTCAAGAGATCTTCCTGCCTCAGCCTCCCAAGTAACTGGGACTACAGGCATGGCCTACCACACCTGGCTTTTCAATGCCTTTTAACAAATCTTATTCCTCTAAAGGGTATGAGCAAGCCAAACTTCTGTGTGGGAGTCAAGATTAAGTAATGGTGAGTTACTGAGACACGGGAATAAATATAAACTGCAGGAGAAAAGTACTTGTTGAATGATGGATAACAACATCTTCCTCTTAGAGAAATGAGCCCATATGCAGAATTTGCATGGAGATGGAAGATTTACTTTGGTTGGGTCTTCTCTGAGCTCTACTGGTTAAGGGATGAGGACATTCTTCATGCTTCTGTAGGTAAGATAGGGGCACTAGGTATACCAGATAGCTGGTTTCAAAAGCACTGAATCCACAGGATTTTTGCTGCATTTCCTAGATCTCTACTGGCACAACCAAAAAGAGTAATGTGGAAATTATCCAGAGAATTTAGGTGAGAAAAACAGAAGCCATCAGATTTTCTCCTTTAAATCTTCAGAGGGGTATACACTCCCCTGGAAAACCAAGTTGCCTCTCTGCTGACATTCATCAGAATCATGCTGGACTTTTTCTTTGCACTACACGTGAACTGACAGAAGCAACAGTATCAATACATGTAACTTTTAAGATGAAATGAACCACTGAGAATACAAAGCAAATTTTCTGTCCTCTCTACTAAATAAATTCATGGCTCCTACTCTCACATTTATGGCTAAAAATTGAATGTAAATGGAATGCCTTGTAAGCCTATTTTCAACATAATATTTGATTGCAATGTAAACTGCATTTTCAGGCCTAATGGGAAAAATAAGGTTGTAGAATTTTTATCTTGTGTATTTTATTTAAATGATGCATAATATGCTTTTAGAACAAGGAGAATGATTTTCAACATGAGTTCCAAAAAAAAAAAAATCAATGTTTCATTATCTTATTAGGATCAGGTAAGAGTACTGTAGGCCTTAATGCTTCCCCAAAAAATGAACAAAAGAAAAATATCCAACAGATTAACTGTAAAGACGAGTGGGTTGATATGATGATTCCATGAAAATTAAGACAAATAAACAGCAAACGTGGGGTTTGCATTTCTAGGGCTTTCTTTAAAAAAAAGTGGACTAAGTCATCAGTTGTGACTATTACATACTGTCTCTCCAAGCCTTTGGCATTTCTTTGTTTTACAGGTACAGAATAAAACCATGTGCCATCTGAGCAAAAAGAGAATCTTTGTTCTTTGTCATGGTGACAGATACTATGTACTTGAGAAAGTGTAACATTGCATCCACCTGGGTGTAATGTGGCAGTAAGTCCATTCAGTACAGAGTTTCTTATTTTTCAGATAACTGGGACCTTAAAGACTATGCAGAAATAATGTCAGGCGCTAGTCTTTAAAAAAGAGAAAAAGAACAAGAAAAAAAAATCCTTTAAGTCAAATAAAGCAAAAAGCATTTACTCTGTGAAAGAAACCAATAAAAACTTGAAAACGAAGAGTTCTAAAAATAAAGCTTGACCCTACAGGTTCATACCTGGTAGAAGCTTATGGAATTCTAAGTCCCTTACGAAAGAGTAGAGAAGGTTAAATTTCATTTGTTTCACTCTGATTCAAAATGTTTATACTTACATCTTGTCTTGGCCAGCACCGACTCGGAGAGTTAATCTGGGGATAACTGGACTCGGGGCCAGAGCGACTGGTTCCACTTTTATCTGTGGAAGTTAGCACATTAAGGTTCAATATGGTTTTTCAACAAAAGTACCTCCTACCACTTCTCCTACTCTCCCACTCCCACAAACTGAGTTAAAAAGTTGAAGCCTTAAATATGGCTAAAATTTAGACAGAAAGACAATCTGGGCCATTCTGTACAACTGAAGGCTACCTGGCATCATGAGAAATTCTGCAAACTTTAATCATGCTATATAAATATGGTAGTTATTTCTATTTGTTTGGGTTAACTTTTGTACTTAATTATATTGTTAAAATTTTTAAACAAAAATTGCTACCTAGATCATTTCTGGTGGAGCATTTAAATAATTACCAGACTTAATATAAATAGAAAAAACTGCAATGATGTCTTCCCTATAAGATAAAAGCATCTGTTTATGGAACTTGACAAACATTAAACTCATCTTCAGTTTGCGTCATCAAATGAGAAAGTTGAAATACTAAGTGTAATTGTACCATTCAACTGTTCAATTTTTGGCTAGGGGTAAAACAATCTGAAATGCTGTAAAAGAAAACAAAAACAGGCAGGGTGTGGTGGCTCACGTCTGTAATCTCAGCACTTTGGGAGGCCTGAGGCAGGCATCACGAGGTCAGGAATTCGAGATCAGTTTGGCCAACATGGTGAAACTAAAAATACAAAAAATTAGCTGGGCGTGGTGGCAGGCGCCTGTAGTCCCAGCTACTCAGGAGGCTGAGGCAGGAGAATGGCGTGAACCCGGGAGGCGGAGCTTACAGTGAGCCGAGATCATGCCAGTGCACTCCAGCCTGGGCAACACAGCGAGACTCCGTCTCAAAAAAAAAAAAAAAAATTAGCCAGGCATGGTGGCGGGTGCCTGTAGTCCCATCTACTCAAGAGGCTGAGGCAGGAGAATCGCTTGAACTCGGGAGGTGGAGGTTGCAGTGAGCCGAGATTGTGCCACTGCACTCCACCCTGGGTGACAGAGCAAGACTCCACCTTAAAAAAAAAAAAAAAAAAGAAAGAAAGAAAGAAAACGAAAACAGATATTCTCTTTTGGAATGGATTTGTGGTGAAGGCAATGGCTGACAAATAAGATAAAGACCTCAGAAAGATCTGACCTGTTCATCAGAAGAGAACACAGAAACTAAGTCTGATGTTAAAGGGTCTCTTCACAATTGTTGGTTTGCAGATCATATAACCAACATTTTGAATTAACAAGCTAAACAAAAGCTCTGCATTTCCAAATTATTGTCTATCTCCGAGTCTTTCAGTGGGGCTGTAGGATTGGTATTTTTGGTGAGATGGTTCTTTGTTGTAAGGAACTGTCCCAAGCACTGCCAGATGTTTAATGTCACTGGTTCACTGTTAGTCACTGACTAGTTGCAACATTAATTTATGTATTTCAAGCTCAAGAATTACATCATAATTGAACAGTATAGTGGTTCTAAAGGGGAACACAGAAAATAATGATCAACATATCATAAAGTTAATATAGTACATGTAGATCAAATCTATTATTTTCTCTCATGTATTTATCTGTCTCTTCCTAGAGTTGTTTTTCAAATCCCTCAGCCCATCAAGATCTACTTCTTCGACAGCTCCCTCGCATGATGTCTGCATGCGGGAGATGCTCGGCAGACATTTGTTGAATTATCAACTTATCTTGCCCCAACCCTTTTACCTCTTAGTTATTCCACCATACATCCAGGACCAACCTAAAACCATCCCCTAGAGCACCGAGTGATGCCAAAGAACATTTTTAATTCCAGCTTCATGTATGCCTCCAATACTAGCTGTTTACCAGCTAACCCAGCCAAGGGCAGGGACCATGCGCGTTTTGCTTACTGCTATTTTCTAGTGCCTGTTTCAGGATCTGACACTAGTAAGTCTTAAGATAAGTGTAAAGCATGAATATGAAGCAATGATTTCAATCTTTAGCACTTTCAAGACTCTTCCCATGATCTTCTTTCCCGTTCTACACATCCAACTCCACAGGAAATACCGGTGAGGCCACCAGTATTGAAGGAGAGCTCCTTCAATTCCCTACAAACTTCTCTGTGCCCACAATTACACTAGCATCTGTCTTCTGCTGTCTTCTAAAGAAGCTTTCTCTATCATCTGCTTATTTACAGTATCTTCAGTCTCTCTGTTCCACGAATTATTTTCATCTCACTCTTTTTTTTTTTTTTTTTTTTTGAGACAGAGTCTTGTTCTGTTGCCAGGCTGGAGTGCAGTGGCAATCTTGGCTCACTGCAACCTCCAACTCCCAGGTTCAAGAGATTCTCCTGCCTCAGCCTCCAGAGTAGCTGGGATTACAGGCAGCCGCCACCATGCCCGGCTAATTTTTGTATTTTTAGTAGAGAATGGGTTTCGCCGTGTTGACCAGGATGGTCTCGATCTCCTGACCTCGTGATCCGCCCGCCTCGACCTCCCAAAGTGCTGGGATTACAGGTGTGAGCCACTGTGCCCGGCCTTCATCTCACTTTTAAACGTGCTCCACTCCATCTTAAACATTTTCTTAACTTCTCTTCAACCTCTAGCTAACAATTTCTCACACATTTCAATCTTCACTTCATTGTCTGTTTTCTCACTTCTTCATTCCTCAACCCTTGCCAACGTCCTCATGTCCCAGTTTTCCCATTATAGGTCTTCTCATGCTCCTTCCTTCTCCTTTACAAACTCCTCTTCTTTCACCCAACCTTACTTGGCCCTGTCCTCTTGTCATGCTACAGTTTCTTTAGTGATCTCATCCCTGCCCACAGTTTCAAAAGTAAGTTTAAAATACGTCTTCAAAATTTTGGTCTGGATTAGCACTGATTGACACTAAGGCCAAAATATGAAGATGCCTATTCAACATTTTCAACTAAATATCCTATAAGTATTTCATCTCATCACACTGAAATCTTAACTTATCAACTTGCCCACAAACCGCCCCTTCCCCCTAGCCAACTTCACTCTTGGCTGATGTCTCCTTCATTTACCTGGTCCTGCAGACAGTATGGTCCAGGGTCAAGGGTCATGACGGGGATGGGTGGTGGGTGGAGCAAGACCCATGCATAACTAGTTAGTGTTCAAGTCTCGTGTGTGTGTGTGTGTGTGTGTGTGTGTGTGTTTATGTTTGAGAAGGAATCTCACTCTGTCGCCCGGGCTGGAGATCAGTGGCACGATCTTGGCTCACCACAACCTACACCTCCTGGGTTTAAGTGATTCTCCTGCCTCAGCCTCCCGAGTAGCTGGGATTACAGGTGCATGCCACCATGCCCGGCTACTTTTTGTATTTGTATTAGAGACAGGGTTTCACCATGCTGGCTAGGGTGGTCTCAAACTCCTGATCTCGTGATCTGCCTGCCTCAGCCTCCCAAAGTGCTGGGATAACAGACGTAAGCCACCGTGCCTGGCTGTCTCCAATACATTTTTTAAATGAAGAGTTTTATATCTAAACAAATCTGAAAACAAATGGTCCAGTCTTATGAACTATTTAAGACTTCCTCATCTTTCTGTGTTATCTGTGGAAGAATAAACAAATATAACAAAAATAAACAAACATTTACAAGCTACCTATAATTTGCCAGGCATTGTGCTTGGTTATATTCCCAATGTGCTCATTAAGGTTTTTAAAAAACAAACATGTAGGGTAGATAATGTGGGTTTCATTTTACAGGTAAACTGATCATATATGGAGAAACCATTTTTCCTTTCTTTTCCATTTTGTTTTCCTTTTCTGTTCTGAGGTCACACAAATAGCAAAACTGAGATGGAATGCAGTCTTTTTGATTCAGAGAATGAAAAATTATATGAAGTTCTTATATTCTTCAACTCTAACAATTTTAGGGTTACATAGTCATCAGTGATGAGGTATTAGAAGTGATATTTCTTATTTCTTCAACTGACAACACTAGCATGTCATCATCAGTGATGAGGTATTAGAAGTGATATTTCTTATTTCTTCAACTGACAACACTAGCATGTATGCATTCCAATAACCTTTTCTTAAACTCAATTTTAAAATAAAGCTGTTTGACCTACCTTTAAAAAAATTCTGCTCTACTATTATTGAGTTGTGTGTTTGGCTCATTTTTATTACCGTAACACCCAATAATGATAACTTACACTTGTATAGCACTTGGTGAACTGTGTCCTATTTACATTATTCAACTCTATCTTCACAACTCTATAGGGTAGGTGTGGATGGTGTTATTCCCACGTAAGAGCTCAGAAGGAGTAAGTGCTTCACCTAGAGTTACAAAGTTAGTAAGTAAATGGCCTAAATCCAGGTCTCCTGACACCAAATTCATCCCCTGTTCACCCTACTGCTCCTTAACTCTCTGATGCACATTGTGAGTCCTTTTTCTGGTAATACTGATGGCTTACATGGAGCTATTCACTTTATTTGTCAATATCTCTTATGATAAATATTTGTGAGATGGCTGGGGTTAGTTGTAAATTTTGTTCTCCATGGGAGGCTAACTAGTTTATATGGAAACTGACATTAACCTTGGCCCCACCTTCACTCAACTAACCTAACTGGGTTTTCAACGCTGTCTTAAATGGCTTGGCAGGCCAAAGGAATCAAAAAATGGTCTGTTTATTATCCACTGTAAAAAAACCCTAAATAATGCAATATGTAAAAATTAAGTAAACAAAAGTGGAAACACATAAGTGAGATTTAAAATGGTATAAATGTGCCCGGAAGGCAACAGGTATTCAGTCAACTGGTTGAATGAATGAATGATTCACAACCTGCTATCTTGGCTCAAAGTTTCATCTGTAATTACAGTGTTTGTATCATCTAAACACAGATGCCTCTGACAGGAAAAGAGGGAGCTATTAATTATACCACATAACTGGGATTGTCCCAGGCAAACCAGGATATATCTAAAAACTACTTAAATACTTTTATTTCATTCCTAAAAACAAGTTAAATTATATTTAACTTGAGAAAATTCAAGGGATTGTAGAAAAAGATTAATGAGGATGCTAATAATACACATACAGAAAGTACAATTTCGAAATTAAAATTTCTTCCCGGATTTTTGTTTCCATTAACTTTATCTGTGTGCTCACCAAAATAAAAACAGAGGCATTTCCTACAATCATAAGATAATTTCTCACATGCACTTACCAAAAATAACAAACAAAAGGATGGCTTCAATCACTTAGACGACATGACTAATGCCATCTTTTAATGGCATCAAGCCAAAATCTGGGGCCACGATGAGCTTTCAAGGGTTAAAATAAAAGAACAGCACTTTGGAGTAATGCTGAGAATTGGGGCACACAGAAGAGCATTTACAGTGGATTACTAAGCTTCCCAATTCACCAAAGAGGTAAAGTCCAGCAATATAAGACTCCTTTGTAGCTAACTAAAAATACATTGTCAGTGGATTTGTCCAGTTTTATGTAGAAGCAATACTTCTTTCACCTGAACTAATACTAGTAGTCATATAAGCCCCTTATTGCCATGTGCTGCATTTTTTTTGTTAATCTTCAAGGATTTAGCTTCTTCGCCACATACCTCAGGGCACCAACTGATAAAGCTCTAACTCTCCATTTTTCCAGGACACCAGCAGTGCGGCCTTGCAAAAAATGAAAATCGCTCAAGAGATTTAAAGGGGAAATTTATTTTTAAAATCCTGACTTGAAGCAAAGAGGTGGATTTTTAAAAAGCTTATCTATAAAGAATCAGTTCAAATTTAAATTCTATCTTGGAACTCTTTCATGCATTCCAGCTTTAAAGTTTATCTTTTGACAGGGACTTTCTGCAAAGGTAATGGGCAGCTTTGTCAATATAATCTGTCCAAGGTTTTTTATTTTTTTATTCTTTTAATGTTAAACTCCTTTCATTAAAAAAAAAAAAAACACCATATATGTATACTAGCTAGGGTAGCAGCAAATTTAGCAAGTGCTAGTTCAGATTCCCATCTATGCCGGTATGTTAGAAAAAAACTCACAAATAGTACTGATGAAAGCTCAACAGAATAACCTAACATTTGGATGCTGAACTATGGCTGTAACCATCTTGTATTTCTCAGCAATTAAGGTCTTTACATTATTTCCATTTAGAAACACAGTCTAAGTAAACTCTGATAACTATGTAAAATATTAAACAGAGAGTCAGAAGATGTGCAGTTGTGGTTAAGTATAACAAGTGCCACCCCATGTAGACAGCTGAGACAGAATATGAGCTTTCCCGTCCGTGCTCAGAGTGTAGAGTCAGAAAGGCTGGGAGCTGGCCTTGGGTAAACTACAAATTTAAATATACTCATTTAAACATTAAGTTTCTTGTTTTCTCTTGGAACATACAGTTATGAGAAACAGGAAGGAAATATTTCCCTCCCCTTTATTGGGTTTATTTACAAAAAAAACCCTTCATTTCACGAATTAATTACAATAGCTGATGAGAAAAGACTTGGAATGAGACTACATTACTTTAAACAAAAGGGGAAAAGGATGAAAACCCTTCCTTAAAGGTACAAACCAATTAGATGATTTATCATTCTCTAAAGAACAAACCGTTTAAGTTTAATAAAAGATTATTTGGGGGCAAATCCTACAGGACTTAGGGATAAAGAAACATTAAAATTTTTAATTGTTCTGATTGCTAAAGTCATCAAAGTGTAAAGGATATCCCTTTCCTGCTCTTTAAAATATGGCAGTTCAACAGGTGCTCTCTAAGGTATCTCCAGGAACTAACATTTTATAAAATCATGATGTGCCCTTGCCATCAAGCATCAAACCATTCCTATCCCCCTCATTTGCATTTGTCACTTAGGTCACAAAAGCAGACTGAGGTAAGTGGCTGAGAAGGCCATTCTGGGCAGTAAAGGACACAGGCCTCGGGCAGACAGGCCTGGGCCCCCTCCCTCACTGGCTGCAGCAAGGTACTCGACCTTTCTATGCAGTTTTCTCAACTGTAAAACAGGAACCACTATACCAAACCCTCAGAGCTGTTGGGAGAATTAAATCATTGAATTCTGGCAAGGCCTGGAACCTGTAGGCACTCAAGAGGTGGTAGATGCTAACATCACTTACTATCGAGTTAGTTTATTCAGTAGCCAAAGTTCAAATAAAACAATTTCTCAACCAACAGGATAAAAAATGTTGAGAATCCTTTCTAGAATTTATGGGCTTTCCATTATCGACAACTCCCAATTATGCAGGGGTTGATCATCAACACTATTGGATATGTGTATGAAAATTCAGGAACTGTTGTAGTCCTCTACTCATCTTAATTAAATGACACAAACTGCTCTTCATTTATTGTTTTCTAAGAGAAGGCAGAAGAGAAAGCCTCTGAAGCCAGAATATTCTTCGAGAAGGTATGAAACTACTGTTTTTAAGCAGAGATAAGTTAAACTTTAGAATGCTGCTGTCTCTTCCTAGTTTTGAATGGGAGGAAGGAGACGGAGGAAGGAAGCAGAGGGTCTGCGAGGATGAGAGGTTGGTGAATAACGAGTAAGTGGCAGAGCTGGAATTTCCACCCTGGTCGGTGTGGCTGCCAAAGCCATGCTCCCTCAGCCAGCACTGAACTTACTTATCTACAGATGGTGGGTGATGTCAGCATTTTTGGGGTGAAACTCTACTGTGCCTTTCCAGATCATATTCGAATGTAAAAACAGATTCCCCACTTTGACAGATGGATTTTGGCTTACCTTCTATTTAAGAATATAGGTATAACCATCCAGTTCCACTAACATAAATTTAAAAATGCATTTATTTTTTCAAAATGATCCTCCCTCCAAAAATCACTTAAAAGAACAAGAGGGAATTGTAATTAAAGTAATCCTGTATACTCATCCAAACCCCAAAGATCCATGCAATATATACACCAAGCCACACAGAAACAAAAATTTTAATAAAACATTTTTAAAAATTTTACTTAATCCCAAATGTGACAGTATTAATAGCAATTTTAAACTGTTCTGAAATGTAATGTTAGATTTATCACTGCTACAACTATTATGGCTGTGACTGCAATTGGGTAATATAAGTGCTCTTAACATGTCTTTTTTTTTTTTTTAAGACAGGGTCTCACTCTGTTGCCCAAGCTGAAGTGCAGTGGTGCTATCCTCCTGCCTTAGCCTCCCAAGCAGCTGGGACTCCAGATGTGCAACACCATGCCTAGTTAATTTAAAAAATAGGTTTTTGTTTGTTTGTTTGTTTGTTTTTTTGGAGAGACAGTCTCACTACATTGCCTGGGCTGGTCTCAAATTCCTGGCCTCAGGTAATCCTCCTGCCTTGGCCTCCTAAAGTATTGGGAGCATGAGCCACTGCACCTGGCCATTAACATGTGTTTTATAAAAAGTTAATGTGGTTCTATTTTAAATAAGTGACAGTCTAGAGTCCCAACCCTGACTAGGTGTCTGACTGCCCACAAAGGGGAACTAAAAGCTTGCACAACTCACCACTCTCTGGATTTATCATCACTAATAGAAAAACAACTTGAACTTCTTATGGTGAGTTACCAACCAAATGATTTCACTTATCCCATTTTAACATAATATAGAAAAGTGTGGTAGTGAGGACCATAAATTATAGCATCTGACAGCCTGGATTGAAATTTTGGCTCCTGTTCAATCACTTACTAGATGTGTGATCTTGGGCAAGTCTATTAATCTCTCTAAGCCTTAGTTTCTCATCTTAAAGTGATAATAATTACAGCATCTATCTTAGAGGGTTGTGGTAAGGAATTAAAGTGCTTAGCATGGTGTTTGGCACATAGTAATTACTCAGTGTTAACTATGACTGTTTTGCTGTTTTTAGTGTTCTTATCATTATCTCTAAAGATGAAATACTTAAGGATTAAAGAAGCTCAAAAACTTGTCCTGGATCTTATTCCAGGTCTGCTGGATTCCAAAGCCCAAAGCTCCTTCTACCTACCATGCAAATTCCGTTTTAATTAATCACATCTTTATTGGTTCTTGGTATCGGCTTTATAAGCAGGTAAAATAAATGTGGAGATGGAAAAATTTAAACAAATGCTCTTGCTTGCCGATCTGGGTCAGTGTCTGGGAGAGTTGCTCTTGGTCAGGATGATGAGAAGGGAAAATGAGATTGTGGCCTTCATTCTTTTGGCTGAAAACATTTTCTTGGGGCAGCTTAGATATGTCTCACTTTAGTTTAACCTTTGGTGCCTTACTTCTGTAGATCTGTAGGAAAATTATTGGACCATATGGAACCGCATTTCAGGTGTATTTTTGTTTACTCATATGCCGTGGTGCTTGGGGGATTTAAACGGGGTTGAAGAAAGGGAAGTCTTAACATTTATGTTACTATCCCAATTTCTACTCCTTATCAATGGCATTTCCCTGGGTTGTCCTAACCTTTATCCTTTCCTATTTGTATCAAGGGCTAATATTCCAAAGAATGCCAAGGAGGTAGAATAATTTTTAAAACCTATTAATAGCTGACCTGCCCATATTAACACAGGCTAGCTGATACGGACCAATGGAGCAGCAATCTCCAGGTTCCTACATTTTATAGTTTGATTCAGAATGGAACACCCTCTCCATCTACTGACATTTATGCGTCAGATACGGTACTAAGCACACCCTGTATGTTCTCATTTAATCCTTATATAAATGACTTACCCATTTTACAAAAGTCAGGATCTGAACTCAGGTCTAATTCTATAGACATTACTATTTATTATTTATAAAGGTCTTATAAGATAGCTGAATTTTCTACATTTTTATCTTTTGCCATGTACCTGCTCCATAGCCCATCAAAACTGATCCAAGAACGTGTATCTTTCTCTCAGGTGGACTCTGTGCTTCGAGGGACTGAGCCTTTGCCTTCCACCAAGGTGGTCTGGGGGACTTTTCTTCCCTAAAGTCAGGTAGATGCTGTAGAAAGGCATGGGACTGCTGTTACAAACCTAATCTGATGGCTTCACTCAAATTCATAATGGCTGTTGAAACAACTCCACTGACTTTCCAAAGTGAAGATGGTGGTGACAGGAACAGTCCCCTGTTTGATTTACTGAGGGCTCAGCTGCCAAGTTACTAGGTACAAGAGGGATAAATGACTAACTGCTGTCAGGCAATATCTCTAACAACAAACACCTCACCATGTGAAGTCTCTCTGCAGTGTAACTGACCTGGCTCTTGCTAGCTGTGTCATCCTGATCTTGGACAAGTCACTCTCTCAGGCTCAGTTTCTCTTCCATAAATATCGATGATAATACCTGCTGGACCTATGTCACAGGTGTGTTAGGAGGAGAAAACAAGGTGTATGGATCTGCTTTAAAACCTGACAACTACTATATAGAAATTGCATAATAATATAATAAAATGATTTTTAAAATGGAAATAAGAGTTGGATTTCTGTGTCTTGTTAACTTGTCAATGTTCAGTTATTGATATCAGAATTCCCATTTCACTTTTTTATATTTTAGGATAGCCAAAGAGAACAAAGAAAGAATCAAGGTAGGCAGAAAAATGGGAGTTGCCATTACTGCTGTCAACTACACTCATATTTCTAGGTAAGTTTGAAGTTAAAAATACTCCGAATTTATTGGTAATATATCTGCTGCAGGTCAAATACATCAAATTTTATCATATGAACAAAATTACTGGGTATTATTTTGTGGCCAAGCTCAAAGAGGATAACTTTTAGAGGGCAGGGAAAGGATCATCAGGAGCTCTGGGGTGGCACTATGAAGAGATACTTTTTCAGAAAGTTTATGAGAAATTTTCAAATAACCCAGCCGGCTGCTGTAATCCAAGAAACCACAGACTGAAAAGCAAAGCCGGGTAAGCAGAGGTCACAGCCTGAGGACTGAGGCCCCATTGCCTACAAAACTGCAGGGTTTCTATCAGTTTCTCGGGCTGTATGCTATGAAATGAAGTCTGACTTACTGAGATGGTCAAACATTTCTGCCATGTGGGATTACTTTCTGCCCACTCACCAGGCTGCCAGATCAGCCTAGATACTCAGAAATGTGCCCTTATCTTATTAAAGCAGAAAACGGAAGGAATAAAAGATGCTACGGAAAGTTCTGTAGACAGGCATAATCCTAAACACATGCCAAAATGGCTCACCAAAAAGAAAACCAAGGCAGTGGTCCTTCCACGGGCCTTGCTGTCCTCTTAAAATAGTGCCGTGGTTTTGCATGCTTTTAGAAACATGGATGCTGCCTTTCTCAGTATATGGGTGCAAAACATAATGCAGGACACTTGATAATTCACATAAATATTATTCACAATTTAAGAACCCAGATTTGTTTTTTTTAAGCTGCCAGAGATCACTATAGCTAATAGAGAGTTTATAGTCTGTGATTAGATGCCTCTTAGGCTATGAATTTTTAACATCTGCTAGTGCGTTGAGGGCTTGATTACAGGTTTATGGGTTTTAGAATTAAAATCAAATTTTGTAACCTCATTATAAACATATTTCCACTTAAGTGATGGGTGATTTACACCCAGAATACAGATATAATTGTGGGCTTTGTTTACCTGTGTTTCTCACTAGGACTCTGTTCAGATAGGGCCAAAAATGAGAAACTGCTTACTTTTTCATGCTTGTGTTTCTCCTTCTCTTTTTCTCTCTTCTCTCGCTCTCTCTTCTCTTTCTCTCTTTCCTTCTCCTTCTTCTCCTTCTCCTTCTCTTTCTCCTTCTTTTTCTTCTTCTCCTTTTTGTCCTTTTTCTTTTCTTTCTCCTTCGGCTTCTCTTTCTCCTCAAACAGTTTTTCCGGAAGCACTGGCAACAAAGATGGCAGCATGGCCGGGACCCTGGAGGCTGTGGCAGGGCTGAACAAGGGCAGGGCCAACTCTTTTGGGGGCAACACCAGTGGGGGTGCTGGGGCTTTCATCTTATCTTCTCTGCCTTTATCTTTCACTTTTTCTTTCTCTCTCTTATCTTTATCTTTCTTGCCTTTCTCTCTATCTTTCTTCTTATCTTTATGCTTCTCTTTCTCCTTCCTCACAAGTCCATCTTTCAATTTCACTTTGGGATCAACATCTTCAAATTCTTTGATTTTAAACTTGTAGGGATCTGCCTCTTCCTCTTTAAGAAATTCCTTCCAGGGATACTTTGTTTCCCTGCCAGCTTCCTTGTCTTTCTCTTTCTCTTTCACTTTATCCTTCTCCTTACTTTTGTCCCTGTTCTTGTCTTTTTCCCTCTCCCTATCTCTCTGCTTTTCTTTCTTTTTCATTTTAGTCTTTAGTTCCTTTTTCAACTTCTTCTTTACCTCCACGGAGGAAGGCAGCTTGGTTTTCTCTTCATACACCTTGTGGAGAGGTTCGGGAGTGGGAGGAGACACTGACGGAGAAGAGATATAAGGAAAGTTGGGGGGCATATTTGAAGGTGTTCCCAGTTTTGCTTTACGTACAACCTCATCAATGGAGGCATCCATTGTCCATGAGTTATCGGAACTTGAGGTTCCACCGGAAAGAGGCAGAGGAGTGGATCCTGACTTTGTGAAATTGTTCGCGGAAGTGGAAGCTTTGGGAGTAGTACACTCCGGGCCTGAAATTCTCTTAGGGCTAGTAAAAATGTCTCCTTCAGATTCCGATCCAGAAGAAAATTCGAAAGGATCTGGCTCTCGCTCAGCACAGGCTCGTGCAATCACAGCATCGATAGAGGCCTCAATCGTTTTATCTGCTACCACAGCCTTTTTCGGCTGATTCTCACTGTTCAGTTTCCCAGCATCAGGGGGTGTCTGTATTTGTTTTACCTGGATAGTCTCTTTACTGATTTTTTCACTGAGTGTAGCTGAAGGAGTCCTGTTGGGCGTTTCAGGTCTCACAGGTGTTTGGGGAATATGAGTCGTGACCTTGGGGCTCTTGGGACTCTTGGGGCTCTTGGAACGTCCAGGTGATTTCTTTTCTTTGGATACAGTTTTTGGTGATCGAATAGGACTTCCGACCATTGCTGGTGACTGGGCGGTTTTAGGTGATTTAGTCTTCTGTCCTGGAGAGCTAGTTTTAGTCTTTGTTTTAGGTGTAAATGACTTTGTTTCTAATGGTTTTGCAGTTGGCATTTGTGATTTTGCAACTGGAGCCAACATTGGCGGCTCGGGTGAGGGAGGTGCCAAGTCTGTACTGTCCTGTACGTGGACTGGAGAAAGCATTGGTGGGATCTTTTGAGTATTTATTGAGCTGAGTGGCTCTCGAGCTTCCAATAACACAACATCTAGTGTGTCCCCTTTAGTGCTTAATAGTCGAGGCCGCTTCATGGCTGGCAGTTCTTCAGCTTCAGGACTATCCAGTGGTCTCTTGCCCAGGAAATTCTCATCATTAATAATTTCTTCCTCCTCCAATTCATCATCTTCTTCCAAGGGAACCTGCATGGCTTCTGCTGATGTGCCTCCATCAGTGGGCACCTGCTCTTCTTCTTCTTCTGGTAAAGGAAGAAAAAGGAAGAAAAAAATAAATATTATTGGAATGTAACAAAACCTAAGAAATAAAAACAATGCTTCAAACATGATTTCTTTTTTCTTTCTTTTTTATTATTATACTTTAAGTTCTAGGGTACATGGGCACAACATGCAGGTTTGTTACACAGGTATACATGTGCCCTGTTAATTTGCTGCACCCATCAACTCATCATTTACATTAGGTATTTCTCCTAACGCTATCCCTCCCCCAGCACCCGACCTCCCAACAGGCGCCGGTGTGTGATGTTCCCCTCCCCGTGTCCACGTGTTCTCATTGTTCAACTCCCACTTATGAGTGAGAACATGCGGCGTTCAAACATGATTTCTAAAAAAAAAAAAAAAAAGGAAATTATTGACAGTGTTTAAAAAGTAAAAAGTAAGTTAGTTTTCAAGGATCTTCCAAACATGTGTGCCATCATTCTTAAAAGAGTGGCAGTCAGTAACAGCAGATGTACAAATTGATCATTGTCCTTTCACATGGTCTGGCCCTAACCTCAGGATCTGGAAATTGCTCGGTATTTCCAGTTGGCCTTCTGTTGTTTACTGAATTAATTATTTTCCTAACCAGTAAACGCTGGTTTCTCTATCTCTCTCTCATGCACATAGAAGCACACGTGCGCACCCACACGCCCTCTAAAAAATCAAGAGATGGATTATTATAGGACTTAGTATGGATTATTATTATCAGGAATGACAGAAAGGTATTTTTAGGACTTTTATAACAAATTCATATACTACTTATGTCTTCTATTTTGCTTGCTTGATGTGAGCCACTTGGAGAGGGAGTATGGTGCAATGAAATACACTTGGTTTAGGCACTTGACAAATGGTTTTTCGGCTAGAGTTACGGCACTAGAGAGCAACCAGCCTTAGGGACTCTCTCAACCTCTCTGAGCCTGTTTCCTAATCTTTCAAAAAGGAGCCGATGTTACTTGCCCTGCCTACTTGGCTGAGTTTTTCTAAGATCAGATTATTTCTCCCAACACATTTTAACTAAGCATATAATGTACAATGATAAAGTCTAAAAGAGCCACTGAAATAAATCAGAAATAAATCATAACTAAAAGAGCTCACAGTTTAGTGCAGCAATAACGGATATGTCTAGCCCACAGAAAGTGATCAGTGCCACAGACAGATAAAGTGCTACAGCAGGTCAAAGGAGAGACAGATCTCAGCGAGGTCAAGCATGCGGAGGAGGCTTGATTAATTATGCAGCGTTTGGGATAGTTGGAGACTGGAAGTGGTGAAGTCCAGGACAAAGGGTCAGATGACAAAGAGATGAAGGTGAAACACGGGGAGTGCAAGAGAAACAGAAAATTATTTGTCTGGAAAGTAGAGTGCAAGGTGGGGAGCAGTAGGAAGCAGGTTTAGTAAAGTTGCATCCAGATCCTAGGACTTTTGAATTCCAGAAAAAGAAACATAATCTTTATTCTACTGGTAGTTTGGACCTAGAAGGATTTTAGACAACAGAGAAAAACGTGTGGGGTATGTGTTGGGAAAAGTCACACTGGCAGGAACATGCAGGATGGATGCGGGTGGGAGGTGATGTGTACTGAAGGAGAGCAATAACATGAGTTACTGAAGTGATGTGAGAGGCAGTAAGGGTCAGAGCTAGAACAGTGGAAACGATCAGGAAGCAGCAGAGGTGAAGGATATTCTGAGGATAGAATGGATAGAATCTGATAAATGATTAGGGTATAAGACTTGAGCAAGGACTCAAACACAATTTCAAAGCCTTGAGCCTGGTCAGGCATGGTGGCTCATGCCTGTAATGCCAACAACTTGGGAGGCCAAGGGAGTAGGATTACCTGAGCCCAGGAGTTTGAAACCAGCCTGGGCAACATAGTGAGACCCCATCTTTACCAAAAAATACAAAAATTAGCTGGGTGTTGTGGTGCGTGCCTGTAGTCCCAGCTACCTGGGAGACTGAGGTGCAAGGGTCATTTGAGCCCAGAAGGTTGAGGCTGCAATGAGCCATGATTGCGCCACTGCACCCCAGCCTGGGCAACAGAGCGAGACCCTATTTTTAAAGAAAAAAAAAGGGAAAGAAAGCTTTGAGCCTTGGTGAGTGATAAATGTAGTGATGAACAGAAACAGGAAATAAGGAAATAGAAAAGGACAATGATTATTAGCTCAATCCCTAGACACAGAGTTTGATGAACATTTAGTCTGCAATGCCTACTCGGCAGCTGAAATGTAATACAGATGATCAGAAAACAGGACAGAGTGCATGAGAGAAAGAGTGTTGTTGAGATAACTAAAGTCACCATGATGGATGATATGAACAAGGAAGAAACAAGAGGAAACAGGTTCAGGTATTTTGAGGAATACCTATATATAAAAAGAAGAGGAAGAAGAACTAAAGAAATACATGGAGGGTCAGATGTCAAAGAGATCAAGGGAGCAAGAGTTTTATGCAGAAGGCAGGTGAACAAAGCCAAATGCTTAAGAGGTCAACGAGGATGAGGCCAACAGCAGAAGCCATGCTGCAAAAGCATGAAGGATGCACAGATGGAGAACGCGTGAGATGATGCATGGGAAAGTACTTAGTAAATCATAAAGAACATCACAACCTCATCAATTATGCTACCGATTCGCGATAATGATGGCATCACCCACCAGGTCCCAAGTCAGGAACCTGGGGTCATTCTAGATTCTCTCCCATCTTCTCCGCCAGATCTGAATTGACAGCACAAGTTTTCAACTCTGTTTGCTTTCATGTGCTTTTCCCCTGCTTCTGTCTTGTTAATGTCAATATTCAGCACCTCTTCTCTGTATGGCTGCAAGGACCTTCTACCTAGTCTCGGCCTCCAGTGCAGCTTTCTCAGAACCATCTCTCACGTCGTCTTACGGTGATCTTCCGAACACGCAAATCTGAGCGTGTGGTTCCTCATCTTAAAAACCTTTCACTGCTTCCTTCAGAAGCAGTTTGTAAAAGGCATCCCTTGGAAATTGAGGGTTTGTAGAACCCCTTCTGCGGCTACTGCACAGTAGAAACGGCTGTTCTTTATTACACGGAAGAGTTATGCCTGGGGTTATCTATTTTACATGCAGAGCTTCCACAAAAGCTTTTGTTGTGAGGCTAAAACATGTTTGAAAATCACTATTCTAAAATACAAAAATCCTCTCCATCTGGGAAATTGGAGGAAAAAATAAAATATAAAAATCCAATTTCTCCAGTATGACTGACAAGGTGCTCCCTCTAAGCTAGGGAAGTAACCTCATCATTCACAGTGAGCCCCTGCGTGCTCTACCCATTCCAGCCATGCTAACTTATCTTCAATCCCCAAATACGTGGTCACACTCCTGTACCTCTGCACATGTGATTTCCCATGCCTGAAATGTCTTTTCCTTCCTAACATGTTGGCGACTTCTAAGGCTCTCAAGTATTACCTCTTCTGTAATGCCTTCTCTTAGCAACTAGAAATAACCACGTACTCCCTTTGGGGTCTACTGTGTTCCAGTTATACATGCAACAAAGAAAGCCTAGAATATTAACTATCCAGCTCTTTACAAAAAAAGTTTGCTGACCCCTGTCCTAGACCTACCACATTCAGCTCATCTAAACTTTTCCCTCCCTCCCTCGCTTTTGCTATCAGAATGACAAGGCGGACTTCAGATCTGCTCAACTGCCAACAGATAAACATGAGAAAATCAGAAAGAAGACAGCTTTAGGGTATTCTGAAAGTGAATGAACATTCACTTATTAATATTACATTTCTAAATTTCAAAGAACCTCCTCCTACTCCACAGAGGTTCATAAATCCCAATGATGCCAAAACAGAATGATAAAGGTTTGGCTTAGGCAGGATAACGGGTCTTTAGAGTATGTTATGGTGCATCCTGCTCTTCTAACTCTGGGGACTAATCTGGATATAGCTCAGCTCTAACAGTGTGTGTTCTCCAGGGAAGGCCTTATGGATACTGGGAGACCAGAGGGAAACTGCTCTACTCTAAGCATTCCCTAGAAAGGGACTACAGGGGATACCCAGGACTACTAGTAAGACAGTTTCAAGTCTTATGGATGTAAGGTCTGCTTTATAGTTAGAATAACTTGAAAATTTGGATTTTTCTGTATAGTAAGATATATTATTTTACTAATGTGCAATTCTATCAGATTAGAACTGGCAAAATGGCTACAAGATAGGCCTTTGAATGAAGGAAGAATGTGAGGCTTGGCTAGGAAAACTGGGATGGTTTCATACAACTACTTTAGAAAATATATTGGTTTACTTTGAATTTAGAGCTCAAATAACTCATGACGGTATCAAAAATTAATGATGGTTGTTTGTGTTTCAGTAAAAAAAAATTAACATTAAGCTTGATTTAAAGTAAGACTCCACAAGCTAGGTTTATTCTGTTTTCGTTATTTTGTTTTTTATTGTTTATTTTCACTTTTGTTTTTCAAGTTCCTACTGCAAAAATTTATATTCATTCCTTTATGTTACTTAATACTGCAAAAACTTGTATTCATTCCTTTATGTTATTTAAAGGAATAGAAATGAATTATAAAACTAAACCACTTCAAGTGTTGGTTTTAGGAATACTTAAAAATACAAACGTTTTAAAATAGATTTTTTTTTTAGAACCAACAAAGGTTTCTTATTTTTATTTGTTTAATTTACACTTTCTTATTTACTTAAGATTTTATAAGAAAGCTTCAATTGCAGCATCAAAATCAATTAAAATGAACAAAGGGCTTCGTCAGAAAAAAAAGCCTGAAACTTTTTTTTTTTTTTCTTTTTTTTGTGAGACGGAATCTCGTTCTGTCACCCAGGCTAGGGTGCAATGGCACCGTCTCGGCTCACTGCAAGCTCCGCCTCCTGGGTTCACGGCATTCTCCTGCCTCAGCCTCCCAAGTAGCTGAGACTACAGGCGCCCGTCACCACGCCCGGCTAATTTTGTGTGTGTGTATTTTTAGTAGAGACGGGGTTTTACCATGTTAGCCAGGATGGTCTCGATGTCCTGACCTTGTGATCCGCCCGCCTCGGCCTCCCAAAGTGCTGGGATTACAGGCGTGAGCCACCGTGCCCGGCCAAAAGCCTAAAACTTTTAATAAGAAAAGGAAAAAGTGTGAAGATACTTAAACAATTTTTAAAATTAGAAATGATCTGATACCTACCAGCAGGAATAAGTAACGCGCATGGAAGTTACGAAGCATAATAATCAGTGAATACCTGCGAGGCCATCGCCTGCTTCAGAAGAGCATGAGCAGGGCCCTCCCAATCCTGTGGCTCCTTTCCCATCCACCCCTGCTTTCTCCACTCCTACCCCAGCCCCCAGGGAACTACTACCTTGATCTTCAATCTGTTTCCTTTGTAGTTTTACCATATTTGTAGGTAGTTTGCTTGTTTTTGAACTTTACATAAATAATATGATACTATAATATTCTTTTTTTTTTTTAATTTTTACCCAACATTATGTTTCTGAGATTCACCCAGATTGAGGCAGGCAGCTGTAGTTCACTTATTTTCACTGCTGCAGAAATGTCCAATGGTAGCTAATCCATTCTCCTGGTATAAAAGTTTTCGACTTGAGTGAATATATTTTATTTTAAAAATATTAGAATTTTTAAAATTAAAACAAATAAATACAGTTGATCTAGCTTCTGCCTGCTCAAATGCAGACTTGGTTGATGGTTACACATAATGAGTATCTGGCTTTTTACTACATGAATAATTTTAATTCTATGTTTTAAGTGTTTGGAATAAGATAAATGTGTAATGGCTATTGAACTGTTTAGCCTCTACCACTGGTAAAGGTGAATTTCAGTTTCATAATAATTGAATGGCAACAAAGTATTCTTTGCATGCATGTGTATAATGAACATCATTTATTAATAATCTGTAAAATATCCTACAAATGTCTTAAAAATATTTTCCTATACTAATCTGTGGAAGCCTGTGTATTATAAAACTGCAAATTTGGTCAGCATAAGCTTAATATTACAAGATATCTAATCTTGATATGTTATTGCAAAAATAATAAAAAAAAATTTGGGTCACAGGCCCTTTCTACTTTAACACAAATATAGACATAATAATAATAATAGCTGTGTTCCAACATCGAGAGAGAGAGAGAGAGAGAGAGAGCGCGCTAGAGAGAGCGTGAGACAGACAGCATGTGTATATATGAAATATTTCAAAGATTTTTATTTCCAGAGAACTAAGAACTCATTTTCTGTTATTTTAGTGTTCTGAAACGGGAGAAAAGGACTCTTCTGTATATATGTGAGAAACAAATATTGAAAAAAAAATTTAAAAAATTGATTGTTAGTTGTAAGTTTTCACACAAGTTCACCTTCTTGGCGCATTAGTTCATTGATCAACAAGACCAGTTCTTTAACACCATTTATCTTGAGAGCATTCTGAAAATTAATCACTAAAGGTAAGTATTCAAACTTCTAAATAATAATACCCATCAATAATAGAGATATGCCTTGGAAAGTTAACCTTGTAACCCTTTTGAGAAGATTAAAAAAACAAAAAACAATTCTCCTCCCCGCAATCTCTGTAAAACCAATAGCAGCACACATCCAGGGTTAGCATCTGTGGGTGATGCGAATTCACCTCAGCCGTCTGCCCTAATCGCCCCATCGCTCCATGAAAGCAATCCAGGGCTGTTGGGGAAGCTTTGAAGGACAGTGGGTATTTAACTAAGGAAAGGTAGTTCTGGATAGGTATTAATGCTCATGTCCCTAAAGGCATAGTAAGGATTATTCACAAAAGTGATGTCACCTTTTCTGCTTGTGCTAAAGTTTGGTTAAAGTTGATAGTGATATGACTTTTGATTTGCTTTTCCCATGTGTGAGAATGTATTGAAAATTATGTGTTATAATTGATTAAACTGTCATTCATCAAAGAATCCCATAAATTATTATATAACCCCTATAGTTCTAGTAGAAAAAAGACACTAACAACAACAACAAAAAAACTAAAGACATGAAGAATCACACCTAAAACAGTGTGGTAATACCTATTTTCAAAAAAATCTTAACTAAAATTCATGTCCCCTCTTAACAACCCTATTTTTTCATGTTTTTCACACAGTCACTAAAATGTGAATGCTATAATTCAAATAAGAAATGGCCACAGTAAGAAGGAACTCCTCATTCTGCCAAATGTTTTGCATGTCTGGTATGCCTTTTTCACCAGTCCAAAAACGGAAATGATGTGAAATCATGAATGACTCAGCACAAATTCATCACCACAGCTAGAGATTCACTTTTAGACAGATATTTAATTGGTAGCTGGGTATCTGATCATAATGTATACAAAAATAGGGAGACAGAGATGCTTTCTAAGATATCTTCTTATTTAAACAATCAATGGTTCCAGGTCAACATTTGACTGTAAAATTATTTTAAAATTATTATTATTTTTTGAGATGGAGTCTCACTCTGTTGCCCAGGCTGGAGTGCAGTGGCACGATTCCGGTTCACTGCAACCTCCACCTCCCGGGGTCAAGCGATTCTCCTGCCTCAGCCTCCCGAGTAGCTGGGATTACAGGCACGTGCCACTATGTCTGGCTAACTCTTGTGTTTTTAGTAGAGACGAGATTTCACTATGCTGGCAGGCTGCTCTCAAACTCCTGACCTCGTGATCTGCCCGCCTCGGCCCCCCAAAGTGCTGGGATTACAGGCGTGAGACACCGCGCCCGGCCTATTTTTTAATTTTTAAATTTGAAATAATTTCAAACGTAGAAAAGTTGTAAGAATACTACAAAGAATTCATGAATACCCTATAACCCGATGCACTAATTAACATATGTATTATATAACTACATCTATTAATATAATTACATAAATATAGTATAATTTTGGGAAACTTTGAGAATAAGTTGTAGACATCATGATCCTTTACCCTAAAAGCATCAGAGTGTGACTGCAG
This sequence comes from Gorilla gorilla gorilla, assembly GCF_029281585.2. NCBI lineage: Eukaryota > Metazoa > Chordata > Mammalia > Primates > Hominidae > Gorilla > Gorilla gorilla. The sequence goes on along the minus strand of NC_073232.2, from coordinate 16,951,425 downwards.
AACAATTGTCAAATTCCTTTTAATCACATAAAAGCAACAAAATGTATCCATATTAATCCCTATCTTTCAAAAGCTTTACAAATGTTGATGGGAGCAGGACACCACAAACTCCATTTCAATTTTCCTTCATTAATAACACAAACAAATAATCCACACTCCCTACATTCTCCTGAGGAATAATGAGAAAAACATGCTTATTTTCTAAACTTCTCAGACAAAAACAGAACAAGGCAATAAGGTCTGAACACACCAAAAGGATTTTTGGGAGGTTAATTCTAAGCTACTATAAATATTGACTTAGAACAAAATATCTTTTTAACTAGAATAGTAAATGCCTTTAAAGAAACACTATAATCTAAAAAGTTCATAGACATTAGGAAATAAAGGGAAATTGTTTGCACATGGCATAGAAGCTTTTTATCTGACTAACTACACAGACGCATGCAACTTTAAAATTCAGTGGCATGTTCTCCAACTAAGCAGAAAATATGCTTGTATTCTTAAACTTTAAGCAAAGGAACAACAAAATGCTATCTGCATATATTTCATCAAAAATTAAACGTATTTAAAGCTAGACTTCTTATGATTGGTTAAAAGTGTACACACAATCTTGTGTCAGAATCTGTAAATGAAAAATGTATGCAGATGTAGAAATTAATTTCTACAATGATGCACAAACTTTCCTATTAGTCCATACATGTCACTGTTTTTATAATAGATTCCTCTTTTACTAGCAAATGAAAGGATCATTTAAATGAATGCTTAGACAGCATGGGAGAGGTGGGGCAGAGAGGTTGAAAAACAAAAAAGCATACTTTTTTCAAAAAATACCTTTCTATTCGTCTGAATTTAGGTATATTTATTGTAACCAGTTCCTTGAAGTGACTCAATGCCACTAAAACTCATTCATTAACATATGGAGTGCACTCTGAATCTCACTATGGAGAGCTCTGTGTTAACTGGGACTAATTTATTCATTCACCTATGGAGTGCACTCTAAATCTCACTATGGAGAGCTCTGTGTTAACTGGGACTAATTCATTCATTCACCTATGGAGTGCACTCTAAATCTCACTATGGAGAGCTCGTGTTAACTAGGACTAATTCACTCATTCGCCTATGGAGTGTACTCTGAATCTCACTATAGAGAGCTCTGTGTTAACTAGGACTAATCCACTCATTCACCTATGGAGTGCACTCTGAATCTCACTATGGAGAGCTCTGTGTTAACTAGGACTAATCCACTCATTCACCTATGGAGTGCACTCTGAATCTCACTATGGAGAGCTCTGTGTTAACTAGGACTAATCCACTCATTCGCCTATGGAGTGCACTCTTGAGTCTCACTATGGAGAGCTCTGTGTTAACTAGAACTAATTCATTCATTTGCCTATGATGTGCACTCTGAATCTCACTATGGAAAGTTCTGTGTTAACTAGGACTACAAAGACAAGACATGATTGGCCGTCCTTAATCAAACACATTTTATGGCCATCAGTTCACATAGTAGGCAGGAATCTGCACAAGGTACACACGGAGCCACATCAAGGGGTATGAAGGCAGGAATGGAAATGTTGGCTGGGCAGGGAACCTAACTGAAATGACACCTGGGATCGGTTCACAGAGCCAAGTTCAACCCAGCACAGCCCATTTCACCTCCCAAGACCTAAGTTTTCCAATCTGTAAAGTGTGAATACTGACATCTGACCTCCTCCAAGAGATGAAGATCTTTATTATTAGGGCCATCTCTACATGTAGTTGGCCGTGTGTGGGATGATCTAAAGGGCAGGACAGAGCTACTACTGCCCCTAAATATCTCACTGACCAACAAGCAACAGTTCCTGAAACTCTACCACTTGATTTATGTGTCTGGGTAAAGGCAGTATCTTTAAAATGTTGCTGTGAAAATATTTTTAAGACCATGAAACTAACAAATGAACAACTCTATCCTACTTTTTGAAGTGAGAAGACTGGGAAAATGGAACCGAAGTGAAACAACGTGATGGAATGTTGAGGATTAGGTGAGTGTAGAACACAGGGTATTACTACCAGGAAGGTCAGGGTCAGGCCCAGCTGGGAAGCTGCTGTGAGGAGAAGAGGTTGGGGCAGTCAGGAAATAATAGGAAAACAGGCACTCGATGCTGGGAAGGAAAAGAAGGGCATGACGTCAAAAACAATCATAATCCACTTCATCATTATATCTTCTAGTACTAAATGAGGCTAAAAAATAATTCCATTGACATCTCCTTATAAAATATTTTAAAATTGTCCTGTCTATAATGTAACAGAAATTAGACCCTTAAAACACAACTCAACATGTGTAAGTGGGTATGTATTTTTAAAATAAACCTGTTTACTTAAAAAATGAAATTACTAGCAAAGACAAGACAATTAGGCAATGACAATTCATACATTACAACCAATCAATAACACAAGAAATTAATAGCAGAGTGAATATGATGCATTATAAATACCTAGATACACAGTGACCTGTAAAAAAGCACTATTTCACTAACATTCTGCACAATAAAAAACTAAAATGCTATATAAGCAAGCCAACCTGAAATGACACCTAGTATTATAAATGGCCTAATCTATATGTTAATACTGTTGTATCACATAACTGCAGCAAGACTAAGATAACAATATGACTTTGGGGTTTCTATGGCTACATCCTGGGCTAACGTGCCCGAAAGGGCCGGCTGCTGACACCACACAAGCATTCTGAGTGCTTCTTTTTGGTTATTTATGATATGATTTATGATAACGACAACATCTCCTATTTTCTCTCCTCCTCAGATACAATAAATTGCTATCGTTAATCACTCTTCTTGGTTCAACTATGATTACAATAGCATAATAGGGCCTGGCTATGGTAATATTGTGGATTTTTTTTTTGCAAGAAATAAATACAAGTAGATCTCTTCAGACAATGTCAATATCTCTAATATTTTAATCATCTTCCTTTAAGTCTTTCAGGATAAATTCTGTTACAACTAAGATTCCATATCCAGGATGTAGGCCCTTTGTGCAAATCAAATTTATAATCAAACACCACACATTCACAAATCACTATCATCATGATTTTCCTAGACTTAAAATAGTAAGACTATGCACGGGATACAGTTTATTTTACAGACAATAGTATTGTTCTGTAGGGATGAAACTAATCTCATCGCAATTCCTTTCCCCACCCCAGGAATAAGACAAATTAGGCAAATTAGCCAGTTATCTATCAGAAAGCGAAACAGTAGAAACAGAATAAAAACCCTACAATCATAGAGACATGTATCATGTGCCTCTGCCAATTATTGGCTATGTGGTTCCTTCATCCTTCTGAACTTCAGTTTCCTCTTAATGCCAGTTTGGGTTAACAGAAAGTACTACCTCTTTGGCTTTTGAGTAACAGTAAGACAAAGTATGTAAAAAATGAGTTTGTATGTAAACGACTTAGTATGAGAAGTACGAGTCAGACTGTAAAAATGAACAGACATTCTTCCCCTCCCTGCATCTATGCCCTTCCACTGGGCTTCTACAGCTGTTCTCATCAAGAGGTGGACATGATTTTGGGTGGCCGTGTGACTTGCTTTGGCCAATGGGCAAATGTGAAAGAAACAGAGGCATGGAAAGCGGCTGCACACTAAGGACTTGCCTTCCTGCTGTTCTTGGGAAACCTGCAACCACTGCCACAGGAATGAGCCCAGGTTAGCCTGCGGGGTGATGAAGTGTGTGGCCCAGAGCCCCAGCCAAAGCACCAGGCATAGGAGCAAAGCCACTGACCACCAGCCAACAGTAAATGTATGGGTGATCCCAGCCTCGTCCAGCAGAAGAGCCGCATGGCTGAGCCAACCCAAAATGCAAACTCGTGGAATTGTAAGCTAGTAAACGGTTGCTGTTTTAAGCTGCTAAAGTTTGGGGGTGGCTTGTTACACAACAGCATGTTAGCTATGTATTCATATGTACACATACTGTCACTTGTTATTTGCAGTAGTTATGGTAACACTGAACTAACAAATACTGAACCACTGCTCTTAAGAGAAATACAGGGTTAGGTTCCTATAAGTCTCTGGTCACAACATTTTCATCAGCTAATCGATGCATACCTTTGTTTTACATGTGCTTCTGCTTAAAGACACCTTATCTAAGATATTAATGATGCATTAACATTGAACTCCCAGTGCACAGCACTGTAACTCATGCCTAGAAGAGGCTTATGTAACACATGCATTTTCTCTATGAGGCATATCACAGCCTCTGGCACTGGGACCACTAGACAGGACTTCAGCACTATGTTTTGGGGCCATTTTAAACACAAAATCACCAACAAAAGCACAGAATGAGAAAAACATGGCACTACTGAGATGGTGAAAACCACACTTCCTTATAGTGCGAGAGCTGACACCAAAGGCAGAGTGCTGCCTTGCTCGACCTCAGCTGGGAACAGGCAACGCACGCGACTGAATTTTTGCTGCTCTGCATGTCTACAAATGATCGTGAGAAACAGAATCTGTGCATAATGAGGATAATTGTATATAACTACATGGATATACACTCATCAACATCCAGTACTTTTACGGACTACTGACTTAAAAGATTTTGCTTGAAAGTGATTCCATCCTCAGAGGCATTTCATGAAAAGAATAAATATGCTTCATGAACTAAAACACTATGACTATATCTGGTAAGATGTTTCTCTAAATCCAAATTAGGACATGTTTGAGTTTAATTCAAAGAACTAGCCATGTGAGGAACTTTCTGCTCGAGACACACAATTATTCTCCGAACTTCTGTAAGGTGCCAAGGTCTTTCCCTCTGCAGGGTCTTCATGCCCACATATTCTGCTCCCCTCCCATAGGAACGCTCTTCCCTGGGTCGTTCTATATTTCTCTATCTCTCTCCCTTTAAGTCTCAAGAGTAATACTGTCTTTTCAAAGACATAGTCTCTGGTCATTCTACATCCCCAAAATAAGGAGTCGCAATTTATAACTGTTTGACTGTTCATGCATTTCTTGTCTGTTTCCCCAACAAAGCTTCACTGATACGGGAACCACATCTGCCTTCTGCTGTTAAACAACCATTACAGGCTAATAATAAGTACTTTCTCCAGCAGTGCTATTATTAGAAAAATGAGAGAAACGATTTCACCATGTATCACTGACTCTAATTTATTAAAATGTGAAAACAAAAATGTGCATCTCTAAAATTGGGCCATCTTTTCTAACCAGTAGTATCTTCCTATCTTTATTGGACAGGCAGTGGTGACGCAGCAGTCACTGCCTGCCGATGGGTGAACTTGACTGTTACTCCTGGTAGAATGACTGGCCACTGCAACCCTTCTATGTTTCAGTCAACAAACCATTTAAGAAATTTGAAGTATTTGGTCTATGCAGTTAAAAAAAATGTTTTATAGAAGAAAGAATTGCTTCACAGTCTAATTGGCAATGTTTTGGTTTTGTTTGTTTGTTTTTACCTTAGTGGTACATAAATGAATGGTGTGTCTTACAACTGATATCTCAGGATCAACGGAATTTTACAGTTGTTTCAAGTTACTATTAAATTCTTACTATGTTTCTTCTATGTAAAATGAAGACATCGTTCTAGTTATTAAAGCAACATGAAAGTGGACATCCTAAAATCCAAGTGTCAAAGAAGGGAGGACTTACATAGTGCGATGCAAAGGGAAAGGCTAGGACAGGTGGGGGCCTGCTTGGCTGTTGCTCTAAGTGCTCCATTCTCTCCCTTCTTGTGTCCACCTGTATATAAGACACCCAGGCATCCATAAGTAAGCCTGGTACACAATCCTGTCGAAGAGGCTGACTTGCCTGCCACATGGCCTCTGTCCCGGGGACAGTGCTAAGCAGCACACTCTTTATTTCCGGCTGTGCTTTATTATTAAGGCAGCATTTCGTTACAGTGGAAACAGCAAAGGGCAAGTGGACTCTGATTTACAGAACCAGCCCCTTCCTGTTTCTCTGTGATGGTGAGCACAAGGTTCTTCATCTGCGCACACACAGACACTCAAACAATAATGCTGAGCCCACTTACTTCACAGGATCATCAAGAGCAGTCGATAAAAAATTAATGGGAAATCATCCTGACACTGTTGACACGAGAGCGGCTGTCAGCAGCAGTGGCAGCAGCCGGGCACAGCTCTTGCTCCCCACCCGCCCAGCACCTCTGCGCGTCAGTCCCTCTGGGGAAGCTGTTCCTACACTTGCTTTTTTCCCTCTTTTCCCCAACTATGCATGTATAATCCTGGAGATTTTAACAAAACCATTTAATAAAGAAAGCTCAGTATAATGACACAATGACTGTTAGGAAGCAAGATTCGAAAGAAAAACAAATTTAGAGTGACTCAAGTTTGAACTGGTAAGATAAACATTAGTTCAGTACCCAGTGATAAATTTGATAGGGAAAAAGATCAGTATTTAAGCTTTTGGTTGTTATATATCTATCCCTGTCTCATTCCAACAACTCCAAACATCTTCTTATTTAGGAGACAGCCTGTAAAATCTGCTGCTAGTCTCTCAAAATTTGGTGAGTCAAAACACCCAACACACTAGGAGACCATCCATATGCAAAAGCCACAAAACAAGCAATTCAGGATTTAAAGATTATTATGAGAAAAATGCTATGAAATTACAATCAACTCTTTCCTGGCCTGGATGAGGAACCAGGGAGAGCAGCAGAACAGTTCATCCATCTATGAGTAATAATAGAAAGTTATCACATCCATCATATACAGAATAAACATTCTTAAAATCAGACGAAGGCTGGGCGCACTGATTCATGCCTGTAATCCCAACACTTTAAGAGGCTGAGGCAGGAGGATTGCTTGAAGCTGGGAGTTCAAGACCAGCCTGGGCAACAAGAAAGATCTTGTCTCTAAAAAAAAAAAAAAGAAAAGAAAAGAAAAGACAAGAAAAAAAAATTTAGCAGGGCCCAGTGGTGCCCATCTGTGGACCCAGCTACTCGGGAGGCTGGGGCCAGAGGATTGCTTGAACCTAAGAGTTCGAGGTTGCAGTGAACTATGTTCATACCACTGCATTCCAGCCGGGGCAACAGAGTGAGACCCTGTCTCCAAAAAAAAAAAAAAAAAAAAAAAAAAAAAAAAAAATCAGAGTCATAAAGTACTATATTTAAGAATAAAACCACTTGAGACAATTTAAACTTTCTTTAATAAAAGGTATGTCAGGAAGTTATAGTGCATCAACATAGAATTGTGAACGTCATTTCCTGTCTGTACATGGGTGATTTTAGTTAGACTGTTGGCTAAGAAAATGCTAAATATGACCGCTGCTTCTTCACGTAAGGCCATGTGATGGATGAGGCTGGAATTGACTCTCCAACTCCAAATCCTAAATCAGGTCATTTCCCTGCTCAAAAGCCTCCAGTGCTTCCTGTCACCACTGGAATAAAGCCCCAGCTCCTTGCCATGGCCTCTGAGGTCTTGGAAGGTCTGGCCCCATCCTCCTTCTTAGCTGCCTTCATCAAGCCATGCTGGCATCTTCGATGCTTCTCAAACTCACCAAGCTTCTCCCCAACGCTCTCGCAGCAGCCCCAGTGCTGTTCCTCCAGGTCGGCTCACGGCTGCTTCTCTCGTATTATTTGGCTCTCTAATGTCACCCCTCAGTGAAGCCGTCTCTGATCACTGCACATTGCAATCAACTGGCCTCCCAGTAGCTTTCTTACCTGGCCTCATTGCCACTGCACTCCCTTACCTAACACCACAGAATGTTTGCTTAGCTATTTTTTGTCTCCCTCACCAAAACGCAATAAGCTTCATGCTGGAAGGAACTACACCTTTTAGACTATTCCCAGAGTCTAAACAGCGCCTAACCCAGAGAAGGCCCTCACAGCTGCTGACGGAAAGCTCTTAACCACTGCACTATCTGGCCTGCGGTGGGGGCTGGAGGGGCTGTGCATGCAGGAAAGGTGACCTGCAGATTGCACAGCAGAGCAGAGAACCAAGGGCAGGATTCTAGGGCTGCCGACATTTCAATAACAGCAGAAGAGGGGCCGGAGAAGGAGATGGGACAGCCAATGAGTTGGAGGAAAATCAGAAAAGATTAAAACAACAACAATGAAGAGAAAGTATAAGCAAGTATAAGAAAGAAAAGTTGTGGCCAGGCGAGGTGGCTCACGCCTGTAATGCCAGCACTTTGGGAAGCTGAGGTGAGAGGATCTCTTAAAGCCAGGAGTTCCAGACCAGCCTGGGCAGTGTAGCGAGAATCCGTCTCCAAAAACAAACAAATAATTATTTTTTTAAAAAAAGAAAAGTTTGAACGAGTAGGGTAAGTATTCCATTGTGTCCAATATTAGAAAAGCATCAAATATACAAAAAAGTTGTTATTATCATTGTGATACATGCTTTGAAATAAACAGGATAAAGGAATGGAAAATAACAACTGGGAAGGTGGTAGTGATGTAGAGTGCCACTTTCCTTCTTTTTTCTTCTTTTTTTTTTTTTTTTTTTGAGACAGGGTCTCACTCTGTCACCCAGGATGGAGTGCAGTGGCGCAATCACGGCTCACTGCAGCCTCCACCTCCTGGGTCCAAGCGATCCTCCCACCTCAGCATTCCAAGTAGCTGGGACCAAGGACATGTGCTACCACGCCTGGATAATTTTTGTATTTTCATACAGATGAGGTTTGGCCATGTCGCCCAGGCTGGTCTCAAACTTCTGAGCTCAAATAATCTGCCTGTCTCGGCCTCCCAATATGCTGGGATTACAGGCATGAGCCATGGTGCCTGGCCCACCACCTTCTTAAATAGAACGAAGCAACTATGTGAATACTGATTAATGAAACTGAGATGGGAATAACCAAAACAGCCAGTCAGAGACAAGCCAGGGAAAGTACTCCAGGTGCAGGGACAGCATGTGGACAGCCACACTGCGTAACGAGTTTTGTGTCTGAGGCATGGGAAGGAGCAGGTGAAGGAAAGAGGAAAGGAGGTGGGTTGGGTAGGTCAAGAGAGCTTCATGGATCATGGGAAAGAGTGTGAATTTTATTTGAAGGGTATAGGAAGTCACTGGTAGTTTTAAAATAGTTTGATCTAGTTTCGAGAAAGATGACTCTAGCAGCTGTGTAGAGGATGCAGTGAGGTTATGGATGACCTGAGAGGATGGCTTCAGCCCCATAGAGGAGGCCAAGGCAGGAGGACAGTCAGGGTCAGGTGTGCATAACAAGGTCAAGGCAATCTCATCCATCCATTCATTCAACAAATATTTGTTAAGATCTGTGTCCGCCTGGCAATGCGGAGGTTAACAAACAAAAGACAAGGTTTCTCTATTCACAGATTTTACTAGCAGGGCAGATAGGCAACAACAAATACAAAAGGAAAATTCACAGTAAGTGCTAGGGAGACAGTAAAATGGGATCATGCGTGTGGAGAGAAAAAGGGCGACTTTAGACAGGACAGTCACTGTCTAAAGATGGAGAAGAGATGTTTCAGCTGAGAGCTGATTCAGGAGGAAGACCAGCTGTGTGATGATGTCATGAACAAGCATTTCAGGGGCAGAGGAGCAAAGGGCACACCCTTGCTGCTGGGACAGCCTTCTCAGGATGTAGCCGGGTGGGTAGTTATTGTGGGGGTGGGAGGAGGTAGGCGGCTGCAGTGCGAGGGCAGGCCTGGCCTCCCTGCGGCATCTAGAGAGTGTCTGCGGCCAAAGGGAATCCACTTAACTAGAAGAAGGGAAGATACCAAGGAAGGCAGGTAGAGAAAGCTGAGGAAAGGTCTTAAAATGCTCACTATGCAGGTAAACAAGATAAATTAGGTAAGTCAAACAAACAAAAGACCTAGAAAATAACAGTTTTTTTAATCCACTAATGGGAAAAAAAGGCCACAGTAATAAGTAAATAAGATGACTGGTCAGATTTAAAACAACCATACCCAATAGGAAATCAGTTATTCTGTGAAATGGCACACAAACAAAAACTCACTAAGCAAACAGGATTAGCATCCCTCTGTTCACATTTCATAAGGTGAGACAAACTGACCTAACTCCAAAAACTGCAATCCAGTCCTCTAATGCCACGGGTGCCAGAGGCCAGTGCACTTCAGACTGTGCATCGGGAAAGGCTGCCCATCTCTGGGACAAAGCCTTATCCTATTTTGTGCAGTTTACTACCAAAAAAAAATGAAAATAGAGTAAAAAATTACAATTACAGTTATGTAGTCCGATGCTATGTTTTCATGCTGCCCATATTTCTAGGTAGAGACTAATATATATATACCTTTAACCAAATCTTTATTCTAATGTAAGATTATCCTAGTGCTCTAAATGACCTTGACAAAATTCTGGAAAAAAATATCTCAAGACCTGGGGCTCTAAAGCTATTTTAGAATTAACTCTGAATAATTGTCCCAAAATATGAGTTTCTTGATTAATTGCTTAAGATAAGGTCTCCCTTTCCTTGTGGCCTCCAGTGGCTCCCTCTAGTTCCCATAATCACTTTTGTCTAATTCTTCTATACCCTGGAAGGCTAAGAGAAAAATCAGAGATACACCAATTCCATTACTTGAGGACTGGCTAAGAGATAACCCTTTGTATTCCATTACTGACCATTATTTGAGTAATTATTCAATAACTATGGTACATTTGAAAGATGCACTAATTGTTTTCTGAGGCTCATTCCTGCTCTATCTCAGACAAAGTTAGACCTGCTATGTCCTTTAACATTGTAAATCTACGTTTGGGTTACATGAAAAACATGTGTAGTAACTTTTACTGCGTTTCATTTTTTATTTCTTTCTCTTAATAAAAAGTAAAAGCTAAAACAAGAATAATTAGTCTGTTGATGGTCTTACTGACTAACTAGAAAATTAGGACTCTATTTTTGACCAGATTTATGTCTTACAAGAGTCAAATTTCTGCATAATTTAGACAGAAAATTGGCAGGGGATGGCTGTTCCATCTAATTTCAGGAAAATTAGCATTCAGCCACCTGAATTTTTGGCAGTATTCCAGTATGTTTATCCAACGCAGTAAGTAGACAGAAAATAAAATTGACAATCATGCCTAAACAAGGTAGTTTTTTATCTACCTTTCCCTCCCCCCACAACACACACACACACACACACACACACACACACACACATACACACACATACAAGCATGAACATTTTAAAAAATCAGTGAATAATTTCAAAAGTACATTTCATGAATGGATTCATGGTTTTGCATTCTTCCTCTTATGCATATCAATTGCAGAAAGAACAAGAAAACCCACCCCCTTTTCAAAGTATAAAGAACCCTATTATAATGAGCTGACTCATCTTGGTTTACTAGGGGTAATGATTTTTTAGAAATTGCTCATCCTCCAAATAAAGCAATTCAGTTATATCAGTTCCTGACTATCTGTGGTAATAGATGGAAATGATAGTGACAGTAATTCCAAATTCATCGTTATTTCGCTTTGGAATACATCCTAATAAAAAGCTGAAAACGCACACAACTAATTTTTGCTTACCTTTCTCTCCTTGTAGAATTCTACTTGGTTGGTACAGAAGTGAAAAAGCCAAGAGGCACAAATTATGCATTTAATGTGTACTGAGCACCTACCATCTGTATGCCTTGAGCTCAGAGGAAATGACAAGTATTTATTCTTCAAGCCCATCTTAATTTTTGTCTAGCAGTGTGTAAGTTTGGTGGCTCTCAGACACTCCTGGCAGCTAGAACAGAACTGGCAAGGACAATGAAGCACGGTGTGAGGTTTGGAAGCTATGGTTTTAAGGCTGGCAAAAGAGGGGCTCCCACTCAGCAAGTGTATCTTGTACACCTACTATCAAGGTGTACTAAGGTGCTAAGTATCTTGTACACCTACTATCAAGGTGTATCAAGGGTGCTAAGAAGGCAAATACAAAAAACACCCTCCAAATGTTTACCCAGGAAAAACTTACGAACTAGGACACAAACGTATCATCTAAAATGTCAGAGTCTGCAATGCTAAGGAGCAAGCAGAACGTGATGCGTAGGAGCCAGAATCAGAAGACAGAAGCCAAGAAACCAAGCAAGGTGAGGCCAATATTGAGAGCCTGTTTCATTCAAGGCAACGGCGAATGCAGCGCTGGAGGCCAAGTGGAGTTCTCAGAGTCTCACGGAGCTACAGGGAACCGGAACCACAGGATCGGACTCCTTTGATCTGAGCAGGATCACAATCGCTGCTAAGTCAGGACAGACTTTCGGGAGTAAACAAACACAGACACAGAAAGAAACTGGATTGGACGGCAACTGTAGCAACTCAGGAGAGATGACTGTGGTTGAATGGGACAGTCAGGGCTGTGACGAGGGTCAAATTCCTGTTAAGAGCAGAAGACCCGCACAGACAGCCTACGGCTGAAATCCAACCTGCACATGTGATTTTTGTGTATGGGGGCTGCACAATGTTCTAAACATTTTAAATTCACTTCTAAGAGTTAAGAGCCCAAAAACGACAAAAAAATTTTTTTTAAACTAAATTTCCTGCCTTTACTAAAACATCACAAGATCTAGAACTCCGCGCCCACATGCCTCGGGCTGCCCACTTGGGATGGGGCCCCTGGACTTCACTGTCACCACATTCCCCAGCTCTTCTTGGGATCTGTGTTTGCAATCCCTAACAAGAGAGTTGGAGATCGACCTAGCCCAGGATTTTCTCAGTCAGCAATGTCCTAGGACTCGCTTGGATTCCCTCAAGTTTTCTCCGGGAAAACCCAGCGGATTTTGTTTCAGAAAGCAAAGCTTATAATTTTATGGGTAAATCAGCAAGACTGTGTTACAGTGCTGTTACTCACATAAAGCAACGTCATATAAACATACAAGTACATTTTGAAATGTTCTGGCTGAAAAAAATGTATTATAATTTTCAGCTGAAAAAAACCTGAACTACCAGAGATAAGTTCTATAAATAAGCCAATGAAATTTAATTAAAGCAGATGGCTTAAAATATGTTTGATAAAATATTTACCCTAAGTATCTTTTCAGATAAGTAATATTTATATACTCATTCTATATGGGAAGCTCGACTGAAATCGACAAAACGCAATTTATGCATCGTCACGGGTGATTGCTAGACTGACTCTCCTTTTCCCCGGCTCTCACAGAGGGATGTCTTCCAAATCAGAATTATAAGAACATAACTAATAGAACATTACAGAACTTAATAAAAATGTCAACTTGTCACCTCTTGAGATATAACTGAAGTGGAGGCACATGATACAACCCCACTTGTGAAGCAAAAAAACTGACCTCAAAACAAATATTCCTGACTCCTAAATTTGACACTTTGGGAGAAAATGACGAGAAGTAATTTAATATATAATTATTAAAAACAAAAAGAGTTCCAAAGTAAAATTTTACTGACTTTAAGAAACTAGGACCCCAGAGCCAGATCCAACACAAGGATGTCTCTCCCCTCTGTTGCTGACACACATGCTCCAGGCTCTCTAAGACCAAACACCCACGAGTGTAAAAACCCAGCTACCACAACCCTGCCCTTTTCCTCAACACTGCCACCCAGTTCAAGTAAATAAGTTCTTGTATTTACTGACTCCATGAGAACTTACTATTTTCCCGACCTAACAGACACAGTCAGAAGGAAAGGATTTCACAGCCTCGAAGGCATCGGCGCAGCAAGAAGGATGTCCAGGATGATGAGGATACAGTAAGGCAGTGGCGAAGCAGAGGGCAGCGGCTCTTCCTCCTTTGTCAGATTGTGCCAAAGAGCACATTTACCTTGATTACTCTACTTCACGGCCCACTCAACTCTGAACTCTTCACTCTCTGACCTGCCCCAGCCATTCACTGGAAACACTTTCCCCATGGTCCCCTGTAGCATCCTCATGTGCAGTTACAAATAATCCCCACCCTGCTGACCTGTATCTAGCAACAACTGCTGATCACTTTTCCTCTTTCTTGAAATTTTATTTTGTTATTCATTTGAAGTTTAATTCAACAAATATTTACTGTATGCCTATTCGATGCCAAACAGTAAAGAAATACTAGAGAGGAAAGACATTCTACCTGTCAGCAAATTTGATCTAGCAGGCTAAACATGGTCACTCAGCTTGCTGGATTAATCCTCCTGAAAGACAGCTCTCCCAGTGGAAATCTCTCAATGATTCCCATGCCTTACCTTCAGCTTCATATTTGTGGCTCTCTATGTTTCCAACTTAACTTTTACTCTTATCTTCCTTGACTTTTCTTCCTTCCAGCAGCACTGCACCACTTCAACAGGTCATGAGCTTTCCACACTTCTGTATTTTATATTGTTTTCTTTTTCTTTTCTTCTTTTTTTTTTTTTTTCTTTTTTGAGACAGGGTCTTGCTCTGTCTTCCAGGCTGGAGTGCAGTGGTGTGATCATAGCTCACTGCAGCCTCAAACTCCTGGGTCCAAGCGATCCTCTTACCTCAGTCTCCCAAGTAGCTGGAACAGCCGTGCGCCATGATACCCAGCTAATTTTTCCATTTTTAATTTTTTGCAGAGACAGGGTCTTGCTCTGTTGCTCAGGCTGGTCTCAAACTCCTGGGCTCAAATGATCCTCCCATCTCAGCCTCCCAAAGTGCTAGGATTACTGGCATAAGCCACCATGCCTGGCCACTATGTTATTTCTTAACTGGAATGCTTTTTTTCTCACACCTGCTTATTGAAATCCAATCTACTTTACAAGAACTGTCTCAAATAATAATTCCCTTCATAAAACTGCTCCCAATCTGATTTGCACTATCCATTCCTCAAATCTCCACGGCAGTTTCTAACTTTATGAGAACTGCACACTGTTTTTTATACAGTTGCTTATCTGAGTTATCCAGGATTAGGAAACTATAAGCTTATCAAAGGCATGGACTGTGTCTTAAATCATTTTTGTCTTCTGAACCTTTTAATTTAAATCTATAAATATTCATCAGATAGTTATTATATGCATGGCATCTTGCTAAAAATATACTGGGTGCTTAAATATCTATTAGATTTAATTAAATTTAGACTGAATCATCTGGTAGTTTCCTGATAAGAGATGTATGGGAATAAATGTTTTCAGACTCCACATGTCTAAAATGTCCCTATTCTACCCTCTGACCTAACAGCGTGGTTGAAAACAGAATTTAAGGTTGAAATTATTTCACTCAAAATTCTGATGGTATGTACTACCATCTTCTAACCTTCACTGCTGCTCCTTCATTCTGACTCCATTATGAATTGCAGTCCTTTGTATGTGACTGGCAAGCACATATAATTTCCTCCTAATCTCTGGTTTCCTCTAATTTGCAATAATGTGCCTTGGTATGCATTTTTATTCAGTCATTGTTATGGGTACCTTTTAGACTCTTTAATATAGATTTATATGTTTTTCTTCTGAAAAATTTTCTTGTGTTATTTCTTTGATAATTTCATTTCCTTTAGTTTCATTGTTCTCTCTTCTTAGGACTCCTTTTAGTTGGCTATAGGACCTCATGAATTAATTCTGCAGTTTTCTCACACTTTTTTCTCTCCTATCGTTCCTCTCTTTATCTAACTGTTCAGGTTTCCTTGACTTTATCTTAAAAACCCCTCTATAGAACATTTTCTTTTGGTTATTATATTTTTAATTTCTAACTTGCTCTGGCTCTTTGACAGCTGGTTCCTCTTTGACATTTTCTGCTCTTGTCTCTTGGAAGGGGTGTAGGTAGGGGTGTGTGTGTGTGTGTGTGTGTGTGTAGTTTTCTTCTATTTCCTACATTGTCTCTATTTCTGAGGTTTCAGCTTCTGCTTTTCATGTGGGATAGCTTTCATTTCTGGTAGTTACTGGGTGTTTAAGCGTGAGTCGCTGGCCACTCTACATGTAAAATATTTGGGACTTTGCTAACTGGCAGGCTACATTGTAAGATAATCTAGCTCTAAAATGTTATTGTCAGTATGTATTTTCCCTGGGAAAGCTCAGTTTTTTCAGAGAATCCTCCAATTTCCTACACAGTAGGAATCTGATGGAGAAAAGGGAGGAAAGTCTCACCTGTTCAGTGTGGAGACTGACACCTAGACTGCATTTCAGTACTAGGCCCAACTCAATACTTGGCACTCAATGTTTAGCCAATAAACTAAAATGTTGAGTTTACTAAAAATTCAAATGTTTTTGCTAATAAACAAACATGCACAAACAGACTTTTATATCTTTTACATCCCTGCCTTCCGGAGTTCCTGATGACCCCTGTTTCTGAACTCTTGGAGAGCAATCATCTTGTTTCCCATAATCTTCTCTGCAGGCTGGTATGTTTTAGCTTCCTTTACTCTGCTAAGTCAGTTCCCACTTTCCATCTCTTCCCTTGCTCTCTTATCCTTACGGCTTTATACATTTTTTAGTATCTTCCTATCATTGTAGTGGGGTTTAGGAAGAAGCACAAATGAACTCATGGGTCAATCCACAATGACAAACAGAAATCTCCGCTCCCTCAGGATTTAACTCCACTGTTCCTGAGGTTCAGTTATTGATCAACTTGCAGTCTCTTTCAACACTTAACATTGGGCAGTTTCATCTCTTCTCATGAGCTTAGCTGTCACTTTAATGTTGCTGACTCCTAAATCTTTATCTTCAAGATTCCTCCTCTCTTATCTCAGTTTCATTTGCTTTGATTTCCTACTAGGCATCTTGGCTTGACTATTTCACTATCATTTCAAATTCAACAGGTCATAAATTGGCCTCATTATTTCTCTGTTAAAGGAGGCTCACGTTTTCTTTTTTTTGTCTGACTGGCCGTTCAAATTCTCTCAGTCAACTAGAGACATGAGTTTTCAAGCCTTCCCACTCACCATCCATATCTAGTCACTAAACAAGTATTATTCATTTCCCTTCAAAAAATCTCCTGTAATCACCATTTTCTTTATTATTCCCATTGGCTACCTTAGGCAAGGCCCGCCCATCACATTGCCCCTGAACTAAAATGTAACAGCCTGATAACCATCAAGAGTCCACTTCCACCCTGTCCTCCTGCGCAGTGGGGCCCATGTCCTGCCAATGCTGTCTTCTTATCCCCACACACCTCCCCATCCCTAGCCACACCAAACTCCCAAGGCTCTCCACTGCTTCAAGTGAGGGATTTTTAAACTCCATGAATCTTTAGGCAGGGATGCCACAAATGATTTAACCTATCTAAAAATATATGTTTATTGTTTTAAATCATAGGACTCTAAGTTTTATTTTGTTGAAAAAATGTTTTATTAATAAAGACATTTATACTTCACATCTAAATACAGGTATCTTATTCTGGGATTTAAAGCACTCAACAAGCTGGCCACCATCTATTGCAAAATCCCCTCTAAGCGGCCCTCAATATAAACCCCACTTTCCAAGCAGGATGTTTCACTGACTGGTCTTAAAAGCCGGCTCTGTTCCTTCCAAATTATGCAGCCTTGCGTACCTTATTTAACCTCACTGTTCCTTTGCCGACACTTCTACAAAAGAGCATAAAAAAAGTACCCCTTTTCTAGCTAAGAATAAACAAGTGAACGCATGTAAGAGTGCTGAGCACAGGGCCTGAATCATAGTAAGTGCTCTTGAAATGTTAGGTGCTGTGACTATTACTATTCCCTGTGACCTGTGTGTGTGATTCCCTCTCACCTGTTACTCATCCTTCAGGATGGAGCACAACTGTGAGGAGAAGACAAGCCACAGACTATGAGAAAAATATATTTAAAAGGCGTATCTGATAAAGGACTGTCACCTAAATATACAAACAAACTTTTAAAACTCAACAACAAAAAAATGAACCATTCAATTTAAAAATGGGCAAAAGACCTGAACAGACACTTTACCAAAGATATATACAGATGGCAAATAGGCACAGGAAAAGATGAAAAGATGTTCCACATTATATGTTATTAGGAGAATGGAAATTAAAACAACAATATCCCACTACACACCTATTAGAATGACCAAAAGCCGAAACACTGCCAACACCAAATCCTGGAAAGAATGCAGAGCGACAGGAACTCTCATTCATTGCCAGTGGAAATGCAAAATGATACAGCCAATTAGGAAGACATTTTGGCAGTTTCTTACAGAACTAAACATACTCTTACCATAGGATCCAGCAATCACACCCCCTGGCATTTACCCAAATGAACTGAAAACTTATGTCTCCACAAAAACCTGCAAACAGATATTTAAAGCAGCTTTATTCAACTGCCAAAACTTGAAAACAATAAAGAGGTCCCTCATTTGGTGAATGAATAAACTGTGCTACATTCAGACAATGGAATATTATTCAGCACTAGAAAGAAATGAAGTATGAAGTCATAAAAAGATATGGAGGAATCTTAAATGCATATTGCTAAGTGAAAGAAGTCAAACTGAGAAGGCCACATACTGTATGATTCCAATTATGGCATTCTGGGAAAGGTAAAATTATGAATACAGTTTCAAAAAAAAAAATCAATGGATGCCAGCAGGTACAGGGAGGGAGAGATGAAGAGAAGTAGCAAAGAGGATGTTGATAGCAGTACAACTAGTCTGTATGATACTGCAATGGTAGATACATGTCTTTATACGTTTGTCCAAACCCATGGAATGTACAACACCAAGAGCAACCCCTAATGTAAACTATGGTCTCTGCTGACTATGATGTGCCAGTGTAGTTTCATCAGTTATAATAAATGTGCCACTCTGGTGGGGGATGTTGATAGTGGGGGAGGCTGTGGAGGGAGCAGGCAGTGGGTGAATGGGAACCCTCAGTACTTTCTGTTCAATTTTACTGGGAACTCAAAACTGCTCTAAACAATAAAGTCTATTAAGAAAAAAAAAAAAAAAGATGCAGCTCAGGTCCTACCCTCTTCTGATATGCCAATCCATAGAAATCTGCTTTTTCTCAACTCTAAAAGAATTTGCTGACATTTGATCCTTAATCGTATAATGCTTTAAACTGTAAGAGAAATCCCCATCTTATCTCCCCAACTAGAAGCTCCCAGGGATGACATTTTATAGCTTTTGACAGACCCCACAATGCCTAGTAAATTACAAAAAAGAAAAAGAGAAATGAAAAATTTCAATTAAGCAAGGATTGTTTTACTTCAGGAAAATATTGTTACTGTGCTTGTTTCATTCCCAGAGTCTTGAAAGCAACACGCACACAGCTCATGCTCTGTCTTCAGGGCCCGTCTTCCTTGTTGTCCCCTGGGTTCACGTGTTATTTGAATACTGTGGTTAGAGTCACGTCTTCTCTCTGTTTTACGATACAACCACACTAGTCCAGGACACCGCCGTGTCTCTTAGATTAACCCCACAGCCTCCATCAGGACTTGCTGCTTCCCTCCGCGAGCCCCTACAATCGGCAGCCCAAATGAGACTCGAGAGTGCTCTACTCCTCCACGCAGGGCTTCCCCGGGCTTCCCATCTCCCAGTCCTACCTGAAGCCCTCGTCATGGTCTATAAACACCCTCTGTACTAGGCCATTTTTATCTCCCTCTCCCTCATTCAGGTCCAGTTGCACTTTTCTCCTGAATCAATGAGAAGTCTTCAGCCTCAAGGCCTGGAATCTGTGCTTCCTCTCTTTGGAATGTGCTTCCCCAGTGGACCTGTAGGGCCTCTCCCTGATTCCCGTAAGTCCCTATTTAATTCTCACTTATCAGAGCCCCCTTCCCTGAATATCTAAAATATGAACCCCTCAGTATTCTCTGGCCCTCTACTTAGCTTTAGCTTGCTTGCTTTATTTATTTATTTATTTAAGACGTTGTCTCTCTCTACCACCCAGGCTGGAGTGCAGTGGCGCAATCTCGGCTCACTGCAAGCTCCGCCTCCCGGGTTCCTGCCATTCTCCTGCCTCAGCCTCCTGAGTAGCTGGGACTACAGGCGCCCGCCACCACGCCAGGCTAATTTTTTGTACTTTTAGTCAAGACGGGGTTTCACCATGGTCTCGATCTCCTGACCTCGTGATCTGCCCGCCTCGGCCTCCCAAAGTGCTGAGATTACAGGCATAAGCCACCGCGCCTGGCCGCTTTATTTTTCTTCTATTTATTTATTTATTTATTTATTTAGAAACAGAGTTTTGCTGTTGCCCAGGCTGGAGAGCAGTGGCATGATCTTGGCTCACCGCAACCTCTGCCTCCCAGGTTCAAGCGATTCTCATGTCTCACCCTCCTGAGTAGCTGGGATTATAGGTGCGCACCAGCATGCACAGCTGATTTTTGTATTTTTAGTAGAAATGGGGTTTCACCATGTTGGCCAGGCTGGTCTTGAACTCCTGACCTCAAGTGATCCACCGTCCTTGGCCTCCAGAAGTGCTGGCATTACAGGCATGAGCCACTGTGCCCAGCCTCTTCTTAGTATTTATTAATATTTATTGTTTTATGTGTTTTTTCCCCCAGACAAAGCTTCATGATGGTACAGACTTTGGTTTTATTCACTGATGTATTTTCAGCTCCTAGAACATGCCTGCCGCATGGGAGGGGCTCAATGAATATTTTTGAAATGAATAGATTAGTTAGTAAACTGATCGCATTTGATGTTTACAACTGCAATTATTACTGCTCTATATCATAGTACTTTTAAATATTAAAGGAAGGGAGGCCAGGTGCAGTGGCTCACACCTGTAATCCCAGCACTTTGGGAGGCCAAGACAGGTGGATCACTTGAGGTCAGGAGTTCAAGACCAGTCTGGCCAACATGGTGAAACTCCGTCCCTACTAAAAATACAAAAATTAGCCAGGCGTGGTGGCAGGTGCTTGTAATCCCAGCTACTTGGGAGGCTGAGGCAGGAGAATCACTTGAACTCGGAAAGCAAAGGTTGCAATGAGCTGAGATCGTGCCACTGTACTCCAGCCTGGGTGACAGAACAAGACTCTGTCTCAAATAAATAAATAAATAAATAAATAAATAAATAAATAAATAAATAACAGTAAGAGAATGGAAGGACATTAAGATTTTTATATAAGGACGGAATGCCTACCACATTTCATTGAATCTAAGATGTCATCAATTATAAGACACACTTATTTTACGTGCTATTAATGAAAAAACTCCTGCCAATTAAATTCTGACAATGCATGTTTATCACTTAGGGATTTTATTTTAGACTAACTGAACACTTACGTAGATTTTCTTAATAGATCGCTCATCCATACATTTAAAAAAAAGTGAAGTAACTTGGTTAAGGTAGTCCTAAAAGTTCTTTCCTTTCAGTTTCTAATTCTTCTGAATGATTTTTCAACCTTGAGTTGTCAGAATTCGTGCCTTGCCTCACAGTATCAATCTCTGTGCTATCGAGAGTGTTAGAAAGGCGGCATTTTGTGCTGAATGAGCATCTCTGGGATTTTCCTACAAGCCACTGACACTCATTCTGC
This sequence comes from Gorilla gorilla gorilla, assembly GCF_029281585.2. Classification (NCBI taxonomy): domain Eukaryota; kingdom Metazoa; phylum Chordata; class Mammalia; order Primates; family Hominidae; genus Gorilla; species Gorilla gorilla. The sequence goes on along the minus strand of NC_073232.2, from coordinate 16,930,139 downwards.
AGGTTTCGGTGCATGTGTGCAGGCGGTGACGACCATGTCATGACAGCTGCCAGGCAGTGACTGTGAGATGCATCTGGATTTCAGAAATGCTAAAATCGGGGTTAAAACGTGCATCTTTGAATCCATAAAACATGTTTTTTTCTCCAATATTATAATAGCCAAAGAACAGGCTTAAGATGTTTTCCATAATTTCATAGTCTATATTGTACATTCTTTCTCTGTATAGGCTTTTTTCTTTTGTCCCCTGCCCCTTTGAGGATTGAGGATTACAGCAGAAAGAATCATCACTAGAGACCTATGAAAGACAGCACTGATGTGTATATGTGCATGTGCAAACGTTGAGGACATTTTCACTATCACTTCACCACTAAGAATACTGTCCTACTTTTCTTTCTACTTGGATTTGGGGAGGAGGGAAAGACAGGATGAGAAGGAGAGACAGGAAACCCAGCACAGAAACTCCCTTGAAGATGTTATCACAACTGAAACAGTCACCTTCAGTCACACATCTGCTGTCCAACAGCCCAAGTGAGGTGTCACCAATGGTTGCATCAGAGCTCGCCGTGCAGCCTTTGGCTCCACACTGGATATTTCCCTTCCTCAGGTGGGTGCCATGCATGAAGCTGCTGCTCTGGGGAGATGCAGAGTGAGCAAGATGTGATCTAACTCTTTCCACTATGTGCCTCTGATCTGGAATTTATTTCATGTAATCACTTGTATGTTCAGTGAGCTGACATTTTAAAAAGCAAAATGCCATAGTGTTCGCATTCCTACAGTGAATTTCTATGTACATGTTAACTGTTTCAATAACATGAAATATAAAGGTAATCTTGAAGAGAATATAATACCTACTTATTTCAAAGTAGCCAGGTATTTTTTTTGGTTTGCTTTATCTTATCCCCCCTTCTTTTAAGGCAGTACGCTATTATATCCAACTATAAGGATTTAGGCAGAATTGGGTTTCCTTCTAGTCTTGCTCATTTAATATTAAGTGGAACATAGGCTGGGCACAGAGGTTCACGCCTATAACCCTAGCACTTTGGGAGGCCAAGGCGGGAGGATCACTCGAGCCCAGGAGTTCAAGACCAGGCTGGGCAATATATTGAGATCCCCGTCCATACAAAAAAATTTTAAAATTAGCTCGGTGTGGTAGTGCATATCTGTATTCCCAGCTACTCTAGGGGCTGAGGTGGGAGGACTGCTTGAGCCTGAGAGGTCGAGGCTGCAGTCAGCCACGACTGTGCCACTGCACTCTAGCCTGGATGACAGAGCAAGACCCTCTCTCCAAAAAAAAAAAAAATTAAGTGGAACATAAATCAACATCAGCTACACACTTGTATTTTGGACTAAGAATGGGGTTAACAGAACTGATCTTTACATTGGGAGTACTTCAAGTTAGAGAATACAGGAATGCTTTGTTTTGATTGGTGATTCTGGTTACTCATTTAAAACATGACCCCAGACTCATAATCAATCTCTCTCCTCCCTCTCTCACACCCTGCTTCTCTTTCTCTCAGTCTGTCTCTTGACCTTTGGATATTTGCTGTAAAAAACACTGAATCAGTACTTCCGGCATGTGTGCTATCTGCTGGAATACTAGCTAGCTGAGATGCCATTCCCTCTCTGTGGTGGACTGTACACACAGCATTCCATGAGATTTTTGTGTTTTCCAAGAAGCGGGGAAAAGAGAATTATCTGCCCAGGTGAAAACTGACACTACCCTTTAGTGCACAGGTCTATTCCTTATACTATTTTAAATAGGATCAATTGTCACACTGACTGATACAGGTAGCATGTTCACCTCCTTTTACTTTCTAAAACAGTGACTATACTCCCAGTATTGAATATGCTCCGAGTTAAATTTCTAAGACTCAGTTTTTCCAAGAAGTAACTAAAACATAAATCCATAGGGGATCTCTGCATTTCTGTATCTCTATATAGGGTGGTATAATAATTTGCTTGAATAAAAGTAATTATAGGAAAATATATTCTGGTTGCATATCTCTAGCACTTTGTACTCCTCAAGACCCAGTACATTTCTATTATTTCATCTGCCACATTACATTGTAATGAATTCATTTCTGTTTTTGTCTTATCCATGAGGCCAAAGACAACAAAACAATACTTTGAGCAGGTAGGAACTGTCAGTCATTTGTATATCTAGTCCTTTACATATAGTTAACTGCCCAGAAATGTTTGTGGATTAAATGAAATAAGCACTCAGTATTAATACTTGTTGCCTGATTGACTACCCAGAACTAATTTACATAATAAAATTGCAGAACATACAATGAGATTTGAAAACATAACATGGGCTTTTTATCTAAGAAATCCATTTAAGACTCTTCAAGGTATAATTACCATTTTCTTGCTTTTAGAACCTTCATGAAAATCTGTGGTCTGTTTATTTTACAGTTTCATTATGTCAGAAGTGTAGAATATTGAGAACCTGTCCCTGTGGTCTACCAGACTTAAATGATGGGCTGAAATTCCCCGAGATGCAATGTCACAATTAACAAGAATTTCAAGTATCCATGGAAAATCTATCGCAGGGGAAAATAGTAAGGGAACTCTGTCATAATGAATTTCAGGGTCAGCAGGAATATAAATATGGCATAGTGGTTAGGAACAGGGTTTCTTGGGGTTCAAGGACCAAGTTTGCCATTGATCAGCAGTAGCACACACAGAAGTTACCTGACTTCACGGTGACTTCATTCATCATCAGTAAAATGAAGATAATAACAAAACTGACTCTGAGTTATTATGAGGGGTGAATTAAATGAGATAATGTGATACATATTAAACACTCGATGCATTTTGACTACCATGCAGGTGGATTAATCAAGTATAATATCTAAATAAAGCAAAAATTAAAAACACCAGGCACTGTTACTATTATTATAGTATTAGATGCTTTTACTGGCATCAGATGGCAACAGACTTCACTGGTACCGTAGAGTCAAATTAAGTTCTTCTTGTTCTATTTATAGTGTGCAGCACAGATTTGGTAGAAACAATTCTGTAAAGACAAACTTGTGGGACTTATAAAGATCCTTTTCCTTCTAGAGATATTAACATCTTATAGGTGCTACAAAAATATAAGCCCTTGTATTTTTATATACAAAAGTATAAAAATATATATTATAGATAGCAATATCCTCTGCTACTTTTGTAGTGATAACAGAAAAAAAATGGATACCAGTATAGAGTATATCTATAGAACTGCTGACTATAAATTAATCAAAATTATTTTCTCACCTGGATTCTATTTCTTAGGGAATACATGACCTATTCTGATCAAATGGCGCTTAAAAATATTGATGACTGTACTCAGGTACTTTTCCCTTAGTGTCCAACATAAAATAAATTTGACTGCCAGCTACTATATAGAATTAAGTTCCCATTAACTAAACAAAAAGAAGCAATTGTGGTGTAGTTTAATACACTCCTTATAGCTTTAGAAAGGCACTGAACATATACATTTACCTTTTGTTCCAGAAGATTGTGTTAGAGGAGCAGAAAAATCAATTTGTACTCCCTACTCTAGAAATAGAGCTGGACAAGCCTATATACTAAATGGTCTGACATTTAGCATTACTCACTAATAACCTATTCATGGATGATTAAGAATTTGTTATATATAATTCAAGTAAGTATCTATTTCTCTTTTTCCTCCCTTTCTACCCACCCACCTCTTACCTACATATGTATCTTGCTTATGTAACTGCTGGCCTTTTAGGATTTCTCTTAGGCTGTATCTTTTTGTTTGTTTGTTTTGAGAGGGTGCTACTCTGTTGCCAGGTTGGAGCGCAGTAGCACAATCACGGTTCACTGCAGTCTTGACTTCCCTGGGCTCAAGTGATCCTCCCGCCTCAGGCTCCTAAGTAGCTGAGACCACAAGTGTGTGACACCCCACCTTGCTATTTTGTTTTTGGTAGGGTCAGGGCCTCCCTATGGTGCCCAGGCTGGTCTTGAAGTCCTGGGCTCAAACAATCCTTCCACCTTGGCCTCCCAAAGTGCTGGGATTATAGGTGTGAGCCACCACGCCTGGCCCTAGCCTGTATCTTGAATACTTATACAGACATGTAATTTCTTACTTGGACCTACTCTTACTGTTCTCTTTTCTTGTCATGCCTGGACATTTTTTTTTTCCATCTTACCACTTTAGAACCACTGTAAAATTAAAGCCTAGATCTAAAATGTGCAGAAAGAGTACTCCATATTCTTATTTATTGGTAATGTTGATTAAATAATGTAACCTTATTATATTTGATACAGATAAGCAATGTGAACATTAAAAAATATATAGGGCCAGTCACGGTGGCTCACACGTGCAATCCCAGCACTTTGGGATGTTGAGGTGAGTAGATCACTTGAGTCCAGGAGTTTGTCTATAAAATTACAAAAATTAGCCGGGTGTGGTGGCACACGCCTGTAGTCTCAGCTAACCTGGAGGCTGAGACAGGAAGATCACTTGAAGCCAGGAGATGGAGGCTGCAGTGAGCCAAGATCAGAAGCACTCCAGCCTAGTTAACAAAGCCAGACCCTATCTCAAAAAACAAACAAAAACAAAAACAAAGCCCCCAAACAAACAAAAAACATCCATAATCCTACTATCCAGAGGTACTACTTCCCTGTATGTATCTTACTTCACACAATCATTCCTTAACTGTAAAGAACTGAATTGATAACGGTAGTCTATTAATAGATTTTAGAAGACTATTACCAAAAAAAAAACAAAAAAAAACAAAATAAATTACTTCTCTCAATTAACACAAATGAAGAGATTTTCATAATTCTAGTTATAGTATAACTATAGTACAGTATAGTTGAAGACCTGTCTCTGTATAAAACATTTTCTAATATTTAGAAATTAAATCCTTCTAAGTGGATACAGAACAGTCTGGAAGGCAAAAACCTCCCTTAAAAACCAAACCTAAAATACAGTTATTACATTAAATTCAAGTTTCTGCTAATTCTGCTTTGCAACAAAAGAATAAATATTCTCTTCAAGACTCCAGTTCTAACAGTAGGGGCAAATGCAGAACACTTAAAAAAAATTCTTCTGTGGAGATGAAAATTTTGACATAAGCACAATGCTTTCAACTACACAGTGTAACCTACTTTATAATATGCCTACTTCTCCAGAGGTCAGTCTTCAAGAAGTCTCGGTATTTCAAAATATAGTTCTCTGAACCTGAAAACAAAAGCTGCTAAATGACAGCTACAAGTCCACTGCATTACTTGATAAGAGAAAGGGCCCTAGTCTTGGGCCATTACCTAGGTCATCGTGAGTAGAATGACAGAAAACCCCAGAAGGAATAGAAAAACCATTACAACATTCATCCTTATCTGTTCTAAATCGCCAACACAACAGTTCATGGTTATTAACACAAGGGCAATCCTACAAGCTTCACTGGCCCACCTAGGAATTACAGTAATTATTATTGATAATGACACCCTTGAGTCAACAGGCAAAATATGTTTGAAATATTCTAGTTAGGAAATTCATAAAAACTATGTCACAATTTGAAGATTTCCATAAATGCATTAAAATGGCATTTTTTGACACAAAAGGTAAAATTACATGAAAAACACATTTATGTGACCCACCCAGTTACCTAAAGATGCAGGATTAAGGTAATTCTACTATAGTGTAACAATATCAATTAGCTCACTCAAAAAATACTTAAGTACTTCCTATATGGCACTAGGTATCAGGTACTGGGACACAGCAGTGAGTTAAACAGGCAAAAATGCCTGACCATTGAGACTTATATTTTAGTGGAATATACAAAACAGTAAGAGTAGTATTTACTTCCTTGTCCTTTCATTGCGGAAGGTCAAAGGTCTCTAAATCAGTGTTGCTACTCCCACCTTATAGATCTAAAAGAGGCACAAATGGAAGAGCTCTTAATCCTTTGTTTTACAGCCAAGTTTTAAAGACTAGTCCCTTTCAAAATAAAATGTTAGAGGCCGTAAAACAAATAATTCTTCATCAAACATTCAAAACTCCAAAAAAAAAGTGGGGGAGCCAAAAAACAATGTCCAGATTTTGAGAAGAAAATCTTGACCCTGTAATTCCAAGGGTGATGACACTTTTAAACATATCCCGTTATTTCTGCAACTTCCTTGTTGCTGAGAAGAAAGAAAAGGAAACGGTGCCTCTTCATAAGCAAAACATGATTATAACTCTTATTTTATTAACATAATTTTTATACTTTCTTTTATAAATCTGGTCGGGTGGTACCTATTGTATTATCAACTACATATATTATCATATTTATTTCATCACAATTAAACATCACAATTTAAGGAGGAAGGGGTTATAAGTGATTTTTATGAAGTAGGGTCTGAAAAGATTCTGGGCATTATCTGACGTTAAAATATAGAGCAATCATTTTTGTAGATTGGTTGTTAGGCAACTCATAAAATATTCTGATTCCACGTTACCTACAACCAAGTATGGAGAAACTGAGATACTGGTGGAGGAGGGAAGAAAGGACATTTGGGGAAGACAGTGGAGGGAACAAAAGAGAGGCAGAGTTGGGAAATTCTCTTCCACATTTTCAAGCCTAGGCTTTAGAGGTGACAATTCTTAAACATTTAAACAACTAGCAAAGGACTACTTGAGTGACTTCCAACCACCAACATGTTAGAAGATGTTCAGAAAAACACATAGAAAAAGGTCAATGTGAGTGGAGAATGGAGAGAAGAATGAGAATGGCAATTACATGGCCACCATGGACAAAATAATTTGTGCTCATTATCCTCCCCTTTGCAAATTTAATGACTCAAAACCATTTGAAATTAATTTTAAACTCATGGACATGAAAGATGAGTATATAACATTAACTCAGAAAGTGTTCTCTGAATGAGGACCCTCCACAATACTTGGGCATGACCAGTACTTGTTTCTTTATCATTTGATAAGTCACCTAGTTATCCCATTGTCATGATCTTATCGTTTTCTGTGTTTATCCCCCACCCCATGTGTAGTATTTTCCATGGTAGGCCACTTTCATCTTTGGATTCTCAACCTCTAGAATACCACTAGTGATAATATATATACACGTTGAACCAAACAGTAAAATACTCTTAATTCTCTCTGACATTGTTAATACTAAAATGCTACAAAAAGTTACGATAAAGTAAATTTACCCATGATTAAATAGCAGCAAAGTTTAAAAACTATTGCTTACTAATCTTAAACTTGACAGAGAACTGAAAATTTCATTTTAGATATAATGGGCTCAAATTCAGATTCTAAAAAGGAAGAAAAAAAGAATTACTGAAGTAACCGTATTAGTGGATAAATTTTAAAGACATATTTTGTTTTAATTTTCAATTGACCAGAGTAATTATACAGATTTTAAAAGAACTTATTATAGATGTAATGCTGAACCTCCATAATAGACAATAACTCATGTAAGAAGCAGCAACAATTGCTCACATATAAAAAGCTAATCTCATAAAGTCTTATAAGAACATTTTGTTCTTTTAAACTGTAAAATACAAGCACTTTGCAATTCTGTTTATACTATATGGACCTGGTAATACTTTTTCCTAATCAGATACTTGAAAAGGGATTTTTAGCCCAAATGAATCATCAAAATTCTGAATTAATGAAGTTTAACTTTTACTCAATCAAGTATGGCAGGACTTACTGAACATTCACAAAATGTACAACATCGTAGTGGCCAATCCACCTCTTCCTTGGCTTAATAAAAAAAAAGTTTGATATATTAAAATATGAACCAATAACCCACTGAGGGAGAAAGTAAAAGAGGAAAATATCATACGATTATTTAGGTCATTCAAAAAACACCTACAAATTAATTTACCCTTTCTGAGTCAGATCAGTAACATCAAAAGTTAATTTTTTTTAAAGATCAGAGATCTTCAATATTTATAAACAACAAAATCCTTTCTAAAAGCAAAACTTTGTACATAAGTATAAAAGGCAGTTGCCCAGGCTGCTCTTGAACTCCTGGGCTCAAGCAATCCTCCCACCTTGGCCTTGGCCTCCTAAAGTGCTAGGATTACAGGCGTGAGCCACTGCACCTGGCCTTACCAGTCTTAAGAGATTATTACAATCCCAGCATATTCTTCAATTAAACTAATCAAGGTATTGAAATTGTTCACAAATCTTACTTTTCCTTCCTTCCTTTTTCTTTTCTTTTTTTTTTTTTTTTTTTGAGATGGAGTTTCCTTTTGTTGCCCAGGCTGGAGTGCAGTGGCACAATCTCGGCTCACTGCAACCTCTGCCTTCCAGGTTCAAATGATTCTCCTGCCTCAGTCTACCAAGTAGCTGGGAATACAGGCGCACCACCACGCCTAATTTTTTGTATTTTAGTAGCAACGGGGTTTCACCATGTTGGCCAGGCTGGTCTCGAGCTCCTGACCTCAAGTGATCCACCTGCCCTGGCCTCCCAAAGTGCTGGGATTACAGGCGTGAGCCACTGTGCCTGGCCAGAAAGTTTAGTTTTCAAAGACCACCATGTAAGTTTGCTATAAATAATCAAAGTCAGACAAGAAGCACTCCATGTTTATAAAAGAGGTTAACACCTCCATATTACCATTGTCATCAGGACGAAACATATTCACATGCATTTAGTTGTTGCCTACAACTAAGCCAAGGTGAGTGCAAAGCCAAGGTGGTAAGTCAAGGCTGAGCCATTATGGCAGAGCCTCGCCTGACCTGCCAGAGGGTCCACACACATGTCCACACCAATGTAAGCTTTCTGGTTCCATTTGATGAGTAAATGTGTAATGAACATAGTTATTTAAAAGATCAGCAAAGAACTACAATTCTAGTCAAGTACACATTTTTGAAGTTTAAAAATAGACTTTTATCCCAAGGTTCACAGAAAACTCGTTAAGTTGCCAGTATTAGTTAATACCTCTGTGGTCTCCTAAGGGTTGAAATTTGGTACCCTACACATTTGAAAAAGTGAATTAAAAAATTATTTATATAGTTTGAACCTTACAAATCTAGAGTATTTCTCACTTTTAACAGCATGAAACAGTAGTAAGATAAGGTATCAGGAAACTAAACTGACATAATTACCCCAAAAGTAGAACCCTTAGCCATCTATACTTTCTAAACAACTTACGTTTTAAGTGAGATATGAACATGTTTGTGTGATATGATAAAGTCAAACAAATGTGACAACCAGAGAACTAGGGGTTTTTCTTTAAGTTTAAAATTCATGTCCCTCTCTCACCACAAGAAAAAAAAAAACACAGACAGTGTTCTGTTGGCGTGGTGAGATTATGAGCGCTTTTCTTTTACAATTTTTCTGTAATGCCACACATATTTAAAAATAAAAAAAGAATAGATTTTTAAAGGATATTTGTTCACTCACAGGATCACTACCAAGATAGCGCATTCTTAACTTCTACCAAAAGAAATAAGTTCCGTGTTAGGAAAGGTTAAAGAGAAAATGGTAGACATGCCCACATAAAGATGTGCAAATGACCTACACACTTGACTTTGATGTTTGTTATTGTTTGATAGGCAGATCCCCGGACTTAACAAGCAAAGCTCACAGGGAATTTCAAACTCCTAAATGAAAAGGCAAGCATAGACACTTACTAAGTCAAAACAGCTACATTACAGAACAAAAAGCCCATACTACTCAGACGACCTTCTAAAATCAAAACATGCTAGCAGAGAACCACCGCTTTCTTTCATGGTTTCGTACCAATATGCTTTCTCAGTGGGTTAGCACAAAATAAAACAAACTCGGTGCACTCTACCAAAAAAGAAGTTTTGGCTTTCCATTTCTCCCTCACACTTTCTCAAATACCCTGGCACCACATTTAGAATAGTCAGTCACAAACACTGTCTAAGAATGATATATTCAAACGTAATAGTGTCAACAGTCAAGACCTTAGAAGCATTCTTTTGAATGGCATTGGTGTGCGCAAAGAGAATTTTATCTTAATGAAAGGATGGCCTAAATACTGTCAACTACAGACTTCAACTGTCTGAAATTTTGTTTCTATCAAATTTTTAAAAATTCAAGTACAAATTATCCTTTATACCTTGGAATACTCCTTTATTTTCAAAATGAAATTGAACAGTTCCATTCTAACTTCATACCAAATGTTAGCTTTATACAAATTTCTTAAGATATCTTGCCTTGCTTTCTGTATTAAAAAGTCAATTATGTGCAAAAATTCAATTTTTCCCCATTTATTCTAATACAATGGATGATCAACTATAGCAATATTTGTATAGTTATCCAAAAAATTGGGGGAGTCCTTTTTTTGTGTGTATTTAAAAGCAGGGAGGTACTCTTTTCAAAAAAGTTTTGCCATCAGGTATCCGCTACTCTATTGAATACAGGATGAAAACCAAAGCAACTGTTGGGGGAGGGTTTTTTTTTTTTTTTTTTTTTTTTTGCTATACAGCAGATACAGCAATACTTCAAAACTAAAATAAAGCCAGAAAAAAGTGATTAAGCTCTTTCTGAGATATTTTAAACATAAAGATACGGCACATACTGGAAGAATAAAAGTTAGCATTAGTTTTCATGTAATATTACAGAATACAGATATTAAAGTTCCACCCCGCCCCAAAGGACACGAGTCCATTTTCATAACACACACAAAACCTATAACAAAAGGTAATAAACAGACATATAAAACACATTTATATTATTTCAGATGTGAAACAAAGCAATTTTAAATTACATCTGACACCCTGTTCTTATCACTACTCTATTTTTTAAAAAATATTTTTTTAAACACTAAGTTGAATGAGACACCGCTCTATTTCTGTTCACATACCAGGAATCAAGGATATAGAATGTTAGCCTCCAACATGCATGGTTTTGCTATTGGAGAGTTCTGTCATACTCATAGTAGAATGTAAATACAGTTGCTTATATTTAATGACTTTTGTTTATTCATATAGAAAGAAAAAACTTTTAATAATGATAGCATGAGATAATTAACTGTTTGGTAGGCAGACCAGAAGCCCTACATAGATGATTTATAATACATTAAGAGAAACTAATGTTATTAAGTGGTTTAAGTGTAGAATCTGGAAGATACAAGTTTTCTAATAAGCCTATTATTTGTGACAGATGAAGACACTGCTCCAATTATGCATTTTAACTGCTTTTGTTATCTCTAAAGTGATAAGGCTGAGATAAAATGAACTCCAAGTGATTTCCAAATATTTCAAGAAGTAGCATTGTATTCTAACATCGCTTGAAAACAGAATACCTTTTATACATTCCAGTATGTAAAACTGGCAGTTAGTTATGAAACACCAATAACTTAGTAATAAACTATGATCAAGGGACTGCCAGCCATCTGTTTACAAGCCTATTATTTAAATGAGGACAGGGTACAACAGAGTCAACAATCAAGTCTCAGTCACCAGGCAGTCATCTCAACATGTCATGCTTTTATTCAAATAGTTTTACTTAACATAAGAACAACTTACTTTATTAATCAGCACATTGTAATTTGCAATGTCTTGGGATTTAAAAAGATATTGAGGTATCTGTTTGCTATTTGGAATATCACTTGATAATCATCTATGTTTTACAGAAAAGAGAGGCTTGGAGAAATTGAGGAATGAGATTAAGACAGTACAACATCCACAATGGAAAAGTCCCACAAGTTTCTAACTCACAAACTGGTCCTCTGATTCTATGAAACAGCAATAAAGAAATCTACCACATTAGGACCCAAATAAAACCTAGTCTAAAACCTTTTCACAATTAACATTAGTGCAGTGATAGTTTGTTTATTCAATGAGTAAAAACAAATTCAAGTAGACAGAAGTACTCGATTATAATAAGGCTTGAGAAATCTGACAAGATTCAAGAGGCAAATATTTCTTTTAAAAATTCCTTCGAGTTTGAATACTGAGAGTTGAATTTATTAAGTAAACAGGCCATCACTGTTAAGGAAGTAACATAAAACAAATATGAACATAATCTATTCCAATTCAAGTCTGACAAAAATTTGTGATTCTTGGAGATGGAAAATTATACCTTTATATTTCAATATATCTATTAACTAGCATATTCTTAATAAATGTTCCCTGAAATAAGAGAAATATGATTTATCCTTAGCTCTGGCATTTAAGCTTTTGATCATATGACAATGTCAGAATTAGAAAAGAAAAATCATTTTAAAATAAGTAGTTTCTTAAAAAAAAAATTCAGTCTTCCAAATTTTCTTCTACAATATTCAACTAACAATAATATCAGCCATTTGGCTGAAATCTCAAGATTTAAAAATGCAAATGCTTGCAAAAAAGACTATACAACCTTACCTGAAATATTCTCTGTAGTAATCATTTTCAAACTTTGGTGGTGACCCACAGTAAAAGGTATTTTACATTTTTCAATATAGATTCACACAAATATGTCTGTGTAAGTGCAACAAAAGTTGAAATAATACCTTGTCTTACTAGGAGCTATGTATTATTTAATTTTTTAAAATGCTGGTTTCAACTCACTAAACTGATTTAACAACCATTAATGGGTCATGACCTGAAGTTTGAAAAACACTGCTCAGAAAGTTTAAATGGGGGGAGGGGAGGTATCAAAGAAAGTTGATAAAGTACTTAATTTAGCTTTGAATAACAATATTTTGGCTAAGTAATAGATGACTAAAAAGTGATAATTTTTAAAGGCAGTAGGGTAATAACCTCACTCTCAGTAGCCTACATACTACATTATATTTCTCAGCAACTAAAGTGGAAAGGATAGAAAAACTACCAAATAAAACTGCTCTTCCCTTCTACTTCAAAGTAAAGCTAATTATGTATTTTATTAATTAGATTTCAGATAGTAGACATTATTAACAAAGCCAAGGAAGAATTAAGAAATATATAATATGGCATTGCAGTAAAGAAAGAGTAAAAAAAAAACCTTAAAAAATAAATATATAATGTCTGAGACAGCTTCTGGCCTAGAAAAGAGCTCCTGAGAATTATCTAGGGATTCCAACTTCCCTCAAACAGAACGCCACTAATATCCTCCAGATTGGCTGGCCCAACCCCTAACCACCTCAAGAAAATGTTTACATTAAAGCTAGGTTCAAATGGAAGGTCAGCTAGCTTTAAGATTTGGGAAACCAGCAACAGCTTTTTAGCTACAGTATAAATCACTGTTAAAAAAATTATTAACTTTCTAAATTGACAAAAACTCTATTTCAGTGCTACCAAATTTCCTTCAAATATCTGGTAAGATAAGCTTTATTTCAAGAATGTTTTGCCCACAATTCAAAAAGCTTTTCAGATTTAACCATATTATTTTAAAGAATGACAACAATTAACTGTGATTTTCATCTCAATTCTGACTTTTAAAATGGCAGTTTATATCAAGTAAAGATAAGGGATTTATATCATACAAATTCAGATTTGTTCTTTAGAAACTGTTTCTGTGAATAATACAGAATAGACACCAGAAGATTATTTTCTATTTCATTATAGGCTACACAAAAATCAACATGACTTTATTTGGAATAAGACGGCCAGAAATGTTTTTATCATTTAAATTGCAGAACAAAATGCAAAGCATAAAAAGCTCAACTTCAGGAACGAGATTGAAATCACACAACGCACCCATAGCATTCATCTAGTAGGGGAGAAAACTCAACAAATGAACCAAGCATTTACACACACACACACACACACACACACACACACACACACACACGTATGTTTAAATTTTTTAATTTTTAAAATTAAAAAATTATTTATTTACTCAAGATATAAATTTTGTTGCGCAGGCCGGAGTGCAGTGGTGTGATCACATCTCACTTGCAGCCTCGATCACCTGCACTCAAGAGATCCTCCCATTTCAGCCTCCCAAGTAGCTGGGAATACACCCACATGCCAACATGCCCGGCTAATTTTTATTTTATTTTTATTTTTTGTAGAATGGGTCTCCCTGCATTGTCCAGGCTGGTCTTGAACTCCTGCGCTCAAGTGATTCTCCTGCCTCACCCTCCTAAAACACTGGGATTACCGGCATGAGCCACCACACCCAGCCTAAGTTTTAAATTATTTGACATTAACATCAACAAATGAAAAACTCATTACAGAATATGAGGGGGGACTAAAAATGTATACAATATTTTTCTATGTACATACAAGAGAAAAAATGTCATTAAGCATACACAGTCAGCCCTCCGTATGTGTGGGTTCCACATCTGTGGATTCAACCTACCGTGGATCAAAAATATTTGAAAAAAATAAAAAATAATAGCAATAAAAACAGTATAAAGACTACAGCATTTATACTGTATTAGCTGTTATAAATAATCTAGAGATGATTTAAAGTATATGGGAGGATATATGTAGGTTATATGAAAATACTATACCATTTTACATAAGGGACTTGAGCATTTGAGGATTCTCTATGGGGGGTCCTGGAACCAATGCTCCACGGTTATGAGGGACCACCGTACTATAACCCTGTTCCCATTGGTGCTCTGTATGCATATTATCATTTAAATACCTGCAAGGCTAGTATTCATTCTAATTCTACAGGTGAAAACATCAAGCTTGGGAGGACCACAGACCTTGCTCACGTGTACAATGACCCTAAGTAACACCAGGACAGTACACCCTGCAAGATTTCAGCAAGGACTTGGTAGGACCATCCCTCCCCGGGCTCAATACTGTCCACTTCACCATCACAAACTGCTTAAGAGACCAAGCCCCAGATGGGGCCTGCAGAAAACTGAGTATCACTTACCCCTACGAGATAATCAAGACCGATACATTTCACATCCCCCATTACCTTAGCCAGAAGCTAGGCCTCCTAGGACATCCAACTAGATTCTAATTCCTACACGGTTTTCTGGCCCCTAGTCGCACTCAATCTCCCATTTTTTTCAGATTCTGTGCCCTCCGAAATGCACAATCTGTCATTAGCAAAATCTCCTCTATGTCCAGGGGCTTTTCTAACTGTTCCCTTCACCTTCCTGTTAAACCTCTGAGGAGTCTACCTCCATCACAGCCCCCTCAACTGGTAGCAATTTCTTCTTCTGTATACCACGCAGCAAGCTGTCCGGAGGTGAGGTGAGTGCCTCCTTGCTCTTGATTTTGCTTCTAGACTATTTTCCCTCCTTCCTTCCACCTGCTATCCCTCCTTGCAGCAAACATCTTGGAATGAAAGGGTTATGCCTCTTCCTTTTTTGAAGACTTTAGTACCTGGTTTACTGTTCTCTCCACTTCTACCCAAATGTTCCCAGGCAACAGATAGAAATATGGCAGAGATACGGTCTACGGAATATAATACATCCAAAACCTAGCTAAGCTTCAGGCTGAGTGCCTGGGTCAGAGGTCCCAGCTTGCCCCTTCCTGACTGATGTCTGGAGGCCTGCCCCCTGGTGCATCCGCTTCTATATCAGCAACAGGAGGACAAGCACAGAATCAGGCCCAACTCCACCCCAGGACCCACATTCCCGTCATGCTCCCAGCTCTTGTTCCTAGCTGTGCCACAGACTGAACTTGAACTAGCTCACAGTCTCTCCCTCCCATGTGCCTCTTCCTCAACATCACAGTCACCTGGCCCAGTCCCAATCCCGGTCAAATCCCACTCTTCCCTTACTCTAAGTCTACATGTGGCACTGCATTGGACCCTCTTTAAACACAGAAACATACATTCCAAATGGGCCCACAGCAATGCCTGGCAATCCCACCTCTTCCCTGGATCATTCTCTCTCCCACTCTTCATGAAGACCATTTCATACATTCTCGTCTCTCTTCAAACCTTCATCATGCCCCTTCTCCTTTCCCCACTCCCAGTCCTTAACTGTTTCTTGTTTTACGCATTTCATTAGTAAAAACAACCAGAACTACCTCTTCCCAAGTCAGCCAGTGTACTCAAGGCCTCTGTTCTTCCACTTATCCCCACACTAACCATCCATGAGCATACAAATACGCCATAATATCCGAATCCTAAAAACAAAACAGAACTAACAAATGCCCCGGCCCAGCTACCTTCCTGTGTCTGCTCTTTGTCATGTCTAAACACTGAAAGTGCCTGTACCTGTTGCTCCTTCCTACCTTCCACTCCTCTCCTCGGTCCTCTCCAGTCAGACTTTTGCCCCAACCATACACTCAAATTGCTCTTGTCAAGGTCCACAGTGGCCTCTCTCTTGCCAAATCCAATGGTCCATTTTCAGTTTTCATCTTATATAACTTCAAAAGTATTTCCTTCTTCATTCCCATCTTTCCTCATTTCCTCTCTTCTCCTCGCACCCCGTATCTAGTCCAGTAGCACAACTGCTTGTTAGGCTTTCACGGCCACCTTGGTGGGGCAAACCCCCATTCCCCCATCCTGTGACAGCCTCAGAACCCGACCTATTCTCCAGAGAGCAGGCCAAGTGCACTTGTTAAAAGAGAAATTAGACCATGCTGCATCCTTGACCAAAACTCCTTTTAGATTAGAAAAAAATCCCACGTCCATTCCATATCATGGCCTATAAGGCCCCATAGGAACTGGCCCCTGCCTCCCTCTCAAATCCATCGGCCGTTCCACAGTTATCTCCCACCATTCTCTCTAGATTCAGTCCTGCCACAAAGCTCACTCCCTCTCATGCACAGCTGGTTTCTGTGTGACAGCATCTATACTTGCTGTTCCTCGTACCTGAAATGTTTTCACCTGAGCTATCCATGTGGACTTCTTCCCTTCAATTTGCTTCAATGCCATCCTGATGGCTCCACCAACTGCAACTCCTCTCCGACACTCCATCCTCGCTCTCTTTTCCCTCCTTGCTTCTTCTCACAGCACTTATTACTGCCTGAAATTTTATCAAATGTTTACTTTTATATTGTCTGTCTCCCCAGCTAAAATGTGGGTGGCACTACATAAGCAACCTCGTTTCATCCACTGGAATATCTGCCATGTCAAAGGACTTACTGGGACTTACTGAGCACAGAGATGTTCTCAATGAATATTCGCTGAATGAATAAACTTAGTAAGTAGTGGTGAGGCTCTGAACCCAGATCCCTATGAATCCAAAGCCTATGTTCTTTCCAGCATACAACAGACAGTCTATATTTCTGAAGAAAATAATTGAGTACGAACCCAATTACATTTCTTTTTGTCAATTAACTTACTTCAAAATTATTATGTATTAAGATAAACAATATGGCTCAGATAGTAAGTACATTGAAAAGCACCATTGTTGAAAGAAGAAACCTACTTACACTCCTGGGTTGGGTTAAGGCAACAAGATATATAACCATCCACATTTATACCTAAAAATAAAAATGATTTTTAAAAAGATTCCCTTAAATATCAAGTTGTGCTAAAGCAGTTAAGCCGGGCTTTGATCTACAAAATTAAATATATATATATATATATATATATATATATATATATATATATATATATACTTTATTTTTAAAAGCTCACCTATTATTAAAAACATGTCTTTTGCAAGTTTAACTGCCTTGAAATTTCCATTAAAAAGAAAATTATGTGTTAAACATGATGTTAGTTATTATAAACAAAGTGTAATAAAATTGGGAGACATATAGGTATATTAGCAGATACACTGACATATTTTTAGAATGAATTCAGTTCTTGCATTCTTAAAATTAACAGACATATTTATCCAACTTCATAGCTAACTAAAATCTACATGTGATGCTGATGAGTTACAGCAGGGTGATGGTGCATAAGGCTAATTACATGATTCATTCTACTTTTGTATAAGACAGCTTTATGCATGTATGCAACTTAAAACATGGTCAAAAATAGAAATACATACATTAATTACCTGAAGGAGATTAAGACAAAGACATAATGTAATAATCCATTAACAAAGGAAACTGTCTAGCTCACTGAAAGCAAGGTTTCTATCTTCTAAAGAACCTGAACAAGTCACTCCTGGGTAGCATCCAAACCAAACACTTTGGGTTAAGAGGTGGAGCTACACTAAAACATTTACAATCCATTCACTCCTCTGACACAATAAATACAACAGACTGTTTAGACTCCTAACAAGACTGGGGCTTTAAAAACTACATGGTATTTTTTTTCTTTTTTTAGACAGAGTCTTACTCTGTCACCCAGGCTGGAGGGCAGTGGCGCAACCTCAGCTCACTGCACTCTCTGCCTCCCAGGTTCAATCAATTATCCTGCCTCAGCCTCCCAAGTAGCTGGATTACAGGTGCCCACCACCAAATCCAGCTAATTTTTGTATTTTTAGTAGAGACGAGATTTCACCATGTTGGCGAGGCTGGTCACAAACTCCTGACCTCAAGTGATCCGCCCACCTCAACTTCCCAAAGGTGCCGGGATTACAAGCGTGAGCCACTGCGCCCGGCCTACATGGTATTATAAACCTAGGGTGCCATGATTCTTTAGGAGCCTAAAAAGCCCTCACCTATACTGTAAGTGAGACTTCGCCCCTCCGGCAGTACAGGAAGAGCAAAGGGAAGAGCGCAGGTTCTTCATGAAAGGCTGGGGAGCGGCCAGGCGCGGTGGCTCATGCCCGTAATCCCAGCACTTGGGGAGGCCAAGGCAGGCAGATCACAAGCTCAGGAGATCGAGACCATCCTGGCTAACATGGTGAAACCCCGTCTCTACTAAAAATACAAAAAAGTAGCTGGGCGTGGTGGCAGGCACCTGTAGTCCCAGCTACTCAGGAGGCTGAGGCAGGAGAATGGTGTGAACCCAGGAGGCGGAGCTTGCAGTAAGCCAAGATTGCGCCACTGCACTCCAGCCTGGGCGACAGAGCAAGACTCTGTCTCAAAAAAAAAAAAAAGGCTGGGGAGCAGGGAGGCTTTCGGGGGCATGAGGTGTGGCAGGCACATGTGGTCAGATGTGTTTATCATATACAAGGAAAAGGCTAATGGGTCAGTGATTTAACAATACACCTTTCACTCTACCTGCAAGACTAATGACAAGTGCCAACCACTAAAGAAACTACTATTTAAAATGGGTCATATTTGAGTTCTCAAGAATAAAAGCTTAGGAAGCACTTACTACCCCATCCCTCAGAAAAAGGTATACAAAGAAACTAGACATTTATAATAGATTTTATTAACAATTTACAGTAAAAGTCCAAATACAGAAACATCAAAATGCAAACATCATATGAAATAAAATTTCTTCTCATACACTCTTTTGAGATGCATTTACTGAGAACCTGCCACAGTCAGCAGTATACCAGGCTCTGAGTATAAAGTGGGCAACTAGGGATGGCTCCTGTCCTTCTGGAGTTTAAAGACTGAGGTAAGAAAGACAATAAATAAACAAAATACTCTTACCGACAGATTATAAGTGCTGTGAAACAAACCAACAGAGTGAAATGATTGAAATAGGACGGGGAAAACACCTGCTTCAAATCTCCCCCAAGGGGTTAACATAAGCCAATACCTGAAGGATGAGAAACCAACCATTTTCCTCTTACCCCGATGTCGTTTAACACAAATCTTGGACATCAGATTATTTCACCAGTAAGCAATTCCATACGTATTTCTAATAGAAAAGATATTTTAAGAATATGTATAACCACAATGCCATCATCACACCTAGCAAAATTAATGACAATCTTAGTACCCAGTCTATATACAAATTTCCTCAAAAAATTGCAAAAAAAAACTCCCGACATTTTTAAAGTCAGTTTCTTTGAATCGGTATCTAAAAGAGGACCACACTGCAATTGGTTGATGTCACATAAGTCGTTTTTGAACAATCATGGTTCCCCCCTGCTCTCTTTTTTTCATGCCACTGATTTGTTGAAGAAACCAGGTCATTGCTTTGGCAGAATATCACATTCTGGATCAAGTTGTTTCCCTCCTCCTGTATCACTTAATCTCTATCTGCTGTGTTTCCTATAAGCATGTAGCTAGATCTGAAGTCTTGACTGCACTTCAGGTTCAATGTATTTGGCAAGAACAGTTTATAGGTGATGCAGTATACCTCTTACTGTATCCCTAAAGAGGCACAAGTATCTGCTGTCTCACTTTCAGTGATGTCAAGATTCATCAATGGGTTGATGTGAGCAGAGGACAGAAGAGTGTCCCTGGCACAGCGACCACATTGCATGACTTAGACAAGGACTACTGGGGAACAAAGGATGCCAACAAGCTGGAGAACACAAGTTTATACAGATAGGTTTGCCAGATTGGGTGGTGAGTTCCCCATCCAACAGGATTTTAAAAATTAATCTTAAAATACCGTGGCATAATAAATGGGTGGGCAATCTTTTAAATGCAGGATCAAGCTTCTGACTTCTCTATTTCTATTATTTATGAGAAAAGGGGGTAGAAAAAGGCTGCAAAGTATTGCCTGGATCAAGCCTGGGCGAATGAGAGCTGGAGTGGCTGCTGTGTGACTTGGGCTGCTTCCCAGGCACACGCTGCATTTCAAAGAAACCCTGGTTTCCTTTTCACTGCCATCTGCTATGAACTCAATCATGTCCTCCCAACACTTCATACCTTGAATCCCTAGACCCCTGTGTGCCTGTATGTAGAGACAGGGCCTTTAAGGAGCTCATCAGGGTTACATGAGGTCAGAATACTGGGGCCCTGATCTGACAGCACTGGTGTCCATAGAGGAAGAGGAAGAGAGACATCACGGGCGTGTGTGCGGAGAGGAAAGGGCCCACAAAGGCCCTTGTGTGAGAGGCGCCCACCTGCAAGCCGAGGAAAGAGGTCTCAGGGGAAACCAAACCTGCTGACCCCTCGGTCCTAGACTCCCATTCTCCAGAACTAGGATAAATCAACTGCTGTTGCTTAAGCCACCCAGTCTGTGGCATTTTGTGATGGCAGCCCGAGCAGACACCAACAAAAAACCTAACAGGTGAAGGTAACCAGCGTAAGGGATTCTGGGGTCCAATTCAGAAAGGAAAAAAAAGCACCGGTGCCTCACCAAACAGCGTTTCTACAGCCACAGAGGTCCTGGACTGACGCATTAAGCCACTGGCAATGAACCATTGAACTGGATCTGGATTTGTAGGGAAATATTAAATGATTTGTTGTACTAACTCTGATATCTGCGAAAGTCTCTAAACAGTAAACCTACAAATTCCCAAAGATTTCTAAAGGTCTCTACCTTCAGAATTACCATGTATTTCAGAAATTAAGAAAATCATAGTTTTTTATAACCAGAAGGGTTAGGTCTTGCTTTTCAGTCTTACTTTTATAGATAAAACCAATATCTACTGGTTACTGAAATGTAAAAATAGTTAGTCACATGACTGTTCCCAGAAAAAAAAAAGTATCCTAAATTATTATCTTTTCCACTATTCCATGTTGTTTCTTACCCATAAAAACTATCATTTTTGGCCAGGCTCAGTGGCTCATGCTTGCAATTCCAGCACTTTGCGGGGCCAACGCAGAATGATCGCTTGAGCCCAGGATTTTGAGACCAGCTTGGGCAACATCGTGGGACCCTGTCTCCATTTCTTTTTTTTAATAAAAAAACTAAGCTATCATTTTACAATTTTTTTCTCCTACTTGTATTTGGTTTAGTTAACATAGATGGCTTCAACTTCATATTTTATTGTAATTGTTGGCTCTTTTATTTTCCCATTTCAACTATTCAAAGACATCTTTCCTGGATGATGAAATAATGAGGATAATATGTTTCCTATTCTACATAAAAAATATCTCCCAAAATACAATGACATAAAAGCAATAAGTAAATCATGAATAATCATTATGATTTCAGAATTCTGGATGATCCGAAAGTGCATATGACTCGTTGTGGTAGCCTGGGCATGATTTAAAGTAAGGGCTTTAAACTTAAGTGCCTTTAGGAACCAGAAAAATGAAGCGAACGAGTAAAGCAAGCTAGGCCCATTACAGAAAGGAGTCCTGAAAAAGGAAAAGAGAAAAAAAAGTTTTGGCCCCAGGTCATTGTGGCTATCGACCAAAATGGAAGCTCAATGTTCCCAAATCTTCAAATTTCTAAAGAAAGATGTAAACACTGCTTATTTGCTACGTAAAATTTTTCCGATTTAAAAATGTTGGCAACAAAATCAGAATTTTAAAATACACAACGTGAGACAAACTAAGCGTACGTTCAGGATGAATGAAAACTCTGTTCCACAACCCACCTCCTTTGCAACCTCTGGTAAACGTCCTGCTGCTGCCAGCCATTGAAATCTATCAAACAAAGCTAAGGATATTCCCTAAGTATTTTTGCAGAATAATACGACACGAGGTATGTACTATCACACCAAGTACACCAGCCATTTCTTAAAATGCATTACTTTATTTCCTTTGGGTCTGCTTCTCTGCCATGTGGCAGAGGACTTGCAATCTTCCATGAAACTCAGAAGCAACTGTTCACTTTTCTATGCAAATAATTTCAGTAACTTAAGTATTTTCTCTTAAAACTCTAAATATGTTTTCTTAAACGATAATAATTACTGTCCCAGATTAGGCCAGATTTCACTGACTGACTAAATATAATCAAAATGCCTCATGGGTTTGAATACTCAATCCCTTCCTCATGTTTGCTTGTTGCCATTTCTATTCCCTAAAGAAGTGAGTCTTGATCATATCAATAATTAACACCACTTTTTTCTTAAAGCTCCTTCTTTAAAAGATCTAGATAGCAAGACTACACTTTCAGGTGTGAGTCTTCTCCCTCAAAAATCATACAATTAAAGTCAAAATACCATCTGCACCCCAACACATACATTTCATTTAGTACTAAGAATGTGGCAAATAAAATATCAAAGACACTTAGAAGCTAAGGTTAAGCGGGTCCAGAGCTCTACATCACAGGTGAAATATCACTCTCAGTCAGATACTATTTGTTTGCATTTTGTTCTTATTTCACAACTTAAGAAAGCATGTATTATTTCTGGCTTGAACTTATTGATCTATTTTTTTAAAAATCTAGTCTGGTTTGTGATTCAGTATACAAGAAATAAATTCAGTTTAGAGCTCACCGAATTATTCCTGTCTTTTAGTTAGTAGCCAGGTTAATATCCTTGAAAAAATAATTTTAGCTTTATACCCAGAATTAAACATGTTTAAAATTTATAAAGCAGGCTGGGTGCGGTGGCTCACACCTGTAATCCCAGCACTTTGGGAGGCCGAGGTGGGTGGATCATTTGAGGTCAGGAGTTGGAGACCAGCCTGGCCAACATGGTGAAACCCTGCCTCTACTAAAAATACAAATATTAGCCAGGCGTGATGGCGGGCACCTGTAGTCCCAGCTACTCGGGAGGCTGAAGCAGGAGAATCACTTGAATCTGGGAGGTGGAGGTTGCAGTGAGCTGAGATTGCACCACTGCACTCCAGCCTGGGCAATGGAGCAAGATTCTGTCTCAAAAATAATAATAAATAAAATAAAATAAAATTTATAAAGTAGAAATAATTTCAAAAGTCCTGATATTTAGATGTTTGTATGTTGTAGCAGTATTTTCTATTTGCAGTACGTCACACTATACATCTTTATTAGACACTTCATACTTAAATAAAAGTAGGAAAAGTTCAGTGTTTACAAATACTAAGTGCTCAGTATAAGGAGGGACTGAAGAACTCTAAGAGTTCAGGGAAACAACTGGTCTCTGTACCCTACCTACAGGCTGTGCATCCTTGGACTCAACCAACTGCAAATACAAAATATTTGAGGGGAAAACACCAATAAAAGTAACAATACAACAATACAAACCTATAAAAATACAGTATAACAACTATTTACATAGCATTTATGTTATATTAATTATAAGTAACCTGGAGATGATTTCAAGTATACAGGAGGATATGCATAGGTTATACGCAATCACTATGCCATATCAGGGACTTGAGCAATCGTGGAGCTGGGTATCTGCAGGGGTCCTGGAATCAGTAGTCCACAGATACTAAGGGACTTCTGTAACCATCACTACCAGCGAGTAGGAAGAATAAAGGTTTCAATGTTATAGGCTCAACTCCTGGCTCTGCTGATTCCTATTCTGCAAATAAAGATACCTTTATAAAGATATAAAGTGGTAAATCTCCACTTTGCTATGAGAATCAAATGGGCCTAAGAAAGTATCTGGCATACATTAGACTGTTAAGCACTATAGTTTCCTTTTGCCCTGGATTCATTGCTATCAAGCATAAATAATATTTCTAAACTTTAATTCATCACCCTTTCTAAATATTTGGCTCTTCCTTCCATCTTCTGGCCTTCTTTGCTTTGACTCACTTTTTGAAATTAAGTTGTTAACAGATGTAGCAGTTTATCCAATGACACTAGTTTATCCAATGGCACAGTGAAGTCCAAGGAAGCTTCTGGTAGAATCAAGTCTTTAATTTGGCAGAAGTGCTGTTCTGAGGGGCAGACGGTGGTGGAGGCCAAGTGCTGAAGATAGTGAATATGGTTCTATCCATAGGTGGTTTCCTAAACTGGCCTCCACCTCCTGACTAGGGTGCATGTACACCAACAGTTCTCAAACTTCAGCATGTACAAGAATCAACTAGAGCCGTCTCAGAAACCCAGAGCCTGGGCCCCAGAGGCTCTGATCCAATAAGCCTAGAACGGGTTATGAACCTGCATTTATGACAAGCTCCAGTTGAGGCTGATACTGCAGGTCAGAGGCCCACACTTGGTCTAGATGACCAAACACATTCCAGCAACGGCCCCTGGCAGGCCTCCACGGGAGAGGTGACAGGCCCAGTGATGGCTGTTAAGGGACATGTCTCCCTCCTGGCCTTTGTACCTGCTAGCCACCAGCACAACATTCTTCACTGTGGACTCCCAGCCCTTAGCAGCATAGCAGCATCACCTGGGAACTTGCTAGAAATGCGAGTTCTGGGCTCCATCCCAGGGCCACTGACTCAGAACCTCTGGGGCTGGGCCCAGGCACCTGTGCTTGGACAAGGCCTCTAAAGGCTTCTGATGCAGTGAGAAGCACTGCTCTGGGAGACAGGCAGCTCTTCATAACCACTTCAAACACAGCAGATCCAAACTAATCTGTCTTACATATCAGGTTTCCCTGTAAACGTTTGTTGAAGAAAGGGTTCTGTGGCTTGAAAAATGTTTGAGATCAGCTTCTGCCTCATTATGTGCTTTGTGGCTCTGGTGGCATAGGGTTAGCTGGATGCTTTATACAGATAAAGCTCTGTGCTACTTTCCTTCAGAAGCGCTCGGTAACCCAGATTTAGAAGAGGAGGTGGGTATGAGGGTGGGGACAGTGACCATGATGGTGTTGGGTAATGCCAGATGACATTTATAAGGTGTTAGGTCTATGGTCTTTCATTTATTAACCCATTTAATCTTCACAGCCGCTCACATGAAATAGCAATTGTTAGAATTTAAAGTTGCCAATGCTTAAAGTTTAGGAGATTTTGATTAATTATATGACTTTCCAATTTTTAATGTTAAAATGGAAAAACCTGGCAACATAGGGCTTGCATTCCTGCATGGGAAGAGTCAGCTGAGCTAAGCAGTAGCCGTGGCCTTCAGGCAGAAAAAGCCCCCTCCAGTTCAAAGATCCCCACCACTAGGCCCTCTGAATCGATGCCTGAATGCTTGGTTCTGGAAGGCATCTGAGTTTGTGACTCGTTTTGGAACAAATGCACATGTCTATGTACACGCAAGAGGAAATGGCAATGGAGAAGGCAGGGAGCAGTGGAATGAAAGCAGGCTGGAAATGTGGAATAAAGGACTTGATGGGAGATGACCCAGAGCTGTGGGCACAGGGCGAATTCCATACGCTGCTGAGCAAATCTGCACCACTGCCAACTTCTTCTACGTATCTCCTGAACTGAGGCTCTTCTTTCTATTCCTGCTGCTGCCGCTCCAGATTCAGTCCCCATCGACTCCTGCTGGTTGTCACAGAGCCCACTTCACTAGCTCCTGCCCTCTTGGCTTTTCCAGCTTCAACCCACCCTCTGTGCTGCCTCAAGAGGAGTCTTTCTAAAACACAGATCTAATCATTGGCCCACTCACCAAACACCTTTCATGGCTCCACATTATTATAATAGCAGCTTTCATACTTCAAGACACAGAATCTTCCCTTGGAAGAAAGAGCTTACCTGGGAGATGCATGTATTAAAATGGGCAGGGCAATGGATGAGGCATTAAAGGCTCTGCTACGAATCACCCATCTAAGCCATTTCATACCAAGTCAGTATTGCCCAAACTTCTGGCTATTGTATTACCCTCATAATTTCTTTGCAATGTCAGCATGACATCTGAATTCTTTGTTATCCCTTTATTTCTCTTAAATTGGCTTATTTTTACCACTCACTTTACCCTTGTCCTAAGCAGTAATAGCCATGAACTCACTGGATCCTTGAGCTAATTGTATTTTTCTAATATAAATTAAATACAAAAAATAAATCTAAATGCCCATTTGTTTTTTATCTAAAATTATCTCATCTGCCAGCAGGGATAGGAATAGCACACTTTGGGCAATGCTGGATTTCAAAGACCTCATCTGGCATCACAATTCTGTGATCTAAGTCGCACCAATGACAGCCCTGCAGAAGGGCTGTGATTCCGAGGGTGTTGCGAAGCTCTGATGCAACTGCACCCCAACACAGGTGTGACTGTGCCCCTACTTTCAACTCCAGGAGATCCAGCGTGTGCTGCTGCTACTCCATATGTGCCAGACCTGGCTTTGACATTTTACAAAAATTGCTGTAAATTATTCAATCCTACAGAAAGCTAAGCCAGGTGGCCCTACGAACACTGTCCACCCAATGACAGTCACCTAAATTTCAGCCCAAAATGAATGGGAGAAAGTAAGGGGTTAGGGAAAGGCTACACTTCACATGCAAAGTCTTAGATAAGAATCACGCTGTTAGGTTAGGAATGTCAAGAGGCAAAAAGAGACCAACAGAAGAATAAGGTGTACGCTGGGCATGGTGGTGCATGCCTGCAGTCCCAGCTTCTCGGGAGGCCAAGGCAGGAGGATCAGTTGAGCCCTGGAGTTTGAGACCAGCCTGGGCTCAACTGATCCTCCTTTACGAAATAAAGGCATAAGGTGCCTATTGGTAGAATTTCAAAACTAAATCTTACATGCTGCTTGCGCTCTTATTTAATTCGTTTGGTTCCTTCATTACTTTCGTAGGAATAAATTTCAATATTTTCCTGTTTGGGGAAAGAAAAAAAAAAGCATAAGGAGTCTTTGTCAGTGTCACATTTGTTCAGGTCCATAAAGCAAATTAATTGTGTCTTAGCAGAAACCTCTAAGGTTTCATAAAACAGCCACCCTAAATCTTTTTGTATTTTTCTGGCTTTTCTCCTCCGAAAGGAGAAGAGAGGTTTAGAATAGTAATCTTAATCAGCAAATTGTTCCCCTCCCCAATGCAGCAGCAGGTTTTTCCTTTGAATAAGAATCATGTAGCTGTAGTTACCACCTGTTTCTGATAGCTTTGTCACTAAGCAATGGATATTGAATAATCCAGTCCTGCTCTATTTAAATGTGGGCATTATCAGATATCTTGTTTGTTTTACTCTTTGGTTAGGAACAGGTGCCAATAACTTGAGAGAAATGTTACCATCCAATACTGAAATTAAAGATAAGACACTGAAACTATAACTTCAGTAGGAAAAATAAAGGAAAGTTGAGTTGGAGGAGAAAGAGGAATTGGACAAGAGATGAAATATCATATATATATTCTAAAATACTCAAGTAACAAAAGAAAACTCCTTTCATAGGATCAACTGTTATCCACGAGCACTTTTAATTATCCTGACGCAATACACTAAAGCACATTCTATTACATTTCCTTTTGCCTGATCAGCAGTTGCCAACAAACTTTTGAATATAACTTTCTACCAAAATTGGTGCATTTACCATATATTTGATAAAGTACAAATACATAAAGCAGAATCTTTGCTAAATTTTTTTTTTTTTTGAGACAGATTCTTGCACTATCACCCAGGCTGGAGTGCAATGGCATAATCTCAGCTCACTGCAACCTCCACCTCCTGGGTTCAAGCAATTCTCCTGCCTCAGTCTCCCGAGTAGCTGGGATTACAGGTGCCTGCCACCACGCCCGACTAATTTTTTTTGTATTTTTAGTAGAGACGGGGTTTCACTATGTTGGCCAGGCTGGTCTCGAACTCCTGACCTCGTAATCTGCCCGCCTCAGCTTTCCACAGTGCTGGGATTACAGGTGTGAGCCACCGCGCCTGACCCTGCTTAAGTTTTTAAAGGAGTATATTGCTTTGCAATGTTTTTAGCCCATGACTTGCAAATTTCATTAAAAACACTCAAAAAATGGGCTGTAACACAGCTATGTCCAGCCATCTGAACTCGTTATCCAAACTAAAAAAGTGAATGAAGTTGAATAGCAATAATTACTTACATTTTCATCATGTATGAAAATAAAGGTTTTGTCTAAAAGAGAGAAAATACTTAATAATTTATTTGAATTAAATTAAGAAAAACTCTAATGTCAAAATCATTGGCTTCCCCTGAACCAGGTGCTTCTCTAAACTTTGCTATTTATAGTCAAGGCAGCGCGTGTCACTCTTCTGTTTACCGCTTCATCTCTTACTTGTCAGTTTCTGTACGGTCTACCCCAGGGGTCTCAAACTCTAACATAGGGTGTATTTCATAAATAGCCCCCCTTGAGTTGTATTCTTACCATAGAGACACTCTATTTGCATATTAAAGACTAAGAATATTCTTCACATTCTCAAAGAAAATGCACTCCTACTATTTGGAGCCTTTCAGTCTATCTTTGGTTTTTCCACTTCTCAAAGAGACACGGATACAAGAAACGTTTCACTTTTCCTCTCACCTCTAGCAAAAGAAAAAGGGCAGTGTGAGGGAAAGGATGAAGGGCAATGGAGAGCTCAGTGTGGAGGAGGAGCGGGTGGTGGAGGAAGTGCGGGGAATTGGGGTTCGTGTGTGCAGCCTAAAGGGAGCACAGCCAGCTTCCACGAGCTCCGCCAGTTACGGTCGGCCCCGTGTCACCAGATCTTCCAGTTTTTCCAGAGAAGGTGGAAAAAAACCCAAGTTTCAAATGCTGGTAACTACTCCAAATTTCTACTAAATATCATGAAAGCCAACGCTGTGCACACTACACAGTTCCAGCCCACCCACCTGCCAGTTGCAATGTGTGCTGGGGCCCTTCTCTCCTGTTTATTCTAACTTTCCCCTTCACTACTATCTACGTATCAGCAAATCTGTCCCTTCCTTTATTTACTCCTTCCTTTGTTATTTCACTCATTAATTTACACACTCATTTATTTCTCAGTCATTTAATTATTCAACAAATATGAGATAAATGCTGTGTATCAGGCACTAATAGACTACTAGGTATAGAATATGCAATGATGAACTGGACAGACAACGTCTTTCTCATGGCATTAACAGTTAATGGGGGTGACAGGCCTTAAAGAAAAAAATACATCAAAGATCATTTCATTTCAGTTGTATTAGGGCTACAAAGCATAAATAGAAAGGAACCAGTCTTCCTTGGTTAGGGAGGGCTCATCAGAGAAGCAACATTTCAGGGCCTCTGGAACTCTACTGTGTGGGCCACTACCATACTGCCCAAGACAGTCTCTATTTGAGATAACCCACTGCCTCTGAAGAGCGTGTCCCAACCTCACTATGCGAAACTGAACAGGCTCTCACTGCCGCTGGAATTCAGAACAAACTCAGTCTGAAGTTCAAGGCCTCTCTAAACTGGTTTCTTCTTATTTCTAGCACTTCTGCTGCTTCCCTCTGTGGCCCTTGTTTCCAAGTACATTGGACTCTGCTCCAACTCAGACACACCGTGAAACTTCTCAGACGCCCTGACCCAGATCTGCTGTTTTCCAGATCTGCTCTCTGTTTTCCAAATATCTACAATACCGTAAAATATTCTCACACTTACTGTAGGTTATCTCACGTTATGTATCTCTGAATACTTGTCTTATGTCCCTTATGTCCCCTAAGAGACTGTAAGCCCCTGAAGGGGAGGATCTATATCCTACTCATTTCAATACCCACAGAACTTCCAAGCAAAATAATACATATTTCTTAAACATGGGCTAAATAAAACATATTTATGTCTGCCTGGAAAAGATGATTAAATTCAAAGGAGAAGACCAACACTTTGATCTTTCCTTTAACTGTAGTCTCCTGAAAATCGTGCTTCTATAATTCCAATTTTTTATATATGGTGCAATGCTAAACTGCATCAGCTAAGCAATTCCAAAGATGAACTAATCAAAACATTTCCTGGTTTTATAGGTAAGAAGTTATTTCCTAAGATAAAAACATATTAAACCACAGGCTTACAATACAGTTAAACACCGTTGTCCTTATTAAAAATTTTAAATTTTGCTAAATACCATTTCCTCACTAAAAGGAGGTGGGCTTCCTGGAGAAAGAGTTGCTTCCAAGGCTGAGACAAGGAAAGGAAGTACACAGTGAGCCTGGGGCTTCTTGTGCCAGAAGAGTAAGAAAATGTTCAAAAGCTGTGATGGACACTTGTCAAAGGACACAGGGGTCACCTGTAGGGGCCTCTCATTTGTCAAATTTGGGACAATTTGAGCAGCAGCATACATGATGACAGAAATGGATTATTACATTTTTGTGAGACAGAGTCTTGCTCTGTTGCCCAGGCTGAGAGTGCAGTGGCACAATCACCACTCACTGCAGCCTCGACTTTCTAGGCTCAAGCGATCCTCCCACCTTACCCTCCTAAGTAGCTGGGAGCACGGGTGTGTCACCATGCCAGGATAACTTTTTCTTTTCTTTTAAGAGATGGGGTCCTACTATGTTGCCCAGGCTGGTTTCAAACTCCTGGGACCAAGCAATCCTCCTACCTCGGCTTCCCAACTAGCTGGGACCATAGGTGAGCACAAGCACGACTTTATTATATTTAAACATTAAATAAACAAAGAAACCTGAGTCTATTCTAATCACTAAAAAAGGGTACAGAAGTGGAAGAGAGACAATTCTTTTTTTCTTAAATGGAAGAATTTCAATACAGAAGTGATAGAAAATCAACATTCTACAGCCACACGTATAATAACTGACAAGAATCATCAATAAATGCTAAATGAACGTGGAGGATCAGAACATTTGCAAAGTCTCACAGTATCACTCAGCCTATTACTCATTAATTATAAAGGGAGAAAGTGACCTTTACATGAAAAACATCTGATAGACACCATCTGAATTACACAGTCATCCCCCAGCACCCAGAGAGCCTGACAGTATATGCCTCCTGATGTAACACACTGAAAAGGAAACAACAGCACCTATGAAAACCCTGAGAAACGTTTTTCCCCTGAGTTTCGTCACGAGGAAACATCCACATGCAGTCAATATTGGCCCGGCCTCTTAATAACATCTCGTAAGAAAAGATTCTTTTTTTATTTTTTTTTTTAAGATGGAGTTTCGCTCTTGTTGCCCAGGCTGGAGTGCAGTGGTGAAATCTCGGCTCACAGAAACCTCTACCTCCCAGGTTCAAGTGATTCTCCTGCCTCAGCCTCCCGAGTAGTTGGGATTACAGACGTGTGCCACCAGGCCTGGCTAATTTTGTATTTTTAGTAGAGACAGGGTTTCTCCATGTTGGTCGGGCTGATCTCGAACTCCCGACCTCAAGTGATTCACCTGCCTCAGCCTCCCAAAGTGCTGGGATTGGATATGTCCAAACCGAACATTGGACAGTGATGTTACATCAATGTTAAAGTCCCCAAATATGTTAATTGGTGGTTATGGAGAAGAAATGTCCTGGTTCTAAGAAAACACACACACTGACGAACGTGGGGTGCGGAGTTAGTGTCTGCCAGTACTCTCAGTGGTTCCGAACATAAAGTCTGGAGGAGCGTCCACGTGCACACACAAATCTGTCAGTTCAAAGGGAAGAAAGCCAATGTGGCAAAATGATAAGATTATCAAATTTGGAATATACCTTCCAAAACATAGGAAGGAAACATCCACAAAATATCAGAAAGAAAGGCAATGAAAATACCTATTTTCTGAAAAAACAAAGTCATTTAAATGTGACCATCACAGCCTTAGCCATTCAGCTGTAAAGTGCTTTTAATACCATTGTATTTCTGAAGCGTCTTAATATAAAATATTAATTTAAGAAGTTTACTGGGTATTCCCAATACTTTTTAGATGTTAATTCCAACACGAAATACACAAAATAACTGTGCTCAATGCACACCTCATAGTGAGTCTAAAATATAACAAGCCATTGAATTCAAAGATCATGGGAAAAAAGCTGATGGCCAAATGGAACTGGCCATCTAAACAGCCACACATAATATTGTTTTCTACTCAAGCCCAATTTCAAAGGAAAGTAGTTTTCAATGGTTGGTTGGTCAAAAACAACATTAAATAGCAAGCACTAAAAAGTTAATTGAATGTTTGCCAGAAAGAGTAGAACTTGTTTTCATACTGGATAATTAATTTCTTTGTTTTTATAAGAATTTTAAAGAGTGACCAACATGCACCCTGTGGGTAATTAACTTCATTTGAGAAAGACCCCTTACTTCTGTGGCATGGACTATGCAGAGGTTTGGAAACATTCCAAGAATGTATTTATGTATTTTAAAGTTTTCTTTTTAAAGTATTTTCTTCATCCAAAGGATATGCATTATAGTTTTATGTTATTTAAACTTAATTACAAATAGCTTTAATAAAATCATTGACAGCCAACACCTAGATAAGTCCCCATAAAAGATACAGGTTTATAATATGAGGGCATTTAAAAATAAATTATAATCAAATGCAGTGGATCTTAGTAGCTTCAAATGTGTAACCAGAAAACTAATTTTTGGATGATCAGTCTAGGTTTAAAAAAAAAAGTGAACACCTGGAAAGATTCACCACAAGCACACCAGAAGAAATTATAAATATCTACATACACCGCTACTTCAAGAAGCACCCATTTAAAAAATAATTTAAAAGATTAATATGGTATCCTAAACGTGAATTGTTTTGTGATAAATTTATTATGATTTTTAAAAAGTTTTATGATCTGCTAATGTAGGAGAAAATCCATGTGCTTCTAATCAAAATCTTTACCTTCTTAATACGGAGCCTAAAGAGCAAAAAGTTCAGTAAAACAGTGAAACACTACCCTACCCTATACCTTCCTTATGTAACCTCCTCCCAAATTGGGGAAACTGCTACTTAAATGTGTTTTAGAAATAAAAATTTTTATAAAAATAGTTTTTCTATAGTAATTAAAAGAATCTGAATCATTTCATAACTTTCTACCTTTTCCTAATTGAGATTCGATTTCATGCCCCACATTATAGGGGCACAGGAGTTTTCAACAATGCCAGCATTGGTGTGTGCTTGTTTTCTTGGCTCCTTTCAGGACCACACAATAGTGGTTGGATAGCTGGGCCTCTGAGCTCTCTCCAGCCATCCAACGAGGAATAGCAGTCATGTACAAAGCTGTCACCCTTTTTATCTCCAATTTCAGGCTACCAAAATAATTCCAAACCCAAGAAATAACACATTATCATATGTTTCTTTATAAGAATGATTTTGAAACAAATGCCTCTATTAAAAGTATAATTTATCAATAATTGCTACAAAACACTATTTGTATTCTTCTTCATTTCTTGACTTTTTTAAAGAATAGAAGACTTATTTTGGCAACAAGAAATAACAGAGAAAATGGTAGGAAGTGGCTAAACTATGATATTCAAAGCCTTAGGAAAAGGCAAAAGTACTGGTATAACTATTCTAAGTTGTAGCAGTCAGTGGATTTTATACCATTCAGTGTAAGCTTTACACCATTACACAGGATGGATATCTTTTCAAAATATTTTAACAGACATGTAATGGGGAGGCAAATAAGAAGGGAGTTGGATATGAGTGGACGCCGCCTAACATGTCCACTGAGGAAAACGAGGGGAAAGGCAATCTTCACTGTAGTTCAAAAGATACTTGCCTTTAAAAATCACCATAACCCCATAATCTAGAAAAGTCACTAATACTGCAGTTTACATTTTCTTAGTATTTTTCTGTGCACGTGTATATTCATTTCCCTACATAATGGAAATCATACTAAACAGTTTTGTTTATTTTTACAACATACTATAGAGCACATCCCTAACGTGATCTTCAAAAACATGATTTATTTAATGAGCACTCAGTAGTCTATCATATACATAAATCATTTTATTTAGTAATATGTTTACTGTGAACATCTAAGCTTTTCCTCTGATTTCTTCCTTTGTGTTCTTCAGTATCAATGGGAATGGAAGCTTCCTGAGCACAGGCTGTCTTAACCTCCCAGTACCAAGCACAAAGCTGCACATGGAATATAAATAGAGAGCAATGTTCTAGAAGATGGAGAAGGGGTGAATGGGTGGGTTTAACTGTAGAGGGAAAGAAACACTGCAAAGAGAAATGCAAATGTGTAAGTAAACTGCTCCTCAGGACAGAATCATGGAGGAGTCTGGGGATCAAAGACGCCAGGTCCCTGGGAAGATGGACATGGGACTTGCTGAATGTGTGTGCTGGAAGCCAGCCACCCAGATGACCATCACAACCTCAAGTAGCCAGGCAGCGATTCCTTCTTCCCTTGGGCAGAAGACATCTGGGGAAGGGAAGGAGGCAGGAACAGATGGATGGAGGGACCGAATGAGAACGGCTCCAGATTGAGGGAGACTGCGCACAGGCAAGGATGTAGGTGAGGCCCAGGATCGAAAATCGCAATACTGAGTAAAGCTTCAATCTGATCAACAAAAATATCAACCTTCTAATGCCAGTCTCTTAAATGCTCTCTTAAAAATGCTAGCAGCCGGTTACAAGAATCCCTCCCTTCCAGGTAGATTGGGGGAATATCACCTAGAATAAAAGAAAAAACCTATGGGAACTGACATTAATGGTTTTTAAAGAAAAGGCCAATTCCCAGTCACCCTGAAGTTCAACGCACCACTTGCCATCCCTGACCGTGCGCATGAAACTTTCACTTGGTTTTTGAGTGCCTCACTCGCAAGTCTGAAACCACACCCAGCAATCCACAACATTTGAGATCATCTCCACCAAAAGAGAAAAAAAAAAACTCAAAGAAAACAAAGACAATTTAATAAGACAGTTTCAAAAAACAACACAATATTCTCAGAGTGAAAGGAAAAAACATTAATTGTCTGAAGAGCTTAAAGAGAGTCTACCTCTTTCTTTCTGCTTTTGCACAGCGGTTTTATAAGAACCCAGTGCTTGAAGAGCTTCAGACATCTTACAACTGAGGGGGAGAGAGAGGCTGTCACACACCAAGAAAAATAAGGAAGAAAGATGGAAGAGTTTGATTTTTTTTTTTTTTTTTTTGAGACAGAGTCTTGCTCTGTCGCCCAATCTGGAGTGCAGTGGTGTGATCTCGGCTCACTGCAACCTCTGCCTCCTGGGTTCAAGTGATTCTCCTGCCTCAGCCTCCCAAGTAGCTGGGATTACAGGCACCCGCCATCATGCCCAGCTAATTTTTGTATTTTTGTAGAGACGGGGTTTCACCATGTTGGCCAGGCTGGTGTTGAACTCCTGACCTCAGGTGATCCACCCACCTTGGCCTCCCAAAGTGCTGGGATTACAAGCATGAGCCACGCCACCCGGCCTAAGAGTTAGATTCTTCATGACACCTGTTGAGTCCCTGTGTCAATTTTGGGAACATAAATTCCTCAGTCCTATTTACATTTAAAAAATGAATTATTACTGTTGAAGCCATTTGTACTTCCGTATTCTATTACTTGGAGTTGAAAGCATACCAGTTGATACAGAAGGGTTGATAGATAAAATCAAGAAAAGCTTTTGAAAAGAATAATAAAAGGCAAAGACATAATAAAAAGAGAAAAAAATAAGAATATTAAAAGTTCAAGAGATTCAACATCCAACCAATAAGAATTCCAAAAGAGAAAACAGGGACCGGGTGTGGTGGCTCATGCCCGTAATCCCAGCACTTTGGGAGGCTGGAGATGGGAGGATCGCTCGGCCCTACAGTTGAAAACCAGCTTGGGCACCAAAGTGAGACCCTGTCTCTACAAATAAATCAAAAAGTTAGCCAGGCATGGTGGCACACGCCTATGGTCCCAGCTACATGGGAAACTGAGGCAGGAGGCTCGCTTGAGCCCAGGAGTTTGAGACTGTAGTGAGCTGTGTTTGCACCACTGCACTCAACCTGGGTGAGAGTCTCAAAAAAAAAAAGAAAAGAAAGAAAGAGAGAGAGAGAATAGGAAATAGGAGAAAGGAAGTTAGGCGAAAATAAAACAGGGAAACTTCTAAGAACCGAAGGGTATGGATTATCAGATTAAAAGAGCCCATCAGTTGCCTTAGTGGTACCATGAAAAAAACAAAACACGCATGAAGGCAAATCACAGTGAAATTTTAAAACATGGCTATAAAGAGAAGAATCTAAATTTGCTAGAGAGAAAACTCTGACAGTATACATAGGATTGGGATTCAGAACGGATCAGAATTTCTCAAGTATACTACTCAATGCTAAAAGACAATGGAATAATTTGCTAAAAATTCTACCGGAAAGTAAATATCAACATAAAGTTCTTTATTCAGTCAAATGAGCTGTGGTAGCCAGAATGCTAAAAGTGACCCCCCCCCCCGCGACCTGGCTTAAGTGTGATTCCATCCTCTTTGGGTGTGGGTAGACCCTGCGAAGACGATAAGGTGGCGCTCCCAGGATGATGATGCACAAGCGAGACTTGCCAAGCGGGCCTGATCTCTTCACATGAACCTTTTAAGTGCAGAGTCTTCCCTGGCTGGTAGCAGAAGAAGAAGTTGGGGATTCAAAGCACAAGGATTTGACGAGTCACTGCTGGCTTGAGGATGGATGGACCATGTGGTCAAGAATGTCGGCAGCCTCTGAAAGGAGAGCCCAACTACTGGCTCACAGCCAGCCAGGAACAGGTACCTCAGTCCTACGGATGCAAGGAACAAAAATCTACCAATAAAGAAGGTTGGAAAAGGGCCTTCCAACTGGGCTGACATCTGGGCTCAACTGGGCTGACATCTGACTTTGGCCTTGTTAGACCTTAAAGAGAGAATCTAGATGAACCACAATGAATTTCTGTCCTACAGAAACTGTTGAAAATAACTCAGTGTTGTGTTAAGCTGCTAAATTTGTGGTAATTTGTCATGTGGTAGTAGAAAACTACCAGCTTATTAATCAAGTATTTTGCTATTATATATGCTCCTCTTTTCCTAAAAGCTCAATACTGAAGGAAAAAATATCTACTTTATGAAAGACCTCTGTCTCACTTACCGCAACTTAGCTAAATCTGTCCCCAAATGCGACTGCCGAATGAGAGGTTACAGAACGTGGCATGCACGTTGTGTGGGGCTATGGCAACTAGCGATCTATGAAGCAAACATTCCCAGCTGGCTGAGTGGGTGGCAGGAAGTGGCTGGTGACAAGCGGTGGTCTCAAAGACAAAGTTGAAAAGCCTCCTCCTGTCCTTCTCCCTTGTCGTAGGACCTCCTCCAAGTTCCTGGGAGTAGTTGCACAGGACAGCATTAGAACTTACAACCATCCCCAGAATGAAAACGGTTCTGGCAAGAATTGGTTTTGGTCTACGTTTTCCCCCCATTCACGGAGTCACAAGAGTAAAAGATCTGAGAAAAAGAATATAGAGAAGGGTTATTATTTTATTAGAAAACTGAAAGGTTCAAACAGAGTTGTTTTTTACCTTACTAGCATACACAATAGAACAAGGTTCCAATATTTCATTTCAGGGCTTGGTAAACTGAGGCCCAGGGACCTATCAGCAGCAACCAATGCAGTTACTTCAACTATCATTGGTAACCCACTCCTTTTCCTTCTCTGAATTCTCCTATTCCATTCCCACTCCTGCTACTCATATATATTTTACTATTTATACTATTTACAGTCACTGGCCCAACTTGGAATTTCCACCCCCGCATGGTCAGCTTCGGTGTTCACTGAAGGCATTTGATTCCTGTCACGTGATAACTAGGCGCAGGGGTGGGGAAAAAGCAAC
Source organism: Gorilla gorilla gorilla (assembly GCF_029281585.2). Taxonomy (NCBI): domain Eukaryota; kingdom Metazoa; phylum Chordata; class Mammalia; order Primates; family Hominidae; genus Gorilla; species Gorilla gorilla. Next base: position 16,892,259 of record NC_073232.2, on the reverse strand, counting down.
CCTGACATTGGTGAATGCCTACTGAATGCCAGAAAAACTGCGTACATTTTCTCATTTTATCTTCACTTCACCCCTAAGAAACAGATACTGTCATCCTCATTTTGTAGATGAGAAAGCAAAAATTCTATAACTGTAGATAGAGGCCACACAATTAGTGGAAAAAAATGTGTGCAATGGAAAGTCTCATTCCAAAGCCCAGGCCCTTTTCAATTAGAATCATGCCCCAATTTCCCAAGACTCAACCTGGAGCCCTCTGCTTTTACCCATTTCCTTGTGATTATAAATAAGACTCTTATACTTATGACCAAAAGTCATACTGACAACTCAGCAGCATAGATGTGGCAGGCCAAGGTGTTCGTGCCAGGACCATGATGTCAGTAAGAAAGTGTGATGCATTGGTTTCAAGAAAAGCATTGTCTGTCTTCAAAATGCTTAAAAACAGAGCCGTGGGATGTCTAAGGAAGAGATAAGAACTGTCTGCTGGCTTCAGAAGAGAAATAATTGTCACAAAATATAAATTTAATGGGAAACTGAAGCCATTGCTGTACAGATACAGCAAAGAATTTTCCAGAAAAGTTGAAATCACTGAAACAGAAGGCACTCATGCTCTAGGCAGATGTCCAATGGGCCAATAAAAACAAGGGGTTAGGACTCACTAAAGCTGTTATCAAGTTACCAAGGAAATTGCCCCTCATTTAGGATTTACCTTTCAAAGAGAGGTAGACTGTAATCCCAGAACTTTGGGAGGCCGAGGCAGGCGGATCACCCAAGGTCAGGAGCCTGGCAAACATGGTGAAACTCTGTCTCTACTAAAAATACAAAAATTAGCCAGGAATGGTGGTGGGCACTTGTAATCCCAGCTTCTCAGGAGGCTGAGGCAGGTGAATTGTTTGAAACCAGGAGGCAAAGGTTGCGGTGAGCCAAGACCATGCCACTGCACTCCAGCCTGGGTGGCAGAGTCTCAAAAACCAAAAATCCACAATGACAACAACAAAAAAGGGAAGTAGAAGCTTGAGCACATCAAATAAAAAACAGAAGAGCAAAAGTTGGAGGCATCTTCAGTCAAAACACCATCCATCCTGTATTTAAATAAAGTCTTAGCCTACACTCCAGCCCAGGGGAAAGCATACAAAAATAGTTCCATTAGTTTTATTAAATATTTGATTTTATTTATTTAACAAACATATATAAAATTTTCATAGATGATTTTGGCATTTATAGTAAGTGTTCAATAAATATTAATTGGCTAAAAAAATGAACAGAAAATAGGTTCCCAGAAAATGAATTCCAACTTCAAACAATGACCAATTAAAAATCATTGTTCTACTTTTAACAGTTCAACCACCTAGGTCCAGTCACCATCTAGGAATCGATCAGGTCACTGACGCACCACACTACACTTGCTAGGATGAAGATATGGATACCACCTCTCCACCAGTGACCTAACTTCTCCAAACCAGATGGCGCTGAGACGTAATGCAGGCAACGAGTACTTGATGGATTTTGATGTTCTGTATAAAACCTGTCTACCTTAGGTGGTAATTTTTTTCACATTTGCTCTGTGACCAGCTGTGTTCCCTGAGGGCCAACTGTCCCTGCTGACAGTAACTCCGTCATGGGAGAATTTGTATTGGTTAGGGGAAGGAGAAGTGGAAAAAATGTGCCACATTCCAAAGTCAAATACAGAGAGGGACTCTAACTTTGGATTACAAACCACTGCTTCCATTAGAATGGCTAACTGTCAACTGAGAGCTTACTGCAAGACCATATAAAAGGGGAAAAGAAAAAGGATAATTTTAGTACTAATAAAACAAAATGTGCAATTCCTTTGATGATACAGGGTAGAAGACTACAGCTGGAGTAACTTGAGTTTTGTACCTACTCTGCTGGCGAAAACATTAAGTTAAAGAAGGGAGAAGAGAGAAACAGACTGGTTCTGCCTCTTTCTGTGTTTCTTAAGGGGTCTTTTGAGAAGGATGATGAAATGAATATGCGTATATAGAAATATTAAAGGAGGTGGTAATTAAGAGGATCAATATATGTAAGAAGGATCCTAATAAAGATAAGAGAATAGCTGATAAAATATTGATATGGGCAAAACAGAGGTGAAAAGCTGAAGAAGGAAGGGCAGGGGAAAGAGGGAACCTTGGTGAGCATACACAGATAGGCCAGGCCTACGCTAGAAGCAAAGGGACGATAAGAAGGAACTGGCAAGAGTCAGGGCAGAAGACACTTGGACAGATCTCGCTACGGGAGTGAAAAAGATGGGACAAAACGTGAGGTGGAGCAACTAGCTACAGCAACAAAAGCCACAGACAGGCAAAGCACAGAGAGAAAAATACCTGAGGATATGAACGTTTGGTACAGTAAGAGGAAATCTTATCTTATAAGGGATTCTGATGGGTCACGACGTAGACAGAACTTGCAGAAATTTACAAATTGCACGGCTCCTCCCTGCTTCTTCTCTGTTTAACTGATCCTAAAAGCAACGTATCTTTTAAGTGATAAACTTACCAAATCCAAAGGCACAGATTTAAAAAAAAAGTTTCTCTATTAGGCTTGTACTAATTCATCATTAGTAACTCATTATTAAATAACAAAGCTTTCTTTCAGGAATCTAGGGCTTTACATCATTCTTTTAAAAGATATTAAGTTCTAGAAGTAATTTGCAATTTTCCCAATATATATCCCAAATACTCAAAGACTATATGTTAAAGTCTTTTTATAAAATAAATTTTAAGAAAATATATTGAAGCTGGGCACGGTGGCTCACGCCTATAATCCCAGCACTTTGGGGAGCCAAGGGGGGTGGATCAATGGAGGTCAGGAGGTGGAGACCAGCCTGACCAACATGGAGAAACCCCATCTCTACTAAAAATACAAAAATTAATGGGGTGTGGTGGTGCATGCCTATAATCTCAGCTACTCAGGAGGCTGAGGCAGGAGAATCACTTGAACCCAGAAGGCACAGGTTGCAGTGAGCCAAGATCACGCCATTGCACTCCAGCCTGGGCTACAAGAGAGAAACTCCGTCTCAAAAAAAAAAAAAAGAAAAAGAAAAGAAAATATATTGAAATAATGAATCACTAGTTCTATTTCAGATTCTTGGAAATTTCAAAGTAAAGATGGATAGATAGACTAACTGACCAACTAACTGGCTGACAAACCAAAAATACTGTTGGAATTTTTCTAAGAAACAGTATCAACCCAACCTTTTCAAAAACCAACCCAAACTTTACAGCAGAACTGATAGAGATAATAAATATTTTCATTTTATAATTTGACAATATATTCTATTTTACCAGTTTAAGATTTACTATGTTAATATATTGAAAGATATAAAATGCTATATGCTGCTTTTAAAAAAATCGTCACATCTTATTGTAACAGAAGAAAAACTAGAGCAACCCAGCAAGTTTTCAATTGCTTTTTGACTATGTTTACAAAATTTTGTAATCAAGTAGAACAAAGAAAAGTACATTATGGTTCTTTCTTATGAAATCTGTACTTGAAAAAAGGAACATACATTCCATGAAGCTGAAAACTCCTCAGCAGCTCACTCACACTGAGCATGCTTTCTAGCCCCCAACAGGCAGCACATGCTAAATTTGCTTATTGATCTTTTCAGTTAGTTCAATAATCTATTTCCTAGCCAAGTCCTTATGAAATAGACAAAAGAGCATAGAAAATTTGAAACTCTTCCAGAAAGAAGCAAAGGAGCAAAATAAGCATTCATAATATGCATCTGAATTTTGTAATGTATAAAGTTGTAAATACACTAATTACTCAATAAATATTTAATAAATGAATAATTAAACATCTGGGTTTTGAAATTAAATTTTTAAAAGAAGAAAATCTATCTGTTAATGAAAATTGGTCATAAGTTAACTATCAGCAAAAGTCATTCACTGTTACAATTTATATACATATTGTAATACTATATAACACTATTGTACTTGAGTTAACAAGCAAAGTAGATACTCCATTTATATTGGCAATGTTCCACAAACAACAAAGCTAAGTCCGGTAGATACAACATTTTCAAAATGCATGTAAACTATTTAGATGAATTCTTTCTGCTGACAATCCCAGAGGAGAGAAGAGAAAATGATGTGTTTTACCCTAAGAGCTCAAAGCTCTCCTGGGAGGTAATTCAATTGAAATTTTACATTCAGTCTAGCCAGGCAGTGATAAACAGATGCTTAAGTTAGCTGCCTTATACTATAATCAAATATCTTAAGAAAAAAGTTTCTAACAAAAACATAAGAAGGTAAAGACAGAAAAGAGGGAAAATAAAACATTTTTTTAAAAGCTTACTGGTATCTTCAGAAAAAACTGTTTTCATAAACTCTTCTGTAAGTGGTATGCCATATGACTTAACCATGCCTTTCAATACATTTATTGCTTAGTTTGGACCATAGTGCAAGTTAGCACACAAACAGTCATTTAAAAATAACTACCTTTTTCATATTAAGTTTTTTAAAAATAATTTATAGGTTTTTTTAAAAAGTGGCTATATGCACAAAATTTAACTTGTATCTGTGTCTTTTACTATGAACACCTTAATCATTCCTGAAAGTACCTCAAGGTAAAAGCAAATAAATCAATAAAAGATGAAGGTTGAAACAGACTCAGAAAATTACTCCTTTATATCAAAATGGGTAAATTGTAAAATCAGCTAACAAATAATAATTATACCAGCAACCAATGGGAGATAACCTATATCAAAAACCTGCAGCCTCTGTTCAATTGACTTACTAGATTAACAAATGTCCTCTCCATTTTTCTCTAAAACACATCTGCTGTCACTCACTGCCTGCTGCAGACATGCAAAGGGCGGGGCCCCAATTCAACGCTTCCACGTGTACTGGCATCCGCAAGTTCAGCTACATGCTTAGCAAAATTCAGCTATGCTGTTCTCAAACTAGTTTTTCCCAGCTGGACTTGTTACTGTAATTGTGTTACTTAATTAAATATTAACCAAGGAAATATGAATGTAAAAAGAGACTTATTTCTAAGGAAACCTAAATCGAAAGCTTTGGAAAGAGCTGATATAGACTAATCACTTGGGAAAAAAATGTATGACGTAGGTGTGAGGAAGTATCTTAAAAATAAACCAAAAGAATTAGAAGTTAAAATTGGAAGAATTCTGCACTGATTGCTTTGTAAGCTTTTAAAGTTCTAATTTCACTTAAAAGAAACTGAAACTGGAGATCATAGGTGATATGCTAGAATGTGTTTTATGCAAGAAAAGCAAGGTTAAATTCTAATCAGACAATCAACACTCACAGAAAGAGTCTTGACTGTACTGAAAAGATAGATGAATGCACATATTTATATATCTTAAAACAAAATGCATAAAGTTTTCATAATATGAATCTTTTCTTCTTTAAACAATTGCATGCTTAAACTTCTTTTCTGCGATTAACCAACTCTAATAGGATAAGAGGCTTCTACTCTACTATGATGGAACGTAGACTACAAACACAAGCTGCTCACTACCCAGTGGGCAAGACAATTTAGCATAATAAAGGGCTATACCAGGAGCATCCAATTAGGCTTGGTACCTGGGAGAGGCTAAGGAGAATCTGAAATGAACTGAATCTTAAAAGGGATACAGAAGTTTAGCAGGCAGATAAGAAGAGATGGTCCTTCCAAGAACAGAAAAGAAAGGCAGGCAGGTGAGAGCCATGGTGAATTTCAGCTGGCTGCCGTCTGGTGAAAAAGAGAAAAGTCCCAGCGACGTGACTGAGAGTGAAACTGGGCAGAAGCCGGTTCATGAAAGGTCTTACCTGCCATGGCCAAGTGTTTGATTTTTATCTGGAAGTCAAAATAACTGGAAAAATTATAAATACAGCAGTAACCAAATAGATTTCTGTTTCAGAACTGTTGCTCTGGCAGCAGGATGGAAGATAAACTAGAGGAGGGAGGAAAACGACACTGGAAGAGGGTGTAACTGAAAATTCAAAATCCAAATGAGAACAGGACCTGTGGCATTAGAAAATAATATGAATTTAATATTTAGGAGGTACAACTGACAGGAATTAAAGGCAGCTGATGAGATGAGTGTGAAAGAGAAACAATCAAGAGGCCACCCAGGCTTTTACCACAAGAAACAAGACACAAGACGAGGCTATTTCACAAGATAGGGATATAGGACAGGACCAGGCCAATGGAAGAAATAATTAATTCCTTCTTGGGAAGAATAACTAAGAGATGGAATTTGCCCAGTAAGCCACTGAATATGAGTCTGGACCCCACAAATGAGGTCAAGGCTTGAGGAAGTGACAGGAGGCATACATTAGCCCTGCCCAAGAGTGGTTAAAATCAAGGTTCCTGGAGTCAGAGTGGTTGTGAATCCAGTCTCTGCCATTTACTACCTCTGTGACCAAGGGCCAATTATTTACCTTCTTTCTGCCTCTGCTTCCTCATCTGTAACAGACAGATGTGAATAGTATTTGCCTTATAGGGTTGTTGTGAAGATTAAATGAGTGGATGTGAAGTGTTTACAACAGTGCCCGGCATGGAGCACGTTTTACTGAATATTAGTTGTTGTTGCTTTTGTTGTAACCAAAGATATCTGTACAGCTGAGATCATTCCCCAAATGTGGAGAGTGAGAAGAGAATCAAAGACAAAACCCTAGCAATACTAAGATTTAAGAGGAGGAAAACGCAAAGGCTGGAGCAGAAGAAGGAACAGTACTGTCATGGAAGGCAAGCAAGTCTACAGTTTCAGAGAAGGGAAAAGTCAGTAATGTTGACGTCCACAAGGATATGAAGTAAATAAAGTTCTGAAAGTGTGGATTCGAACTGGGAATTAAGCAGTCACTGGAGATGTTAATAAAAGCAGCTCCAATATCCCACGTGTGAAAAAAAAAAAGTGCCTCAACCATCCTGTCTATGTATCCTTATAAATTATAGCATATGCTGCAATCACGGGCTAATCTCTCAAGACACAATATACACCAGAGGAAGTGTGCATACACCAACAGTAGAGAGGAAAAACTCTACTTCAAATAGTTTTACTTACAGCCTTGAATCTGGCAGGCCAACTTCTTGTTAGGTTAGATGAGACAGTCATCTTAAAAGCACAACATGGCTAATGACAAGCAGGGGCCAGGAACAGATGCGAAAGCTCTGTCACTGTCTTTTTGGTCAACTGTCTTGCATTATAATTAGTACAGTATATTCGACCAAAAGCTTTTAGGCTAGCATCTTTTAAAGACCCTTTTCCATTTGGTGAGGGCACTTACATAACCTGTAAATGCACCTAACTGGGCATGGATAAACTGTTACACATCACTGTAGACTGAAAGCAAACCAATGAGTGAATGAGCCTGTCAACCCTCCACACTGCAGACCTCCGCATCTTCTTTAGAAGATCTCATGCCTGTGATACGACCTGAGCCTATTACTAATTAAGGGGTGTCAATGTTTAAATGTATCAAAAGTAAATGAATTAATGTATCAAAATATTCAAGAAACTTTTTTTTTGTAAATTTAGATAAAAATAAATAGAAGTTAAACACTTTCTCCACTGTCTCAATGAATCATATTATGTGCACCACTCTGGAAACCATTGTTGAAAAGGTTAGAGTGAGGAAAGCTTAGGAAGGTTAAGGAGTAAAGAAGCAAAAACATGTGCTTGGACAGTGTTTTAGGAGGCTTGGTTGTAAAACAAGGAAGGGGTGTAGATCCTGGCCTACAGGAAGACAGCGTTCAGGAAAAACTTTAAACATTTCATATGGGAGAGATCTGAGTGCGCTTGCAGGCGAGAAGAATGAGCCAGTGGAGAGAAAGAGCTGGGGATGAGAGTTGACGGCTGGCTGCAGAGCAAGGGAACCTAAGCTGGACAGATGGGTGACATTCACCACAATGGTGGTGGTGGCAGGGGCACTTTAAATACGAATTCAAGGGCTTGGAAAGTTCCATTAAAAATGTTCTTCGACTTATTCTGATATTGCTGGTCTGTGGATTGGAGCTGGAATCCCTGGCCTGGAGCTCAGAAAAGCTTCCAATGCTTCACTTTCCCAACTCTATAATTTGTTTTTGTGTTCTTTTTTTTAAGTGGCCAATTAAAATTATAAAGAATTTTAATAACCCAAAAGGTACAACCAGGGATCTTCTTCTCTATCCTTAACTTTCCTTTATCACCCCCGATTTTAGCTTGGATTGAAGCCTTTTCTTGAGGTTTGTTCTCAGACTTCAGGTGATTCAGCATCAAAACACTCCCAGCGGCTCTTATCTGTTTCAGTCCCAGGCAGTCAATTCATCTTGCCTAAACAGTTCACACTTATCACTAGGAAAGTCTTATGCTGCATTTTCATCTACTCTGCTCTTTCATCTCCGGCTTCCTTTCCCTACAAGCAGCAGAAGTGAGGAAAGAAAAAGAAAAGAAACAGAGAAAAAGAGAGAAGAGCTACATCCGGAGTCTCTCGATGGTAAGGATAAAGCCTTTCTTGACTCTTTGCAATCACAAAAAGTTCTTTCCACACTTGCAAAAATTTCCTAAGCAACATTTCAAGCCGGGTTCACAGGTCAACGATTGTACACAACAACCCCTTCAACGACAGCATCAGTTCATAAACTGCTTTAGATTCAGTTTTCCTCATCATTTCCTTAACCAGCTTTCTTTTTTTTTTTTTTTTTTTAAATACAGAGTCTGGCTCTGTCGCCCAGGCAGGAGTGCAGTGGTGCGATCTCGGCTCACTGCAAGCTCCGCCTCCCGGGTTCAAGCAATTCTCTGCCTGTCTCCCGAGTAGCTGGGACTACAGGTGCCTGCCACCACGCCCGGCTAATTGTTTTTATTTTTAGTAGAGACGAGGTTTCACCATGTTAGCCAGGATGGTCTCAGGCTCCTGACCTTGTGATCCGCCTGCCTCAGCCTCCCAAAGTGCTGGGATTACAGGTGTAAGACACCGTGCCTGGCCCTCTTAACTAGCTCTTATCACTTATATATAAAAGATAACATTTCAAATAAAATTTAAAGATACTCTTAAAGATGGTATTTAAAATTTTTCCAATTCAAGATTAGTCTATATTTTTTCTATTAATTTTGTAAGCATAAGTTTTGCTTCCTGAATAAGGCTTACAAAAGTACAGAAATACGAAAGTACATCTCTCTTGAAGGCAGAGGTCATGTTATAAGTGTTGAGGTTAAAATGCGTATTAGGAGTAAGGTGTGCAAATGGGAAGGGACTTACTATTTATTGGATGTCCGCTATGTGCTATGATGTATATATGTTATTTCACTTAGTTTTTACACTAACCCCATGAGATATTATTACCCTCATTTAACTGATAAAGAAATTTCAGATCACAGGTCTTCACAATGTCATATAGCCACAACGTGGCAAAGCTAGAATTTTTAAGCCAGGTCTATAAATGCAAAAACCAAACCTTTCTTTGGTTATTATATATCTCGTGTAAAGAAAAAAATAGTTACATATTCATGATTAAAAAATAAAGGCAAATATGGAAGAATTGTAATAAAGGACAGAGGTGAGAGAAAGAAAGAAAATGAAGAACATGCAGAAGGGGGTTTGGAGAAGGACCAGGTCATGCCAGTCCTTCAGAAGGGAATGAAACACTTGGTAAACATTAGGGAGCGGCTGGTTATGTCTAATGTGGCTGACTGATCTCAAAGTATCAACAGGGCCAGGTGTGGTGTCTCACACCTGTAAACCCAGCACTTCAGGAGGCCAAAGCAGGAGGATCACTTGAACCAAGGAGTTTGAGACCAGCCCAGGTAACATAGTGAGACCCCCTCACATCTCTACAAAAAACAATTAGCCAGACATGGTGGTGGACCCCTGTAGTCCCAGCTACTCGGGAGGCTGACGCAGGAGGATCACTTGGGCCCAGGAGGTTAAGGCTGTACTGAGCCATCATCGCACCACTACACACCAGCCTGGGGAACAGATTGAGACTGTCTCAAAAAACGTAATTTAAAAAAAGTATCAACAGAGGAAGATGTGGCCCAAATGGGATTCTCCAAACTTAAAACCCTAAAAACAGGTAATCAAAAATAATAACATGACGACAAGCACCCACAAAGAGTAGTGGGTCAGCTCAAGGAGCCGCCATTTAGAGAAAAGATGGTGGTGAAACTAAGACATTAGCTGACAGGAGAGAACATGTGTGTGTTTATCCCTGTAAGGAAGAAAGGTTGATTATTTGGGAGATAATGAAGACTGTGTGGAAAGTAACAAAAAGGCACAGAAAGAAGCATTTGAATTAGAAACATGGATAATTGAATATAGATGCAAAGGAGAAAATAAATCCGAAAGAGACAGGAAGGATAAAGCAGAAACTAATGAGACTGGTTGCCTACAGCAGTGGATGGGGCCAAGTGGAAAGGATTCGGTGAGGAGGGAAATGGGGCAGATAAAATGCAGGAGCAACACTTCTCTGAATATACCTTTTTTGTATAATTATGACTTTTTTGGAGCCATATTAATATTTTACGTAAGAAAACTCAAGCATGAGAGGAAAGCCTAAAAAAGAAATATAAATGGAAATAAACGAATCTAACTATATTTCAAATAAATAACCTCACTAACTACACTGGGGGTAGGGGAAGGAATTAGTCACTTTGTGTGTGTGTGAGTGTGTGGGTGTGTGTGTCAAAATTTATATAACATAAAATTTGCTATTTAAAATATTTTTAAGTATGCAATTCAGTGGCTTGATTATTTTCACACTGTCATGCAACCATCACCACTATCTATTTTCAGAACTTTTCATCAACCCAAACAGACACTCTGTAGCCACTAAGCAATTACTCCCCATACTCCATTCCCCACCCTCAGCCCTTCCAAGTATCTTGTGAACACAAAGTTTTGACTATATACTTTCAAACTGCAAATTAAAAAAAAAAAAAACTGAACAAAAATTGAACTCCAGATATATTGGTATGGGTTAGCAATTCTGAAACTGTTTTCTGTATATTCTAGAATTACACAGATAGTGAGCTGTATGATATTAAATCAGAACTGGAATTATTAATATGAAATCATGCTTTTAATACATATGGAAATATTATTATGGAAATAGACATAGATGTATGTATGGATATGGATAAATGCACCCTAGCTCTGCTAAGGTGAACTAAAAGCAATGACATTGTAATAGCAATGACCAGTCCTAGTGCCCTGGATTCTAGACTCTATTCTTCAAAAAAAGGAGGCAGGCCAGGCGCAGTGGTACACGCCTGTAATCCCAGCACTTTCGGAGGCCGAGGCAGGTGGATCACCTGAGGTCAGGAGTTTGAGACCAGCCTGGCCAACACGATGAAACCCCATCTCTACTAAAAAAAACAAAAATTAGCCAGGCATGGTGGCGGGTGCCTATAATCCTAGCTACTCGGGAGGCTGAGACAGGAGAATCGCCTGAACCCAGGAGGCGGAGGTTGCAGTGAGCCGAGATGGCACCACTGTACTCCAACCTGGGCAACAAAAGCAAAACTCCATCTCAAAAAAAAAAAAAAAAAATGGAGGCAGAGGTCTTTGGAGAAACGGCTGCTTCCAGGGCTAAAGCTGGAAGTACAAGAAGAGCCTAGATCATCTTCTTGGGCCAGAAAGTAAGGGACTGTCCAAAGAACAATGACAACATGCCTAAGGACATAGGAGGGAGTTTGAGGGGCTCCCAGGGGCCAAACCGGGTACAGCTGAAGCAGTGAAATAAATAATAACAGTAAAGGAGCATGCTACGGTTTGAATGTTTGCCTCCTCCAAAACTCATGTCGAAACCCAGTCCCCAGTGTGGCAGTATTGAGAGGCGGGGCAGTTGACAAGTGACTGGGTCACGAGGGGTCTGCTCCTGTTACTGGGTTAATCCACTCACAGATGAATGGGTTATCATGGGAGTGGGACTGGTGGCTTTCTAAGAAGACGAGGGTCCTGGGCAAGCATGTTAGCATGCTCAGCCCCTTGCCATGTGATGCCCTGCGTTGCCTGGTGACTCTGAGAGTCCCCTCTCCCCGCCAGCAAGAAGGCTCTCACTAGATGTAACCCCTCTATCTTGTACTTCCCAACTGCCATAACCATAAGAGATAAATTCCTTTCTTTATAAATTACCCAGGTATTCTAAGCAACAGAAAATGGACTAAGAGTATAATATACTGAGTAAAATAAGTATCTGCGGATATCAATACATGAATAAATAAGTGGGAAGGAGGGGAAAATCTTCCATAGAGTAGAATGCCAACTGATAAATGTAGAAGGAAGAATGGAATTAGAAATTTACCATCCAGCAACTATTAGGAATAACTAATATGAGTAAAGATCACCAATGGATGATAAACTAGTAGGTAAAAGTTTGATGAGAAACAGAGTATTTACATAGTCTCAAAGTATCTCTCCACCAGATAGCTATCAATGACAAAGGAGAAAGTAATAACTTGACAATGGAGAAACCTGGAAGTCACCACTTTAGCCAAATAAAATTACCATCAAATCAGTATCACAGGACTCATCACACGAGGCATTAGAAGAACACACCACCGTCTGCGGTATTTCTGATGAAAATAATCACCCTGAATTTGATGAGGAATATCAGACAAACCCAAATGGAGAGACATTTAACAAAATAACTAGTTTGTTTTCTTCCAAAGTGGTGAGGTCATGAAAGGCAAAGACAGGCTGAGGAACTGTTCTAGATTGAAGAACTAAAGAGAAAGGCTGACTGAATGCACCACGGGACTCCTAACTGAACACAACCAGACAAACTGTCCTTTCCTTTTGCTACGGAGTGTATTACTGGGACAACTGATGTAATCTCATTGTAGCTTGTGGATTGGATGACAGTATTGTATCAATGTTAATTTCCTTATTTTGATAACTGTTCTGTTACATATGAGAAGCCACTCATTTTTAGAAAGTACCCACTGAAATATTTAAGGACAAAGGAGCATCATGTCTGCAACTTACTTTCAAACAGTTCAGAAACAAAAAATAACATGTATCTACACAGAAACAGCACAGAAAAAGCAAACGATGTAAAGTGTTAGCATTTGGGGAATCTGCGTAAAGAATACTTAGGAATTCTTTGTGCTATTCTTGTATCTTTTCTGTAAGTCTGAAATTATTACAAAGGAAAAATAAAGCCCAGGTGTATTACCCCAGTGGTTGCGTACTACTTTCTGCAAAACCCTCATCAAGTGATCACTTTGCAAAGCTTGCTCATTGTGGGAGTGATCTTACTGCTCGCTGTCTTCTGATAGGAGCACTCCACCTTTAGACACTGACTGTTGGAGAATTCTTCCTTATGTTGAGTTCAAGTATACCCCTGAGTAATTTTCATCCAATAAACCTACGTGTCTTTTCCTGTGGTTACAATGTTATTTCTCTAAAGCCTTTCAAGGGCTTTCCATCATCCTAGGTTTAATTGTAACACATTCTTTTTTTTAACGACCAAACTTCTCCCTCTCATTTCTTACTTCTGAAGATTCCTTTTCTCATCCCTGTAACAATTATTTCCTCTGTTATAAAATGAGGTAGATGGACTGGATGACCTCTAAGATCCTATTGAGAGACTGACTTCTCAGAGGCAAGGACTGTGAAGTATATGTATGTCTTGCATAAAATGTTGTAAATGAGGAATACACGTTAGATTGGCCAAAACTTCCAAATCTAACATGCTAAGATTGATGCTTGACGGTCTCCAATAAGATGATCTCTGCACTAAGCCACAGATTAGATAAAACCTTCCAAAATTTGAATAAGAAAACATCTTGAAATTTATAATTGTTTTCCCATAATTCAGTACAATTTATAACACATCAGTATAGGAAATAGCTGTGTTCATGAAAACTCACAGACAAATCAACTCTGCTCAGTTTAGTTTTGAACTCACTGTAGGTGCCCAATCGACACCTGTTTAACTGCACTTACTAGTTCCTTATATTACTGATTCCAGGACACGCTGGTGAATTTACAAGAACAGCCAGTGTGGAAGTCCACCAACATATAAAGTCTCTGGTGAAATCATCTCTGCTCAAGAATCACAAAAATCAGTTATCCTTTTCTTTTTAATGAGTTAACTAGGGCACAGAGAAGGTAAGCAACTCCTCCAAAGTTACACAGTAAAGGAAACTGAAAGTTGGAAGGAGAACTCAAGCTGGAAAGCTCTTCTGTCACAGCTCTTTCTGCTGCACATCACTCTACCAGCTGAATGCTAACATGCTTCCTCTAGGTCAATTTTTTCATTACATCTAAACGCATGATTGTTACTCTATCAAATTTCAAGGGGCCCCCTAGAAATAGAAGGTGTCTTGCTCTTTTTATTTGTAAAACATATACCTATTTGATATAAAAAACTTATTACGTTCAAGCTTCATTGCTAAATTTTATACTAAACCTGCTATCTAGTGTGTGTGTGTTTGAGAGACAAATGTCTTTTACTTGATTAAACTATTGTCCTTTTAAAGAGAATTTTGAAGTTTTCATATACTGCTGACTTGGAGGCATTAAAGGCATATCTTAAGGTTGAGGAACCTAGGATATTGAAATATGACTGAAGATTCTCAAGATACAGTAAAGTAATGCGACACATGGTGGGAAAACAGTATATTAAAAGAGCTTGTGGTTTTTTTTTTTTTGAGACAGGGTCTCATTCTGTAGCCCAGGCTGGAATGCAGTGTTATACTCATGGCTCACTGCAATCTTGACCTCCTGGACTCAAGTGATCCTCCTGCCTCAGCCTCCCAAGTAGCTGGGACTACAGATATGCACCACCACACCTGGCTAATTTTTGTATTTTTTGTAGAGATGGGGCTTCCCCATGGTGCCCAGGCTGGTCTCCAATTCCTGAGCTCAAATCAGCCTCCAGCTTCAGCCTCCCAAAGTGCTGGGATTACAGGCATGAGCCACCATGCTTGGGCTAAGAGAATCCTTTTGTAATGTGAATCATTTCTCTCTTATTTCTGTTTGTTCCTCTAAACACAGATGTGCTGGATTAGCAGAAAATTAAATATGCTAATATTAGTAGGTATATCGTTTAAATATACATCTGTTGCACGCATCATCAAAACTAATCTTTGCCAAATTACAACATAAATGGCTTAGTGATGAGTAGGTAAGGAGTTGATTCTGATAACCTTGGTGGTCAGAATAGAAACTACTAAAAAAAAAAAATCCACCTAGATGAGGGACTTAAAGACATGGAAAGATACAACATGTACTGTGTAGAGTAGCTTATTCTAGGAATATAAACGCATTTATAAGAAATGGCCCTTAAAGGAAACGTCAGCAGGATGATGTCTATCATACAGGCAGAGAGTGGGGTAGTCTAAGAAAATTCCAATACAGGTTTCTGTTACTTAACTACGGCTCACTTCTCTTCAATACTGTGGCACACTGTTTGCTCAGGGTGCTAGTCAGGATAGCTGCATATTTCTTATTTCTCACATCCACCAATTCCCTCCAGACTACCACCTAATATATTAAATCTCATAACAAGTGATCATATTAATTCAGAAATAGTTTTTGTTTTCAGATGTGCAAAAATCTGTCAAATGAAGGCACTCTGCTAAATCAAAGTTATTTCCCCAAAAAGTCTAAGGAGTAAGTTACTTGGGTTTTATTTTTTATTTTTTCCGAGACAAGGTTTCACTCTGTCACCCAGGCTGGAGAGCAGTGAGTGATATAGCTCACTGCAGCCTAGAACTCCCAGGCTCAGGTGATTCTCCCACCTCAGCCTCCTGAGTAGCTGAGATTACAGGTGCGTGCCACCAAGGCCAGCTAATTTGTTCTATCTTTTGGGTGGCCAGCTAATTTGTTCTATTTTTTGGGTGGCCAGCTAATTTGTTCTATTTTTTGTGAGACAGGGTTCTGCCATATGCCCAAGCTGGTCTCAAACTTCTGGGCTCAAATGATCCTCCTGCTGCAGACTCCCAGAGTTGCCAGGATTACTGTTGTGAGCCATCGTGCCCAGCCAGGTTTTATTTCATTTACTGGGTCTTGTTTCTCCCAAACTAGGAAATAAAATACATACTTGGAATTTGAATACTGAATGTTAAAAATCCAAATATGTATTTTATTTAATTGCATCATTATTTTTAATGATACAAGTCTATAAGACTAAGAAACAAGGCCAAAATCAAAACAATATTTTAAAAGCCACCCATAAATCCAGAAAGGTAAATAACTATGGCCCATCAGATGAATAAAGTGAGTTACCCAATAGGTAGAGAAGAAATACTGAATATCCTAAAAACCACCTCCCGTCATTTCTATGCTGTCTGAATTGTCTTACAAAAAGAGCCGGTGTTTACACTTTGTATTTCAGGAGTCCATATTAGGGCTTATTAGTATAATAAATTTCTAAATGTTTTCTAAAATAATGCCATGTCATTTTCCAAATAAGACAGTTCACTGTTGTTCCTTTTAATCTTGTACAAAGATGAGGGTGGGTATCATTATTTCATTTCACGTATAATAAAAATATTTCTGACTCAAAACCTTATGAGATAAAATATATAATCAATTACGCATGAGTATGTTACCAACTGAAACCATAGTTACGTTTCATTGTGTACAGTTCCAAAAATCTTTCATAGGTAAGTTTGTAATTAATAATCTACCATACAGTTTAACTATAATTGGTGAAAGTAATTTTATAACAAAGGTATAATCTCTCAAAATAAAAAGGGCAAAGAGAACATATGTCTTATTAATCTACTATTTAAAAATAACACTTCAAAAAAACCTCTAAACATGGCCATATTAAACATTTCATAAAATTATAAATTTTTAAACTCTTAGCTTCAAAAAGATATCTGTATTGGAAAGAGCCTAAATGTGTAGTAACACTAAATTGGTTGAATTTGCCAGGCGCTGTGACTTATGCCTGTAATCCCAGCATTTTGGGAAGCTGAGGTGAGCGGATTGCTTGAGGTCAGGAGTTCCGGACCAGCCTGGCCAACATAGCGAAACCCTGTCTCTACTAAAAATACAAAAGTTAGCTGGGTGTGGTGGTGTGTGCCTGTGGTCCCAGCTACTTAGGAGGCTGAGACAGGAGAATCACTTGAATCCAGAGGCAAAGGTTGCAGTGAGCCCCAATCATGCCGCTCCACTCCAGCCTGAGCAACAGAGCAAGACTCTGTCTCATATACATACATACATACATACATACATACATACATACATACATACATACATTGGTTGAATTAATTATAGTGCATCTAGAGAGGGAATTTCCTATAAGCTAGTGGCCTCTGGGTTTCTCACTTACAGGACTCCCTTCCAATATAGCTGATTTAAATACTCTTGTTAAAGTATAATAAACACATACAAAGTTAATATACCCTAAGTGTGTGGCCTGATGACTTTCCACAAGCTGAACACACTCAGATCAAGACAGAGAACATCACCTATACCCTTACTCCTCCCGTCACCCCTCCCTCCCCCGGCCCAATACTCCAAGGCAACCACAGCCAGTCTTCTAAGAGCAGAAGTGCTCTGAGGGCCTGGATTCTTTCACTCAGTTCAATGGAGGAGAGATGTTTTTCACACTGTGTGCAGTTGGAGAGCCTTTTATTCATTGCTGTATAATATTTCACAATCTATTTACCCAGTCTACTACTGACAGGCCTTTGAATCTGCTTTTGCATTTGCTATTTTATATTACTTTCTTTAAAAAGGCTCCCAAAATTGTACAAGCTTTAGGCCTCACAAAATCAGGATCTGCTCCTGGGTACATCCATATGATTAAATGTATTGTTTTAAAAATCATGTTTTAGAATTAATAACACAGGAAGGTCAGATGCATAATACCCGTTCCCTATTATTTTGCATGCCAGAGGCACATGGTACATACTTAAAAAAAATGTTTACTGAATAAATGCCAAGTTGCAAAGTACGCGTCTACTCAAAGGACACTGTGACAGGTAAGGTGACAGAAACATTAGCTCCAATGTATTTGAGATCTGAATTGCCGTTACAGTATACAAACTAACTAGTCCCTTCTCAAAATAACACACACGGTGTATAAATGGTACTAGAAGGAGAGAGAGGGACACAGAATTGAGCATGTGGTTAAAAAAAATGGAGTAAGAACCAAGAAACCTCACTCTATATGTCTGTCACTAATGAGCTTTTAAGATCTTGGCCAAGTCACTTCATCACAATGGGTCTCAGTTGTCTTATTTTTTAAATAGTAGGGTTGTAATCTCAGAGGGCACTTTAGCTCTAAAATTCTTAGATTCTCTTACTACAAGATAATGATAAAGGGAAAGCATTTATATTATTCATTATATCAAAGCAATATTGGAAAATTCTAACAATAAATGCCATATTCTCATTACATTCTTATTCATATTCTAAATATTTAGGAATTAAATAACAAGGTGCCTTCTACGACAATTTTTTCTATGTGTCTTAAAGAACTGAGCAAGAAATTCCAACTTTCATTAAACATTTGTGGGCTATTCTGGGCTAAGAAATGTATCTACTTATTTTACACATAGTTTGTAAAATATTGAGAAATTATTATGTGAAATACACTCAAATATGAAAGAAGAAAAATCTCCCAGATTTCCACACCACCATTCTCACCACCTCAGTCCTTAATGATGATCCCCAAAGTCACAAATTCAGGTAGCTTTTTAAAAATTATGAAATCAGTATAAATTATTTCTAAAGACTCATGGAGACTGACAATTTTCTCACTTAAGCTAAGCAATTATCACCTAAATTTGTGTTTGCCAAAAGGAAGTAACAGATAAGTTATAAAATAAAAAGTATTTTAAAAATCCAAGAAAGGACAGTAACAGCGTAAAAAATAAACCTCAGATGTGGAATCTCCATTAGGAAAAAAAAAAAAAAAGTAGTGAGCAGATAGGAAAGTGGGCAATTTGAGTAAAGGAAGTTCAAAGAGAGATTTGAAAATCAGGATGACAGTTTTATTCAGATTTGCTAAAGATAAAGGCAGCAAATCAAAGTACAAGTGATAGGTCTGGCACTGTCCTATTTCTAGTACAAGAAAAGAGTCTGGAGGAAGAATCATGCACTTCCCAAAGTTTCAACAATCTGCTGGGGGAAGAGGAAAAATAGTTTTAATAGATGGAAGAAAATGTAAAGCACAGATGACAACTTCAGTGGAAATAATGACTTTGGCTATGCTCGAAAGATAAAGATAATTAAGTCAAAGAACTTTCCTGACTTTTAGGACAATATAGCTGTATTTTCAAGTAAGCTGAGTAAACACACAAAATGTCACATAACCACTGACCCCCGTGATTCTGTATACGGTGCTCACCTACAGGAATAGGTAAGACTGCCTCTCTCCTCTTTCTCCTATGCAGACAATAAACTCATTTCCAAAAACAGCATTACAGGAACTCCTGCTACAATAAATAAGTTGTTCTTTCATCTTCGATTCTTATAAAACCAACAAGAAAACTTTTAGAAAACAATATGTACTTTAAAATACCTGCTTATGGCCCATTTCATTGAAAATACCTCTTTACAAGGGTCCCTAATTAATTTTAGAGAAAACCAGGCCCACAGTCTGAAATACGAGGACCTCTAAATGTGAAGCTCAAGTATTGCTTTCAGGTAATAATTAATCTTGTTAAATTTAAAAACTGCTTCACAATATTTCAGAAAATTAAATTTATCTATGCACAGATTTGTTCTTTTGGTCATTAAGCGTCTCCCTTTATTATACAGACAAGATAAATTATAAGTAAAAAGGAGGAAAACAAACTTCCTTTTTATAAATATAAATTTAAAAGTTTAATAGTATAATAAAAAAACTTAAAGAGAAAAATAAATAAAATAAAAGTTTAATAGTAATATAAGATTACTATCACTTGTTTGGAGTTCAATTATTTTCTGTCGGTAAAATTAGTCGTACAAGAAAAAAATGAATACTCTTAAAATTTGCTGCTTTTATTGCCTTCTGGATTAAAACAGAATTAAAATGTTTTCCATAAAAGTAAAAACTTGCCACTTTTTGCAATTTATTTTTCTGCTAGTAAAGATTTCTCCTCTTTCTTTTCTTTTTTGAGTAATTAGACACCAGAGGCTTTGGGGGGTAAATTCACTAAACTGGATATATTTTAAAAGGACCATTGTTCTGGTTTTTAAAGCTCTAATTTTCTTAATATTGCATTAGGACCACCACACAAAGATAACTTTTGAAAAGAGGTAGTCAACTTCTCTTTCATGCTACTTTTCAACTGGAGGCCAACAACCCCTTCATGCCCGCTGGCTCTGGAAGGACAGCATCCGTTTTCAGCGGAGGTTTCCACACGTCCTTCTGTACCTCTTGGTTTTCTCTTTCTTATAACACAATCAATCTAATCCAGCAATAAAATAAATTGACCTAATGTTGAGGAAAAATTATCACTATTCAGCCAGAAAGAGAAATGGCTAAGTAGGTGGAAATGTAGACCAATATTATAAAGATTAATAAGCCAAAGGCTCAAAGAACGTCATTTATAGGACTTTAAAAAAAAAGTTTACAATTTCCAGAAAGGATGTCACGTGCTTATATTACCTGCAATTTAAATGGTTAAATAAATAAACAATGTATGGAGACAGAAAAAAAATATCGAGAAGGAACAATTATGACAGCAATGGTAATTATTTACTACCATATAAATAGTGACTGATAAAGAATACATAAAATCAATATGAAGATTGGTTTCAGTCTCTTTATTTCAATTATCAGCTAAGATAAGAAAGCTTCACTTAAAACAAGGAAAACCTACAAACTGCTATCTATAATTGAGTATCAAAAGAAAAACAGCACATTTTGAAGAATTAAGAAGCACAAATGCAAGCAGGCACCACAAAATTCCAAACTAGAAGTCTAAAAAGTTTAGAAAGGATTTTTTAAAATGGCAGTACTGAAGAAGGAAAAAAACCTGAGCTCAATACATAATTTCTTTAGTTTATGTGTTTTGAACAGTTACATGATACATACAGCTAAGAAATCGATGAAAAAACTTTTCCATGTAATCTGCACCTAGAAAAGAAAAGAAATGCAATCTACATTTCACCTAATGTTGTGGTCATGTTTTGGGCCACAGAAAATTAACTGAAAAAAAAAACTAAGACAAAACATATCTGTTAGAGTCCATATTTTTAATATATTAATTAATATAATCCATAAAAACTATTCCTTTCAGTAAAAAAGAAAAAAAATCAATGAAAATGTTTAGGATATTTTTGGCTTTAAATATATAGAGCTTATAGAGCTTATTTATATATTTAGGCCAGAACAGAAATTCTAAAATAATGAAATACTCACCATCATCCCTTGGTAATTATAAAAGATCTTTTTTTCCACACTATTCCCCACCTGAGGAAGCAGAAATCTGATTTATGCAGGAAAGCCCAGGGGTAAGATATATATAACTTCAAAAAATGATTATCTTAACAAGTAAACTCAAGTTATATTTGTAATTTATAAATGCTGTCTACTAGCTGTCCTTTTGCATTTCTTTAAAAATAATTAGCCTCTAAAACTTCATCAGTACAAGTTTAAATGCAGAGCAATTAAGGATTTCCAAAAACATTGCTTTAATCTGCCCTTAAGTTTCTTTACTCTTTCTTGAAATGTCCGCAAAATTAATTGGACTCCTGAGCTCCATTCAGATAGATAAAACAATAAGAGGTATATTTTATATGACAAGCTCACAGCTTTAAAAAATCATTAAGAGCTTGGCAATAATATCTTCAATGCATTTACTATTACCTATTGATCCTAATGCACTTGACTTATCTGTAACGATAAAACTTATCTTGACCTTGCTGAATACAAATAGCCCAGACTAAAACCTGCGATGGCCTCTCGAGGGGAAACACAGTGGTAATCATGACCAAGACGATACAGGGAAACTAAGTGCTCAATACAAATGTGTCAACAGAATCAACATTTGTTTCAGTCTCACTTTGGTAATAAGAAATGAGAAAGCAACAGTTTTTTATCTATAAACAGCATTAAGTTCTTTTCTCTAATCAACCTTACACATTTTAATCAAGGAAATAGGACAGCCTCTGTCACGTCCTTCTGTTCTTTGGCTGATTCTTCAAAATATCTGGTCCCATCTGCTTTATGACGTACCCTAAGGACAACGGAGTGGGGGACTCCCCTCAAATTCGACACCCCCTTTTGACGGGGGGGGGGGGAGAACTCGGATGTCTTCCCTTGGGGACATCCATAACACCAAAGAAACTTAGATTTAAAAAACGACACTTTGTTCCAGTTCTACTAAACTATTCTAAATTTGCACCTACAGTGACTAATGCATAAAAGATATTCCTAAATGTTTTTCTAAAATTACATGACAGGTTCCTCAACCATCTCGTTCATCTCTCAAATTTTACCCTACATTTTTATTGTCAAAGTAAATCACTAAGTAAACATTAAATTACCTGCTTTCCTAAGTCTGTGGATACAAAGTAAGTCAATGAAAGCCGTTTTCCACCTTTTAAAATAGGTCTGTTAGAAACACAATTTCAACAGAGCCAACTTTTTAGCTAGAGTATTTCATAAAGTTAGAAAAAAAAAATCTTGAAGAAAATACTAATTCCCTAATTTGATATGGCTATCGATTAAAGATTTAAAAACCCTAAGATTCCAGATTCTCAAATATTTTACAAATATTAAAGCACAGAATGAAATTAATTATAAACATATTAAATTATTACTTTTAATTTTTTCAGTTCCAAAAAATTGTATAGCAAATAATCTATAATTTAGTCTTGAAATAAGATTTCTGTTTGTTTTTAAACTACTTATAGAGACTTTGGGATTTATGGATAAATTATAACTTCATGAATTACACCTCTGACAACTCAAAATTCAGGCTTGGATTCTCTCTAAACTCCCTGCCCCCAAATATTTCCCAAGGCAGCCAGGCAATGAATGCACATTTAATGTTATTTTATATAACATATATGTCTTTTAAGAAAGAAAGAAATAACTTTAATTGTGCTTTAATACTATTTTAGTAGTTTGATATCTGTATCAAAATTGTATGATTTTAAGGCAGCGTGAAAAAGAAATTATATAAAGAATTTGCTAAGTAGATCAGTGGCTTTCTTAAGCAGTACACTAATGCAGATATAGTTTTGAAAACCCTGCAAGAATTAGTTGTCCTGTATTATTATTCAGGGCACCTGAACGCAAGATATTATAACTATGGCACATTAACTCTGCTATTTCTCAAGATAGAACCAGGAGTTTTAAACGTTCCCTATTGAGTAATTTGCTCAGAGCACCTAAATGAAACATACTGTAATTTTATATATTTCCATCTACAATATTGCTTAGTGCTGATAAACGGCAATATAACTTCCTATATTTTAATAGGCAACAGTTCTGGCCTTGGCTATACACGAACACAGACTTAAATAATAACGCCATCCACAAACTCTGCCACAAAGAATAAGGCTCCATTGCTAATTATACAGGGAAATGATTTTAATTACACAGAGAACATTGCTTTTAAAAAACACTTTCCAAACTGCAAAGGCGGAGGGGCGGGTAGCTAGTGGGAAAGAAAGAAAAAAAAAAAAAAAAAATCAACCCAACACTTCTACCATGTTACAACAGTGCCCTCTACTGGTAAACTGGAAACTTTGCAGGTTAAAAAAAGATTAGAAAAATTAGAAAAGAATGCCAGGAAGAACAAACTTTAATTATGGAAATTTCGCTGACTTTCTTTAATATAAATAATGAAATTCAACTTGTGTCACTTTAAACCTAAATCAATATTTAACTTGACATGTGAAAAGCTTCCCCATTAAATTTATAGTTTTGAAATAACTGTGAATTTCAGAAACGTGGTTTCCCACTATATATCATCTGGCTAAAAGACAAATCATGTTTATTTTAAGTGATGAACAAATATTAGAAATATTTGGATAGTTAATCAATATTTCTTAATCTAAAATTCACATATTTAGTAAAAGAAATTAAAATCTAATTCATTAAATGTATGAATTTTTACTTCTCAGGCTGTCATGCATATAATGTCATGTCAAAATAGCAATAGTTGGCCTGGCGCGGTGGCTCACGCCTGTAATTCCAGCACTTTGGGAGGCTGGGGTGGGCAGATCACCTGAGGTTGGGAGTTCAAGACCAGCCTGACCAATATGGAGAAAACCTGTCTCTACTAAAAATACAAAAATTAGCCAGGCATGGTGGCACATGCCTATAATCCCAGCTACTTGTGAGGCTGAGGCAGCAGAATCACTTGAACCTGGGAGGCGGAGATTGCAATGAGCAGAGATCACACCATTGCACTCCAGCCTGGGCAACAAGAGCAAAACTCCATCTCAAAAAAAAAAAAAAAAAAAAAAAAAAGCAGTAGTTAGTTGTCATCAATTTAGATTCAGAGAAAATTTACTATCAATTTATTTATTTTAACCAGTAAATATTTCTTTAAGCCAATAAATATTTCTGTAAGAATATCTGGTTTTAGGACCAATTAATATATGCTTAGCACACAGATCTCAATAATGAATTAGCCATCATTACTAATATTTCCTTTGTTTGAAGTAGAAATTCTACCACATATGCAAGTCTGATTTACAAGAAATAACAATACAAGACTTCCAGCTACATGTATTTTAAAATCTTTGAATTTTATATTGTATGATAGGAAACTTTTAAGCGAACTAATAAAGTTTAAGAACAAGTATATTAAACAACTGACTACAGTGTATTACTATTTTTAATTTCTAGCAAAAATAAACTGTTATGTCTAGACTAAAAATTTTCTGTTGTCTTTCCTTATACAAAAATAATTTCTATCACAGATACATACAATCTAAGTCATGAAAATTACACTTCTGAAAGCAATATAAGAACTTAATAGCTTTATAGGAAACGAATTTTTTTCATATTACAAGAAACTCTGAGCTTCAAGAAAGGTAAGGCTTAGAATACATTCTTTTAGCATCTTAAATATGGAGTGGGGGTGGCAGGGTAGAAGAAGGGATCAAGAACAAAATGGCCCCAGCAGGAGATTGTCAGGGAAAAATGTTAAGTGGGGGCAGGCATGAGTGTTAAGACACTCAAGGAAAGGACTTAGAGAAGAAGTGAAGGAAGGCGAACTCAGAAGTGTGTCGAGTTCTGCCGCT
The DNA here is from genome assembly GCF_029281585.2 of Gorilla gorilla gorilla. Lineage (NCBI taxonomy): Eukaryota > Metazoa > Chordata > Mammalia > Primates > Hominidae > Gorilla > Gorilla gorilla. Next base: position 16,867,159 of record NC_073232.2, on the reverse strand, counting down.
CGTTAAGGCCTAAAAACTCAAGTCAGGAGTCTGTAGAAGTTTAACAAGTTACCATCCTAACTCTTCAACAACAGACCACCATTTTTCACTAACAGTTACAGTTTCCAATTGTATAATGGAAATCAATAGAAAAATGAAGTTTACATTTAAAAATGTATTTTATAATGAACCACCAGAAAGTATCTTCCATCAGGCAACACCCATGTAAATAAATTATATTCTAACCGACCACTGGAAGAAAAGAAACAAAAGTAATTAGGAAAGCAGCAGAGAATTAACTATAAGTAAAAATGGAGAGAACATATCCTGGTGGATCTGAATTCGTTTTTTAAACAATATACTCCCGGAAAAGTGAGAATTGGTTTCTAATATATAGTAGTTCCAAAGTACAACCAATGACTGATGAGAATTTCATGCTCAAAGAAGAAGGAACGATGGACTTGGGATCAGAGTTTTATGATTTCCTACTCATAAGAATGAGTTCAAAGTTAAACCTCTATTCAGTAATGTAATGGGAAAGACAGGTCTTTAGAGCGAGTCCTTAAAGCAAGTTTTGTTTTATGCCAATACCTACATTACTATTCATATACTAATACAAGCCGTTTTCATTTCTCCTAATTATCTAATTTTTTTAAAGATGCTCACCTGAAATCCCTAAAAATAAATTTAAATATGTAAAACTTGGGGTCAAAAGTAGTTCAGTAATCTCTGGGCCAACCAAAACCCAGGAGTCAGGCGTGATAAAAGAGGCAAAGAATTTTTAAAGAGCAATTTATAATGGAAAAAGTACAAATAGTTTATAAACATAAATATATTCATTGGTAATCAAAGGCATGCAAGACAGAACTATTTTTCACCAGTCTGCCAAAGATCAAAAAGGATAATATGCACTGCAGATGCAAGCACAGGGAAGGAGGCAGTCCATGCTGCTGCAGAGGTGCATGCTGGGACAGCCTTTCTGGAGGGCAACTGAAATACGTATCAAAAGCTTAAAAAGGTGATAATCAACACAGCAGTTCTTCCAGGAATTTCTCTTAAGGAAATTATGAGAAAATGCAAATGGATGTGTGTGATTAAGAATGTTAATAGAAGCACTGTTAAAATAGTGAAAAATTCTACACAATCTAAATGTCACAACAGGGAACTACGTAAATTTATGATGGCACACACAGGTAATGCAACACTATGCTCCCACGAGGATAAGTTAACAGACATGGAAAGACCTTCACAATAAAATAAGCTGGGGAGAAAACCCAAATCAGAGCACAGAACATATGGTGTGATCTCATTTTGGAAAAAGAAATCAACATCTATGTACGTATGTATTTACGTGTGTGTATGTGTGTGTGCGTCTCTACACTCCCGCCTCCAGTCCACACACACACAAACACACACAGACACAAACACACACACACACACACACACACACACGGTAGAAGTCAGGAAGGATTATTCTCCATGGGATTATATGTGACATCTTTCTTTTACCTTATCTGTAAACATTTTTTATCTACATTTTAAAATTTTTCTAAAGTTACTTTCTTCTAGAATAGTTTTTATTTTTAAAATAAGTAGAATATAATGTGAAATCTTTAGATTAACAAGCAAAATAGGGAATTGTTCTACGATGTATTGTTTCACACTCTGAATTAATTATGAATCCAATGATCTAACTTCCAATCTTGGAAGGACCTTGCTAGAAAAAAATATGGAGTTATGATTAAAAGCATAAATTCTGGAGTCAGACCTTCATAAGTTTAAACCCTGCCACTGCATTTCCTAGCTCTGTGATCTTAGGAAATTTAGAGTTCTCTAAGTATGTTTTTCATCTGAAAAATGGTGATGTGAATACTTGCCTTATAAGTAAAACAGATAACAAAATCATAATTATTATATTAAATGTATTACTGTTCTTGTTTACTTGGTACTTTCTAGGTGCCAAAAGACATGGCACTAGGATCTTTATATAGATGATCACTTCATCTTCACTACTACCCTGTGATGTGGGTACTATTTATGATCTATATTTTCCATAAGAGGAAATGAGATTTGGAATGTTTCAGTAACCCACCCAATAGAACATGGCTACTAACAGGCTGCTCCAGGATGTGAATCCAAGATTGTGTGCCTACAAGGCACATGGATTAGCCACTATGTCACACTGCCTCCACTCCTGATGGTCACTAGAGCTTGGCTGCTATGTCACACTGCCTCCACTCCTGATGGTCACTAGACTTGACCGCTAATGTCACACTGCCTCCACTCCTGAATGGTTACTAGAGCTTGACACTATGTCACACTGCCTCCACTCCTGAATCACCAGAGCTGGACCACTATGTCACACTGCCTCCACTCCTGAATGGTCACCAGAGCTTGCTGTTCTTGTTCTTCTTGTTGTCATTACTTTTGTTGGATGATGACTTTCTATTATTCTTATTTCAGAACATCTCGCTTGTCAAACAATACAGTTGACCCTTGAACAACATGGCTTTGAACTACACATGCCCCCTTATATGTGGATTTTCTCCCGCCTCTGCCACCCCTGAGACAGCAAGACCAACCCCCCAACCAGCCTACTCACCATGAAGATGACAAGGATCAACAACTTCATGGTGACCCACTTCCACTCAACGACTAGGAAATACATTTTCTCTTCCTTATGATTTTCTTAATAATATTTTCTTTTCTCTAACTTAATTTATTGTAAGAATACAGTACATATAATATATAAAATACGTGTTAATCGACCGTTTACATTATTGGTAAGGCTTACAGTCAACAGTAAGCTATTAGTAAAGTTTTGGGGGAGTCAAAAGTTACACATGAATTTCTGCACAGGGGTCTGTGCCCCCAACTCCCATGTTGTTCAAGGGTCAACTTTGTAATAAAAATCTAACTGTTCATTTTGGCTAACAAATACATTAATCTTGCTTCCTATTCAAAGCTGCGCAAACTATCCTCCCTATCAAAAACTGCCAGTAGCCATCCTGTCTCCACAATATTGAAATACCATACAGGATGAGTGTGTACCTGTCTCCTCCATATTCAGACATCAGACAGAATGAGGGTGCCCCTTCCTTATATTCTACACACCCTCCAGAACTACACAGTGGATCTCCTAAAGGCGAAACAAACACACACCCTCCAGAGCTACACTGTGGATCTCCTAAAGGCAAAACAAACACAAATGGCTAATTTCAGAGCCAGGGTGTAATTTTTAAATGAATCAGGAAACATTTGCGAGCTGTAATTTAAACACTAGGTTTCCTAAAATCTCAGCATCAGCATTAAAATTCTAGAAGAAACAAATGACTAAATACTAATTTCTTCCTCTAAAATACAAAATAATTTTAAAATGCATACTTAAAAATCACATCTTTTTTTGGTGGTTTTCGTTTTTTGGTTTTTTTTGGTGTTTTTTTTTGTGAGACAGTCTCACTCTGTTGCCCAGGCTGGAGTGCAGTGACATGATCTCGGCTCACTGCAACTTCTGCCTCCTGGGTTCAAGCGATTCTCCTGCCTCAGCCTCCTGAGTAGCTGGGATGACAGGGGCATGCCACCATGCCTGGCTAATTTTTGTATTTTTAGTGCAGATGGGGTTTCGCCATGTTCGCCAGGCTCGTCTCAGACTCCTGACCTCAGGTGATCCGCCTGCCTCGGCCTCCCAAAGTGCTAATTCCAGGTGTGAGCCACCACGCCCGGCTGAAATCATATCTTTAAAAACTGCTTTCCTCAGTTTGGAATTTAAATTGCACACTGATCTAAAATTTATCTTTTAAATTTGGAGTTCCCATTTCAGGGAGATTACTTTTTAGAGCGTACCATAAAAACAAATTAATAAACCACTTCTCTTTGTTTTCAACCTAAGCTTTATTTAACCTGATGCGTCCAACACTGCAGGGTTTTCCTAACACTCGCCTCTAATTGGGCTTTCTAGGGTCTTTTTCCACCTGGCAACTTTGGCTTTTTCTATAGCTCTCCTTTCTAATAACTTAAAACTCTTCAATGGTTTCCCATTGCACTTAAAACAAAATCCTCATTCTTCTCCCTGATTACCAGATAAGCACTGACCTCTGCTTCATCTTACTCCACGCTCCCTCAGTAGATTCTAGGCATGTGGCCTTATTGCTGTTTCTTGAAAACATCAAGTTGACTCTCACTTCAGAGGTTTTGCGCTCACTCTTCTCTGTCTAGCACGCTCTTCTTTGCTGGTCATGATGACTGGCTCTCGTCACTGAGCTATCAGCTTAAGTGCTCCCTTCTCAGGGAAGGCCTGCCCTGAAATTCCGTGGTCAGCCACCATCACAGGCCCCTACGTTCATTCTCTTGTGCGTCGCACTCAGCCTCATCTCTCATCTTCTTATTTGGATGATTAGCCCACATGAGAATGCGAGCACCATGGAAGCAGAGCCTGCCTATTTATTGACTGCTCCATCCCCCGTGCCTGGAAGAGTGACGGCACAGAGTGGACATGTGCTGAAAGAAGGGAATTTCATTCCATTTACTAATGATAAAAGGAACATATGCATACTGGAGGAACTTACAAAACACAGGAGAGTTTCAGAAATTACTTTACGATCCAGAAAAAACTGCTATTAAGTGTTTCCTTTATCCATCACTAAGATGACTCTCAAATATTCTTTCCCACCAACAGGAAAGAGCTACAGGATATGCTATTGGGTAAAACGAAAGTCAAGGTGCCGAACACGGTGCACCACATGCTCCAGTCTGTTACACATGATGGGGAGGATGAAGTACGGTCATAGTTGCTTTTCTCTGCATAAATCAACACTGACAAGATGCGAGAGACATAAAATGGAGCAGCTAGAAGGAGCAGAAAGGAAGAAAATGGATAGGGGAGGTGACGGGAGAGTCCTTGTCAGTGTCTATCTTCTGCTGGTGTTCTAGGTTTGACCTCAGCGCAAGTACTGTCCATTCAAGAGAAGCACATTTACTAAGCAACTTTCTATTTTTCCTTCACCCCTGCCTGTGAAAGCCTAACTCTAAGAATGAACCTAGTTGCTACTTTCCATGTGGCTGCATCCACCCTGCCAGGGGCTGCTAAAGCCAGTGACACAGCAGGCCTGTTACTACTGCCCACCTCCAGGGAGGCCTCACACAGCTCAGCAGGCACCAAGGGTTTCTAGGCAGCTTGCTCCCCTACTTTCTGTTTTTTTGTTTGTTTGTTTTTTTGAGACGGAGTCTCGCTCTGTCACCCAGGCTGGAGTGCAGTGGCGCGATCTCGGCTCACTGCAAGCTCCGCCTCCCAGGTTCACACCATTCTCCTGCCTCAGCCTCCCGAGTAGCTGGGACTACAGGCACCCGCCACCATACCTGGCTAATTTTTTGTATTTTTCAGTAGAAACCCTGTCTCTACAGTGTTTCACTGTGTAAGCCAGGATGGTCTTGATCTCCTGACGTCATGATCTGCCCGCCTCGGCCTCCCAGAGTGCTGGGATTACAGCGTGAGTCACCATGCCCGGCCCCTACTTTCTGAACCACTATTCCCTGCCCTCTCCACTCCTCAAGCTCCTGACCCCCAGGCCCCACTCACTTCCCTCTGAAGCTTCCCACGAGACACCACTGATGAGGACTCCCTCCTCAACCCATCGCTCTATCCACAAATCCACCGGCATTTCTACCAAGCTTCTCCCATAGCAATGGAATTCAACAAATGGTGCAGGGATCCTTTGACATTCATTCTCCCAGCCACCCACCCCAGCCACCCAAAACCTAAAACTATAAAACTTCTAGAAGATAACATAGGACAAAAACCTTTGTGATCTTAGGCTAGGCAAAGATTTCTTAGGGCACAAAGAGTACAAAACATAAAAAGGAAAAAAAAAGATAAACTGTATTTCCTTAAAACTGAAACATTTACTTCTTGAAAGATAATGTTAATAAAATGAAAAAAACAAACCACAGGCTGAGAGGAAATATTTGGAAAACACATAGATGATAAAAAACTGATGACCAGGATAGGTAAAGAACTTTCACAGCTGAATAATAAAAAGACAAACAAGCCGTATAACCCCACCATTCTACTCCTGGACATTTATCCAAGAAAAATGAAAACACGAGTCTACACAGAAACCTGTACATGAAGGACACATTATCACGCTTAGATAGGAGGAACACATTTCAAGAGATCTGTTGTATAGCAATGTGACTACAGTTAAGAATAATATACTGTAGTATTTTTTAAAAATGTAGAGAGTGGATGTTAAGTGCCCTTACCACAAAGAGTTAACTATGTGACACAATGCATTTGTTAGAGTTAACCATTCCACAGTGCCTATATACTTCAAAATGCCATGTTGTACACAGTAATAACATATAATGATGATATCTGTCAATTAATTTCTGAAAAAAGTAAAACTATGGAGACAATAAAATGATCAGTAGTTGCCACAGGTTGGGGTAAGGGAGGGAAGAATAGGTAGAACACAGAGAAATTCTAAGGCAGTGAAACTAGTCTGTATGATGTTATAATGGTAGGTATTTGTCATTACACATTTGTCAAAACACATAGAATGTACAACACCAAGAGTGAACCTAAGGAACACTACAGACTCTGGTAATAATAATGTGTCAAGGCAGGTTCATCAGTGCACCTACCACGCTGGTTTAGGATACTGACAGGGGGGAAGGAGAAGGGGATGAAGGAGCAGGATGAATCTAGGAACTCTGTACTTTCTGCTCAACTTTGCTATGAATCGAAAACTGTTCTTAAAAATATTAAGTCTGTTGTTAAAGAAAAAAACTATGTATGCCATGTAAAACATTGAAAATATGAAATATTTATGGATAAAGTTTATAAATTATGTATAAGAGATGCACTGAAAACTATAAAACATCACTGAGAAAAATAAAAGAAGATCTTTAAAAAATGGAGAGATGTGCCATATATATATATATATATATATATATATATATATATATATATATATTTTTTTTTTTTAGACAGAGTTTTGCTCTGGTCATCAGGCTGGAGTGCAGTGGGGCGATCTCAGCTCGCTGCAACCTCCGCCTCCGAGGTTCAAGCTATTCTCCTGCCTTAGCCTCCTGAGTAGCTGGGATAACAGGTGTATGCCACCACACCCAGCTAATTTTGTATTTTCAGTAGAGACGGGGTTTCACCATGCTGGCCAGGCTGATCTCAAACTCCTGAACTCAGGTGACCTGCCTGCCTCAGCCTCCCGAAGTGCTGGGATTACAGGTGTGACCCGTCATGCCCAGTCTTATATTCTTTAATCAGAAAATTCAATATTGTGAAGATCTCAACTCTCTCCAAATTGGTCTATGGATTCCATGCAGTCCCAGTACAAATCCCTGCAGTCTTTCTTGTAGATGATACATTGATTTGAAATCTTACATGGAAATGCAAAGGACTCAGTGTCAAGAATCATAAAGGGTCTGAAATGCTGTCCTACTTCCAAGAAGTTAGTCCGCCACAGTTTCCTGGATTTTCACAGAAGACATCAGACTCCTAGGTCATAGATAAAGCATAGCTTATTGTTCACAGCCATTCCATTCCTGGGTATTTATCCAAGATAAATGAAAGCATAAATGTTCACATCAACTTTATTTGAAATAGTCCAAGACAGTAAAAAATCCCAATGTCAATTAACAGCTGAATGGGTAAAGAAATTGTGGCATATACACATAATGGAACAATACTCAACAATAAAAAGGAGTAACTTATGGATATTTGCAAAATATCCAGAATTTTGGATGAATCTCAAAATAATTATGTTGGTGAAAAAAGGCCAGACCAAAAAACAGTACATATCATGATTTCATTTATATAAAATTCTAGAAAAATGCAAACTAATCTACAATGACAGTAAATAGGTCAGTAGTTGCCTGGGGATCCCCCTGGGGAGGAGGGAAGAGGAGATATGGATTGCAAAGGGCTTGAGGTAACTTTTCAGGGTGATGGATATCTTCATAATTTTGACTGTGACAATGCTTTCACAAGTGTATACATATGTCAAAACTTAAAAATTTTATAAACATGTACAGTTTACTGAACATAAATTATGCCTCAATTAAGGTAGAAAAAAATAAAGATAATAGTCCAGAAAACAGACACATATACACACACAAATCAAAACCTAAACAGATTTCTGCTGCTGCCCAACATAGGAAAAACAGCTTGGAGTTTGAGTTGAGCTAAGGTAACTTCCTGCTGAAACAAAAAACAAACACTCATCAGGAAAACAGCAGAATCCACCTTCTCTACAAACTACACTCACAATGTCAAGAACATAATCCAAAATTATTAGACATGTAAAAAAACAGAAAACTTTGATCCATACTGAAGAGAAAGGCAATCAAATGAGACCATCACTAAGAGGAGCCCAAGAAGCTATTATTACTATTTTCAAGAACATAAAGGAAAATATATTCACTGGCAATCTCAGGAGAGAAACGGAACTATAAAAACAAACCAGATGGTAACTCTACAACTGAAAAATATTATATCTGAAATTCAAACTTAACTGCATGTGTAGCAGAAAGCTCAGTGACCCTGAAAACAGATCAACATAAATTATCAAATTGGAAGAATGGACAGAATAAAGACTGAAAAAAATGAGCAGAACATCAGTGACTCTATGGGACAATATCAAAAGGTCTAACACAAGTTTAATTGGAGTCTCAGAAGGAGATGATAGGGAAAAAGTATTCAAAGAAATAAATAGCTAAAAACTTTCCAGTTTGGAAAAAGACATAAATACACATTAAAGAAGTTCAGTAACTCCCAAGCATTGAGAAAAAAAAAGAAAGAAAACCACACCTAGGCACATCCTAGTTAAATTGGTGAAAGCCAAACATAAACAGGAAGGCCTAAAAGCAACCACAGAAAAACAGCACATGAGATCCATGGAACAGTAAGACAAATGACGTCTGACTTCTTATCAGAAACAATGGAGGTTATGAGACGGTGGGAAAATATCTGTAAAGTGCTAAAATGAAAAAAAAATCAGTACAGAATTCTATAATCATTTTTTATGGACTTTTTTGAGAAATGGCTGATTTCACGTCTCAGTCATGACATATACAAGATGAACCTGACTTGTCCCATCAGATAACAAGGAACCTATATCAACAATCACTAGGATCTAGTCAAAAGGAATAGAAGCAAAGATGAAAAGGCTCCTGTTGGCTGGGTGCGGTGGCTCATGCTTGTAATCCCAGCACTTTGGGAGGACAAGGTGGGTGGATCACAAGGTCAGGAGTTCAAGACCAGCCTGGCCAAGATAGTGAAACCCCATCTCTACTAAAAATACAAAAATCAGCTGTGCGGGGCCGGATGCGGTGGCTCACGCCTGTAATCCCAGCACTCCAGAGGCCAAGACGGGCGGATCACGAGGTCAGGAGATCGAGACCACCCTGGCTAACACAGTGAAACCCAATCTCTACTAAAAACACAAAAAAAAATTAGCCAGGCGTAGTGGCAGGTGCCTGTAGTCCCAGCTACATGGGAGGCTGAGGCAGGAGAATGGCATGAATCCATGAGGCGGAGCTTGCAGTGAGCCGAGATGGCACCACTGCACTCCAGCCCAGGCAACACAGCGAGACTCCGTCTCACAAAAAAAAAAAAAAAAAAAAAAATTAGCTGGGCATGGTGGTGGGTGCCTGTAATCCCAGCTACTCGGAAGGCTGAAGCAGAGAATTGCTTGAACCCAGGAGGCAGAGGTTGCAGTGAGCTGAGATCACACCACTGCATTCCAGCCTGGGTGACAGAGCGAGACTCTATTTCAAAAAAACAAAAGAAAGAAAGAAAGAAAGAAAGAAAAGGCTCCTGTTAGCTAAAGACTGGGCAACTGGACTCCAATATGGACAATAATTGAGATGGATTAAAACCCACTAAAAATGTTTAAATCAGTAAGTTCAGAATGATATAAAAATTTAATTGGTACCTTTTGTAGGTGACAATGAGTCATTCTGTTAAGTTGAAAACAATGTATAAAAGAAATCAAGCATTTATCCTTTTTGTTTTTTTCTATATGAACTACACCTCTGGGCAAGCAAGTAGTACATGAGGGGAAGTATCTCGAAATAATTCCATAAAATGTACAAATACACTCATAAAATAATACATATAAAATGTGTGCACTAAAAGTGTAGGGGTTACTTTTGGAGGAAAGAAGAGGCTGTGATTGGGATGGGGCAAAGGTACAACCTTATTCTCTCATAGATCATATGCTCCTATCATACCAACCATGTATAAAAACTAATTTTCAAACGCTTAATAATTCATTTCTTGAATTTTTCTTTTTTTTTCTTCTTTTTTTTTTCCAGACAGGGTCTGGCTCTGTCACCTACCCAGGCGGAAGTGCAGTAGCGTGATCTTGGCTCACTGCAACCTCTGCCTCCCAGGCTTCAGCAATCCTCCCACTTCAGCCTCCCAAGCAGCTGGGACTACAGGCATGCACCATCACACCCAGCTAATTTTTGTATTTTTTAGTAGAGACAGGGTTTGGCCATGTTGCCCACACTGGTCTTGAACTCCTGAGCTCAAGCAATCTGCCCACCTTGGCCTCCCAAACTGCTGGGATTACAGGCATGAGCCACCACTCCTGGCCAAACTAGAATTTCAAAAGGTGAATTTCAACATATGTAACTGCCATTAGTAGCCATATTTAGGATGAGATGGATTGAGAGGCACGAACCAAGGATGCATAATAATCATTATGAAATAAATAATAAGTTATCTGGGAAACGGCCATTTGTCCAACATTTACTAAGTGCCTACTAGGCACTGTACACCATTATAAGTGCTAGGAATGAAACAGTGAATAAAATTGACAAAAATATCTCTTCTCGTGGATTACATTCTAGTAGAGGAAGAAAACAAACTAAATGAGTAAAATAAAGTGCAGCCATAATGCCCCAGTGGAAAAGTGGAATACAACACAATGGGCAGATGAACCGTATCCTGCTCCCTCACTTCATTCTCAAATGGAGGGCAAATGGAGGGTGTCTAAGGTTCTTTATCAACAGCAAAGACATGAGGTAGGAATGGAGGAGGTGAAACCCAGCCAGTGCCCAGTGGACAGCTCTATCTCAGACTTGACTTCAGGAACTGGGGATGTTGTAATATGGGTCCCTACTATTCTCCCCCAATCTGGAATGGACTGAAGAAAAGGCCCATGTCAGATGATTTCAGAAATCCCCGCTGCCCTCCTGGAACTCAGAATCCACATGGCAGGATCTGAAGGCAGGATGTGTATATGTAGAAAAGGCATCACACTTCTCTTTTATTTATGTATTTATGTATTTATTTATTGAGATGGAGTCTCGCTCTGTCACCCAGGCTGGAGTGCAATGGCATGATCTCGGCTCACTGCAAGATCCGCCTCCTGGGTTCACGCCATTCTCCTGCCTCAGCCTCCCGAGTAACTGGGACTACAGGTGCCCACCACACGCCCAGCTAATTTTTTGTATTTTTAGTAGAGACGGGGTTTCACTGTGTTAGCCAGGATGGTCTCGATCTCCTGACCTCGTGATCCACCCACCTCGGCCTCCCAAAGTGCTGGGATTACAGGCGTGAGCCACCACACTTTTCAATAAGGTGTTCTAGAAAGGCCTCGACAAGATGACATACGAATAGAGCCCAGAAGACGCGGAAGAGGTCAGCAGTAATGGAGGAGGATACAGGCACATGTTCATATGCACACACGCACACTCACACGTACACTGAGTGACATGCACGCGCGCACACACACACACACACTCGCAGCAAAAGGCTCTGGTGTCATCACCAAGGCTCTGGCCATCTTAACTTAAACAGAAGAGAAAGGATAATTGTTAGAACCCCTATGCACCCACAATTGTCATTCATACTTGTTTGCTGTAAGATTAATTAAGAAACAGTAAAAACAGGGACCTGGGCCATCATACAAGCCTGGCTTTATAACTCGGATCTCCCATGTAGGAAACGTATAAGTAGCAGAGCCAAAGTCACAGCTCCAACAGCATTCTCATTTCACTCTTCCACAAGTAAAGTAGTAACCTGGATGACTTAAAAGCAAAAACAACACACACACACACACACACACACACACACACACACAGACCCTATAATGTACCAGTGAAATCTGATGATGATAATGTTGACATTAAAATAATTCATAGCTGCTAATATGTGCTAAGCATGTGAATATGTCCTGGCCACGGTTCTAAGCATGTTATACACATTAAACTCACTGCAATCCTAAAATAAGTTCTCATTAACAGTAGATATATTGAGAGGTAGAACACACAAAAAGAGTGAACTTAGTTAATAATCTAAGACAATGTTCAACATGACACAAATACGAACTTGCCAATCAATGACATTTTTCTGCCTCCCAGTTCAGAAAGTACCTAATCAGTAAGATTCGGAACTAGTGAAAAAACAGTTAAGTATAGATGCAAGAACAACCCCTGCTAATGATCATAATTGTAGCCTAGCTAACATAAACGATTGTATCATCCAGGAGGTTCTAAAGGATCAAGCGCCAGGAAGAAAAACTAAATATACAATTCAGGAACAGAACCAGAATCCAAGTCCAAATGATACAATATTACTGGCAATTGCTTGTAACATCACTCACTTCTTTGATGACCTGCAGACCAGTGGCTTTAGAATAAAGAGGAGGATCTTATATTCTATCACAAAAATTCTTTGGGAAAAGACAGTGATTCTTAACAGCCAGGCCAATCGTTATTTTGATTATATATTTTGAACTACATCCCATAGTTCTTTTACTATGGGATATAAGAGAAAGCAATATGATTTCATGTCCCTATTTGTAACAAAACAGAGCCCAAATGTTAATATTCTACTGAGGCCATTCAAACCTCTTTGTAAGCTGTCAACTCCATAAATCCTCAAATTCCACTCTTCCCTACTCCTACCTCCTCCAAATAATTCAGCTGGCAAAGTTTCTGAGAAACCCCTAAGGTTAGCAGAAAAAAAAAAAAAATCAGAAATGTTGAAAAGAACCCTGGGGTGTGATATAGCTGAAAATCAAGAGAGTTTCTTCCCAATGAATTTAGAAAGCTAATAGTACTTTCATAACTTCTCTAATTTTCCCCTACCTTTTTCTTTCTTAACCTTAACAAAAACATCACTTAAGATACTGAGGTAAATAATCACATAAAAAAGCTGACAGAAAGCTAAGAGCTTTTCTTAGATATTCATACCCGTGTGAAAGAAAAAAGTCATTATTTCCCTCAAATCAAAATACAATTACCCTTTCATGAAATAACTCACAAATAGGATGAAGAATGCAAGCAACATAAAATCAAAATGCCCTTTAAAACATTAGAACAAGTCTGAGTAAAGGCTTGTGACATCCACAAATGATAACACTACCCAGTGTCCACCTCCACACTCTGAAGACTGTGTGGCACCAATCCCCTTCCTCTCTGGGGGTACCCATGGCTACTCTGCAGGCGTCCTGCCAACTTCTCCTCCAGCTCCAGAGAACTTTCTCCCAGACAGACTGTTTAAGGGGGCAGTGGGAAGAAACTGCTCTAACTTGCTAATGGGATAAAACTATGTACCTGTGATAGGGAAGGTAAAGTTTCAGAAATGTTGAAAATGTAGATTACATTTATAAGTGAGCTGTGGCTGTTCCACTGTGAAGAACACAAACAGCTGAGGAAATATTCTTCCAGTATTCAGAAACTAGTATCCAATTCAGCAAAAAAGTCACTCATATCATTAAGCAAGGAGGGAGGTTTTGACATTCGTATGTGTTGTTTCACTTTTGTCTTCCTCATTAACATAAAGGAAAATATCAACCAACATTCACGTTGGAACTATATTCATCTGTCAGTTCTAATAGTGGTTTGCTTACGGACATGAAAGTTGGGAAAATTAACAAAAGCATTCTCTGAGAATCAGTTGGCTACATGGAATTTACTACGAAGGATATTGCTTATCTCATTAGTATTTGTAAATGTTTTACTACACATTTTTATGTTAGTAAAATAAACTTGTGAAGCATTCTTTCTGCTTTTTTTTTTTTTTTTTTGAGAACCAGCTGTTAAACATTTACCAGAACACCAGTGAGTGGGACCGTCTTTAAGTTGGCTTCGGAGTCCTTTAGATAAAACCCTAATCTTTGGTAGCTTCCTTGCTACTTGGTATAACAAAATGTTCCAAGTCACTTTGCAGATTTTCTGCCCTAGATTTGGAAAAAGCCATTTTTCTAAGGAGCCCTTGTTCCTTTTAGAGGGAAATAAATTCAAGGCAACAATCTGGCTTTATTGGTCCTCAGTGTCACACGGATGGTCACTGTTCCTAGGCTTCTGCTCTGAACTTTTGTCATTCAGATATTAGACTTCCTGGACTGGTTCTATAATTTTTAAAAAATCTTTTCTCTTTTAAAATCTATTTTTTAATTTATTTTGAGATGAAGTCCTGTGTCATCCACCCAGGCTGGAGTGCAGTGGCATGATCTCGGCTCACTGCAACCTCCACCTACTGGGTTCAAGCGATTCTCCTGCCTCGGCCTCCCGAGTAGCTGGGATTACAGGTACACACGCACCACCACTCCTGGCTAATTTTTGTATTTTTAGTAGAGACAGGGTTTCACCATGCTGGCCAGGCTGGTCTCGAACTCCTGACCTCAAGTGATCTGCCCACCTTGGCCTCCCAAAGTGCTGGCGTGAGCCACTGCGCCCAGCCAAAATCTTTTCTGATTCTGCTTTTTCTAGGATTTCCTTACCTTTATTTTCAAGTTCTCGACTGCATTTTAAAAAAATTTCTGCTGCCATGATTTCCCATTTCCAAGAGCTCTTTTGGCCTGGAATGCTGCTTCTGTGGCTTCCCCTTCTTCTTTTCCCCCATTTCCTCCTTTAAAATAGCACCCTGCTCTTGCTTCCTGGTTATCTTTTCTTGTCCTCTCTTAGAATACTAGTAGAGAACTATTACGCTTATTTGTTTTTTGTCTTTTCTTTTTCCTTTTTGTGGAGAATGGGGTCTCGCTATATTGGCCAGGCAGGTCTCAAACTCCTGGGCTCAAGCTATCCTCCCGCCTCTTACCTCCCTGAGAGCTGGGATTACAGGCGTGAGCCACTGCGCCCGTTGTAAAGAACTATTTCAAATTAATTCCTCTTGCATGACTGTTTCCTCTAAGTTGCTTTTTAGTTGGTTTTGCTCCCTTTCATATCAGAGGTTTTCTTCCTTTGTCTGGTAAGCCTTTAGAATGGAACTAAAAAAGCTGTCTGGGAGCTCTGAGTATGTCAGAGGACTCAGGGCTTGGGAAGTGGGGACTCCACTGTAGAGGAATTGGATTGAGCTATTTATTTGGGAAATGCCTACCATCAATATCTTTGGGTATTCTATCTTGGTTTGCTCAGAATGCCTAGAGAAATCTCGAATCTCCTCCCCAAAGGATGAAGAAATGGCTGCCAGCATCTCAAATGGAAGGAGGCTGGACATCTCGGCATCCGGTGTATTCACATTCCATGAATTCCCCCTTGTTTTCAGGATGCCATCCCTGCCTTCTGGTCTGGTGTGTTATCACAGGCCTCAACCCACGGTCCCTTTGTTTGGCCCTTTGAAGTCAGTCTTTTGTAGAGGCAGCTGCTCAGCTGCACCAAACCAGGGAGGAAATCCATGTATCCATTTGCTTCTTAAACAGATTTTCAACCATTTCTCTCCCTCACTTCCAGAAGTACCTGGAGCCACAAAGCCTGGGGCTCTGGATGGGTCTTAGGTTTCCTCATTGCTGGCTTGGGATTCAGTTGTATTGGGTCGGCTAAGTTCTTTACCGTTTGACCCTCGACTTTCCAGTTTCAAAAAATGGGTTACTCTTGCCTTTTATCCCATTCTATTCATTTTTTTAGACTTACAAAGGTAACAACTACAACAACACCTTAAAACCCCTTCACTGTAATTTTAGCATGGTGATATAAGGGAGCTTAGGTGAATACATAGATTTAATTCTCCATCTTCAACCAGAAGTCAAAAGTGTTTTACAAACACCACTTTTGCTGTCTCATTCTGTTCATCCACAACACTCAGTGGTTCAAAAGTTCACACTACAATCTAAATGTTCCAAATGGCTTCCATGCTACTGTAACATACTACTGATCTATGTATGGATCTGAATACTTAACTGTCCTTCACAAACCAGGAAGCTCCCTTCGAATACACACAGAAACATGCACATATTTTCTTCCCTAGCTTCCTGATTTCCTAGTGAAGCTCCCCTCCCCCCACCCCCCCATTAGAGGGCTCTTTTCAGTTCTCTTCACTGAAATTTAAATCTTATCCTTCAAGGTCCAGGTTCAGGTCAAGATCTACCTCCTCCCCAGGCTTCTTCCAGTTGCTTTACCTCACAGAAGTCTTTCCCCATTCTGAATCCATACTATACTCACTGCAGTAATGAAAGTGTTTTGTATATGTTAGTTTTGTCTCTTTCGCATGTTAACTTCTTAAGAGCCAAAAATCACATAGAGCTTCCATGTGTGTATCTCGCTGCGCCTCGCATAACAGTGTGGACCTAGAAATTGTTTTGGGGCAAATAATTCCTTCCAGTTATCTTATGTAGGCAGTTTGGGGGCTGCTATTGCTAGAAGTCAACAACTAACTTAAAATATAAACTCTATGCATGTTTGCAAATATGTGTTGGCTGACCAGAATTCCTGTGCAGTACTAAATTCTCATGAGCCTTGAATATATTATCCCTGTAAAACTGATGGTACTTACTTCTTATTCAATTTCCAAATATCTCATTCAAGGGGTTGAATCATTTCAGTAATGACATCGGTCACTGGATCCGATTGCAAGTGTATTGAGAGATATGCTGGTAAATGTTTAACAACTGGCTGAGTGGGGCGAATGATTGTGTGTGTGTTTCTTCTAAGTTTTGTTGATATAAAGGAGACACAGCACATAATTTACAAATAAAAAGAACACTCTTTATTATAAATTCCATGCAGCCAATTGATTCTCACAGATGTTTTTATTGATATTTCCAAAACTTATCTATCAGTGGCCAACCTGTGGTTGCAACTGATGGATGAATGCAGTTTGGCATGAATGTTGGTTTAGACTAGAGAAGAGCACACTTATACTTAAAGGACCAGATGGTAACTATTTTAGGCTTTTGGGATATACAGTCTCTGTCACATCTCATCTCCGCCATTGTAGTGCCAAAGCAGTCACCCATAATATGGAAAGAGATGTGTTCCAATAAAACTTTATTTACAGAATCAGGCTGCAGGCCAGGCAGTTTGCTGACCTCTAGTTTAATCTAAAGCAAAACAAGGAAGGGGTATGTCAGAATTTCACTTGTCAATGATGTGAGCAACTTCTTTGCTGAATCAGATAACAGTTGAAGAATATTTCCTCATTTTTATACCATTTTTGGTACTACTTACAATGGAACAGCTACAGATACTATACATGTTGAAGTTTAATCTACATTTTTCACCACCACCTCCTGACGTCTAGACAATAAAAAAGACAATAAATCATGCCATGATCTGTAGCATTTGCTGACTGCTATGATGTAAACACTCCTACAATGGTCAATTTCAAGCCGCCAATGTAATGCCCCCACATGTGGAGTTGGGAGGTGTTCAGAGGCACAGTTATATAGTATTTTCACCCAACTCTACAATAAACTTAACCTCAAAAATAAGATAACTAGAAAGTGATGGAGTTTGAGCGCCTTTGCTTCTAATATAATTTATTTAATTATAAGTTTATATGATTTTTTAAAATAAAGGCTGTGTTTAACAACCAGCCTATAAACTGACTGAATACTAAACAACATTTGCCAACTCACTCTCAAAAATGGGTATGAGCCAGCTCCAACACACCACTGGTCTCATATGCCAAAGATGGGACAATTTGAACATCAATGGATAATAAATGGACTAATATCTATCAAATCTGTTTAAATCCATGAGACCATAATGATACTTTCAAAAAGCATATGCACAACTAGTTGGTGACTATTGGAAGAACGTAGGAAACAAATTCATTATTTTGAAAACTGATGAATGAAGAAAAGGGATCAAGCATTTATCCAGCTTTTCATATACAAACTCTACCACCAGGAAACCAAATAGTAGATGATAGGAAGTTTCTCTTTATAGAAGCACTCCAGCTTGTGAAGAAAACAGAATTAGACTGTTACCAATTTGCAACTTCTATTGACTTAATGGTTCAATGTTTGCTAAAATCACACCCACACATTCACAAATGATATTATGTTGATATTATGTGTACTCTGATGGAGTTACACACCCCCAACTATGAAGTAGTCTTGCCAAAACAATTGAACATGACATTTCATCAAGCTCTTAGAACCAACTATACCAATTTATGGGATAAACAGAGGACCAGGTGAAACAAAACCATTAGGATGCCATAAGCAAAATTCAGACTATTTTTAAAAAACTCTACAGGACAAACAACGCAGTTTCTGCAACAAATATGAAAATGTAAAAGGGAAAGAGACAGAGAATGAGAAAGAATGAGAGAAGGAGAGAGATCAACCAGTCACAATGTGTGGATATTATTTGGATCCTAATTCAAAAAACAGTACATAATAAACCAATAAACGTTTATAACATTTGAGAGAACATTTAAAATGTGAAAAGACTGGTTATTTGATGACATTCAAGAATTAGTGGCTGGCGAGGTGCCAGGCATCTGTAATCCCAGCACTTTGGAATGCTGAGGCAAGAGGATCTCTTGAGCCCAGGAATTCGAGGCTGCAGTGAGCTATGATCACACCACTGCACTCCAGCCTGGGCAACAAAGTGAGACCCCATCTCTGGGAGATGGTGGGGGAAAGGCTGGGCATGGTGGCTCAGACTTATAATCCCAGTGCTTTGAGATGCTGAGGTGGAAGGATCGTTTGAGCCCGAGAGTTCAAGACCAACCTGGGCAACATGACAAGACGTCATCTCTACTAAAATTAAAAAAAAAAAAAAAAGCCAGGCATGGTGGCTCACGCCTGTAGTCTCAGCTACTCAGGAGGTGGGAGGATTGCTTAAAGCCTGGGAGTTTGAGGCTGCAGCAAGCCAGGACTGTACCACTGCACTCCAGCTTGAGTGCCAGAGTGAGACCCTGTCTTGAAAACAAAAGGAAGAAAAAATAATTATTAATTTTAAGGGTGTGATAATACTATCGTAGATATGCCAAAAATAGTTATCTTTTAGAGTTATATGCTTAAAACATTTGTGGGTAAAATAAAATAAGGTCATCAGGGCTTTTCATCAAGCCAACATGAAAGGGGAGAAGGGAAAGGGGCACAGATGAATAAGACTGGCCGTGAGTAGATACGGGTGAAGCTGGGTGATGATGGAAGTTAACTGTTGTAGTCTGTTTACTTTTACATGCTTGAAAATTTCCTATGATTAAAAAAAAAGTTGTTTTAACATGAAAATGCTTCAATTCCTCTCACTGAGAGTAAAAGTCAAACTCCTGCCACAAGGCCTGCCATGATGATCTCTGGTGCTACCTCTTGATCCCTCCTCTCCTAACACTCTGCCCCAACCACCCCCTGTTCCAGTCACACTGACCTCCACACTGGGCCCAAACACCGCAGCCATGTGCCCTTTTGTGAACCTTACACTAGATCCTCTCTGCTTGAAGTGCTCACTCCCCAGATGGCCTGCCTGGCTATCCCTCTC